>NC_087539.1:0-1200000 GCF_963921805.1 Phalacrocorax carbo
GGGAGGGCACAGACACACGCAGAGGGAGGGCGGGGGAGGAGGCGGACACTGCCGGACAGGGGCATGTCTGGGCAGACACGCCATGGGGAACATGCATGGGGATGACTGACACCAGGGGGGTCCCCCCAGGATAATCCACAACGGGCAACTCACCTGGGCTCACCTGCAGCAGATGATCCGCTCCAGATAACCGACCCACTCCGGAGAATCCATTCCGGATAAGCCCCAGCAATGCCCCTCAAACTGCTGCTGTTTCACCCCAAATTTTCCCCAATTTGGGGTTTTTGGGGCGGTCGTTTGGTGGTGCTGATTTCTGTTTGGATGGCTTGGCTTTTTTTGTTGTTGGGGGTTTTGGGGGTTTTACCTTATGGAAAAGCAAAAAAAGCCAAAGGAACAAAGTTGGGATTGCTTTTCCAAACGGTTCACTTCTGGGTCTCTTTGGCCCTTTCCACAACAAAGAAATCGGTGATTTTTGCTCCTGGTTTTGTGCATGAGAATGGTTAGTGGGGTTCCAACCCATCCAACCCCCCACCGCTTTTTTTCCCCCCCCCTTCCTTTCCAGCTGCACAAACCCAGCAGGAGTGGGCTTTCCCAGGAGCCCCCAATTGTTTTCTTTCCCCCAAACCTGTTTGGGTGTTTTGCCTGTTTGGGGTTTTTCACCCCCCATTGCAGACCCAGACTTGGGGGCTTTGGGGTGTTTGTCTGCCCTGGCAGCAGCTCCCAGGCTGCCTGCGCAGCCCCAGAGGGGGAAGTCCCCATCTGGGGGAATCGGCCCCAAATCGGGATGGGAGAAGGAGAACGGGAAAGGGGCAGCATTTGAAAGCGCTTTTGTGTCTTCAGTTGATTGGGGGGTGGGGGTGGGGTGTGTGTCCAATTTTTAAATCCTCTCTATAAACATCTCTGTCAACATGGTTTCTTTGCATTTTAAAACCTTATATAGCATAGACATTTGCACTTGTGTGTCTACTTACACATCCTTACAGAGTACATCTATAGTTTATATATACTATCTATTTTACATTTACATACAACACCTGTTTAGACTTAGCTATTACATTTACACTTACACCTACTTAGGCTATTTACACTTACACAGCATATCTATTTACACATACCTGTTCAGACTTCCATATTAACACGTATATAAACCACCTATTTAGGCTAGCTATCTGCTTACTTACCCTTTGACACTTCAATCTTTTTCGACTTCTCTATTTAGACATCTACTTACAGTTATACCTAGGCTTATTTCACTCTATATAACCTCTATTTAGATTACACATCTGCTTAGACTATGTAACACACACTAAGCGTAGATGCTCGCTCTAGTCAGACTTTCTTCTGCTTTGAATTCCTTCATCTATCCTTTTTCTTCATTTTAAACTCCTTTATTTTTTAATTTAGATATTTAGACAGTCGAGTTACTTTTGTGGTTTAAAACCCTGTATCTCAATGTAGAATTTTTGTATCCTGAAATCCGTTATATAATATAGGAGAGAGAAGTTCTTATTTTAAAATCCCTTTATACATCTATCAATTAATATGACATGTCAATATATATAAAATAAGAGGTTTTTGTAATAGCCCCCCTCAATTTTCAGGCATTTTGGGGCTGCAACCCCCCTTTTTGGGGGGGAACCCCTACATGACGCCCCCACTCACCTGTTCCTCTGACGCATTATCAGCTCCCCCCAGTGACACCGGGGCGCCCCGCATGACATCATCACACCGCCCCCCCCCCCCCCCCCCCCCCCCCCCCCCCCCCCCCCCCCCCCCCCCCCCCCCCCCCCCCCCAATTTTATTCACCCCCAAGAAGGGCACTAAACAAGGGAATCTACTCCAACCTGCAGCTCATTACTTTAATAGTGCCATTTACAAAGGTACACACACACACACACACCCCACCCCCCAGAAAAGGGGGAGCTCTGCTAAAATCTAAAAGGTGGGGCAGCCCCCCAAACAGCTGCAGCCCCCCCAGCCCCTGTCCGCAGGCTAGCGGCCGCCCCACGGCGGAGCGGGAGCGTGCCAGAGGACGGTGTCACGTCTCTCTCGGGCTCTGCTCGGCCATGTTCCCGCGCTGGGACGGGCTCCCCGGGGCGACAAACAGCCCCGGCCCCTGGGGGCCCCGACTCTCCCCACCAGGCAGCCCTCGCGGCCGCACCTGCGGGGCACCCGCTGGAGACAGAGCCGGGAGCCCCCAGGCAGAGGGATGGCCCCTTACCTTCACCACGCTTAACGACCGGCAGGCAAACCCGGGCCGGGGGGCATCTCTTGAGCATCACGAGACACTGAGAAGACATCTGAAAAACAGAAATCCCAAACTATATTTCAGCACGTGAATAAAATAGCACAGAAGAAAATGGAGGAACTCAGTCAGCACAAGGGATAGGAAGGAAATTGAGCCGCAGCAAGATTCTGGGCAAACGGGTCACGTCAAAACACAACACCTCCTTTAAAAGCTAGAGGGACTGGAACACTTGAAAACGGTATTAAGACTAACCGATACCATTTTGAACAGATTCTTCGCGTAACACTGAACGCTCTGGCTGGTGCTGGAAAACGTCTCATCCCTTCCTTACGGCACCGCTGCGGGGAGATAACCCCGTGAGGCTGCGGGGCAAAGTTGTACCGTAACCGGAACCTCCGCTTACAGATCCGCCGCAGCAGCTACAGCCCTCGCCCTGCCGCCGCACGTCTTGCTGCCTGGCTCCATGAAGCCTGAAGCGAAGCGTCAAACTTGAAAGAGTAACGTAAAAAATTAAGAATAAATCTCAGTAATGCACTTTGTGCTGAGAAGGCGGGCGCGTGTTTACGCACATCCAATATGAGCGTCTAGGCTCTGAAAGCTTTCCATTTTCCTTCTGCGTTCATTTAACTCACACAGCCGTTCACACCCGCCATAAGATTATCTATCTCCAAAATACACAGCAGCAACGTGACTGGGGGGTTTTGGCGTGTTATGGAGTCGGGAGGGACGTCCGCCCAGCTGCCCCGCCCGAGAGATGCTGCTGAACTGCCAGGGAAACGCGCATCCAAAGCGAGACTGAAATAAAATACTTAAGAGCGCTCCCTCAAAATACCGGCAGGAAAAAACCGCCCCCACCCCAACATTCAGTCGCCCCTCGTTAAATATTTACAACAAATACCTACCTGCTTAATTACACCTAACAAATCGTACGCTACATCTGCTCGGCAGTTACAGCTGAAACAGCGCAAGTCACGTCGTAAATCAGACGCTGTTAGCTTTTTTTAAACTTTCATTTATGACAGAAGAATCGGTGAGTTAAGAGATCCCCGATACGGTTTTAATTCTTTTGGGGAAAAAAAATACCACAACAAAAACCCACGCAAATCAAATCCCCAGTGTTGCAATACATGGGGCTACCAAGAAGGACCGGCAGATATGCTAATGCGTTTGGCTGTACCGAAGCATGCAGGGGAACCGTATTTTTATGGGATCTCGACTGTTACAACTGAGAACCCAAGCACTACCAATGCCATCAACATTTGGAGTATGTGCTGTGCTTGGATCTCCGCAAGGACCATTGATTTTTTCATCTTAGAAAAAAAAGCAGTACTTCGCAAGTCTTGTGCTGATGAGTTCTACTGACAAAGACATTGTCTCTAAGATGCACTCTGATGGCAAGTTCATAGAATGCAACCTCACTGAATAAGAAATATCTCAATTTTTCAAGATCTCTTCCTAACAAAAGTCACACTGTGGGGCTTTCAGATGGGCCAGATTATGAATCCTTTCACAACAAGAAACACACCAGCTAACCAGGATATTCTCGCAGTGGCCAGGTGCCTCTTCATCACGTGAAAAAAAAAACCAACAAAAAAAAACACCCCAAAAAACACCAGAGCCAGCAATAAGTATCACACGGGTCAACACAGCTCTCTTCCAGAGCACCCCCCTCATCAAAAGGAACATGCCCATCGGCTCACCTGCTCTGCACAGGTTCCAGCATCACACCCCGCTTCCGTCATCGCTTGTGGCACCAAATGTATCAACACACAGTAAACTACCGTTACGCTCGTGAGAAATCACCGCCCCGTGACTTCCTCATTACTACCCAGCTCGCTTCTAATGCTCATACGCCGTTCCAAAGACGGCCCACGTGTTACCTACAAAACTGAAGAGCTCGACGACGGACCACAGCATTCTCTGGTCTCAGATGCTGGCCGCTGCCCCACCTTCTCAGACCTCTCATAGGCACGCGGCAGCACCGCTCCGAGCCTGCCAGCGGCACCTGCAAAAAGCCAAGCGAAAAGGCACCTCCCGAGATGCTGCCCGATGCCACAGCCTGCCCGCACCGATCCCCGTCTCGCACCCCTTTCCCTCGACAGCCTCCCTCCCAGCCTACGCCACTTCCAGGTGCCGTGTCCAGCTCGCCCGCCGTCCGTAACACCCAAACAACACGCATTGCTTGTAACTTCCCCAGCAACACAACACCTCAGAAAAGAGCTGCTACTTCAGCCCACCAATCACCACTCGCCTTGCTCGACTTGCCTCCTTTGCTCATTGCTACGCTACTTCAAACCCAAACCAAAAGACAAACGCAAGGAGCAACGGAGTCATAGAGCCATCGGTCACATCTTCCCTCTATATACACCACGCACCACCTCACCCGCTTACATCGGTCCCCTCAGTTCCCCTCCGTCGCCCTGCACGACTCGTCCCTCGGCATCTCCAAAACCAATACCAAACAAGTCGCCTGGTTGCACAGCAGTACCTTAACGGTTCCTGAAGACCGACTATAACCTGCCATCAAAACAAACATATGACATCAAACATGAAGCCCTACGCACGTACAAGCTTGAACACCCTGCAGAGGTAATCTGCTCAGCTGAACTCTAGCCGCCTCTCCCAGACAGCTACGGTCACGGCCTCCGAGCCCACAAAATGTCACCGTGATTACGGTCCTCGCCCGCTGAGGAGGGCCACTCAATCCGAGATGACGGTACAACCTTTCCCCCAACAGCCTTGGCACAGCAACAGATGAACCCTAACCTCTCATCGCTGTGCCACCTACCCGACTCTACAGGGCCAGCAAGGCGGTCCGAGACAAACTCAAACGCACACACCAACGCTATGAGAAACGCTACAAACTGCGCGCCTCCGAGACGAGAGAACGCTCTCGGCAAACAGAGAGACAACTGGACGGAAGAGCTCGTCCAGCAACAAGACCTGCGGAACCCTGACAGTGACGCAAGGAGGCCCTAACGCGATCCAAAAAGATTAGAAGAGCGTCAGGGCCCGTGACAAGAAGTTCCTCTCAAAACTGAGAGGGAGGAGGCACAAGAAGCCCAGCTACAAGACCTAAGACTGTAAGGATGCAGGAAAGAAATCACGCTCCCTGAAAATGGACAGCAACAGAGCAGAGCTGTTCATGCATCTGGGAACGACGCCGCAGACAACTGCCCAGAAACTCCTCAAACACCAGAGTGACCCACACTTTAAACTGTAACGCAAAAAATGAGGCACCCGATGGGCGCCAGCCCCACAATTAGAACCTTGCCAGCCCCTAGGGATAGCGCTGTGCTCCTGAGAGCAAAGAGAACAAAGTCACCAGCCCCATGAGCCTCCTCACTGCGACCCAGCTCACCTGAAATGCTCCTCAAATAGCCTTCAGTCGCATCTTCCCTTTAATCCTGCACACGGACCCGCCGCCTTAGTGTGCTCTACTCAGCTCTGCTCTATCACCCTGCACAGCTCCATCTTCATCCTCTGCAAGAACAGCATGATAGAACAAGTCACCTGGACGCACAGCAACAGCTTAACCATTCCACAGGTCTTGCTTCCACGTAGGAATACCATCTAGAGCCCAACTACTGCATGCCATTAAAGGAAATACCTTCAATCAAATGTTAAGCCCCACGCACGTACAAGCTTGAACAGCTGAGAGATGCCCTCTGCTCAGCTAGCACTCTAGCTGCCTCTCCCAGACGGCTACGGTCATCCCCTCGGCACCCACAAAACGCCCCGGAAATTACCGTCCTCGCCCGCTGCCAACGGCCACTCGCTCCAACGAGGGTTGTACGGGCGTTGCCAAAACAGTCTACGCACATTAACGTTAACCATATACTCTTATTGCTGTTCTTTCCCCCGCTCTACCATTGCTACACCCCCAGGCGGAGGAGCAGCTCTGACACAGGCATCGACGTGCACGGACCGACACTGCTCACAAATACTACAAGCGACGTGATCGCGGCACCTCAGAAAATTCTCACCGAGACCACGGACTTCCGGCCCAGAGATGCCACCGGGCGAGAAGATCTGCAGGGCAGCGAGGAAGCAGCTATAGCATCCGCGGAGATGTCACGTACCATCATCACCTGCGAAAAAACCATATACCCACAACTAGGACGATGCACGAGCGACGAGCCGCTCTTAAAGACCTCAGAACGTTCAGGTGCAGGGAACAGGTCCCAGAAAAGGGCCCTGCGTATTCAGACTGCTCTTCAGCAGCAGTACTGAGGCCGCCTTAATCACCGCCGCAAAAAGATGACCTTCTATAAAGGTCTAATATTTAAGACACAAGACAAATCTATGCAGTAGACTTAAAATGCGAGAAAGGAAGCTCTCGGTTACCATTATGCCGATGAGCCAGGGCTTGCAAAACCCTCAATATTGCTACCTAGGTGCCTGCTCAGCACGGAGAACAGACACATCGAGACCCGAGTACAGGAAGGAACAAAGACAGACTACAAAATCCACACAACAGCACAAGCACAGGCAGGAACTCCCCTGCCTGGCAGATGCTTCTGTTTTGCAGAAAGGACAACACAACCTCTCTCGGCCCAAACGTGTCCGGTCTCTGAACGGTCCCCTCCACTGATTTGACAACCCCTGCCTGCCCCCCCTGCGCTTCCCGCAACCGACCGGCCACCTGCACAAAGACCGCATCGGCCCCTCAGCTTCGCTTCCAAATCCGGGGGCTCAAAAGCCATCCTTTAAAAAGGCCACACAGGCTACGTAGGATGGGGCTGCGGTCACACGGACACTCTTCATCTCCAAACGTGCGGTGCCATCACTCAGCGTCGCACCACTCAACGCCGGCCACTTCCGCAACGACAGCCTCCTCGGAAGCGCCGTGAACTTCCGCTCGCCCACGCTCTAATGAGGCTGGATGTCGTGGCCGCCGCCACCTACGGCGCCTAGAGAACCAGAGAGACAAGGTGACCGCTGCGCCTGGAAGCGGCCGCCCGCTCACAAACAATTCCACACCTCAAAAATAACCGCTGCTACAGTTTCCTGTTCATCGCTCACCTTGCCCGACGAGCTCGGGGCAGACATCCCGCTTTGCATGTAGTTTTGTGAGTCCCTTCGTTAACTAGTCACATAGGTGCTCGCACTGCACGACCCCTCCGTTGTCACGTGCTGACCTACCTTCTCACAATGCTCTGTTCGCCCCCTCCCTCCCGTGTCCGGCTCCCTGCCGTGCATCTCCACCAACAGCCACATTCCAGACTCATCCTTTCCCCTACCATGCCAACACGGCTCCCTCACCTCCCGATCCGTGCCTCCCGGGTCAGTGGCCGCGTCAGGCACCTGCTCGCATACTCGGTCCGTCCCCGATGGCTGGGAACTGTCACCTTCAATGCCGGGCCCACTTCTGGGGAAATACGGAGAGGCACACAGATATTAGACACTGCTTTCCAAAAGCAAGAGCTCACCACGCAAAACAAACTAACAAATCGTTTTGACTGACTTGTTTGGCAACACAGAGACCCCAAAGGCAGAAATCCCAGACGAGTGACCGCACAGCCCGCCCCGTCACAGCACACGACGCCATCTGCTCGCCTTTGCTGCCACGCCTCGCTCGACTGTCCTGCTTAACCCTAGACCTATGACTTAAAGTGCAAGAAAAAGTCAAACCACGCAACACACAAAAATTACACCGATAGGGCAAACACCAAAAGCAGTACGGGAAGCAAACGGGCGTGGCTGGTGTAGTGACACACTCTCCCTTTGTAGGTAACTCACTCCTGAGCGACTCCGTGAACAGCCGCGTGGAGAACCTCTCGGCAGACAGCACGCTCGAGCGGCCGCGCTGACACATACGGGGAAGGAGACTGGGCTACCGGAGGCTGCTTGCACACAGAACGCGACCATTAGCTAACACTTGAACACCCCTTTCCCAACCATCCCCCGGCACCAAGACTTCAAAAACCCCTCCTCTCCTCCTGAACTGTCAGGGAAGGAACCTCACTCCTTCCCGACAGCTCCCGCCCTGTATTTGCACCCCTAAAGCCCCTCTGTCAGCCGCTCCTCGGGAGCTGCCCTTCCCACCTCTGCCCCGCGCTCTGCGAGCACCTCCCACCTTCCGGCTTCCCGCAGACTCCGTGCTCTCTACAGGCCCACAAAATAACAGAAGCCCCGATGCTTATAATCTACGAGGGACCTGCCGCAAGCTGCAAAGGTTCTCGGGACAACGTGGTACTCTGCGGGCGATCGGGAAAGGCGACGAGCAGTTCCGTACCCCGACACACACTATGCGTTACGTCCCTGCTGCTTTCTGAAGGAAGGCTAGAGCTCCACATACAGACGCGTACAACACGCTCACCCTAACCCCTACCGTAGCATCTCAGCATCAGTCCTATTGAGAGATAACGTCAACAACTTGCACAACACACAGGCAAAACTGGTGGGAAAAATATACGCTTCTACCCTCGGCCAAGTCATAAAATTCCTGCAAAACCAACCAAACAAAAAACCTACCACACACAAAAACAAAACACCAAAAAAACCCCAGACAAAACCATAACACTCCCACAAAACCAAACAATCCAAAACACACTATTAGACCATCTTGCTACCCCTGAACATCCAACACAAACTTACTGACCCGAGGAAAAACAAAAGCTCGTACAAGTATACTTCCTAATATATATCTGCTGCTCAACTTTGACTGCTCTCTTACCTCAGCCAGAAACCTCCCCCTCTCTAAATGTCAAAACACACCTACCCAAAGAGCTTAGACAGCTCAAAACCTGCAACCAACTCAAGGAACAGTACCAGAGAAGCCCAGGAGCAGAATGAGCCTCCCGAAGAAAGGCTGGGGCTCATCTACGCCAGCAGAATGGCAAAGCAGAATGAAATCTTTTAAGAGCCCCTTCTCAAAAATTATCTCTGGTTATAAAGTAAATCATTTACTGTAAAACCATCAACCATTCGGAGTCACCTCAACGCTCTCTCTCGCTCAGTCCCTTAACAGAACTGAATCAGTCTCAAAGGACAAAAAACATGAAAAGAAACGTGGAAATATACAAGCGTATCGGGAACGGTACGAAGCAGCTAAATTAACACCTCAGTAGCTGGGACAAAACTAAATTGTAAAGGACAACAAAAAACCACCCCAGGAGACGCATCGATAAAAACAGAGGAAGGCTCTCTCTACTCACAGAAGCTCACGGAGAGACCTGAGCCAACGGTACACAGCTTTGGGGTAGCCGATACCGAAAAGAAACATACTCGAGACAGAAAACAGACTGCTGTGGAGCACAAAGGTGGCTTTGGCAAAGGTTCTGCCAGGACAAGAGTCACAGTTACAGGGAACGGACAGCGGCCGGCAGGGGAAACGCCGTCGGCGTGGCGGGGCCAGCGCGGGAAATGCCACCCTCAGCTAACGCTGCGCTATCAAGCCTTAAGTGAAAACTGCAGAGTAGTTACAGGAGACGGGCATAAGACGGATGCTGAATATCACTTGATGGTCACAAAATCTCATGGGGATGGGCACCACGTAGCCTCGTGGACACCCCTTAGACCCAAACGCTTAACGAGAGACGCTTCTTGCCAAAATACAAGCTCGACGAGGAAAAGCCAACGGGGATGTGGGGGCAACTACCAAAATCTCAGTATGTGAGCAGGCGTTACTTAAGATGGTGCAGTGGTTCTGCCGGGTCCGTCCAACCTGAGCAACGGGTTCTAACGCCTGTCCAGCAGCGTCCATGATCTCTCTCACGGCCTCCCACATCATAGACACCTCCCCTGCCTGGGACCGTGTTTTCCATGTCCCACCCCTCCCCATCCCCGCAATGAAAATCAAACACAACAAATAAGTACTCCACTTCATCTTCTTGGCCTCCAAAAGAAGCTTCCTTCCACTGCTGAGCATCGACACCGACATCCTCATGCTGTTCCTCAAAAGCAGGCTGGCCCTCGTGTGCCCGTACTGCCAAAGGAAGAGAAAATGATTATGCTCTTATGATGAGCTCCATCATCCTCTCCTTCAGGAAATCAAATCCCGATCGCTACATACCAGAAGTTTGTGCAGGAGATGGCCGAGGCCAGCCCCATATATGAGGCACTCTGTGACCCTGCTCTCTCTTTTGGCCACAGCACCCGCCACCGGGGAGCCCCAAACCCCTTGTGACTCCCAAGGAAAACCAGATAAAACTAGTTCAAAACAACTGGCAGGTGAGAGGTGACCGACAAACACGTATAGCCCACCTCAAACCAGCCAGAGAGCTGACTACCTCCCCCACTAAACTCTCATCTTCGACAAATACACCAAACAGAACAATGTTTACGCTGAACAGAACAAAACCCTTACCCTCTGACACTCTGAAAAGGATTTGTGCACCCACAAAATATATATATATTCATGCTATCGACCGACGGACCACACTTCCTCAGGGTCAGCCCTGCAAAGACAGGAGGACGCCCGATGCTCTCTCCATAAATATAAAATAAAAAACTGAGCCAGAGCCAGGCAGAGAGAGGTGGAGAAAGAACAAGTAGCCACAGGCTACAGGACAGAGAGAGGGAGGACCAAAAAGACGGGGAGGCAGGGAGCCACTCAGAGCGAGATGGAGAAAGAAGGGGCGGGGGGACGCAAAAAAAAAACCTAAAAATAATTTTGCAGCAGGTAAGGAAAGAGAGGGGGCCAGGGGGGAGAGACAGGGAGGGCCCAGGACGCACAAGAGAGGCAACGGGGCCCCAGTGGCCCAGGACTCACCGCGACTCTCGCTCTCAGCGCTGCTGGCACAATTTAGCCGTTCAGATGCTTCTTTCCCCTCCTCTCCGCCCTGCCTCTTCTGCAGCTCCAGACTCTAGGCCGTTCTCCACCTAAAGAGGATACACGGGTGTCTTACCGCTCTTACGAGATGAGGCTTCCTAGGCACGTAGCCTAGCTCGCTCGTGCACTACACGCCCGTACCCAACTCCCGGTTACGCGTACAGACCCTGCGGTGCACGTTGGTGGCCTGGCCCGCTGCGGACTATGAAGGGGGATCCTTCCTCCCTCACCTGCAGGGACAGGCTCTCTCTTGCCTGCGGCAGGAAGGCAGCTGGCAGCCAGAGCGCCTTCAGTTTCTTCTGCTTTACCTTTCGTTGGCGTCTCCAGCTTCAGCCGAGGCAGCTCCTGTCCACAGCCGGGAAGGGCTCTGTGTGTCCCTTTTCGCCCCCGCGCTGCGAGGATGGCAACGCCGGGCAGAGAGAAGCCACGCAAGCCTGAGACGGCTGCAGTCAACGGCATCCCCGGGGGAAGGACAGACAACCACGTCCTCAGCACGGTCTCTGGGAGAGGGAAAGAAGAAACAGCGACCGTCATTACCGTCGATCGACCCTGGCCAAAGCCCCTCCTTGCGCAGGGGCTTCTGGACACACCGCCCCTTCCCCGCGCTACTGCTAAGGGCCCCTGCGCCGAGGGGGAATCCAGTGCGCTCGAGGGCCGGCTCGCTGCCTTCACGACAGGGCCTGGGGGCGGCCAAGGGCTACGCAGCACGCTTACGGGGAGGTGCCGGGGCTGGGGGCAGGCGCACGGGGCAAGGGGGGGGCCAGGGGAGGCTGAGCGGGAGCTCCGGTGAGCCGGGGAGGCGGCGGCCATCATCTGCGCCCTGGGCAGGGGGAAAAGGTCCTCCTCCTTTCCCTCTTCCCTTCTGTCAGCTCCCGGGGAACTCACCGCTTCTCGGGGAGCGGCCGCACCTGGAAGCCCCCAGAAATCAACACGAATCCAACCCCAAAAATACACCGCGCCTACCGTACGCGGCACGGCCGCCCGGCACCCGAGCGCCGGAACACCGCGCCTCCCGCCGCGCCCCGGCGAGCCACGTGACAGGGCCGGCAGCCACTGCGCCAGGACTACAGCTCCCGGCACGCTCTGCGCCACAACACGGCCGCCCGGCAGCCCCCCGCCGCAAGGACTACAGCTCCCGGCATGCTCTGCGCCACAACACGGCCGCCCGGCAGCCCCCCGCCGCAAGGACTACAGCTCCCGGCATGCTCTGCGCCACAACATGGCCGCCCGGCAGCCCCCCGCCACAAGGACTACAGCTCCCGCCATGCTCTGCGCCACAACATGGCCGCCCGGCAGCCCCCCGCCACAAGGACTACAGCTCCCGGCATGCTCTGCGCCACAACACGGCCGCCCGGCAGCCCCCCGCCACAAGGACTACAGCTCCCGCCATGCTCTGCGCCACAACACGGCCGCCCGGCAGCCCCCCGCCACAAGGACTACAGCTCCCGCCATGCTCTGCGCCACAACATGGCCGCCCGGCAGCCCCCCGCCACAAGGACTACAGCTCCCGCCATGCTCTGCGCCACAACACGGCCGCCCGGCAGCCCCCCGCCGCAAGGACTACAGCTCCCGGCACGCTCTGCGCCACAACACGGCCGCCCGCCCAGCCGCCACACGCACCACCACAGCTCCCGCCACGCCGCGAGCCCGCCCTCCCCGCTCTCTCACCCTGCGGGGCACCGCCCCTCCCGCCGATGCACCCGGAAGCCCCACCGAGCCCTCAGCACAGCCTCGCTCTCCCCACCGCCCGCTCCGACCCGCCGCTGCCCCGCCGCAGCCCTCCTCGGGGCTTGACCCGGCACGCAGCGGCCCCCCACCCAGCCCCCGCTCACCTCCTCCCTCGCTACACTCGCAGCCCGCTGACGCTCGGCCACAGCTCCGCTCCGCCCCGCCCTCGGCTCACACTGGCCCCCCGGAGCAGGGCACCACCCCTTTTCCAGGGAGGAGCCGGCACCGCCAGCCCCACTGCCCGCACCTGGGGCTCCTCCAGCCAGACCCCGCCCACAGCTGAGGCGCAGCAGCAACGGGGGGCCCCCTCCCCTCACCCCCACAGTGCACCACCTCCTCCCCCGGGCTCCATCACAGCCCCTTGCCCCACGCCAAGGGAGCGCAAACGCAGCCCTCAGGCCAAAGGAGAGGGCAGGTGTTTGTGCAGGCGCACACGTAACAAGTCCCAGGAGCGATTCGTGGCTCAGGGTCCCCAACGCTCCCCCTGCCCCAAGGCCACCTCGGCCGCCGTTGCCGCAGCCGCACGGAGCTGGTGGTGGCTGGGATAGTGCTCATTTTCTCCACAGTAGCTAGGAAGGGATACGTTTTGGATTTATGCTCAAAACACCGTTAATAATGTAGAGATGTTTTGGTTCTTGCTGAGCACTGCTTCCACAGTCAGGGCCTCTTCTGGTTCTCTCAGTGCCCCACCAGCAAGTAGGCTGGGACAGCTGGGAAAGCTTTCCCAGCTAACTGACCAAAGGGATATTCCATACCATTTGACATCATGCTCAGCACACGCAGCTGGGGGAAGAAGGGGGAGTCCTTGGGGGGGGGGGGCTACGGCATTTCTCTCCCTAAGTAACCATGACACATGACAGAGCCCTGCTTTCCCAGAGGTGGCTCAACACCTGCCCGCCGAAAAGGAGGAGTGAATTAATTCCTTGCTTTGCTTCCACGCACAGCTTTTGCTTTACCTATTAAACAGTCTTGATCTCAGCCCATGATTTTTCTCACTTTTACCCTTCCAGCTCTCTCCCCCAGCCCACTGAGGGTGGAGCGAGCAAGCAGCTCCCTGGTGCAGAGTTGCCAGCTGGGGCTAAACCACGGCACGCGCTTGTCCGCGTTTGGCAGGGAAGGGACCGTCCGTCGCCTGGCTCCTGGAGCGACGGGCTGCTGGGCAGAGGGGGAGGCCACCAAAGGTGAGGAGCAGGGCACAGGACAGTAGGAAGAGAGAAGAGAAGAGCGGCAGCCAGCTGGACGGGGGCGGGGGGGCGTGTGTGCGTGTAGTGAGAAGGCACGAGGCAGGGAACAGGACGGCCAGAGAAGGACAGGGAGCCTGACGGAGGTGGAGATACAAGCAGCAGAGAGAGGGGAAGAGAGGCAGCAGAAAGAGGGGGGAAGAGCAGGACACAGACCAACAAAGAAGGAAGAGGAGCAGGCTGGAGACGCACAAAGAACCTGGGGCAGGCAGCACGACAGCGAGGGAGGAAAGAAGAATAGGGGCAGGAAGCTGGACCGAGCGCGATGGAGACAGACAAGACAAGCGACAAGAACAGGGCAGAGAGGGAAGAATGAAGCCACGGGGACAGGGAGCCGAGACAGCCAACAACGGAGGGAAGGGGCCGGGGAGGGAACACCACAAAACAAACCATGGGGCTACGTGGTACAGAGCATGAGAAGGCAGAGAATTAAGAATTAGGGACAGGGAGCCAGAGAAACAACAACAAAAAAAAAACACCCAAAACAAAGGGAGATGGGGAGCAAAAGGAATCGCAATGCGTACAGAAAGGAGAGAGAAACAATTCTAAAACAGGGTCATGGGGAAGCCAGAGACAGCAAGATGGAGAAAGGACAAAAGCTACAGGCTACAGGGCAGAGAGGGAAGAATTAATGAATAGACACAGAGAGCTGGGCAGAAAGAGATGGAGAAAGGCTGAAGATCACACGGCCAACAGGGAAGAGAGAAGAGAGGGAGGAATTTTCAAAACAGGGGCAAGAAGCCAGAGAGAGGGAGAGAGGCGCAACAATAAAATGGGGACAGGCCACAGGGCGGCGAGGAGGGAATCGATGAATAAGAACAGGAGACCAAAGAGAACACAATGTAGAATGGAAAAAAGGAACAGCGGCCTACAGGGAAGGAGGAATTAAAGATCAGGCACTGGGAGGCAGACAGAGACACATGAAGAAACAAGTAGGAAAAAAAAAAAAAAAAACACACAACGGCAATGGGCTACAAAGACAGACAGAGAGGGAAGAAATAAAACATAGCAGCAAGGAGCTGGACAGAGAGAGATGAGGACAAACAAATAGCACGGGTCTACGTGACAGAGAACGTGGAATTAGAACACAGAGAGGGGGAGCTGGACAGAGAGAGAGGCCGAGAGAAAAATCTAGACGGGCTACGGCGGGCAGAGGCAGGAATTAAAACCTAGGGACAGGGAGCTGGACAGAGAGAGACAGAGATCACAGGGAACAGCGGCGGGTGCAGGAAGAACAGGAATTCAAGAATAGGGAAAGGGAGCTGGACAGAGAAGAACTCAGGCAGGCAAGTAACAGTAGCAGGGTACAGAGCAGAGCAGACGAACTAAAAAGCGCGGCGGGAGCGTTGAGGCAGACAGAGAGAGATTAAGAAAAAAGTCACGGGCTACGTGGCAAAGCAGGAGGAACTCAGAAACGGGGATGGCAACCAAGGGAGAGTGAGCTGGTGAAGGATAACGGGTATTCAAAGTGAGGGACGGGGAGCTGGGAAAAGCGAGGCAGAGAAAAACAGAATCACAGAGAGAATCACACAAAGCCAAAAAAGAAGAAACTGAACAACAGGAACAGGTGTAACCAAAGCAATGAAATCAACCAACCAGAGACGGTGTTCCATTACGGGAACACGGAGCGTACGAATCAGCGCATCTGTCGATCTGCATTTTAGTCCCTAGGCGATCGTTAATGTCAGCAGAACAACAGACAACGTGCTTCTGTCAGAAAAGGATGACAAAACGCGGTTTCGTGTAGCGCACTGAGAAAACTAGCCAAGACTGCCAAGATTAAGAGCCAAGAAGGTAAAAGGCAATTCTGGCAGGGGGAGATCGCGACCACCGACTCACGGACCACCACCGAGCCTGCGCAGTGATTTACATACGGAACGAGCAAGTTTGTACCAATCAGTAGACAGGACGATAATGAATATGTATGAATACGTAAAATTTTGATCTACAAATTCTACGGGAAAGGTGTGTGAGGTACGCACGCCAGGAGGAGCGATCCCCCGTGCATCTGGCGCCGTGAATAAAGAACGCCTGCTCTTTAATACTAGATTGGTGTTGAATAGATATTTCCGATTTTACCGTGTTTTTTGGTAACAGTTTTGGCACCCCAGATGGGAACCTGCTTTTGAATCTCGACGGATCCGCAGGACCGTGGGACCTGCAGCCAGCCCCAAGGAATTCTTGGGGAGAGCTTCCGATCCCCAGGCCAGAGAATTCTGAGAAAGATCCCCTGGACTGAAGTAAACAAGGCATTCGTTTAAGAAGAAACTTAGGTAGAATAATATGTGGCGTTAGCTTCCCACATAGGACAGGATAGTGGGTTTGAGTCCCACAGGCCTGCCCGTAAGGCGCGGCGAAAGCCACGCAGGGTTGGGGCCAAGAGGTACCTCGGTTGGTAAGTCTCTGCTAGGCGAAAGCCTGTGGAGCGGGACCCGAGGGTAGGGGGGTCTTCAACAGGGGGTTGAAGTCTCCAGGGATATCTAGCAGGGGGCTACAGATCCCAGTGAGACCTCTAACGGGGGTTGGAGTCCCTCTGACTACTATTTGTGATAGTGCACTATCACAACTGCTAGTCGACTGGGAGATGGGAGCATTTCTGAGTAAGAAACCTATCCCACCTTTGGGATGTACTTTGAAGCACTGGAAAGACATCGGGGGTGATGACCCACTAACTCGGAAACCATTAATTGAATATTGCAATCATTGGTGCCCAACGTATCAATTGGAAGGTGGGCACGAATGGCCAGAACAGGAGACATTGCAATATCATACCATCTTGCAATTAATGTTGTTTTGTAAAAAGGGAAGGCAAATGGGAAGAAGTGGCATATGTTGATTTGTTCTTTACACTGTGGAATCATCCAGCGTGGCAGAAACAGCGTGAGATATGTCCACAGGATTCTACAGCAATGTTTCTGAAAAGAGGAAAATGTGGTGAGAACTTGAAGTGTTGCTCTACTTGTGATACTGGATACTTCACTTGATGGAACTGACAAGAAAATAGTATTGAATACAGCCAGAAGGCAGGTGCAGGGAGCACATGCTAACAGGAATTTACAGAGAACAACGAATAAGAATTTTCCATCTACAAATCCCGAGTGGGACCCTAATCAGCCAGGACCCAGGGGAATGTTGACTAGATGTCAGAGACAGATTTTATTTGGAGTAAGACATGCAATGCCAAAAGCCATAAATTTTGACCCATTTATTAAGTGAGACAAGAATTAAAGGAGTCCCCCCCTTCAGCCTTTATGGAAAGGCTGAAGGTGACCACCAGAAAATATACTCATTTGAACCCAGAAAAAAACAGAAAAAGCAATTCAGTTGGTCTCTATATTCATAAGACAATCAGCCCCAGATTGGGGGGGGTGGGGGGGGGGAGTAAAAAAACCTTCAGAAACTAGAAGAACCTGAATCCAGAGATCTGGGTAAAATGCTTGAAGTAGCTTGGCATGAAGGAGACCAGAGGAATCAACCCTAGCTGAACACCTGGTTACACTGAAGCTAGGGAATGAAGAAATAGAATTTTTGGTAGATACGGGAGCCACTTCTTTGGTATTGAATACACGTAAAGAGAAAGTTGATCATAAACCAGTAGGTGTTGTTAGTGCGACAGGGCAAAGAAAAATTAGCCTTTCTTAGAGCCATTAAAGTTTAAATTGGAGAAGCAATGGGCAACTCACCAGTTTCTGTATATGCCTGAATGTCCACTGCCTCTGTTATGATGAGATCTATTAAGTAAATTAGATGCTCAAGTAACTTTTAAAGATGGAGAGATTAAATTACTAATACCAGAACAGAATCAAAAGCCACAGAGGCGAGAGCGTTTATGTTACAGGATTCCTCCAGGGAGGAACAGGTTCCCGAAGAAGTGGAAAACGTAGTAATTCCTTTGGTTTGAGCGAGCGGAGCTCCGGAGCGACCTAAGCGGGCAGAGCCGGTAAAAGTAACCTTAAAGCCTGGAGCCAAGCCGGTAAGGCAAAAACAATACCGTATTAAGCGAGAGGCTCGAAAAGGATTAGAGAAGTTAATTATAAATTTTTTTCAGAATATGAGCTCTTAGTAGAATGTGAATCAGAATATAGTACTCCTGTGCCGCCAGTAAAGAAATCTAGAGGCAAAGAGTATTAGCTGGTTCACGATTTAAGGGCTATATCTCAGGTGGTCCAAGATCTACATCCGGTAGTAGCTAATCCATACACTTTACTGACCTCTTTTAAAGGAGGAGCATAAATGGTTTACTGTACTAGATTTGAAGGATGCCTTCTTTTGCATACCTCCAGGCATAAAAAGTCAAAGCCTATTTGCTTTGGAATGGGAAAGCCCCACCACAGAATGAAAGACACAGCTAACATGGACCGTACTTCCACAAGGATTTAAAATTAGTCCTACGATATTTGGGACTCAGCTGGCAAGAAAAAAAATTAGAAATATAGAAATGTCTAGAAAAAACAGAACCCAGGGAGAGGCATACTGTTACAGAATGCAGACGACATTCTGATAGTGGCAGAAAGTAAAGAATAATGTTTTGAAATTTTTAAATTTTCTGGGCCAAGGAAGATGCGGAGTTTCCAGAAACAAAACCCAAATAGGAGAAGAAGCAGCCATTTATTTAGGATTTGAAATATCTCAGAGACAAAGACAATTAGAAAGTGAAAAGAAAGAAACTATTTGTCAAATTCCCGAACCTTGCGGCCCGAAGGAACTGAGAGCTTTTCTGAAAATAGTGAAATAGCGTCAGCTCTGGATTCTGAACTACAGACTGTATGTAAAACCATTATACGAGGCACTGAAAGAATCAAAGGATAAATATTTAACCTGGACGCCCGGATGCCAAACGGCATTCAAAGAACTGAAAAGAGCCTCAGTGATGGCCCCTGCATTAGGCCTACCCGATTTCGCTAAACCTTTTGAGCTGTTTGTCCACGAAAGACAACATTTAGCCCTTGGAGTGCTGACACAGCGACTGGGAACCTGGAAGAGACCCGTGGGCTACTTCTCCAAACAACTCGACCACGTGAGTAAAAGATGGCCTGGATGTTTACGGGCAGTAGCAACAGCAGCGCTGCCGATCCAGGAAGCCCCAAAGTTAACAATGGGACAAAAGATGACAGTATGTGTCCCGCACATAGCGGTGACTGTTTTAGAACAAAAGGGGGGTCGTTGGCTATCCCTTAGCAGAATGTTGAAATATCAAGTTGTTCTGTTAGAACAAGACCATGTGGAATCGAAGGCTACTGCTATACTGAATCCTGTATGTTTTTAACAACAGAAAACCTTACGGACAATTTCGAACACGATCGCTTGCTAACTATTGAACAAGTCTATTCCAGCAGACCAGGCCTGAGACACAAACCTCTGGGAAAATCCTGATCTGGAGTTGTTTACAGATGGAAGCAGCTCTGGGCGAGAAGAGAATGGCCGGATATGCTGTCGTTATCACCGCCGAGGGAATGGAGTCAGGGGCGCTGCCTGCGAACACCTCAGCACAGAAAGCAGTATTGGTAGCGTTGAAGCGAGCTCTGCGAATGGCAGAAGGACGAAGGATAAATATCTAGACTGATTCCAAACATGCATTTGGTGTGATCCACGATCATGGAGCTACTGGGAAGGAAAAAGGACTGCCATCAGCCCAAGAATCATTGATACAGCATAAAGAAGACATTCTCCAACTTCCGGAAGACGTGCAGAAACCAAAAGAAGTGGCGGTAAAGCGTTGCAAAGCTCATCGATTCGGCCAGACGGCTGTAAACATAAGCAAACGATTGACAGATAAAGCTGCAAAGAGGACTGCAGAGCAAGGTATCCTTGCACTAGTACCAGTAAAACAGATCGGAATTCCAAAGTTGAAACCGAGATTATTATAATAAATTGGATGAGCAATTAGCAGAACAATTGGAAGCATCACAAAACACAGAGAGATGGTAGGTAACACCAGAAAAACAAGTAATAATAATAACAACCCCACAAGTTATGACAGAACTTGCAAAAGAAAAGCATGAGCAAACACATTAGGGTGTAGATGCTACGGTTTTGAGTTTAAAAGCATCTGTAGCGTGTGTAGGCATGACAAGAATAATTAAACCCATGGTAGCTAAGTGTCCAATCTGTCCTAGAAATAATCCCCTGAACCAAAGGAAACCACCTTTAGGAGTAACAAAACAAAAAATTCTCCCGGAAATTATTAGCAAATTAAGTTCTCTGAGTTACCCAGACAAAATAGATATAGCAGTATTTGTTAGTGCTGATGGACAAGTTTTGTAGTTGGCCAGAAGCTTTCTCGTGCTGCACCAACAAAGCTAGAGTAGTAGTTAAAATGTTGCTGAAAGAAATAATACCAAGATTTAGAGTGCCAACAGGAATGTCCTCTGGGAGAGGACCACATTTTTTTGCAGAGGTAGTTCAACAAATTAATAAAATTTTGGGTATAAAATGGAACCTGCATATGCCCTAGAGACCACAATCAAGTGAAAACTTTGAGAAGATGAACCAAACACTGAACTGACATAGTGGAATATTATTGATCTAAGATGGAAGTATTGAGAAAATGATTATTTCAAAACTTCCAAAGGGGGGAAATGTAACCAAAGCGATGAAATCAACCAACCAGAGACGGTGTTCCATTACGGGAACACGGAGCGTACGAATCAGCGCATCTGTCGATCTGCATTTTAGTCCCTAGGCGATCGTTAATGTCAGCAGAACAACAGACAACGTGCTTCTGTCAGAAACGGATGACAAAACGCGGTTTCGTGTAGCGCACTGAGAAAACTAGCCAAGACTGCCAAGATTAAGAGCCAAGAAGGTAAAAGGCAATTCTGGCAGGGGGAGATCGCGACCACCGACTCACGGACCACCACCGAGCCTGCGCAGTGATTTACATACGGAACGAGCCAGTTTGTACCGATCAGTAGACAGGACGATAATGAATATGTATGAATACGTAAAATTTTGATCTACAAATTCTACGGGAAAGGTGTGTGAGGTACGCACGCCAGGAGAAGCGATCCCCCGTGCATCTGGCGCCGTGAATAAAGAACGCCTGCTCTTTAATACTAAATCGGCGTTGAGGAGTTGTTTCCGATTTTACCGCGTTTTTCGGTAACACACGGAGTCAGACCAAGAGGGCCAGAGAAAGACAAAATACCGACAGGCTACAGAACAGAGCAGGAGGAATAAAAAAATAAAAACGGAGCCAGAGCCAGGCAGAGAGAGGCGGAGAAAGAACAAGTAGCCACAGGCTACAGGACAGAGAGAGGGAGGCCTGAAAAGACGGGGAGGCAGGGAGCCACTCAGAGCGAGATGGAGAAAGAAGGTGTGGGGGGGCGCAAAAAAAAAAACCTAAAAATAATTTTGCAGCAGGTAAGGAAAGAGAGGGGGCCAGGGGGGAGAGACAGGGAGGGCCCAGGACGCAC
Source organism: Phalacrocorax carbo (assembly GCF_963921805.1). Lineage (NCBI taxonomy): Eukaryota > Metazoa > Chordata > Aves > Suliformes > Phalacrocoracidae > Phalacrocorax > Phalacrocorax carbo. Next base: position 21,409 of record NC_087539.1, read on the forward strand.
AAGAGAGGCAACGGGGCCCCAGTGGCCCAGGACTCACCGCGACTCTCGCTCTCAGCGCTGCTGGCACAATTTAGCCGTTCAGATGCTTCTTTCCCCTCCTCTCCTCCCTGCCTCTTCTGCAGCTCCAGACTCTAGGCCATCCTCCACCTGAAGAGAATACAAGGGTGTCTTACAGCTCTTACGAGATGAGGCTTCCTAGGCACGTAGCCTAGCTCGCTCGTGCCGGAGCTGGGGGCAGGAGCACGGGGGGGCAAGGGGGGCCAGGGGAGGCTGAGGGGGAGCTCTGGTGAGCTGGGGAGTCGGCTATCTTCTGCACCCTGGGCAGGGGGAAAAGGTCATCCTCCTCCTCCTCCTCCTCCTCCTTTCCCTCTTCCCTTCTATCAGCTCCCGGGTAACTCCTGGGGCTGCCCTCACCCGCTCGCCTTTAGCATACCAGAAGCCTGCCTCGGCAGGTCGTTTGAAGCTTCCCATACCACCAGCCCCAGTAGTGCAGGCACACAAGGAGACACCCCTGCACCCACCAAAGGGGCTCGCTCACCTCGCCGGCAGCCCTAGGCCTCACCCGACACAGGGAATCGTGTCCGACACACCACCACGCTGCAGCAGGAGCGGAGGAGGCCTTTCCTTACCAGGAAGCAGCAACGAGCACGGCGGCATCACCTCGCAGGCACCGCAGCATCGCAGGGCTGTCACCTGCGGAGAGAGCAATGGGGATCACAGGGACGCCACCGCGCGTGCGCGGCTCCCGGGCTCAGTACCCAACTCTGGTCGCTGGGCAGCAGCATTATCTGAATTACTCTTCTCGATTAATACCATCCAGAAACCGTAACTTGGCTGCATCCACAGAGCTTCTATTCCTCTGCACCTTTCCCCCTCGCAGCCCCGGCAGCACCGTTCATTGCCTCTGCACCAAACAGCAAAGCGTCTCGAGCATTTCAGTCCTTTCCTCTCGACTGCTTAAAAAAATCTGGTGCTTGCTACTGTCCATGCCACTGCCCGCCCCCCCCCATGCCCGAGGGAGGAGAAGCAGCACAGCAAACCTGGGGAACAAGGTTGGGTCCCCCACCCCCGCAGAATAAGCCCCAGGAACTGCTTGTAGGCATGTGGCATCAGGGTTGTGATAGGGTTTTGTTGTGGTTTTCTTTTTTTCCCCTGCCTTCTTTACATAATGTAATAATTGGGGTTGCTTTTCCAAACTACTGAGTTCTGTGGGGACTTTTTGTGCTTTTACCCTACAAAAAATGGTCATTTTCACTTTCCGTTTTGTGCATGAGAATGGTTGGTGGGTGCTTTTAGGTGGTTGTTCCTTCCCCACCACTGTGGGGAACTATAGGATTGAATCAGTATGTGTGTTTCAAGATAAGTTGTTTGAGATAGAAAGCGGGCTGGAGGATTATGGGTATGCGATGGAATTAGCTTGACTACAGACCCGCCGCACAGACCCGCTGATGGAAAATTACAGAGAATCTGCAAGTCACTAAAAAGGAGGAAGTAAGGCGGAAGACATTTCTACTTTAAGAACAAACGATAAAACAAGAATAAGGAACTTCAGGACTAGACTGCTTGCTAAGGAAGAATCGTAACCCGTGACATTAACTAAGCAGTTATTGAAGCTTGTTTACAAGAGCATATAAAAGCGCAGTGACTTAAAAATAAAGTTGAAGCTTGCTCTATCACTCACATTGAGTTGGCCGCTTGCTTTCCTCGCTCGCCGCAAATGGCGCCCGAACAGGGACCTGAAAAGGATTATTTCTGATACGGCAGCGAGAGACGGAGATGCACTGGCAGACGGCAGCCAGGGGGCAAAAAGGAGTCGATTTATGCATCAATTTTGGTACGTCCCGACCCTCCGGCCTGGATTCAACCTCGGAATTCAAGAGGGGATCCGCTTTCCGCAATTGAAGCTAACCCGGGAGCGAGAGCCGTACAAAGACGCTGATTTTCCTCACATCGGGCGATGGAGGTCGAGGTAGCTTTCGAATTATTAAAGCGCTTTTTAGAAAAGCGGGGAGTAAGTCAGTTAAAAGACTTGTCAGGATTAGTTGCAGTAGGTAAAGCGAAAGGGTTTTTTAAAGAACCGGAGTCGATTTTTGAGGTAGAGGAGTGGAGAGCCTATGGTGATTGTTTGTGGGATTTGGTGATAGATGACGATAAGACAGCGAAAAAGCTAATGAAACCTTGGCGGGAAGTGATTAACTGTATGAAAAAATATAAAACTGAAAAAAGACTAGCAACAGCCGCCTCTGATCGGCTAGACAATTGTGACCCCAATGCTGGAAAGATTGGAATTGGCTTAGACAATATCTCACCTCCCTTCTCGGGGATCCCAGTTGTCGTACCTCGAAAGCCCCTTATTTCCCCCCCCCCTCCCCCCCCCCGCCCCCCCTGCCCTCCCCCCGTCCCCCCCCACCCTCCCGCCCCTGATAAATCTACATCTGTAGAAACTAGCGAAGGAGGAACTGGCTTGGGGAACGGAGGTGAAGATATTGGAAATTTATGTGATATAGTCTCTCCGGTGGAGGAAAATAAGCCGAGCACGCCGTCTACTCACCGTTCTGTGCCTGCTGAGCGCAGCCAGGTTGACTGGCAGAAAATCGCGTTAGAGGCATTACAGAACGGGGACCTAGAGACCGCCGATTTTTTAGCTCAGGCTTTCCCTGTCATCTATCAGCCGGACCCTGCTAACAATCAAAATTTATTTGCACACCATAATCCTCTTGATTGGAAAATTTTGAACCAGCTAAGAACTACTGTCAGCGAGTCGGGTATACACAGTGAACCGACCAGACAGATGCTAAATTACATTTGGGGAAGTAACCTGCTTTGTCCCGAGGATATTAAAAACATTATGAAGTTTATATTGAAACAGTCACAGCAGCTTTTATGGCAGGCTCACTGGCATACCCTGTGTGATAGATCGGCAAACACCCAACGCCAGCAAAACGATCCCCTAGCAGGAGTAATAGTAGAACAACTTATGGGAATGGGACCCTTCTCGTCCCTAGACATGCAGATGCAGACGGGTCCTGATATATTAAGAGAATCAATGAAGTTAGCAAGGGACGCCTTACAGCGTGTCAAAACAGCCCCAATCACCCCTTCTTACATGTCGATTAAACAAGGGAGGGAAGAATCTTTTGCCACATTTGTAGATCGACTTACAGACGCGTTAGATCGTGCCGACTTACCTGATTTTATGAAAGGCCCATTGCTGCGTCAATGTGTTATGGAAAACTCCAACCATGCTACTAAGAATATTTTAAATACACTTCCCCTAGACGCAGGCATTGAGGTGATGCTTGAACGCATGAGTCGAGTACCCACTGGCCCCCAAGCTATGTTAGTTGAAGCATTGAGGGAAGTTGGGCAGGGAATGGTACAGGTTCAGCAACAAGTTTGTGCCGCTCTCGCCCCATTGGGTCCAGCTAAAAACTCTAGCAGTACCCAAAGAGGGCCAGCTAATTTTAGATGCTTCCGCTGCGGAAAAGCAGGACACATGAAGAGACAGTGCACCGAAGCTAACTTATGGTGCAAACACTGTCATGCTCCAACCCACAATACAGTTGCCTGCCGACGCTCGGGAAACGGGAAGCTGAGCGCCCGGGGTCGCAGCGCGCAGACACCAATAGCGGCTCCAGTGACTTATCGGCACCCCGTCACCACGCCACCGGTCCCGCCGAGCAGCTCCAGCCAGCTTCCATTTTGCGACCCGCCACCCGAGGAAGCCTCGGCTTGGACTTGGCGACAGCGGTAGACGTCACTTTGATAGACACTCGTCCGCGGAAGATCAGGACGGGAATAAAGGGCCCATTGGTAATCGATGGGCATGCATGTGGAGCATTATTATTTGGACGGTCATCAACCGGTTTGCAAGGACTGTTTGTTCTGCCTGGAGTTATAGACTGTGATTATGAAGGAGAAATTTGTATCGTGGCGCAGACTGCCTTTCCCCCTATATGTATACCAAAAGGCAGCAAACTTGCACAACTTGTACCGATACAACAGCTGGCACAGCCGTTAGTGTCAGATGATACCAGCGCCAGAGGAACAGACGCCTTTGGCTCCACTGGGGGACTTGCTTTACTGACTCTGTCTCTGAATGAAAGACCCCTCACCAGTGTACTGATTACCCATGGTGATGAGAGCCAAAGACTTTCTGCCTTGCTAGACACAGGAGCTGACATTACCATTGTTGCTCAAAACCAGTGGCCTCCTCACTGGCCACTAAAGAGTGCAGTCGACGGAGTAGCAGGAGTAGGAGGCACGACACCAGTTCAACGCAGCCAACAACGAGTCAAAGTAACTATCGACGGCCGAGTCGCCTCTTTATACATCACAGTCATGCCGTTGCCAGCAGGAGTCCATGCTTTGATTGGGCGAGATGTACTGAATCAATTAGGCGTGATACTTACCACTGACTCCCCTGTATCAGCTGGCGCCCCTTTTCGGGTGCGGTCACTGCCGCATGGACTTTCCCAATCCCACTGACATGGCTCACGGAAGAGCCAGTATGGGTCGGGCAGTGGCCGCTCAAACGGGAAAGTCTACAACAAGCCCATATATTAATAAAAGAACAATTAGATCAAGGGCACCTCCGACCATCGACAAGCCCCTGGAACACCCCTATTTTTGTTATCAAGAAAAAGTCAGGGAAGTACAGACTGTTACATGATTTACGGGCAGTAAATCAGCAAATGCAACCGATGGGGGCTTTACAGCCTGGCCTTCCAAATCCAGCCATGCTACCAACTGGTTGGCATTTACTAATTATTGACTTAAAGGACTGCTTTTTTACTATAAGGCTGCATCCTCAGGATACCCGGCGATTTGCATTTACTTTACCAGCAATCAACAGAGAGGGTCCCGACTTACGTTTCGAATGGACAGTATTGCCACAAGGCATGAAGAATAGCCCTACTCTGTGTCAACTTTTTGTAGATGCTGCATTAAAAGACGTGAGGCAGCAATGGCCGGACACTGTAATTTACCATTACATGGATGACATCTTGTTTGCGCAAGAACAACCTTTCTCAGCACAGCAAGAATTATATTTACAGCAACAGCTCCAGCTACACGGCCTAGTAATAGCAACAGAAAAGGTTCAACGTTCACCAGTATGGAAATACCTCGGCTGGCACATCAGTGACTCTCACGTAAGTCCACAGAAACTTACATTGCACACAGCAATTAAAACCCTTAATGATGCTCAACGGCTGTTAGGAGACCTGCAATGGCTACGGCCAGTAGCCGGAATCACTAATGATGACTTGGAAGTTCTTCGCCCAATGTTGAAGGGCACTGACCCTGCCACGCCGGTCCAACCGACTGCTGAACAAACCTCTATGATACAACGTCTTAGCTCCGAGATCGTCCAGAGAGCAGTAGACCGGCTGGACCCCGATCTCCCCATCGATCTCACCGTACTCTATGGTTCTACTCACATTTTGGGTGCACTTACTCAGTGCAAAAAGAAAAAGGGGGAGAAGATAAGGGTGTTGGAATGGATATTTACAAGCTTACAGCCGAAGACAACGATTCAAGAAAAGACGGAAGATTTGGCGGAGATAATTAAAAAAGGTCGGTCTCGTATCCTTCAAATAATAGGAGCAGAGCCACATACTATCTACCTGCCAGTAAAGCGAGAGGATCTGGAGTGGTGGCTGAGGAATTCCCCAGCGCTACAATCAAGCTTATTAACAGAAGCAGTAGAAATCAAACTAGAGTCAATAAAAGCTCCTGTTCTTAAATGGATCAGCAATAACAGCTGGATGGAAAGGCCAAAACGCAAAGCAGTACCCATAATAGAAGCAGTGACTGTCTATACGGATGCTGGTAAACGTTCCAGGAGAGCAGCAGCGACATGGCATGAAGATGGTCAATGGAAATGTCAGTTAATACATGCCGAGCCATGTGATTCTTTACAGACGTTGGAGCTAGCTGCTGTAGTATGGACATTTTCCCGCTGGATGACAAAAGCATTGAACGTGGTAACTGACTCTCTTTATGTGGCTGGAATTGTTAACCGTATTGAAGATGCACGTATAAAGGAAGTACAAAACCAACAGTTGTTCGAGCTCCTAAGACAGCTTCAATCTGCCCTTAAACAACGAACATTGCCATATTGTATTATTCACATACGAAGCCATCAGTGGACGGAAGGCTTGGGGGAGGGAAATGATCGCGCTGACAAGCTCGTCGCCGTTACGGCGCCAGTGAGCGAATTCGCTAAAGCACGAGAATCTCACCAAACCTTTCACCAGAACGCAAGAGGTTTAAAGAAACAATTTCAGGTCACCATGGAAGAAGCCAGGGGAATCGTACGAGCCTGCCCTACTTGCAGCCATCACGGACCAGGCCTAGGGCTAGGAGCTAATCCCAGAGGCCTTCAGGCCAGGGAAATATGGCAAATGGACGTTACGCATGTGCCAGAATTTGGGAGACTAAAATATGTTCATGTCACTATCGATACCTATAGCAAGTTTTTATGGGCAACAGCACAGTCAGGGGAAAGGGCTGTCCATGTTATACGTCATTTAACAGTCTGTTTTGCTGTAATGGGAACTCCAGCACAGATTAAAACAGACAAAGGGCCAGCATACTGTAGTCAGAAGGTTAGGAAATTCTTACAGACATGGGGGGTACGCCATCTCACGGGCATTCCACATTCACCCACAGGGCAAGCAATAATTGAGAGGGCACACCAGACCCTAAAACAGTATCTAAACAAATTTCAAGACGTAAAAGATGTACAAGAACGGCTTGCAAAGGTTTTGTTTGTATTAAATCACTTATGCATATTTGCAGAACACGATAACCCTCCTGCGTGGGTGCATGGAAATGACGATAGGAAAGAGTCAGGACAGGCAGTAATGGTGAAGTATCGAGACCCTTCCACTGGTCTATGGCAAGGGCCCGTAGAAGTCAAATATTTTGGTCGAGGTTACATGTGTGTGCTTACCCCCACAGGTCCGAGGTGGATACCCAGTAAGTGGGTAAAGGCTATGCCTAGTGAACAGAAGGACGAAATCTGCGAAGTGACAGGAGACGGTGAAAACGTATGACTACACCGGTAGAGGTAGACAGGATACGGATAGAATGTCCCCAATGCAATAAGTGCCGACCCTGGGTACTAAGAGAGTGTCATAGCTGTCAACAGCGCAGGTGGGTAAAAACCCATCGAGCTAGGAGGTGGTGTGACAGTTGTTACTATCACCAATTACAGACACATAAGGTTTTAATCATCACAGGCCACGAAGTAGAGGGTTCTACACGATATGAATTGCACACCCTTGACTGGGTCAGACAAGTCAATAGTGCTCCTTTGCTAGTGCTGCGCCAGGAGTGTGCTGTAAAGAACCAGGTACCTGAAATATGGGAAGTAGCCCCAAAGCACTGGGAAAAGACAAAGAAAAAATGTACACGAAAGTACTCCCATTAGTTATCGTAAGTATCGTGATAAGAATCACCGAGGGCATATACATACCGCCCCAGCCAAAACAGAATGTATGGGTTACCCTGGCAAATCTAACAGGCCAAGATTCTATCTGCCTATCATTGTCATCGCCAGGAAATCCCCTCTCCACCTGTTTGGTTGGAGTGCCAGTTGATAATTGGACGCTAGTGATACCACAAAATACACCACACTTAGGAAGCCTTTGTGATACTCCCCAGAATTGTGTGAATAATTGGGACAGATGGGCAGTCCATCGCCCTCAAACTAATTTTGAGCCACAAGAGCTTGAGCTATTGGGTTCTTTGTCAATGGATGCTTGTTTATACTTCAATTATACGGGACAAAACCAGTCCCTTTCTTGGTCTGTGAATGCCACCCTAAGTATATATAAAAATGCTACTGCTTGGTGTAACTATACCTCTGTTAATATATCGCGCTCTAACAATATGCCTATTGCGCTACCTACAGGTTTGTTTTTAATTTGTGGAGATCGAGCTTGGCCTGGCATCCCATCACATATAAAGGGAGGGCCTTGCTCTATAGGTCGCCTAACGTTTTTTACCCCTAACACTTCAATGATTTATCAACATTATAGAAAGATGAGAAGCAAAAGGAGCACTCGTAAGTTTGAGGATAACTGTGACTCTACAGCTGAATTTTGGAATCCTACAAAAATCGTAGCTGTTTCCTTCTTGGCTCCTGGAGTTGGTGTTGCTCAAAGCCTCACGACATTAAACAAGCTGGGGTGTTGGCTAGCTAAGCAAACAAATGCCACATCAAAGGCATTATCTGGTTTATTACTAGATGTAGGCTCTGTAAGACACGCTACGCTGCAAAACCGCGCAGCCATAGATTTTTTGCTTTTAGCCCAAGGACATGGATGTGCTGAATTTGAAGGGATGTGTTGCATGAATCTATCAGATCACTCAGAATCAATACATGCAAGTATTGAGAGCTTAAGAAGGAGGGTCTCAGAACTTAGGGAGGATGATCCATGGCATTGGTTTAACAGCTTGTTTAATGGATGGGGCATTGGCAATTGGATCAAGAGTATTTTGCAGATGGGATTAATGATATTTGTAATGTTTATCATTATATTAATGTGTGTTCCTTGTATATCGCAATGTATGCAACGAATGATGGAAAGAAGTATGAATGCCGTGCTCCTTTCCCAAGGAACAAAAGAAAAAGGGGGATATGTGGGGAACTATAGGATTGAATCAGTATGTGTGTTTCAAGATAAGTTGTTTGAGATAGAAAGCGGGCTGGAGGATTATGGGTATGCGATGGAATTAGCTTGACTACAGACCCGCCGCACAGACCCGCTGATGGAAAATTACAGAGAATCTGCAAGTCACTAAAAAGGAGGAAGTAAGGCGGAAGACATTTCTACTTTAAGAACAAACGATAAAACAAGAATAAGGAACTTCAGGACTAGACTGCTTGCTAAGGAAGAATCGTAACCCGTGACATTAACTAAGCAGTTATTGAAGCTTGTTTACAAGAGCATATAAAAGCGCAGTGACTTAAAAATAAAGTTGAAGCTTGCTCTATCACTCACATTGAGTTGGCCGCTTGCTTTCCTCGCTCGCCGCACACCACCACCCTTTTTTTCCTTTCCAGCTGCACAAATCCAGCTGGAGTTGGCTTTCCCAGAAGCCCCAAGTGGTTTTCTTTCCACCAGAATTCTTTCTGTTTTTTTCACCCCCCATTGCAGACCCAGAGTCAGGGGGTTTGAGGTATTTTTGTGCCCAGGCAGCAGCTCCCAGGCTGCATAAGCAGCCCCACAGGGGGAAGTCCCCGTTTGAGGGAATCGGCCCCAAATTGGGATGGGAAAGTGAAGACAAGGGAAAAAAAAACCTGAATAACCTGAAAAAGAACACCTACTCCAGCCCACCAAGCACCGGTCACCTTGCCTGACTCACCTCCAGGGCCCAGATCACGCTCGGCTCATCGCTTAGCACCCTCAGATCACACACAAAAAAAGAGTAAAACCCATAATGGAGCCCTATAGCCACCAGTCACATCTTCCCTCCAGTACTACGCACAGACTCACCTTCTTACAGCGCTCCCCTGGGCTCTCCTCCGTTGCCCTGCACGACTCATCCACCTGCACCGGGAAAAACAGTGTTACTGAACAAGTCACCTGGAGGCACAGCAACAGCTTAACCATTCCACAGCTCTTGCGCCCCCGTAGGAATACCATCTAGAGCCCAACTACAGCCTGCCGTTAAAGGAAATGCGTTAAATCAAACGTTAAGCCCTCGCACGTACAAGCCGGAACAGCAAACACACAGCACGCTCGCGCACCCAGGGCGCAGCCCGACGGAGGTCCACGCGCACCTCGCCGGTTTGATGCGGAGCCGCCCAGCATCCCTGAGAGCACAGCTGCAGGCGCAACAGCAGTTTCACCTACACCCATCTCAGCGCGCAGCGCTTCTGAAGCTTTAAGCTGAAAGCCCTACCTTGACCCTTGGCCACACTAGAAGCGAGCCGTGGCTAGGACTCCACAGAAACACAGCAACACAAATTGCACACCCACAGCGGCGACAGCCTTGCAGCTATTTAGACCAGGAACAACAGAGAAAAGTAAAACAGCTTCATCACCCGCACAGGAAAAGCGGCAGACGGAGACAAAGGGTCAGCATTCACAGCCCTTACAGAACACAGGCGTTCTCTCTCCTTCCACTCCTAAACCCATCCCCACTTAGGTCTAAATATCGCAGCCCTGCTGGGGCAATATCGAGAGCGGGGAACAAGAGCCCTGCCGCCCGCCGTTTGTGCGGCAGGACACAAAAACAGAGGGACATGTTTTGCCACACACAACCCTGAATCTCCTGAAAATTTATGTTTACCAAAAATAGCCATTTGGAACATATTCCCAAAAACATTCGGCAATGAAACGCTTACGTGTTTGACACCCGCACATTTTTGGGGAACTTGCTATTTGCTTCCTGGTTTTGCTGGTCTTCCCTCAGAAGTTCTACCTGCAGCCAAGTTATTCCCACCCGCCCGACCGGTTCAAGCGTTCACCTTCCTGGTATTACCAGCACATTGACACAGGCGAGGAACTTAACTGCTCTTCTAAAACTATCCAAATGACAATTACAGCCCTGAAAGAGGAGTGGAAGAGAAGAAAAGGAGAGATCAGGCAGCAAAAATGCCCTGCAGGCTGCTGCCAGCCAACACTGCACTCTTTTGTTAAAGCCACCCCACCCCCCCAAACGCAAAAATAAACCCCATGACTTTGTGGAGTGCGGTTTTTTCTTCTTTTCAGCAGTCCTTCTGGAGCTCATCCCTGTCTCAGCATCTTGTCTTGTCAGAGCATGAAGATGCAGATGATCTGTATCCCGACGACATCTGCATGGGATGAATACATTTTCAGAAAACGCCCGACTGAGCCATTTGCCACAGTCACGAGACTCACGACATGACACACGAGGTGGGCCCAGAGTTTTAAGGCAAAAATACCTCCCCCGCCCCCCACCCGAGATCTTTCAGGCTCCAGACCTGCCATCTCCCCGCACCAAACCTCCCCGGCCAAAGGGTTTCAGGTGGCCCAAAACACAGTACACAGAAAATAAACGGGGAAAGCCCTACATTGTGCAAAAGCGAACGATGCCCGACCAGGGCTTCTCTGCGGGGCCCGGGCTCGGCACGGAGCCCCCCCCCGGCACGAGCACGGGCCCGGGCCGGTCACGGAGCCCCCCCCCGCCCGGCCCCGGGCCCGGCACGGAGGAGCCAGCCCCCCCCTCCCCCGCCCGGCCCCGGGCCCGGCACGGAGGAGCCAGCCCCCCCCTCCCCCGCCCGGCCCCGGGCCCGGCACGGAGGAGCCAGCCCCCCCCTCCCCCGCCCGGCCCCGGGCCCGGCACGGAGGAGCCAGCCCCCCCCTCCCCCGCCCGGACCCGGGCCCGGCACGGAGGAGCCAGCCCCCCCCTCCCCCGCCCGGCCCCGGGCCCGGCACGGAGGAGCCAGCCCCCCCCTCCCCCGCCCGGCCCCGGGCCCGGCACGGAGGAGCCAGCCCCCCCCTCCCCCGCCCGGCCCCGGGCCCGGCACGGAGGAGCCAGCCCCCCCCTCCCCCGCCCGGCCCCGGGCCCGGCACGGAGGAGCCAGCCCCCCCCTCCCCCGCCCGGCCCCGGGCCCGGCACGGAGGAGCCAGCCCCCCCCTCCCCCGCCCGGCCCCGGGCCCGGCACGGAGGAGCCAGCCCCCCCCTCCCCCGCCTGGCCCCGGGCCCGGCACGGAGGAGCCAGCCCCCCCCTCCCCCGCCCGGCCCCGGGCCCGGCACGGAGGTGCCAGCCCCCCCCTCACCCGCCCGGCCCCGGGGCCGGCACGGAGGAGCCAGCCCCCCCCTCCCCCGCCCGGCCCCGGGCCCGGCACGGAGGAGCCAGCCCCCCTCTCCCCCGCCCGGCCCCGGGCCCGGCACGGAGGAGCCAGCCCCCCCCTCCCCCGCCCGGCCCCGGGCCCGGCACGGAGGAGCCAGCCCCCCCCTCCCCCGCCCGGCCCCGGGCCCGGCACGGAGGAGCCAGCCCCCCCCTCCCCCGCCCGGCCCCGGGCCCGGCACGGAGGAGCCAGCCCCCCCCTCCCCCGCCCGGCCCCGGGCCCGGCACGGAGGAGCCAGCCCCCCCCTCACCCGCCCGGCCCCGGGCCCGGCGCGACGGAGGCGTCCCCCGCCCCGCCCGGCCCCGGGCCCGGCGCGACGGAGCTCCTCCCGCCCGGCCCAGGGTCGGGCCCGCACGGAGCCCCCCCCACCCCCGTCCCACACGGAGCCCCCACCGCTGTCCGAACTCACCCACCAGCGCTCTCCGGCCCCCGGCTACGGCCGCGCTGCTCTCTCAGGCGGCTGCCGCAGACGAGGATCGGGAGCCGCCAGGCCTCCAGGAGTCCCGAGGGGATGCCGGCCACCGCAGGGGATGGCTGCCTGCGGCCGGACTGCCGCGGCGCTCCCCGCCCAGCTCCGAGCAGTCTCCGCCGGCCACGGGCTTCCCACGCCGGGCCGCAGAGGGGCCCCGGCACCGCAAAGAGACCCCTCGCGACCCGGCCGCCCCACGCACCTCTCCCACCTCCGCTCCGCCGCGCACGCGCCACCGGAAGCCCGGGCCCCGCGGGGCGGCCCTTAGAGGGCGGCCGGAAGGACCGGCCCCCACCGGCCCCGCCCCCGCGCCGGACCGCCCCCGCGCCCAGCCGGTGAGCGCCAGCGCCCCCTGCTGGCCGGGCCGCGCTCAGCTCGCGAGGGCGCCGAGGGCCGGGCGGGGCGGGACGCGCCGGCTCGGGGCCGGCTCCTTTCGGGGCGAGCGGGCGAGCGAGAGACCCCTGCGGGCCCCGGTCACGGCCGGGCAGAGCCGCGCGCCCTCCGGGAGCGGCTGAACGGGGCTGCCGCTCGTGACACGTACCGAGCCGTCCGCGACGGGAGCGAGCAGAGGAGGAAGGGGCCGGCGGCCGCGGGGCCCTGCCCGCAGGCACGGGGGGGGGGTGCGGGCTGGGGCCCGTGGGGCCGCCCTGCTGGGCCGCTGCCCTGCGCCGCACCGCGCTGGGGGCTGGGGCCCGACCGGCGCCGGGGGACCGGGGGCAGCCACGAGCAGGGGGCCTGAGCTTAGCCACGGCCTGCAAAACACCCCGCAGCGTGAGACGCTGCGAGGCCAAGGTGGTCCTTGGCAATGGGGGCGCCTGGGCTCGGCCTCCGCCGTACCCGTCCTGGGTCTGCGTGGCGTTCCAGGGGAACGGTGTTCTCCTTGTGCGGAAGGTGGGCTGGCCGTTCGGCCGTGCCCCGGCCGTTACCGATACTGCCAGAGGCGCTCGCACGCGCTGGCCCGTTACTGCTGCGGGACCGCGCCGTAGCCGAAAGAAGAGGTGTTGTGTTTTCTCACAGAAAAGCCTCCTACGGTCAGTGGAAGAAATAACCTCCTTCCGTGGCACTGACTCTTTTCGTCCAGTCCATAGCCGGCTTTCGGCTTTTGTCTTTACAGCATTCAGTTTGCTTTCTGCCAAGCTTTCTACCTGCTGTGAAACATTTGGATGTTTTTTTCCTGTTGCTTTTTTTCCCCCCTACTTGCTCCACAACTCCCACACCAACCACCCAGCGCGGCTCGCCTTTCAGCCCCCAGACCCAGGAGCCTTGCCCTGGGACGGCCCGTACATGTCAGCAGAGTTGTTCCAGCTCTCACCCTGTCCCTACCCAGCTGAGGACGTCTGTGTCCGTGAGAGACACCCAGACACTGCCCCTGCAGCGTGGCAGTCCCCTGCCCCGTCAGTGAAAACTGCGGCAATATCGGCTAAGTTTAAAAGCGTCGGCAGGAGGTGCAGAATACGTAAATAAAGCGGCGGTTGGCTGCCGGGTACGGGTGCGATATAAATACATTTTGTTTACAGGCCTTCGTGCCTATTCAGCGTTGAACGGCACCGCAGCCCACCCACCCCGGGGCTCACGGGGCTCGGAGAAGGGTCTCTCCAAGGGCACAACCTAAGGCAGCGCAGGAAGCCCAGCTGCCACGCTCCCAGTCGCTACGGGACGCTTGCTTACAGCTACACCGACGAGGGTGCGGATGAGGCTGGAACTAGCAGAAATGCTGACTCTTCTGGCCTTTTATTTGCGGAAGGCACAGCGCGCGAGCCTCGGCGGCTCACAGGAGAAGCGTGCGGCGCTGCCGGACTCTCATTCTCAGCTCACGTACTACTGCCAAAGCTCCTGCCCTGTGCTGTGCCAGATGCCGGCTGGCGTGAGCACCTGGGCTCCTGAGGGACCCCCTTGTCCTGAGAGCCAGAGGTACTCGCTTCCCTTTGCATGAGGCCTGTAGGAGATAGACCCTGCAATTTAAAAAATCTGTATCAAACGTGGCAGACTCAAAGGGGGGCATTTTAAAAAAGGCAGGTTTGTTTTCTAACTTTATGATCTACAGCCTAGCAAAGAGATCCCTTTCAGTGTCAGTCGCTTGGCCTTCTCCCCTACTGACGAGGTCCCAGCCTCCCGGTGAGATCTCGCTGGAGATATTCTCAGCTTCCCTCAGGTACGGGGCTGCCCTGGCCCGAGGCCAGCGAAGAAGCTGACTTTGCCCGTGCCTGAATCAGCAACACGTCCAGCAGGCGACTTGCAGAGCCCAGGGAACCCTCGTAAAGAGGTCTGGGGGTGGGCCGCGCCACATCTGCGGCATCGGCCGTGGGAAAGGACCGGCGCAGTAAAGCAGGTGGGTGAAACCGCGGTCCGCGCCAATACGTGCTGCTGCCTGGGGCATGGCTTTGCTGCAGGTCAAGTCAGATGCTCTCTGTAAGAGTCAGTCAGGACAAAGGCCGCAGCAGATGTCTTTTCTGCTCATTTTAACAAAGGCTGGACGGAGCCCATAGAGGAAGGCACTACGCGTCTTGCTGGGTCTGTTTGCCTGCCTTCTCGTAAGCCGTCGCGGAAACTTGCACGAGCCAAGCCTGTGCAAGCTGATGACAGCCACGCACGGTTGAAGAGGGAGCAGACGGTGAGAGCAGAGGTGCGCGCTCAGGCTGTGCGCTGGAAGCTAATGCTAATGCTGCAAAATAAAGAGTGGATTTTCTTTTTTGGGTTTAGGTGAGCGCTAAACATGACATGTGCGTGTGTGCGTGTGTCTCTCGCAGGTTTTTGTCATACACCCCACCCCCCCGCCCCAAAAAAACCACCCGCACATGCCACGCGTTAAACAGTGGTTTTCCATTGTACTTAGACGTGCTTACATAGGTGTGTTGGTTTTTTCTTTTTTAATGCAGAAACAGCAATACGATAGATTTAATACAGCTAGCAATTAGATGGGTGTAGCTTTAGAGCGTCGGCTGTTTACAAAGCAACTGCACACCTTCTTTAACTCACAGTTTAAACAGGTAAACTTGCAGTGCATCACACGTGCTTTGTACAGTCACGGTCCACACGGCAGGCCAGATGCTTCACCCTGCCTTGTCCTTGTTCCCCCGACTCCGACGGGACCGCCGAGGCCATCCTGGGGACAGCGCCGCTTTCTAGCAGCTGGGTTGCTTGCCTGGACGCCCCACAGACAAACAGTCATTTCCCCGCTGAACCTCTTCTCAAATATTTTCCTAGCCCTGCAGGCCCCAGGTCCTTTGGTTCATATTTCCTTTTTTCCGGGCTTGATGCACAGGACCGACGATTTCCAGAAATAGAAACAGAGGCTGATTCAGTCCAGGCTAAACATTCTCTGACCTAAACCAAACTGCCTTCGAAGAGATAGCTGTACTGTAGGCACCACCTCGGGAACAGAAGTTGCCCTGTCATTAAAAAAAAAAAAAAAAAAAAAGCAGGAAAACAAGGCATTTCAGGCTGAGGAGGCTGAACGGTGTGCTGGGGGCGGTGGGGGGCTGGAAAGAAACAGTTCAGACGATTAGAGCGAGCTTGGCGTTGCAAAGCGTGCCATTATTTTTAATTCGGCAGTCAGAAGAAAATAGATTCTGACACTGATTTCCTGCGTGCTGCGGGAGTTCTCTCCTCAGCATTCCTGTGCACCATTTTACTTTTGTGTCCCGTCCGCTTCGCTTTTGCGCTGTAGCTCTCCGGTTCTAGCTACGCTTCCCACCACCCCCATTACGCTTTGACAAGCCCAGCTCTCACTGTGCTTCCCTTCCCTTCCCTTCCCGTATGCGCGTGCAGGGAAAAGCCCGCGCGTCTGCCACTACAGGACCCGCTCTGGGGGGCAGGAGAGATGACGACGCTCCCTGACAGAGGACACAGCTGAGGGGCGGTCCGCCGGGGCTGGGGAGATGGCAGCACCTTCCCTCAGCTGCCCCATCCGAGCACAGGTGCAGGTGCGCACTGAGGAGAGACAAGCAGGCAGGAGCCGCAGAGCGAGAGAGAAAATAAAATTCACGGGTGGGTGCTACTTGCGTCTCATTTTTAGCGCAAGACATTAATTCTCAGCACATTCTTGGAGCTGCCCCTTTGGGACTCACGGAGAAGAGGGAGGTTGGCCACGCGGTGCAGCCCAGCTCTGCTTCCCCTAAATGGTTTTACTGTTCAGGTGTTGCCCTAATCTGGCCGGTACCCCCGCAAAGAGTTTGGGATTTCTGCTGCCTCTCCGGGCCAGCCACAGACCCCGACTTCATCGCAGCGAATGACCCTGCACTCGTCAGAGCGGTTGCCGAGTCACATCCCGCTGCCTTCCCTGCAGAACTGGAGACCCTTTTTCAGCCCTTGCCCCCTCTTCTCTCAGCTCGTCGCCCGTCCCTTTACCAGTGCCGGCACCGATCCTGCCTCCAGCTCGCCCTGTCCCCACCTGCGAGCGCCCAACAGGAGCTAAATGTCTCCTCAAGGATGCACGGAAGAGACGCGCAGGTAACCCAGCACAGACCCCCTGCAAACATCTTCTTTCCATTTGCTTTCCTCTCCTGACACGAAGGGATGACTTAGGAAAAGCGTACTGCTCGCGTTTCACATGCACCGCTTCTACTTTCACTCTCGCTCTCCTTGGCAGTAATTAATAGCGGTGGCGGGGGGGGCTGGGGCATTCCCCCAAAGCGGCTGCGGTTACATCCGGGCGGTTGTGGCACTCCATTAGCTCTGTAGTTTTTAAATCTAAATCTTCTGGAATTGTTAGTTCTGGTCAGGAATCACCCGTACCTGCAAATTTTCTTAATAGCTACGCTTGACCCCAGCCACTGTTTAACAGCTCACCTTTATTTCTCTTCATTTAAGAACCTAAAGCTTCGTTTACTGCTTGGGTTGGAAGCAGGAGCTGTCGCTGCCTCCGAACTTTCTAACAGCCCTGTTACAATTTCAGTACTACCCGCTCCCAATTTAGCTTTCCGGGTCGATTTTCATTCTAGATTCTAAAATTTCCTTATTTTGTTTCTGATCAGGAGTCATTAATGCCTGCAGTTGATTTAATAACGGCTGCATTTAGATTGAGCTATTAATGACTCGCAACTCTATTTATGGCATAAAAAAGGGCTGCCTTTATATTTTTTTTAATTACAGATTAGGAATAATGACTGCCTGGTTTGTTCAGTAATAGCTGCGATTAAATTGAGTCACGACTCCTCCCTAAATAATATGTGTTTATTTGCACTCCTACAATTTAACCTCCCCTTCACTGGTCAGGGGCACCGACAAGTGCCCGCGCGTACCTCCGCGCCCCCTGCGCCGGCTCCCCAGGGAGCAGCCTCGTACCCTGACCAGAGTCTGCAGCGGCCCGTTGTCGGCCCAGCTCCTCGCCCTCGAGCGGCGGATCCGCTGCTGCCCAGAGGGGACGGAAATGGCGCGGGGTAAATGATAATGTGAAATGATAAACGAATAAAATGATCTCACAAGGGGGAAGAAAACCAGCAAAGCAAAAACCAAACCCCAAACAGAACACCATACCACTAAACCGCCTCACCGCCCCCTCAGCGCCCAAAACAGCATCCCGGGAGAAAAAAAGCAAAGCAGGCCACAAGGGACCTTTCTAGTACAGCTGCTGCCAAAGAGCGCCAAGCTCTGGAAGCCTTACCTCAGGCAACGCCTCCGCTTCTCTAAGCGCCAGAGCACGCCTGCCCGGGGGGCTGAGACAGCCCCAGAGCTGCGACCGCCCGAGGGAACACGGGAGCCCCGGCGCCAGAGGAGCCCGGGGGCAGCGAGAGCTGCCCGAGCCCCGGCTGGGGCTCTTCGACCCCCGGGCCCCGCCCCCGCCCTTCCCACAGCGCCCCGCGAAAGGGGCGGGCCGAGCCCCCCGAGGGGGGAAGGCCCCGGGAGCCGTACGGGAGCCGCCTGGAGTTCCCGGCGCGGGAGGGGGGGGGGAGAGAAAACACCCAAACCGAGCCCCCCCCCGAGCGGAGCAAACACAGGCTCGGGCCGTTGCCAGGGGGCGGGGCCTGTCGCTAAGGGGAGAGAGCCGGCACCGCCCCCCGGGCCGTTGCCAGGGGGTGGGGCCTGTCGCTAAGGGGAGAGAGCCGGCACCGCCCCCCGGGCCGTTGCCAGGGGGTGGGGCCTGTCGCTAAGGGGAGAGAGCCGGCACCGCCCCCCGGGCCGTTGCCAGGGGGTGGGGCCTGTCGCTAAGGGGAGAGAGCCGGCACCGCCCCCCGGGCCGTTGCCAGGGGGCTGGGCCTGTCGCTAAGGGGAGAGAGCCGGCACCGCCCACCGGGCCGTTGCCAGGGGGCGGGGCCTGTCGCTAAGGGGAGAGAGCCGGCACCGCCCCCCGGGCCGTTGCCAGGGGGCGGGGCCTGTCGCTAAGGGGAGAGAGCCGGCACCGCCCCCCGGGCCGTTGCCAGGGGGCGGGGCCTGTCGCTAAGGGGAGAGAGCCGGCACCGCCCCCCGGGCCGTTGCCAGGGGGCGGGGCCTGTCGCTAAGGGGAGAGAGACGGCACCGCCCCCCGGGCCGTTGCCAGGGGGCTGGGCCTGTCGCTAAGGGGAGAGAGCCGGCACCGCCCCCCGGGCCGTTGCCAGGGGGCGGGGCCTGTCGCTAAGGGGAGAGAGCCGGCACCGCCCCCCGGGCCGTTGCCAGGGGGCGGGGCCTGTCGCTAAGGGGATAGAGCCGGCACCGCCCCCCGGGCCGTTGCCAGGGGGCGGGGCCTGTCGCTAAGGGGAGAGAGCCGGCACCGCCCCCCGGGCCGTTGCCAGGGGGCGGGGCCTGTCGCTAAGGGGAGAGAGCCGGCACCGCCCCCCGGGCCGTTGCCAGGGGGCGGGGCCTGTCGCTAAGGGGAGAGAGCCGGCACCGCCCCCCGGGCCGTTGCCAGGGGGCGGGGCCTGTCGCTAAGGGGAGAGAGCCGGCACCGCCCCCCCGGGCCGTTGCCAGGGGGCGGGGCCTGTCGCTAAGGGGAGAGAGCCGGCACCGCCCCCCGGGCCGTTGCCAGGGGGCGGGGCCTGTCGCTAAGGGGAGAGAGCCGGCACCGCCCCCCGGGCCGTTGCCAGGGGGCGGGGCCTGTCGCTAAGGGGAGAGAGCCGGCACCGCCCCCCGGGCCGTTGCCAGGGGGCGGGGCCTGTCGCTAAGGGGAGAGAGCCGGCACCGCCCCCCGGGCCGTTGCCAGGGGGCTGGGCCTGTCGCTAAGGGGAGAGAGCCGGCACCGCCCCCCGGGCCGTTGCCAGGGGGCGGGGCCTGTCGCTAAGGGGAGAGAGCCGGCACCGCCCCCCGGGCCGTTGCCAGGGGGCGGGGCCTGTCGCTAAGGGGAGAGAGCCGGCACCGCCCCCCGGGCCGTTGCCAGGAGGTGGGGCCTGTCGCTAAGGGGAGAGAGCCGGCACCGCCCCCCGGGCCGTTGCCAGGGGGCGGGGCCTGTCGCTAAGGGGAGAGAGCCGGCACCGCCCCCCGGGCCGTTGCCAGGGGGCGGGGCCTGTCGCTAAGGGGACAGAGCCGGCACCGCCCCCCCGGGCCGTTGCCAGGGGGCGGGGCCTGTCGCTAAGGGGACAGAGCCGGCACCGCCCCCCCGGGCCGTTGCCAGGGGGCGGGGCCTGTCGCTAAGGGGAGAGAGCCGGCACCGCCCCCCGGGCCGTTGCCAGGGGGCGGGGCCTGTCGCTAAGGGGAGAGAGCCGGCACCGCCCCCCGGGCCGTTGCCAGGGGGCGGGGCCTGTCGCTAAGGGGAGAGAGCCGGCACCGCCCCCCGGGCCGTTGCCAGGGGGCTGGGCCTGTCGCTAAGGGGAGAGAGCCGGCACCGCCCCCCGGGCCGTTGCCAGGGGGCGGGGCCTGTCGCTAAGGGGAGAGAGCCGGCACCGCCCCCCGGGCCGTTGCCAGGGGGCGGGGCCTGTCACTAAGGGGAGAGAGCCGGCACCGCCCCCCGGGCCGTTGCCAGGAGGTGGGGCCTGTCGCTAAGGGGAGAGAGCCGGCACCGCCCCCCGGGCCGTTGCCAGGAGGTGGGGCCTGTCGCTAAGGGGAGAGAGCCGGCACCGCCCCCCGGGCCGTTGCCAGGGGGCTGGGCCTGTCGCTAAGGGGAGAGAGCCGGCACCGCCCCCCGGGCCGTTGCCAGGGGGCGGGGCCTGTCGCTAAGGTGGGTGGGGCCAGGTGCGTCAGCCATCAGACCGCCTGCCCGCCCATCGCCGGGGGCGGGGCCCGTTGCTAAGAGCGTGGCGAGGAGTATCAGCACCACCCTCACCGGGCTATCGCAAGGGGTCAACACCTGTCGCTAAGGGCTGTGGTACACGGCTCCAGCCCCCACGGTGCCGTCACCAGGTAGCGCGGGGGGGGTGTCACTAAGTGGCGTGGAGAAGTGAGCGCGGCGAAGTGTCGCTCCAGCCCGTGCACGGCTGCTGGCTGCAGTACCGCGGTTTGGTCGCACGGTGGCGGCAGAGAGCAGAAAAGGGCGCCACCGCGCATGCGCGGCTGCCCGCCTGCAGTACCGCGCCTTGGTCGCACGGTGGCGGTAGAGAGCAGAAAAGGGCGCCACTGCGCATGCGCGGCTGCCCGCCTGCAGTACCGCGCCTTGGTCGCACGGTGGCGGTAGAGAGCTAAAATGGCGCCACTGCGCATGCGCGGCTCCCCGCCAGCAGTACCGCGCCTTGGTCGCACGGTGGCGGTAGAGAGCTAAAATGGCGCCACTGCGCATGCGCGGCCGCCCGCCTGCAGTACCGGGCCTTGGTCGCACGGTGGCGGTAGAGAGCAGAAAAGGGCGCCACTGCGCATGCGCGGCTGCCCGCCTGCAGTACCGCTGTTTGGTCGCACGGTGGCGGTAGAGAGCAGAAAAGGGCGTCACTGCGCATGCGCGGCTGCCCGCCTGCAGTACCGCTGTTTGGCCGCACGGTGGCGGCAGAGAGCAGAAAAGGGCGCCACTGCGCATGCGCGGCTGCCCGCCTGCAGTACCGCGGTTTGGCCGCACGGTGGCGGCAGAGAGCAGAAAAGGGCGCCACTGCGCATGCGCGGCTGCCCGCCTGCAGTACCGCGGTTTGGCCGCACGGTGGCGGCAGAGAGCAGAAAAGGGCGCCACTGCGCATGCGCGGCTGCCCGCCTGCAGTACCGCGGTTTGGCCGCACGGTGGCGGCAGAGAGCAGAAAAGGGCGCCACTGCGCATGCGCGGCCGCCCGCCTGCAGTACCAGCATCTGCTTGCACGGCAACAGCAGCGGCCAGAGGAAAACTTCACCCTCGGGAACGGGCGGCTTCCCGTCTGCCGTACCCGGTTTTGATCGACCGGTGACTGCCGCGAACGGATAAGGGGCGGGTGGAAATCTCTACCAGGGTAGCGGAGCTCCCGCCTGCAGTCCCGGGGTTCGGTCGCTCGGTGAAAGCAGCGCGCAGAAAACAACAGGTGGCCAGTGCGCATGCGCGGCTGCCCGCCTGCAGTACCGCGGTTTGGCCGCACGGTGGCGGCAGATAGCAGAAAAAGGCGCCACTGCGCATGCGCGGCTGCCCGCCTGCAGTACCGCGCCTTGGTCGCACGGTGGCGGTAGAGAGCAGAAAAGGGCGCCACTGCGCATGCGCGGCTGCCCGCCTGCAGTACCGCTGTTTGGTCGCACGGTGGCGGTAGAGAGCAGAAAAGGGCGCCACTGCGCATGCGCGGCTGCCCGCCTGCAGTACCGCGGTTTGGTCGCACGGTGGCAGCAGAGAGCAGCAAAGGCGCCACTGCGCATGCGCACTGTCCTCCCGCCTGCCCCACTCGCCCCCACCCCACGCCCGAGGGAGGAGAAGCAGCACAAACCACCTGGGGAAAAAGGTCCCCTTTCCCACCCCCACACCCCCCCGGAGTAAGCCCCATCAGTTGCTGTAGGCCTGCGGCATCAGGGCTGTGACAGGGAGAGCAGCAAGTCAACACGTCCTGGAGGGTTAAAGAAGAAAATCCATCAGGGGAACACAGCTGCCCTTCTGAAGGCAGGCTGCCCGGGGTGAGGGGGGCAGCTGTGCGTCGGGGCACAGGGCAGCCAGGCAGACCAGATGCCAGCGGCTGCCCTGCAAAGGAGTTGTGCGCTGCTGAGCCTTGGGCTTCGTTGGCTTGGCAGCGCCTCGCCTCGCCACTGCTCATCCTGCGTAAGCACGAGGCTTCAGCGAGCACAGAACAGGAGGCCAGGGGAAGCGGGGGGGAGGAATGTCACCGGGGAAAAAAAGTCATGCAGGGGGGCCATCTCAGGGGACAGCGTCTGGGAGGGCACAGACACACGCAGAGGGAGGGCGGGGGAGGAGGCGGACACTGCCGGACAGGGGCATGTCTGGGCAGACACGCCATGGGGAACATGCATGGGGATGACTGACACCAGGGGGGTCCCCCCAGGATAATCCACAACGGGCAACTCACCTGGGCTCACCTGCAGCAGATGATCCGCTCCAGATAACCGACCCACTCCGGAGAATCCATTCCGGATAAGCCCCAGCAATGCCCCTCAAACTGCTGCTGTTTCACCCCAAATTTTCCCCAATTTGGGGTTTTTGGGGCGGTCGTTTGGTGGTGCTGATTTCTGTTTGGATGGCTTGGCTTTTTTTGTTGTTGGGGGTTTTGGGGGTTTTACCTTATGGAAAAGCAAAAAAAGCCAAAGGAACAAAGTTGGGATTGCTTTTCCAAACGGTTCACTTCTGGGTCTCTTTGGCCCTTTCCACAACAAAGAAATCGGTGATTTTTGCTCCTGGTTTTGTGCATGAGAATGGTTAGTGGGGTTCCAACCCATCCAACCCCCCACCGCTTTTTTTCCCCCCCCCTTCCTTTCCAGCTGCACAAACCCAGCAGGAGTGGGCTTTCCCAGGAGCCCCCAATTGTTTTCTTTCCCCCAAACCTGTTTGGGTGTTTTGCCTGTTTGGGGTTTTTCACCCCCCATTGCAGACCCAGACTTGGGGGCTTTGGGGTGTTTGTCTGCCCTGGCAGCAGCTCCCAGGCTGCCTGCGCAGCCCCAGAGGGGGAAGTCCCCATCTGGGGGAATCGGCCCCAAATCGGGATGGGAGAAGGAGAACGGGAAAGGGGCAGCATTTGAAAGCGCTTTTGTGTCTTCAGTTGATTGGGGGGTGGGGGTGGGGTGTGTGTCCAATTTTTAAATCCTCTCTATAAACATCTCTGTCAACATGGTTTCTTTGCATTTTAAAACCTTATATAGCATAGACATTTGCACTTGTGTGTCTACTTACACATCCTTACAGAGTACATCTATATTTTATATATACTATCTATTTTACATTTACATACAACACCTGTTTAGACTTAGCTATTAAATTTACACTTACACCTACTTAGGCTATTTACACTTACACAGAATATCTATTTACACATACCTGTTCAGACTTCCATATTAACACGTATATAAACCACCTATTTAGGCTAGCTATCTGCTTACTTACCCTTTGACACTTCAATCTTTTTCGACTTCTCTATTTAGACATCTACTTACAGTTATACCTAGGCTTATTTCACTCTATATAACCTCTATTTAGATTACACATCTGCTTAGACTATGTAACACACACTAAGCGTAGATGCTCGCTCTAGTCAGACTTTCTTCTGCTTTGAATTCCTTCATCTATCCTTTTTCTTCATTTTAAACTCCTTTATTTTTTAATTTAGATATTTAGACAGTCGAGTTACTTTTGTGGTTTAAAACCCTGTATCTCAATGTAGAATTTTTGTATCCTGAAATCCGTTATATAATATAGGAGAGAGAAGTTCTTATTTTAAAATCCCTTTATACATCTATCAATTAATATGACATGTCAATATATATAAAATAAGAGGTTTTTGTAATAGCCCCCCTCAATTTTCAGGCATTTTGGGGCTGCAACCCCCCTTTTTGGGGGGGAACCCCTACATGACGCCCCCACTCACCTGTTCCTCTGACGCATTATCAGCTCCCCCAGTGACACCGGGGCGCCCCGCATGACATCATCACACCGCCCCCCCCCCCCCCCCCCCCCAATTTTATTCACCCCCAAGAAGGGCACTAAACAAGGGAATCTACTCCAACCTGCAGCTCATTACTTTAATAGTGCCATTTACAAAGGTACACACACACACACACACCCCACCCCCCAGAAAAGGGGGAGCTCTGCTAAAATCTAAAAGGTGGGGCAGCCCCCCAAACAGCTGCAGCCCCCCCAGCCCCTGTCCGCAGGCTAGCGGCCGCCCCACGGCGGAGCGGGAGCGTGCCAGAGGACGGTGTCACGTCTCTCTCGGGCTCTGCTCGGCCATGTTCCCGCGCTGGGACGGGCTCCCCGGGGCGACAAACAGCCCCGGCCCCTGGGGGCCCCGACTCTCCCCACCAGGCAGCCCTCGCGGCCGCACCTGCGGGGCACCCGCTGGAGACAGAGCCGGGAGCCCCCAGGCAGAGGGATGGCCCCTTACCTTCACCACGCTTAACGACCGGCAGGCAAACCCGGGCCGGGGGGCATCTCTTGAGCATCACGAGACACTGAGAAGACATCTGAAAAACAGAAATCCCAAACTATATTTCAGCACGTGAATAAAATAGCACAGAAGAAAATGGAGGAACTCAGTCAGCACAAGGGATAGGAAGGAAATTGAGCCGCAGCAAGATTCTGGGCAAACGGGTCACGTCAAAACACAACACCTCCTTTAAAAGCTAGAGGGACTGGAACACTTGAAAACGGTATTAAGACTAACCGATACCATTTTGAACAGATTCTTCGCGTAACACTGAACGCTCTGGCTGGTGCTGGAAAACGTCTCATCCCTTCCTTACGGCACAGCTGCGGGGAGATAACCCCGTGAGGCTGCGGGGCAAAGTTGTACCGTAACCGGAACCTCCGCTTACAGATCCGCCGCAGCAGCTACAGCCCTCGCCCTGCCGCCGCACGTCTTGCTGCCTGGCTCCATGAAGCCTGAAGCGAAGCGTCAAACTTGAAAGAGTAACGTAAAAAATTAAGAATAAATCTCAGTAATGCACTTTGTGCTGAGAAGGCGGGCGCGTGTTTACGCACATCCAATATGAGCGTCTAGGCTCTGAAAGCTTTCCATTTTCCTTCTGCGTTCATTTAACTCACACAGCCGTTCACACCCGCCATAAGATTATCTATCTCCAAAATACACAGCAGCAACGTGACTGGGGGGTTTTGGCGTGTTATGGAGTCGGGAGGGACGTCCGCCCAGCTGCCCCGCCCGAGAGATGCTGCTGAACTGCCAGGGAAACGCGCATCCAAAGCGAGACTGAAATAAAATACTTAAGAGCGCTCCCTCAAAATACCGGCAGGAAAAAACCGCCCCCACCCCAACATTCAGTCGCCCCTCGTTAAATATTTACAACAAATACCTACCTGCTTAATTACACCTAACAAATCGTACGCTACATCTGCTCGGCAGTTACAGCTGAAACAGCGCAAGTCACGTCGTAAATCAGACGCTGTTAGCTTTTTTTAAACTTTCATTTATGACAGAAGAATCGGTGAGTTAAGAGATCCCCGATACGGTTTTAATTCTTTTGGGGAAAAAAAATACCACAACAAAAACCCACGCAAATCAAATCCCCAGTGTTGCAATACATGGGGCTACCAAGAAGGACCGGCAGATATGCTAATGCGTTTGGCTGTACCGAAGCATGCAGGGGAACCGTATTTTTATGGGATCTCGACTGTTACAACTGAGAACCCAAGCACTACCAATGCCATCAACATTTGGAGTATGTGCTGTGCTTGGATCTCCGCAAGGACCATTGATTTTTTCATCTTAGAAAAAAAAGCAGTACTTCGCAAGTCTTGTGCTGATGAGTTCTACTGACAAAGACATTGTCTCTAAGATGCACTCTGATGGCAAGTTCATAGAATGCAACCTCACTGAATAAGAAATATCTCAATTTTTCAAGATCTCTTCCTAACAAAAGTCACACTGTGGGGCTTTCAGATGGGCCAGATTATGAATCCTTTCACAACAAGAAACACACCAGCTAACCAGGATATTCTCGCAGTGGCCAGGTGCCTCTTCATCACGTGAAAAAAAAAACCAACAAAAAAAAACACCCCAAAAAACACCAGAGCCAGCAATAAGTATCACACGGGTCAACACAGCTCTCTTCCAGAGCACCCCCCTCATCAAAAGGAACATGCCCATCGGCTCACCTGCTCTGCACAGGTTCCAGCATCACACCCCGCTTCCGTCATCGCTTGTGGCACCAAATGTATCAACACACAGTAAACTACCGTTACGCTCGTGAGAAATCACCGCCCCGTGACTTCCTCATTACTACCCAGCTCGCTTCTAATGCTCATACGCCGTTCCAAAGACGGCCCACGTGTTACCTACAAAACTGAAGAGCTCGACGACGGACCACAGCATTCTCTGGTCTCAGATGCTGGCCGCTGCCCCACCTTCTCAGACCTCTCATAGGCACGCGGCAGCACCGCTCCGAGCCTGCCAGCGGCACCTGCAAAAAGCCAAGCGAAAAGGCACCTCCCGAGATGCTGCCCGATGCCACAGCCTGCCCGCACCGATCCCCGTCTCGCACCCCTTTCCCTCGACAGCCTCCCTCCCAGCCTACGCCACTTCCAGGTGCCGTGTCCAGCTCGCCCGCCGTCCGTAACACCCAAACAACACGCATTGCTTGTAACTTCCCCAGCAACACAACACCTCAGAAAAGAGCTGCTACTTCAGCCCACCAATCACCACTCGCCTTGCTCGACTTGCCTCCTTTGCTCATTGCTACGCTACTTCAAACCCAAACCAAAAGACAAACGCAAGGAGCAACGGAGTCATAGAGCCATCGGTCACATCTTCCCTCTATATACACCACGCACCACCTCACCCGCTTACATCGGTCCCCTCAGTTCCCCTCCGTCGCCCTGCACGACTCGTCCCTCGGCATCTCCAAAACCAATACCAAACAAGTCGCCTGGTTGCACAGCAGTACCTTAACGGTTCCTGAAGACCGACTATAACCTGCCATCAAAACAAACATATGACATCAAACATGAAGCCCTACGCACGTACAAGCTTGAACACCCTGCAGAGGTAATCTGCTCAGCTGAACTCTAGCCGCCTCTCCCAGACAGCTACGGTCACGGCCTCCGAGCCCACAAAATGTCACCGTGATTACGGTCCTCGCCCGCTGAGGAGGGCCACTCAATCCGAGATGACGGTACAACCTTTCCCCCAACAGCCTTGGCACAGCAACAGATGAACCCTAACCTCTCATCGCTGTGCCACCTACCCGACTCTACAGGGCCAGCAAGGCGGTCCGAGACAAACTCAAACGCACACACCAACGCTATGAGAAACGCTACAAACTGCGCGCCTCCGAGACGAGAGAACGCTCTCGGCAAACAGAGAGACAACTGGACGGAAGAGCTCGTCCAGCAACAAGACCTGCGGAACCCTGACAGTGACGCAAGGAGGCCCTAACGCGATCCAAAAAGATTAGAAGAGCGTCAGGGCCCGTGACAAGAAGTTCCTCTCAAAACTGAGAGGGAGGAGGCACAAGAAGCCCAGCTACAAGACCTAAGACTGTAAGGATGCAGGAAAGAAATCACGCTCCCTGAAAATGGACAGCAACAGAGCAGAGCTGTTCATGCATCTGGGAACGACGCCGCAGACAACTGCCCAGAAACTCCTCAAACACCAGAGTGACCCACACTTTAAACTGTAACGCAAAAAATGAGGCACCCGATGGGCGCCAGCCCCACAATTAGAACCTTGCCAGCCCCTAGGGATAGCGCTGTGCTCCTGAGAGCAAAGAGAACAAAGTCACCAGCCCCATGAGCCTCCTCACTGCGACCCAGCTCACCTGAAATGCTCCTCAAATAGCCTTCAGTCGCATCTTCCCTTTAATCCTGCACACGGACCCGCCGCCTTAGTGTGCTCTACTCAGCTCTGCTCTATCACCCTGCACAGCTCCATCTTCATCCTCTGCAAGAACAGCATGATAGAACAAGTCACCTGGACGCACAGCAACAGCTTAACCATTCCACAGGTCTTGCTTCCACGTAGGAATACCATCTAGAGCCCAACTACTGCATGCCATTAAAGGAAATACCTTCAATCAAATGTTAAGCCCCACGCACGTACAAGCTTGAACAGCTGAGAGATGCCCTCTGCTCAGCTAGCACTCTAGCTGCCTCTCCCAGACGGCTACGGTCATCCCCTCGGCACCCACAAAACGCCCCGGAAATTACCGTCCTCGCCCGCTGCCAACGGCCACTCGCTCCAACGAGGGTTGTACGGGCGTTGCCAAAACAGTCTACGCACATTAACGTTAACCATATACTCTTATTGCTGTTCTTTCCCCCGCTCTACCATTGCTACACCCCCAGGCGGAGGAGCAGCTCTGACACAGGCATCGACGTGCACGGACCGACACTGCTCACAAATACTACAAGCGACGTGATCGCGGCACCTCAGAAAATTCTCACCGAGACCACGGACTTCCGGCCCAGAGATGCCACCGGGCGAGAAGATCTGCAGGGCAGCGAGGAAGCAGCTATAGCATCCGCGGAGATGTCACGTACCATCATCACCTGCGAAAAAACCATATACCCACAACTAGGACGATGCACGAGCGACGAGCCGCTCTTAAAGACCTCAGAACGTTCAGGTGCAGGGAACAGGTCCCAGAAAAGGGCCCTGCGTATTCAGACTGCTCTTCAGCAGCAGTACTGAGGCCGCCTTAATCACCGCCGCAAAAAGATGACCTTCTATAAAGGTCTAATATTTAAGACACAAGACAAATCTATGCAGTAGACTTAAAATGCGAGAAAGGAAGCTCTCGGTTACCATTATGCCGATGAGCCAGGGCTTGCAAAACCCTCAATATTGCTACCTAGGTGCCTGCTCAGCACGGAGAACAGACACATCGAGACCCGAGTACAGGAAGGAACAAAGACAGACTACAAAATCCACACAACAGCACAAGCACAGGCAGGAACTCCCCTGCCTGGCAGATGCTTCTGTTTTGCAGAAAGGACAACACAACCTCTCTCGGCCCAAACGTGTCCGGTCTCTGAACGGTCCCCTCCACTGATTTGACAACCCCTGCCTGCCCCCCCTGCGCTTCCCGCAACCGACCGGCCACCTGCACAAAGACCGCATCGGCCCCTCAGCTTCGCTTCCAAATCCGGGGGCTCAAAAGCCATCCTTTAAAAAGGCCACACAGGCTACGTAGGATGGGGCTGCGGTCACACGGACACTCTTCATCTCCAAACGTGCGGTGCCATCACTCAGCGTCGCACCACTCAACGCCGGCCACTTCCGCAACGACAGCCTCCTCGGAAGCGCCGTGAACTTCCGCTCGCCCACGCTCTAATGAGGCTGGATGTCGTGGCCGCCGCCACCTACGGCGCCTAGAGAACCAGAGAGACAAGGTGACCGCTGCGCCTGGAAGCGGCCGCCCGCTCACAAACAATTCCACACCTCAAAAATAACCGCTGCTACAGTTTCCTGTTCATCGCTCACCTTGCCCGACGAGCTCGGGGCAGACATCCCGCTTTGCATGTAGTTTTGTGAGTCCCTTCGTTAACTAGTCACATAGGTGCTCGCACTGCACGACCCCTCCGTTGTCACGTGCTGACCTACCTTCTCACAATGCTCTGTTCGCCCCCTCCCTCCCGTGTCCGGCTCCCTGCCGTGCATCTCCACCAACAGCCACATTCCAGACTCATCCTTTCCCCTACCATGCCAACACGGCTCCCTCACCTCCCGATCCGTGCCTCCCGGGTCAGTGGCCGCGTCAGGCACCTGCTCGCATACTCGGTCCGTCCCCGATGGCTGGGAACTGTCACCTTCAATGCCGGGCCCACTTCTGGGGAAATACGGAGAGGCACACAGATATTAGACACTGCTTTCCAAAAGCAAGAGCTCACCACGCAAAACAAACTAACAAATCGTTTTGACTGACTTGTTTGGCAACACAGAGACCCCAAAGGCAGAAATCCCAGACGAGTGACCGCACAGCCCGCCCCGTCACAGCACACGACGCCATCTGCTCGCCTTTGCTGCCACGCCTCGCTCGACTGTCCTGCTTAACCCTAGACCTATGACTTAAAGTGCAAGAAAAAGTCAAACCACGCAACACACAAAAATTACACCGATAGGGCAAACACCAAAAGCAGTACGGGAAGCAAACGGGCGTGGCTGGTGTAGTGACACACTCTCCCTTTGTAGGTAACTCACTCCTGAGCGACTCCGTGAACAGCCGCGTGGAGAACCTCTCGGCAGACAGCACGCTCGAGCGGCCGCGCTGACACATACGGGGAAGGAGACTGGGCTACCGGAGGCTGCTTGCACACAGAACGCGACCATTAGCTAACACTTGAACACCCCTTTCCCAACCATCCCCCGGCACCAAGACTTCAAAAACCCCTCCTCTCCTCCTGAACTGTCAGGGAAGGAACCTCACTCCTTCCCGACAGCTCCCGCCCTGTATTTGCACCCCTAAAGCCCCTCTGTCAGCCGCTCCTCGGGAGCTGCCCTTCCCACCTCTGCCCCGCGCTCTGCGAGCACCTCCCACCTTCCGGCTTCCCGCAGACTCCGTGCTCTCTACAGGCCCACAAAATAACAGAAGCCCCGATGCTTATAATCTACGAGGGACCTGCCGCAAGCTGCAAAGGTTCTCGGGACAACGTGGTACTCTGCGGGCGATCGGGAAAGGCGACGAGCAGTTCCGTACCCCGACACACACTATGCGTTACGTCCCTGCTGCTTTCTGAAGGAAGGCTAGAGCTCCACATACAGACGCGTACAACACGCTCACCCTAACCCCTACCGTAGCATCTCAGCATCAGTCCTATTGAGAGATAACGTCAACAACTTGCACAACACACAGGCAAAACTGGTGGGAAAAATATACGCTTCTACCCTCGGCCAAGTCATAAAATTCCTGCAAAACCAACCAAACAAAAAACCTACCACACACAAAAACAAAACACCAAAAAAACCCCAGACAAAACCATAACACTCCCACAAAACCAAACAATCCAAAACACACTATTAGACCATCTTGCTACCCCTGAACATCCAACACAAACTTACTGACCCGAGGAAAAACAAAAGCTCGTACAAGTATACTTCCTAATATATATCTGCTGCTCAACTTTGACTGCTCTCTTACCTCAGCCAGAAACCTCCCCCTCTCTAAATGTCAAAACACACCTACCCAAAGAGCTTAGACAGCTCAAAACCTGCAACCAACTCAAGGAACAGTACCAGAGAAGCCCAGGAGCAGAATGAGCCTCCCGAAGAAAGGCTGGGGCTCATCTACGCCAGCAGAATGGCAAAGCAGAATGAAATCTTTTAAGAGCCCCTTCTCAAAAATTATCTCTGGTTATAAAGTAAATCATTTACTGTAAAACCATCAACCATTCGGAGTCACCTCAACGCTCTCTCTCGCTCAGTCCCTTAACAGAACTGAATCAGTCTCAAAGGACAAAAAACATGAAAAGAAACGTGGAAATATACAAGCGTATCGGGAACGGTACGAAGCAGCTAAATTAACACCTCAGTAGCTGGGACAAAACTAAATTGTAAAGGACAACAAAAAACCACCCCAGGAGACGCATCGATAAAAACAGAGGAAGGCTCTCTCTACTCACAGAAGCTCACGGAGAGACCTGAGCCAACGGTACACAGCTTTGGGGTAGCCGATACCGAAAAGAAACATACTCGAGACAGAAAACAGACTGCTGTGGAGCACAAAGGTGGCTTTGGCAAAGGTTCTGCCAGGACAAGAGTCACAGTTACAGGGAACGGACAGCGGCCGGCAGGGGAAACGCCGTCGGCGTGGCGGGGCCAGCGCGGGAAATGCCACCCTCAGCTAACGCTGCGCTATCAAGCCTTAAGTGAAAACTGCAGAGTAGTTACAGGAGACGGGCATAAGACGGATGCTGAATATCACTTGATGGTCACAAAATCTCATGGGGATGGGCACCACGTAGCCTCGTGGACACCCCTTAGACCCAAACGCTTAACGAGAGACGCTTCTTGCCAAAATACAAGCTCGACGAGGAAAAGCCAACGGGGATGTGGGGGCAACTACCAAAATCTCAGTATGTGAGCAGGCGTTACTTAAGATGGTGCAGTGGTTCTGCCGGGTCCGTCCAACCTGAGCAACGGGTTCTAACGCCTGTCCAGCAGCGTCCATGATCTCTCTCACGGCCTCCCACATCATAGACACCTCCCCTGCCTGGGACCGTGTTTTCCATGTCCCACCCCTCCCCATCCCCGCAATGAAAATCAAACACAACAAATAAGTACTCCACTTCATCTTCTTGGCCTCCAAAAGAAGCTTCCTTCCACTGCTGAGCATCGACACCGACATCCTCATGCTGTTCCTCAAAAGCAGGCTGGCCCTCGTGTGCCCGTACTGCCAAAGGAAGAGAAAATGATTATGCTCTTATGATGAGCTCCATCATCCTCTCCTTCAGGAAATCAAATCCCGATCGCTACATACCAGAAGTTTGTGCAGGAGATGGCCGAGGCCAGCCCCATATATGAGGCACTCTGTGACCCTGCTCTCTCTTTTGGCCACAGCACCCGCCACCGGGGAGCCCCAAACCCCTTGTGACTCCCAAGGAAAACCAGATAAAACTAGTTCAAAACAACTGGCAGGTGAGAGGTGACCGACAAACACGTATAGCCCACCTCAAACCAGCCAGAGAGCTGACTACCTCCCCCACTAAACTCTCATCTTCGACAAATACACCAAACAGAACAATGTTTACGCTGAACAGAACAAAACCCTTACCCTCTGACACTCTGAAAAGGATTTGTGCACCCACAAAATATATATATATTCATGCTATCGACCGACGGACCACACTTCCTCAGGGTCAGCCCTGCAAAGACAGGAGGACGCCCGATGCTCTCTCCATAAATATAAAATAAAAAACTGAGCCAGAGCCAGGCAGAGAGAGGTGGAGAAAGAACAAGTAGCCACAGGCTACAGGACAGAGAGAGGGAGGACCAAAAAGACGGGGAGGCAGGGAGCCACTCAGAGCGAGATGGAGAAAGAAGGGGCGGGGGGACGCAAAAAAAAAACCTAAAAATAATTTTGCAGCAGGTAAGGAAAGAGAGGGGGCCAGGGGGGAGAGACAGGGAGGGCCCAGGACGCACAAGAGAGGCAACGGGGCCCCAGTGGCCCAGGACTCACCGCGACTCTCGCTCTCAGCGCTGCTGGCACAATTTAGCCGTTCAGATGCTTCTTTCCCCTCCTCTCCGCCCTGCCTCTTCTGCAGCTCCAGACTCTAGGCCGTTCTCCACCTAAAGAGG
This sequence comes from Phalacrocorax carbo, assembly GCF_963921805.1. Lineage (NCBI taxonomy): Eukaryota > Metazoa > Chordata > Aves > Suliformes > Phalacrocoracidae > Phalacrocorax > Phalacrocorax carbo. The sequence continues at coordinate 54,897 of NC_087539.1, forward strand.
ATACACGGGTGTCTTACCGCTCTTACGAGATGAGGCTTCCTAGGCACGTAGCCTAGCTCGCTCGTGCACTACACGCCCGTACCCAACTCCCGGTTACGCGTACAGACCCTGCGGTGCACGTTGGTGGCCTGGCCCGCTGCGGACTATGAAGGGGGATCCTTCCTCCCTCACCTGCAGGGACAGGCTCTCTCTTGCCTGCGGCAGGAAGGCAGCTGGCAGCCAGAGCGCCTTCAGTTTCTTCTGCTTTACCTTTCGTTGGCGTCTCCAGCTTCAGCCGAGGCAGCTCCTGTCCACAGCCGGGAAGGGCTCTGTGTGTCCCTTTTCGCCCCCGCGCTGCGAGGATGGCAACGCCGGGCAGAGAGAAGCCACGCAAGCCTGAGACGGCTGCAGTCAACGGCATCCCCGGGGGAAGGACAGACAACCACGTCCTCAGCACGGTCTCTGGGAGAGGGAAAGAAGAAACAGCGACCGTCATTACCGTCGATCGACCCTGGCCAAAGCCCCTCCTTGCGCAGGGGCTTCTGGACACACCGCCCCTTCCCCGCGCTACTGCTAAGGGCCCCTGCGCCGAGGGGGAATCCAGTGCGCTCGAGGGCCGGCTCGCTGCCTTCACGACAGGGCCTGGGGGCGGCCAAGGGCTACGCAGCACGCTTACGGGGAGGTGCCGGGGCTGGGGGCAGGCGCACGGGGCAAGGGGGGGGCCAGGGGAGGCTGAGCGGGAGCTCCGGTGAGCCGGGGAGGCGGCGGCCATCATCTGCGCCCTGGGCAGGGGGAAAAGGTCCTCCTCCTTTCCCTCTTCCCTTCTGTCAGCTCCCGGGGAACTCACCGCTTCTCGGGGAGCGGCCGCACCTGGAAGCCCCCAGAAATCAACACGAATCCAACCCCAAAAATACACCGCGCCTACCGTACGCGGCACGGCCGCCCGGCACCCGAGCGCCGGAACACCGCGCCTCCCGCCGCGCCCCGGCGAGCCACGTGACAGGGCCGGCAGCCACTGCGCCAGGACTACAGCTCCCGGCACGCTCTGCGCCACAACACGGCCGCCCGGCAGCCCCCCGCCGCAAGGACTACAGCTCCCGGCATGCTCTGCGCCACAACACGGCCGCCCGGCAGCCCCCCGCCGCAAGGACTACAGCTCCCGGCATGCTCTGCGCCACAACATGGCCGCCCGGCAGCCCCCCGCCACAAGGACTACAGCTCCCGCCATGCTCTGCGCCACAACATGGCCGCCCGGCAGCCCCCCGCCACAAGGACTACAGCTCCCGGCATGCTCTGCGCCACAACACGGCCGCCCGGCAGCCCCCCGCCACAAGGACTACAGCTCCCGCCATGCTCTGCGCCACAACACGGCCGCCCGGCAGCCCCCCGCCACAAGGACTACAGCTCCCGCCATGCTCTGCGCCACAACATGGCCGCCCGGCAGCCCCCCGCCACAAGGACTACAGCTCCCGCCATGCTCTGCGCCACAACACGGCCGCCCGGCAGCCCCCCGCCGCAAGGACTACAGCTCCCGGCACGCTCTGCGCCACAACACGGCCGCCCGCCCAGCCGCCACACGCACCACCACAGCTCCCGCCACGCCGCGAGCCCGCCCTCCCCGCTCTCTCACCCTGCGGGGCACCGCCCCTCCCGCCGATGCACCCGGAAGCCCCACCGAGCCCTCAGCACAGCCTCGCTCTCCCCACCGCCCGCTCCGACCCGCCGCTGCCCCGCCGCAGCCCTCCTCGGGGCTTGACCCGGCACGCAGCGGCCCCCCACCCAGCCCCCGCTCACCTCCTCCCTCGCTACACTCGCAGCCCGCTGACGCTCGGCCACAGCTCCGCTCCGCCCCGCCCTCGGCTCACACTGGCCCCCCGGAGCAGGGCACCACCCCTTTTCCAGGGAGGAGCCGGCACCGCCAGCCCCACTGCCCGCACCTGGGGCTCCTCCAGCCAGACCCCGCCCACAGCTGAGGCGCAGCAGCAACGGGGGGCCCCCTCCCCTCACCCCCACAGTGCACCACCTCCTCCCCCGGGCTCCATCACAGCCCCTTGCCCCACGCCAAGGGAGCGCAAACGCAGCCCTCAGGCCAAAGGAGAGGGCAGGTGTTTGTGCAGGCGCACACGTAACAAGTCCCAGGAGCGATTCGTGGCTCAGGGTCCCCAACGCTCCCCCTGCCCCAAGGCCACCTCGGCCGCCGTTGCCGCAGCCGCACGGAGCTGGTGGTGGCTGGGATAGTGCTCATTTTCTCCACAGTAGCTAGGAAGGGATACGTTTTGGATTTATGCTCAAAACACCGTTAATAATGTAGAGATGTTTTGGTTCTTGCTGAGCACTGCTTCCACAGTCAGGGCCTCTTCTGGTTCTCTCAGTGCCCCACCAGCAAGTAGGCTGGGACAGCTGGGAAAGCTTTCCCAGCTAACTGACCAAAGGGATATTCCATACCATTTGACATCATGCTCAGCACACGCAGCTGGGGGAAGAAGGGGGAGTCCTTGGGGGGGGGGGGCTACGGCATTTCTCTCCCTAAGTAACCATGACACATGACAGAGCCCTGCTTTCCCAGAGGTGGCTCAACACCTGCCCGCCGAAAAGGAGGAGTGAATTAATTCCTTGCTTTGCTTCCACGCACAGCTTTTGCTTTACCTATTAAACAGTCTTGATCTCAGCCCATGATTTTTCTCACTTTTACCCTTCCAGCTCTCTCCCCCAGCCCACTGAGGGTGGAGCGAGCAAGCAGCTCCCTGGTGCAGAGTTGCCAGCTGGGGCTAAACCACGGCACGCGCTTGTCCGCGTTTGGCAGGGAAGGGACCGTCCGTCGCCTGGCTCCTGGAGCGACGGGCTGCTGGGCAGAGGGGGAGGCCACCAAAGGTGAGGAGCAGGGCACAGGACAGTAGGAAGAGAGAAGAGAAGAGCGGCAGCCAGCTGGACGGGGGCGGGGGGGCGTGTGTGCGTGTAGTGAGAAGGCACGAGGCAGGGAACAGGACGGCCAGAGAAGGACAGGGAGCCTGACGGAGGTGGAGATACAAGCAGCAGAGAGAGGGGAAGAGAGGCAGCAGAAAGAGGGGGGAAGAGCAGGACACAGACCAACAAAGAAGGAAGAGGAGCAGGCTGGAGACGCACAAAGAACCTGGGGCAGGCAGCACGACAGCGAGGGAGGAAAGAAGAATAGGGGCAGGAAGCTGGACCGAGCGCGATGGAGACAGACAAGACAAGCGACAAGAACAGGGCAGAGAGGGAAGAATGAAGCCACGGGGACAGGGAGCCGAGACAGCCAACAACGGAGGGAAGGGGCCGGGGAGGGAACACCACAAAACAAACCATGGGGCTACGTGGTACAGAGCATGAGAAGGCAGAGAATTAAGAATTAGGGACAGGGAGCCAGAGAAACAACAACAAAAAAAAAACACCCAAAACAAAGGGAGATGGGGAGCAAAAGGAATCGCAATGCGTACAGAAAGGAGAGAGAAACAATTCTAAAACAGGGTCATGGGGAAGCCAGAGACAGCAAGATGGAGAAAGGACAAAAGCTACAGGCTACAGGGCAGAGAGGGAAGAATTAATGAATAGACACAGAGAGCTGGGCAGAAAGAGATGGAGAAAGGCTGAAGATCACACGGCCAACAGGGAAGAGAGAAGAGAGGGAGGAATTTTCAAAACAGGGGCAAGAAGCCAGAGAGAGGGAGAGAGGCGCAACAATAAAATGGGGACAGGCCACAGGGCGGCGAGGAGGGAATCGATGAATAAGAACAGGAGACCAAAGAGAACACAATGTAGAATGGAAAAAAGGAACAGCGGCCTACAGGGAAGGAGGAATTAAAGATCAGGCACTGGGAGGCAGACAGAGACACATGAAGAAACAAGTAGGAAAAAAAAAAAAAAAAACACACAACGGCAATGGGCTACAAAGACAGACAGAGAGGGAAGAAATAAAACATAGCAGCAAGGAGCTGGACAGAGAGAGATGAGGACAAACAAATAGCACGGGTCTACGTGACAGAGAACGTGGAATTAGAACACAGAGAGGGGGAGCTGGACAGAGAGAGAGGCCGAGAGAAAAATCTAGACGGGCTACGGCGGGCAGAGGCAGGAATTAAAACCTAGGGACAGGGAGCTGGACAGAGAGAGACAGAGATCACAGGGAACAGCGGCGGGTGCAGGAAGAACAGGAATTCAAGAATAGGGAAAGGGAGCTGGACAGAGAAGAACTCAGGCAGGCAAGTAACAGTAGCAGGGTACAGAGCAGAGCAGACGAACTAAAAAGCGCGGCGGGAGCGTTGAGGCAGACAGAGAGAGATTAAGAAAAAAGTCACGGGCTACGTGGCAAAGCAGGAGGAACTCAGAAACGGGGATGGCAACCAAGGGAGAGTGAGCTGGTGAAGGATAACGGGTATTCAAAGTGAGGGACGGGGAGCTGGGAAAAGCGAGGCAGAGAAAAACAGAATCACAGAGAGAATCACACAAAGCCAAAAAAGAAGAAACTGAACAACAGGAACAGGTGTAACCAAAGCAATGAAATCAACCAACCAGAGACGGTGTTCCATTACGGGAACACGGAGCGTACGAATCAGCGCATCTGTCGATCTGCATTTTAGTCCCTAGGCGATCGTTAATGTCAGCAGAACAACAGACAACGTGCTTCTGTCAGAAACGGATGACAAAACGCGGTTTCGTGTAGCGCACTGAGAAAACTAGCCAAGACTGCCAAGATTAAGAGCCAAGAAGGTAAAAGGCAATTCTGGCAGGGGGAGATTGCGACCACCGACTCACGGACCACCACCGAGCCTGCGCAGCGATTTACATACGGAACGAGCAAGTTTGTACCAATCAGTAGACAGGACGATAATGAATATGTATGAATACGTAAAATTTTGATCTACAAATTCTACGGGAAAGGTGTGTGAGGTACGCACGCCAGGAGGAGCGATCCCCCGTGCATCTGGCGCCGTGAATAAAGAACGCCTGCTCTTTAATACTAGATTGGTGTTGAATAGATATTTCCGATTTTACCGTGTTTTTTGGTAACAGTTTTGGCACCCCAGATGGGAACCTGCTTTTGAATCTCGACGGATCCGCAGGACCGTGGGACCTGCAGCCAGCCCCAAGGAATTCTTGGGGAGAGCTTCCGATCCCCAGGCCAGAGAATTCTGAGAAAGATCCCCTGGACTGAAGTAAACAAGGCATTCGTTTAAGAAGAAACTTAGGTAGAATAATATGTGGCGTTAGCTTCCCACATAGGACAGGATAGTGGGTTTGAGTCCCACAGGCCTGCCCGTAAGGCGCGGCGAAAGCCACGCAGGGTTGGGGCCAAGAGGTACCTCGGTTGGTAAGTCTCTGCTAGGCGAAAGCCTGTGGAGCGGGACCCGAGGGTAGGGGGGTCTTCAACAGGGGGTTGAAGTCTCCAGGGATATCTAGCAGGGGGCTACAGATCCCAGTGAGACCTCTAACGGGGGTTGGAGTCCCTCTGACTACTATTTGTGATAGTGCACTATCACAACTGCTAGTCGACTGGGAGATGGGAGCATTTCTGAGTAAGAAACCTATCCCACCTTTGGGATGTACTTTGAAGCACTGGAAAGACATCGGGGGTGATGACCCACTAACTCGGAAACCATTAATTGAATATTGCAATCATTGGTGCCCAACGTATCAATTGGAAGGTGGGCACGAATGGCCAGAACAGGAGACATTGCAATATCATACCATCTTGCAATTAATGTTGTTTTGTAAAAAGGGAAGGCAAATGGGAAGAAGTGGCATATGTTGATTTGTTCTTTACACTGTGGAATCATCCAGCGTGGCAGAAACAGCGTGAGATATGTCCACAGGATTCTACAGCAATGTTTCTGAAAAGAGGAAAATGTGGTGAGAACTTGAAGTGTTGCTCTACTTGTGATACTGGATACTTCACTTGATGGAACTGACAAGAAAATAGTATTGAATACAGCCAGAAGGCAGGTGCAGGGAGCACATGCTAACAGGAATTTACAGAGAACAACGAATAAGAATTTTCCATCTACAAATCCCGAGTGGGACCCTAATCAGCCAGGACCCAGGGGAATGTTGACTAGATGTCAGAGACAGATTTTATTTGGAGTAAGACATGCAATGCCAAAAGCCATAAATTTTGACCCATTTATTAAGTGAGACAAGAATTAAAGGAGTCCCCCCCTTCAGCCTTTATGGAAAGGCTGAAGGTGACCACCAGAAAATATACTCATTTGAACCCAGAAAAAAACAGAAAAAGCAATTCAGTTGGTCTCTATATTCATAAGACAATCAGCCCCAGATTGGGGGGGGTGGGGGGGGGGAGTAAAAAAACCTTCAGAAACTAGAAGAACCTGAATCCAGAGATCTGGGTAAAATGCTTGAAGTAGCTTGGCATGAAGGAGACCAGAGGAATCAACCCTAGCTGAACACCTGGTTACACTGAAGCTAGGGAATGAAGAAATAGAATTTTTGGTAGATACGGGAGCCACTTCTTTGGTATTGAATACACGTAAAGAGAAAGTTGATCATAAACCAGTAGGTGTTGTTAGTGCGACAGGGCAAAGAAAAATTAGCCTTTCTTAGAGCCATTAAAGTTTAAATTGGAGAAGCAATGGGCAACTCACCAGTTTCTGTATATGCCTGAATGTCCACTGCCTCTGTTATGATGAGATCTATTAAGTAAATTAGATGCTCAAGTAACTTTTAAAGATGGAGAGATTAAATTACTAATACCAGAACAGAATCAAAAGCCACAGAGGCGAGAGCGTTTATGTTACAGGATTCCTCCAGGGAGGAACAGGTTCCCGAAGAAGTGGAAAATGTAGTAATTCCTTTGGTTTGAGCGAGCGGAGCTCCGGAGCGACCTAAGCGGGCAGAGCCGGTAAAAGTAACCTTAAAGCCTGGAGCCAAGCCGGTAAGGCAAAAACAATACCGTATTAAGCGAGAGGCTCGAAAAGGATTAGAGAAGTTAATTATAAATTTTTTTCAGAATATGAGCTCTTAGTAGAATGTGAATCAGAATATAGTACTCCTGTGCCGCCAGTAAAGAAATCTAGAGGCAAAGAGTATTAGCTGGTTCACGATTTAAGGGCTATATCTCAGGTGGTCCAAGATCTACATCCGGTAGTAGCTAATCCATACACTTTACTGACCTCTTTTAAAGGAGGAGCATAAATGGTTTACTGTACTAGATTTGAAGGATGCCTTCTTTTGCATACCTCCAGGCATAAAAAGTCAAAGCCTATTTGCTTTGGAATGGGAAAGCCCCACCACAGAATGAAAGACACAGCTAACATGGACCGTACTTCCACAAGGATTTAAAATTAGTCCTACGATATTTGGGACTCAGCTGGCAAGAAAAAAAATTAGAAATATAGAAATGTCTAGAAAAAACAGAACCCAGGGAGAGGCATACTGTTACAGAATGCAGACGACATTCTGATAGTGGCAGAAAGTAAAGAATAATGTTTTGAAATTTTTAAATTTTCTGGGCCAAGGAAGATGCGGAGTTTCCAGAAACAAAACCCAAATAGGAGAAGAAGCAGCCATTTATTTAGGATTTGAAATATCTCAGAGACAAAGACAATTAGAAAGTGAAAAGAAAGAAACTATTTGTCAAATTCCCGAACCTTGCGGCCCGAAGGAACTGAGAGCTTTTCTGAAAATAGTGAAATAGCGTCAGCTCTGGATTCTGAACTACAGACTGTATGTAAAACCATTATACGAGGCACTGAAAGAATCAAAGGATAAATATTTAACCTGGACGCCCGGATGCCAAACGGCATTCAAAGAACTGAAAAGAGCCTCAGTGATGGCCCCTGCATTAGGCCTACCCGATTTCGCTAAACCTTTTGAGCTGTTTGTCCACGAAAGACAACATTTAGCCCTTGGAGTGCTGACACAGCGACTGGGAACCTGGAAGAGACCCGTGGGCTACTTCTCCAAACAACTCGACCACGTGAGTAAAAGATGGCCTGGATGTTTACGGGCAGTAGCAACAGCAGCGCTGCCGATCCAGGAAGCCCCAAAGTTAACAATGGGACAAAAGATGACAGTATGTGTCCCGCACATAGCGGTGACTGTTTTAGAACAAAAGGGGGGTCGTTGGCTATCCCTTAGCAGAATGTTGAAATATCAAGTTGTTCTGTTAGAACAAGACCATGTGGAATCGAAGGCTACTGCTATACTGAATCCTGTATGTTTTTAACAACAGAAAACCTTACGGACAATTTCGAACACGATCGCTTGCTAACTATTGAACAAGTCTATTCCAGCAGACCAGGCCTGAGACACAAACCTCTGGGAAAATCCTGATCTGGAGTTGTTTACAGATGGAAGCAGCTCTGGGCGAGAAGAGAATGGCCGGATATGCTGTCGTTATCACCGCCGAGGGAATGGAGTCAGGGGCGCTGCCTGCGAACACCTCAGCACAGAAAGCAGTATTGGTAGCGTTGAAGCGAGCTCTGCGAATGGCAGAAGGACGAAGGATAAATATCTAGACTGATTCCAAACATGCATTTGGTGTGATCCACGATCATGGAGCTACTGGGAAGGAAAAAGGACTGCCATCAGCCCAAGAATCATTGATACAGCATAAAGAAGACATTCTCCAACTTCCGGAAGACGTGCAGAAACCAAAAGAAGTGGCGGTAAAGCGTTGCAAAGCTCATCGATTCGGCCAGACGGCTGTAAACATAAGCAAACGATTGACAGATAAAGCTGCAAAGAGGACTGCAGAGCAAGGTATCCTTGCACTAGTACCAGTAAAACAGATCGGAATTCCAAAGTTGAAACCGAGATTATTATAATAAATTGGATGAGCAATTAGCAGAACAATTGGAAGCATCACAAAACACAGAGATGGTAGGTAACACCAGAAAAACAAGTAATAATAATAACAACCCCACAAGTTATGACAGAACTTGCAAAAGAAAAGCATGAGCAAACACATTAGGGTGTAGATGCTACGGTTTTGAGTTTAAAAGCATCTGTAGCGTGTGTAGGCATGACAAGAACAGTTAAACCCATGGTAGCTAAGTGTCCAATCTGTCCTAGAAATAATCCCCTGAACCAAAGGAAACCACCTTTAGGAGTAACAAAACAAAAAATTCTCCCGGAAATTATTAGCAAATTAAGTTTTCTGAGTTACCCAGACAAAATAGATATAGCAGTATTTGTTAGTGCTGATGGACAAGTTTTCTAGTTGGCCAGAAGCTTTCTCGTGCTGCACCAACAAAGCTAGAGTAGTAGTTAAGATGTTGCTGAAAGAAATAATACCAAGATTTAGAGTGCCAACAGGAATGTCCTCTGAGAGAGGACCACATTTTTTTGCAGAGGTAGTTCAACAAATTAATAAAATTTTGGGTATAAAATGGAACCTGCATATGCCCTAGAGACCACAATCAAGTGAAAATTTTGAGAAGATGAACCAAACACTGAACTGACATAGTGGAATATTATTGATCTAAGATGGAAGTATTGAGAAAATGATTATTTCAAAACTTCCAAAGGGGGGAAATGTAACCAAAGCGATGAAATCAACCAACCAGAGACGGTGTTCCATTACGGGAACACGGAGCGTACGAATCAGCGCATCTGTCGATCTGCATTTTAGTCCCTAGGCGATCGTTAATGTCAGCAGAACAACAGACAACGTGCTTCTGTCAGAAACGGATGACAAAACGCGGTTTCGTGTAGCGCACTGAGAAAACTAGCCAAGACTGCCAAGATTAAGAGCCAAGAAGGTAAAAGGCAATTCTGGCAGGGGGAGATCGCGACCACCGACTCACGGACCACCACCGAGCCTGCGCAGTGATTTACATACGGAACGAGCAAGTTTGTACCAATCAGTAGACAGGACGATAATGAATATGTATGAATACGTAAAATTTTGATCTACAAATTCTACGGGAAAGGTGTGTGAGGTACGCACGCCAGGAGGAGCGATCCCCCGTGCATCTGGCGCCGTGAATAAAGAACGCCTGCTCTTTAATACTAGATTGGTGTTGAATAGATATTTCCGATTTTACCGTGTTTTTTGGTAACAGTTTTGGCACCCCAGATGGGAACCTGCTTTTGAATCTCGACGGATCCGCAGGACCGTGGGACCTGCAGCCAGCCCCAAGGAATTCTTGGGGAGAGCTTCCGATCCCCAGGCCAGAGAATTCTGAGAAAGATCCCCTGGACTGAAGTAAACAAGGCATTCGTTTACGAAGAAACTTAGGTAGAATAATATGTGGCGTTAGCTTCCCACATAGGATAGGATAGTGGGTTTGAGTCCCACAGGCCTGCCCGTAAGGCGCGGCAAAAGCCACGCAGGGTTGGGGCCAAGAGGTACCTCGGTTGGTAAGTCTCTGCTAGGCGAAAGCCTGTGGAGCGGGACCCGAGGGTAGGGGGGTCTTCAACAGGGGGTTGAAGTCTCCAGGGATATCTAGCAGGGGGCTACAGATCCCAGTGAGACCTCTAACGGGGGTTGGAGTCCCTCTGACTACTATTTGTGATAGTGCACTATCACAACTGCTAGTCGACTGGGAGATGGGAGCATTTCTGAGTAAGAAACCTATCCCACAGAGAACACCTTTGGGATGTACTTTGAAGCACTGCAAAGACATCGGGGGTGATGACCCACTAACTCGGAAACCATTAATTGAATATTGCAATCATTGGTGCCCAACGTATCAATTGGAAGGTGGGCACGAATGGCCAGAACAGGAGACATTGCAATATCATACCATCTTGCAATTAATGTTGTTTTGTAAAAAGGGAAGGCAAATGGGAAGAAGTGGCATATGTTGATTTGTTCTTTACACTGTGGAATCATCCAGAGTGGCAGAAACAGCGTGAGATATGTCCACAGGATTCTACGGCAATGTTTCTGAAAAGAGGAAAATGTGGTGAGAACTTGAAGTGTTGCTCTACTTGTGATACTGGATACTTCACTTGATGGAACTGACAAGAAAATAGTATTGAATACAGCCAGAAGGCAGGTGCAGGGAGCACATGCTAACAGGAATTTACAGAGAACAACGAATAAGAATTTTCCATCTACAAATCCCGAGTGGGACCCTAATCAGCCAGGACCCAGGGGAATGTTGACTAGATGTCAGAGACAGATTTTATTTGGAGTAAGACATGCAATGCCAAAAGCCATAAATTTTGACCCATTTATTAAGTGAGACAAGAATTAAAGGAGTCCCCCCCTTCAGCCTTTATGGAAAGGCTGAAGGTGACCACCAGAAAATATACTCATTTGAACCCAGAAAAAAACAGAAAAAGCAATTCAGTTGGTCTCTATATTCATAAGACAATCAGCCCCAGATTGGGGGGGGTGGGGGGGGGGAGTAAAAAAACCTTCAGAAACTAGAAGAACCTGAATCCAGAGATCTGGGTAAAATGCTTGAAGTAGCTTGGCATGAAGGAGACCAGAGGAATCAACCCTAGCTGAACACCTGGTTACACTGAAGCTAGGGAATGAAGAAATAGAATTTTTGGTAGATACGGGAGCCACTTCTTTGGTATTGAATACACGTAAAGAGAAAGTTGATCATAAACCAGTAGGTGTTGTTAGTGCGACAGGGCAAAGAAAAATTAGCCTTTCTTAGAGCCATTAAAGTTTAAATTGGAGAAGCAATGGGCAACTCACCAGTTTCTGTATATGCCTGAATGTCCACTGCCTCTGTTATGATGAGATCTATTAAGTAAATTAGATGCTCAAGTAACTTTTAAAGATGGAGAGATTAAATTACTAATACCAGAACAGAATCAAAAGCCACAGAGGCGAGAGCGTTTATGTTACAGGATTCCTCCAGGGAGGAACAGGTTCCCGAAGAAGTGGAAAACGTAGTAATTCCTTTGGTTTGAGCGAGCGGAGCTCCGGAGCGACCTAAGCGGGCAGAGCCGGTAAAAGTAACCTTAAAGCCTGGAGCCAAGCCGGTAAGACAAAAACAATACCGTATTAAGCGAGAGGCTCGAAAAGGATTAGAGAAGTTAATTATAAATTTTTTTCAGAATATGAGCTCTTAATAGAATGTGAATCAGAATATAGTACTCCTGTGCCGCCAGTAAAGAAATCTAGAGGCAAAGAGTATTAGCTGGTTCACGATTTAAGGGCTATATCTCAGGTGGTCCAAGATCTACATCCGGTAGTAGCTAATCCATACACTTTACTGACCTCTTTTAAAGGAGGAGCATAAATGGTTTACTGTACTAGATTTGAAGGATGCCTTCTTTTGCATACCTCCAGGCATAAAAAGTCAAAGCCTATTTGCTTTGGAATGGGAAAGCCCCACCACAGAATGAAAGACACAGCTAACATGGACCGTACTTCCACAAGGATTTAAAATTAGTCCTACGATATTTGGGACTCAGCTGGCAAGAAAAAAAATTAGAAATATAGAAATGTCTAGAAAAAACAGAACCCAGGGAGAGGCATATTGTTACAGAATGCAGACGACATTCTGATAGTGGCAGAAAGTAAAGAATAATGTTTTGAAATTTTTAAATTTTCTGGGCCAAGGAAGATGCGGAGTTTCCAGAAACAAAACCCAAATAGGAGAAGCAACAGCCATTTATTTAGGATTCGAAATATCTCAAAGACAAAGACAATTAGAAAGTGAAAAGAAAGAAACTATTTGTCAAATTCCCGAACCTTGCGGCCCGAAGGAACTGAGAGCTTTTCTGAAAATAGTGAAATAGCGTCAGCTCTGGATTCTGAACTACAGACTGTATGTAAAACCATTATATGAGGCACTGAAAGAATCAAAGGATAAATATTTAACCTGGACGCCCGGATGCCAAACGGCATTCAAAGAACTGAAAAGAGCCTCAGTGATGGCCCCGGCATTAGGCCTACCCGATTTCGCTAAACCTTTTGAGCTGTTTGTCCACGAAAGACAACATTTAGCCCTTGGAGTGCTGACACAGCGACTGGGAACCCGGAAGAGACCCGTGGGCTACTTCTCCAAACAACTCGACCACGTGAGTAAAAGATGGCCTGGATGTTTACGGGCAGTGGCAACAGCAGCGCTGCCGATCCAGGAAGCCCCAAAGTTAACAATGGGACAAAAGATGACAGTATGTGTCCCGCACATAGCGGTGACTGTTTTAGAACAAAAGGGGGGTCGTTGGCTATCCCTTAGCAGAATGTTGAAATATCAAGTTGTTCTGTTAGAACAAGACCATGTGGAATCGAAGACTACTGCTATACTGAATCCTGCTATGTTTTTAACAACAGAAAACCTTACGGACAATTTCGAACACGATCGCTTGCTAACTATTGAACAAGTCTATTCCAGCAGACCAGGCCTGAGACACAAACCTCTGGGAAAATCCTGATCTGGAGTTGTTTACAGATGGAAGCAGCTCTGGGCGAGAAGAGAATGGCCGGATATGCTGTCGTTATCACCGCCGAGGGAATGGAGTCAGGGGCGCTGCCTGCGAACACCTCAGCACAGAAAGCAGTATTGGTAGCGTTGAAGCGAGCTCTGCGAATGGCAGAAGGACGAAGGATAAATATCTAGACTGATTCCAAACATGCATTTGGTGTGATCCACGATCATGGAGCTACTGGGAAGGAAAAAGGACTGCCATCAGCCCAAGAATCATTGATACAGCATAAAGAAGACATTCTCCAACTTCCGGAAGACGTGCAGAAACCAAAAGAAGTGGCGGTAAAGCGTTGCAAAGCTCATCGATTCGGCCAGACGGCTGTAAACATAAGCAAACGATTGACAGATAAAGCTGCAAAGAGGACTGCAGAGCAAGGTATCCTTGCACTAGTACCAGTAAAACAGATCGGAATTCCAAAGTTGAAACCGAGATTATTATAATAAATTGGATGAGCAATTAGCAGAACAATTGGAAGCATCACAAAACACAGAGATGGTAGGTAACACCAGAAAAACAAGTAATAATAATAACAACCCCACAAGTTATGACAGAACTTGCAAAAGAAAAGCATGAGCAAACACATTAGGGTGTAGATGCTACGGTTTTGAGTTTAAAAGCATCTGTAGCGTGTGTAGGCATGACAAGAACAGTTAAACCCATGGTAGCTAAGTGTCCTATCTGTCCTAGAAATAATCCCCTGAACCAAAGGAAACCACCTTTAGGAGTAACAAAACAAAAAATTCTCCCGGAAATTATTAGCAAATTAAGTTTTCTGAGTTACCCAGACAAAATAGATATAGCAGTATTTGTTAGTGCTGATGGACAAGTTTTCTAGTTGGCCAGAAGCTTTCTCGTGCTGCACCAACAAAGCTAGAGTAGTAGTTAAGATGTTGCTGAAAGAAATAATACCAAGATTTAGAGTGCCAACAGGAATGTCCTCTGAGAGAGGACCACATTTTTTTGCAGAGGTAGTTCAACAAATTAATAAAATTTTGGGTATAAAATGGAACCTGCATATGCCCTAGAGACCACAATCAAGTGAAAATTTTGAGAAGATGAACCAAACACTGAACTGACATAGTGGAATATTATTGATCTAAGATGGAAGTATTGAGAAAATGATTATTTCAAAACTTCCAAAGGGGGGAAATGTAACCAAAGCGATGAAATCAACCAACCAGAGACGGTGTTCCATTACGGGAACACGGAGCGTACGAATCAGCGCATCTGTCGATCTGCATTTTAGTCCCTAGGCGATCGTTAATGTCAGCAGAACAACAGACAACGTGCTTCTGTCAGAAACGGATGACAAAACGCGGTTTCGTGTAGCGCACTGAGAAAACTAGCCAAGACTGCCAAGATTAAGAGCCAAGAAGGTAAAAGGCAATTCTGGCAGGGGGAGATTGCGACCACCGACTCACGGACCACCACCGAGCCTGCGCAGCGATTTACATACGGAACGAGCAAGTTTGTACCGATCAGTAGACAGGACGATAATGAATATGTATGAATACGTAAAATTTTGATCTACAAATTCTACGGGAAAGGTGTGTGAGGTACGCACGCCAGGAGGAGCAATCCCCCGTGCATCTGGCGCCGTGAATAAAGAACGCCTGCTCTTTAATACTAGATTGGTGTTGAATAGATATTTCCGATTTTACCGTGTTTTTTGGTAACAGTTTTGGCACCCCAGATGGGAACCTGCTTTTGAATCTCGACGGATCCGCAGGACCGTGGGACCTGCAGCCAGCCCCAAGGAATTCTTGGGGAGAGCTTCCGATCCCCAGGCCAGAGAATTCTGAGAAAGATCCCCTGGACTGAAGTAAACAAGGCATTCGTTTACGAAGAAACTTAGGTAGAATAATATGTGGCGTTAGCTTCCCACATAGGATAGGATAGTGGGTTTGAGTCCCACAGGCCTGCCCGTAAGGCGCGGCAAAAGCCACGCAGGGTTGGGGCCAAGAGGTACCTCGGTTGGTAAGTCTCTGCTAGGCGAAAGCCTGTGGAGCGGGACCCGAGGGTAGGGGGGTCTTCAACAGGGGGTTGAAGTCTCCAGGGATATCTAGCAGGGGGCTACAGATCCCAGTGAGACCTCTAACGGGGGTTGGAGTCCCTCTGACTACTATTTGTGATAGTGCACTATCACAACTGCTAGTCGACTGGGAGATGGGAGCATTTCTGAGTAAGAAACCTATCCCACCTTTGGGATGTACTTTGAAGCACTGGAAAGACATCGGGGGTGATGACCCACTAACTCGGAAACCATTAATTGAATATTGCAATCATTGGTGCCCAACGTATCAATTGGAAGGTGGGCACGAATGGCCAGAACAGGAGACATTGCAATATCATACCATCTTGCAATTAATGTTGTTTTGTAAAAAGGGAAGGCAAATGGGAAGAAGTGGCATATGTTGATTTGTTCTTTACACTGTGGAATCATCCAGCGTGGCAGAAACAGCGTGAGATATGTCCACAGGATTCTACAGCAATGTTTCTGAAAAGAGGAAAATGTGGTGAGAACTTGAAGTGTTGCTCTACTTGTGATACTGGATACTTCACTTGATGGAACTGACAAGAAAATAGTATTGAATACAGCCAGAAGGCAGGTGCAGGGAGCACATGCTAACAGGAATTTACAGAGAACAACGAATAAGAATTTTCCATCTACAAATCCCGAGTGGGACCCTAATCAGCCAGGACCCAGGGGAATGTTGACTAGATGTCAGAGACAGATTTTATTTGGAGTAAGACATGCAATGCCAAAAGCCATAAATTTTGACCCATTTATTAAGTGAGACAAGAATTAAAGGAGTCCCCCCCTTCAGCCTTTATGGAAAGGCTGAAGGTGACCACCAGAAAATATACTCATTTGAACCCAGAAAAAAACAGAAAAAGCAATTCAGTTGGTCTCTATATTCATAAGACAATCAGCCCCAGATTGGGGGGGGTGGGGGGGGGGAGTAAAAAAACCTTCAGAAACTAGAAGAACCTGAATCCAGAGATCTGGGTAAAATGCTTGAAGTAGCTTGGCATGAAGGAGACCAGAGGAATCAACCCTAGCTGAACACCTGGTTACACTGAAGCTAGGGAATGAAGAAATAGAATTTTTGGTAGATACGGGAGCCACTTCTTTGGTATTGAATACACGTAAAGAGAAAGTTGATCATAAACCAGTAGGTGTTGTTAGTGCGACAGGGCAAAGAAAAATTAGCCTTTCTTAGAGCCATTAAAGTTTAAATTGGAGAAGCAATGGGCAACTCACCAGTTTCTGTATATGCCTGAATGTCCACTGCCTCTGTTATGATGAGATCTATTAAGTAAATTAGATGCTCAAGTAACTTTTAAAGATGGAGAGATTAAATTACTAATACCAGAACAGAATCAAAAGCCACAGAGGCGAGAGCGTTTATGTTACAGGATTCCTCCAGGGAGGAACAGGTTCCCGAAGAAGTGGAAAACGTAGTAATTCCTTTGGTTTGAGCGAGCGGAGCTCCGGAGCGACCTAAGCGGGCAGAGCCGGTAAAAGTAACCTTAAAGCCTGGAGCCAAGCCGGTAAGGCAAAAACAATACCGTATTAAGCGAGAGGCTCGAAAAGGATTAGAGAAGTTAATTATAAATTTTTTTCAGAATATGAGCTCTTAGTAGAATGTGAATCAGAATATAGTACTCCTGTGCCGCCAGTAAAGAAATCTAGAGGCAAAGAGTATTAGCTGGTTCACGATTTAAGGGCTATATCTCAGGTGGTCCAAGATCTACATCCGGTAGTAGCTAATCCATACACTTTACTGACCTCTTTTAAAGGAGGAGCATAAATGGTTTACTGTACTAGATTTGAAGGATGCCTTCTTTTGCATACCTCCAGGCATAAAAAGTCAAAGCCTATTTGCTTTGGAATGGGAAAGCCCCACCACAGAATGAAAGACACAGCTAACATGGACCGTACTTCCACAAGGATTTAAAATTAGTCCTACGATATTTGGGACTCAGCTGGCAAGAAAAAAAATTAGAAATATAGAAATGTCTAGAAAAAACAGAACCCAGGGAGAGGCATACTGTTACAGAATGCAGACGACATTCTGATAGTGGCAGAAAGTAAAGAATAATGTTTTGAAATTTTTAAATTTTCTGGGCCAAGGAAGATGCGGAGTTTCCAGAAACAAAACCCAAATAGGAGAAGAAGCAGCCATTTATTTAGGATTTGAAATATCTCAGAGACAAAGACAATTAGAAAGTGAAAAGAAAGAAACTATTTGTCAAATTCCCGAACCTTGCGGCCCGAAGGAACTGAGAGCTTTTCTGAAAATAGTGAAATAGCGTCAGCTCTGGATTCTGAACTACAGACTGTATGTAAAACCATTATACGAGGCACTGAAAGAATCAAAGGATAAATATTTAACCTGGACGCCCGGATGCCAAACGGCATTCAAAGAACTGAAAAGAGCCTCAGTGATGGCCCCTGCATTAGGCCTACCCGATTTCGCTAAACCTTTTGAGCTGTTTGTCCACGAAAGACAACATTTAGCCCTTGGAGTGCTGACACAGCGACTGGGAACCTGGAAGAGACCCGTGGGCTACTTCTCCAAACAACTCGACCACGTGAGTAAAAGATGGCCTGGATGTTTACGGGCAGTAGCAACAGCAGCGCTGCCGATCCAGGAAGCCCCAAAGTTAACAATGGGACAAAAGATGACAGTATGTGTCCCGCACATAGCGGTGACTGTTTTAGAACAAAAGGGGGGTCGTTGGCTATCCCTTAGCAGAATGTTGAAATATCAAGTTGTTCTGTTAGAACAAGACCATGTGGAATCGAAGGCTACTGCTATACTGAATCCTGTATGTTTTTAACAACAGAAAACCTTACGGACAATTTCGAACACGATCGCTTGCTAACTATTGAACAAGTCTATTCCAGCAGACCAGGCCTGAGACACAAACCTCTGGGAAAATCCTGATCTGGAGTTGTTTACAGATGGAAGCAGCTCTGGGCGAGAAGAGAATGGCCGGATATGCTGTCGTTATCACCGCCGAGGGAATGGAGTCAGGGGCGCTGCCTGCGAACACCTCAGCACAGAAAGCAGTATTGGTAGCGTTGAAGCGAGCTCTGCGAATGGCAGAAGGACGAAGGATAAATATCTAGACTGATTCCAAACATGCATTTGGTGTGATCCACGATCATGGAGCTACTGGGAAGGAAAAAGGACTGCCATCAGCCCAAGAATCATTGATACAGCATAAAGAAGACATTCTCCAACTTCCGGAAGACGTGCAGAAACCAAAAGAAGTGGCGGTAAAGCGTTGCAAAGCTCATCGATTCGGCCAGACGGCTGTAAACATAAGCAAACGATTGACAGATAAAGCTGCAAAGAGGACTGCAGAGCAAGGTATCCTTGCACTAGTACCAGTAAAACAGATCGGAATTCCAAAGTTGAAACCGAGATTATTATAATAAATTGGATGAGCAATTAGCAGAACAATTGGAAGCATCACAAAACACAGAGAGATGGTAGGTAACACCAGAAAAACAAGTAATAATAATAACAACCCCACAAGTTATGACAGAACTTGCAAAAGAAAAGCATGAGCAAACACATTAGGGTGTAGATGCTACGGTTTTGAGTTTAAAAGCATCTGTAGCGTGTGTAGGCATGACAAGAATAATTAAACCCATGGTAGCTAAGTGTCCAATCTGTCCTAGAAATAATCCCCTGAACCAAAGGAAACCACCTTTAGGAGTAACAAAACAAAAAATTCTCCCGGAAATTATTAGCAAATTAAGTTCTCTGAGTTACCCAGACAAAATAGATATAGCAGTATTTGTTAGTGCTGATGGACAAGTTTTCTAGTTGGCCAGAAGCTTTCTCGTGCTGCACCAACAAAGCTAGAGTAGTAGTTAAGATGTTGCTGAAAGAAATAATACCAAGATTTAGAGTGCCAACAGGAATGTCCTCTGGGAGAGGACCACATTTTTTTGCAGAGGTAGTTCAACAAATTAATAAAATTTTGGGTATAAAATGGAACCTGCATATGCCCTAGAGACCACAATCAAGTGAAAACTTTGAGAAGATGAACCAAACACTGAACTGACATAGTGGAATATTATTGATCTAAGATGGAAGTATTGAGAAAATGATTATTTCAAAACTTCCAAAGGGGGGAAATGTAACCAAAGCGATGAAATCAACCAACCAGAGACGGTGTTCCATTACGGGAACACGGAGCGTACGAATCAGCGCATCTGTCGATCTGCATTTTAGTCCCTAGGCGATCGTTAATGTCAGCAGAACAACAGACAACGTGCTTCTGTCAGAAACGGATGACAAAACGCGGTTTCGTGTAGCGCACTGAGAAAACTAGCCAAGACTGCCAAGATTAAGAGCCAAGAAGGTAAAAGGCAATTCTGGCAGGGGGAGATCGCGACCACCGACTCACGGACCACCACCGAGCCTGCGCAGTGATTTACATACGGAACGAGCCAGTTTGTACCGATCAGTAGACAGGACGATAATGAATATGTATGAATACGTAAAATTTTGATCTACAAATTCTACGGGAAAGGTGTGTGAGGTACGCACGCCAGGAGAAGCGATCCCCCGTGCATCTGGCGCCGTGAATAAAGAACGCCTGCTCTTTAATACTAAATCGGCGTTGAGGAGTTGTTTCCGATTTTACCGCGTTTTTCGGTAACACACGGAGTCAGACCAAGAGGGCCAGAGAAAGACAAAATACCGACAGGCTACAGAACAGAGCAGGAGGAATAAAAAAATAAAAACGGAGCCAGAGCCAGGCAGAGAGAGGCGGAGAAAGAACAAGTAGCCACAGGCTACAGGACAGAGAGAGGGAGGCCTGAAAAGACGGGGAGGCAGGGAGCCACTCAGAGCGAGATGGAGAAAGAAGGTGTGGGGGGGCGCAAAAAAAAAAACCTAAAAATAATTTTGCAGCAGGTAAGGAAAGAGAGGGGGCCAGGGGGGAGAGACAGGGAGGGCCCAGGACGCACAAGAGAGGCAACGGGGCCCCAGTGGCCCAGGACTCACCGCGACTCTCGCTCTCAGCGCTGCTGGCACAATTTAGCCGTTCAGATGCTTCTTTCCCCTCCTCTCCTCCCTGCCTCTTCTGCAGCTCCAGACTCTAGGCCATCCTCCACCTGAAGAGAATACAAGGGTGTCTTACAGCTCTTACGAGATGAGGCTTCCTAGGCACGTAGCCTAGCTCGCTCGTGCCGGAGCTGGGGGCAGGAGCACGGGGGGGCAAGGGGGGCCAGGGGAGGCTGAGGGGGAGCTCTGGTGAGCTGGGGAGTCGGCTATCTTCTGCACCCTGGGCAGGGGGAAAAGGTCGTCATCCTCCTCCTCCTCCTCCTCCTCCTTTCCCTCTTCCCTTCTATCAGCTCCCGGGTAACTCCTGGGGCTGCCCTCACCCGCTCGCCTTTAGCATACCAGAAGCCTGCCTCGGCAGGTCGTTTGAAGCTTCCCATACCACCAGCCCCAGTAGTGCAGGCACACAAGGAGACACCCCTGCACCCACCAAAGGGGCTCGCTCACCTCGCCGGCAGCCCTAGGCCTCACCCGACACAGGGAATCGTGTCCGACACACCACCACGCTGCAGCAGGAGCGGAGGAGGCCTTTCCTTACCAGGAAGCAGCAACGAGCACGGCGGCATCACCTCGCAGGCACCGCAGCATCGCAGGGCTGTCACCTGCGGAGAGAGCAATGGGGATCACAGGGACGCCACCGCGCGTGCGCGGCTCCCGGGCTCAGTACCCAACTCTGGTCGCTGGGCAGCAGCATTATCTGAATTACTCTTCTCGATTAATACCATCCAGAAACCGTAACTTGGCTGCATCCACAGAGCTTCTATTCCTCTGCACCTTTCCCCCTCGCAGCCCCGGCAGCACCGTTCATTGCCTCTGCACCAAACAGCAAAGCGTCTCGAGCATTTCAGTCCTTTCCTCTCGACTGCTTAAAAAAATCTGGTGCTTGCTACTGTCCATGCCACTGCCCGCCCCCCCCCATGCCCGAGGGAGGAGAAGCAGCACAGCAAACCTGGGGAACAAGGTTGGGTCCCCCACCCCCGCAGAATAAGCCCCAGGAACTGCTTGTAGGCATGTGGCATCAGGGTTGTGATAGGGTTTTGTTGTGGTTTTCTTTTTTTCCCCTGCCTTCTTTACATAATGTAATAATTGGGGTTGCTTTTCCAAACTACTGAGTTCTGTGGGGACTTTTTGTGCTTTTACCCTACAAAAAATGGTCATTTTCACTTTCCGTTTTGTGCATGAGAATGGTTGGTGGGTGCTTTTAGGTGGTTGTTCCTTCCCCACCACTGTGGGGAACTATAGGATTGAATCAGTATGTGTGTTTCAAGATAAGTTGTTTGAGATAGAAAGCGGGCTGGAGGATTATGGGTATGCGATGGAATTAGCTTGACTACAGACCCGCCGCACAGACCCGCTGATGGAAAATTACAGAGAATCTGCAAGTCACTAAAAAGGAGGAAGTAAGGCGGAAGACATTTCTACTTTAAGAACAAACGATAAAACAAGAATAAGGAACTTCAGGACTAGACTGCTTGCTAAGGAAGAATCGTAACCCGTGACATTAACTAAGCAGTTATTGAAGCTTGTTTACAAGAGCATATAAAAGCGCAGTGACTTAAAAATAAAGTTGAAGCTTGCTCTATCACTCACATTGAGTTGGCCGCTTGCTTTCCTCGCTCGCCGCAAATGGCGCCCGAACAGGGACCTGAAAAGGATTATTTCTGATACGGCAGCGAGAGACGGAGATGCACTGGCAGACGGCAGCCAGGGGGCAAAAAGGAGTCGATTTATGCATCAATTTTGGTACGTCCCGACCCTCCGGCCTGGATTCAACCTCGGAATTCAAGAGGGGATCCGCTTTCCGCAATTGAAGCTAACCCGGGAGCGAGAGCCGTACAAAGACGCTGATTTTCCTCACATCGGGCGATGGAGGTCGAGGTAGCTTTCGAATTATTAAAGCGCTTTTTAGAAAAGCGGGGAGTAAGTCAGTTAAAAGACTTGTCAGGATTAGTTGCAGTAGGTAAAGCGAAAGGGTTTTTTAAAGAACCGGAGTCGATTTTTGAGGTAGAGGAGTGGAGAGCCTATGGTGATTGTTTGTGGGATTTGGTGATAGATGACGATAAGACAGCGAAAAAGCTAATGAAACCTTGGCGGGAAGTGATTAACTGTATGAAAAAATATAAAACTGAAAAAAGACTAGCAACAGCCGCCTCTGATCGGCTAGACAATTGTGACCCCAATGCTGGAAAGATTGGAATTGGCTTAGACAATATCTCACCTCCCTTCTCGGGGATCCCAGTTGTCGTACCTCGAAAGCCCCTTATTTCCCCCCCCCCTCCCCCCCCCCGCCCCCCCTGCCCTCCCCCCGTCCCCCCCCACCCTCCCGCCCCTGATAAATCTACATCTGTAGAAACTAGCGAAGGAGGAACTGGCTTGGGGAACGGAGGTGAAGATATTGGAAATTTATGTGATATAGTCTCTCCGGTGGAGGAAAATAAGCCGAGCACGCCGTCTACTCACCGTTCTGTGCCTGCTGAGCGCAGCCAGGTTGACTGGCAGAAAATCGCGTTAGAGGCATTACAGAACGGGGACCTAGAGACCGCCGATTTTTTAGCTCAGGCTTTCCCTGTCATCTATCAGCCGGACCCTGCTAACAATCAAAATTTATTTGCACACCATAATCCTCTTGATTGGAAAATTTTGAACCAGCTAAGAACTACTGTCAGCGAGTCGGGTATACACAGTGAACCGACCAGACAGATGCTAAATTACATTTGGGGAAGTAACCTGCTTTGTCCCGAGGATATTAAAAACATTATGAAGTTTATATTGAAACAGTCACAGCAGCTTTTATGGCAGGCTCACTGGCATACCCTGTGTGATAGATCGGCAAACACCCAACGCCAGCAAAACGATCCCCTAGCAGGAGTAATAGTAGAACAACTTATGGGAATGGGACCCTTCTCGTCCCTAGACATGCAGATGCAGACGGGTCCTGATATATTAAGAGAATCAATGAAGTTAGCAAGGGACGCCTTACAGCGTGTCAAAACAGCCCCAATCACCCCTTCTTACATGTCGATTAAACAAGGGAGGGAAGAATCTTTTGCCACATTTGTAGATCGACTTACAGACGCGTTAGATCGTGCCGACTTACCTGATTTTATGAAAGGCCCATTGCTGCGTCAATGTGTTATGGAAAACTCCAACCATGCTACTAAGAATATTTTAAATACACTTCCCCTAGACGCAGGCATTGAGGTGATGCTTGAACGCATGAGTCGAGTACCCACTGGCCCCCAAGCTATGTTAGTTGAAGCATTGAGGGAAGTTGGGCAGGGAATGGTACAGGTTCAGCAACAAGTTTGTGCCGCTCTCGCCCCATTGGGTCCAGCTAAAAACTCTAGCAGTACCCAAAGAGGGCCAGCTAATTTTAGATGCTTCCGCTGCGGAAAAGCAGGACACATGAAGAGACAGTGCACCGAAGCTAACTTATGGTGCAAACACTGTCATGCTCCAACCCACAATACAGTTGCCTGCCGACGCTCGGGAAACGGGAAGCTGAGCGCCCGGGGTCGCAGCGCGCAGACACCAATAGCGGCTCCAGTGACTTATCGGCACCCCGTCACCACGCCACCGGTCCCGCCGAGCAGCTCCAGCCAGCTTCCATTTTGCGACCCGCCACCCGAGGAAGCCTCGGCTTGGACTTGGCGACAGCGGTAGACGTCACTTTGATAGACACTCGTCCGCGGAAGATCAGGACGGGAATAAAGGGCCCATTGGTAATCGATGGGCATGCATGTGGAGCATTATTATTTGGACGGTCATCAACCGGTTTGCAAGGACTGTTTGTTCTGCCTGGAGTTATAGACTGTGATTATGAAGGAGAAATTTGTATCGTGGCGCAGACTGCCTTTCCCCCTATATGTATACCAAAAGGCAGCAAACTTGCACAACTTGTACCGATACAACAGCTGGCACAGCCGTTAGTGTCAGATGATACCAGCGCCAGAGGAACAGACGCCTTTGGCTCCACTGGGGGACTTGCTTTACTGACTCTGTCTCTGAATGAAAGACCCCTCACCAGTGTACTGATTACCCATGGTGATGAGAGCCAAAGACTTTCTGCCTTGCTAGACACAGGAGCTGACATTACCATTGTTGCTCAAAACCAGTGGCCTCCTCACTGGCCACTAAAGAGTGCAGTCGACGGAGTAGCAGGAGTAGGAGGCACGACACCAGTTCAACGCAGCCAACAACGAGTCAAAGTAACTATCGACGGCCGAGTCGCCTCTTTATACATCACAGTCATGCCGTTGCCAGCAGGAGTCCATGCTTTGATTGGGCGAGATGTACTGAATCAATTAGGCGTGATACTTACCACTGACTCCCCTGTATCAGCTGGCGCCCCTTTTCGGGTGCGGTCACTGCCGCATGGACTTTCCCAATCCCACTGACATGGCTCACGGAAGAGCCAGTATGGGTCGGGCAGTGGCCGCTCAAACGGGAAAGTCTACAACAAGCCCATATATTAATAAAAGAACAATTAGATCAAGGGCACCTCCGACCATCGACAAGCCCCTGGAACACCCCTATTTTTGTTATCAAGAAAAAGTCAGGGAAGTACAGACTGTTACATGATTTACGGGCAGTAAATCAGCAAATGCAACCGATGGGGGCTTTACAGCCTGGCCTTCCAAATCCAGCCATGCTACCAACTGGTTGGCATTTACTAATTATTGACTTAAAGGACTGCTTTTTTACTATAAGGCTGCATCCTCAGGATACCCGGCGATTTGCATTTACTTTACCAGCAATCAACAGAGAGGGTCCCGACTTACGTTTCGAATGGACAGTATTGCCACAAGGCATGAAGAATAGCCCTACTCTGTGTCAACTTTTTGTAGATGCTGCATTAAAAGACGTGAGGCAGCAATGGCCGGACACTGTAATTTACCATTACATGGATGACATCTTGTTTGCGCAAGAACAACCTTTCTCAGCACAGCAAGAATTATATTTACAGCAACAGCTCCAGCTACACGGCCTAGTAATAGCAACAGAAAAGGTTCAACGTTCACCAGTATGGAAATACCTCGGCTGGCACATCAGTGACTCTCACGTAAGTCCACAGAAACTTACATTGCACACAGCAATTAAAACCCTTAATGATGCTCAACGGCTGTTAGGAGACCTGCAATGGCTACGGCCAGTAGCCGGAATCACTAATGATGACTTGGAAGTTCTTCGCCCAATGTTGAAGGGCACTGACCCTGCCACGCCGGTCCAACCGACTGCTGAACAAACCTCTATGATACAACGTCTTAGCTCCGAGATCGTCCAGAGAGCAGTAGACCGGCTGGACCCCGATCTCCCCATCGATCTCACCGTACTCTATGGTTCTACTCACATTTTGGGTGCACTTACTCAGTGCAAAAAGAAAAAGGGGGAGAAGATAAGGGTGTTGGAATGGATATTTACAAGCTTACAGCCGAAGACAACGATTCAAGAAAAGACGGAAGATTTGGCGGAGATAATTAAAAAAGGTCGGTCTCGTATCCTTCAAATAATAGGAGCAGAGCCACATACTATCTACCTGCCAGTAAAGCGAGAGGATCTGGAGTGGTGGCTGAGGAATTCCCCAGCGCTACAATCAAGCTTATTAACAGAAGCAGTAGAAATCAAACTAGAGTCAATAAAAGCTCCTGTTCTTAAATGGATCAGCAATAACAGCTGGATGGAAAGGCCAAAACGCAAAGCAGTACCCATAATAGAAGCAGCGACTGTCTATACGGATGCTGGTAAACGTTCCAGGAGAGCAGCAGCGACATGGCATGAAGATGGTCAATGGAAATGTCAGTTAATACATGCCGAGCCATGTGATTCTTTACAGACGTTGGAGCTAGCTGCTGTAGTATGGACATTTTCCCGCTGGATGACAAAAGCATTGAACGTGGTAACTGACTCTCTTTATGTGGCTGGAATTGTTAACCGTATTGAAGATGCACGTATAAAGGAAGTACAAAACCAACAGTTGTTCGAGCTCCTAAGACAGCTTCAATCTGCCCTTAAACAACGAACATTGCCATATTGTATTATTCACATACGAAGCCATCAGTGGACGGAAGGCTTGGGGGAGGGAAATGATCGCGCTGACAAGCTCGTCGCCGTTACGGCGCCAGTGAGCGAATTCGCTAAAGCACGAGAATCTCACCAAACCTTTCACCAGAACGCAAGAGGTTTAAAGAAACAATTTCAGGTCACCATGGAAGAAGCCAGGGGAATCGTACGAGCCTGCCCTACTTGCAGCCATCACGGACCAGGCCTAGGGCTAGGAGCTAATCCCAGAGGCCTTCAGGCCAGGGAAATATGGCAAATGGACGTTACGCATGTGCCAGAATTTGGGAGACTAAAATATGTTCATGTCACTATCGATACCTATAGCAAGTTTTTATGGGCAACAGCACAGTCAGGGGAAAGGGCTGTCCATGTTATACGTCATTTAACAGTCTGTTTTGCTGTAATGGGAACTCCAGCACAGATTAAAACAGACAAAGGGCCAGCATACTGTAGTCAGAAGGTTAGGAAATTCTTACAGACATGGGGGGTACGCCATCTCACGGGCATTCCACATTCACCCACAGGGCAAGCAATAATTGAGAGGGCACACCAGACCCTAAAACAGTATCTAAACAAATTTCAAGACGTAAAAGATGTACAAGAACGGCTTGCAAAGGTTTTGTTTGTATTAAATCACTTATGCATATTTGCAGAACACGATAACCCTCCTGCGTGGGTGCATGGAAATGACGATAGGAAAGAGTCAGGACAGGCAGTAATGGTGAAGTATCGAGACCCTTCCACTGGTCTATGGCAAGGGCCCGTAGAAGTCAAATATTTTGGTCGAGGTTACATGTGTGTGCTTACCCCCACAGGTCCGAGGTGGATACCCAGTAAG
This sequence comes from Phalacrocorax carbo, assembly GCF_963921805.1. Taxonomy (NCBI): domain Eukaryota; kingdom Metazoa; phylum Chordata; class Aves; order Suliformes; family Phalacrocoracidae; genus Phalacrocorax; species Phalacrocorax carbo. The sequence goes on from NC_087539.1 coordinate 82,242, forward strand.
TGGGTAAAGGCTATGCCTAGTGAACAGAAGGACGAAATCTGCGAAGTGACAGGAGACGGTGAAAACGTATGACTACACCGGTAGAGGTAGACAGGATACGGATAGAATGTCCCCAATGCAATAAGTGCCGACCCTGGGTACTAAGAGAGTGTCATAGCTGTCAACAGCGCAGGTGGGTAAAAACCCATCGAGCTAGGAGGTGGTGTGACAGTTGTTACTATCACCAATTACAGACACATAAGGTTTTAATCATCACAGGCCACGAAGTAGAGGGTTCTACACGATATGAATTGCACACCCTTGACTGGGTCAGACAAGTCAATAGTGCTCCTTTGCTAGTGCTGCGCCAGGAGTGTGCTGTAAAGAACCAGGTACCTGAAATATGGGAAGTAGCCCCAAAGCACTGGGAAAAGACAAAGAAAAAATGTACACGAAAGTACTCCCATTAGTTATCGTAAGTATCGTGATAAGAATCACCGAGGGCATATACATACCGCCCCAGCCAAAACAGAATGTATGGGTTACCCTGGCAAATCTAACAGGCCAAGATTCTATCTGCCTATCATTGTCATCGCCAGGAAATCCCCTCTCCACCTGTTTGGTTGGAGTGCCAGTTGATAATTGGACGCTAGTGATACCACAAAATACACCACACTTAGGAAGCCTTTGTGATACTCCCCAGAATTGTGTGAATAATTGGGACAGATGGGCAGTCCATCGCCCTCAAACTAATTTTGAGCCACAAGAGCTTGAGCTATTGGGTTCTTTGTCAATGGATGCTTGTTTATACTTCAATTATACGGGACAAAACCAGTCCCTTTCTTGGTCTGTGAATGCCACCCTAAGTATATATAAAAATGCTACTGCTTGGTGTAACTATACCTCTGTTAATATATCGCGCTCTAACAATATGCCTATTGCGCTACCTACAGGTTTGTTTTTAATTTGTGGAGATCGAGCTTGGCCTGGCATCCCATCACATATAAAGGGAGGGCCTTGCTCTATAGGTCGCCTAACGTTTTTTACCCCTAACACTTCAATGATTTATCAACATTATAGAAAGATGAGAAGCAAAAGGAGCACTCGTAAGTTTGAGGATAACTGTGACTCTACAGCTGAATTTTGGAATCCTACAAAAATCGTAGCTGTTTCCTTCTTGGCTCCTGGAGTTGGTGTTGCTCAAAGCCTCACGACATTAAACAAGCTGGGGTGTTGGCTAGCTAAGCAAACAAATGCCACATCAAAGGCATTATCTGGTTTATTACTAGATGTAGGCTCTGTAAGACACGCTACGCTGCAAAACCGCGCAGCCATAGATTTTTTGCTTTTAGCCCAAGGACATGGATGTGCTGAATTTGAAGGGATGTGTTGCATGAATCTATCAGATCACTCAGAATCAATACATGCAAGTATTGAGAGCTTAAGAAGGAGGGTCTCAGAACTTAGGGAGGATGATCCATGGCATTGGTTTAACAGCTTGTTTAATGGATGGGGCATTGGCAATTGGATCAAGAGTATTTTGCAGATGGGATTAATGATATTTGTAATGTTTATCATTATATTAATGTGTGTTCCTTGTATATCGCAATGTATGCAACGAATGATGGAAAGAAGTATGAATGCCGTGCTCCTTTCCCAAGGAACAAAAGAAAAAGGGGGATATGTGGGGAACTATAGGATTGAATCAGTATGTGTGTTTCAAGATAAGTTGTTTGAGATAGAAAGCGGGCTGGAGGATTATGGGTATGCGATGGAATTAGCTTGACTACAGACCCGCCGCACAGACCCGCTGATGGAAAATTACAGAGAATCTGCAAGTCACTAAAAAGGAGGAAGTAAGGCGGAAGACATTTCTACTTTAAGAACAAACGATAAAACAAGAATAAGGAACTTCAGGACTAGACTGCTTGCTAAGGAAGAATCGTAACCCGTGACATTAACTAAGCAGTTATTGAAGCTTGTTTACAAGAGCATATAAAAGCGCAGTGACTTAAAAATAAAGTTGAAGCTTGCTCTATCACTCACATTGAGTTGGCCGCTTGCTTTCCTCGCTCGCCGCACACCACCACCCTTTTTTTCCTTTCCAGCTGCACAAATCCAGCTGGAGTTGGCTTTCCCAGAAGCCCCAAGTGGTTTTCTTTCCACCAGAATTCTTTCTGTTTTTTTCACCCCCCATTGCAGACCCAGAGTCAGGGGGTTTGAGGTATTTTTGTGCCCAGGCAGCAGCTCCCAGGCTGCATAAGCAGCCCCACAGGGGGAAGTCCCCGTTTGAGGGAATCGGCCCCAAATTGGGATGGGAAAGTGAAGACAAGGGAAAAAAAAACCTGAATAACCTGAAAAAGAACACCTACTCCAGCCCACCAAGCACCGGTCACCTTGCCTGACTCACCTCCAGGGCCCAGATCACGCTCGGCTCATCGCTTAGCACCCTCAGATCACACACAAAAAAAGAGTAAAACCCATAATGGAGCCCTATAGCCACCAGTCACATCTTCCCTCCAGTACTACGCACAGACTCACCTTCTTACAGCGCTCCCCTGGGCTCTCCTCCGTTGCCCTGCACGACTCATCCACCTGCACCGGGAAAAACAGTGTTACTGAACAAGTCACCTGGAGGCACAGCAACAGCTTAACCATTCCACAGCTCTTGCGCCCCCGTAGGAATACCATCTAGAGCCCAACTACAGCCTGCCGTTAAAGGAAATGCGTTAAATCAAACGTTAAGCCCTCGCACGTACAAGCCGGAACAGCAAACACACAGCACGCTCGCGCACCCAGGGCGCAGCCCGACGGAGGTCCACGCGCACCTCGCCGGTTTGATGCGGAGCCGCCCAGCATCCCTGAGAGCACAGCTGCAGGCGCAACAGCAGTTTCACCTACACCCATCTCAGCGCGCAGCGCTTCTGAAGCTTTAAGCTGAAAGCCCTACCTTGACCCTTGGCCACACTAGAAGCGAGCCGTGGCTAGGACTCCACAGAAACACAGCAACACAAATTGCACACCCACAGCGGCGACAGCCTTGCAGCTATTTAGACCAGGAACAACAGAGAAAAGTAAAACAGCTTCATCACCCGCACAGGAAAAGCGGCAGACGGAGACAAAGGGTCAGCATTCACAGCCCTTACAGAACACAGGCGTTCTCTCTCCTTCCACTCCTAAACCCATCCCCACTTAGGTCTAAATATCGCAGCCCTGCTGGGGCAATATCGAGAGCGGGGAACAAGAGCCCTGCCGCCCGCCGTTTGTGCGGCAGGACACAAAAACAGAGGGACATGTTTTGCCACACACAACCCTGAATCTCCTGAAAATTTATGTTTACCAAAAATAGCCATTTGGAACATATTCCCAAAAACATTCGGCAATGAAACGCTTACGTGTTTGACACCCGCACATTTTTGGGGAACTTGCTATTTGCTTCCTGGTTTTGCTGGTCTTCCCTCAGAAGTTCTACCTGCAGCCAAGTTATTCCCACCCGCCCGACCGGTTCAAGCGTTCACCTTCCTGGTATTACCAGCACATTGACACAGGCGAGGAACTTAACTGCTCTTCTAAAACTATCCAAATGACAATTACAGCCCTGAAAGAGGAGTGGAAGAGAAGAAAAGGAGAGATCAGGCAGCAAAAATGCCCTGCAGGCTGCTGCCAGCCAACACTGCACTCTTTTGTTAAAGCCACCCCACCCCCCCAAACGCAAAAATAAACCCCATGACTTTGTGGAGTGCGGTTTTTTCTTCTTTTCAGCAGTCCTTCTGGAGCTCATCCCTGTCTCAGCATCTTGTCTTGTCAGAGCATGAAGATGCAGATGATCTGTATCCCGACGACATCTGCATGGGATGAATACATTTTCAGAAAACGCCCGACTGAGCCATTTGCCACAGTCACGAGACTCACGACATGACACACGAGGTGGGCCCAGAGTTTTAAGGCAAAAATACCTCCCCCGCCCCCCACCCGAGATCTTTCAGGCTCCAGACCTGCCATCTCCCCGCACCAAACCTCCCCGGCCAAAGGGTTTCAGGTGGCCCAAAACACAGTACACAGAAAATAAACGGGGAAAGCCCTACATTGTGCAAAAGCGAACGATGCCCGACCAGGGCTTCTCTGCGGGGCCCGGGCTCGGCACGGAGCCCCCCCCCGGCACGAGCACGGGCCCGGGCCGGTCACGGAGCCCCCCCCCGCCCGGCCCCGGGCCCGGCACGGAGGAGCCAGCCCCCCCCTCCCCCGCCCGGCCCCGGGCCCGGCACGGAGGAGCCAGCCCCCCCCTCCCCCGCCCGGCCCCGGGCCCGGCACGGAGGAGCCAGCCCCCCCCTCCCCCGCCCGGCCCCGGGCCCGGCACGGAGGAGCCAGCCCCCCCCTCCCCCGCCCGGCCCCGGGCCCGGCACGGAGGAGCCAGCCCCCCCCTCCCCCGCCCGGCCCCGGGCCCGGCACGGAGGAGCCAGCCCCCCCCTCCCCCGCCCGGCCCCGGGCCCGGCACGGAGGAGCCAGCCCCCCCCTCCCCCGCCCGGCCCCGGGCCCGGCACGGAGGAGCCAGCCCCCCCCTCCCCCGCCCGGCCCCGGGCCCGGCACGGAGGAGCCAGCCCCCCCCTCCCCCGCCTGGCCCCGGGCCCGGCACGGAGGAGCCAGCCCCCCCCTCCCCCGCCCGGCCCCGGGCCCGGCACGGAGGTGCCAGCCCCCCCCTCACCCGCCCGGCCCCGGGGCCGGCACGGAGGAGCCAGCCCCCCCCTCCCCCGCCCGGCCCCGGGCCCGGCACGGAGGAGCCAGCCCCCCTCTCCCCCGCCCGGCCCCGGGCCCGGCACGGAGGAGCCAGCCCCCCCCTCCCCCGCCCGGCCCCGGGCCCGGCACGGAGGAGCCAGCCCCCCCCTCCCCCGCCCGGCCCCGGGCCCGGCACGGAGGAGCCAGCCCCCCCCTCCCCCGCCCGGCCCCGGGCCCGGCACGGAGGAGCCAGCCCCCCCCCTCCCCCGCCCGGCCCCGGGCCCGGCACGGAGGAGCCAGCCCCCCCCTCACCCGCCCGGCCCCGGGCCCGGCGCGACGGAGGCGTCCCCCGCCCCGCCCGGCCCCGGGCCCGGCGCGACGGAGCTCCTCCCGCCCGGCCCAGGGTCGGGCCCGCACGGAGCCCCCCCCACCCCCGTCCCACACGGAGCCCCCACCGCTGTCCGAACTCACCCACCAGCGCTCTCCGGCCCCCGGCTACGGCCGCGCTGCTCTCTCAGGCGGCTGCCGCAGACGAGGATCGGGAGCCGCCAGGCCTCCAGGAGTCCCGAGGGGATGCCGGCCACCGCAGGGGATGGCTGCCTGCGGCCGGACTGCCGCGGCGCTCCCCGCCCAGCTCCGAGCAGTCTCCGCCGGCCACGGGCTTCCCACGCCGGGCCGCAGAGGGGCCCCGGCACCGCAAAGAGACCCCTCGCGACCCGGCCGCCCCACGCACCTCTCCCACCTCCGCTCCGCCGCGCACGCGCCACCGGAAGCCCGGGCCCCGCGGGGCGGCCCTTAGAGGGCGGCCGGAAGGACCGGCCCCCACCGGCCCCGCCCCCGCGCCGGACCGCCCCCGCGCCCAGCCGGTGAGCGCCAGCGCCCCCTGCTGGCCGGGCCGCGCTCAGCTCGCGAGGGCGCCGAGGGCCGGGCGGGGCGGGACGCGCCGGCTCGGGGCCGGCTCCTTTCGGGGCGAGCGGGCGAGCGAGAGACCCCTGCGGGCCCCGGTCACGGCCGGGCAGAGCCGCGCGCCCTCCGGGAGCGGCTGAACGGGGCTGCCGCTCGTGACACGTACCGAGCCGTCCGCGACGGGAGCGAGCAGAGGAGGAAGGGGCCGGCGGCCGCGGGGCCCTGCCCGCAGGCACGGGGGGGGGGTGCGGGCTGGGGCCCGTGGGGCCGCCCTGCTGGGCCGCTGCCCTGCGCCGCACCGCGCTGGGGGCTGGGGCCCGACCGGCGCCGGGGGACCGGGGGCAGCCACGAGCAGGGGGCCTGAGCTTAGCCACGGCCTGCAAAACACCCCGCAGCGTGAGACGCTGCGAGGCCAAGGTGGTCCTTGGCAATGGGGGCGCCTGGGCTCGGCCTCCGCCGTACCCGTCCTGGGTCTGCGTGGCGTTCCAGGGGAACGGTGTTCTCCTTGTGCGGAAGGTGGGCTGGCCGTTCGGCCGTGCCCCGGCCGTTACCGATACTGCCAGAGGCGCTCGCACGCGCTGGCCCGTTACTGCTGCGGGACCGCGCCGTAGCCGAAAGAAGAGGTGTTGTGTTTTCTCACAGAAAAGCCTCCTACGGTCAGTGGAAGAAATAACCTCCTTCCGTGGCACTGACTCTTTTCGTCCAGTCCATAGCCGGCTTTCGGCTTTTGTCTTTACAGCATTCAGTTTGCTTTCTGCCAAGCTTTCTACCTGCTGTGAAACATTTGGATGTTTTTTTCCTGTTGCTTTTTTTCCCCCCTACTTGCTCCACAACTCCCACACCAACCACCCAGCGCGGCTCGCCTTTCAGCCCCCAGACCCAGGAGCCTTGCCCTGGGACGGCCCGTACATGTCAGCAGAGTTGTTCCAGCTCTCACCCTGTCCCTACCCAGCTGAGGACGTCTGTGTCCGTGAGAGACACCCAGACACTGCCCCTGCAGCATGGCAGTCCCCTGCCCCGTCAGTGAAAACTGCGGCAATATCGGCTAAGTTTAAAAGCGTCGGCAGGAGGTGCAGAATACGTAAATAAAGCGGCGGTTGGCTGCCGGGTACGGGTGCGATATAAATACATTTTGTTTACAGGCCTTCGTGCCTATTCAGCGTTGAACGGCACCGCAGCCCACCCACCCCGGGGCTCACGGGGCTCGGAGAAGGGTCTCTCCAAGGGCACAACCTAAGGCAGCGCAGGAAGCCCAGCTGCCACGCTCCCAGTCGCTACGGGACGCTTGCTTACAGCTACACCGACGAGGGTGCGGATGAGGCTGGAACTAGCAGAAATGCTGACTCTTCTGGCCTTTTATTTGCGGAAGGCACAGCGCGCGAGCCTCGGCGGCTCACAGGAGAAGCGTGCGGCGCTGCCGGACTCTCATTCTCAGCTCACGTACTACTGCCAAAGCTCCTGCCCTGTGCTGTGCCAGATGCCGGCTGGCGTGAGCACCTGGGCTCCTGAGGGACCCCCTTGTCCTGAGAGCCAGAGGTACTCGCTTCCCTTTGCATGAGGCCTGTAGGAGATAGACCCTGCAATTTAAAAAATCTGTATCAAACGTGGCAGACTCAAAGGGGGGCATTTTAAAAAAGGCAGGTTTGTTTTCTAACTTTATGATCTACAGCCTAGCAAAGAGATCCCTTTCAGTGTCAGTCGCTTGGCCTTCTCCCCTACTGACGAGGTCCCAGCCTCCCGGTGAGATCTCGCTGGAGATATTCTCAGCTTCCCTCAGGTACGGGGCTGCCCTGGCCCGAGGCCAGCGAAGAAGCTGACTTTGCCCGTGCCTGAATCAGCAACACGTCCAGCAGGCGACTTGCAGAGCCCAGGGAACCCTCGTAAAGAGGTCTGGGGGTGGGCCGCGCCACATCTGCGGCATCGGCCGTGGGAAAGGACCGGCGCAGTAAAGCAGGTGGGTGAAACCGCGGTCCGCGCCAATACGTGCTGCTGCCTGGGGCATGGCTTTGCTGCAGGTCAAGTCAGATGCTCTCTGTAAGAGTCAGTCAGGACAAAGGCCGCAGCAGATGTCTTTTCTGCTCATTTTAACAAAGGCTGGACGGAGCCCATAGAGGAAGGCACTACGCGTCTTGCTGGGTCTGTTTGCCTGCCTTCTCGTAAGCCGTCGCGGAAACTTGCACGAGCCAAGCCTGTGCAAGCTGATGACAGCCACGCACGGTTGAAGAGGGAGCAGACGGTGAGAGCAGAGGTGCGCGCTCAGGCTGTGCGCTGGAAGCTAATGCTAATGCTGCAAAATAAAGAGTGGATTTTCTTTTTTGGGTTTAGGTGAGCGCTAAACATGACATGTGCGTGTGTGCGTGTGTCTCTCGCAGGTTTTTGTCATACACCCCACCCCCCCGCCCCAAAAAAACCACCCGCACATGCCACGCGTTAAACAGTGGTTTTCCATTGTACTTAGACGTGCTTACATAGGTGTGTTGGTTTTTTCTTTTTTAATGCAGAAACAGCAATACGATAGATTTAATACAGCTAGCAATTAGATGGGTGTAGCTTTAGAGCGTCGGCTGTTTACAAAGCAACTGCACACCTTCTTTAACTCACAGTTTAAACAGGTAAACTTGCAGTGCATCACACGTGCTTTGTACAGTCACGGTCCACACGGCAGGCCAGATGCTTCACCCTGCCTTGTCCTTGTTCCCCCGACTCCGACGGGACCGCCGAGGCCATCCTGGGGACAGCGCCGCTTTCTAGCAGCTGGGTTGCTTGCCTGGACGCCCCACAGACAAACAGTCATTTCCCCGCTGAACCTCTTCTCAAATATTTTCCTAGCCCTGCAGGCCCCAGGTCCTTTGGTTCATATTTCCTTTTTTCCGGGCTTGATGCACAGGACCGACGATTTCCAGAAATAGAAACAGAGGCTGATTCAGTCCAGGCTAAACATTCTCTGACCTAAACCAAACTGCCTTCGAAGAGATAGCTGTACTGTAGGCACCACCTCGGGAACAGAAGTTGCCCTGTCATTAAAAAAAAAAAAAAAAAAAAAGCAGGAAAACAAGGCATTTCAGGCTGAGGAGGCTGAACGGTGTGCTGGGGGCGGTGGGGGGCTGGAAAGAAACAGTTCAGACGATTAGAGCGAGCTTGGCGTTGCAAAGCGTGCCATTATTTTTAATTCGGCAGTCAGAAGAAAATAGATTCTGACACTGATTTCCTGCGTGCTGCGGGAGTTCTCTCCTCAGCATTCCTGTGCACCATTTTACTTTTGTGTCCCGTCCGCTTCGCTTTTGCGCTGTAGCTCTCCGGTTCTAGCTACGCTTCCCACCACCCCCATTACGCTTTGACAAGCCCAGCTCTCACTGTGCTTCCCTTCCCTTCCCTTCCCGTATGCGCGTGCAGGGAAAAGCCCGCGCGTCTGCCACTACAGGACCCGCTCTGGGGGGCAGGAGAGATGACGACGCTCCCTGACAGAGGACACAGCTGAGGGGCGGTCCGCCGGGGCTGGGGAGATGGCAGCACCTTCCCTCAGCTGCCCCATCCGAGCACAGGTGCAGGTGCGCACTGAGGAGAGACAAGCAGGCAGGAGCCGCAGAGCGAGAGAGAAAATAAAATTCACGGGTGGGTGCTACTTGCGTCTCATTTTTAGCGCAAGACATTAATTCTCAGCACATTCTTGGAGCTGCCCCTTTGGGACTCACGGAGAAGAGGGAGGTTGGCCACGCGGTGCAGCCCAGCTCTGCTTCCCCTAAATGGTTTTACTGTTCAGGTGTTGCCCTAATCTGGCCGGTACCCCCGCAAAGAGTTTGGGATTTCTGCTGCCTCTCCGGGCCAGCCACAGACCCCGACTTCATCGCAGCGAATGACCCTGCACTCGTCAGAGCGGTTGCCGAGTCACATCCCGCTGCCTTCCCTGCAGAACTGGAGACCCTTTTTCAGCCCTTGCCCCCTCTTCTCTCAGCTCGTCGCCCATCCCTTTATCAGTGCCGGCACCGATCCTGCCTCCAGCTCGCCCTGTCCCCACCTGCGAGCGCCCAACAGGAGCTAAATGTCTCCTCAAGGATGCACGGAAGAGACGCGCAGGTAACCCAGCACAGACCCCCTGCAAACATCTTCTTTCCATTTGCTTTCCTCTCCTGACACGAAGGGATGACTTAGGAAAAGCGTACTGCTCGCGTTTCACATGCACCGCTTCTACTTTCACTCTCGCTCTCCTTGGCAGTAATTAATAGCGGTGGCGGGGGGGGCTGGGGCATTCCCCCAAAGCGGCTGCGGTTACATCCGGGCGGTTGTGGCACTCCATTAGCTCTGTAGTTTTTAAATCTAAATCTTCTGGAATTGTTAGTTCTGGTCAGGAATCACCCGTACCTGCAAATTTTCTTAATAGCTACGCTTGACCCCAGCCACTGTTTAACAGCTCACCTTTATTTCTCTTCATTTAAGAACCTAAAGCTTCGTTTACTGCTTGGGTTGGAAGCAGGAGCTGTCGCTGCCTCCGAACTTTCTAACAGCCCTGTTACAATTTCAGTACTACCCGCTCCCAATTTAGCTTTCCGGGTCGATTTTCATTCTAGATTCTAAAATTTCCTTATTTTGTTTCTGATCAGGAGTCATTAATGCCTGCAGTTGATTTAATAACGGCTGCATTTAGATTGAGCTATTAATGACTCGCAACTCTATTTATGGCATAAAAAAGGGCTGCCTTTATATTTTTTTTAATTACAGATTAGGAATAATGACTGCCTGGTTTGTTCAGTAATAGCTGCGATTAAATTGAGTCACGACTCCTCCCTAAATAATATGTGTTTATTTGCACTCCTACAATTTAACCTCCCCTTCACTGGTCAGGGGCACCGACAAGTGCCCGCGCGTACCTCCGCGCCCCCTGCGCCGGCTCCCCAGGGAGCAGCCTCGTACCCTGACCAGAGTCTGCAGCGGCCCGTTGTCGGCCCAGCTCCTCGCCCTCGAGCGGCGGATCCGCTGCTGCCCAGAGGGGACGGAAACGGCGCGGGGTAAATGATAATGTGAAATGATAAACGAATAAAATGATCTCACAAGGGGGAAGAAAACCAGCAAAGCAAAAACCAAACCCCAAACAGAACACCATACCACTAAACCGCCTCACCGCCCCCTCAGCGCCCAAAACAGCATCCCGGGAGAAAAAAAGCAAAGCAGGCCACAAGGGACCTTTCTAGTACAGCTGCTGCCAAAGAGCGCCAAGCTCTGGAAGCCTTACCTCAGGCAACGCCTCCGCTTCTCTAAGCGCCAGAGCACGCCTGCCCGGGGGGCTGAGACAGCCCCAGAGCTGCGACCGCCCGAGGGAACACGGGAGCCCCGGCGCCAGAGGAGCCCGGGGGCAGCGAGAGCTGCCCGAGCCCCGGCTGGGGCTCTTCGACCCCCGGGCCCCGCCCCCGCCCTTCCCACAGCGCCCCGCGAAAGGGGCGGGCCGAGCCCCCCGAGGGGGGAAGGCCCCGGGAGCCGTACGGGAGCCGCCTGGAGTTCCCGGCGCGGGAGGGGGGGGGGAGAGAAAACACCCAAACCGAGCCCCCCCCCGAGCGGAGCAAACACAGGCTCGGGCCGTTGCCAGGGGGCGGGGCCTGTCGCTAAGGGGAGAGAGCCGGCACCGCCCCCCGGGCCGTTGCCAGGGGGTGGGGCCTGTCGCTAAGGGGAGAGAGCCGGCACCGCCCCCCGGGCCGTTGCCAGGGGGTGGGGCCTGTCGCTAAGGGGAGAGAGCCGGCACCGCCCCCCGGGCCGTTGCCAGGGGGTGGGGCCTGTCGCTAAGGGGAGAGAGCCGGCACCGCCCCCCGGGCCGTTGCCAGGGGGCTGGGCCTGTCGCTAAGGGGAGAGAGCCGGCACCGCCCACCGGGCCGTTGCCAGGGGGCGGGGCCTGTCGCTAAGGGGAGAGAGCCGGCACCGCCCCCCGGGCCGTTGCCAGGGGGCGGGGCCTGTCGCTAAGGGGAGAGAGCCGGCACCGCCCCCCGGGCCGTTGCCAGGGGGCGGGGCCTGTCGCTAAGGGGAGAGAGCCGGCACCGCCCCCCGGGCCGTTGCCAGGGGGCGGGGCCTGTCGCTAAGGGGAGAGAGACGGCACCGCCCCCCGGGCCGTTGCCAGGGGGCTGGGCCTGTCGCTAAGGGGAGAGAGCCGGCACCGCCCCCCGGGCCGTTGCCAGGGGGCGGGGCCTGTCGCTAAGGGGAGAGAGCCGGCACCGCCCCCCGGGCCGTTGCCAGGGGGCGGGGCCTGTCGCTAAGGGGAGAGAGCCGGCACCGCCCCCCGGGCCGTTGCCAGGGGGCGGGGCCTGTCGCTAAGGGGAGAGAGCCGGCACCGCCCCCCGGGCCGTTGCCAGGGGGCGGGGCCTGTCGCTAAGGGGAGAGAGCCGGCACCGCCCCCCGGGCCGTTGCCAGGGGGCGGGGCCTGTCGCTAAGGGGAGAGAGCCGGCACCGCCCCCCGGGCCGTTGCCAGGGGGCGGGGCCTGTCGCTAAGGGGAGAGAGCCGGCACCGCCCCCCCGGGCCGTTGCCAGGGGGCGGGGCCTGTCGCTAAGGGGAGAGAGCCGGCACCGCCCCCCGGGCCGTTGCCAGGGGGCGGGGCCTGTCGCTAAGGGGAGAGAGCCGGCACCGCCCCCCGGGCCGTTGCCAGGGGGCGGGGCCTGTCGCTAAGGGGAGAGAGCCGGCACCGCCCCCCGGGCCGTTGCCAGGGGGCGGGGCCTGTCGCTAAGGGGAGAGAGCCGGCACCGCCCCCCGGGCCGTTGCCAGGGGGCTGGGCCTGTCGCTAAGGGGAGAGAGCCGGCACCGCCCCCCGGGCCGTTGCCAGGGGGCGGGGCCTGTCGCTAAGGGGAGAGAGCCGGCACCGCCCCCCGGGCCGTTGCCAGGGGGCGGGGCCTGTCGCTAAGGGGAGAGAGCCGGCACCGCCCCCCGGGCCGTTGCCAGGAGGTGGGGCCTGTCGCTAAGGGGAGAGAGCCGGCACCGCCCCCCGGGCCGTTGCCAGGGGGCGGGGCCTGTCGCTAAGGGGAGAGAGCCGGCACCGCCCCCCGGGCCGTTGCCAGGGGGCGGGGCCTGTCGCTAAGGGGACAGAGCCGGCACCGCCCCCCCGGGCCGTTGCCAGGGGGCGGGGCCTGTCGCTAAGGGGACAGAGCCGGCACCGCCCCCCCGGGCCGTTGCCAGGGGGTGGGGCCTGTCGCTAAGGGGAGAGAGCCGGCACCGCCCCCCGGGCCGTTGCCAGGGGGCGGGGCCTGTCGCTAAGGGGAGAGAGCCGGCACCGCCCCCCGGGCCGTTGCCAGGGGGCGGGGCCTGTCGCTAAGGGGAGAGAGCCGGCACCGCCCCCCGGGCCGTTGCCAGGGGGCTGGGCCTGTCGCTAAGGGGAGAGAGCCGGCACCGCCCCCCGGGCCGTTGCCAGGGGGCGGGGCCTGTCGCTAAGGGGAGAGAGCCGGCACCGCCCCCCGGGCCGTTGCCAGGGGGCGGGGCCTGTCACTAAGGGGAGAGAGCCGGCACCGCCCCCCGGGCCGTTGCCAGGAGGTGGGGCCTGTCGCTAAGGGGAGAGAGCCGGCACCGCCCCCCGGGCCGTTGCCAGGAGGTGGGGCCTGTCGCTAAGGGGAGAGAGCCGGCACCGCCCCCCGGGCCGTTGCCAGGGGGCTGGGCCTGTCGCTAAGGGGAGAGAGCCGGCACCGCCCCCCGGGCCGTTGCCAGGGGGCGGGGCCTGTCGCTAAGGTGGGTGGGGCCAGGTGCGTCAGCCATCAGACCGCCTGCCCGCCCATCGCCGGGGGCGGGGCCCGTTGCTAAGAGCGTGGCGAGGAGTATCAGCACCACCCTCACCGGGCTATCGCAAGGGGTCAACACCTGTCGCTAAGGGCTGTGGTACACGGCTCCAGCCCCCACGGTGCCGTCACCAGGTAGCGCGGGGGGGGTGTCACTAAGTGGCGTGGAGAAGTGAGCGCGGCGAAGTGTCGCTCCAGCCCGTGCACGGCTGCTGGCTGCAGTACCGCGGTTTGGTCGCACGGTGGCGGCAGAGAGCAGAAAAGGGCGCCACCGCGCATGCGCGGCTGCCCGCCTGCAGTACCGCGCCTTGGTCGCACGGTGGCGGTAGAGAGCAGAAAAGGGCGCCACTGCGCATGCGCGGCTGCCCGCCTGCAGTACCGCGCCTTGGTCGCACGGTGGCGGTAGAGAGCTAAAATGGCGCCACTGCGCATGCGCGGCTCCCCGCCAGCAGTACCGCGCCTTGGTCGCACGGTGGCGGTAGAGAGCTAAAATGGCGCCACTGCGCATGCGCGGCCGCCCGCCTGCAGTACCGGGCCTTGGTCGCACGGTGGCGGTAGAGAGCAGAAAAGGGCGCCACTGCGCATGCGCGGCTGCCCGCCTGCAGTACCGCTGTTTGGTCGCACGGTGGCGGTAGAGAGCAGAAAAGGGCGTCACTGCGCATGCGCGGCTGCCCGCCTGCAGTACCGCTGTTTGGCCGCACGGTGGCGGCAGAGAGCAGAAAAGGGCGCCACTGCGCATGCGCGGCTGCCCGCCTGCAGTACCGCGGTTTGGCCGCACGGTGGCGGCAGAGAGCAGAAAAGGGCGCCACTGCGCATGCGCGGCTGCCCGCCTGCAGTACCGCGGTTTGGCCGCACGGTGGCGGCAGAGAGCAGAAAAGGGCGCCACTGCGCATGCGCGGCTGCCCGCCTGCAGTACCGCGGTTTGGCCGCACGGTGGCGGCAGAGAGCAGAAAAGGGCGCCACTGCGCATGCGCGGCCGCCCGCCTGCAGTACCAGCATCTGCTTGCACGGCAACAGCAGCGGCCAGAGGAAAACTTCACCCTCGGGAACGGGCGGCTTCCCGTCTGCCGTACCCGGTTTTGATCGACCGGTGACTGCCGCGAACGGATAAGGGGCGGGTGGAAATCTCTACCAGGGTAGCGGAGCTCCCGCCTGCAGTCCCGGGGTTCGGTCGCTCGGTGAAAGCAGCGCGCAGAAAACAACAGGTGGCCAGTGCGCATGCGCGGCTGCCCGCCTGCAGTACCGCGGTTTGGCCGCACGGTGGCGGCAGATAGCAGAAAAAGGCGCCACTGCGCATGCGCGGCTGCCCGCCTGCAGTACCGCGCCTTGGTCGCACGGTGGCGGTAGAGAGCAGAAAAGGGCGCCACTGCGCATGCGCGGCTGCCCGCCTGCAGTACCGCTGTTTGGTCGCACGGTGGCGGTAGAGAGCAGAAAAGGGCGCCACTGCGCATGCGCGGCTGCCCGCCTGCAGTACCGCGGTTTGGTCGCACGGTGGCAGCAGAGAGCAGCAAAGGCGCCACTGCGCATGCGCACTGTCCTCCCGCCTGCCCCACTCGCCCCCACCCCACGCCCGAGGGAGGAGAAGCAGCACAAACCACCTGGGGAAAAAGGTCCCCTTTCCCACCCCCACACCCCCCCGGAGTAAGCCCCATCAGTTGCTGTAGGCCTGCGGCATCAGGGCTGTGACAGGGAGAGCAGCAAGTCAACACGTCCTGGAGGGTTAAAGAAGAAAATCCATCAGGGGAACACAGCTGCCCTTCTGAAGGCAGGCTGCCCGGGGTGAGGGGGGCAGCTGTGCGTCGGGGCACAGGGCAGCCAGGCAGACCAGATGCCAGCGGCTGCCCTGCAAAGGAGTTGTGCGCTGCTGAGCCTTGGGCTTCGTTGGCTTGGCAGCGCCTCGCCACTGCTCATCCTGCGTAAGCACGAGGCTTCAGCGAGCACAGAACAGGAGGCCAGGGGAAGCGGGGGGGAGGAATGTCACCGGGGAAAAAAAGTCATGCAGGGGGGCCATCTCAGGGGACAGCGTCTGGGAGGGCACAGACACACGCAGAGGGAGGGCGGGGGAGGAGGCGGACACTGCCGGACAGGGGCATGTCTGGGCAGACACGCCATGGGGAACATGCATGGGGATGACTGACACCAGGGGGGTCCCCCCAGGATAATCCACAACGGGCAACTCACCTGGGCTCACCTGCAGCAGATGATCCGCTCCAGATAACCGACCCACTCCGGAGAATCCATTCCGGATAAGCCCCAGCAATGCCCCTCAAACTGCTGCTGTTTCACCCCAAATTTTCCCCAATTTGGGGTTTTTGGGGCGGTCGTTTGGTGGTGCTGATTTCTGTTTGGATGGCTTGGCTTTTTTTGTTGTTGGGGGTTTTGGGGGTTTTACCTTATGGAAAAGCAAAAAAAGCCAAAGGAACAAAGTTGGGATTGCTTTTCCAAACGGTTCACTTCTGGGTCTCTTTGGCCCTTTCCACAACAAAGAAATCGGTGATTTTTGCTCCTGGTTTTGTGCATGAGAATGGTTAGTGGGGTTCCAACCCATCCAACCCCCCACCGCTTTTTTTCCCCCCCCCTTCCTTTCCAGCTGCACAAACCCAGCAGGAGTGGGCTTTCCCAGGAGCCCCCAATTGTTTTCTTTCCCCCAAACCTGTTTGGGTGTTTTGCCTGTTTGGGGTTTTTCACCCCCCATTGCAGACCCAGACTTGGGGGCTTTGGGGTGTTTGTCTGCCCTGGCAGCAGCTCCCAGGCTGCCTGCGCAGCCCCAGAGGGGGAAGTCCCCATCTGGGGGAATCGGCCCCAAATCGGGATGGGAGAAGGAGAACGGGAAAGGGGCAGCATTTGAAAGCGCTTTTGTGTCTTCAGTTGATTGGGGGGTGGGGGTGGGGTGTGTGTCCAATTTTTAAATCCTCTCTATAAACATCTCTGTCAACATGGTTTCTTTGCATTTTAAAACCTTATATAGCATAGACATTTGCACTTGTGTGTCTACTTACACATCCTTACAGAGTACATCTATATTTTATATATACTATCTATTTTACATTTACATACAACACCTGTTTAGACTTAGCTATTAAATTTACACTTACACCTACTTAGGCTATTTACACTTACACAGAATATCTATTTACACATACCTGTTCAGACTTCCATATTAACACGTATATAAACCACCTATTTAGGCTAGCTATCTGCTTACTTACCCTTTGACACTTCAATCTTTTTCGACTTCTCTATTTAGACATCTACTTACAGTTATACCTAGGCTTATTTCACTCTATATAACCTCTATTTAGATTACACATCTGCTTAGACTATGTAACACACACTAAGCGTAGATGCTCGCTCTAGTCAGACTTTCTTCTGCTTTGAATTCCTTCATCTATCCTTTTTCTTCATTTTAAACTCCTTTATTTTTTAATTTAGATATTTAGACAGTCGAGTTACTTTTGTGGTTTAAAACCCTGTATCTCAATGTAGAATTTTTGTATCCTGAAATCCGTTATATAATATAGGAGAGAGAAGTTCTTATTTTAAAATCCCTTTATACATCTATCAATTAATATGACATGTCAATATATATAAAATAAGAGGTTTTTGTAATAGCCCCCCTCAATTTTCAGGCATTTTGGGGCTGCAACCCCCCTTTTTGGGGGGGAACCCCTACATGACGCCCCCACTCACCTGTTCCTCTGACGCATTATCAGCTCCCCCAGTGACACCGGGGCGCCCCGCATGACATCATCACACCGCCCCCCCCCCCCCCCCCCCCCCAATTTTATTCACCCCCAAGAAGGGCACTAAACAAGGGAATCTACTCCAACCTGCAGCTCATTACTTTAATAGTGCCATTTACAAAGGTACACACACACACACACACCCCACCCCCCAGAAAAGGGGGAGCTCTGCTAAAATCTAAAAGGTGGGGCAGCCCCCCAAACAGCTGCAGCCCCCCCAGCCCCTGTCCGCAGGCTAGCGGCCGCCCCACGGCGGAGCGGGAGCGTGCCAGAGGACGGTGTCACGTCTCTCTCGGGCTCTGCTCGGCCATGTTCCCGCGCTGGGACGGGCTCCCCGGGGCGACAAACAGCCCCGGCCCCTGGGGGCCCCGACTCTCCCCACCAGGCAGCCCTCGCGGCCGCACCTGCGGGGCACCCGCTGGAGACAGAGCCGGGAGCCCCCAGGCAGAGGGATGGCCCCTTACCTTCACCACGCTTAACGACCGGCAGGCAAACCCGGGCCGGGGGGCATCTCTTGAGCATCACGAGACACTGAGAAGACATCTGAAAAACAGAAATCCCAAACTATATTTCAGCACGTGAATAAAATAGCACAGAAGAAAATGGAGGAACTCAGTCAGCACAAGGGATAGGAAGGAAATTGAGCCGCAGCAAGATTCTGGGCAAACGGGTCACGTCAAAACACAACACCTCCTTTAAAAGCTAGAGGGACTGGAACACTTGAAAACGGTATTAAGACTAACCGATACCATTTTGAACAGATTCTTCGCGTAACACTGAACGCTCTGGCTGGTGCTGGAAAACGTCTCATCCCTTCCTTACGGCACCGCTGCGGGGAGATAACCCCGTGAGGCTGCGGGGCAAAGTTGTACCGTAACCGGAACCTCCGCTTACAGATCCGCCGCAGCAGCTACAGCCCTCGCCCTGCCGCCGCACGTCTTGCTGCCTGGCTCCATGAAGCCTGAAGCGAAGCGTCAAACTTGAAAGAGTAACGTAAAAAATTCAGAATAAATCTCAGTAATGCACTTTGTGCTGAGAAGGCGGGCGCGTGTTTACGCACATCCAATATGAGCGTCTAGGCTCTGAAAGCTTTCCATTTTCCTTCTGCGTTCATTTAACTCACACAGCCGTTCACACCCGCCATAAGATTATCTATCTCCAAAATACACAGCAGCAACGTGACTGGGGGGTTTTGGCGTGTTATGGAGTCGGGAGGGACGTCCGCCCAGCTGCCCCGCCCGAGAGATGCTGCTGAACTGCCAGGGAAACGCGCATCCAAAGCGAGACTGAAATAAAATACTTAAGAGCGCTCCCTCAAAATACCGGCAGGAAAAAACCGCCCCCACCCCAACATTCAGTCGCCCCTCGTTAAATATTTACAACAAATACCTACCTGCTTAATTACACCTAACAAATCGTACGCTACATCTGCTCGGCAGTTACAGCTGAAACAGCGCAAGTCACGTCGTAAATCAGACGCTGTTAGCTTTTTTTAAACTTTCATTTATGACAGAAGAATCGGTGAGTTAAGAGATCCCCGATACGGTTTTAATTCTTTTGGGGAAAAAAAATACCACAACAAAAACCCACGCAAATCAAATCCCCAGTGTTGCAATACATGGGGCTACCAAGAAGGACCGGCAGATATGCTAATGCGTTTGGCTGTACCGAAGCATGCAGGGGAACCGTATTTTTATGGGATCTCGACTGTTACAACTGAGAACCCAAGCACTACCAATGCCATCAACATTTGGAGTATGTGCTGTGCTTGGATCTCCGCAAGGACCATTGATTTTTTCATCTTAGAAAAAAAAGCAGTACTTCGCAAGTCTTGTGCTGATGAGTTCTACTGACAAAGACATTGTCTCTAAGATGCACTCTGATGGCAAGTTCATAGAATGCAACCTCACTGAATAAGAAATATCTCAATTTTTCAAGATCTCTTCCTAACAAAAGTCACACTGTGGGGCTTTCAGATGGGCCAGATTATGAATCCTTTCACAACAAGAAACACACCAGCTAACCAGGATATTCTCGCAGTGGCCAGGTGCCTCTTCATCACGTGAAAAAAAAAACCAACAAAAAAAAACACCCCAAAAAACACCAGAGCCAGCAATAAGTATCACACGGGTCAACACAGCTCTCTTCCAGAGCACCCCCCTCATCAAAAGGAACATGCCCATCGGCTCACCTGCTCTGCACAGGTTCCAGCATCACACCCCGCTTCCGTCATCGCTTGTGGCACCAAATGTATCAACACACAGTAAACTACCGTTACGCTCGTGAGAAATCACCGCCCCGTGACTTCCTCATTACTACCCAGCTCGCTTCTAATGCTCATACGCCGTTCCAAAGACGGCCCACGTGTTACCTACAAAACTGAAGAGCTCGACGACGGACCACAGCATTCTCTGGTCTCAGATGCTGGCCGCTGCCCCACCTTCTCAGACCTCTCATAGGCACGCGGCAGCACCGCTCCGAGCCTGCCAGCGGCACCTGCAAAAAGCCAAGCGAAAAGGCACCTCCCGAGATGCTGCCCGATGCCACAGCCTGCCCGCACCGATCCCCGTCTCGCACCCCTTTCCCTCGACAGCCTCCCTCCCAGCCTACGCCACTTCCAGGTGCCGTGTCCAGCTCGCCCGCCGTCCGTAACACCCAAACAACACGCATTGCTTGTAACTTCCCCAGCAACACAACACCTCAGAAAAGAGCTGCTACTTCAGCCCACCAATCACCACTCGCCTTGCTCGACTTGCCTCCTTTGCTCATTGCTACGCTACTTCAAACCCAAACCAAAAGACAAACGCAAGGAGCAACGGAGTCATAGAGCCATCGGTCACATCTTCCCTCTATATACACCACGCACCACCTCACCCGCTTACATCGGTCCCCTCAGTTCCCCTCCGTCGCCCTGCACGACTCGTCCCTCGGCATCTCCAAAACCAATACCAAACAAGTCGCCTGGTTGCACAGCAGTACCTTAACGGTTCCTGAAGACCGACTATAACCTGCCATCAAAACAAACATATGACATCAAACATGAAGCCCTACGCACGTACAAGCTTGAACACCCTGCAGAGGTAATCTGCTCAGCTGAACTCTAGCCGCCTCTCCCAGACAGCTACGGTCACGGCCTCCGAGCCCACAAAATGTCACCGTGATTACGGTCCTCGCCCGCTGAGGAGGGCCACTCAATCCGAGATGACGGTACAACCTTTCCCCCAACAGCCTTGGCACAGCAACAGATGAACCCTAACCTCTCATCGCTGTGCCACCTACCCGACTCTACAGGGCCAGCAAGGCGGTCCGAGACAAACTCAAACGCACACACCAACGCTATGAGAAACGCTACAAACTGCGCGCCTCCGAGACGAGAGAACGCTCTCGGCAAACAGAGAGACAACTGGACGGAAGAGCTCGTCCAGCAACAAGACCTGCGGAACCCTGACAGTGACGCAAGGAGGCCCTAACGCGATCCAAAAAGATTAGAAGAGCGTCAGGGCCCGTGACAAGAAGTTCCTCTCAAAACTGAGAGGGAGGAGGCACAAGAAGCCCAGCTACAAGACCTAAGACTGTAAGGATGCAGGAAAGAAATCACGCTCCCTGAAAATGGACAGCAACAGAGCAGAGCTGTTCATGCATCTGGGAACGACGCCGCAGACAACTGCCCAGAAACTCCTCAAACACCAGAGTGACCCACACTTTAAACTGTAACGCAAAAAATGAGGCACCCGATGGGCGCCAGCCCCACAATTAGAACCTTGCCAGCCCCTAGGGATAGCGCTGTGCTCCTGAGAGCAAAGAGAACAAAGTCACCAGCCCCATGAGCCTCCTCACTGCGACCCAGCTCACCTGAAATGCTCCTCAAATAGCCTTCAGTCGCATCTTCCCTTTAATCCTGCACACGGACCCGCCGCCTTAGTGTGCTCTACTCAGCTCTGCTCTATCACCCTGCACAGCTCCATCTTCATCCTCTGCAAGAACAGCATGATAGAACAAGTCACCTGGACGCACAGCAACAGCTTAACCATTCCACAGGTCTTGCTTCCACGTAGGAATACCATCTAGAGCCCAACTACTGCATGCCATTAAAGGAAATACCTTCAATCAAATGTTAAGCCCCACGCACGTACAAGCTTGAACAGCTGAGAGATGCCCTCTGCTCAGCTAGCACTCTAGCTGCCTCTCCCAGACGGCTACGGTCATCCCCTCGGCACCCACAAAACGCCCCGGAAATTACCGTCCTCGCCCGCTGCCAACGGCCACTCGCTCCAACGAGGGTTGTACGGGCGTTGCCAAAACAGTCTACGCACATTAACGTTAACCATATACTCTTATTGCTGTTCTTTCCCCCGCTCTACCATTGCTACACCCCCAGGCGGAGGAGCAGCTCTGACACAGGCATCGACGTGCACGGACCGACACTGCTCACAAATACTACAAGCGACGTGATCGCGGCACCTCAGAAAATTCTCACCGAGACCACGGACTTCCGGCCCAGAGATGCCACCGGGCGAGAAGATCTGCAGGGCAGCGAGGAAGCAGCTATAGCATCCGCGGAGATGTCACGTACCATCATCACCTGCGAAAAAACCATATACCCACAACTAGGACGATGCACGAGCGACGAGCCGCTCTTAAAGACCTCAGAACGTTCAGGTGCAGGGAACAGGTCCCAGAAAAGGGCCCTGCGTATTCAGACTGCTCTTCAGCAGCAGTACTGAGGCCGCCTTAATCACCGCCGCAAAAAGATGACCTTCTATAAAGGTCTAATATTTAAGACACAAGACAAATCTATGCAGTAGACTTAAAATGCGAGAAAGGAAGCTCTCGGTTACCATTATGCCGATGAGCCAGGGCTTGCAAAACCCTCAATATTGCTACCTAGGTGCCTGCTCAGCACGGAGAACAGACACATCGAGACCCGAGTACAGGAAGGAACAAAGACAGACTACAAAATCCACACAACAGCACAAGCACAGGCAGGAACTCCCCTGCCTGGCAGATGCTTCTGTTTTGCAGAAAGGACAACACAACCTCTCTCGGCCCAAACGTGTCCGGTCTCTGAACGGTCCCCTCCACTGATTTGACAACCCCTGCCTGCCCCCCCTGCGCTTCCCGCAACCGACCGGCCACCTGCACAAAGACCGCATCGGCCCCTCAGCTTCGCTTCCAAATCCGGGGGCTCAAAAGCCATCCTTTAAAAAGGCCACACAGGCTACGTAGGATGGGGCTGCGGTCACACGGACACTCTTCATCTCCAAACGTGCGGTGCCATCACTCAGCGTCGCACCACTCAACGCCGGCCACTTCCGCAACGACAGCCTCCTCGGAAGCGCCGTGAACTTCCGCTCGCCCACGCTCTAATGAGGCTGGATGTCGTGGCCGCCGCCACCTACGGCGCCTAGAGAACCAGAGAGACAAGGTGACCGCTGCGCCTGGAAGCGGCCGCCCGCTCACAAACAATTCCACACCTCAAAAATAACCGCTGCTACAGTTTCCTGTTCATCGCTCACCTTGCCCGACGAGCTCGGGGCAGACATCCCGCTTTGCATGTAGTTTTGTGAGTCCCTTCGTTAACTAGTCACATAGGTGCTCGCACTGCACGACCCCTCCGTTGTCACGTGCTGACCTACCTTCTCACAATGCTCTGTTCGCCCCCTCCCTCCCGTGTCCGGCTCCCTGCCGTGCATCTCCACCAACAGCCACATTCCAGACTCATCCTTTCCCCTACCATGCCAACACGGCTCCCTCACCTCCCGATCCGTGCCTCCCGGGTCAGTGGCCGCGTCAGGCACCTGCTCGCATACTCGGTCCGTCCCCGATGGCTGGGAACTGTCACCTTCAATGCCGGGCCCACTTCTGGGGAAATACGGAGAGGCACACAGATATTAGACACTGCTTTCCAAAAGCAAGAGCTCACCACGCAAAACAAACTAACAAATCGTTTTGACTGACTTGTTTGGCAACACAGAGACCCCAAAGGCAGAAATCCCAGACGAGTGACCGCACAGCCCGCCCCGTCACAGCACACGACGCCATCTGCTCGCCTTTGCTGCCACGCCTCGCTCGACTGTCCTGCTTAACCCTAGACCTATGACTTAAAGTGCAAGAAAAAGTCAAACCACGCAACACACAAAAATTACACCGATAGGGCAAACACCAAAAGCAGTACGGGAAGCAAACGGGCGTGGCTGGTGTAGTGACACACTCTCCCTTTGTAGGTAACTCACTCCTGAGCGACTCCGTGAACAGCCGCGTGGAGAACCTCTCGGCAGACAGCACGCTCGAGCGGCCGCGCTGACACATACGGGGAAGGAGACTGGGCTACCGGAGGCTGCTTGCACACAGAACGCGACCATTAGCTAACACTTGAACACCCCTTTCCCAACCATCCCCCGGCACCAAGACTTCAAAAACCCCTCCTCTCCTCCTGAACTGTCAGGGAAGGAACCTCACTCCTTCCCGACAGCTCCCGCCCTGTATTTGCACCCCTAAAGCCCCTCTGTCAGCCGCTCCTCGGGAGCTGCCCTTCCCACCTCTGCCCCGCGCTCTGCGAGCACCTCCCACCTTCCGGCTTCCCGCAGACTCCGTGCTCTCTACAGGCCCACAAAATAACAGAAGCCCCGATGCTTATAATCTACGAGGGACCTGCCGCAAGCTGCAAAGGTTCTCGGGACAACGTGGTACTCTGCGGGCGATCGGGAAAGGCGACGAGCAGTTCCGTACCCCGACACACACTATGCGTTACGTCCCTGCTGCTTTCTGAAGGAAGGCTAGAGCTCCACATACAGACGCGTACAACACGCTCACCCTAACCCCTACCGTAGCATCTCAGCATCAGTCCTATTGAGAGATAACGTCAACAACTTGCACAACACACAGGCAAAACTGGTGGGAAAAATATACGCTTCTACCCTCGGCCAAGTCATAAAATTCCTGCAAAACCAACCAAACAAAAAACCTACCACACACAAAAACAAAACACCAAAAAAACCCCAGACAAAACCATAACACTCCCACAAAACCAAACAATCCAAAACACACTATTAGACCATCTTGCTACCCCTGAACATCCAACACAAACTTACTGACCCGAGGAAAAACAAAAGCTCGTACAAGTATACTTCCTAATATATATCTGCTGCTCAACTTTGACTGCTCTCTTACCTCAGCCAGAAACCTCCCCCTCTCTAAATGTCAAAACACACCTACCCAAAGAGCTTAGACAGCTCAAAACCTGCAACCAACTCAAGGAACAGTACCAGAGAAGCCCAGGAGCAGAATGAGCCTCCCGAAGAAAGGCTGGGGCTCATCTACGCCAGCAGAATGGCAAAGCAGAATGAAATCTTTTAAGAGCCCCTTCTCAAAAATTATCTCTGGTTATAAAGTAAATCATTTACTGTAAAACCATCAACCATTCGGAGTCACCTCAACGCTCTCTCTCGCTCAGTCCCTTAACAGAACTGAATCAGTCTCAAAGGACAAAAAACATGAAAAGAAACGTGGAAATATACAAGCGTATCGGGAACGGTACGAAGCAGCTAAATTAACACCTCAGTAGCTGGGACAAAACTAAATTGTAAAGGACAACAAAAAACCACCCCAGGAGACGCATCGATAAAAACAGAGGAAGGCTCTCTCTACTCACAGAAGCTCACGGAGAGACCTGAGCCAACGGTACACAGCTTTGGGGTAGCCGATACCGAAAAGAAACATACTCGAGACAGAAAACAGACTGCTGTGGAGCACAAAGGTGGCTTTGGCAAAGGTTCTGCCAGGACAAGAGTCACAGTTACAGGGAACGGACAGCGGCCGGCAGGGGAAACGCCGTCGGCGTGGCGGGGCCAGCGCGGGAAATGCCACCCTCAGCTAACGCTGCGCTATCAAGCCTTAAGTGAAAACTGCAGAGTAGTTACAGGAGACGGGCATAAGACGGATGCTGAATATCACTTGATGGTCACAAAATCTCATGGGGATGGGCACCACGTAGCCTCGTGGACACCCCTTAGACCCAAACGCTTAACGAGAGACGCTTCTTGCCAAAATACAAGCTCGACGAGGAAAAGCCAACGGGGATGTGGGGGCAACTACCAAAATCTCAGTATGTGAGCAGGCGTTACTTAAGATGGTGCAGTGGTTCTGCCGGGTCCGTCCAACCTGAGCAACGGGTTCTAACGCCTGTCCAGCAGCGTCCATGATCTCTCTCACGGCCTCCCACATCATAGACACCTCCCCTGCCTGGGACCGTGTTTTCCATGTCCCACCCCTCCCCATCCCCGCAATGAAAATCAAACACAACAAATAAGTACTCCACTTCATCTTCTTGGCCTCCAAAAGAAGCTTCCTTCCACTGCTGAGCATCGACACCGACATCCTCATGCTGTTCCTCAAAAGCAGGCTGGCCCTCGTGTGCCCGTACTGCCAAAGGAAGAGAAAATGATTATGCTCTTATGATGAGCTCCATCATCCTCTCCTTCAGGAAATCAAATCCCGATCGCTACATACCAGAAGTTTGTGCAGGAGATGGCCGAGGCCAGCCCCATATATGAGGCACTCTGTGACCCTGCTCTCTCTTTTGGCCACAGCACCCGCCACCGGGGAGCCCCAAACCCCTTGTGACTCCCAAGGAAAACCAGATAAAACTAGTTCAAAACAACTGGCAGGTGAGAGGTGACCGACAAACACGTATAGCCCACCTCAAACCAGCCAGAGAGCTGACTACCTCCCCCACTAAACTCTCATCTTCGACAAATACACCAAACAGAACAATGTTTACGCTGAACAGAACAAAACCCTTACCCTCTGACACTCTGAAAAGGATTTGTGCACCCACAAAATATATATATATTCATGCTATCGACCGACGGACCACACTTCCTCAGGGTCAGCCCTGCAAAGACAGGAGGACGCCCGATGCTCTCTCCATAAATATAAAATAAAAAACTGAGCCAGAGCCAGGCAGAGAGAGGTGGAGAAAGAACAAGTAGCCACAGGCTACAGGACAGAGAGAGGGAGGACCAAAAAGACGGGGAGGCAGGGAGCCACTCAGAGCGAGATGGAGAAAGAAGGGGCGGGGGGACGCAAAAAAAAAACCTAAAAATAATTTTGCAGCAGGTAAGGAAAGAGAGGGGGCCAGGGGGGAGAGACAGGGAGGGCCCAGGACGCACAAGAGAGGCAACGGGGCCCCAGTGGCCCAGGACTCACCGCGACTCTCGCTCTCAGCGCTGCTGGCACAATTTAGCCGTTCAGATGCTTCTTTCCCCTCCTCTCCGCCCTGCCTCTTCTGCAGCTCCAGACTCTAGGCCGTTCTCCACCTAAAGAGGATACACGGGTGTCTTACCGCTCTTACGAGATGAGGCTTCCTAGGCACGTAGCCTAGCTCGCTCGTGCACTACACGCCCGTACCCAACTCCCGGTTACGCGTACAGACCCTGCGGTGCACGTTGGTGGCCTGGCCCGCTGCGGACTATGAAGGGGGATCCTTCCTCCCTCACCTGCAGGGACAGGCTCTCTCTTGCCTGCGGCAGGAAGGCAGCTGGCAGCCAGAGCGCCTTCAGTTTCTTCTGCTTTACCTTTCGTTGGCGTCTCCAGCTTCAGCCGAGGCAGCTCCTGTCCACAGCCGGGAAGGGCTCTGTGTGTCCCTTTTCGCCCCCGCGCTGCGAGGATGGCAACGCCGGGCAGAGAGAAGCCACGCAAGCCTGAGACGGCTGCAGTCAACGGCATCCCCGGGGGAAGGACAGACAACCACGTCCTCAGCACGGTCTCTGGGAGAGGGAAAGAAGAAACAGCGACCGTCATTACCGTCGATCGACCCTGGCCAAAGCCCCTCCTTGCGCAGGGGCTTCTGGACACACCGCCCCTTCCCCGCGCTACTGCTAAGGGCCCCTGCGCCGAGGGGGAATCCAGTGCGCTCGAGGGCCGGCTCGCTGCCTTCACGACAGGGCCTGGGGGCGGCCAAGGGCTACGCAGCACGCTTACGGGGAGGTGCCGGGGCTGGGGGCAGGCGCACGGGGCAAGGGGGGGGCCAGGGGAGGCTGAGCGGGAGCTCCGGTGAGCCGGGGAGGCGGCGGCCATCATCTGCGCCCTGGGCAGGGGGAAAAGGTCCTCCTCCTTTCCCTCTTCCCTTCTGTCAGCTCCCGGGGAACTCACCGCTTCTCGGGGAGCGGCCGCACCTGGAAGCCCCCAGAAATCAACACGAATCCAACCCCAAAAATACACCGCGCCTACCGTACGCGGCACGGCCGCCCGGCACCCGAGCGCCGGAACACCGCGCCTCCCGCCGCGCCCCGGCGAGCCACGTGACAGGGCCGGCAGCCACTGCGCCAGGACTACAGCTCCCGGCACGCTCTGCGCCACAACACGGCCGCCCGGCAGCCCCCCGCCGCAAGGACTACAGCTCCCGGCATGCTCTGCGCCACAACACGGCCGCCCGGCAGCCCCCCGCCGCAAGGACTACAGCTCCCGGCATGCTCTGCGCCACAACATGGCCGCCCGGCAGCCCCCCGCCACAAGGACTACAGCTCCCGCCATGCTCTGCGCCACAACATGGCCGCCCGGCAGCCCCCCGCCACAAGGACTACAGCTCCCGGCATGCTCTGCGCCACAACACGGCCGCCCGGCAGCCCCCCGCCACAAGGACTACAGCTCCCGCCATGCTCTGCGCCACAACACGGCCGCCCGGCAGCCCCCCGCCACAAGGACTACAGCTCCCGCCATGCTCTGCGCCACAACATGGCCGCCCGGCAGCCCCCCGCCACAAGGACTACAGCTCCCGCCATGCTCTGCGCCACAACACGGCCGCCCGGCAGCCCCCCGCCGCAAGGACTACAGCTCCCGGCACGCTCTGCGCCACAACACGGCCGCCCGCCCAGCCGCCACACGCACCACCACAGCTCCCGCCACGCCGCGAGCCCGCCCTCCCCGCTCTCTCACCCTGCGGGGCACCGCCCCTCCCGCCGATGCACCCGGAAGCCCCACCGAGCCCTCAGCACAGCCTCGCTCTCCCCACCGCCCGCTCCGACCCGCCGCTGCCCCGCCGCAGCCCTCCTCGGGGCTTGACCCGGCACGCAGCGGCCCCCCACCCAGCCCCCGCTCACCTCCTCCCTCGCTACACTCGCAGCCCGCTGACGCTCGGCCACAGCTCCGCTCCGCCCCGCCCTCGGCTCACACTGGCCCCCCGGAGCAGGGCACCACCCCTTTTCCAGGGAGGAGCCGGCACCGCCAGCCCCACTGCCCGCACCTGGGGCTCCTCCAGCCAGACCCCGCCCACAGCTGAGGCGCAGCAGCAACGGGGGGCCCCCTCCCCTCACCCCCACAGTGCACCACCTCCTCCCCCGGGCTCCATCACAGCCCCTTGCCCCACGCCAAGGGAGCGCAAACGCAGCCCTCAGGCCAAAGGAGAGGGCAGGTGTTTGTGCAGGCGCACACGTAACAAGTCCCAGGAGCGATTCGTGGCTCAGGGTCCCCAACGCTCCCCCTGCCCCAAGGCCACCTCGGCCGCCGTTGCCGCAGCCGCACGGAGCTGGTGGTGGCTGGGATAGTGCTCATTTTCTCCACAGTAGCTAGGAAGGGATACGTTTTGGATTTATGCTCAAAACACCGTTAATAATGTAGAGATGTTTTGGTTCTTGCTGAGCACTGCTTCCACAGTCAGGGCCTCTTCTGGTTCTCTCAGTGCCCCACCAGCAAGTAGGCTGGGACAGCTGGGAAAGCTTTCCCAGCTAACTGACCAAAGGGATATTCCATACCATTTGACATCATGCTCAGCACACGCAGCTGGGGGAAGAAGGGGGAGTCCTTGGGGGGGGGGGGCTACGGCATTTCTCTCCCTAAGTAACCATGACACATGACAGAGCCCTGCTTTCCCAGAGGTGGCTCAACACCTGCCCGCCGAAAAGGAGGAGTGAATTAATTCCTTGCTTTGCTTCCACGCACAGCTTTTGCTTTACCTATTAAACAGTCTTGATCTCAGCCCATGATTTTTCTCACTTTTACCCTTCCAGCTCTCTCCCCCAGCCCACTGAGGGTGGAGCGAGCAAGCAGCTCCCTGGTGCAGAGTTGCCAGCTGGGGCTAAACCACGGCACGCGCTTGTCCGCGTTTGGCAGGGAAGGGACCGTCCGTCGCCTGGCTCCTGGAGCGACAGGCTGCTGGGCAGAGGGGGAGGCCACCAAAGGTGAGGAGCAGGGCACAGGACAGTAGGAAGAGAGAAGAGAAGAGAAGAGCGGCAGCCAGCTGGACGGGGGCGGGGGGGCGTGTGTGCGTGTAGTGAGAAGGCACGAGGCAGGGAACAGGACGGCCAGAGAAGGACAGGGAGCCTGACGGAGGTGGAGATACAAGCAGCAGAGAGAGGGGAAGAGAGGCAGCAGAAAGAGGGGGGAAGAGCAGGACACAGACCAACAAAGAAGGAAGAGGAGCAGGCTGGAGACGCACAAAGAACCTGGGGCAGGCAGCACGACAGCGAGGGAGGAAAGAAGAATAGGGGCAGGAAGCTGGACCGAGCGCGATGGAGACAGACAAGACAAGCGACAAGAACAGGGCAGAGAGGGAAGAATGAAGCCACGGGGACAGGGAGCCGAGACAGCCAACAACGGAGGGAAGGGGCCGGGGAGGGAACACCACAAAACAAACCATGGGGCTACGTGGTACAGAGCATGAGAAGGCAGAGAATTAAGAATTAGGGACAGGGAGCCAGAGAAACAACAACAAAAAAAAAACACCCAAAACAAAGGGAGATGGGGAGCAAAAGGAATCGCAATGCGTACAGAAAGGAGAGAGAAACAATTCTAAAACAGGGTCATGGGGAAGCCAGAGACAGCAAGATGGAGAAAGGACAAAAGCTACAGGCTACAGGGCAGAGAGGGAAGAATTAATGAATAGACACAGAGAGCTGGGCAGAAAGAGATGGAGAAAGGCTGAAGATCACACGGCCAACAGGGAAGAGAGAAGAGAGGGAGGAATTTTCAAAACAGGGGCAAGAAGCCAGAGAGAGGGAGAGAGGCGCAACAATAAAATGGGGACAGGCCACAGGGCGGCGAGGAGGGAATCGATGAATAAGAACAGGAGACCAAAGAGAACACAATGTAGAATGGAAAAAAGGAACAGCGGCCTACAGGGAAGGAGGAATTAAAGATCAGGCACTGGGAGGCAGACAGAGACACATGAAGAAACAAGTAGGAAAAAAAAAAAAAAAAACACACAACGGCAATGGGCTACAAAGACAGACAGAGAGGGAAGAAATAAAACATAGCAGCAAGGAGCTGGACAGAGAGAGATGAGGACAAACAAATAGCACGGGTCTACGTGACAGAGAACGTGGAATTAGAACACAGAGAGGGGGAGCTGGACAGAGAGAGAGGCCGAGAGAAAAATCTAGACGGGCTACGGCGGGCAGAGGCAGGAATTAAAACCTAGGGACAGGGAGCTGGACAGAGAGAGACAGAGATCACAGGGAACAGCGGCGGGTGCAGGAAGAACAGGAATTCAAGAATAGGGAAAGGGAGCTGGACAGAGAAGAACTCAGGCAGGCAAGTAACAGTAGCAGGGTACAGAGCAGAGCAGACGAACTAAAAAGCGCGGCGGGAGCGTTGAGGCAGACAGAGAGAGATTAAGAAAAAAGTCACGGGCTACGTGGCAAAGCAGGAGGAACTCAGAAACGGGGATGGCAACCAAGGGAGAGTGAGCTGGTGAAGGATAACGGGTATTCAAAGTGAGGGACGGGGAGCTGGGAAAAGCGAGGCAGAGAAAAACAGAATCACAGAGAGAATCACACAAAGCCAAAAAAGAAGAAACTGAACAACAGGAACAGGTGTAACCAAAGCAATGAAATCAACCAACCAGAGACGGTGTTCCATTACGGGAACACGGAGCGTACGAATCAGCGCATCTGTCGATCTGCATTTTAGTCCCTAGGCGATCGTTAATGTCAGCAGAACAACAGACAACGTGCTTCTGTCAGAAAAGGATGACAAAACGCGGTTTCGTGTAGCGCACTGAGAAAACTAGCCAAGACTGCCAAGATTAAGAGCCAAGAAGGTAAAAGGCAATTCTGGCAGGGGGAGATCGCGACCACCGACTCACGGACCACCACCGAGCCTGCGCAGTGATTTACATACGGAACGAGCAAGTTTGTACCAATCAGTAGACAGGACGATAATGAATATGTATGAATACGTAAAATTTTGATCTACAAATTCTACGGGAAAGGTGTGTGAGGTACGCACGCCAGGAGGAGCGATCCCCCGTGCATCTGGCGCCGTGAATAAAGAACGCCTGCTCTTTAATACTAGATTGGTGTTGAATAGATATTTCCGATTTTACCGTGTTTTTTGGTAACAGTTTTGGCACCCCAGATGGGAACCTGCTTTTGAATCTCGACGGATCCGCAGGACCGTGGGACCTGCAGCCAGCCCCAAGGAATTCTTGGGGAGAGCTTCCGATCCCCAGGCCAGAGAATTCTGAGAAAGATCCCCTGGACTGAAGTAAACAAGGCATTCGTTTAAGAAGAAACTTAGGTAGAATAATATGTGGCGTTAGCTTCCCACATAGGACAGGATAGTGGGTTTGAGTCCCACAGGCCTGCCCGTAAGGCGCGGCGAAAGCCACGCAGGGTTGGGGCCAAGAGGTACCTCGGTTGGTAAGTCTCTGCTAGGCGAAAGCCTGTGGAGCGGGACCCGAGGGTAGGGGGGTCTTCAACAGGGGGTTGAAGTCTCCAGGGATATCTAGCAGGGGGCTACAGATCCCAGTGAGACCTCTAACGGGGGTTGGAGTCCCTCTGACTACTATTTGTGATAGTGCACTATCACAACTGCTAGTCGACTGGGAGATGGGAGCATTTCTGAGTAAGAAACCTATCCCACCTTTGGGATGTACTTTGAAGCACTGGAAAGACATCGGGGGTGATGACCCACTAACTCGGAAACCATTAATTGAATATTGCAATCATTGGTGCCCAACGTATCAATTGGAAGGTGGGCACGAATGGCCAGAACAGGAGACATTGCAATATCATACCATCTTGCAATTAATGTTGTTTTGTAAAAAGGGAAGGCAAATGGGAAGAAGTGGCATATGTTGATTTGTTCTTTACACTGTGGAATCATCCAGCGTGGCAGAAACAGCGTGAGATATGTCCACAGGATTCTACAGCAATGTTTCTGAAAAGAGGAAAATGTGGTGAGAACTTGAAGTGTTGCTCTACTTGTGATACTGGATACTTCACTTGATGGAACTGACAAGAAAATAGTATTGAATACAGCCAGAAGGCAGGTGCAGGGAGCACATGCTAACAGGAATTTACAGAGAACAACGAATAAGAATTTTCCATCTACAAATCCCGAGTGGGACCCTAATCAGCCAGGACCCAGGGGAATGTTGACTAGATGTCAGAGACAGATTTTATTTGGAGTAAGACATGCAATGCCAAAAGCCATAAATTTTGACCCATTTATTAAGTGAGACAAGAATTAAAGGAGTCCCCTTCAGCCTTTATGGAAAGACTGAAGGTGACCACCAGAAAATATACTCATTTGAACCCAGAAAAACACAGAAAAAGCAATTCAGTTGGTCTCTATATTCATAAGACAATCAGCCCCAGATTGGGGGGGGTGGGGGGGGGGAGT
The DNA here is from genome assembly GCF_963921805.1 of Phalacrocorax carbo. Taxonomy (NCBI): domain Eukaryota; kingdom Metazoa; phylum Chordata; class Aves; order Suliformes; family Phalacrocoracidae; genus Phalacrocorax; species Phalacrocorax carbo. Next base: position 114,941 of record NC_087539.1, read on the forward strand.
AAAAAAACCTTCAGAAACTAGAAGAACCTGAATCCAGAGATCTGGGTAAAATGCTTGAAGTAGCTTGGCATGAAGGAGACCAGAGGAATCAACCCTAGCTGAACACCTGGTTACACTGAAGCTAGGGAATGAAGAAATAGAATTTTTGGTAGATACGGGAGCCACTTCTTTGGTATTGAATACACGTAAAGAGAAAGTTGATCATAAACCAGTAGGTGTTGTTAGTGCGACAGGGCAAAGAAAAATTAGCCTTTCTTAGAGCCATTAAAGTTTAAATTGGAGAAGCAATGGGCAACTCACCAGTTTCTGTATATGCCTGAATGTCCACTGCCTCTGTTATGATGAGATCTATTAAGTAAATTAGATGCTCAAGTAACTTTTAAAGATGGAGAGATTAAATTACTAATACCAGAACAGAATCAAAAGCCACAGAGGCGAGAGCGTTTATGTTACAGGATTCCTCCAGGGAGGAACAGGTTCCCGAAGAAGTGGAAAATGTAGTAATTCCTTTGGTTTGAGCGAGCGGAGCTCCGGAGCGACCTAAGCGGGCAGAGCCGGTAAAAGTAACCTTAAAGCCTGGAGCCAAGCCGGTAAGGCAAAAACAATACCGTATTAAGCGAGAGGCTCGAAAAGGATTAGAGAAGTTAATTATAAATTTTTTTCAGAATATGAGCTCTTAGTAGAATGTGAATCAGAATATAGTACTCCTGTGCCGCCAGTAAAGAAATCTAGAGGCAAAGAGTATTAGCTGGTTCACGATTTAAGGGCTATATCTCAGGTGGTCCAAGATCTACATCCGGTAGTAGCTAATCCATACACTTTACTGACCTCTTTTAAAGGAGGAGCATAAATGGTTTACTGTACTAGATTTGAAGGATGCCTTCTTTTGCATACCTCCAGGCATAAAAAGTCAAAGCCTATTTGCTTTGGAATGGGAAAGCCCCACCACAGAATGAAAGACACAGCTAACATGGACCGTACTTCCACAAGGATTTAAAATTAGTCCTACGATATTTGGGACTCAGCTGGCAAGAAAAAAAATTAGAAATATAGAAATGTCTAGAAAAAACAGAACCCAGGGAGAGGCATACTGTTACAGAATGCAGACGACATTCTGATAGTGGCAGAAAGTAAAGAATAATGTTTTGAAATTTTTAAATTTTCTGGGCCAAGGAAGATGCGGAGTTTCCAGAAACAAAACCCAAATAGGAGAAGAAGCAGCCATTTATTTAGGATTTGAAATATCTCAGAGACAAAGACAATTAGAAAGTGAAAAGAAAGAAACTATTTGTCAAATTCCCGAACCTTGCGGCCCGAAGGAACTGAGAGCTTTTCTGAAAATAGTGAAATAGCGTCAGCTCTGGATTCTGAACTACAGACTGTATGTAAAACCATTATATGAGGCACTGAAAGAATCAAAGGATAAATATTTAACCTGGACGCCCGGATGCCAAACGGCATTCAAAGAACTGAAAAGAGCCTCAGTGATGGCCCCTGCATTAGGCCTACCCGATTTCGCTAAACCTTTTGAGCTGTTTGTCCACGAAAGACAACATTTAGCCCTTGGAGTGCTGACACAGCGACTGGGAACCTGGAAGAGACCCGTGGGCTACTTCTCCAAACAACTCGACCACGTGAGTAAAAGATGGCCTGGATGTTTACGGGCAGTAGCAACAGCAGCGCTGCCGATCCAGGAAGCCCCAAAGTTAACAATGGGACAAAAGATGACAGTATGTGTCCCGCACATAGCGGTGACTGTTTTAGAACAAAAGGGGGGTCGTTGGCTATCCCTTAGCAGAATGTTGAAATATCAAGTTGTTCTGTTAGAACAAGACCATGTGGAATCGAAGACTACTGCTATACTGAATCCTGTATGTTTTTAACAACAGAAAACCTTACGGACAATTTCGAACACGATCGCTTGCTAACTATTGAACAAGTCTATTCCAGCAGACCAGGCCTGAGACACAAACCTCTGGGAAAATCCTGATCTGGAGTTGTTTACAGATGGAAGCAGCTCTGGGCGAGAAGAGAATGGCCGGATATGCTGTCGTTATCACCGCCGAGGGAATGGAGTCAGGGGCGCTGCCTGCGAACACCTCAGCACAGAAAGCAGTATTGGTAGCGTTGAAGCGAGCTCTGCGAATGGCAGAAGGACGAAGGATAAATATCTAGACTGATTCCAAACATGCATTTGGTGTGATCCACGATCATGGAGCTACTGGGAAGGAAAAAGGACTGCCATCAGCCCAAGAATCATTGATACAGCATAAAGAAGACATTCTCCAACTTCCGGAAGACGTGCAGAAACCAAAAGAAGTGGCGGTAAAGCGTTGCAAAGCTCATCGATTCGGCCAGACGGCTGTAAACATAAGCAAACGATTGACAGATAAAGCTGCAAAGAGGACTGCAGAGCAAGGTATCCTTGCACTAGTACCAGTAAAACAGATCGGAATTCCAAAGTTGAAACCGAGATTATTATAATAAATTGGATGAGCAATTAGCAGAACAATTGGAAGCATCACAAAACACAGAGAGATGGTAGGTAACACCAGAAAAACAAGTAATAATAATAACAACCCCACAAGTTATGACAGAACTTGCAAAAGAAAAGCATGAGCAAACACATTAGGGTGTAGATGCTACGGTTTTGAGTTTAAAAGCATCTGTAGCGTGTGTAGGCATGACAAGAATAATTAAACCCATGGTAGCTAAGTGTCCAATCTGTCCTAGAAATAATCCCCTGAACCAAAGGAAACCACCTTTAGGAGTAACAAAACAAAAAATTCTCCCGGAAATTATTAGCAAATTAAGTTCTCTGAGTTACCCAGACAAAATAGATATAGCAGTATTTGTTAGTGATGATGGACAAATTTTCTAGTTGGCCAGAAGCTTTCTCGTGCTGCACCAACAAAGCTAGAGTAGTAGTTAAGATGTTGCTGAAAGAAATAATACCAAGATTTAGAGTGCCAACAGGAATGTCCTCTGGGAGAGGACCACATTTTTTTGCAGAGGTAGTTCAACAAATTAATAAAATTTTGGGTATAAAATGGAACCTGCATATGCCCTAGAGACCACAATCAAGTGAAAACTTTGAGAAGATGAACCAAACACTGAACTGACATAGTGGAATATTATTGATCTAGGATGGAAGTATTGAGAAAATGATTATTTCAAAACTTCCAAAGGGGGGAAATGTAACCAAAGCGATGAAATCAACCAACCAGAGACGGTGTTCCATTACGGGAACACGGAGCGTACGAATCAGCGCATCTGTCGATCTGCATTTTAGTCCCTAGGCGATCGTTAATGTCAGCAGAACAACAGACAACGTGCTTCTGTCAGAAAAGGATGACAAAACGCGGTTTCGTGTAGCGCACTGAGAAAACTAGCCAAGACTGCCAAGATTAAGAGCCAAGAAGGTAAAAGGCAATTCTGGCAGGGGGAGATTGCGACCACCGACTCACGGACCACCACCGAGCCTGCGCAGCGATTTACATACGGAACGAGCAAGTTTGTACCGATCAGTAGACAGGACGATAATGAATATGTATGAATACGTAAAATTTTGATCTACAAATTCTACGGGAAAGGTGTGTGAGGTACGCACGCCAGGAGGAGCGATCCCCCGTGCATCTGGCGCCGTGAATAAAGAACGCCTGCTCTTTAATACTAGATTGGTGTTGAATAGATATTTCCGATTTTACCGTGTTTTTTGGTAACAGTTTTGGCACCCCAGATGGGAACCTGCTTTTGAATCTCGACGGATCCGCAGGACCGTGGGACCTGCAGCCAGCCCCAAGGAATTCTTGGGGAGAGCTTCCGATCCCCAGGCCAGAGAATTCTGAGAAAGATCCCCTGGACTGAAGTAAACAAGGCATTCGTTTAAGAAGAAACTTAGGTAGAATAATATGTGGCGTTAGCTTCCCACATAGGACAGGATAGTGGGTTTGAGTCCCACAGGCCTGCCCGTAAGGCGCGGCGAAAGCCACGCAGGGTTGGGGCCAAGAGGTACCTCGGTTGGTAAGTCTCTGCTAGGCAAAAGCCTGTGGAGCGGGACCCGAGGGTAGGGGGGTCTTCAACAGGGGGTTGAAGTCTCCAGGGATATCTAGCAGGGGGCTACAGATCCCAGTGAGACCTCTAACGGGGGTTGGAGTCCCTCTGACTACTATTTGTGATAGTGCACTATCACAACTGCTAGTCGACTGGGAGATGGGAGCATTTCTGAGTAAGAAACCTATCCCACCTTTGGGATGTACTTTGAAGCACTGGAAAGACATCGGGGGTGATGACCCACTAACTCGGAAACCATGAATTGAATATTGCAATCATTGGTGCCCAACGTATCAATTGGAAGGTGGGCACGAATGGCCAGAACAGGAGACATTGCAATATCATACCATCTTGCAATTAATGTTGTTTTGTAAAAAGGGAAGGCAAATGGGAAGAAGTGGCATATGTTGATTTGTTCTTTACACTGTGGAATCATCCAGAGTGGCAGAAACAGCGTGAGATATGTCCACAGGATTCTACGGCAATGTTTCTGAAAAGAGGAAAATGTGGTGAGAACTTGAAGTGTTGCTCTACTTGTGATACTGGATACTTCACTTGATGGAACTGACAAGAAAATAGTATTGAATACAGCCAGAAGGCAGGTGCAGGGAGCACATGCTAACAGGAATTTACAGAGAACAACGAATAAGAATTTTCCATCTACAAATCCCGAGTGGGACCCTAATCAGCCAGGACCCAGGGGAATGTTGACTAGATGTCAGAGACAGATTTTATTTGGAGTAAGACATGCAATGCCAAAAGCCATAAATTTTGACCCATTTATTAAGTGAGACAAGAATTAAAGGAGTCCCCCCCTTCAGCCTTTATGGAAAGGCTGAAGGTGACCACCAGAAAATATACTCATTTGAACCCAGAAAAAAACAGAAAAAGCAATTCAGTTGGTCTCTATATTCATAAGACAATCAGCCCCAGATTGGGGGGGGGTGGGGGGGGGGAGTAAAAAAACCTTCAGAAACTAGAAGAACCTGAATCCAGAGATCTGGGTAAAATGCTTGAAGTAGCTTGGCATGAAGGAGACCAGAGGAATCAACCCTAGCTGAACACCTGGTTACACTGAAGCTAGGGAATGAAGAAATAGAATTTTTGGTAGATACGGGAGCCACTTCTTTGGTATTGAATACACGTAAAGAGAAAGTTGATCATAAACCAGTAGGTGTTGTTAGTGCGACAGGGCAAAGAAAAATTAGCCTTTCTTAGAGCCATTAAAGTTTAAATTGGAGAAGCAATGAGCAACTCACCAGTTTCTGTATATGCCTGAATGTCCACTGCCTCTGTTATGATGAGATCTATTAAGTAAATTAAATGCTCAAGTAACTTTTAAAGATGGAGAGATTAAATTACTAATACCAGAACAGAATCAAAAGCCACAGAGGCGAGAGCGTTTATGTTACAGGATTCCTCCAGGGAGGAACAGGTTCCCGAAGAAGTGGAAAACGTAGTAATTCCTTTGGTTTGAGCGAGCGGAGCTCCGGAGCGACCTAAGCGGGCAGAGCCGGTAAAAGTAACCTTAAAGCCTGGAGCCAAGCCGGTAAGACAAAAACAATACCGTATTAAGCGAGAGGCTCGAAAAGGATTAGAGAAGTTAATTATAAATTTTTTTCAGAATATGAGCTCTTAATAGAATGTGAATCAGAATATAGTACTCCTGTGCCGCCAGTAAAGAAATCTAGAGGCAAAGAGTATTAGCTGGTTCACGATTTAAGGGCTATATCTCAGGTGGTCCAAGATCTACATCCGGTAGTAGCTAATCCATACACTTTACTGACCTCTTTTAAAGGAGGAGCATAAATGGTTTACTGTACTAGATTTGAAGGATGCCTTCTTTTGCATACCTCCAGGCATAAAAAGTCAAAGCCTATTTGCTTTGGAATGGGAAAGCCCCACCACAGAATGAAAGACACAGCTAACATGGACCGTACTTCCACAAGGATTTAAAATTAGTCCTACGATATTTGGGACTCAGCTGGCAAGAAAAAAAATTAGAAATATAGAAATGTCTAGAAAAAACAGAACCCAGGGAGAGGCATATTGTTACAGAATGCAGACGACATTCTGATAGTGGCAGAAAGTAAAGAATAATGTTTTGAAATTTTTAAATTTTCTGGGCCAAGGAAGAGGCGGAGTTTCCAGAAACAAAACCCAAATAGGAGAAGCAACAGCCATTTATTTAGGATTCGAAATATCTCAAAGACAAAGACAATTAGAAAGTGAAAAGAAAGAAACTATTTGTCAAATTCCCGAACCTTGCGGCCCGAAGGAACTGAGAGCTTTTCTGAAAATAGTGAAATAGCGTCAGCTCTGGATTCTGAACTACAGACTGTATGTAAAACCATTATATGAGGCACTGAAAGAATCAAAGGATAAATATTTAACCTGGACGCCCGGATGCCAAACGGCATTCAAAGAACTGAAAAGAGCCTCAGTGATGGCCCCTGCATTAGGCCTACCCGATTTCGCTAAACCTTTTGAGTTGTTTGTCCACGAAAGACAACATTTAGCCCTTGGAGTGCTGACACAGCGACTGGGAACCTGGAAGAGACCCGTGGGCTACTTCTCCAAACAACTCGACCACGTGAGTAAAAGATGGCCTGGATGTTTACGGGCAGTGGCAACAGCAGCGCTGCCGATCCAGGAAGCCCCAAAGTTAACAATGGGACAAAAGATGACAGTATGTGTCCCGCACATAGCGGTGACTGTTTTAGAACAAAAGGGGGGTCGTTGGCTATCCCTTAGCAGAATGTTGAAATATCAAGTTGTTCTGTTAGAACAAGACCATGTGGAATCGAAGACTACTGCTATACTGAATCCTGCTATGTTTTTAACAACAGAAAACCTTACGGACAATTTCGAACACGATCGCTTGCTAACTATTGAACAAGTCTATTCCAGCAGACCAGGCCTGAGACACAAACCTCTGGGAAAATCCTGATCTGGAGTTGTTTACAGATGGAAGCAGCTCTGGGCGAGAAGAGAATGGCCGGATATGCTGTCGTTATCACCGCCGAGGGAATGGAGTCAGGGGCGCTGCCTGCGAACACCTCAGCACAGAAAGCAGTATTGGTAGCGTTGAAGCGAGCTCTGCGAATGGCAGAAGGACGAAGGATAAATATCTAGACTGATTCCAAACATGCATTTGGTGTGATCCACGATCATGGAGCTACTGGGAAGGAAAAAGGACTGCCATCAGCCCAAGAATCATTGATACAGCATAAAGAAGACATTCTCCAACTTCCGGAAGACGTGCAGAAACCAAAAGAAGTGGCGGTAAAGCGTTGCAAAGCTCATCAATTCGGCCAGACGGCTGTAAACATAAGCAAACGATTGACAGATAAAGCTGCAAAGAGGACTGCAGAGCAAGGTATCCTTGCACTAGTACCAGTAAAACAGATCGGAATTCCAAAGTTGAAACCGAGATTATTATAATAAATTGGATGAGCAATTAGCAGAACAATTGGAAGCATCACAAAACACAGAGAGATGGTAGGTAACACCAGAAAAACAAGTAATAATAATAACAACCCCACAAGTTATGACAGAACTTGCAAAAGAAAAGCATGAGCAAACACATTAGGGTGTAGATGCTACGGTTTTGAGTTTAAAAGCATCTGTAGCGTGTGTAGGCATGACAAGAACAGTTAAACCCATGGTAGCTAAGTGTCCAATCTGTCCTAGAAATAATCCCCTGAACCAAAGGAAACCACCTTTAGGAGTAACAAAACAAAAAATTCTCCCGGAAATTATTAGCAAATTAAGTTTTCTGAGTTACCCAGACAAAATAGATATAGCAGTATTTGTTAGTGCTGATGGACAAGTTTTCTAGTTGGCCAGAAGCTTTCTCGTGCTGCACCAACAAAGCTAGAGTAGTAGTTAAGATGTTGCTGAAAGAAATAATACCAAGATTTAGAGTGCCAACAGGAATGTCCTCTGAGAGAGGACCACATTTTTTTGCAGAGGTAGTTCAACAAATTAATAAAATTTTGGGTATAAAATGGAACCTGCATATGCCCTAGAGACCACAATCAAGTGAAAATTTTGAGAAGATGAACCAAACACTGAACTGACATAGTGGAATATTATTGATCTAAGATGGAAGTATTGAGAAAATGATTATTTCAAAACTTCCAAAGGGGGGAAATGTAACCAAAGCGATGAAATCAACCAACCAGAGACGGTGTTCCATTACGGGAACACGGAGCGTACGAATCAGCGCATCTGTCGATCTGCATTTTAGTCCCTAGGCGATCGTTAATGTCAGCAGAACAACAGACAACGTGCTTCTGTCAGAAACGGATGACAAAACGCGGTTTCGTGTAGCGGACTGAGAAAACTAGCCAAGACTGCCAAGATTAAGAGCCAAGAAGGTAAAAGGCAATTCTGGCAGGGGGAGATTGCGACCACCGACTCACGGACCACCACCGAGCCTGCGCAGCGATTTACATACGGAACGAGCAAGTTTGTACCGATCAGTAGACAGGACGATAATGAATATGTATGAATACGTAAAATTTTGATCTACAAATTCTACGGGAAAGGTGTGTGAGGTACGCACGCCAGGAGGAGCGATCCCCCGTGCATCTGGCGCCGTGAATAAAGAACGCCTGCTCTTTAATACTAGATTGGTGTTGAATAGATATTTCCGATTTTACCGTGTTTTTTGGTAACAGTTTTGGCACCCCAGATGGGAACCTGCTTTTGAATCTCGACGGATCCGCAGGACCGTGGGACCTGCAGCCAGCCCCAAGGAATTCTTGGGGAGAGCTTCCGATCCCCAGGCCAGAGAATTCTGAGAAAGATCCCCTGGACTGAAGTAAACAAGGCATTCGTTTACGAAGAAACTTAGGTAGAATAATATGTGGCGTTAGCTTCCCACATAGGATAGGATAGTGGGTTTGAGTCCCACAGGCCTGCCCGTAAGGCGCGGCAAAAGCCACGCAGGGTTGGGGCCAAGAGGTACCTCGGTTGGTAAGTCTCTGCTAGGCGAAAGCCTGTGGAGCGGGACCCGAGGGTAGGGGGGTCTTCAACAGGGGGTTGAAGTCTCCAGGGATATCTAGCAGGGGGCTACAGATCCCAGTGAGACCTCTAACGGGGGTTGGAGTCCCTCTGACTACTATTTGTGATAGTGCACTATCACAACTGCTAGTCGACTGGGAGATGGGAGCATTTCTGAGTAAGAAACCTATCCCACAGAGAACACCTTTGGGATGTACTTTGAAGCACTGCAAAGACATCGGGGGTGATGACCCACTAACTCGGAAACCATTAATTGAATATTGCAATCATTGGTGCCCAACGTATCAATTGGAAGGTGGGCACGAATGGCCAGAACAGGAGACATTGCAATATCATACCATCTTGCAATTAATGTTGTTTTGTAAAAAGGGAAGGCAAATGGGAAGAAGTGGCATATGTTGATTTGTTCTTTACACTGTGGAATCATCCAGAGTGGCAGAAACAGCGTGAGATATGTCCACAGGATTCTACGGCAATGTTTCTGAAAAGAGGAAAATGTGGTGAGAACTTGAAGTGTTGCTCTACTTGTGATACTGGATACTTCACTTGATGGAACTGACAAGAAAATAGTATTGAATACAGCCAGAAGGCAGGTGCAGGGAGCACATGCTAACAGGAATTTACAGAGAACAACGAATAAGAATTTTCCATCTACAAATCCCGAGTGGGACCCTAATCAGCCAGGACCCAGGGGAATGTTGACTAGATGTCAGAGACAGATTTTATTTGGAGTAAGACATGCAATGCCAAAAGCCATAAATTTTGACCCATTTATTAAGTGAGACAAGAATTAAAGGAGTCCCCCCCTTCAGCCTTTATGGAAAGGCTGAAGGTGACCACCAGAAAATATACTCATTTGAACCCAGAAAAAAACAGAAAAAGCAATTCAGTTGGTCTCTATATTCATAAGACAATCAGCCCCAGATTGGGGGGGGGTGGGGGGGGGGAGTAAAAAAACCTTCAGAAACTAGAAGAACCTGAATCCAGAGATCTGGGTAAAATGCTTGAAGTAGCTTGGCATGAAGGAGACCAGAGGAATCAACCCTAGCTGAACACCTGGTTACACTGAAGCTAGGGAATGAAGAAATAGAATTTTTGGTAGATACGGGAGCCACTTCTTTGGTATTGAATACACGTAAAGAGAAAGTTGATCATAAACCAGTAGGTGTTGTTAGTGCGACAGGGCAAAGAAAAATTAGCCTTTCTTAGAGCCATTAAAGTTTAAATTGGAGAAGCAATGGGCAACTCACCAGTTTCTGTATATGCCTGAATGTCCACTGCCTCTGTTATGATGAGATCTATTAAGTAAATTAGATGCTCAAGTAACTTTTAAAGATGGAGAGATTAAATTACTAATACCAGAACAGAATCAAAAGCCACAGAGGCGAGAGCGTTTATGTTACAGGATTCCTCCAGGGAGGAACAGGTTCCCGAAGAAGTGGAAAACGTAGTAATTCCTTTGGTTTGAGCGAGCGGAGCTCCGGAGCGACCTAAGCGGGCAGAGCCGGTAAAAGTAACCTTAAAGCCTGGAGCCAAGCCGGTAAGACAAAAACAATACCGTATTAAGCGAGAGGCTCGAAAAGGATTAGAGAAGTTAATTATAAATTTTTTTCAGAATATGAGCTCTTAATAGAATGTGAATCAGAATATAGTACTCCTGTGCCGCCAGTAAAGAAATCTAGAGGCAAAGAGTATTGGCTGGTTCACGATTTAAGGGCTATATCTCAGGTGGTCCAAGATCTACATCCGGTAGTAGCTAATCCATACACTTTACTGACCTCTTTTAAAGGAGGAGCATAAATGGTTTACTGTACTAGATTTGAAGGATGCCTTCTTTTGCATACCTCCAGGCATAAAAAGTCAAAGCCTATTTGCTTTGGAATGGGAAAGCCCCACCACAGAATGAAAGACACAGCTAACATGGACCGTACTTCCACAAGGATTTAAAATTAGTCCTACGATATTTGGGACTCAGCTGGCAAGAAAAAAAATTAGAAATATAGAAATGTCTAGAAAAAACAGAACCCAGGGAGAGGCATATTGTTACAGAATGCAGACGACATTCTGATAGTGGCAGAAAGTAAAGAATAATGTTTTGAAATTTTTAAATTTTCTGGGCCAAGGAAGAGGCGGAGTTTCCAGAAACAAAACCCAAATAGGAGAAGCAACAGCCATTTATTTAGGATTCGAAATATCTCAAAGACAAAGACAATTAGAAAGTGAAAAGAAAGAAACTATTTGTCAAATTCCCGAACCTTGCGGCCCGAAGGAACTGAGAGCTTTTCTGAAAATAGTGAAATAGCGTCAGCTCTGGATTCTGAACTACAGACTGTATGTAAAACCATTATATGAGGCACTGAAAGAATCAAAGGATAAATATTTAACCTGGACGCCCGGATGCCAAACGGCATTCAAAGAACTGAAAAGAGCCTCAGTGATGGCCCCTGCATTAGGCCTACCCGATTTCGCTAAACCTTTTGAGTTGTTTGTCCACGAAAGACAACATTTAGCCCTTGGAGTGCTGACACAGCGACTGGGAACCTGGAAGAGACCCGTGGGCTACTTCTCCAAACAACTCGACCACGTGAGTAAAAGATGGCCTGGATGTTTACGGGCAGTGGCAACAGCAGCGCTGCCGATCCAGGAAGCCCCAAAGTTAACAATGGGACAAAAGATGACAGTATGTGTCCCGCACATAGCGGTGACTGTTTTAGAACAAAAGGGGGGTCGTTGGCTATCCCTTAGCAGAATGTTGAAATATCAAGTTGTTCTGTTAGAACAAGACCATGTGGAATCGAAGACTACTGCTATACTGAATCCTGCTATGTTTTTAACAACAGAAAACCTTACGGACAATTTCGAACACGATCGCTTGCTAACTATTGAACAAGTCTATTCCAGCAGACCAGGCCTGAGACACAAACCTCTGGGAAAATCCTGATCTGGAGTTGTTTACAGATGGAAGCAGCTCTGGGCGAGAAGAGAATGGCCGGATATGCTGTCGTTATCACCGCCGAGGGAATGGAGTCAGGGGCGCTGCCTGCGAACACCTCAGCACAGAAAGCAGTATTGGTAGCGTTGAAGCGAGCTCTGCGAATGGCAGAAGGACGAAGGATAAATATCTAGACTGATTCCAAACATGCATTTGGTGTGATCCACGATCATGGAGCTACTGGGAAGGAAAAAGGACTGCCATCAGCCCAAGAATCATTGATACAGCATAAAGAAGACATTCTCCAACTTCCGGAAGACGTGCAGAAACCAAAAGAAGTGGCGGTAAAGCGTTGCAAAGCTCATCAATTCGGCCAGACGGCTGTAAACATAAGCAAACGATTGACAGATAAAGCTGCAAAGAGGACTGCAGAGCAAGGTATCCTTGCACTAGTACCAGTAAAACAGATCGGAATTCCAAAGTTGAAACCGAGATTATTATAATAAATTGGATGAGCAATTAGCAGAACAATTGGAAGCATCACAAAACACAGAGAGATGGTAGGTAACACCAGAAAAACAAGTAATAATAATAACAACCCCACAAGTTATGACAGAACTTGCAAAAGAAAAGCATGAGCAAACACATTAGGGTGTAGATGCTACGGTTTTGAGTTTAAAAGCATCTGTAGCGTGTGTAGGCATGACAAGAACAGTTAAACCCATGGTAGCTAAGTGTCCAATCTGTCCTAGAAATAATCCCCTGAACCAAAGGAAACCACCTTTAGGAGTAACAAAACAAAAAATTCTCCCGGAAATTATTAGCAAATTAAGTTTTCTGAGTTACCCAGACAAAATAGATATAGCAGTATTTGTTAGTGCTGATGGACAAGTTTTCTAGTTGGCCAGAAGCTTTCTCGTGCTGCACCAACAAAGCTAGAGTAGTAGTTAAGATGTTGCTGAAAGAAATAATACCAAGATTTAGAGTGCCAACAGGAATGTCCTCTGGGAGAGGACCACATTTTTTTGCAGAGGTAGTTCAACAAATTAATAAAATTTTGGGTATAAAATGGAACCTGCATATGCCCTAGAGACCACAATCAAGTGAAAATTTTGAGAAGATGAACCAAACACTGAACTGACATAGTGGAATATTATTGATCTAAGATGGAAGTATTGAGAAAATGATTATTTCAAAACTTCCAAAGGGGGGAAATGTAACCAAAGCGATGAAATCAACCAACCAGAGACGGTGTTCCATTACGGGAACACGGAGCGTACGAATCAGCGCATCTGTCGATCTGCATTTTAGTCCCTAGGCGATCGTTAATGTCAGCAGAACAACAGACAACGTGCTTCTGTCAGAAACGGATGACAAAACGCGGTTTCGTGTAGCGGACTGAGAAAACTAGCCAAGACTGCCAAGATTAAGAGCCAAGAAGGTAAAAGGCAATTCTGGCAGGGGGAGATTGCGACCACCGACTCACGGACCACCACCGAGCCTGCGCAGCGATTTACATACGGAACGAGCAAGTTTGTACCGATCAGTAGACAGGACGATAATGAATATGTATGAATACGTAAAATTTTGATCTACAAATTCTACGGGAAAGGTGTGTGAGGTACGCACGCCAGGAGGAGCGATCCCCCGTGCATCTGGCGCCGTGAATAAAGAACGCCTGCTCTTTAATACTAGATTGGTGTTGAATAGATATTTCCGATTTTACCGTGTTTTTTGGTAACAGTTTTGGCACCCCAGATGGGAACCTGCTTTTGAATCTCGACGGATCCGCAGGACCGTGGGACCTGCAGCCAGCCCCAAGGAATTCTTGGGGAGAGCTTCCGATCCCCAGGCCAGAGAATTCTGAGAAAGATCCCCTGGACTGAAGTAAACAAGGCATTCGTTTACGAAGAAACTTAGGTAGAATAATATGTGGCGTTAGCTTCCCACATAGGATAGGATAGTGGGTTTGAGTCCCACAGGCCTGCCCGTAAGGCGCGGCAAAAGCCACGCAGGGTTGGGGCCAAGAGGTACCTCGGTTGGTAAGTCTCTGCTAGGCAAAAGCCTGTGGAGCGGGACCCGAGGGTAGGGGGGTCTTCAACAGGGGGTTGAAGTCTCCAGGGATATCTAGCAGGGGGCTACAGATCCCAGTGAGACCTCTAACGGGGGTTGGAGTCCCTCTGACTACTATTTGTGATAGTGCACTATCACAACTGCTAGTCGACTGGGAGATGGGAGCATTTCTGAGTAAGAAACCTATCCCACAGAGAACACCTTTGGGATGTACTTTGAAGCACTGGAAAGACATCGGGGGTGATGACCCACTAACTCGGAAACCATGAATTGAATATTGCAATCATTGGTGCCCAACGTATCAATTGGAAGGTGGGCACGAATGGCCAGAACAGGAGACATTGCAATATCATACCATCTTGCAATTAATGTTGTTTTGTAAAAAGGGAAGGCAAATGGGAAGAAGTGGCATATGTTGATTTGTTCTTTACACTGTGGAATCATCCAGAGTGGCAGAAACAGCGTGAGATATGTCCACAGGATTCTACGGCAATGTTTCTGAAAAGAGGAAAATGTGGTGAGAACTTGAAGTGTTGCTCTACTTGTGATACTGGATACTTCACTTGATGGAACTGACAAGAAAATAGTATTGAATACAGCCAGAAGGCAGGTGCAGGGAGCACATGCTAACAGGAATTTACAGAGAACAACGAATAAGAATTTTCCATCTACAAATCCCGAGTGGGACCCTAATCAGCCAGGACCCAGGGGAATGTTGACTAGATGTCAGAGACAGATTTTATTTGGAGTAAGACATGCAATGCCAAAAGCCATAAATTTTGACCCATTTATTAAGTGAGACAAGAATTAAAGGAGTCCCCCCCTTCAGCCTTTATGGAAAGGCTGAAGGTGACCACCAGAAAATATACTCATTTGAACCCAGAAAAAAACAGAAAAAGCAATTCAGTTGGTCTCTATATTCATAAGACAATCAGCCCCAGATTGGGGGGGGGTGGGGGGGGGGAGTAAAAAAACCTTCAGAAACTAGAAGAACCTGAATCCAGAGATCTGGGTAAAATGCTTGAAGTAGCTTGGCATGAAGGAGACCAGAGGAATCAACCCTAGCTGAACACCTGGTTACACTGAAGCTAGGGAATGAAGAAATAGAATTTTTGGTAGATACGGGAGCCACTTCTTTGGTATTGAATACACGTAAAGAGAAAGTTGATCATAAACCAGTAGGTGTTGTTAGTGCGACAGGGCAAAGAAAAATTAGCCTTTCTTAGAGCCATTAAAGTTTAAATTGGAGAAGCAATGGGCAACTCACCAGTTTCTGTATATGCCTGAATGTCCACTGCCTCTGTTATGATGAGATCTATTAAGTAAATTAGATGCTCAAGTAACTTTTAAAGATGGAGAGATTAAATTACTAATACCAGAACAGAATCAAAAGCCACAGAGGCGAGAGCGTTTATGTTACAGGATTCCTCCAGGGAGGAACAGGTTCCCGAAGAAGTGGAAAACGTAGTAATTCCTTTGGTTTGAGCGAGCGGAGCTCCGGAGCGACCTAAGCGGGCAGAGCCGGTAAAAGTAACCTTAAAGCCTGGAGCCAAGCCGGTAAGACAAAAACAATACCGTATTAAGCGAGAGGCTCGAAAAGGATTAGAGAAGTTAATTATAAATTTTTTTCAGAATATGAGCTCTTAATAGAATGTGAATCAGAATATAGTACTCCTGTGCCGCCAGTAAAGAAATCTAGAGGCAAAGAGTATTGGCTGGTTCACGATTTAAGGGCTATATCTCAGGTGGTCCAAGATCTACATCCGGTAGTAGCTAATCCATACACTTTACTGACCTCTTTTAAAGGAGGAGCATAAATGGTTTACTGTACTAGATTTGAAGGATGCCTTCTTTTGCATACCTCCAGGCATAAAAAGTCAAAGCCTATTTGCTTTGGAATGGGAAAGCCCCACCACAGAATGAAAGACACAGCTAACATGGACCGTACTTCCACAAGGATTTAAAATTAGTCCTACGATATTTGGGACTCAGCTGGCAAGAAAAAAAATTAGAAATATAGAAATGTCTAGAAAAAACAGAACCCAGGGAGAGGCATATTGTTACAGAATGCAGACGACATTCTGATAGTGGCAGAAAGTAAAGAATAATGTTTTGAAATTTTTAAATTTTCTGGGCCAAGGAAGATGCGGAGTTTCCAGAAACAAAACCCAAATAGGAGAAGCAACAGCCATTTATTTAGGATTCAAAATATCTCAAAGACAAAGACAATTAGAAAGTGAAAAGAAAGAAACTATTTGTCAAATTCCCGAACCTTGCGGCCCGAAGGAACTGAGAGCTTTTCTGAAAATAGTGAAATAGCGTCAGCTCTGGATTCTGAACTACAGACTGTATGTAAAACCATTATATGAGGCACTGAAAGAATCAAAGGATAAATATTTAACCTGGACGCCCGGATGCCAAACGGCATTCAAAGAACTGAAAAGAGCCTCAGTGATGGCCCCTGCATTAGGCCTACCCGATTTCGCTAAACCTTTTGAGTTGTTTGTCCACGAAAGACAACATTTAGCCCTTGGAGTGCTGACACAGCGACTGGGAACCTGGAAGAGACCCGTGGGCTACTTCTCCAAACAACTCGACCACGTGAGTAAAAGATGGCCTGGATGTTTACGGGCAGTGGCAACAGCAGCGCTGCCGATCCAGGAAGCCCCAAAGTTAACAATGGGACAAAAGATGACAGTATGTGTCCCGCACATAGCGGTGACTGTTTTAGAACAAAAGGGGGGTCGTTGGCTATCCCTTAGCAGAATGTTGAAATATCAAGTTGTTCTGTTAGAACAAGACCATGTGGAATCGAAGACTACTGCTATACTGAATCCTGCTATGTTTTTAACAACAGAAAACCTTACGGACAATTTCGAACACGATCGCTTGCTAACTATTGAACAAGTCTATTCCAGCAGACCAGGCCTGAGACACAAACCTCTGGGAAAATCCTGATCTGGAGTTGTTTACAGATGGAAGCAGCTCTGGGCGAGAAGAGAATGGCCGGATATGCTGTCGTTATCACCGCCGAGGGAATGGAGTCAGGGGCGCTGCCTGCGAACACCTCAGCACAGAAAGCAGTATTGGTAGCGTTGAAGCGAGCTCTGCGAATGGCAGAAGGACGAAGGATAAATATCTAGACTGATTCCAAACATGCATTTGGTGTGATCCACGATCATGGAGCTACTGGGAAGGAAAAAGGACTGCCATCAGCCCAAGAATCATTGATACAGCATAAAGAAGACATTCTCCAACTTCCGGAAGACGTGCAGAAACCAAAAGAAGTGGCGGTAAAGCGTTGCAAAGCTCATCGATTCGGCCAGACGGCTGTAAACATAAGCAAACGATTGACAGATAAAGCTGCAAAGAGGACTGCAGAGCAAGGTATCCTTGCACTAGTACCAGTAAAACAGATCGGAATTCCAAAGTTGAAACTGAGATTATTATAATAAATTGGATGAGCAATTAGCAGAACAATTGGAAGCATCACAAAACACAGAGATGGTAGGTAACACCAGAAAAACAAGTAATAATAATAACAACCCCACAAGTTATGACAGAACTTGCAAAAGAAAAGCATGAGCAAACACATTAGGGTGTAGATGCTACGGTTTTGAGTTTAAAAGCATCTGTAGCGTGTGTAGGCATGACAAGAACAGTTAAACCCATGGTAGCTAAGTGTCCAATCTGTCCTAGAAATAATCCCCTGAACCAAAGGAAACCACCTTTAGGAGTAACAAAACAAAAAATTCTCCCGGAAATTATTAGCAAATTAAGTTCTCTGAGTTACCCAGACAAAATAGATATAGCAGTATTTGTTAGTGCTGATGGACAAGTTTTCTAGTTGGCCAGAAGCTTTCTCGTGCTGCACCAACAAAGCTAGAGTAGTAGTTAAGATGTTGCTGAAAGAAATAATACCAAGATTTAGAGTGCCAACAGGAATGTCCTCTGAGAGAGGACCACATTTTTTTGCAGAGGTAGTTCAACAAATTAATAAAATTTTGGGTATAAAATGGAACCTGCATATGCCCTAGAGACCACAATCAAGTGAAAACTTTGAGAAGATGAACCAAACACTGAACTGACATAGTGGAATATTATTGATCTAAGATGGAAGTATTGAGAAAATGATTATTTCAAAACTTCCAAAGGGGGGAAATGTAACCAAAGCGATGAAATCAACCAACCAGAGACGGTGTTCCATTACGGGAACACGGAGCGTACGAATCAGCGCATCTGTCGATCTGCATTTTAGTCCCTAGGCGATCGTTAATGTCAGCAGAACAACAGACAACGTGCTTCTGTCAGAAACGGATGACAAAACGCGGTTTCGTGTAGCGGACTGAGAAAACTAGCCAAGACTGCCAAGATTAAGAGCCAAGAAGGTAAAAGGCAATTCTGGCAGGGGGAGATTGCGACCACCGACTCACGGACCACCACCGAGCCTGCGCAGCGATTTACATACGGAACGAGCAAGTTTGTACCGATCAGTAGACAGGACAATAACGACTATATATGAGTATGTAAAATTTTGATCTACAAATTCTACGGGAAAGGTGTGTGAGGTACGCACGCCAGGAGGAGCGATCCCCCGTGCATCTGGCGCCGTGAATAAAGAACGCCTGCTCTTTAATACTAGATTGGTGTTGAATAGATATTTCCGATTTTACCACGTTTTTCGGTAACACAGGGAGTCAGACCAAGAGAGCCAGAGAAAGACACAATACCGACAGGCTACAGGACAGAGCAGGAGGAATGAAAAAATAAAAACGGAGCCAGAGCCAGGCAGAGAGAGGCGGAGAAAGAACAAGTAGCCACAGGCTACAGGACAGAGAGAGGGAGGCCTGAAAAGACGGGGAGGCAGGGAGCCACTCAGAGCGAGATGGAGAAAGAAGGGGCGGGGGGGGGGGTGCAAAAAAAAAAAACTAAAAAAAATTTTGCAGCAGGTAAGGAAAGAGAGGGGGCCAGGGGAGAGACAGGGAGGGCCCAGGATGCACAAGAGAGGCAACGGGGCCCCAGTGGCCCAGGACTCACCGCGACTCTCGCTCTCAGCGCTGCTGGCACAATTTAGCCGTTCAGATGCTTCTTTCCCCTCCTCTCCGCCCTGCCTCTTCTGCAGCTCCAGACTCTAGGCCGTCCTCCACCTAAAGAGGATACATGGGTGTCTTACCGCTCTTACGAGATGAGGCTTCCTAGGCACGTAGCCTAGCTCGCTCGTGCCGGAGCTGGGGGCAGGAGCACGGGGCAAGTGGGGCCAGGGGAGGCTGAGGGGGAGCTCTGGTGAGCTGGGGAGTCGGCTATCTTCTGCACCCTGGGCAGGGGGAAAATGTCATCATCCTCCTCCTCCTTTCCCTCTTCCCTTCTATCAGCTCCCGGGTAACTCCTGGGGCTGCCCTCACCCGCTCGCCTTTAGCATACCAGAAGCCTGCCTCGGCAGGTCGTTTGAAGCTTCCCATCCCACCAGCCCCAGTAGTGCAGGCACACAAGGAGACACCCCGGCACCCACCAAAGGGGCTCGCTCACCTCACCGGCAGCCCTAGGCCTCACCCGACACAGGGAATCGTGTCCGACACACCACCACGCTGCAGCAGGAGCGGAGGAGGCCTTTCCTTACCAGGAAGCAGCAACGAGCACGGCGGCATCACCTCGCAGGCACCGCAGCATCGCAGGGCTGTCACCTGCGGAGAGAGCAATGGGGATCACAGGGACGCCACCGCGCGTGCGCGGCTCCCGGGCTCAGTACCCAACTCTGGTCGCTGGGCAGCAGCATTATCTGAATTACTCTTCTCGATTAATACCATCCAGAAACCGTAACTTGGCTGCATCCACAGAGCTTCTATTCCTCTGCACCTTTCCCCCTCGCAGCCCCAGCAGCACCGTTCATTGCCTCTGCACCAAACAGCAAAGCGTCTCGAGCATTTCAGTCCTTTCCTCTCGACTGCTTAAAAAAATCTGGTGCTTGCTACTGTCCATGCCACTGCCCGCCCCCCCCATGCCCGAGGGAGGAGAAGCAGCACAGCAAACCTGGGGAACAAGGTTGGGTCCCCCACCCCCGCAGAATAAGCCCCAGGAACTGCTTGTAGGCATGTGGCATCAGGGTTGTGATAGGGTTTTGTTTTGGTTTTCTTTTTTTTCCCCTGCCTTCTTTACATAATGTAATAATTGGGGTTGCTTTTCCAAACTACTGAGTTCTGTGGGGACTTTTTGTGCTTTTACCCTACAAAAAATGGTCATTTTCACTTTCGGTTTTGTGCATGAGAATGGTTGGTGGGTGCTTTTAGGTGGTTGTTCCTTCCCCACCACCACCCTTTTTTTCCCTTTCCAGCTGCACAAATCCAGCTGAGTTGGCTTTCCCAGAAGCCCCAAGTTGTTTTCTTTCCACCAGAATTCTTCCTGTATTTTCACCCCCCATTGCAGACCCAGAGTCAGGGGGTTTGAGGTATTTTTGTGCCCAGGCAGCAGCTCCCAGGCTGCATAAGCAGCCCCACAGGGGGAAGTCCCCGTTTGAGGGAATCGGCCCCAAATTGGGATGGGAAAGTGAAGACAAGGGAAAAAAAAATCCTGAATAACCTGAAAAAGAACACCTACTCCAGCCCACCAAGCACCCGTCACCTTGCCTGACTCACCTCCAGGGCCCAGATCACGCTCGGCTCATCACTTAGTGCCCTCAGATCACAAAAAAAAAAAAAAGAGTAAAACCCATAATGGAGCCCTATAGCCATCAGTCACATCTTCCCTCCAGTACTACACACAGACTCACCTTCTTACAGCGCTCCCCTGGGCTCTCCTCCGTTGCCCTGCACGACTCATCCACCTGCACCTGGAAAAACAGTGTTACTGAACAAGTCACCTGGAGGCACAGCAACAGCTTAACCATTCCACAGCTCTTGCGCCCCCGTAGGAATACCATCTAGAGCCCAACTACAGCCTGCCGTTAAAGGAAATGCGTTAAATCAAACGTTAAGCCCTCGCACGTACAAGCCGGAACAGCAAACACACAGCACGCTCGCGCACCCAGGGCGCAGCCCGACGGAGGTCCACGCGCACCTCGCCGGTTTGATGCGGAGCCGCCCAGCATCCCTGAGAGCACAGCTGCAGGCGCAACAGCAGTTTCACCTACACCCATCTCAGCGCGCAGCGCTTCTGAAGCTTTAAGCTGAAAGCCCTACCTTGACCCTTGGCCACACTAGAAGGGAGCCGTGGCTAGGACTCCACAGAAACACAGCAACACAAATTGCACACCCACAGCGGCGACAGCCTTGCAGCTATTTAGACCAGGAACAACAGAGAAAAGTAAAACAGCTTCATCACCCGCACAGGAAAAGCAGCAGACGGAGACAAAGGGTCAGCATTCACAGCCCTTACAGAACACAGGCGTTCTCTCTCCTTCCACTCCTAAACCCATCCCCACTTAGGTCTAAGTATCGCAGCCCTGCTGGGGCAATATCGAGAGCGGGGAACAGGAGCCCTGCCGCTGGCCGTTTGTGCGGCAGGACACAAAAACAGAGGGACATGTTTTGCCACACACAACCCTGAATCTCCTGAAAATTTATGTTTACCAAAAATAGCCATTTGGAACATATTCCCAAAAACATTCGGCAATGAAACGCTTACGTGTTTGACACGCGCACATTTTTGGGGAACTTGCTATTTGCTTCCTGGTTTTGCTGGTCTTCCCTCAGAAGTTCTACCTGCAGCCAAGTTATTCCCACCCGCCCGACCGGTTCAAGCGTTCACCTTCCTGGTATTACCAGCACATTGACACAGGCGAGGAACTTAACTGCTCTTCTAAAACTATCCAAATGACAATTACAGCCCTGAAAGAGGAGTGGAAGAGAAGAAAAGGAGAGATCAGGCAGCAAAGATGCCCTGCAGGCTGCTGCCAGCCAACACTGCACTCTTTTGTTAAAGCCACCCCGCCCCCCCAAACGCAAAAATAAACCCCATGACTTTGTGGAGTGCGGTTTTTTCTTCTTTTCAGCAGTCCTTCTGGAGCTCATCCCTGTCTCAGCATCTTGTCTTGTCAGAGCATGAAGATGCAGATGATCTGTATCCCGACGACATCTGCATGGGATGAATACATTTTCAGAAAACGCCCGACTGAGCCATTTGCCACAGTCACGAGACTCACGACATGACACACGAGGTGGGCCCAGAGTTTTAAGGCAAAAATACCTCCCCCGCCCCCCACCCGAGATCTTTCAGGCTCCAGACCTGCCATCTCCCCGCACCAAACCTCCCCGGCCAAAGGGTTTCAGGTGGCCCAAAACACAGTACACAGAAAATAAACGGGGAAAGCCCTACATTGTGCAAAAGCGAACGATGCCCGACCAGGGCTTCTCTGCGGGGCCCGGGCTCGGCACGGAGCCCCCCCCCGGCACGAGCACGGGCCCGGGCCGGTCACGGAGCCCCCCCCGCCCGGCCCCGGGCCCGGCACGGAGGAGCCAGCCCCCCCCTCCCCCGCCCGGCCCCGGGCCCGGCACGGAGGAGCCAGCCCCCCCCTCACCCGCCCGGCCCCGGGCCCGGCACGGAGGAGCCAGCCCCCCCCTCACCCGCCCGGCCCCGGGCCCGGCGCGACGGAGGCGTCCCCCGCCCCGCCCGGCCCCGGGCCCGGCGCGACGGAGCTCCTCCCGCCCGGCACCGAGCCCGGCCCAGGCCCGGCGCGACGGAGCTCCTCCCGCCCGGCACCGAGCCCGGCCCAGGCCCGGCGCGACGGAGCCCCCCCCGCCCCGCCCAGGGTCGGGCCCGCACGGAGCCCCCCCCACCCCCGGCCCACAAGGAGCCCCCACCGCTGCCCGAACTCACCCACCAGCGCTCTCCGGCCCCCGGCTACGGCCGCGCTGCTCTCTCAGGCGGCTGCCGCAGACGAGGATCGGGAGCCGCCAGGCCTCCAGGAGTCCCGAGGGGATGCCGGCCACCGCAGGGGATGGCTGCCTGCGGCCGGACTGCCGCGGCGCTCCCCGCCCAGCTCCGAGCAGTCTCCGCCGGCCACGGGCTTCCCACGCCGGGCCGCAGAGGGGCCCCGGCACCGCAAAGAGACCCCTCGCGACCCGGCCGCCCCACGCACCTCTCCCACC
This sequence comes from Phalacrocorax carbo, assembly GCF_963921805.1. Classification (NCBI taxonomy): domain Eukaryota; kingdom Metazoa; phylum Chordata; class Aves; order Suliformes; family Phalacrocoracidae; genus Phalacrocorax; species Phalacrocorax carbo. The sequence goes on from NC_087539.1 coordinate 138,110, forward strand.
TCCGCTCCGCCGCGCACGCGCCACCGGAAGCCCGGGCCCCGCGGGGCGGCCCTTAGAGGGCGGCCGGAAGGACCGGCCCCCACCGGCCCCGCCCCCGCGCCGGACCGCCCCCGCGCCCAGCCGGTGAGCGCCAGCGCCCCCTGCTGGCCGGGCCGCGCTCAGCTCGCGAGGGCGCCGAGGGCCGGGCGGGGCGGGACGCGCCGGCTCGGGGCCGGCTCCTTTCGGGGCGAGCGGGCGAGCGAGAGACCCCTGCGGGCCCCGGTCACGGCCGGGCAGAGCCGCGCGCCCTCCGGGAGCGGCTGAACGGGGCTGCCGCTCGTGACACGTACCGAGCCGTCCGCGACGGGAGCGAGCAGAGGAGGAAGGGGCCGGCGGCCGCGGGGCCCTGCCCGCAGGCACGGGGGGGGGGTGCGGGCTGGGGCCCGTGGGGCCGCCCTGCTGGGCCGCTGCCCTGCGCCGCACCGCGCTGGGGGCTGGGGCCCGACCGGCGCCGGGGGACCGGGGGCAGCCACGAGCAGGGGGCCTGAGCTTAGCCACGGCCTGCAAAACACCCCGCAGCGTGAGACGCTGCGAGGCCAAGGTGGTCCTTGGCAATGGGGGCGCCCGGGCTCGGCCTCCGCCGTACCCGTCCTGGGTCTGCGTGGCGTTCCAGGGGAACGGTGTTCTCCTTGTGCGGAAGGTGGGCTGGCCGTTCGGCCGTGCCCCGGCCGTTACCGATACTGCCAGAGGCGCTCGCACGCTCTGGCCCGTTACTGCTGCGGTACCGCGCCGTAGCCGAAAGAAGAGGTGTTGTGTTTTCTCACAAAAAAGCCTCCTACGGTCAGTGGAAGAAATAACCTCCTTCCGTGGCACTGACTCTTTTCGTCCAGTCCATAGCCGGCTTTCGGCTTTTGTCTTTACAGCATTCAGTTTGCTTTCTGCCAAGCTTTCTACCTGCTGTGAAACATTTGGATGGTTTTTTCCTGTTGCTTTTTTTCCCCCCTACTTGCTCCACAACTCCCACACCAACCACCCAGCGCGGCTCGCCTTTCAGCCCCCAGACCCAGGAGCCCTGCCCTGGGACGGCCCGTACATGTCAGCAGAGTTGTTCCAGCTCTCACCCTGTCCCTACCCAGCTGAGGACGTCTGTGTCCGTGAGAGACACCCAGACACTGCCCCTGCAGCATGGCAGTCCCCTGCCCCATCAGTGAAAACTGCGGCAATATCGGCTAAGTTTAAAAGCGTCGGCAGGAGGTGCAGAATACGTAAATAAAGCGGCGGTTGGCTGCCGGGTACGGGTGCGATATAAATACATTTTGTTTACAGGCCTTCGTGCCTATTCAGCGTTGAACGGCACCGCAGCCCACCCACCCCGGGGCTCACGGGGCTCGGAGAAGGGTCTCTCCAAGGGCACAACCTAAGGCAGCGCAGGAAGCCCAGCTGCCACGCTCCCAGTCGCTACGGGACGCTTGCTTACAGCTACACCGACGAGGGTGCGGATGAGGCTGGAACTAGCAGAAATGCTGACTCTTCTGGCCTTTTATTTGCGGAAGGCACAGTGCGCGAGCCTCGGCGGCTCACAGGAGAAGCGTGCAGCGCTGCCGGACTCTCATTCTCAGCTCACGTACTACTGCCAAAGCTCCTGCCCTGTGCTGTGCCAGATGCCGGCTGGCGTGAGCACCTGGGCTCCTGAGGGACCCCCTTGTCCTGAGAGCCAGAGGTACTCGCTTCCCTTTGCATGAGGCCTGTAGGAGATAGACCCTGCAATTTAAAAAATCTGTATCAAACGTGGCAGACTCAAAGGGGGGCATTTTAAAAAAGGCAGGTTTGTTTTCTTTTTTAACTTTACGATCTACAGCCTAGCAAAGAGATCCCTTTCAGTGTCAGTCGCTTGGCCTTCTCCCCTACTGACGAGGTCCCAGCCTCCCGGTGAGATCTCGCTGGAGATATTCTCAGTTTCCCTCAGGTACGGGGCTGCCCTGGCCCGAGGCCAGCGAAGAAGCTGACTTTGCCCGTGCCTGAATCAGCAACACGTCCAGCAGGCGACTTGCAGAGCCCAGGGAACCCTCGTAAAGAGGTCTGGGGGTGGGCCGCGCCACATCTGCGGCATCGGCCGTGGGAAAGGACCGGCGCAGTAAAGCAGGTGGGTGAAACCGCGGTCCGCGCCAGTACGTGCTGCTGCCTGGGGCATGGCTTTGCTGCGGGTCAAGTCAGATGCTCTCTGTAAGAGTCAGTCAGGACAAAGGCCGCAGCAGATGTCTTTTCTGCTCATTTTAACAAAGGCTGGACGGAGCCCATAGAGGAAGGCACTACGCGTCTTGCTGGGTCTGTTTGCCTGCCTTCTCGTAAGCCGTCGCGGAAACTTGCACGAGCAAAGCCTGTGCAAGCTGATGACAGCCACGCACGGTTGAAGAGGGAGCAGACGGTGAGAGCAGAGGTGCGCGCTCAGGCTGTGCGCTGGAAGCTAATGCTAATGCTGCAAAATAAAGAGTGGATTTTCTTTTTTGGGTTTAGGTGAGCGCTAAACATGACATGTGCGTGTGTGCGTGTGTCTCTCGCAGGTTTTTGTCATACACCCCACCCCCCCCGCCCCAAAAAAACCACCCGCACATGCCACGCGTTAAACAGTGGTTTTCCATTGTACTTAGACGTGCTTACATAGGTGTGTTGGTTTTTTCTTTTTTAATGCAGAAACAGCAATACGATAGATTTAATACAGCTAGCAATTAGATGGGTGTAGCTTTAGAGCGTCGGCTGTTTACAAAGCAACTGCACACCTTCTTTAACTCACAGTTTAAACAGGTAAACTTGCAGTGCATCACACGTGCTTTGTACAGTCACGGTCCACACGGCAGGCCAGATGCTTCACCCTGCCTTGTCCTTGTTCCCCCGACTCCGACGGGACCGCCGAGGCCATCCTGGGGACAGCGCCGCTTTCTAGCAGCTGGGTTGCTTGCCTGGACGCCCCACAGACAAACAGTCATTTCCCCGCTGAACCTCTTCTCAAATATTTTCCTAGCCCTGCAGGCCCCAGGTCCTTTGGTTCATATTTCCTTTTTTCCGGGCTTGATGCACAGGACCGACGATTTCCAGAAACAGAAACAGAGGCTGATTCAGTCCAGGCTAAACATTCTCTGACCTAAACCAAACTGCCTTCGAAGAGATAGCTGTACTGTAGGCACCACCTCGGGAACAGAAGTTGCCCTGTCATTAAAAAAAAAAAAAAAAAAAAAAGCAGGAAAACAAGGCATTTCAGGCTGAGGAGGCTGAACGGTGTGCTGGGGGCGGTGGGGGGCTGGAAAGAAACAGTTCAGATGATTAGAGCGAGCTTGGCGTTGCAAAGCGTGCCATTATTTTTAATTCGGCAGTCAGAAGAAAATAGATTCTGACACTGATTTCCTGCGTGCTGCGGGAGTTCTCTCCTCAGCATTCCTGTGCACCATTTTACTTTTGTGTCCCGTCCGCTTCGCTTTTGCGCTGTAGCTCTCCGGTTCTAGCTACGCTTCCCACCACCCCCATTACGCTTTGACAAGCCCAGCTCTCACTGTGCTTCCCTTCCCTTCCCTTCCCGTATGCGCGTGCAGGGAAAAGCCCGCGCGTCTGGCACTACAGGACACGCTCTGGGGGGCAGGAGAGATGACGACGCTCCCTGACAGAAGACACAGCTGAGGGGCGGTCCGCCGGGGCCGGGGAGATGGCAGCACCTTCCCTCAGCTGCCCCATCCGAGCACAGGTGCAGGTGCGCACTGAGGAGAGACAAGCAGGCAGGAGCGGCAGAGCGAGAGAGAAAATAAAATTCACGGGTGGGTGCTACTTGCGTCTCATTTTTAGCGCAAGACATTAATTCTCAGCACGTTCTTGGAGCTGCCCCTTTGGGACTCACGGAGAAGAGGGAGGTTGGCCACGCGGTGCAGCCCAGCTCTGCTTCCCCTAAATGGTTTTACTGTTCAGGTGTTGCCCTAATCTGGCCGGTACCCCCGCAAAGAGTTTGGGATTTCTGCTGCCTCTCCGGGCCAGCCACAGACCCCGACTTCATCGCAGCGAATGACCCTGCACTCGTCAGAGCGGTTGCCGAGTCACATCCCGCTGCCTTCCCTGCAGAACTGGAGACCCTTTTTCAGCCCTTGCCCCCTCTTCTCTCAGCTCGTCGCCCATCCCTTTATCAGTGCCGGCACCGATCCTGCCTCCAGCTCGCCCTGTCCCCACCTGCGAGCGCCCAACAGGAGCTAAATGTCTCCTCAAGGATGCACGGAAGAGACGCGCAGGTAACCCAGCACAGACCCCCTGCAAACATCTTCTTTCCATTTGCTTTCCTCTCCTGACACGAAGGGATGACTTAGGAAAAGCGTACTGCTCGCGTTTCACATGCACCGCTTCTACTTTCACTCTCGCTCTCCTTGGCAGTAATTAATAGCGGTGGCGGGGGGGGCTGGGGCATTCCCCCAAAGCGGCTGCGGTTACATCCGGGCGGTTGTGGCACTCCATTAGCTCTGTAGTTTTTAAATCTAAATCTTCTGGAATTGTTAGTTCTGGTCAGGAATCACCCGTACCTGCAAATTTTCTTAATAGCTACGCTTGAACCCAGCCACTGTTTAACAGCTCACCTTTATTTCTCTTCATTTAAGAACCTAAAGCTTCGTTTACTGCTTGGGTTGGAAGCAGGAGCTGTCGCTGCCTCTGAACTTTCTAACAGCCCTGTTACAATTTCAGTACTACCCGCTCCCAATTTAGCTTTCCGGGTCGATTTTCATTCTAGATTCTAAAATTTCCTTATTTTGTTTCTGATCAGGAGTCATTAATGCCTGCAGTTGATTTAATAACGGCTGCATTTAGATTGAGCTATTAATGACTCGCAACTCTATTTATGGCATAAAAAAGGACTGCCTTTATTTTTTTTAATTACAGATTAGGAATAATGACTGCCTGGTTTGTTCAGTAATAGCTGCGATTAAATTGAGTCACGACTCCTCCCTAAATAATATGTGTTTATTTGCACTCTAACAATTTAACCTCCCCTTCACTGGTCAGGGGCACCGACAAGTGCCCGCGCGTACCTCCGCGCCCCCTGCGCCGGCTCCCCAGGGAGCAGCCTCGTACCCTGACCAGAGTCTGCAGCGGCCCGTTGTCGGCCCAGCTCCTCGCCCTCGAGCGGCGGATCCGCTGCTGCCCAGAGGGGACGGAAACGGCGCGGGGTAAATGATAATGTGAAATGATAAACGAATAAAATGATCTCACAAGGGGGAAGAAAACCAGCAAAGCAAAAACCAAACCCCAAACAGAACACCATACCACTAAACCGCCTCACCGCCCCCTCAGCGCCCAAAACAGCATCCCGGGAGAAAAAAAGCAAAGCAGGCCACAAGGGACCTTTCTAGTACAGCTGCTGCCAAAGAGCGCCAAGCTCTGGAAGCCTTACCTCAGGCAACGCCTCCGCTTCTCTAAACGCCAGAGCACGCCTGCCCGGGGGGCTGAGACAGCCCCAGAGCTGCGACCGCCCGAGGGAACACGGGAGCCCCGGCGCCAGAGGAGCCCGGGGGCAGCGAGAGCTGCCCGAGCCCCGGCTGGGGCTCTTCGACCCCCGGGCCCCGCCCCCGCCCTTCCCACAGCGCCCCGCGAAAGGGGCGGGCCGAGCCCCCCGAGGGGTGAAGGCCCCGGGAGCCGTACGGGAGCCGCCTGGAGTTCCCGGCGCGGGAGGGGGGGGGGAGAGAAAACACCCAAACCGAGCCCCCCCCCGAGCGGAGCAAACACAGGCTCGGGCTGTTGCCAGGGGGCGGGGCCTGTCGCTAAGGTGGGTGGGGCCAGGGGGGTCAGACATCAGCCCGCCCGCCCACCCATCGCCGGGGGCGGGGCCCGTTGCTAAGAGCGTGGCGAGGAGTATCAGCACCACCCTCACCGGGCTATCGGAAGGGGTCAGGACCTGTCGCTAAGGGCTGTGCCTGCACGGTTCTGCCCCCCACGATGCCATCACCAGGTACCGGGGGGGGGGGGGGGGGGCGTCACTAAGCGCGGCGAAGTGTCGCTCCAGCCCGTGCACGGCTGCTGGCTGCAGTACCGCTGTTTGGCCGCACGGTGGCGGCAGAGAGCAGAAAAGGGCGTCACTGCGCATGCGCGGCTGCCCGCCTGCAGTACCGCGGTTTGGTCGCACGGTGGCGGCAGCGAGCTAAAAGGGCACCACTGCGCATGCGCGGCTGCCCGCCTGCAGTACCGCGGTTTGGTCGCACGATGGCAGTAGAGAGCAAGAACACGGCCACTGCGCATGCGCGGCTGCCCACCTGCAGTACGAGTGTTTGGGCCCTCGGTGGAAGTAGGGGGCAGAAAATAAAGCGCCACCGCGCACACGGAACGGCCCGGCTGCAGTACCGGGATCTGCTTGCACGGTGGCAGTAGCGGCCAGAGAAAAACCTCACCATCGGGAACGTGCCACTCCCCGTCTGCAGTAGCCGGTTTTGCTCGATCGGTGACTGCCGCGAGCGGGTAAGGGGAGGGTGGGGACTCTCCACCAGGGCAGCGCAGCTCCCGCCTGCGGTAGGGGGGTTTGGTCGCTCGGTGGAAGTAGCGAGCAGGGACACAACGTCGCCACCGCGCATGCGTCTGCTCCGAGTGCAGTACCACGGTTCGGCCGCACGGTGGCAGCAGGGACAGACCACCGCCCCTGCGCATGCGCCATTCCCGGCTGCCGTAGCCCAGCGCGGCGGCAGCGGCACGATCGCCAGGGCTCTTCTCTGGGGCGAGACCCGCGCCGGCTCCGGGTGGCGTTCGCCGGGATAACGGAACTGTTACTGCGTGCGCAGAGCTCCTGGTTCTCTGCACCTTCCCCACTCACGCAGCCCCAGCCGTGTCAGTCGTTGCCTCCGCACTACCCAGCACCAAAGTGCCTCGAGCATTTTAGTCCTTCTGTCTCGACTGCTTTAAAAATCAGGTGGCCGTTACTGTCCTCCCTCCTGCCCCACTCGCCCCCACCCCACACCCTAGGGAGGAGAAGCAGCACAAACCTGGGGAGAAAGGTCCCCTTTCCCACCCCCACACCCCCCCGGAGTAAGCCCCATCAGTTGCTGTAGGCCTGCGGCATCAGGGCTGTGACAGGGAGAGCAGCAAGTCAACAGGTCCTGGAGGGTTAAAGAAGAAAATCAATCAGGGGAACACAGCTGCCCTTCTGAAGGCAGGCTGCCCGGGGTGAGGGGGGCAGCTGTGCGTCGGGGCACAGGGCAGCCAGGCAGACCAGATGCCAGCGGCTGCCCTGCAAAGGAGTTGTGCGCTGCTGAGCCTTGGGCTTCGTTGGCTTGGCAGCGCCTCACCTCGCCTCTGCACTGCCAGGACCCTGCTCTGCTCATCCTGCGTAAGCACAAGGCTTCAGCGAGTACAGAACAGGAGGCCAGGGGAAGCGGGGCGGGGGGATGTCACCGGGGAAAAAAGGGAACTGCAATGTACTGCGATGTACTGAAAGGGAAATGGGATGTACTGGTAGGAACTGAGATGTACTGGGAGGGAACTGGAATGCACTGGGATGTACTGGGAAGGAACTGGGACGTACTGGAAGGGAACTGGGAGGGAATTGGGATCCACTGGATGTACTGGGATATACTGGGAGGGAACTGGGATGTACTGGGAGGCACTGGACGTACTGGGGTAGAACTGGGATGTACTGGGATGTACTAGAAGGTACTGGGAGGGAACAGGGATGTACTGGGATATACTGGGAGGGAACTGGCATCCACTGGATATACTGGGAGTGAACTGGGATGTACTGGGAGGGAACTGAGATGTACTGCTGTGCACTGGGACGGAACTGGGATGTACTGGGAGGGCACTGGGATGTACTGGGAGGCACTGGGAGGGAACTGGGATGTACTGCTATGTACTGGGACGGAACTGGGATGTACTGGGAGGCACTGGCATGTACTGGGATGGACTGGGATGGAACTGGGAGAGAACTGGGATGTACTGGGAGGCACTGGCATGTACTGGGATGTACTGGGATGGAACTGGGATGTACTGGGATGTACAGACTACAAAATCCACACAACACCACAGACACAGGCTGGAACTACCCTGCCTGGCGGATGCCCGCGTTTTGCGGAAAGGACATCACACCCTCTCTCTGCCCAAGAGTGATCGATCTCTGATCGGTACTCTCCGCTGATTTTAAAACCCCTGCCTGCCCCACCTCCGCTTCCCCCAACCAACCGGCTACCCTCACAAAGACAGCATCAGTCCCTCAACTTCCCTTTCAAAATGCTGGGGTTCAAAAGCCATCCTTTAAAAAGGCCACACAGGCCACGTAGGATGGTGCTGCAGTCACACAGATCCTCTTCATCGTCTCCAAACATGGAGTGCCATCAGTCAGCGTCACACCACTCAACGCTGATCTCTTCCGCAATGGCACCCTCCTCGGAAGCACTGTGAAGTTCCACTTGCTCCCACTCTAATAAGGCTGGATGTTGTGGCCACCATCACCCATGGCACCTAGAAAATCAGAGAGACAAACCAACCATTGTGCCTGGAAGCGATCGCCTGCTCGCAGACAATTCCACACCTCAAAAATAACCGCTGCTATGGTTTGCTGTTCATTGCGCACCTTGCCCAAGGAGCTCAGGGCAGACATCCTGCTTTGCACATAGTTTTGTGAGTCACTTCACACCTTTAAAACAAAGCATTAGCTAGTCGCAGGTGCTCACAGTGACACGATCTTTCCATAGACATGTGCCAACCTCTGTTCACCTCCTCCCTTCCACGTCTGGCTCCCTGCTGCACATCTGCAGCAACAAGAAAACAAAGGCAACAGCATGCTGACTAACACCCTAACAAACAATGAACCTTCCCCATTTGACTTCCCTACTCCACTAACCCGGCAAATCCATGCTTTGCACTCCGATCTGACATGCTGAGTCAGCAACGTCAGTGAGTTCAAAAAAAAGCCACACAGTAATACCTGTAAGAAGCATACACCCTTCCCTATTCTTTTGCCTACCCCAATAGCCATATCCCACACTCATCCTTTCCCCCAGCACTTTCATACAGCTCCCCTCATCTCCTGGGCCATGCCTCCGGGGTCAGCAGCCACACCAGGCACCTGCTCGTATAGTCCATCCTTATCTGATTACTCAGGAACTGTAACCTTCGATCCCAGGCCCACGTCAAGACATATAGGGAAAGGCACACAGATGTTGCATGCTGCTTTCCAAAAGCAAGAGGCCACCATGCAAAACAGACTAACAAATCCGTTTGACTGACTTGGCAACACAGAGACCCCAAAAGCACTCAACCCAAATGACCAACAGGTTCTAATCCCTGTCCAGTAGTGTCCAGGATATCTCTCTCAGCTTCCCATGTAATAGACAGCACCCCTGTCTGGGACCCTGTTTTGCATGTCCCAGCCCCTCCCTGCCTCCACAATGAAAACTGAACACAACAAATAAGGACTCCACTTCATATCCTCTCGTCCAAATGACGCTTCCTCCCTCTGCTGACGGTCGACACAGATATCCTCATGCCATTCCTTGAATGCAGGCTGACCCTTGGGTGCCTGTACTGCCAAAGGAAGAGGCGATTATTATGTTCTTACAGCGTGCTCCATCATCCTCTCATTCATCAAGCAATCGAAAGGAAGCTGCCTTCCCCATCGCTACATAACAGAAGTTTGTGCAGAAGATGGCCAAGCCCATCTCCATAAATGGAAAACTCTGCTATGACCCTGCTTTGCCTTTCGGTGACAGTACCTGCCATCAGGGTGCCCCAAACCTCTTTGTGAGTCGCTAGGAAAACCAGATACAACTAGTTCAAAACATCTGGCAAGTAAGATGCGACCTACAAACACCTATAGCCCACCTTATCCCCAAAGCCAGTCAGATAGCTGGCTTCTTCCCACACAAAACTCACGTCTTTGACAAATACACCGAACAGGATAACATCTATACTGAACAGCACCAAATCCTTACCCTCTGATACACTTTGAAAGGGGTTTGTGCACCCACAAAATATCTACTTACACTATCGACCCATGTACCACACTTCCTCAGCATCAGCCCCATCAAGAGAGGAGGAAGCCCAACACTACCTACCTGGATGCCCCAGCACTCCATTCCCAGCTCTGCCCCCCTGTCATGAGAAAACACTGGTGAGGATATCTGGAAAAAAAAGAGGAAAGAGCCACAGGGACCTGGATGTCAAAAGAAAACCTGACTTTACCTTCAGGAATAAACAAAAGAAATCCTGCTAAAAAATTCTAACTAAAACCCAGAAAATATCAAAGCACAGAAACCTCAAAAGGACAGGACACTATACCATGCAGCAACTGAGACTGCCCACCACAAAATCAGCTCCAGACCCTTAAGCCCAATTCCCTACAAAGCCCCTTAGAGAATTACAGAGGCAGTTGGCCGATGGAAAAACCACGACAGTGTGTCACGGTGACTCAGTGATCTAAATTGGACACCTTATGACTACAGAAACTGGTGCTAAAGCACAAGAGATAAACAAGAACAAAAGAACATAACTGCTGTCACTGATACTGGAGCAAACCTCATTGGACACTCAAGAAAAAAAGGCAAAAAGGGAACCACAGAAAAAGCTTGCATGCCTGGGACTGCAATAAAAGACAGACCCCCGGCTGGAGATCATTACAAGCACAACGAACACACATCCTCTTCTCCAACAAGTTCCAGGGAAGACAGCAACACAAGCCCATGCTGGAAACAAGTGACTAGTCAATGCTTCTAGGTAACAATGACTGTGGCATCCTGATGGACTGTGAGGGGATGGATGCAGAAATTAAGTCAAGGAATGCAGTATACAAAAGGCACAGAGGAGCGGAGACCTCAGAGTTCTGGAGTATACATTTTAATGTACCTTAACATACCTCATGTGTCCTGAGATGAGTCTGACGTTCATCCCCATGTGTTGCAATGCACAGGCCTGGACAGTTTATGCCGCGTCTCTCATTACTTTCTCGCAACCTCACATCAGCTGCCAAGAGACCAAAACAGAACAGACCCCATCAACACCCAAATCCAATGGCAAAACCCATCTGAGAAAGGCTGATGAACCTGCCTCCCTTTCCCAACCATCCTCCAGGCCTAAAATTTTAGAACCCCCCTCCTCTTCTCCTGAACGGTCAGGGAAGGAACCCCACCCCTTTCCCACAGCTCCTGCCCTGTTTTGCAGTCCTAAAGCCCCTGGGTCTGATGCTACTCTTCCAAGGTCTGCTCTATGTTCTGTGAGCACCTCCTATCTTCCATCTTCTCACAGACTCTGGCCTCTGCTACAGGCCCACAAAATAAGGGAAGTCCTGATGCTTGTAAACTACAAGGGGCCTGCTGCAGCTACAAAGGTTCTAGGGACAACAACATACTCTGTGGGTGATAAAGAAAAGCCATGAACTGCTCCATACCCCAAGAGACACTATGCCTTACGTCCCTGCTGCTTTCTTGAAAAATGTTAAAACCCCATATACAAATGCATACAACATACTCACCCTAACCCCCTACCACAGCATCTCACTATCACATCATGTCGCCAGGGGCCTGTTGCTGGGGGTGGGGGATGCTGCCAGCATGTTTGCTGTGGGAGCAATCCCTGGACGTCTTCAATTTTGGAGCCTGGCTCTGGCAAAAGTGAGAGAGAGAGTGGGAGAGAGTGTTGGGACCGCTGGGAGGCTAGGCAAGCCCAAAGCCCCAGTGTTAGTGTGGCTGTGAAAGGGCTGCGAAGTGGCAGTGGTGACCAGCAATAGCTTTTAGTCCTGGCACCTTTCATGTGGGAGCAATCCCTGATTGTTCTCAAAGAGCTGGGCTCTCATGAGAGTGAGATTCCAGTTATGTCGACTTGTTGTGGAGAAGACATTTCCACCGTGATCTTTTAATTTGTTTTAAATTTTAGTTATTTTTGCAGATATTTTTGGGCCATTTTCTGTAGTTTAGGAGGAGCGCTGTTACATACAGTGCGACCTCCGGAGGACTGATAGGAAGGACCAAGGTCCCAAGCAGACAACATCCCTCCAGACCGCAACTTCCAGAGGGCTGACGGGCACTCCCAGAGCCCTGGAGGACCGCCGGCCCGTAGAGTGCGACTTCCGGAGGATTGACGGGCACATCCGGTTCCCGGGAGGACTGCCGGCCCGTAGAGTGCGACTTCCGGAGGATAGACGGGCACGTCCGGTTCCCGGGAGGACTGCCGGCCCGTAGAGTGCGACTTCCGAAGGACTGACGGGCGCTTCCGGGAGGCGACCCTGCCCTGGAGCACTGGTGGGAGGCCCCGGTGCCGTGCGCCTGCCCTCGCTCCGGGCTGTGCCGGTCCCGGCGGCCGTGAAGCCGCCACGGAGCCGCTGCACGTGGCGCGGAGCCTGCCGGAGTCCCGGGGTGCTGGTTAGTGGTGGGAGCCCCACCAGTTTGCTGTGTCCCCACACACGCAACATTATTTATGAGGTGTGAGACTTCCTGTTTTGCGTAATTGCCTTATTTGCATATTTAGGCAACAATCGACATTTAATCGGTATTGCTAGTTACAGGTTTCAAGGCTCGAGTTTAGTGATCAGCCGGCTCAGCAGTTATTCCAAGTCAGAACAGCAGTTGGGAACGCATGGTGGTCTGGTAAGATAATAGTATAAAAATAACAAGTGTCTGCGCTTGTGCAGCGCTATTAAATGGAATACTCCTTGGGTGCAGTTAATTAATTCCTTTTACTTTACCTGTTTTTTTTAATTGGATAATAATATATTATTGAAGTGGCCTAAATTTAATATTACAAAATGCAGCAAAGGAACTGCCCGCACCCAAAGAGCGGTGCCGTTTGCTGGTGCTGCAGGAAAAATGGCCAGAGCACAACACCCAGACTCATCCAAAAGGGAAGATTCATTACTATTCTGAATCACAATTTCAGATTATGAATTAGAAACCTAATGAGGAGTACTTTAATGACCACAATTACAATTAAAGATTATTATAATAAACTGCTCCCACTTGGTATTCTATCTCTGCTTCATAACTGGACATTTTTATCATTATAAGATTGCTTGGGCATCGTTAGTGCATAAATTTAACAATGTTATTAAATAAATAATAGGCATTAATGATGCCCGATTACTGTTCTAAATGTTTTTAAAATTAACTTTTTGTTAATCACATTTAATTTGCATTAATTATATTTTAGCTTTACTTAGAAGTACCCATCTAAAAAAAGGCTATGTTTAAATTTAGGCAATCATCACTCACTGTTAGTTTTCTAATTTTACTTTTATTTTAAATCTAAATCTTTTATGTTAGTTCTGGTTGGGAATCGTTACTGCCTGGGATTTTTTTTTATTATCTACAGTCATTATTTAATGATTCATTTTTATTTCTCTTTATTTAAAAGCCTAATGCTTTGATTACTATTTTGCTTCTAAGCAGGAGTCGTTTATTGCCTCTGAACTTACTGAAAGCTATGTTATAGTTTAAGCATTAAAAATACCCAATTTGTTTCCAATTCTCTTTGTTTTAAAAGCTAAAACTCTACTAGTTTGCATCCGATTTGGGGTCATTAATGTCTGCAATTTATTTAATAATGGTTATGTTTAAATTTAGCTAATAGTGACTCCCAATTTATCACTTCAAAAAGGATTTCTAAATTATTAAATTTTTTAATTACAGTACAGATTGGGAATAATTACTGCCTGGTTTGTTAAGTAATAGCTGCAATTAAATTTAGTCATTACTCACTCCTGAATAATATTCCTTTTATTTATTTACACTCTGACATTTTAATTGGTACTTTACTACTAAGTGTTTTAGTTAGCACGCGTGATTATTTTATTATTATTATTAGCTAGAGTTGTTTCTCTACAGGTATTCCTTCCAAATAGTGCTCTATTATTTATGTTCTGCTATTTGTGATTTTCTTATATAAATTCATGGAATCATAGGATGTCCTGAGTTGGAAGGGACGCACAAGGATCATCAAGCCCAGCTCCCTTCCCTGCACAGGACAACCGAAAAATCACACCGTGTCTCTGAGGGCCTTGTCCAAGTGCTTCTGGAACATCGCCAGGCTGGTGCCGTGATGCCTCCCTGGGGAGCCTGTGCCAGGGCTCCACCACCCTCTGGGGGAAGGACCTTTCCCTAATGCCCAGCCTAACCCTCCCCTGGCACATCTCCCTGCCGTTCCCTCGGGTCCCATCGTTGGTCACCGGGGAGAACAGATCAGCGTCTGCCCCTCCTCCTCCCCTTGTGAGGAAACTGTAAGACCGCAATGAGGTCTCCCCTCAGTCTCTTAAATTGGGAGTAATTACTGTCTGGAAAGTTTCAAGTAATAGCTAGGGTAGAGTATAGGCATTTTTTACTCCCAAAGACTACTGTAGTTAGTGTGTTTAAGCTTTTTTCCTAAATATTTTAAAGTAAATAAGTATTAAAAATTCAAAAAGTAGAAACCAAGGACTTGGGAATTCCCAGGAAAAAGAACCAGAGTGCCTCAACGTGACCAGAGATTGGACAAGTGCTATGGTCCAGCTTGGACACTTGATGATTTTGCACCTCAGCTCCCAAGCTTGAAGCTCCACAGAGAGTGATCCCTCCAAGTAAGTGATTTGGCCTTTAGCCATCACCTGCTCTCCTCCAGCTCTGCCATCCATTTTTTTCTGGGAACCCTGGATTCCTGGGGGAACGAACACACGTGCAACAGACACAGCACAACATCAAACCGCTGGCGGCATGGCTGTGCCACCACCACCAGCCACACCCGACTATGCCAACAGGAGCCTCCAGCCGACACAGTGCTGCTGACCCGAGTACCATCAGCCACTGGCTCCACCAACAGCATGTCCATCGAAACTCACAATGCTGCCAAGACTGCAGCAATGCTACAGAAACGAACGTGAGCTGTGGCGAGGACAGACATGTTACAGCAGCTACAATACGTAATGTGGAAATGCCATGCCAGCTCACCTTTATTTCAAAGGAAGAGCACATGTGCACACACACAGCACAGAGAACTTTATTCTACATGAGATACACAGCTGTCCTTAGCATTTTCACAACTGTGTCTTCAGAGCAACATCATTTCTGTGATTTGGATTCCCAGTGGAAAACAAGGGAGCTCTGCACGTTGCAGTGGGTCCTCACCCTCCAAACCTGCACACAAGAATAACGCTTCACCCATCAGGTGACACCAGAAACTGGAAAGGTCCCACATTCGCACAAGCCAGTTACGCTCACCTGCTTCACAGCCCAATCCTCCTCTACACTGACCATCTACTTTAGCTCCTTGGGCCCTTCGACAGCCAGATCCACAGTCATCTCCCCCTGGAGAGACTCTATATGGCAGAGCAGGGGGGAGGGAAAAAACTCACTTGAAGGAAAAAAAAGGAAAAAAAAAATGCCCGGCTGGGTTTTTTGGGGGATTATTTTTGGTGGGGGGGTAAGGGGGTGTGTGTCTTTTTAATTAAGGAATATGCTATTCCAACTCTTAAGTCCAACCTACAAGGAAAAACAAACCATGTGTACAAGGCTAGACCCATTAAAAACCCACAACTCATTCAGCAGGTGCTGACACTGCATCCATTCAGCCGCCTGCCCAACCTGACAAGTGGTTACCACCACACATACAATGCCAGACACATTCACATACATGGCTGAACTTGTACCAGCAGTACATTCTGGATAGGACTGAATGACAAAGTGGAATTAAATCCTGTGAGAATCCTTCTCTAAGATATCCCCAGTTGTAAAGTGACTCCTGTAGATTACCAGCAACGGTTCTGTCACCAAGACTCCTAGTTTTCTCCATCTAACTCCCTTAACAGAAATAAACAAGTCCCAAAGGATGGAAAAAACCAGGATAGGGTTGACATAAAACAAAACAAACAAAAAAAAAAGAATTAGACACTATACCAAGGATGGTAAGTGATACTTAAATGGCTCGAACAAACATAAATTGCAAAGCACCTCAGAAGTGTTGAGAAAGACACGGGAGTCCACACAGAGCAACACTAAACTCCTCCTGAGAGGACTACGCAGCTAAGAGAAGGCCCGTCAAAGACCGGTGGTTCTGATAAGGCGGCTTGACACACACACTGACTCTGTGCCTAGAAGGGAAATGGAGGGGGCTCAAGGGGACAGAAGGCACGGAAAGGGTATGGAGGGAATCAGACAGTTTATCACTGTGCCTACAATGCAAAGAGAAGGATTGTGGCCGGACATGCTGTCCCACAGAGAGTCCTGCAGGGACTAGAGGGCACACAAAGGGCTCTGTATCATGAAAAAGGCAAATAGAGGTCTCTGGGATGCAAGCTACACAAATAGGCAGGTTCCCAGGCAACAAAAGGGGACCGGGGCTGGGTGGGCCAATTCTGGCGGTACAAGGAGGGTAAACGTGGGGTTCTTGTGTCCTCCAAAAGGCAAGCCCAGCTGTCCTGAGAGGAGCAGATTGAAATCAGAGGCGTTCTGAGGGGATCGGGACAAACAAAGGGGTCTTGAGAGGGTACGAGAGGGAAAAACAAAGCTTCTGGGATGAACCAAAAGCAAATGGAGTTGTTTTGAGGGGACCAGAGATAAAAGAGAGGAGATCGAATGGGGCAAAAGGAAAAACAAGCATCTTGATGCTACTGAAGAGCCTGCAGGGACCAAAAGGCAGGCAGGGTAATTGTGTAAATTAGAAGGAAACAAGCTTCTGAGGGAACAAGGCAGCACATAAAAAGCTTGTGAGAGATGCAAACACGAATGGATGGGTCCTGAGAGGAGCAAATTGAAAGTTTCATACCTCTGAGGAGTCCTTTTGTTCTGCAGATTGCTGGTCCACGAGCTTGGCACGCAACTTGGGGATCCCTGCCCAGGCAGTCCTGACCTGCAACACCACATGCACACAACTGTTCTCAGGAAGTCATGCAGTTTCATAAATGGCAAGTATTTCTGCAGAACAGCTTTGACATAGTTGTTTTCCCTCCAGAGGACAGGGAGAAATTGCTCCTGCCCATAGTACTGCCTCTGATAATGCACCTCCCTCCCTACCATCTTGCCCTGCTCCTGCCGCTCCTCTCCAGTCACTGCCCACCTCAGGCACCCAGGGCAGCTGGTTCTCACCTGCATGATTCTTCATGTCCTGCCTCCAGCCCATCCTCTCTGCCCCATATCCAGCAGCCCAGGCACCCTGGCCGAGGGCTCACCCGGGAGGATCTGGCTGCCAGATCGGGCAGAGCAGAGGGCAGGGAGAAAGGGTGTCCCTCCACACTGAGTGCCTGGGCACAGTGCAATGCAGCAGCACTGCAGCGACACAGGCAGCAGAAGTCTCTGGAGCACAACTGGACCTTCGGATGGCTTCTGGAGCAAAGGAGAGCGGTAATGGTGGGGCTCAAGGCCTGACAGAGGAGCCCAGAGAGAGAGGGCAAAAGGCATGCTTCAGGACATGAGGAAGCCCTCAGGAGGGTTACTGGAGGAAACGAGAGGCTCAAAGTGTGCTACAGGGACAAGAATGGGCCAGAGAGACCAAAGAAGGCTCAGGGACACGGTGAGGAACTTAGGAGGGGATCTGAACAGAGTACACGTCTTCAGGGGGCCAGGGACAGAACACAGGCAACTTCAGTGGCGCTTCCTGCTCTGCGTCACAGAGGCAGCCTCAGGAGGGGTCCCAAGGAGACTAAAGAGGTCCAAGCAGGGGCGGGGGGAGAAGAAAGCTCTAGGGCAGAATGAGGGCTGCAGGATGGGTTGGGAGAATGCTAGAGGGGTCCTAAAAGGACTACACAGGCAGGAAAAGGCTCTCAGGGAGCAACAGGCTCTCGGGAGAACTGCTATGTACAGTGCAGGAGGCCCTGGAGGAGCTCAAAGTCCAAAAGAGAGGTGGTCCAAGATGGGGTAGAAAGCCCAGTCTTTCACATGAGTTTTGGGGCCCTTCAGCAGTCACAGGGTTGTCCACATTTCCCTGAGACCATCCCCGTGTGCTGTACTGACAGGGCAGTTCTGCACTGTCCCCTCCTGGTACCACCTGTCAAAGCAGACTGAAACATAAGTTTACGTTGAGCTTTTGCTGTTTGTTGAGAAGCTAAAACCGTGAAGAAACACTGAAGATAAATCCCACCTTATCTTTAGGTTTACATGTTTTTATACATTCAGACAAACCATACATTCTCCAGATAAAGGAAAACTTGCTTTGGGACTAGCACCTTGGTATGTTGGAAACTAAGGATATGGTTTAGGGATAGAAGGGTAGAAAGAAAAAGATGAATGAGGAGCAGGATGGGGGGGAGAGAAAAAGGGAGAAGAGGAAGGACGGAAGAAAGACTGGGACAGGAAGCAGAACATAGAGACAGCGAGAAAAAGGACAAGGAAAAAGCCAGAGAGAAAAAAAGAAAGGGGTGCAGATCAGGGCAAAGATGGCAAAGAAAAAAGTGATGGGCTGCAGGATGGAGATGGAGAAAGCGAAAAACATTGGAGGAGCAGGACAGAGGATACAAGAGACAGCTGGCTGGATCAGGGGGATACAGCAAGAAAATGAGACGGGCAGCAGGACAGAGATACAGATGAAAAAGATGGGGACAAGAAGCAGGACAGAGGGACAAAGAAAAAAAAAGGTAGAGGGAGATGGAGAAAGAAGCATTAGGGACAGAGGGACTGTTGTAGTTTAACGCCAGTAGGCAGCTCAGTGCCACCCAACCGCTCGCTCACTCCTTGCCCTGTGGGATGGGGGAGAGAACGGGAAGGGCAAAAGTTAGAAAACTTGTGGGTTGAGATAAAACCAGTTTAATAGGTAAAGCAAAAACCACATGTGCAAGCAAAGCAAAATAAGGAATTCATTCACTGCTTCCCATCAGCAGGCAGGTATTTAACCATCTCCAGGAAAGCAGGGCTCCATCATGCATAACAGTGACTTGTGAAAAGCAATGCCATCACTCCAAATATCCCCTCCTTCCCCCACCTTTTACTGCTGAGCCTGATGTCTTATGGTCTGGGATATCCCTTGGGTCAGTTGGGGTCAGCTATCCCGGGTGTGCCCCCTCCAAACTCCTTGCCCACCCGCAGCTTTCTCACTGGTGGGGTGGGATGAGGAACAGAGAAGACCTTGATGCTGTGTGAATGCTGCTCAGCAACAGCTAACACAGCCCTGTGTGATCAATACCGTTTTTACCACAAAGCCAAAACACAGCCCCATACCAGTCACTATGAAGAAATTAACTGCAGCCCAGACAAAACCAGTACAGGGAAAGGCAAAGAGAGTGATAGGACCAGGACATAAAGGAAGAAGAAAAAAGCAGTGGGCAGCAGGACAGAAGGAGAGAGGGAAGAAGGACAGGAAGACAGTCAGAGAGGTACAGAAAACGGGTGAGGGACAGGGAGCCAGAAGATGGGATTCAGAGAACAAGAGGGACAGGAAGCAGGACACTGGAACAGAGAGAACAAGACTAATGGAGAGATGAGGCAAAAGAGAGACAGGGAGAGAGAGCAGGATGAAGATGGAGCAACAAATAATAGGGAGACAGGGATAGAGAGAGGAACAAAAAAATAGACAGAAAAGCAGAGTGAGCAAGAGATGAAAAAAGGGGAAGGGACCAGGACAGAGCCACCTTGGGCTGGGGACAGATCCTTGGGGGTGGAGGCAGCTCCGGACGCCTGGGTCCCTGACCCACCCTGGAGACACATGCATGCATGGACGGGGGACAGGTAATATCTATGTTAATGAGTTAAAACTACAAGAAGCTGCAAATGGGCACAACATGATGCAAAAAGGGCGGGGCAGGGGAAGGCTGGGGGAGGGGCAGGGTCCTGGGAGTCCCAGGGCTGGGGAAAGCTAGCAAAGAACTGGAAATAAATAGGAAACAAAAATCCCTGAAAAGCAAGAACATATCCTGATGGAGAAGAGAAAAAATATAATAATAGTAATACTAACAACAATAATAGATGATGAGGACAATGATGGGACTGCTTGTGGGGGGGACTCAGCCTGTTGCGGGGGGAGGGGGCAGGGGTGTTGGGGGTTATGGGGCTTTTCTGGCTAGGATGCTAGAACCAGCCAAGCAAAAGCACTCACTCCAGCAAGCTGAGGCAGTTGGGACAAAAATGTCCATTTTAGGGTATTTGAAGAAGGGTGGGGACAGGGGAGCGTGAACAATACCTGCTCCCTGGTTTGGGGGTGCTGGGGGCTCATGGGCAGCAGGACCTCCTGGCAATCTCAACCTGACTGAGGCCACTTTAGTGCTATCAACCCCACCCCACCCCAAAAAAACATGCTGTGACCCCACTTGGGGAATCACAACCTCTGGCCCTACCTCCAAACAACCGCTTGGGCACATTACAGGTTCACACACACTTGCGCACACACACCCCCGCAACTTCCCTTCAAAGGGGTGGTTAGGGGAACTTCAGAGGAATTTTTTTTGTTTTTCTTTTTTCTTCTTTTCTTACAAAAATACATGGGTTTGTGTCTCTTGCACTGGGCAGTTTGCCACTCACTGCGTTGGCCTCTTTCCTCACTACCATTAGCACTACCATTATTATTACTCATTGTTAATTTCTCCCCAAAAAGCTCCCCCCTTCCAAAAAAAAGAAACAAATGAAAAAAAAAAAGAGGAGAGAGCACAGACACACACCCCTGCCCTGGACTCCTGGGCCAGAGGGGAGGGGGGCACAGTGTCCCCACTCGGCACCAGCCTTGTGACAAAGTGAGCCACATCGGGCCCACGCTGTTGGCAAACTTGACAGTGATGGGCTCAGCAGCACCCAGCGGCTTCTGCCCAGGCAGCCTTCTCTGCCTCCACGCACTTGTCAATGCAGGTGAAGCCCACCCCCCCTGGCATGAGACACCTGTGCGCAGGGAGTCTTCGGGGGCAGAGCCGTGAGACTCTGCTGCATGCCCATGGGACCCACATATCTGGGAAATCCCCCACCCACAGACCCTCCTGTGGGACCCAGGTAGCCGAGGAATCCCCTCCAAGACATCCCACTGCCCACCCACAGGATCCAGGAAATGTTCTCCCATTCCATAGACCTTACTGGGGACCCAGGCATCTGGGCAGCCCCCCTCCCCTGGGGGGACCCAGGTGTCCAGGTGCATCTGTGACCTGGTCAACGATGATGTGGGAGGTGACGATGTGGCTGTACTGGGAGAAGAGTTGCTCCGCCTCCTGCCCCGTGTCCTTGGGGAAGCTGCTCGTGTAGAGGTTGGCATTGCAGATGGAGACCAAGCTAGGCCAGGCACAGGACACCTGGGGGTGGGGGGACAGTATGCCCCAAGGACCCATGCATCTGGGCACCAGAACCACCTCCCACCCATGGGCCCCACCCTCAGGGACCCAGGCATCTGCTCCCCTCCCCTGCAATGGACACCCTGGTGTCCACCCACCCGCAAAGGACCCCAGCATCCACCCACACACACACTCCCTGAATGGCCCCCGGTGTCCATCCCCACTGAGATGTATCTGACCCACCCCCAAGGGACTCCCTGGTGTCCAACACCTTGGTGACCTTGGTCTGCAGCTGAGGCCTTTGAGGGTGCTGATGGCCTTGTTGCTGTCACCCATCTTAGCACAGTTGACAAAACCATAGCCCAGGGGCTGGGCCTGGGCCTGTAAGTCTGCTTACACCTGCCTCCCTGTAGCTGCACCATGGCTGCATCTGCAGTAGCCAGCCACACACTTAGGGGAGAAACTGCAGACCAGAAGTTGAGGCAAAAAGCCAGGGAAGATCAGATAGGTCCTCCAGGCAGACCCTGCCCTGCCTGGTACCATTGCTGTGCAGTGCCATCTCCCCTTTCCCTGCTACCTTCGGGTGGCATCATTAGCAGGCATGAGAATCGCAGGTGCCCCAGGCAACTTGAAGGAGCTCTCTTGCCCTGGCACTTATCCAGGAGAAACTTGTCCCGGGCTGCCAGCCAAACCGCTATGCCACCATCAGTCACTAGCAATGCCTGTGAGGAAAGGACCGGGCATCTACCTCTTTATTGGCCATTAACCAACAGCCCACCAGTACCACACAACACATGGTCTCTCTCTCTTTGGGTTCACCCAAATGGCCGTGTTGATGACTTCCCTGACAGCCACCCTATCCTGCAACTTCTTTTGCTTCTAGCCCTGCTCCTTGCCTTCACTCTGTGCCCTCTCATTATCACCTCCTTCCTCCATACACTCTTCACAACCATTATTTGCTTCCACAGCTGGAAACCTACAGGCAAGATAACCCCAGACCAGGAAGAAATAAAACAACAAAAATCACAAAGCAGCCTAAGTACATCCCTGAACATCCCTGAACCGTCTGTGCTAGATGCAGGAATAAGCCATCAGAAGAATACAATAAGCACAGAAGAGAATGCCAGCCAGAAAAAACATACAACACACAACAGCGTAGCACAGGTATCCTGCTGGAAATGAAGGGCCAGAGAATGCTGCTCATTAGAAAATCGTTAGCAGCACTGACACAGCAAGATGGCTAACCCAAAAGACCTCAACTGTGAAGGTCATGATGCAGATGGCACAACACGAGGACAGACTAGGCAAGATGGATCAGCAGCTACTTCCCACTGGAGAAAGGCCAGCAGAGCTGAAAGGGTGGTCATCGCGATGGCCAGACTGAAAGACTTTGGCCAAGACAACCACAGTAGAGACATCACTACAGGCAGGTGGAAAAGGACCTGAGGCTGATGCGTTAGAGAATAGAGCCAGCAAAACAAAGATGACTAGATCTAAGAAAGGTGGACAGAAGGGCCTACAAACCTGGAATGCCACGATGTAGCACTCCCCACAACAGAAGACACACCTGATCTGTGCAAGGTCTGGCTTGCTTTGAAAAGTGCACTGAGGGAACTGAGGCACATGGAAAGGCACGCTGAAGGCCACAGAAAGCATGGGTCCCCCCATGCAAAGGAGAGATAGCAAACCTGAGACAACCAGTTCTAAGACGGCTGGCAAGGAAAACCTATGATACAAGAACACCACAATGCAACACTCAGTGCTTCAGCATGGAGAGCAAGATGAGACATCTGAGCTGTGCAGAAGGGATTGGTGAGTTCAGGTGGTGCTCGCAAAGTGACAGGTGTGGTGGCACAGTGATACACGTGTTGTGCATTTCAAACAGCAGGAATAATGCAAGTAAGAGTTTGGAAGTCAGAATGCCCATAGGCAAGACTGATGAAGCCTGACAGGTCCCACAGGTACCACGTACCTGATGGGTACACGGCAAAGAAAGGCCAGAGCCCTCCCTTCAGGCCTACCCTCCCCACCTACCTCCAAATTCCTCACTTCTGTAAGGCTCCCACCTCACATCCTCAGTATAGCTCTACAGGTATTCTGTCCCTAGAAGGCACTTCTAACAGATGTCTCCTTTCACCCACCCACCATTTGCTCTGCCTCTATGGCGGCTTCTCCAAAGCCTCACTGACCACAGCCTTGCTGTGTGCAAACTGCCGGTGTCCCCCACTGCACACCCACAGCCCTGGTGCCCATGCCACCAAGCGCGAGACCTGTGCAGCCCCACTGAGCTGCTCACTCAGTCCTCAGCACAAGACATGGGCATCATTACTGACGGGAGACCCAGCAACAAGGCTGCGTCAGCTCTGCCCTGAGCATCATAACAGCAGGAAGGAAGAACCTAGGAAGAGATCTGACTGGGAACACAGCACGCTCCCTCCATCCCACGTGCCTTTTCCTGGACGCCTCCATCGACACATGTCAGACCACGACCACAAACACAGCTTTTCTTATGAATTTTGCTTCTCTTTTGTTACATTCTTTTTGTGATTACAGTTCCGGCTCAGCAAATCCTGTATTTTGTCCCTTCCCAAGAACAGTAAGCTTACAGCAACCCATGTAGATTCTCTTATCCCCTTCCCGAGAAGGAAAGGAAAAAGGTCATTCATCGCTGCTAATAAATGAGACCTGCCTCCCTTTTCAAAGTTACAGACCTCCGTTTGCTCCCAGCAGACCCCCAAATCCGGGCACGACGGCACCACCCTTCCCTCGGGCTGCGCCCCCGCCCCGGCGCAGCTAAGCCACGTTGCCTCTTCCACCACGCCCCACCCGGCCGGCGCGGCGGGGGGGAGCGGGGCGGGGAGCGCGGCGGCGGGGAGCGGGGCGGGGAGCGGGGCGGGGAGGAGCGGGGCGGGGAGCGCGGCGGGCGGGAGCGGGGCGGGGAGCGGGGCGGGGGGCGGCGGCGGGGAGCGCGGCGGGGAGGAGCGGGGCGGGGGGCGGCGGCGGGGAGGAGCGGGGCGGGGAGCGGGGCGGGGAGCGGGGCAGGGAGCGCGGCGGCGGGGAGCGGGGCGGGGAGCGGGGCGGGGAGCGGGGCGGGGGGCGGCGGCGGGGGGGAGCGGGGCGGGGGGCGGCGGCGGGGAGCGCGGCGGGGAGCGGGGCGGGGAGGAGCGGGGCGGGGAGCGCGGCGGGGGGGAGCGGGGCGGGGAGCGGGGCGGGGAGCGCGGCGGGGAGGAGCGGGGCAGGGAGCGCGGCGGGGAGGAGCGGGGCGGGGAGCGCGGCGGGGGGGAGCGGGGCGGGGAGCGGGGCGGGGAGCGCGGCGGCGGGGAGCGGGGCGGGGAGGAGCGGGGCGGGGAGGAGCGGGGCGGGGAGCGGGGCGGGGAGCGGGGCGGGGGGCGGCGGCAGGGAGCGGGGCGGGGAGGAGCGCGGCGGGGGGCGGCGGCAGGGAGCGGGGCGGGGAGCGGGGCAGGGAGCGCGGCGGGGAGGAGCGGGGCAGGGAGCGCGGCGGGGAGCGGGGCGGGGGGCGGGGCGGGGAGCGGGGCGGGGAGCGCGGCGGCGGGGAGCGGGGCGGGGAGGAGCGGGGCGGGGGGCGGCGGCGGGGAGCGGGGCGGGGAGGAGCGGGGCGGGGGGCGGCGGCGGGGAGCGCGGCGGGCGGGAGCGGGGCGGGGGGCGGCGGCGGGGAGCGCGGCGGCGGGGAGCGGGGCGGGGAGCGGGGCGGGGAGCGGGGCGGGGAGCGCGGCGGCGGGGAGCGGGGCGGGGAGCGGGGCGGGGAGGAGCGGGGCGGGGAGCGCGGCGGCGGGGAGCGGGGCAGGGAGCGCGGCGGGCGGGAGCGGGGCGGGGAGCGGGGCGGGGAGCGCGGCGGCGGGGAGCGCGGCGGCAGGGAGCGGGGCGGGGAGCGCGGCGGCGGGGAGCGCGGCGGGGAGGAGCGGGGCGGCGGGGAGCGGGGCGGGGGGCAGCAGCTGCGAGCCGCGGAGCCGCTCGGGGCGGTGGCGGCAGGGGGCGGAGGGGCGGGGCGAGGGGCGGGGCGGGTGCGGAGGGGCGGGGCTTGCACCGGCGGCCTGCCACGGGCTGACGCCGAGCCGTCGCTATGGAAACGCCGGTTCCCGGCGCGGGCCCGCGAAGGGGGCGGAAGGGACCCCCCCGACCACCCGGCAAACAGACCCACAGCCCACGCGGGAGGAGCGGGAGCAGGACCTGGACATCCCGAACGCTCCCCGCGGGTCAGCGGTGCGGCCCGGCAGGGCACGATGGGCCGCGGGGCCCTGAGGAAGCCCCCACAGGCGGAAGGGCCCGGAGTCCCCAGTCCCTGGGGACCCGCCCCAGCCAGAGAGACACCTGCAGTACCTGGAAAGTCCCGGAAAGCCTAAGAGGCTCTGGCAGGACACCTTCAGGCCCGGAAAGAACCCCAGTCGGTCTGAGAACAGGCCCAGGGACCAGGAAAAATGCTCTTAGGCGTGACTTGGAGGTTCCGGAAAAGCCCAGTGAAACTACAGGAGCCTTGGAATAACTGTGAACACCCCAGCATACCTGGAGCAGCTCAAGCAGCATGAAGACATCCGCTCAAGAGACCTGGAGAACAGTCCCAGCAATGTACTAACAGCCTGGAAAGAGCCCCAGAGCACCCCCAGAGACACGAGGACAGACTAAACCATCCAATTTATAGGTTTGAAATGCCTAGTGCTGCCCTGAAGACACCGAGTGCGCTCTTGGGGGCCTTAGGAAGCCCAGCCAGCTTGCACAGGCAGCAAGGCAGCCCTCAGAAAGAACATTGGAGAATGCATAGCAGCTCACAGCCATCAGAAGGCCACCCAGGGATCCCAGAAAAGCCCTAGAGCAGCCCCAAACACACCTCAACAGTCCCAGAGACCCTACAGAGTCCCCACCGAGTCCCCAGCACACAGAGCAGCCTTAGGAGAGCCAAAGTGGTGCCCCAATGCCCAAGGAAGAGCCCAGGGTAGGCCCCAGAAGTGCCAAGATGGTCTGAAGGAAAAGCCTCGGATCCAGGCATAGCCCCAGAGGCACCGAGCCGTGCCTTTAGACTATGCCTCCAAGTGTACATGGGTCTCACTGCACTTCTGCCGGTGCTTTTGTTCAGTGCTGCCAAGTGTGCAATACGGGGGCAGCACTGCCCTTTCCTCCCCCTACCCCTGCTGTGGGAATCAGTGCGTGGTTGGCCTGTGCAGCACGTGCCACAGCTGGATCCCCAGTCCAAGATGAGGGGTGCTCCTGCAGGGCCAGGCACAAGTAGGTCTTGATCCCTGATGAGGGAGGGGACGGGGGGAGCTATACAGCACCTGGCACAGGGGTCCACCTTGGAGCCCATCTGCAGGGATAAAAAAAGGCACACATCTCATGCTCCCCTGAGAAAGGGTTTAATGGGGAGGGGAGGCACTGCTGCTTCTTCCAGACAAAAGAAAGACTGGGGTAACACCCACAGGAGAGACATACACATATGCACACTTTGTACAGAGGAACACAGGCAGTGCCAGGCACCCCGAGCCACCCCCACCCCATCCCTGTGGTGGAGAATTGCCTCCCCCTTCTCACTCCTTGAGCAAGATGGAAGGGGGGGCACTTGCCAAGTAAGGAGTGATTGCACTCCTGACAGAGACTGGGATTTGGGGGGAGGGGGGAGGGGACGGACACGACAACACGATGCAGGCAGTGGGAATATAGGGACGGGGCCTGCCCACAGGGCTGAGGAGGGTGGAACTCTTTGGTTTCAACATTAAGACTGCACAGGGCCACCTTGTCCAGAGGGCCAAGGGAGGCATGGAAAAGTTCCAATGGAAAAGTTCCAGGCACCGGAATGGAAGGGCTCAGTAAAACCAGTTTCCCCCCCCAAGTGATGACCTGAAGCACCTGATCAGGGTTCCAGCTGTGTTTAGGACCCAGAAACATCACTCCCCTGGAAGAGCCTGACACTCACAGACTGGAAAAGGGGAGACTTCGGGGTCTTTCTCCCCCTTCCCCTGCCCGCATCAGGCATGAATCTGCATGTGAGAAGGGATTTCACACCTCTGCCCAAACATGGCTTGGGCCTGCCCTGGTTGCAGACATGCCCACCTGACGGCTGGTGCCTCCTAGTTAGGACAGGGAGTTGAGGAAATGGCTCTCCCCTGCCAGAGTGCTCAACATGGAGCTCATGTCACCCACAGCCATGTTGGCACCGCCAGATGCAGGAAGCAGAAGGCCACCCACAGGGCTTGGGGGCCCAGGCAGCAGTGCAGGTGCGTCTGGATCTTCCACAATGGCAGCAAAGTCAAGGTGCGTATTCTCCAGGTCCAGGGAGTCCAGGCTGTTGGCCACCTGCTCGCCTGAATCCAGGTAGTAATATGAGCTGCTTTTGAGTCCTTCCAAGCTCCCACCATAATTCTCGGGGCTCCCACAGCTCACTGCTGTTTGGCCCAGCAGCTTATGCCCACCTTTGCCCGCCTGCACGTGTGTGCCCTGCCCTGGGTAACAGAGCAGAGCATTACTGGGCCCCTCAGGTGTGGGGCGGGCAGGGGGCAAGCGAAGTACACGCCGGGAGCTGGCTTCCACACCTTCATAGGGGTGGCTTGGCTGAGCCAGGTTGCCCACATAGTTCAGATTGTTTTGGTGACCAGGTGGCTTAGGGCCACCAGGTGGGTGTGGCACCATCTCTGGGTTGAAGCATGGGGTGGTCAGGAGGTGCTGGGTCTCTGCCAAACCCTGCAGGTGATCTGGTTTGGCTTGGTAACCAGAGTACTTGGGGCTGAGGTACAGCGATGCTTGCATGGCTTGGCATTGCCCAGCTTCACTGCGCAGCCCCATGCCAGCCTCCCCTCCCCTGGAGGCTAGTTGATCTCCCCACATCAGAGCCTGCTGCGCCTGCACATAGCTACGGACCATCACTTCTTTGGTCTGCATAGTGGGGGTCTGGGCTCTTCTAGTGCCCAGGCTCAACATGCCCATGTAACTGACAGGTGCCTGTTCCTCGGATGGGTAAACACCAGGCCCTACATTCATGGCTTGGCCAAGTGATGCAGGAGGCTGCACGGGCCCAGCAAGCTTGGCATTCTGGCAGGGAGCGAGGGCTGGGGCAGGTGCTGGGTAACGCTGCTCAGATTTGATCTGCAGTCGATTAAGCCGATGCCCCCCAGAAAATCCACCATCCTGGCATGAACTCGCAAGTCTGGGTTGCTGCCCACAGGAACTGGGTAGTGGGTATTCAGTACTTTGATGGAGACAGTGCGGCCCAGACGTGGCAGCAGCAGAGGCACTGACACTTGACTGCTCAGAATTCATCTCCAGATTGCCTTGGGGAGGTTCATCCCAAGGAGCTGGCATGGTCCCGTTGCCAGCATGCGTACTTGTGAAGCGCTGGTTCATTTGGCACTGAGGGAGGGAGAACTCGGACTGAAGCAACCCCTCCTCCATGTCCCTGTGCCCTCCTGGGTTCAGCTGCATACCCGCCATGGTCCGGCGAGTGCTGCCATAGAGGCCTTCACACTGGAGCTCCACACCTGTCCCCTGGCATGGGAAGCTTTCCTCGGGGTAGTTCCAGTATTGTTCCATCTCTAACAAGCCAGACTCCATGCCTAGGCCAAGGCCCTCTATGCTCACACTCTCCAGGAAGACATTTTCACTGATGCTGGGTGGGCGTGGGGAGAAGACATGGCGCTGAAGGTTGGCATCAGAAGCACCCAGGGGCTGCAGAGCAGTTCGGCCCACTCCTGGCACATTCACGTTACCCATGCTCTTAAAACGATGCACCTTGGGCACAGCATGAGGGTTGGCTGTGCTCCGGGCAGGGTCGCTGGCCCGCCGCATGCCATTCCGAGGCACCAGGTGAGGGGGAACACTGCCTGCACAGCCACGGTAGTCATTGGAACTGTGCCTTCGCAGCAAACCGTTTGCAAGGAAGTGGGGTTCGGCTGGCCCAATGTGGTCCCCAGGTAAGCTGCTGTGGCCACCCATGCCCACCCGCTCCACGCTAGGCAGTGGAGTTGGGGGTGGGCCACCTATGGCTGCAGCATATTTGGCCTTGAGACGGTAGCGCTGGGCAGGGGTAAGGCTGCCCACACCTGGCAGCCCTCCACAGTGGCTGGCATCACTGGAGCGTCGCGACTCGTCCGGAGAGATGGGTTCATAGGCATCTGCCAGGCCTGCCCCACCAGGCATTGCCCCCGCCTCGCCCAGACATGGCCCAGCCAGGTATGGGGACACCAAGGATGAGCGCCGGCTCACGGTGTAGGCTGAGCTTACAGTACTGGTGGCGCTGCTCCGGCGCTCGTTCAGTGGCATGCCCATCTCTGATGCTGACAGCTCCACAATGCGCCTGTGAGAGGCAGGTGGCGGCGGCACAGAGATCCCAGGCACCTCCCCAGGCAGGCCTGAGGAAAGAAAAGGAGGAGTTACACCAGGGCACTCAGGACACAGTGTGGCACCAGTGGTCAGAGGAGGAACAGGCAGCCACTTCCAGTACCAGGACGTGGCCTCTTCCGTGATTAGTGCCTGTGAGGACAGGAAGCAGAGTCAAGTGGTGGTAACAAAGAGGGGACAGAAGATCATTTAGAATCACTTAGGTTGGAAAAGACCTTTAAGATCATCAAGTCCAAAGATGGGGCACAGCCCAGATGTGGGGGTCCACCACTAGTGAAAGGAAGGTGTGGAAACCTCTCTGGCTGCAAGCCAGACCTCTCTTGACACAGTGCCCACTGGACTGGCCTGACATCCGGGTGGGAGGGAACCACAGTCTCACCGGCTCCAGGGATGGCTGGCAAATTCAGGCCCTTGGTAGCTGATGGCTTCCTCATCTGCTTCAGTTTGTCAATGCGAAGATTTTCTAGCTTGTGGAGGGCCATGAGCCCTGATGTGCCCATGGGTTCACCGGGCACCACGTCCTCCAGTGTGGACAGATCCTCGTAGCTCCCACCTGCGTTGCCTGCCATCTCCACCCCACTGTCATTGTTGGTAGTGCTGCCGAGTGGGGAGCGGTCGCTGCTGCATGACGACTGCCCACCTGGGCTGGGCTGCGGCTTCTGGGAAGTAGCCAAAACATTAACCAAGGAAAAGGGGTGAGATATCCACTACACACCTAATGCAACCTGTGAGCCCACACCCTGACAGATGTGGAGATGACTCCCCTACCATACAAACTGACTCCTCTGACAGGCCTGGCCAGGCCTCCATCCGTCATCACAACCCCAGCTCCTTACCAAGGCCAAGTCAGGCACCAAGAGTTTGCTGTCATCCTTCCGAGCCTCAGTGGGGCCATTTGTGTCTTTCTCCTGCTTCATGTCTGGGGCACCACTGGGGGCAGGCAGTGCACGGCCTGGCACCACATCCCCTCGGTGCTTCTTGGTGACATGGGCGTCAGGGCCATGCACCGTCTTCACATGTTTGCGCAGGGAACTGGGGTCCGTGTAGCGCTTGGTGCAGCCTGGAATCTTGCACACATAAGGCTTCTGCAGGGGAAAAAGGTAGACATGGAGGAGGAAGCTGTTAATTCTGACCAGGTACCCCCACACACAACAAAGTACCAGCTGGGCATGAAATAAATCCCACTCCCCTCCCTCTCAAATAGGCCCAAGAATTGAGGGAACTGAGGGTGGGAAAGGATCAAAGAGGCTGAGTCCCCTTGGAGGGGGCATGTTAGGTGCTACATCAGGGCCTGAGGGAGAATGCAAGGACAGTGCTCCACAGGAGTGGGGCAGGGGGTAAAGGTGACCATAGAAAGGAGCAGGGGGACATACTATATTAGAGCAGGCAAGGAGAGAATTGGGGCACACAGAAAAAAAAAAGCAGGGATGCAGGGAGTTTTCAGAGTACGGGACTAATCAGGAGACATACGGAGAGCCCAAAGGGGTGCAAAGAGCCCCAGATTTGTCTGTACCTCGTTAGAGTGAGTGCGGTTTTGATGCTTGGCCCGGTCAGAAGCATTGGAGAAGGCCTTGTTGCAACCTTCGTGTTCACACACGTAGGGTTTTTCACCCGTGTGTGAGCGCAGATGCGTCTTGAGGTTCTCCAGGCGCGAGTAGGCTTTGTTACAGCCCTCGAACTGTGCAGGCAAGCAGGGTGAAATATGCCACATACCTTCAACAGACCCTGTACCACATCACCCCCACAGTACCTACCCACGGCACATCTGCCACGGACACATATCACACCTCCCAAACAACACAAAACGCAGCTGACCTCCTTCAGGTTCATGTCCTCATACCACTGCACAGCCCTTTACCCTTCTGGCCTACATCACGCCACCTCACTATGCACTGGCCAGATGGCCGTGCTGTACCCAGCCCACTACATACCTCTTTACCTCATGTGCATCTCTGCCATGCCATTGATCACACGGGCTCTGGTCTGCCACACATGAACACCACTCTTATCATGCACTACCATGCTCCCAACCACCCTGTCTGTCCCACTTCATTTCTCCCATCACATGTGCCCCTCAATGCCATGTACCAGACAAGCCAGCTCGCACCATGCCCAGAGCTCTGCCTGGTGCAAGACACCACAGCTTTGCAAAGGCTCATGCCAGCTCACCGTGCATTTGTGAGGTTTCTCGCCTGTGTGACGTCGCATGTGCACCACCAACATGTACTGAGCCTTGAACGGCCTCTGCTCCCGGGAACATGCTGCCCAGTGGCACACAAACTCCTTCTTCTCCCCATGGATATGCTCATTGTTGATGTGCTGAGGAGAGAGGGGCATCACTGGTGGCATTGGGGAGGGCACCAAGGGTCAGGGAGATACAGGTGTCTTAAGAGAATGTCATGGGAAAAATGGACATAGAGGGACTGGGATGGCAGGTGGAGACACCAGAGGTTAGTGGAAAACGGAGTGGGCAGATGGTGTCTAGAGGATGCAGGGGATACAGGAGATGGCTGGGGGCTACTTTGGGAGGACCAAGAGAAGACATATGGGTCAAGGTGGTCTGAGGTGTGGTCAAGGGGATATAGGAGAGTTGGAGTATCTGGAGGGAGACATAGAGCAAAGGAGGAAGTCTGGATGCACCAGTGATTCAGGAGAGCTGCCCCAGGGGTGAGGAAGGCCAGACTGGGTGTTCCCCCTCGGGATATGGTATGAGAGGGTCACAAAGAACTCGCCCACAAGAAGTGGTGGATGCATGTCGCTCCCTTCTGAGGGGCAACTTCCAACATCATGCACCTGTGTGGTGAGTTCTCAGGGTGGGGGAGACAGGGCAGCTGCCCAGTATAGGACAGTCTTAGAGTAGGAGTCGTGGGTTGACACAGGGGGATGTCAGTGAGCAGCCTGAGGGCAGGTTCTGATACTGGCTGTACCCAGGCAGGACCTAACTCACATGCACCAGCTGCTCCTGCGTATCAAACTCCTTGGCACAGCCGTCCCAGTAGCAATTGGTTTCATACACAGTCTCAGACTCAGGTTTTCCATCCTCCTTCTCCAGATCTTCCCGAACATCAAGCATCCCCAGCAAGGGGTCCTAGAAGAGCATAGCCAGATCAGCATTCCCAGGTATGACCCTTCATGCTCCCTGTTACTGAGAGTGGTGCCAGAGAGGAGCGTAGAGCCCTGGGGAAGTGGGGGTTCTCAAGGCCTGAGGAATACCTGGGTGCCTGTGGAAGCTGGACTGGAGATGTCACCCTCAGACCTCTCCTCTGGATATTTGGCAGTCAGAGGGCTGGTGAGGCTCCACTCCAACTTTAGCTGCTACCGGGGCAGGCAGAAGGTGGAAAGCAGTCAGCACTGAGATGTTCACTGGACCACCGCTTATATGTGATGCAGTGCTTATATGGATGCAAGGCCCCCTTACCTGGCAGTGTTTGAGGGTCCCACGAGCTGGGGCATGGTGCAGGAGCCCAGGGCGGGTGGACAGGTGTTCATGGGAGCTACATGGGGGGGGGGGCGGGGTGTGACTGTACAGGTGACCTTGGCCCTTCTGCTGACCCGGTGGACTCTGGTACCCCACTGATGGACTGCAAAGAGCAAGAGGGATGAGCAGATGACACCATCAGAGGAGAGAAATTTAGGTCTTCTGAGCCAGGGAACCCAGATGTCTGAACTCCCAGCCCCTCCTTCCCTAACCCACCATCCCACTTTGCTCCCACCTTCCCTAGCCCTCATCCCAGACACTCCCCAAGTTGGGAATCGGCATTCAGGCTCCCTGACTGACAGGCTGCATGCATGCCAGCAGGGCTGAAGTCTGGTGCCCACCTGATGGTGCTGATGGAGAGGTGGCCATAGGAGCCACTGGCAGAGGCACAGCGGGAGTTGATGAACGCAACGAGAGAGTTGGGTGAGGTGCGGATTACCGTCTGCAGGTCAATGCTAGAGTCTGACAGGGGTGAGATGGACAGTGCCCGCTTCTTGCCCAGTTTGCCTGCACCACGGGGTGTTGAGAACCGTGAGCCTGGGATGGCAGCAGAGAGTGGGGGGCACTCCTCTCAGCATGGGTCCTAGGAGGCTGAAGAAACCCCCAAGGACACAAGCCTGGTGCTTTGGAGCCTGGAGGAGTACCCTGAGTGTGCCAATTAGCTTCTGAGAAGAGAAGAGAAGAGAAGAGAAGAGAAGAGAAGAGAAGAGAAGAGAAGAGAAGAGAAGAGAAGAGAAGAATTAGAATAGAATTAGAATAGAATTAGAATAGAATTAGAATAGAATTAGAATAGAATTAGAATAGAATTAGAATAGAATTAGAATAGAATAGAGTTGGAAGAAACCTATGATGATCATCTGGTGCAACTGCCTGACCAATTCAGGGCTGACCAAAAGTTAAAGCATGTTATTAAGGTATTGTCCACCCATTAGGGTGGCATGTTTGACCACCCTCTCGGTAAAGAAAAGCTTCCTCATGTCCAGTCTAAACTTCCCATGATGCAGCTTTGAGCCATTCCCACATGTCCTATCGCTGGATCCCAGGGAGAAGAGATCAGCACCTCCCTCTCTACATGCCCTCCTCAGGAAGCTGGAGAGTGCAATGCAGTACCCCTCAGCCTCTTTTTCTCCAAACTAGACAAACCCAGAGTCCTCAACCACTTCTCACAACGCATGCCTTCCAGCCCTGTCACCAGCTTTGCTGCCCTCCTCTGGATGCGTTTGACGACCTTCACATCCTTCTCAAATGGTGGGGCCCAGAACTGCAAACAGTGGCCGAGGTGAGGTTGCACCAACACTGAATACAGCAGGATAATCACCTCTTTTGAATGGCTGATGATACTGTGTTCAATGCACCCCAGGATGCAGTTTGCCCTCTGGGCTGCCAGGGCACACTGCTGACTTCAGCTTCCTGTCAACCAGCACCCCCTGATCCCTCTCTGCAGGGCTGCTCTCCGGCCACTCCTCTCCCAATTTATACTTGTTGCTGGCTTTGGACTGTGGCAAGGTTCAAAAGTGTCCCCCCTCCCTACCACAGCCACCAATGTTCCTAGAGGTTACCTGAACCCCTTGACACATACATACTCCCTGCTACAGCTGATATCATCCCAAGAACAGTGCCCAATCCCCTTGGCCACAGCGAACACAAATCCTCCTGTTTACATAGGCATCAGTGTTCCAAGAAAGATACCTGAAGGTCCAGCAGTCTCTTCTCTCATCACAGGCACCACTGTCCCCATCACTGCCCAGCCACCTCAGCACACACCCCTGCACTCGCGACAAAATCAAGGCAATCCCCAGGAGATGCCTAAACCTCTTGTAGAACCCCTACCTGCCCCATGCCCTCCCAAGACTGGAGACTTACCATCACCACTGCCTGGGTGCTCGGTTCCTGGCACCAACCCATAACCACGGTGACTGCTCATGAGGTTTGACTGATGGCATAAGGGGAAATCAAGTCCTGGCAGAGGGGAAGAGAAAGATGGGAATCATAGAATCACAGAATGATAAAATTGTTAGGGTTGGAAAAGACCTCTAGGATCATCAAGGCCAACTGTCAACCTAACACTACCATGTCTCTTAAACCCTGTCCCAAAGTGCCACATCTACACGTCTTTTAAATACCTCCGAGGATAGCGACTCTACCACCTCTCTGGGCAGCCTGTTCCAATGTCTGACCACTGTTTCAGTAAAGAAATTTTTCCTAATATCCAATCTAAACCTCCCCGATGCAGCTTGAAGCCCTTTCCTCCCGTTCTCTCGCTAGTGACCTGCGAGAAGAGGCCAACATCCACCTCAGTACAACCTCCTTTCAGAAGTTGTAGAGAGCGATAAGGTCTCCCCTCAGCCTTTTCTTCTCCAGGCTAAACAACCCCAGTTCCCTCAACCTCTCCTCAAAAGACTTGCTCTTTAGATCTTTCACCAACTTCATTGCCCTTCTCTGGGCACGCTCCAGCAGCTCAATGTACTTCTTGTCCTGAGGGCCCCAAAACTGAACCCAGGATTTGAGGTGCGGCCTCACCAGTGCCAAGTACAGAGGCACAATCACCTCCCTGCTCCTGCCGGCCACACTATTCCCGATAAAAGCCAGGATGCTGTTTGGCCCTCTTGGCCACCTGGGCACACTGCTGGCTCGTATTCAGCCAGCTGCCAACCAACAGCCCCAGGTCATTCTCCTCCAGGCAGCTCTCCAGCCACTCCTCCCCAAGCCTGTAGCGTTGCGTGGGGCTGTTGTGACCAAAGTGCAGGACCTGGCACTTGGCCACGTTAAACCAAAGGAAGACGCATTAGGGTGGGTGGCACAAGGAGGAGAGGAAATCCCCAGGGCATCCCTGAACCTAATGACTGAATCTGAAGGCAGGTACCCCTCACGCCCATGCCAGGCACCACTCAGGCCCAAGCACTGGCCAGGATGAGGGGGCTATGACCAACCTTGTGGTCCTGAGGCACCCGGGGCTGGTCCGTGTGGTGGGCGCAGGCAGCAGTGCTCAGCATAGCCAGTGGCTGGGGGGCTGACAGGGTTGAACATATCGTCGCGGGGCCTGGCCAGGCTCAGGAGCACATCTGGTCCTCGCCGAGGGGCTGGAGCCGGTCGGGGCCTGAGGAGAACGAGGGTGAGCTGCCTCCCGGCCCTCGAGCCCCGCGCCCGACGGCGGCCGGCGCTGCCCCGTGCCCGCCAGGGGGCGCCGCAGCACCGCGGGACCGCCCGGGCCGCCCCATCCGCCGCGGCAGGGGCCCGCCCGGCCCGGAGGTTCTCCCGGGGGCCCCCGCCCCGCCCCGCCCCGCCCCGCCCCCCACAGCCTGAACCGTCGCGCCGCACCGCAGCGCTTTGTGCCCTCGGCTTCGCGGCAGCCCCCAACACAGACCTCTGCCCCGGGCCCACGGCAAAGGGGAGGTCCCAGGGGCACTGCCAAGGCGGGAAGGGCAGGTGACAAAGGGGGAAACTCTCTCCCCCCCATTTTGGGGCACAGTCACAAACGAGGTTCCTAGGCTGAGGAACTGGGCTAGGTGCATTGACTCAGCCGCAACCACCGATGAACTTCTCTGCGTACCCAAAAACTTTGGGGGCCCCTGCTCTGCCACGGTGGCCCCTGGCATTTTCCCTTGCCCTCTCCCACGCGTACACATCTTGGTGCTCCCTTCCCATTACGGTGGCCCCCCTTTCCCTAAGGGCTCCCACTTTCTTCCTGGAGCTGGAGGCCATTCCTCACCTGGGGCACAGGCCTGTATGTACCTGGAAGGGAGAAGGGGTTGGTGCAAGAGGAGATGTCTGTGTGGCCAGGGTGCAGACCCCCCACATCCCACTCCTCTCTTGCTGACATTGCAGAGACATAAACCATGCAGAAAACTGCATGCCTCCGGCAGGCTGGGTGGGGGCAGGAGGCACAACTCACGGCAGCTCTGTGTCACCAAAGCTACCTGGCCAAACTTGAAGGCCACCCGCCACCCCCTCCAAAGCAAGCATGTCTGTCCCCATGCTCCTGGTGCCGGGCAGGACCCCAGGCTCTTGTGGCACCAGCACAGGGAAGGTAACACACCCCAAGCACAAGGACCTCAGATCAGACCATTGCCCACCTCAAGGCCATCTCCGATAGCTTTGCACAAGCGGTGACACTGCTGCAGGGTACCCTGCGGTCACCCATCACTAGCATCCCCAGATACCAACTTAGCAAGGTGCCCTTGTACTTGGCGCTGTACTAAGAGGGTCCTGCCCCAGCAAGAGTCCCAAGCCCACTGCAGTGTCTGTTTCAGGGTGAATGAAATACACCCACATGCACCCAGACACCCACGCAAACATCTGCACTCAAGCACACACATAGATATAAAAACTGCGAGCCCTAACTGCTGAAAGGGGAAACAAAGGCACAGGTGGTTAGAACCATTCTTGGTCAAAGGACCGGAGCTGGCACCCTGCTTTGCCCTCCTGCTGGGTCCCTGCAGCATCTGCAGGTCCCACCCAGCCCTGCCATGGGTCCCCACCCTGCCTGCAGGTCAAAACCCTGCCCTGTCCCACCCACACACTGCACCCCTGCCCACAGGGCTCAGCCCAGCCCACTGTCACATCCAGGCCTGCAGGTTCCTGCCCTGTGCCTGGGTCCCATTTCCACCTGCCACTCTGCCTGGCCCTGCCCATAGTCAGATCTCTAATCGTGGCTGTGCAGTCCGCCTCTGCACCCAGGTCCTGGCCCACAGCCCCATCCCCACCCATGGCCACTGTCCTGCCCCAAGACCCTCCAGGGCTTACATGAAGGACAGAGGCTCTGGAAGGAGAAACAACCACAGGGTGAGGGAGAGGCATGTGTGGGTGGCGCTGGGAACAAGGCCTCCTGCCCCCTCAGCCTCCCCCTTTGACAGACCAAGGGAATCGCCCCAAACAAGGGGTCTGGGGGAGTGGGAGCCCCTCACCCCGCTGGGAAAGTGCTGGATTGCGTTTGGAGCACGGGGGGTGGGGGGGGGAAGGGGGGCAGCAATTCTTCCGCATGAGTTGCCCCTTTGAAAGCTTGTCTCAGGGCTTTGTGAGAGTGTCAGCCAGGAAGAATGGGGGGGGGGGGAGGGGGGGGGGCAGCGGGGCAGGCAAAGGGGGAGGGAGGTACCCGGGAAGGTGGTGGTGCTGGGGAACCCGGCAGGGGAGGGGGGAGA
The DNA here is from genome assembly GCF_963921805.1 of Phalacrocorax carbo. NCBI lineage: Eukaryota > Metazoa > Chordata > Aves > Suliformes > Phalacrocoracidae > Phalacrocorax > Phalacrocorax carbo. The sequence goes on from NC_087539.1 coordinate 176,178, forward strand.
GGGGGCCGCAGAGGAGGGGCGTCTTACCTGCCTACAGGACCTGGGCCTTGCAGCAAAGACTGGGGGGATTAGCTCTAGGGGAAGTCTCCCATCTGCCCCCTACCCCAGCCGCAACATCTAATGAAGAGAGCCTTTGCAAGTCCCTCACAGACATTTGTCTAGTTGTGGAGTCAACCGCAGCAAAAACCCCCCAGCCCTTTGCGCACACAGCTATTCACATGTGCACAGACACACACACACACACACACACACAGGTGCATGAACATACATTTGCACATATCTGCAGAGGCACATTTGCAGCTAGGCAATGATGGCGGGGTGCTGGAGTTCAGCAAAGCCAAAGTCCCCTGTCTCTCCCTCGCCAGAACCATCATCTGAGCTCCCCCAGGCTGCCCCTAGACCCACCGTCTTAGCCCACCAGCTCCTCGCTCTGTACAAGAGCGGGCAGGTTGCTACCATGCAGTGCAGTAGCCATATGCAGCCACGCCAGCCCGAAGGGGAGCAGGGCTGTGCCTGTTCAGGCAGGCACACCCACCTGCTGCAGCAGCAATGGGACGATGGGCTCTGCCCTGGACCCATCTGGCTCCTACCAGCCTACAGCTCCCCACCCCAGCCTGGACTGGGGACTTGCTGCCCTGAGTTCCAAGCAGATGGAGCACCATCTGTGGGGCCAGGAAAAGGGTTAATTCACCCATAGCCTTTGTGATGTCCCCTCTACCTTGCCAACTCTTAGCCCCTAGCCCCATTCACCTTGCTATGCACAGCTGTGCCAGCCTCTGCCACGCCAACCACCTGCTATTTCCCTGCATGCATATATACACACACATTCACACACATTCACAGAGTACATGTGCACACACCCACAGAGCGACCACCACACAAACTCCATGGGCACACACACAGCAGTACACACACACAAACACTTATACACACCAGGGAACACGTATGTCCAATGGAACACATGCAAAGCTGCATGTGCATACACACAGCACACATGCACACAACACATGCATATGCACAGGTTTACATAAATATGCATCGAGCACACAAGGGCACACAAGGCACAAACAGGCACAGCATACCAACACACATGGAGAACACACAGGCACATTGCACAAGGCATATTACTCCCGCCTCAGGACTCCCCAGCCTTGCGCACCATCTCCCTGCCTGGGGTGGCATCCCCTCTGTGCTCCCTCAAGCAGCCATGATGCTGGACTGAGGGCAGCTCAGTGGGGCTCAGGTCCCCGCCACCCACAGTCACTGGCCATCTAGGTACAGCAGAAGGGACGGGGTCCCACTGTGCCAAGACAGCCTCTCCTTCCTGGGTCTAGGCAGAGGGGAGGAGTTTGATGAGCAGACCCAGCCTGGCAAGGTCTGGGTCTGCTGCTGGGGCAGGCTGGAGACAGGCGGGTGCCGGGCAGGCATGACAGTGGTGACATGGCTCTCTCCGATCCCGCACATTCCCCCTTGCTGAGCACCAGCATGGAGGGGTGGCTACGCAAGGCAGAAAATGCCCAGGGCCCACAGGTCCCAGCTGCAGGATGCTCCCCCCCAGCCCATGGGGTCCGCTGGGGCTCCCCAGACCCTGGTGGCCCCCTGAGCAGGGGAAGCTGGAGGGGGCCAGGGACATCGGGAGCCAATGGGAACTGGCCCGCGGCTCCCCCACCGCCGTGCTTGCCTCCCCCGCCTGCCGCACACCGCTGCGGCCCACCCAAGTCGCAGCCTATGGGCATAAATTTGAGAGCCAGGCGCAGCCGGGATTGAGGGGAATCTTCCCTCGGTCTCCTCCTGCCAAGAAACTCAAACTGAAACACATTCCTCCTCCTCTCTGCCAAGAAAACAAGGAGCGCAGCCAGCGGCAGGAGCAGTTGAAGCAGGGCTGGCTCCAGACACCAAAACGCTGCACAGGAGGGGCTCAGGACTGGCCATCCCCCTCCCCCCCAGCTCCTTGCCTTTTATTTCCTGCAAACACATCTAAAACCTGTCATCTGGCTCCAGTTTCCTGAGGACACTGGAGAACGGGAGGGGGGAAAGGGAAGGAGACAGAGGAGAAGGCGCAAAAGGAGATGTAGAGAGCTTGTATCGCAGGACGACCGTCAGGATGCCCACACTGATGGGTGGTGGAGCAGAAACGGCGGGAAGGAGGGGAAGACACAGACCTAGTCACTGATAGGGAAATCGCACACCGTTAGGAGACCTGGCTGCAAAAGGAGGAGGAGGAGGAGGAGGAGGAGGCGGGCTGCACCCTGCCGCACACTGTGATGGGGCAGACCCCCAAGCCAGCTCCCCCCTTGCACCGGGAACACTCCCTGCTCCCAGCCACCTCTGGCAGCTCCGGGGCCCGCCAGCCTGCAGCAGTGGATGCAGTATGCTGCGGCACAGTGGCTGCCATCCAGCCCACACACAGGGGTGGTGGGGATCCCTGTCTGCGCCTCGGCATTGTCCCCATCATCTCCTGCCCCAGGCCCAGCCCCGGTAGGGTTAACTGCCGCGGAGTCCCACTGTGGAGGAATGTGATGTCAGGGCTGGATTAGCCCGTGCGGCCGAGATCCCAGCCGATAGACCAGCAGCGCTGAACTGTGTGTGGCACAATCCATCAACCCGCCCAGCACAGCCCCCGGGTGTGGGGGGCCTGGGGGAGGGCTCTGTGTGTGCATGCGTGGGGGCATCTGTGTTTCTGTAACCGTGTGTGTGAATGCACAAGTTTGGCCATATGTGTTTGCATGTACGGAGAGGGATTTGTGTTTATGAGTGAGTACATTTTGGGGGGGTGCTTGTTTGTATGTACTCACAGATGTGTTTGCATGCATGCTTGCACATGTGCTTGTGCATGTCTACACATCCATGCAATGTGCATATGTGCCTCTCTACATGTGCATGTCACGAACTACAACAGTAGCTAAGAGGGAGCTGCTCTATGTTTTCAGGCCCAGTCACCCCAAACCCTTACTCACTGAGGGTCAAGGGAGTGCCAGACCAGAGAGAAGAGGCAGACAGAGAGCAGGGTCCAGTGGTGCAGCAGGACCTAGGGTGGGGGCCCCAGAAGGCCACCACAGCATATCCGTTTCACCCCCTCAGGAAAGGTGGGCTGTAGCCCCCGGGTAGGCAAACCCCTGAGCCCACGACAGGCGCAGAGCTCTGCCGACACCCCGGCAGCCCTCATCTCAGCTGTCTTGTGACCCAAGGTCAGCCACATGCCCAATTGGTTTAACCCTACAGGGCCTTAGGAAAAACATTGATCTGGCTTAATATCTGTCTTCCTGCACTGGGGCAGCAGCTCAGACAGAGCCACAGCCAGGGCCGTTCTGCAGCCACAGAACACGGCAGAGGGCCAGGCTGAGCTGCAGCATGTAGGTGAAAGTAGCAAGGCTGGAAGAGAGCTACTGGGGACCCAATGCTCCCTCATGCCAGCAACAGTTCAGGATCAAGGGGACACATCCTAGGTGCCTCCCAGGGCAGGTGGGGGTCTGGCAGTGTCAACACACTCCTCCCCAGCTATGACATCTCCTGCAGCCTCCTGAGGCGCCACAGCTGGCACCCGTTGCGGGTGGGGAAATGGCACTGATGGTGGGGTAAAGATGGTGAAATTCCCCGCTGGAAGAAGACCCTTTTCCCTGCCCTGGGACCAAGTTGGGGCCAGGCCAGTCTGCACTGGGGAGATGCTTCCCCTGACCCTACACGCTTTCTCATCTCTGCGTCCAGCAGAACCGACGTGCAGCCCTCCCGCCCAGCTGCCTCACTATGCATCTGACCCCACTATCAGGCCAGGCCTTTAGGGTGAGCCCAAGCTCCTCTGCATGGGGCAGCTAATCTGCCCAGGACTGCAGCTGCCACAAAGCGCATTGCTTCAGGTTCAGGGGGTCTGAAAGGGGATGATTCAGGGTCATGATCCCATGCTGGTGTGGGCTGCCAAGCTCGTTCCAAGGTGGTCCCTTGTCTGGAAAAGATGTGGCAGAGAAGAACCAGCTTTGGGGGAAGGTTACACGTGTGGAGGGAAAGGGCAGAGACATCCATGCCAGGACGGATTCAGGACATCCTCCCACTCCATTCTCCCTCCTTCCCTCCTCCAGCCCTGGCCACCACCTTCAGAAAACGTAACACATCCTCATTCCCCACCCCATGACAAAATTCTTCTCTGCCCTTCACACCACTTCCAGTAAGGACCAGAGGTCCCTCTCCAGCCCACCCATCCCTCCAGCAGCTCAGCCTTACGCAAGCCACAGTACACCACCACCCATACACACACTGCATCTCAGCAGGGGGCAAAACAATCCAGCCCCTCGCTCCCACATGCATCTACACCCACTCACGACCATGCACTGACATGCCTCTAGACACGTTAACACATGCTAACACACGTGTGCTTTGGGAAGAGGGGAAGGCAGCCCTGGCTGCCCTGTCTCCAGTGTATCCCAGGGCAGAGACAGCCCATGGAGGAGGGCTGCAGGGTGGGAGCTCACAGCTCCACGCTCCCAGCGGCTGTTGCCCCAGTAAAGCAGGGACCGCCAGCCCTCAACCACAAGCTGAGCCACTCAGGAAGCCATGGCAAGCCAGGCAGGAGTGATGGTGCTTGATAGGTGGTCCCAGGGCAGGCAATTGTCGCAGGCTTGCACGTTGTTTGCTTTGGCCCCCAGCACACACTACCCCTGCAAATTGCTCACACAAAGACACTTCCCTGGCCCCTACCTTCATTGGGCTGGAGTGTGGGTGGGGGCAAGGTTTTGGGGTGGGGGTAAGGGGGGTGCACACATGGCAGCAGCTGCTATAAGGAATTTTTATGCTTCCCCCTTCCTTCCCAGTGCTGGAGGGAAATGGCAAAATTGAACATGTGGGACCCATAAAAGCCCAGCTCTGAGTCATGGCTGTGGGAGCCCCCACCAGGCACAGCTCCTTCCCATGGCATCAAGACATCACCCCCAACCCAGCATGCTCCTGTGTTACATGAAGGAAATCCTGCCATCCCAAGGGAGAGAAGGTAGGACATGGCAGGCAGTGGGCTGCAGTGTCATCTGTCCTCCCACTGCAATCAGGGTATTTCACACCGAGCCTGTTCCCACCCCAACAGCTCCATCCTGCAAGATTCCTCAGAAGATGGGAACAGGAGGATGTGCACGGACCTGGCAGGGACTTCGGCGGTCATTGAAGGATTAGATATACAACAGCAATCCCTTCTAATCTGTAGAACTGCCTGTCTCTTGACATGCTGAGCGTGGAGCAAGGTAAGCACAGCACTTGGGGATTTAGGCAGGAGACCCCCTCTGTGTGCTGAGAGGTGGTAGTGGGAGTGCCCTCAGGCTGTTCCCAAAAGGTCACAGCGATCCCTTGCCTGCTGGGACACATCTGTCTCTCCCGAAGTATCTGCCACTGGTGGAAGTGGGTGGCACAGATGCCTGCTCTCCTGTTCCTCCACTGGAGACCCTCTCTGTCCATACACACAGCAACCCCATCACCAAGAGCCATGTTCTCTGCCACCATGGGGGACATCGGCCAGCGCTTTGCTCCCCCTATATCAGGGATGGGAGCTTGGCAGTGGGGTTGTACCACAGCTGGAACCATCGTCACCACCCCAGCCTCAGCCCCGGATGCAGCAGAGCTGAAACCTGACTCTGTTTTTGCTGCTTGTTCCCACTCTGAGGCAGCTATTTTATCAGCTGTTCACCTCGCTATTCTGCAGCTTCTGAATGGTTTTGATGTGCCGTAAGTACTGGGGTGGGTACACTTGCTGTGTTCCTGTGAAGATTTCTGTAAAAGAATCCCCTCCGTCTCACTCAGGACCCACCCAATGGGCCTTTGTTATTTATCACATCACTGGGATTGCTATACACCCAGAGAAGATAACAAGACAAACTGAGGCACAGACAGAGACTCCAGTACCACAGATGCAAGACACCAAACCAGGCAGATAACGTGCACACAGGCGTACAGGTATGTACACTCAAACAGGCCCCTCTGTATACGTGTCCCTAGCGTGCACACACATACATGCTCCTGAGGGACACTCGGGGCTAAGGAGGATAGCTCTGCTTTCTGACCAACTAACAGACACTCAAGGTTTCCCTGTTCCAGTTTGTCAGTACAGACAGACAAGAACAGGCCCAGTGGCCTGCAGAAGGAAGGAAAGACACCACCCAAATATCCTTTTGTGGAACACAAGCCACACATGGGTATGTGCATGTAGTATAGGTGTGCACATGTCTGTGCGCATGTGAACATGCATGTACATGAGACCGCATGCCTGTGCAGGTACATAGATGTGCAAGGGTGTGCACACTTGTACAGCATGTTGGAGCGGTGGAGAGAGTGGTATTCCCCAGGGACTATGGGCTGACCAGCCTCTCCAGCACTGCAGCTGGAGACCTGAGCCACGGTATATCACCAACAGCTTCTCCCAGTTGCACTGGAAGAAGGGCCTTCATGTCTTCCAGCCCATCCACCTACCCACCCTTCACACATTCTGGACAGCGAGCCACAAATCCCCCTCCAAGCCCAAGATCAACACCCGCCTCTCCTCAGGCTGCCCTGACATGACAACACGCGTCACGAAGTGTCTGCGCTGACTCACTCCCCCGGATGGAAACTTCCCTGCTCCAGGGAGATTCTCACAGCTCAGCCAGCTCCGGCACCATGAGGGGAATGCAGTACTGAGTCAGTTCCACTAGACCAGCCACGGGGGCCTGGCAACCTTCAGCTCCCAACCTGCTCCTGAATTTGTGTTGGTCTTTGTGATAGAAAAGACCCTGGAACGTCGGGGAGATGAGGACCCCCTGCCCCCAAGCAACCAGTGACTTGGCTACAAGCAGATGCTGAGAGGGCCTCACAAGTCCACTCATAAGCATTACTCGGAGCTCATGCATGCACACAGCAGCAGCTGGGCTGGCAGATGCATGAAGGTATGCGCTGGTGGGCTCAGGTCAGCATGCACCAGTCTCCTCAGAAATGCTGGGATCCTTGGTAGTTGGGGAATTTGGGGGTCCTACCAGACACAGGCAGTTTTCGTGTGGATCTGCTGCAGGGTCTCAGCTTCCAGGAGACCCCCTTGCCCTCAAAGACCCTTTCTGAGTAACAGTATCCTTCACTGTCCTGGGGAAAGGCTCAAGGGAGGGTGAGGACCAACCCAGCTCACACAATGCAAAGACAAGTGCATCAATAAACTAGCTTCAAACACCCATAACAGCACGGAGGGGACAGTAGGTGCCTTCACCATCCTGTCTCCCACAGAGGCAGCTTCTGCCTCAGCTGGACACAGTAGACCTAGCCACACCGGAAAGTCTTCCTAGGTCTGAATTTCTGAAGGAGACACTTCATCCAGCTGCTTCCTCTTCCCTTCCACCCAACCCATCCCTGCATCAAAACCCAATGCCCACCCTCAGGATGGTGTGTCCATCAGCTCAGGTTTGCCACACACAGCCTATATAGCAGAGTGGGGGAAAACTCGGGTATCTGGGTATCCAGCAGCATCTGCCGGGCTCCCACATCCCTTCCAGGGCTAGGCACAGGACCCTAGCTGTGGCTGGAGTATCTGCTAGTTTCCCAAACCCCAAACACAGATGCAAATGCCACAGAGATCCAGCCCCAATCAGAGGCAGCTGCCTGCCTCTCCATCCTCATAGAAAAGGTGCAGCCCTCAGACTGTCACTGCAGTGCTGAGTGCCCCCCATTCTGGTTAGGGACCATCTGGACTTCACAGGTGTGCACAGGGCCTGGTCTAGAGCACCGTGAGACAGAAAGGGTAATTCTCCAGAGTGACGCTTCCTCTGCCTTTAGCCTTCCTGTGCTCCTGGATCACTGAGGGCTTGATGCAGTTTGGGTATCCCCTGCAGGCCTCTCTGGTCGACCCCAAAAAGGGTGGCCTGTGCCTGTAGAGGCTCGGTTAGCTCATGCTCAGCTACAAGGTTTCCCATGCGTGGGACATTTCTGTGGCACCCTCTGCTACAGCCCACATGGGGATGGAAGAAGTGCAGCCCCAGGGCCCGTGGGATGAAGGCTGGAAAGCTGAGGTGTGCCGGGATGTGGGCATTTCACCACAGTTTCTGGGAGGATCCTTGGGGTGTGCTGACTCCCCCCTGCATCTCACTCCTGCCAGATACTTGCCAACACGGCCTAGCAGGCTGTCAGGGGAGCAGGGGGACCCACTGCCCCAGCGCCAAACCCTCCTCCCCTGAGAGCCTCGCCCAGGGCCCCAGGTTCGGTGGGTACTGTTGGTGGGGGATACAGCCAGCTGCTCCAGCTGCAGGACACGCAAGCTAGGCCAGCCAGCCTTGTGTCCTGGCAAAGCAGCTGGGTCCAGAGGCCCACGAGGTGGCTGGCGAAGGCCTGTGCGTACCACGACTGGCCCAGGGTAAGAGGGCTCCAAATGGCCAGGAGCTTGCACCGGCAGCACGGGTCTCGCTGCTCACCATCCATGTGTGCCCGGCGACACCCCTGCAGCTGCTGCGTCACTTGGGCCAGGGCATCAACTTCCACCCGGTCGCTGCTCACCGTCCAACACCCCCCACCCGGGCAGGGTGCCGGGGCTACCTGCCCACGAGCCTGCAGCACCCTGCTCCAGCCCAGCCCTCCCCTCTCCGAGCTCCAAGAGGCTTCACCGGGCGGGCACAGCAGCGGCGCGGCCGGGGCAGCCCACCCACCCGGCGCACGGAGCGCAGCGGGAGCGTGAGGGCGTGGGAGTGGGTGTGAGCGCCAGTGTACGTGACGGGGAGCGCGGCGGGGCCGGGGCGCGCTGCCGGTGCCCCCGAACGCACTCGCCCCATCCGACCCAGGACGGCCTCGGCCGCCCCGCGCTGTCCGACCCCGCTCCCGGCCCGCGCCCCGCCGGGCCCCGCGCCGGGAGCCCCGGTCGAGGTCATCCCCCGGCGGCGACGGGACGCGGGAGCCGGACGGCCCCGACGCGGCCCGGCAGAGGGTCTAGCGCCATCCCGCCTCCTCCGAGGAGCGGGTGCCCGCGAGCGCCCCGAGCCCCTACCCGCGGCCCCGACCCGCCCGACGGCTCCTACCTCCGAGCGGCTCCGAGCGGCGCCGGGCGCGGCGGCGGGTCCCGCGGCTCCGCGCTCCCCCTTCCCGCGGCTGCAGCTGCGGCTCGGTCCGGGCGAGAAGCGGCACATCCAGGGGGACCCTGGCGGTCGGGGCGGGACGATACGGGACGGCGCGGCGCCCCCCGCACTTCCCCGGCCCGCCCCGGGCGCCCAGAGAAAGTTGCCGGAGCCCCGCGAGGGCGGCGCGTCCTGGCAAAACTGGCGGAGCCGCGGGTCCCGCTCCGCCAACTTGGGCGGCGGCGCCGAGCGCGCTCGGGACGGAGACCCCGGCCGGGAGCGCCGGCGGCTCCAGCCACTCCGAAAACCCGGGCTGGATCCTGCACACGCGCGCACGCGGGGCACGAGCGCCCGCCAGGGCCCTGCACACGCGCGGGGGCCGCGCGCACCCCGCGCGCGTGGTCCGTGCACATGCAGGGTCCCGCACGGGGGCCGCCCTGCTCACACGTGCACCCGTGTCCGTGGACAGGGGTGTGTGCACTCACAGGTCCTGCACACGGGCACAGGTGCTCACGCGCCTTCGTGTATGTACGTGCAACAATTGCACGCTTACGGAGGTGGGCACGTGTGCGTGCACCTGTGCACGAGTACACAGGGTGCAGATAGCAGACACACGCACAGACACCCCTGCACATGCGTGTCTTTGTCCGCTCATGTGCAGAAGCATGCACACATGCATTTGTGCACGTATAAACAGACGCACGTGCACAGCCTCCCCATGCACATCGCACACCGGTGTGCACACAGCGCACGCAGGTCACGCAACTACCAGCCAATGCTCCCGGTGTCCAGCCTGGCCCCACTGAGGCAGCCTGGGGACCAAGGTCCCAGCACCTCCCATCGCCCCAGCTGGCAGAGGCCAGAGCTCCCTGTGCAGGCGTCCCGAGGTAGCTGAGGGGAGGGAGCGGGCAGAGGTGGCCTGTCTCAGGCTGACACCTCCCCACAGGGCTGCACGGCCTCAGCATCCCGTGTAGCCTGGATGCCGCTGGGGACCCGGACCGACCCTGCACCGGTGCCCTGGGCATCACTGAGCAGAGACCACCCTCCCCAGCACTGGAACCGTCACCTAGCAGGAGCAAACCCACCTCCCTCAAGAGACCTCTGGCAGGGACGAAGGGATATGGTGGCTTCAGCGAGGTGCTCTGCCCAGCATGCTACTGAGGAGCCCCGGAGCCGGCTTGTGGTTTGGGGGGAACTGCGGGGGCGGGGGGGCGGCATTGACACTCCACGCAGTGTCTGTGATGTGGAGGGGCCGCCGTGGTCTGGCAGCGGCTCGTGAGAGTGACACCGCAGGGCAGGATTCTGAACAGGAAAGTGCCGCGTGGGTCCCCACCTACCCCCGGGGTGGGGGCGACAGCGCAGCCGGGCGGGGGAGAGCCGGCGCCCGCAGCAGCCTGGGCCGCTGGGCCCACGCACCACCCTGGCCGTCCCGCGGAGTGTCCAGAACCCCCTTCGCCCCGGCACCCCGCGGGGTCCCCGGCCAAGCCGCCGGGCACCCCGGGCGCTCAGTGAGCCGGGGGCCGGGGCCGGGCACGGTGGGCAGCGAGGGCAGCGCCCCCTGGTGGCGGTGGGCGGAGCCACCGCCCCGCCCCGCGGGCCGGTGGGGCCCTTGCCCAGCGCCGCGCGCCTGGGGTCGGCAGGGACATCGTTCTCCTCCCATCACCCCGCCTTGAAATGCTGGGGAGGGAGCAGGATTTCGGGTGGCAGCCCCTCAAGAGAGAGCTGGAGCAGGAGGGGTCCCTGGCCTCTTGGCAGACTGGGGAGGGTGCAGGCCTGGGGGCTGCTATGGCCCCTGGCTGGGAGGACACAGGGTTCAGCAGGTCGGGGCTTGCTGCTCTCCCTCCAGCCAGGGACACACATCCATCTTCACCCACTTTGCAAAGCAAGAGCTAGGGTGCTCTTGGGCCTGCAGTGCCCCCGCACTACCCTGCCCACCAGGGGTCCTACTCCAAGGGGGCAGCTAGACAGGTCTCTCTCCCCACGCCTCCAAGAGCAGCTGCACCCTGCATGTCTGCCTAAATGAACCAGAGGTACAAGGTGCAAGCTGTGTTCCTAAAGTGATCTTGCCCCTGTGGGCATGCTCTACAACCTTCTACTTAAACAAGGCCTCCCATCCTTGGCAGGTGATCCCATTCAGCTGCTTAAGGTGATGAGCCCCCTCATTTCCACCTGGAAATCCTTCTGCCTCCCCACCCTCCAAGCCACTGAGGTGCCCAGCAATTCTCCCATGGCTGCCCTGATGGGTCCATCAGGTGCCTCCTTGTTCAACCACAATGTCTGTGGCTCAAAAAGCCCCCCACTTCAAAAGCTCCCCTGGCTTCTTGCCCCATAGCCTGGCTGCTGGTCCAGCAGTGTTCCCAGCCATGTTCTGGTATGGCACCAGTGCCTGCAGTTCAGCCTCCTCCTGACCACCCAGCTGTTTCTCCACTGCATCAACTGTTCCAGGGCTACCAGTGGTGGAGGGGGTGAGGATGACACACACTGCAGGGCCTGAGAGCATCTCAAGGGCCTGACAGCGATTGTCATTTGTATACAGCCTGGTGCCCCTCAGCTCCCACCACAGCTGTACATCCCCATGGGGGCAAAGTCAAGTCCCATGTTTCATGTGTGTCACTGTATAGAAGGTAAGCAGAGAGCTGGGGCTGTAGCAGCTCAGGAAGCAGATTGCAGAGCATTCTGCTCCCTTCCCCAAATAGGTCCTATGCCCTACACAGTCTGCAGTCAGCCCCCTTTCCCTGAAACAGCCTAACCTCATCCAGCTCACAGGGTCTGCAGGTAGCCAGGTTCTGTCACATGTGAAGGGAAAGCAGGGCAATGGTGGTATCTGCACCAAGGGAGACAGGAGAGACTGGGTGTCAGAGCAAGAGTGGGAAACGGGTCCTGGGAGCTCCAGGGACTGGGTCGGGGACGAAGGGATAAGAAGGAAATTAACTTCTCACCCAGCAGCGCTGCTTTTCCTTGTTTGTTTTTACAATGAAGGTCAGTTCCCCCATGTGCCACAGTGACAAAATGTAGGGGAAGAGCCAGGCTGGCCCTGGGTGCAAGCAGCTATTTCAGGGAAAGTGGCCTTTGCCCACCTGTCCCTAGCCAGAACATGACAGCATGTGTCAATACCAGCAGGGCAAAGTGGGGAGGCAGGATGACCTCCCCAAGACCTGCTTAGGCCTGAGGACCCTGCTCTTTCCTGCAGCTCTGCCCCCACCCCATTTTCCCTAGTCCTCACTCCCTGAGTGCTCAGAAAGAGCCGGAAGCTACAAAGCCCCTGCCTGGACAGCGCAGATGGGAGCATCCCAGAGCCTTGCGGCCCAGAGCAGAAAGGGCAGTGGGACTGCCAGGGCGGGAGTGGGACTGGACCAGGAGCGAGGCTTGGCAAAGGGCTGTTGCCAGGGGCTCCTGCAGGTGGTGAGCCTGCTCAGAGAGAGCATGTGTCCCACCTTGTGCATGCTCAGCTCCCCAAGTGACCCCAGACACACTTTTCATGGGTGCATGCGCATTCTCACCCTGCCTCAGTGCTCAGCTCCTCCCAGCTCCTGCACAGCTCCATCCTGCTCTCTGGGGCAATGCTGCCCATGTCTAGTGCGAGCCTCAAAGGTGATGGGAGCTGTGCCATATACCCAGCCTGACCTCAGAGCCTCTTAGCGGGATTACCCCCACTGTAGGTGCTCTGCCTTCCTTGGCATCAGGCTGTCCTCCCAGCCCTCCTGAGTGTCTTCACGCACCACAGGTGTCCAGTGCGCCACAAGAGTAGCTTTACAGCATGATCCATGCCACAGCTCTGGGAAACACCCTCTCCACTGGCTGCATGGGACCCCTAGAGCAAAGGGACAACATGGGGATTACAGTATGAGAGAGATTTCAGGAGACGCCTCAACTCCCAGCTATGGCCTGCAAGAGACTGCTCGCTGCCTCAGTTTCCCTCCCCACTGCCCTAGCCTGACCCTGCCAGCCACCCCTAACATAGCAAGGGGTGAGGAGGGGTATCTGCTCCCCAGGAAGCCCCCAGCACACAGGGGACATGGCAATGCCTGTCCCATTCCCCCCCTTCTCTGGCACGAAGGGAGAAGAACTAGCTGTGTCCCAGGGTGCCCCCAGACCACTGCCGTGGACTGAGTCCTGCAGCATCGGTCCCAAGGCAGGGCCAAGGTGGTTGGTGCAGGTGAGAGGGGTTGCCTGCGTGCCCATTTTGTAATAGGCATAAGCGGCTCAGCAGATCTACTCCTGAGCTGACTGTGACCCCAGCTAAGCTGCCAGGAAAGGCCTACCAGGGTACTGGGCACTGTATGGGGCCAGCCCCACCACCCACACCACCACGGCCTGGCCAGTCCTTCCTCCTGGGGTCTCAGGACTTGTCCCAACACCGCCCACCTCTTCCCAAGGGGCCATCTGCACGGTCAGACAGGCCTAGATCCATTTTGCCAACAGCTTTGAGCCCCCTGAGTTGGAAACAACGCTTGGGCAGTTTCCTCACCAGCGGCTCTCAGCCGCCAGACCCCCAATCCTGCCACATTCCCCAGCCCACGGTTAATCTTGGCCTCCCATTTAGGAAAGTTAAAGCGGCTCAGAGCAGGGCCAGATGATCACTCAGATTAAAGACTTAATGGTACCACCACAGCCAGCTCAGCATCTTGGCTCTGGGCTGGTGGGTCAGTGTGTCAGCATGTCAGTGAGTCAGCATACCACGCACACGCATGTGGACAACCTCTGCCCACACATATGGAAACACACATTCACTGCGACAGGGAAGATGCTATGCTGCTGGCAAAGAAAAACACGGTATCTGGCGTCTCTGTGGGGTGCCTCCCTGCTCACCCCCTCGCAGCCAGTTGCACTGGCTAGAGCAAGAGTGCCAGTACGGGGAGGGACCAGGGAGACTATAAAGACACTATGCACATCCCCATGCGCTTACCTCAAACCCACACCTGCAGCTCTTGGCACATGTATGGCAGCACACAAGATGCCCTGTTGTGTAAGCAATGCACACGCTAGGGCTGCAGGAGTGTCTCCAGAAGGCTGCGGCAAGCTACAGGTGCAGTCAGCTTTTTCCCACAGGTGGAGATATTTTGGGGAGTGTGGTTGATGGCCATGCTCCCCCTGCAGCCTGAGGGGATGCCTGCTGTGGCCGGCTGATGAAAGTTGCCCTTTGTCCACCTGCAGGGTGCAGTGCAGGGCCAAGCTGGGAAAGCAAGTGGGTTTGTCCCCAGATAAAACAGCCCCAAACTGAGCTTTGAGCAGGTGCTTGCACAACAAGGACCCAGGCCAGCCATGTGGGATCCCAGATGGATGAGCAGGGGGCATTGCCTCCTGCCCCAAATTACACAGGAGACTCCCCATCACCCACCAGCTTGGGCATTGCCAGACTCTGTGGCTGGCTGCTATGGGGTTGAGACTGGAGTCATTGGGTGGTGCTTAAAGGAGCATATGAGAGGGGGATTGGGGAGGTCAGCAAAGTGTGATTAGAGTACAATCTCTGGTATGTACAGTGGGGGCACAGGATTTGGGGGTGGGCTGTGGCTCATTGTTTAAGGTCACACACACACACCCCCCACCCAGGGCCAGATTCTCCAGAGCTGTGGTATTTTGAGCTCCATTGAGGGCTGATCTGGGTGGAAAACAGCATCTTCAGGTTGGGCTATGCCCCCCAGCAATACCTGCCCCGCTGGGAAACAGCTTCTTTGATGCTCACATTACAGGTGACCCCTTTCCAGCCCCCAGTGAGGTGGCACTCAGTTGCCAGGCCCTACCCTGGGTCCATCCACAGGGAAGAGCCCCCTGCATAACCCTGCTCACACAGCGTCTCAGTGTGCAACACCCCATGGCACCCAGCAAGCCCCAGAAGCACCACAGCTCCCCTAACCTTCCAGCACAGCAGTGCTGCCCACAGCTGCTAATGGCTTACAGCTCCTGTACTACTCCAGCCCCTGAGCCCAGCACCCTCCCAGTCAGAGCCTGAGGGGCCTGAACCAGGAGTAGGACCTTCTGGCCAAGCAGGACCAGTTCCCCCACCTCATTTATGCAAGTAAAGCCAGGAGAAAGCAGTCAGAGACTGGATGTTGCATTTCCACCCATTTATTGGGGAAGCTGCACCAAAGTGTTCAAATAACTTAAAAGCACAGGCCACGTGGGTGCATTGCATACACAAATATCAGGAAGGCAAAGACAGAGTGGGATCTTCAGTAGAGAGGTGGGTAGACAGGATGGAGCACTAGGGAGTCCCAACAGCTGCAGAAACCTCTACCATAAAAGTAGTAAAAGCTGCAAAACTAGAGGTAAAAAAAAAAATCTGTACCTTTATTATGGTCTTAAAGGCAAAGTCTGAGTCAGACCTCCTTGGAAGGAGGCACTGGGCTGGAAGAGACCTGACTGGTGGGGCAGGCAGCAGGGAGGAAAAGCATAAAACCCACAGAAATGAAAGGGGAAATACACAGGACCTTGCCAGGAAGCAAGGCCATCCTTCATAGCTCCACGCCCTCCTGGGACCAGAGGACCGTGTCTAGTCACTGTGGTTTTGGGGTTCTTGACAAAGTCATACTCTTCATCCTCATCTTCCAGGCCTGTTATTTGTGCCTCAATCCCCCATCCCCAACAGTAGTCCCAAAACTGATGCAGGAAGATTTGTTGTAGTAGGGGAGAAAAGCAGGACTGCCTCTTGTCCTCCAGTTTCCCACTTGGAGGAGAGAGACCCGTTCCTGCATCCCACTCTGCTCTCAAGGAGGCTGAGTCCCAAACCATCACCTGACACTCAGTGTGAACAAAGCAGGGCACCCTCACCCTGAACACAGAAGGGAACACGATCACCAGACATGTGGTATCGGCTTGGGACCAGAGGGGTGCTGCCAGTCAGGGCAGGGATGCCCAGAGTCATCAACCACCCACAGCTCAGACTCAGGCAGTCTGACGTGGCCACGGCTCTGTCCTGCATGCCTTAGAGACAACCCCCGCTCCCTCTGATGAGACCCTCTCCCTCCCTCCCTTCCAAAGGGGTCCATTGCACCAGTCTGACTCCAGCTCAAGGGAGCTCTCCCCGCTCTTCCCCAGGAGGCAGTCCTGGAGAAGGGGGGTACCTGGCATGGCTCCTGCAACCCTAGCTACAGCCACAGGCATCAACAATCATGTCAGGGATGTCAGTCTTGACAATATTGCTATTGCGATCAAAGTAGAGGACAGAGAGTGGCCGGCGTCGTGTGGGCACACAGCAGGAGTGCCCTGATGCCTGGATGTTGTTAGCTTTGACGAGGTTGAAGACAGCTGTGTGGAAAGAAGAGGCCATCCCAGGGCTGCCTGCCACGTGTAGAGGGCACTGGCCCACACAGTAGTTTATCTGGTAGCCCTCAGGCTTAATTATCCAGTCGTTCCAACCTATGTCACGGAAATCCACATAGTAGTCCTTGCGGCAGCAGAGGTTGGAGTTCTGGCTGCAGCGGAGGCTGCGCTTGGCTACGTGGTGTCCTGGCTCCCGCACCTTTGCCTCAGCCACTAAGAAGGGCTGGTGGGACTGGCTGGCATTGACTATTGCCATGATATCACCCCCATCCCCGTGACTTTCCAGTTCCAGCCACAGGGTCCTGCGCTCTCCCCCAAAGAAACCCTGCAGGGCAGGCATGAGGGTGAAGGCGCGCCAGCCACTGCCCTTAGCACTCAGTCGCCTCTCACTCAGCAACGTACGATTGCCCCCCACCAAATCACCTTCCCCACCAGCAAGGAAGATTCTCAGGGTGAGGCTGGCTACCAGGTCTCGGGGAACTCGAAGGTAGAGCCAAAGCTGAGCCTGCAGGATGTAAATGTCCTGGTCTTGTGTACGGCTGAACTGGAACTGCAGCCCCAAGCCAGAGGGAGATGCGGGCCCTGAGAGGAGAAAGGAGTGAGGAGGTGAATGCCGTAGGATGCTAGGAAAGGTAAGGTTGCACAACCACCCTGCTCATCAAGGCCAATCTCTTTCAGCTTCTTCTCAAGAAAGACCTACAAACTTCCCTCCCTCCACAGGGCCCTCACTCTATCCCCCTCCCTTCCTTGGGAATGCTACCCAGAGGGGGCCAGTGTTGGAACAGAGGACTGTCCCACCCTGGGAGAATGGGCAGAGGAAGGGGCAGGGGGCACCTGCTCTCACCTGGCCCTTTCCCTTTGCTGCATAGTGCAAAGCTGAAGAGAGTGTTTCTGGCCCCCCCACCCCAGATAGTCCTTGCAGCTCCCAAGTCCAACTACCGTGAGTCCCAGGCACCCTGGGTTGACCCCATCCTTCAGGAAGGAGACAGGGACTGCAGCACTTCAGGTGTAGGGCTACAACTGGCCAAAGTAGGGGCAAGAGGGGCCACCTCTCCTTCTCCCAGGCTGAGTCTTCCTGCATCAGCAGCACTGGGAAGTCACCAATGCACAGCAGATGCATTAACTAATGATTTAATCACCGCCTGCATGGCTCCAGGCACCGGCTGCAAGTGGGCAGATAGCCAGGACTCTGGCCTCAGCAGTTCTGCAGCACCCCCAAGTTCAGGGGCTGCACATCCTTGTGCATCCCCACCAGCCCAGGATGCAGAGACCCTGCCCCAGAGGCCAGCCCAGCAGGGGCTCACCCAGAGTCTCTCATGGTCTGGCACCGGGCACAGCCCTGCTCACCCGAGCCCTGTTGGGGGCCCCGGACCTCGGGGATCGTGTAGGCGACCACAGGGGTCACGCCCGGCTACCCCCGGGCCCTGCGCGCTCACCTGGCTCCGCAAAGCTGATGATCTCGTAGCCCCGCTCGTCGTCGTCGTCGGAGCCCCGGCGGGCGCCGCCCGCCTGCAGCCGACGCAGGGCGCGGGCCACGGCGGCGCGGGGCACGGCGTGGGCGACCCTCGGCCGCTCGCGGAGCCGCAGCTTCTCCAGCAGCTGCCGCTTGGCCGCCTCCTCCAGCAGCCGCCGCTCCGCGCCCGCCGCGCACGACGGGCAGCGCGGCTCCGCGGCCGCACATAACACCGCTGCCAGCAGCAGCCACGGGCCCGCGCCTCGCGCCGCCATCGGCACCGACGGGACGGACCGGACCGGGCCGGCACCGGGAGTGCTGTGGTGCGGCTCGCCCGCTTTGGGCACCTGCGGCCGGGGGCGGGCCCGGCGCCCCCCCGTCATTGGCCGGCTCACCTGCCTGTCCTGTCCCGTCCCGTCGGGCCGCGGCCGGGGCGGGGGATTACCGGGATTAGCCCCCCCCCGCGGCGGGGGCGGGCAGCGCCCCGCTGTCCCGGGGAAAGGGGCTTCGCGAGCAGCGGGACGCTATGCCCGCCCCGGTCCGCCGTGCGAGGCCGTCAGGTCCCCGCGAGAGGGGTCCCCCGGCCAGGCACGGGCCTCGAGGGGGGCCCAAGCATCTGCCTCCGGCCCCGGCCTGGTCCACGCCATGACCGCGGGGGGCACCGCGGGGGCTGGACACGAGTGGGGGGGACACACACGGGAGGCTGTGCACGGGGGGCTTCATATGAGCGCGCACCAATAGCGGTACATGCCCAAGGGGCTTGCACAGGCATGTGCATGTGGGCTCTGCCTCCTTGCGGCTCACCCTAGCACCCACCCAGCGGTGGAGAGGGACCCGGCCAGGCACCCCCGCAGAGCAGCAGGGGCACTAGGCTCCTCTGCCTGGTCCAAAACCTGCAGAAAGTGAGGGGTGGGGCAAAATCCTGGCCGGGTGGAGAAGCACCGGTCCTGGAGCAGACTGCCAAATGGATGCCAGCCTCACCTGCCTGCCCACAGAGCCTACAGACCTGCCCCCGCAGCCTGTGCGTTGTCCCCTGAGCACCCCCACAGGCATTCTCACAGGGCCAGTCTCGTTTATTCCTGACAGAGGACCCAGCAGGGATTGGGGTGGTTCCCAAGATGACCTCTGCAACTCCCTGGGGACCATTCGCATCTCTGGGCTTGTGTCACTCCTACCATGTGATGGGTTTGAGGGTCTGAGCCTATCCTTTGGACTGCCTGGTCCAGCCTCACCCCGGGACAGAGCTCAACAGGGCCAGCGAACGTGCATGCTATGCCCCCTCCTCTCCACAAATTAAAATGGATGTTTGTATGTACGGAGGGCTCATGGGGTGGCAGCCTGTGTCACATCAACCTGAAGATGTTCTTCGGAGTCTCAGCCCCAGATGCTCTGCTTAGAGCAGGGCACACCACCTGACCCAGGGCAGGGTGCTGCAGAAATCCCCCAAAAGTGGAGCAACCTGCCATGTTGTTGGGGGGGTGGGAGAGCCCAGTGCTCTTGTGCCAGGCTGGGGAACCCACAGAGATCAGTGGGAATCTGAAGCCCAGCCAGCCCTTCAGGCATGTCCTGTGCCCACCATGCCGTGCAGCACTGGCTCCAAGGTCTTGACCACACAGAGACCCTGCCTCTGGCCAAGCACAGAGGTGACGTGTAAACAGAGTGGGCTGTCTGGGAAAAAGCACTCACCGGAGATGATGCAACCATAATGCAAGGGGCAAAGTTCTCAGCTGGCTGGGCATGCTGGCAAGTCCCAGAATAGCCCAGGAATGTCAACAGGGAGGAAAGAGAGGGCACAGCCTGGCCCGGGAGGCCAGCTCCCACAGGGCCCATGAGCACTGGCTGCAGGCAGCACACAGGCAGCACTGCCTGGGCACCAGCAGGACTGAGCAGGTGGCACTTTCATTCAGGCACAGGTGCACTGCGCATGCTCACAGTGCACACGCGCTCAGTTGCACAGACGCTCAGTGGTACATACGCATCTGCACATTCCCTTGAAAACACACATTCAGTCCCCCATCCCAAATATTTGGACAAATGCTCCGTTTGGGACATGTTCACATGTGCACTGCATGCCCATTCCCCTGCCTTTTATTCCATGTTCCCATGCTGGAAGTGGAGCATTTCGTTTCTGGCTCTCAGGGGAGGTTAAATTCCCCACAGTGCAGGGCTGCTCCTGTCTTCAACCCACAAAGGGAGCCAGTGTCCCTCTGCCTGACACTCTTCCCACATGCAGCAAGCTGGAGGGAGTCCCAAGCTGCGTTGCTGAGTGGCACTGGCCCAGGTGCCAGGCCAGGGGATCATTAAAATCTGTGTCACCACCACCTCCCAGCCCCCACACCACAGCTTCACACATGCAGGAAAGGGAATCTGAGGCATGATGCCATGCTGAGATCCTCCTTCCCTGCCAGATCCACAGAGCCAGGATCAGAGCTGTGGCACAGCATGGAACGGAGGAGGCAAAGAGTTTTGGCAAAAGGGTGAATTACTCTCTAACCCACCACCCTTTCCAGCCTGGGAGCAGGGTCTCCCCAAAGGGATTAATGCCTTCGAACATGCCAGGATCCCTCTGCGCTGGCCAGCACCCAACAGCTGCCCCATGAACCCCCATTTCACCTCCAGCTTAGCAAGAACATCCAATCTGCCTGCCCCCTCGCACCGCAGCTGCGCACACAACCCCCCCCACCCCACCCCGCCGGCATACTCTGGCCCACCAGATCTAGGCCAGGGGTCAGCATGGAGCCGTGAGTGGTTCTTGCACCCATTGCATAAGTGTGTTGTTGATTAAGCAGTTCCCAGAAAGCAAAGCCCAGGGACCGGCCTGACCAAAATACACCACCACCAACCCCCCGGGTCCCCGCAGGCCCAGCACTTGCTGCACACATGGCTTCTGGGCCTCTGACCTCATGTCCGGTGGGGCAAGCGTGGCACCTGACGACCTGACCTAGAGGCGCCAATGGACTGGGTGAAGCAGGGACCCCCCCCCAGGGGCCCATGCACGAACACCTGAGCATGGCTCCTACCAGACCACCCATTTCTGCGGGGCTCTGCCACTGATGTCAGCCAAGGAAGTGCCAAAACCCTCGCCCAGGGACCATGGCATAGGCCACGCTCCAGCACTGAAGAGCTTCCTCCTCACAAGACTCTCTTCCCTGGAGCAAGTGCTGGCGGCCGCAGACCAGAGGAGTACCTGGGCTGGGGGCTCGGGGCAACAGCCGACAGGGCTGGCAGCGCAGCATACGCTGGAGCAGGCGTCGAAGGCTTCTGCAGGGGCAGTGCCTGGGGGCAGCCTGTGTCCCTGGGGCCGAGGGGCCAGCACGGAGTGGGACGGAGGCCGGGGCAAGGGCTGATGGAAGGCTAGAGGCGCTGGGCCGGCGGGGCCGGGCAGGCCGGGGTCTAGCCGTGGGAAGAGAACGAGGCCAGGGCTCACGGACAGGGATGGAAGGTCGGCGGCCCCGCTTCCCTCGGCGCCCGCGCTCCTCTACCTGCCGCAGCGGGCCGGGCTGCCTCCCCGGCGCCGGCCAAGGGAAGGGGGACGGGGGAGCGGCCTGACGCAGCCCCCCGCGGCCAGCCCCGGTCCGGCGCTGCCGACCCGACCCGCTGCCCCCGGCCCGGCCCGGCGCGGCGCTCCCCTGTGCCCCGGTGCCTCTCGCGGCCCGCGGGTGCCGTCCGGCAGCGCGGGGCAAAGCCGGTCCCGCGGGCTCCGCCGGAGCCGCCCAGCTCCGCCGCGGCGCCGGCCGGGCAGGGGGCGGCCCTGCGGGACGGGGCACCCGGGGCCGGGGGCGCCGGCGGCCCCGCGATCTACCCCCGCACGGACGCTCAGCGGGGACCGGCAGCGAGGGCCGGCAGCGAGGATCAGCACCTCGCACCAGCCGAGTCGAAACAGCTCGGCGCGGATCGCCGGGTGCCTCCGAGCCGGGGGCTGCTGGCTGGAAACTGCCCGTGAGATTGAAAATTAAAAATTAACCCTTTTCAAGGCAACACCAGGGGCTTTCAGGAATTCCCACCCCTCCCCTGAGAGCCAGGCCCTGCCAAGGGACACCCTGGCACACTGTGCTTGGACCTTTGCTTCGGGATCTGTTGATACTGGCAGAGGCTCCTTCCAAGAGCCACCGGCAGCAGCTGCATATCCCTGTCCCCTCCCGGAGCAGAGGCCGAGGGGACAGCACCTCGTGGAGCCTTGTGTTCCCCTCTGTGTCAGATCTGGCACATCCCAAGGGCACAGCGCAAGTGCTGGGTCGATGCCGTCTACACAGCATCTCCTGTGCTGGGCCGGGCTGTGGGGCTGTGGGGTGGGCTCCCCCCCAGGGTTACTGCTCCCAGCAGGACCAGCGTGGCAGTATCTCACAGCAGCTAGGCATGCCTGCCTGCGACGCGCACTCCAAAGCACCCTGACTGAACAGGGGACCCCAGCAGAAGTGCAGTGTCACAGCAGGGGGAGAGGTGTCACCGCAACGTGAACACCACCCTCCTCCCCTCTCTTTTCCCGTCAGCGAAGGAGAGGTCTATGCCCAGCGGGAAGTCACACCCTGCTGCTCTCAGGTTTTCTGTTCTGCTCCCTGTAGAGCCTGACTTGGTACTCTGCCTTCATGCTTACATCAAGGTTACTTTTGCTGATGAGGGAGAAGACTTGCAAAATAAGCCAGGGCTGTGGTGAAGCCCAGATAGTCACTTTTCCGTGTACAGCTTGTCAGGGCTATAAATACACAGCTCCTGCCTGGGCCACCAGCTGAGGGGGCTGAGCAGCTCCTTGCGTGTGCTGGGGGCCCCTGCCTGCCACATGCCCCTGCTCTGTGTCGGCCGCATGGCAGGCAGGGAGGGGGACTGCGCCTGGCACCAGGGGATCACCCTTCCTTGACTGCACCCTCCTCACCCTGTGGTGTTCCCCAGGTGGAGTGCAACCATGGGATTCCTGAACCTTGGTCAGCCTTGCCCCATGCTGTGAGTGGGGAAGGGGCAATAGGCTGCACCCAGGCGTCCTGTTTCCTGTGGGTAGGGGAGAAGCTGCATGTATGCAGAGGAGGGCCTGTGTCATGGGACCCTGGTCCCTGCTCATCTGGGGAACCTCTGACCTGAAGGCATCAGAAAAGGTATGTTTTCAGGTGGTTGGCAAACCCGCAGGACAATGTGTTCTGCCCTGATCTCAAGCTGCCAGGGACAGGGAGGGGCTTCAGAGACTGGGACCCCTCTTGGGGGAGCTGCTGCTACCTCAGGCACCCCAAATCATCAGGACCTTTGTGCCCACTGGGATGCAGCTGCCCTGTGGGGCTTGGGCTGGCTGCAGCCCAGGTGACAGAGGGCAACATGGTGACTACTCATAGGTCCAGGGACGTCTGGACTGAGAGATGCCCCCCATCCCTCTGCCTGAGGGCAGGGGGCAGTGTGCCCCCAGGGCTGGTGGGCAGACCCTGCTGTGTGTCCTGTGGTGTCCAGAGAGTGCCTGTGCAGTCTAGCAAAGGGAAGAGCTGGGTTTCGGGAGCAGGTAGTGCAAGGGAGCCATTTCAGGCAAGGCCCTGGTGGGCAGCTAGCCCTGCTGTGCTCTGAGCCCTGTAGGGAGTGAGGGAAGTGCCCGGCAGGAGTGCTGCGGTGCCAGGAAGGGGAACTGGAGGTATCCCAGCCCTGCTCGAGGGCTTGCAGCACCTACAGATGCTTCAGCTCTGGGTCTCAGGTGTGTGCTGCCCTGAGCTGAGGCATCTGTAAGGGCTACAGGGCGCAGCCAACAGCTCCTCTGCCCCTTCACTCAGCCCCTTTCTGCCCATGCCTGCTGCAGCCTAGGGAGCTCAGAACTAGCTCCGGGAAAGCTGTTTGTTCAATAAATACAGACAGTGAAAAGAGGCGTTGGAAAAGAGGGGAGAAAAAAAAAAAAAAAAAAAACCAGAAAAAAACAAACACCAAACTCTCTTTGGGTTTGCGCAAGTGGCCTTGGGTCCCAGACAGTATTGATCATGAGTCTTCCACCCTGCTTGTGCAGCAGCTGGGTCAGCGGGAACCCTTCAGGTCTGAGTCCTGGAGGCACCAGGGCCTGGATCTCAGCATGGTGGCTGCTGCGACCTGACGGGGAGATGCAGGTCCCCACTCCAGCACGCCTCGGGGGAGCGCCTGCCTCAGGATGCATGCAACGTGGGCAAACACTCTCTCCTGGTTGTTCCATCCCAGCTCAAGGTGTCACAGGTCCTCCGGAGCAATACGCATCCTGGTCCCCGCTCCAGCCAGAGCTGCTCATGGCTCTGACCGCCTCTGCAGGATCCTGGAGTGGGACACCAGATGCAAAGCCGTCCTTCAAGCCAGCTGGGGAGAAGGTCTAACGCCACCCTCCTCCTTCTGCTGGCTCTCTTCCCAACTGGTTCAGCTCCGTCTCCAGCCTCTGGGATGGGGTCATCAGTGCTTGCAGGGTGGACCACAGGACTGCAGTCACCCAGCTCCACCCCAGCCAGCTGCATGCACCGCAGGGGATCATCCCAGGAGCTCCGCTCCTGATCCTCCCTCTCCCACCCCCAGCACCCTCTCCCAGCACCGTCTCATGGGGGACATGTGGGAAGCAGTGGAGAAATGGTAACACGAGATTACGTAATGGGGCTGATGTGTCAGAGCCGCCCTTTGCCCCCAGCTCTCACGGCACTGACATGTCCCACTTTGTTGTCAGCCAGGCTGGTGAGGGGCAGCGAAGGGGGCAGCTGCCCCAGGCCACGGGCCAGAGACGTGCCGAGAGGTTGCTCCCCAGTGAGGGAGCTGGCATGGGGTTCTAGGCAAGGGTGGGTGTCCTGGGAACTATGACTTTGGCAGTCTTGCCTGGCAGTCTCAGTCCACTTTAAAAGGGAGAAGAGTTGCTCAGTTTTGTCCTGACTTGGGACAAGGATGGCCAAATACAGACGGTTTTGCTGGAATGGAAAATTTGGCCCAACCACATAATGGTGCCTTCCCCAGTGGGAATCACAAGCCCCCCGTGTCTGGGGGCTCCCATGCCATGTCCTGGACCTGGCTGAGATAAGTCAGGGGTTCTGCATCCCCCCAGGAAAGGCAGCCAAGGGGCAGAGAGCATGAGAGCTGTAGGGGCCAGCAGCACTACAGTCTTTGGGAACAGTGCATCCTGGTGGTGGATGCCCAACCCTGCTGCCTGGGTTTTATAACCAAGTCGTTGGTGAGAAGAGGACTGCACATGGCAGAGTGGATCAGTTCTGTGCTATCTTGGGGCTGTATGTGCTAGGGCACATCTGCCACCTTGCACCTTGGGGAGAGATGGAAGATGTACTAGCTAATGATGGGTTGCACGTATACGTACACATACATGTGCACACACTACAGCTGGGAGGCTTTTATTTAATACCAGGTAGCTGGGATGCTTGGAGAAGGAGACACTTTCCTCCCACTGGGATCAATTTCCCCTTCCTCAGCCCCCTCAACCTTATGTCCAGCTGAGGAGTGGGGCCCCATGGACGGCCCTCTCCCCTCTGGCCTAGCCATCTCCCAGCATCTTTTCAGCTTCTATCTCCTCCTGAGGTGGCCGCTGCTGGGACCCGTTACCTGAAGAGCACATGTTCATGTTGCAGCACTGAGGGCTGCACCATGGCCTTGGTCTGGGACCAGCAGCAGAGCGAGCCGGGGCTGCCCTGAGCCGCCCGAGGAGTCGTGGTCTGCAGAGTTCTGCAGGCAGAAGGGTCTAGTGTCCATCACAAGCTGTTTTCAGAGGCCATGGCTCTTGGGCAGAGAGGAATCCATGGGCAGATCTGAAGGGGGAAGAGAGCCGTGTGGAAGGTGAGGGAGGAGAGGACTTGCATCATCTGATTCAGCATCATCTTTGATACTTCAGCCTCAGGAGGAGAAAACACCTTGGCAGGGTTCCCAACTCTCAGCAGCTCACCAGGTCTCACGCTGCCAGAGATGGGCCAGGAGGAGGGGATCCCTGTGCAGCACAGGTCCTGCCCTCCTGCCTCCTCAGGTAGCCAGTCAGGTGCAACCGCAGGCATCGACAATCATGTCGGGGATGTCAGTCTTGACAATGTTGCTGTCCCGGTCATAGTAGAGCAGAGAGAGGGGGCGACGCTGCGTGGGCACGCAGCATGAGTCCACAGCTGCGTCTGCGTTATTGGCTTTGATGAGGTTGAGGACAGCAGTGTGGAAGGAGGCAGCAAGGCCAGGGATGCCAGCCATGTGCAGGGGGCAGAGTCCCGCACAGTAGTTCATGTGATATCCCTCCGGCTGTATGATCCAGTCCTCCCAGCCAATCTCCTTGAAATCCACAAAGAATTCCTTGCGGCAGCACATCCGAGAGTCCCCACTGCAATCAATGCCACGCCGCTGGACTCGGTGGGGTGTCCTGGCCCGGGCCTGGGCTGCCACAAATGGCCAGTGGGAATCCCTGTGGCCACCCAGAATGGGAGCTCCCCAGTCCTCTGCCACCTCCAGCTCCACAATGAGCCTCTGGCTCCCTTGGCCAAAGAGGCTCTGGACAGCTCGGCCCACGTCCAGTGTGGCCCAGCCAGCCCTCTGCACCTCCAGCCGTGTCTCGCTGACCACAGTTGTGTTCAGCCCCATCAGGTCTGGCTTCAAGAGTCTGACGGTGACAGGCTGCGTCCCAGGGCCGGGGACTGCCCAGAAGAAGTAGAGGGTGGCTTGCAGGATCTCGGTGCTCCCAGCCAGCTCCCCAGTGAAGCGGAAGAGCAGGCGAACGCTGCGGGAGGTAGAGGACCCTGTGCACAGAACCAAAAGCAGAGTCAGGAGGTGAAGGGAGGAGGGGGCTCCCCCAGCTGGGGGCACAGAGTTGGAGCAAATGAGAGGTATATCCAAACCAGGGAGAAGGGTGCAGTACATAAAGGTGTCAAGGGGCCCCCACTTCCCTGTACTGCTGCTGCTTCTCTTTCTGATGCCACTCTAAAGCAGTAGCATCTGGGCCTGGTGCTGAATGCAGCAACCCGGCTTGGTTCCACCTCCTCTGGCCTGACATCCCGAGGCTGCTGACATCACTGACATCAGTGAGGCTGCTGGAGAATTTCAGAGTAGGTTATCTGGCTGTGTTAAACCAGCCTTGGATTTAAAGGCAGTCATGCTGATTTGCACCTCCAGGACGACCTCTGCTTTCTATGGCTGGAACCATCACCTGACATTGCTCCAGCATGTCCCACCCTTGCTGCTGCTGAGGCTGCAGAGCTGCCTCTCCTCCTCGTGAAGGAAGGGCTGATGGACACCGTGGGACCAGCGCTGGGCTCCTTGGCACAGCTCTGCCCGTGAGGATACAACCCCCCTCCTCTGTGGTCTGGCTCAGCTCAGTGGAGCGAGAGACTGGACTCAGCCCTGTGGCTCATGCCGGCTCTTCCGCTTCCAGCAGACACTCCACCAAGCCAGGAGACAACTCCCCATTGTCCTCATGTACGGGAACACAATGTACTCCAGAGGAGCATTGTTCCCAGAGGTCTTAGAGGACGCAGCAAGCTCTCACTATCCCACAGCAGTGATGCAAACCACACAAAGGGCTGCAAGGGGAGTGTGTCCCCCCCACACCTCACCAAGCAGCAGTTTGGGCTGGGCAAAGTGATGTTGCAGAAAGATGCTCTGCAGGATGGAGCAGAGGATTCTGCTCCTTTCCAAAAGAAGGCTGCATTGGCCTGGGAAAAGTGTGGGGTGCAGGCCCCTGTATTCCCAGTGATACTTGTCAAGACCCCTGAGCATGTTTTGGGGAGCTCTCTCCTCCTAGGAATACAGCTGATTCTGGAGTGAAATGTGGCAGCCTACCACTTTGGGTAGGAAGTGGAGAAGCAGCTGAATGAGGGGAGCAGATGGGCTTTGGAGACCTAAGTCCACATATACACTATGAGCTGATGAGGAATCTAGGCTTAAAATTATGTTTTGAAAAACATGGACATCTCACCCCTCCACCTCTAGCACAAGTGGGGACTGTTAACAGAAATGGACAACAAATTCTCATGATACAGCAGTCCATCTTTACTCCTGCACCCACCCCCCTGCCTCAACATGTCCCATAGATAAATGAGAGCGGCCCTGGAGCCTCAGTAGAGCTTTCATTTGCCTGTGGTGAGGGGCAGGTGGTTGGGGTAAGCTCGGGATGTGGATGCAAAGGTTCTGGGTATAGAGCCTCTCATTGCTACTCCTTCCAGCAGCAGGGTGCCCACTGGCCCAGTGCATAGCATGGCATTGCTTGCAGGAGCGTGATGCCCCTGTGCAGAGCTTCTGAAATGCCCGTGCAGAGGAAGAAGCCTCTCACTACCTTCCCCCAGACAAGACCTTCCTTCCCTCTGTGCCCCCCACCAAAGGGCCCATCCCACGTGCCCATGGGATGCAGGGTCTGAACAGACCTGACTCGGCAAAGCTCAAGATCTCGTATTCCTGCACACCCATCCCAGGACGCAGGTGTGGGATGCTGCTGTCTTGGGGCATCCCTGGAGAGACGGCCATGTCCGTGTGCTGCGCACGCATCCTGCGGAGAGCAGTCAGCAAGGCCTCCCTGGATGTGGGCTGAGTGATGTTGGGCCTGTCTGGCAAACGGAGCTTGGAGAGGATGCTCTGCTTTGCCAGCGCGATGAGGACATCCCGCTGCGTGGTGGGCGCCAGGGCCGCCAGCCCACAGGCTGGGCACCACACTCCCTTGGGAGCCACCATCCTCAGAAGGCTCAGGAGTAGGAAAGCCATCGTGGCTGTCATCTCTGGTGCCAGAAGGTGACAGCTTTGGGGGGTCTCAGCTGATAGTGTTCCTCCGACTGTCAAATAAGCCAAAGTCAAACTGGGACAGCAGCCCTGGTGCTGGGAGAGCAGAGCACGGCAGCAGGACGGCAGCACTGGACTCTGCAGGAGCAGAGAGCAAGGAAGGGCTCGTTCTCCTGACGTGGCCACAAATATTGGCTGATCCCGGGCAAGATAAACGCCCCAGTGATCCTGCAGGAGCCTCTCCTGGGCACGGGACAGCCGGGCCGCAGCTCGCCTGAGGTTAAGGTGGACCTGGGCGGAGAGTGCTCCTGCTCAGGACCTCAGCCCAGGGCTGCCCACTCGGTGGAGGCTGCTCGGGGCTGCTGGGGCTCGCCCTGAGCAACCTGCTCCGGCCATGGGAGGCCACCCTGGTCTTGCCTTGCTGCCCACCCCAGGGGTGGGCACCCAGGCAGATGGCAGGGGCCATCTCGTACGGCTTGGGCCCCCGGGGTGACGGGGCATGCCCGGGGCGCAGTGTGGGCCCCCCTGCGGCGCGGTGCAAGGCGGGGCGGGGCGGGGTCCCCCGGCAGATGGGGGATGCCCAGGCGTGGCTTGACCGCACCCCCCACCGCAGAACCGGAATCCCGCGCGCCGGACGGAAGGGCCACGGGACCGGCGCAGCATCAGCCCCGCCCCCGGGCCCGCCTCTCACCATGAGGGCGGTGCCGCAAGCTGACTCCGCCCACGAATGGCGGCAGAGGTCTCTGCTCCGCGCTGCGCCCTCCGCCGCGCTAGGGGGCGCTGCCGCCTCCCGCCCGCCCTCCACGGTGTCGCGTCCTGGGGGTTGCTACGACAACGGGCGCACGGCGGGCGCGGTATGGTGACGCAGCGCGCACGGAGCGGTGACGCGCGCGCGCGCACGCCCGCCGGGGGAGGGGCCCGCCGCTTCTTTCCCTTTTTTTTTTTTCCCCCCCCTGTTTCTTTCCCTTTTTTTCCCCCGTTCCGGCTTCCTTTCCCCTTCCCTCCCCATCCCCCCCATCCGCCCGCCGTCTCCGCCGCCCCGCCCGGGCGGCCCGCGCTGGCCCAGGCCCGGCCCGGCCCGGGGTGGTGGCGGCGGCGGCGGCGGCGGCCCCGCGGCGCAGAGCCCGGCGCGGCCCGGTAAGTGCGCTCCGCCGGGGACGGGGGCCAGGGCCGGGGCTGGGGTCGGAGCCCGAGCCGGGCAGGGTGGTGCGGGTCGGGGGCTCCTCGGGGCCGGCCGGGCGGTCACGGTGCCCCCGGGCCGGGCGGGAACGCGCCGCTCGCGGGGAAGGCGCCTGTGTTGTGCTCCCCGCGTCCTCGTTCCTTTCTTCGTCCCCGCGGGGGCCGCGGCCCTGGCTCTGGCTGTCCCCGGGCCCCGCCGCCGTGGGCCGGCGGGCCGGCAGGGCGCGCCGGGGGCGGTGCGTGCCTCTGGGCTGCCCCGCGCCGGGGAGCGCTCGGCGGTGGTGTCCGGCCGGGTCTCCACCATCTCCGGGTGCTGCTGGCTGTCGGGGCTTACGGGGCTCGCTGCGGTGTCGGTGCGTGGAAGAGCTCGTAGCGGGCCGCTTGCCTTGGCAAGTTTGCGGAGCACATGGTGGCCGGGTGCTCCCTGCCCTGTGCGTCTCTGGCTGGCCTGGATACAGGGGGCTTCCCTGTGCAATTCCCCGGGTGCCTGAGCTTTCTGTGGCCGTCTCGTTCCCCAGCTCTCTGCGTGCGGTGCAGCACTACCAAGAGACTAAGGAGAAAGGGGAGCAACAGGTGGGAGAGGAGGCCTCACGTCCTCGGTGGCCAGGCATCCCGTTCTAGCTCCAGGGAAGCGCAAAACGGTTTTCTGGTATGCTCATAGACAGCGTCTTTTCTTGGAAATACTTTCCTGGAAACATTTCTGATTTCTGGGGCCCTGCTGCATTTAACAACAGGAGTGGAAATGCTGGAGAGTTAGTTGACTCTTGGCTTGGTTGGAGCATGTTCAGGAAGGATTTCAGAGGGGCTGTGTAGGCCACTAATGGGATACGTGGAACGGTTGTTTTGTTTTTTGTGGCTCAGTGGTCTTTGCCCTGTGACAAATTTAAATCTTCACAGAGCTTTTTTTGGGTACACGTAGATGTTTGGGCTGTCTATCTGAGTGTCACAGTAGCCTCTGACTCCTGCCAGTAAGTTTCACAGGTAAGTTGATATTACTTAGTCTTCCTCCGATATGTATGAAATGGTCTGACAGAGGTTGTCCTTCTGAGCCCCTGATGCAGTGTGTAGATAGATGTAGCTGGTGGATTGTTACCTCTCTTCTGTCACTCATTTTGTGAATCCTTTTTAATCCCTTCCCTTATTTCCTTTAGAATTTGATTTAGATTATCTCTTTCATACATGGCAAACTTTTCTGGTTTCCAGGCATTGTTCTTTCTGGCCTCTTTCTTTTTGTTTTGAAATGGCCGAGAAAGCTGAGCTCAGGCCTAGGCTGCTGCACTAGTCTCAGTTTTTATAAAGGGCTTGATGATGCTCTTTCTTTCAGAAATTGCTTATAGGAAGGGGTTTGCCTTTCAAAAGGGCACCACGGGTCTGGGGGAGTGCTTTGCAAAGACCCCGCCAGCTCCTTAAATGGTGGGCAAGGCTCTAGCCAGTTCATAACTGGCTCATTGAGGGTGATTTGCAGACCCCGATGGTTTTTTGCTGTCTCTTTTATTCCTGATTGTTCCTTAAATAAGCAGCTGTTCCAGCTCTTTGTTAGGTTGAACTTGTTGTTAAAGTCCTTATTTGCCTCTTTTCTCTCTAGAGTCTGTACTTGCTTCTGCTACCGAGGTGTCCTTTTGACTTATTCCAACTTATTTGTCCTGCACAGGGTTTGGTGTAAGATCCCTCTTATTTCACTAGTCCCAGGATATGCCCTTCTCTGGCATGTCTTCACTTGTTTCCCATGCAGTCTCGGGTTGACTGTTCACTGTAGTAAGTGTGCTATATCTCAGTGAGCCTGGCTGACCTGTACTACAGTTAGCTTATCTATGAAAAGCAATGAAGATGTACTGGTCAGGACGTCGGGGCTGGCTGTACAGACCAATTCTAGATGTTGCTTTGAATTTTCGTTTGAACATAAGGCTTACGTTCTTGTTCTTTTCTGCCCTTCAGCAGTGCTACACGCAGTAACCCCCTGCACTGTGAAGTGTTCCTTGTTGGGCATTTCCCTGCTCATAATAAAAAATCAATAATTAAAAAAAAAAATGTGGGGAGGAGCGTCACCAGAATCCTCGCAGTTCATTCCTGAACACTTTGACTTGTGACCCCTTGGGGAATTTAAAATTCTCCCACATTGGTTCTAGTTTTGTATCTCAGTTAAAATGTGACACGGATGATCATCCCACCTCCCTTGCATTTTTTTATCTGAGATCTGTCTGCGATGGTTTCACATAGTGTAATTGTGCCCAAAAACAGGTGTTAGATTTTTCAGAGGGGTGAACTGATTCCTGTTCCTGGGAGCTGATTCACAAGCTTGTAGACACTATCAAGCACCCTACTCAATGCGTTTGTCTAAGCTGAATGCCCTGTTGCTTGTAGGTATCTTCTTAACATAGAGACTGATCATCCCAGAAATGCATTAGCTTTTTTCCTGAGTGCTTAAAGCTGAGCTCAACTACTTTAGCTCTGCCTGTTCTTTGTATGCTTTTGTGATGCTTCAGTATTGACCAAAGATGTATGGAAAAACAAAGTGTATTTCTGGCCATGTATGCTGATAATGCAGCTAGGTGTGCTGTTGTAGTAGGATTGGTAAGGGAAAGAGCTTCATCGCAAGGAACACTAAGCAAGCTTCTGGCAGAAGTGCCAAGCTTCCAACTTTCCAGGACAGGCTGTATTTTCCTTAGAGCTCAAGGATGCCACTGTAATTGCGAGTATAAAGAAACCTTGAGTTTATTATAGCCTCTACTGCTTTTGCGGCCTCTGTGCATGTGAAGTGATCCATTAGAATCTGAACTGTTCTGCTGAAGAGGGTTCAGATGCGACGTGAGCTGGAAACGCAGAGCTGCTGGTAATCCTCAATGTGTTGTTCAGTAGGGGCAGAATGCTGTCTGTCTTCATTTTTGGAGCAAAGTCAAAGCTTAAAAAGTGTAAGGAACCCACAGGGTTGGGGAAGAGAAGTGCTGGAAAGAAGACCTGATAAAGGGAGATAACCTACTTGGGGAGCTGGAAATATTGCCAAGCTCTGGTGCTTGGCAGCTGTGCTAAGAAGAATGGCTAGTGTTACAAAGAATGGATACTGTAGAGGAGAGCGTGCTGTAGGCCGCAGATATCCCAGGTCATTGGCATGTGCTAGGGTTGTTTTCCTCTGCATGGAGGATTCTAAATCTCTGTCTCAGTGCTCCTTTTCCTGCTGGCAGCCTACAGAGAAGTACCACACATGGCTAGCCTCAGTTTGGTTTTCTGTCACTGGTATTTGTTGAGAATCTTGTCTTATCTGTTGCCTCATCCTGTTCTCTGTCTCCTTTTGAGAACTGGGAGCTGGTTCCCCATGGTTAAGCCAAATAGTTCTGATTCCTAATGCTCCCTTCTCTTTTTTTTCTATCCTGTTTGCTACCTATAGCCTGTTAAGGCTGACTGATGTAACCTCTGTGTCCTTATCCTTGAATTTGTGCTGGAAATTCTCAATTAAATCATACCAGGTATGCTTGCTGTAATCTTTCTTCTTGATTAAATGGCATTTCAGTAGTTCGCAGGTGATTTGCTGAGTTTTTTTTCCCAACAGGTGTTCTTTTAGGGTCCTTCTCCATTCTTACTCCCCTCTCCATCCACAGCTCTTTGTATTTTCAATGAGCTGTTAAACATACTTCCTGCTATTCATTCCTGTTTCTTTGGAATGCAAAGACAGATTGTATCTGCATAGAAAACTTTGGAAACTTATATATTTGTAAACACACACAGAGGAATGTGTTTTGTTTTGTTTTTTAATGGAACAAACTAGATGATGAGAAAAGATGGATTTTCTTCTCTGTCTACCAAGGTGGCAAAGTGTGATGTTTGATGGCAGCTTCACTGGATAGTAAACCATTACTCCAGACTCCAGGGATTGCACAAGTGAGGATGGATCTCAACAGGTTGCTTGCAATGATGATGCTTTGCTGGAGACAGCCACCTGGCTTTTGAGGAGCTGGATTAAGGCTCCCAAATGAACTCCTGCCATTTGTGAAAGAGAAACATCACTTGGATATGTTCCCTTCTCTTATCTCTCCCCCTGCTCATGAGTGGGGACTGACTGGGGGCTGCTGCCCTAGAGGTGAGTAGGATATGGAGCCAACTGACCCCTTAGTTACCAGACATCGCAGTTTTTGCAGGGTGATTCCTAAGGGACAGTTGGAGGTGCCTCCATAGCATGAACAAGATGAAACCTGGAATGATTTAACAGTATTGGACGATGGTTCATAGCCTTGCCCTCCTCTTTGGCTGAGTTTCAGTAGCTTTCTTTGCTTGGACCTTCCTAGGATCAAAACCGAGAAGTTATATTCTGTGGCATAGCTGTTTTTCTCTCCATTCAGAGATATATAATGCTAGTTAGTCAAGTGCTGCTTTGAGCTGCAGTCACCTGACCGGTGAGGGTCAAGTATCTAGGCTAGTAGCCCATTCAGCAGAGTGGAATTAAAGGAACTAGTTAGTTTTCACAGGTTTCTTCTCAAGTATCTTCATTGTTGCTGTTTTGGGACGGGATCTGCAGTCTCCCAGGGTACTAGTCATTGGGCTGGAAGAAGCAGATGCTAAATCTAGCTGTCCAGCTTGCCAGAACATAATGCATCTTATAGCAGACTGTGGCCCGTTACATCCTGTGAGTGGCAACATGAGAATTTGTTAGATACCTGTGGATCAGCTCTTGCTTAGATGCTGGAGGAAGCTGGTCTGTTTGTGTACCACTCATGTGGTGGTGCTTCTTGGTGTCCCAGACACAATCCAAATTTCCCAGGCACTGTGGTCACATAAAACTAGCCCTGTTTTTCTGGTTCCAGCGTTACCTAGGGCCTTTCTCAGCAGCCTGCTGTGTGGTGTGCGGAACTGTGTGCTATGCTGACAGCTGAAGTTAATCCCTTATTGGGGCAAATAGAGTATTTCTTCCTCTGTATAAACAGTTGCTCCAGGCTCCCTACAGAGTCGCTGCTAGGTGAATATTTTAGAATTGGTTATTCTGGGCTTATATTTTTGAGTTTTCCTTGTGGCTGAGAGCAGCGCCAGTGTGTTTTGACTGCACTGCTCTGCATCACGTCTAACTAGAAACGTGATGTAGCTGGTTTAAACGGCATGGTGCTGCATACGTTTTTTTGGCTTGTGTGACAAGTATGAGCTAAACCCAGCAAACAAGGTTTAGAATGGTGTACTATATATGTGCAAAGCTGCACTGACCTGACTAATATCAGGTGTTATGTTACCCCTTGAGTTAAACCATTGCAACTTTGAATGTTGTGTTCTAGTTAAGTAACAGCTAAGGCCTGGGAGTAAGCCAGCATCCACTCAAGTAAGACGGACGTATAAGGAAGCAAGTCCCAGAGAACTTCCCAAACTACATGTAGCCACTGTCTCTGTGGCTGAGAAACTGTTGCATGAGGACCCAGGATTCTGCTGTTGCCTAGAGTAGTTAGTGTTGGGAGAAGGGGTGGCAGTGTTGCTCAGTTTCACAGAAACGGAATAAATGTTTGTTTTCTTGCATGTCCCTGTTGTAGTTATCACAGGTTTTCTGTAGCAGGCTTTAAAAAGGCTTGGAGGGAATAGAGGAGCCTGGTCAACTGCTATACTGATGACAAGGAATTGGCTGTGGGAAAAGCAGACCCTCTTGTTCACTGCTGATCTGTGGATCAGAGCAGTGGAGAATGTCCATGTCAAATCACTTCTTCCAGCTGTTATGCAATACCTCTTATTCTGCCTGTGATATCCTATCCTCCTATCAGAGTGCAGATGTATCAGGTTCCCCTTATAGTAGTGTTGCCATTTGTGTTGCTAAAATTAAGATTGTGTCAGTGCTGCTATTCTAAAACTCCATTTTAAGGGGGAAGATGTATAAATCACCCATTTAAGAAAATAATAATTACCAAAAAAAAACACACCTGCCTGTAGGACTGGTCCCAGGCTTAACTTCAGTGCTTAAATTCTTTTAGAATAACAGAATGAGTTGGGCTGGAAGGGGCCTTCTAAAGATCATCTCATCCACCTCTCTGCCATGGGCAGGGACATCTTTAACTAGGTCAGGTTGATCAAAGCCCTGTCCAAACTGACTTTGAACACTTCCAGGAATGGGGCATCCACAGCTTCTCTGGGTAAGCTGTCCCAGTGTCTCACCATCCTCGCTGTAAAAAAAATTCTTATTTGATGTAAATCTGCTCTGTTTCAGTATAAAACCCTTGTCCTGGTGCTACAGGCCGTGGTAAAAAGTCTATATCTTTCTTATAACCCCCCTTCAGTTATTGGAAGGCCACAGTGAGGTCTTCCCAGAGACACCTCTTCTTCAGGCTGCAAAACCCCAGCTCCCTCAGCCTTTCTTCAGGTGTTGTTTTCACCTCCACCGCTCTACCCTCCAATTAATTCTAAATGCAATGTGTGAACCACAGCTTTCTCTGATACAACGGAGCCTGGGTTTCCCCCGCTGTCTTCTATAGTTACGATCTCTCTACCCTTTTATTACTTGTCTTCCTTCATATAGTATAAGCTGACCGATGAAGTATAGAATTAGTGTATTGGAGAAATGTTAACTATAAGTAATTTTGTCATTGCATAATTCCTACCTAGAATCAGGAGGGAGTGCTTTCATGCCAGAATGGGCAGAGTTGTATGACAAGTGTGAAGAATGCATCCAGGTAGTCCCAGCACTGATGCTTGCAAACGTATATACACACGGGATCAGCGTACTTCATCTTGTTACATTGTTTAGTAGTAAACTTCACCTAGTTCAGTACTCATTTTCAGAACTTTTTTTTAAGGAGGAGGTGGCTGCCGAAGAGGCTATACAGCAGCATATGTATCGAAACTTTCAGAGTAGGTTTTGGAGTTGCCTTTCCCCTCGCCTCAATCATTCCTCAAGTACAGCAGGTTTTGGTGTTGCTCAGCAAGCTGCTGGTTTCTGAGCAATTTGGAGCAGGAAGTCCAGTGTAATGGTGCAACAGGCAGGAAATGCAGCTTGGCACCTGAGTGCTGAAGGCTTTTAGAAAAGGCTATTATTTGGCTAAAGATAAACTCTTAATAAAATGATCTTGTCAGTATTCTGTGCTTCTGGTACTTCCCCTGCATGCCTGAGCTATGTGGTGTTCCTTGCCTTACATTCTTCACAAACATACTTTGGTGGCCTGATCCAAAGGCCTCAGCAGAGATTAAAGCCCACAACAAAATTACTTGATACCTGTTGAAATGATGATGAACTGCTCACCATGACTGTAGCATCTGAAAACTTATACCTTGTTCTTCAGCACCTAAAGTGACTAAAAGGCAGAAGACGTTTGTGTCTCTCTGCTTGTTGACATAGCCCTCGCAGGGAAGTGTAATGTTGGGCAGAATCACAGAATGGTGGGGGTTGGAAGGGACCTCTGGAGATCATCTTGTCCAACCCCCCTGCTTGAGCAGGCACACCCAGAGCAGGGGGCACAGGAACACATCCAGGCAGGTTTTGAATGTTTCCAGAGAAGGACACTCCACAACCTCCCTGGGCAGCCTGTTCCACTGCTCTGGCACACTCACAGTAAAGAAGTTTTTTTTTTCCTCATATTGAGGTGGAACTTCGTATGTTCCAACTTGTGCCCATTGCCCCTTGTCCTGTCATTGGGCACTAATGAAAAGGGCCTAGTCCCTTCGTCCTGACAGCCACCCTTCAGATATTTATAGGTATTTATGAAATCCCCCCATAGTCTTCTCTTCTCCAGGCTAAACAAACCCTAGTCTCTCAGCCTTTCCCCATAAGGGAGATGCTCCAGTCCCCTGATCATCTTTGTAGCTCTCTGCTGGACTTGCTTAAGGAGTTCCACATCCTTTGTAAACTGGGGGGCCCAAAACTGGACATAGTACTCCAAATGTGATCTCAAAATAAGCCCTGTGGGCCAAGTGAATTTAACTTTTACCTTGGTCTGAATCTTTTTTTTAAATTGTGTATTTTGGAAGTGCCTGCAGCTGAAGGTGGTGGTGTATCTTAAAGACTTGGAGAGATCAGAGAAATAAGTGGCGATGCTGATTAATGCTGCTGGGTCTGTGGCAAGGGAAGGCGGCACTTCCGCTGATGCTACATTTGCATCTCACTAACTGAGGCTTAAATAGTGTCAGTCTTAAATAGGTAGAAGAGTTAGTTTTGGGTCTGGATGCTGTTTCCAGCTTGTGTCAATGCTGGTTTCTGATAACCCATTGTCCTTCTCCCAGTTTCTTTCAACTAAGGATCTTGGTTCCTTAGGAACAGCAGTTGCCCTGGGAATCAATGAGGTGTAAGTAACACTTCTGTACTGTTAAGGAGCTTGTAGCATGGTATGAAAGTGACTGGGCCTGGAAAGAACCCAGAGTCCTGACCTTTGACCACCACCTCTGCCTGAATGAACTGTTATAAAGGCTTCCTCTTCCTGATGCCAGATATGACCAAAAGACTGAGTTTGCCTCTCTAGTTGCTTTCCCCACCCCCCCCTTTACGTGACTGTTGCTGGTTTTTAGAGCATATAGTTCTGGAAGTTAATGTTGGAAAAATGGGTACCACTCTATTTAGAGTGATTAGATTATTTATTTTGTTGCTGTATGTTTGTGGTTTACTGCAGAGGTGTTGAAAGGCCTGGATACCTAGGTGCTTCATGTTTGGATGCTGTTTGTTTTGATGGACTTCACAGATGGATGCAACATCTAAGCACCTCCAGCTGGTGGTGGCATGGTGTCCTCATTCTGATTAGAACATGGCTCTGGGGAGAAGGCATGGTGGTAGAAAGAA
The DNA here is from genome assembly GCF_963921805.1 of Phalacrocorax carbo. Taxonomy (NCBI): domain Eukaryota; kingdom Metazoa; phylum Chordata; class Aves; order Suliformes; family Phalacrocoracidae; genus Phalacrocorax; species Phalacrocorax carbo. The sequence goes on from NC_087539.1 coordinate 214,477, forward strand.
GTTTAAAGCTGATATAATTTGTGGGATACCTTCCTTTTTGCAATGGAATACAAAAAGAGAGTTGATAACCAGGTAGACTCTGTTTCCAGCAAGCAGCCAGGTTTGTGTCAAGGCATTAATCTTTAATTTTAGCTGATCATTCCCAGCACTTTACATAAGGTGAAAAAGAGTGTTTGAAATGTTTGTGTGGTTTTTTCTTTCCTTTTTTATGCCTCAAGTCTTGTCCCCTGGCTTATCTGTGGGATTGTTTGGCTGTGAATTAGGAGTAATTAGTGCCACCTGTTAACTTCCTCTAGCAAGAAGTTTTGCTTTGCATATCTCTTTGTTAAGATACCCCAGCTCTGAAGAGCAAGCATGGTGAGTCTATGGAAAACCAGCTGAGAGACTTACTATCACCCCTGTATTCAGCAGTGATCAGACACTCAAAATGCATTTGATATTGCTTAATGTGTGAAAGTGTTGGCAACAGAGACACTGCTGCTTGCCCAGTGTTATGGAACGATGCTAGTTACAGTGTCCCAAACAAGATTGCTTTCCCCACCCACTCTGGCCCCATTGCAGAGGCCTGGACAAGTTCCTGTAGGGTCTTGTAATCTGGTTCATTAATGCCTAGATCCATCGATGATCTAGTCTATATCCTGTTTATTTTTTCTTTCTGGATAACTGCTCTAGGATCACTCAGAAATTGGCTGCCTGGCAACATGAAAATGCAGCTGTCAGAATGAACTGCATGCTTTTCAACTGATTCCATAAATGTAGCCCAGGTAGAGCTGTGGCAAAATAGATCTCTAGAGACTTCAGTGAGACTCAAGGCAAATACTGCCGATCTCCCCAGGCAGCAGAGAGAGGTGGCCTCCAATAAGCTCATGTGTCTGCTGCCCAACAGGCTTTATTAAATCCAAGTTCAACAGAAACACAGAACAACTAATCTGTCTGTTACCAGTGCAAGCTTCCCAACAGCTTGGTTTCAGGTGACAGGTTGAATTGATGACTCAATGTCATGTCTTCCTTCTGAATTATGTCACAAGAACTTCACAGCTTGGACCTTTCTGCCTTCAACGGAAGGCTGTGAGAAGTAGGTGTGGAGCCGTGCTGCTGTCAGACCTCTGGGTTATCCTGGTGGCCTGCTGAACACATGAGATTGGCCAACAGCGTGTGTTTTGATTTTAGCACTTCCGCTTTCTTTTTTGTTGTCTTATTGATTTGATTATTATTGTCTCTTTATAAAACAGAGGAGTATTGCTAGTGTTTAGAAAGGGAACGGGAGTCTGTATCCTAGGCTTTGTTCAGTGTGTGGCCGCACCATTCTGTCAGTCTGAACAATGGGTGCAACAAAATATTTCTCCTCTAGGAGAAATTGCTTTGGGGGTGGGGGAGGGAAGCTTTTGAGATCGTGCAAGGAAAGGGGCTATGTAAGCAGAGGTTGCCTAGTTGTGAGTTGGGCTGTGTGTATGCCTGCTAACGGAAACCAAAATTTACTGTTAATGGGTAACATCTTCAAAAGCATCCCAAACCCACCTTCAGTTGATGCTGAATTTGAATTTGACACCCCAGGCTCTCAGAGATCTTCCTACAGGTAGCAGGTGCCTAACTCTGAATCTTCATGAAAACTCTTTGGGAATCCCACTGGCTGCCTGTATCAGCCACTGAGTACTGGAAGGCTCTTGTTCGTCTGGCCTAAATGTGAATTCTTTTGGAAGACTACAACCAAAGTGACTACTCACAGTGAGCACTTGCACAGACCCTATTGCTGCTATAGATGCTGCAGGATCTTACCCATCACTTCATAAATCTTCTCACATACATCCATTTGGAGAAATGTAATGTCAGGAGGTACGGGCAGAACGTGGAACAGCGGTGGGCAAAATTAACAGGATGTGGCGATGCTGTGGTGAGGCCAGAACCCCACTGGAGGAGAGAGATCCTGTCTGGATCACCTACTTGGCTTTAAAACCTCTTTCCCCCAACTCTTTTGGCTGCTTCTTTAGACATGTCTTTAAAAATACAGCCATCCTGGAACTGGAATGGTGGCGCCAGGTGGTGAAAACAGAAATGAGGACAAAAAGGCTGTTAGTTTTTTGCTGAGCAGCTGCGTGGCAGTGAGTTAAGCTGCGTCTGCTAGGCTTTGTAGCTCAGAAGAGACTGGAAGCTCGAGGTGCAGAACCAAGTTCTGTCAACTTGGGCACTAGGCAGGCTCAGGACAGAAAGGTGCCTCCCACATGAGAATCAGTGGGGCAGCAAGAGTGCTCTTACTGAAGACTTAGGTCTTTCTCTCTCTCCCTCACAGTGTCAGCACTTAAAGTTAAGTGACTTCATATGGAGTGTGCAGGTATGGGGGGGAAAAAAAAAATGGGAGTAGAGGGCATATACCCACTGTGTTACACAAAGTAAAATTTATGCGTGGGCAATCCAGAGAGAAGTTTGTGGCTTCATAGCAGCTTCGCTGCCCTGTGTGTTCCCTGTTCTGGAGCACAAGGCAAGTGTGTGCTGCAGGAAGCCTGTAGAGGTCCGAAGTGCTTTGGTAGCCAGAGCTGCTTGGAGAAGCACTGAGACATAGAACAAGGGACATGGCAAACTTCAGGGAGGCCTTCCCTGTCAGTGCCACAGCAGGGGCTAAAAATAAAGCTGTTTTGGTCCTACCCCCTGTCCCGTCTGATCCCATGCCCACCTGTGACCGCATATTGAGAGATCTAGAACTGGGGTTGCAGCACTAATATATTAATCCTTTCTACCCCACTGTGAGTAGGTGCATCTAATCCCTGTTTTACAAGTGGATGATCTGAAGAACAGAGGGAAGGAATTATTTGGCTCAGATGGCATCAAAAGGCAGAGCTGAGCCCAGGAGACCTGCACTTTCCTGGCTCACAGGCCACTGCCCTGCTGTGAACAGGTATGAGGGTTTATGACTCAGATATGTTGTGCTGCTGAAGTCCTGATTCCATGGGACAGTTTTGTTTTTTGTTTTTTTTTTTTTCATTTGCTGAGTGGCCCTCTGTATCAGTTAGTTTTCATAGGAGCTAGCAGTTGTTCTGAGGAAAAGGCTGATGATGTCTGAATGAAGGAGTCATTCTGGAGGCCAGCACAGAAAGTGTCTCTGAGAAACGTATTTTTTAAGTGATGTGACAGCATGACTATGGGAGCAAACAGTACAATCCTGTTCCTTGTGGCTATTTGTCAGGAGGTGAACTGCAGTAATTTTATATCTTAAGATTTTTACTGGAAATAAATTGTTCCATTGCGTGAATGGATTAATCATAATAAAACCATGCAGAGATTTCTCTTTCTTTTTATCCTTTTTTTTTTTTAAAGAGCTGGAGGTGACATTTGAAAGGATAGTGGGATGTAGTTGAGGACCAGAGTTTCCTTCCCCCTTGAAATACATCATGCTTTCCTCCATCTCCTTTGAACCTTCTCTTGATTTCTAAGTCCTAGTAAACCCAGCTGGAAGACAGCACGACCTACTTCCTGGATTGAAGCAAAGGTGAGGTGTGCTTCTGCAGAGACGTTTTTGTGTCTGAGTGTGGGCAGCAGCAAGAGGAAGGGCTGATGATTCCCTGCCTGTCTGTCAGTGCAGGGATTCCCCTGCATATGTGTTGCCAATGAGGTGCATGTGGATTTATGATTTTGTATAAAGCCCAGTTTCATTATGTATTGGGAGCACAAGCTGTCTTCGTGTACTGCAGGCTGAGTCACTGCTGCCTCCCAGTGAATTCTGGTGATGATCATTGAGTGTGGGCAGATGCAGCCTACTCTTGATAGCAGCTCGCTTGTATTTTTTTAATGAAGTTTTAAAATTTTTATATTGCTTTGACATCCTTTTCTTTGAGAAACCAATTTCTCCTGAGCTGAGTTTAGACACAAGAGCTACTTTATTACAGAAGGTGTTTTCTGTATCTCAGAAACTGACCTCTTTTGGGAGGCTTTAGGCATACTGTGTGTTTGGAAATAGGATCCTGTCCTGCCTGCTTGCCCATCTCCAAACCAAAACAAACAGGTGCTTTAGGCCCAGTCCTTCTGTTGTGATTTGACCTTGTGAGGGACAGGAGAGAGCGTGGACAGAAAAGAGAATGAAGATCCAGAACATGATGAGAATGTAGAGAAGTGCTTGTGTTCTGCCTCTGTAACTGGGTGTGGTTGCTCCAACCTCAGAGCTGCTTTTTCCCTTTAAAACTATGATAGCCCAAAAGCAGGGAGCTCCCCTTCCCCGTGTCTCCCCCAGTTCAGTTTCAAAACCAGGCCGGGACTGAGGTTGTTTGGCTTCATTTGAACAGGGACACGGAGTCTGCCTTGTTGGCACTGGTTGAATGTATGTGAAACCCTCTGCGTTGAGTGCATTTCAGACATGGTCTCAGGAGTGCATGGATCCCCAAAACTGGGAAAGTGGTACTGGCAAAAATTGCAGCTTTCACACATGTGATGTATCTGTGGGATTTTAACAACCTAAGCAGTGCGGCTTTGCTGTGCTGGTACAGTGAAAGCAATTCTGCCCTCTTGCCTGATGCTGTGTTTGTATTGGTACAAATGTGCTTCATCTGATACAGCTGCGGCTTATGGGAACAAGGTACTTGGATAATGGAACCTCTGGCCTATAACTGACTCGGTGCTGGGGGTTGTACGAATGTAATTATATGAATAAATGAACTGTTCAGTGAGCGGCAGAACTGGTGAGCCTGACTTCTTAACGATCAGTGTCTTGTGGATGGATTCTGTGCTAAGGGTTGAGCTCATGCCTCTATCTTGCCACTAGTGGGAGCATTAATAGCTTCTCTTTTTATCTGGTTACTTATCAGAAGGCTTTTATTGAGGTTTTAGCTGTTTTGTCAGAGTACCCTCACAGTGGCTGCTGTGTTGAAGTGTTAGTTGGACAGGTAAAAGATGCGCACAAATTAGGTCAGCACAATTGTATAAGCCTTGTTTGTCTGTTCATTCTTTTCCTGTCTTCCCCCTACCCCACCCCCCCCACCCCCCAAAAAAAAAGTATCCTGGTAACAACATGGCCCTGGCTGATCGAGTAACCTTGGTTAAGGAGCCTCTGATACAGGCGTGTGTCTGGAGTGAAAAAACTTCCCAGAACTGAAACCTATAGCACTGCCATGCCCTCCGCTTCTATAAGCCACACTGTCTTTCTTAAGCTTACTCTCTATGATAATTTTAAGTTTGTATCCAATGGACTAGTAAAATGCAGAGTGATAATTTTTTTTTCCCCTTTGGAGGGGAAGCATCTTTGTAACAACTTGTTCAGGAACAGTGGGGTTAGGTGTTGCAGAGGGAAACCCTCGTGCAGTATTGGTGGCTAAACATAATCCAGGAAAATTCTTCATTAGGGGTGCAGGAGGGGGGTTGGGAGGACAAACCTGCTGTGGCCTTGAGCAAGCAATACACTAATTGGGCTGAGACATAAATGGCTTTTTAACATGTGAAAGTCCATTGTACGTGGGATTGACTTCAGGTGCCCATTATGAGCTTTTCAAAATTTTAAATGGACAAAACTTAGAAAACAGAAATTCTGAGGCTGTTGGGAGACTTATTCTTTTCATAACTGCAATTGTGATAGTGTACATAAAATTAGTAGGTCCCAAGACAGTGGTTGGACTACTTTGATTACATTTTTCTTTAGTACTGTAAAGTAACACTAGATGCTTTCCAGAAATAGCAACTGGCTGTAAAACAGCATCACCCACTCTGTGGATAACTCACGGCCACTCAGTGGCAGGCATGCAAGTTCTGTGTCTGGTAACAGGCTGACACCAGCCAGTGTGTGACCCCTGCTCTTAGAACATGTAAATAGGACTGTGAAAGCCTCAACTTTGAGGCAAGGCAGGGAAAATCCTAAAATTAGACCTAATGTGGCAGTTGTGCATTTGCTTTGTAAATGCAGGTGCATGTTCTGCAGCAACACAGGCTCTTCCTGGCTGCCTCCAGCTGAAGTAGGCAGGAGGCTTTGCAGGATGCCCAGTGCTCATTCTTCTTCTCAATGCCCTCAGGTGGGGGCCTCCTCCTGGAGAATCTGGTCGATTGAAAGATGGGCTTTAAAGCCTCTTTTCAGCATCTTCTGAGCAGCAGTTCACATTTCAGGCTAAATGTGATCGTGAGTTAAAACTACGTTAGTAGTCAAATAAGGTAACAGGACCACATGAAAATACAGGAAGGCAACAACTCAGTTTTAGGCAAGATTTCCATTAAAATTGCCCTTCAGAGAAGCAGACAGATGTTGCTTGCAGTGCTCCAGTGATTAAGACTCTAACACAGTTTTGTTCACCTTCCCTCAAATTTAGCGCAAAATATACTTTTGTGAGATCTTTGCTGAAACCCAAGGAGCCACTTGTTTACAGTTTCCTCTTTAAGACTGAGGTTCCTTACAAGCAGGCATCAGGTCTGTCTATTGAACTTCCTCTTGGTGGCCTTTTACCTTCCCTTTTTTTTATTCCCTCACATCTTCAATAATTAATTTTTGTGTTTGGGGGGAAACCCCAAAATATACATGGAGAGCTTCTTCTGTGTGGAGATTTATTAGGTTTTGAACTAACTGTACGTGATAGTGTTTTATTTTTCCTTATTAAAAAATTAGTCTATTTTCTTATTAGTGGCAGTTTCCTTTTTTACAAGTACTTGGGAAATTGCCATTGCTCTCCTTCCTGAGAAAGCAGGGAGAGATTTCTGGTGTTATTTTTTGAAACTGCAAGGAGGGGAAGAAAGCAGCCATCTGTCAAAGCTTTTTTCACAAGTTCTGCAAAACCTGGAAAGACCATCTTTTTCTTCAGAGCAGCCCAATGGCAAACAGGGATAAAGTGGTTGTATCTGTGACCAAGGCTTGTTCATAATTAACAGTAAATGTGAAATGTATTAGGCTCTACAGCTGAAAAGAGAAACTCTTGGATCTGATAATGACCTTTCTAACCTTACTTATACCACTTCTGCTGTGTCCTGATGCCCACCATAATTCCCACCGTGAAAATACAGGTGACTTGTTCAGGCAATTGAATATTTTAGGTTAGCATGAAGTTTGTTGGTTTGGTGCGTTTTGGTTTGGTTTTTTTTTAACATGCAGTTATTAATGCAGGAAGGGCAGTGGAATCCAGAGAGAAGAGTTTGCTGAGCTCTTTGTGCTCGTTGCCTAGCGGGGGGGTGGTGGTGATGTGTGTATAGTATATTTATATGTTTTTGTACATTAAATTTTGTGAGATATAAATGTAGGGACAGTTTGCCAGCAACTGATGTTATGAATGATGACTGGAAGTGCCTGAATTTAAGGCAACTGGATTTAGAAGAAAACAGCTGATAAAGGCTCTAACTTTCCCATTAGAAACAACTGGTGCTCGTTTCACATTCACCCCCCAACAGAAAACAGATTGTACCAAATAAGTTCTCAAAGCTCAGCCTCCATTATCTGAGCTGTATGTGTGCTCCCCATCTGAGCAGGACACACAGGTAATGGACTAAACCTGACCCTGGAGACCAGGCAGCTGGTGCCAATGCTGCTGCAGAGCTGCTGCCACACTCCCACCTGTACTTCCTGCAAGCTCCTCAGTGTGGAGGCTGTTTCTCTCTTTTTGGGGGGTATATGCCTTGCTGCAGGGCTCTGATCCAGAAGGGGTAGCCCAGGCTGCTTTTGCCATGTTAATAATAATTGGTTTAGATTCCCAGTTTGAAGGGTAAGCAAATAAACATCTGCTGAGATCAATATGTAGAGCTAGGTTTCTGCAGCATCCATGAGCTGCCCAGTTTGTTGACACAGATGCTTTGGTTCATGCCACCTCTTTCTGCTTTTCTCTCCTTCCCCTCCATTCCTCTGGCATCGGCGCATGTTCTATTTTTAAACTGTGCTGTGCTCTGTATTGCGGCATTTCTCTTACTGAATTATTTATCAGTGTTTGGAGCTGAATGGAGTGCGCTACGCTTTTTCCACTGCTCATTACTGCCCACGTGTCTGTCTTGAGCCATTGACAGATTTGGTTCATGTCAAATCACGCTAGCCTTAGCTTGGAGAGGGGCTGGAGGGGATGATGGGGCTTGATTGTAGCCTGTGCCAGTGCAGGATCATTCAGATCTGTGTGTGTTTAATACTCCTTGCTGGAGCAGACAGAGAGGGGATGGTTGCCATGATTACACATCCTCAGCTGAGCCAGTTTTGAATGGGAGGCTCCTTTTTAAAAAAGAAAACAAAATAAATATTCTTTTTTACTGCCTGGAGATGGGTTTCAGCCTAGGAAGAAGGCACCTCCGTGCATGTGTGTGTGAATGCACGTGCAGAGAAGACAGCCTCAGAGACTGTGGGCATGACTGAGGTTGACTCAAGGCTCCTTGGTGGGGGAGTGTTTAATTTTTACTTAGTAGGAAATGGTAATTTCTTTTAAATTTAAAACCCCTTCTCTGTTCCTCCCTGCCACATCCAGTGCAGGCACCCTTATCCATCAGAGATGGCAGCACAGCCTTTAGAAGGAGTGGGTGGGTAAGGTTTCATCTCTGAGGGGTTTTTGCAGCGACTCACTAAACTTAATTTGCCCTTTCCCCTTTCCTTCTTGAGTGTCTCTCAGCATTTATATTTTTCTCCTGCTATCCCTCTCTTTTTCTTCCCTCTTCTTCTGGCTCTCCTGTATTCTTTTGCCTTTGTTTTGTCACTTCAAGCTGATGGATTTAACTCCTCTGCATCCCTGCTCCTTCTGGACTTTCTTCCTAATGGAGCTGAGGAGACTGCCATCCTTTCAGTCAAACAGGAGGAGGGAAGGGTCTTGCTGGAGGAGAGGGGTGCCCCTCACTTTCCTGCTATGGGAGGTGTCCAGGAGAGCAGAGGTGGCAGCTCTGTCTGCCTCCCCTTGCAGGGTCAGTCCAGAAATGTCTGCAACTAGGAAATTCACTCGGTGGCATGTAAAGCTCCCACACTGGGGATGTCTTGCTGGCATGGAGCAATTGTGTACTTTCCTGCGTGCTGACTCATTAGTGACATGAGGTTTATTATGCCTTTATGTCCTTGGCATAAAGTGGGGGGAGGGTTGAAGTGGGGTAGAACTTAGTGTGAGGTGGTCCCAGTAACAGTTGAGCAAGGGACTGGGCAGTGCATGTTCTTTAAATGCTGAGGTGCCATAGATGCAGCTTGCTGTGAGCGGTATGTCTTTGAGCAACTAACCAGTGCAGTGTTCTGCGGTGCACTGTGAAAATGGAACTCAAGCTAAATGCTTTAGTCCAATGAAATCCAAATCTAGGGCAGTGTGTTGCTTTTGGTTTTTTGCTCCTAGGCTCCAAAGTGAAGTACTTATTCTGCTTTACTATCTAATTTCCAAATTCTTCTCTCTTAGGCCACGTAAGCTTCTTCAAGGGTTCTTGTATTGTTTCTCTTAGTTTCAGGAGCCCCACCCCTGTCCTTACATTGGTTTTAGGTCCTGGGTATGTAAGAGTAGCAGGTGCCTTTATTTTGTGTGTGTTCCTGCAGCACTTGGAGTGACACTGATTCCCAGCAGCAAGTGAACCGAGGACAGGGTGGGCTGGGGCTTGACTCTTGGATCTTGCTTATTTTGGGCATAAGCCAAATTTGTCTCTCTTCAGGTTGTAGAAGCCATTGAGACAGAGTTCTTGATGGCCTGGGTTTCTGACTTGTGACTTTCTGGCAATAGAGTCTCCACTGTGCAGGCACTATTTTTTTTTTCTCCCTTCAATCTACCCCTTTTTCCTTTAGTGTGGCCTCTTCTGAGGAGACCTTGGGCCTGATAAGCAAAACATGCTGGTTGTAGGACTTCTATGGAGAGATCTTTCAGGTGATCATAGTATCAATGAGGAATCCTGTCTGTTCTCCCTCTCTTCCATTTGTGTGCCCCATGAAAAGGATGAGTAAGACCAGAGCACCCTTTCTTCAGCCCCAGCTGTGGGGATTCTTGGTGGTCTCCTGCTTTCAGCTTTTCCATGGGTGCCTGCTCTAGTTCTGGATGTTCATGGAGCTGTTTTCACAGGACATGTTAGAGTAGGTAGCTCCCGGCAGCAGTGTGCTACAGTTCTCCTCCTCTCTGCTTCCTGACTCCAAACACAAAGAAGTCTTTCTGCTGCATACGCATTCCTGCAAAACAAAACAAAATAAGCCTGTGGCCTGGAGGATTTATGAAAGATCTTTGACTTGCCATGTGTGGTGGTTATTGTAGCGTCTGCCTAAGAGTGTTCCCTGCCCAAGCTGATCCCTTAACTCCGATACTTGGTGTATACCTGGCAGCACCCTGAAGTTGAGTCATGTTAGGCAGCCAGCTCTCCAAATCTCTCCTGCAGTCTGCATGCTCATAATGACCTTGGAAGTGTATGCTGTCTGGAGGGTGTGTTTCTACCTATGCAGTTTAGTAATTAATGGTAGCTTGCAGCCTGCTGCTGGATGCAATGAGCAAGGTCAGTTCTAGCCCAGAGAACAGTCCATGATATAGTTCTCTAGCTGCTTGAGGATTGCTTTCTCTCCCTTATCCCCATGGTGCTGTGGTGACTAAGGCTGGCAGAAGTGAGAGTGCTGGTGTTTGGCATGCCTGCAATGAGGAGGCTCTCCCAGGCTCTTTTGTTTGGGTTCCCCACCCGCACCCCGTTCTAAGGGGAGAGGGAATTTTCTGGTCTGGGTGGGTAAATGAATACATTTAGGTCTATTGGTAATGCTCTTCAGTCACTGTAGGTGTGTGATGCAGGCTGCCTGGTACATGTCTGTCGTATGGGGGAGCCCAGTCCTGGGCTGATGGTGGGGGTTTGCACCAGTACCATCCCACAAGTTTTATGTCATAAATGTCAACTTTTTTTCCTCCCTTCTGATGGGACTACATCCACTACCTAATTGACGTGTCTTCTCTCAAAGGAGCTAGGCTCGGCAAATTAGAGCCTAGGCTCATTTGATACGTGTCTACCAGGCAGGGAGGGAATGTGTCTGGTTGCTTTTTTCTTTGTTTGCTCTGTGATATTCCTGTGTTGGGCATAGGCAGCTTACCTGCAAGCTGGGAGCACAGACGGTACCTAGAGCTGCTGCATCTTTTCGGCGCCCTGCTTGCACTGACCCAGTTTCGTTACGTGTGTGTGCGCGCGCGCAATACCTCAGCAAATGGCTCTCAGGTGTGAAAGGTAGAAGCCCTCTCTGTAGGGCTTTGTCCAGGCTGCTGGTGGGGCTGACTCGCTCTTCCTTCTTCTCTTCCTCCCACCAGGATTTACTGTCTCCCCATCTAAGGAGAAAGATGCGACTTAGGAAATCCTCTCACACACACATGCTTCTTGAAGATGAAATGCTGCCGACTCACAGTGATAATGGGCAATGGTTTTTAAAAGACATGGACAAGCCTGCAGGAGGCTGCATCTGTACTGTCTAGGGCAGGCGCTTGTGTCCTCGGGCTGGAAAGCTTTCCCACTTAAAAATCTGTCCTTGCTGAGCCATCTGCCGGGCATCTAAGTGCTAGACATCAGGTTTGCAGGCTCAGGTTATGGAGCTTCTTTCCTTTCTGCTTTAATGTTTAATGTTCAAGTTCCATCTGAATACAGCGAAAAACTTTGTTACTCTGAGGGTGGCAGAGCACTGGAACAGGCTGCCCAGAGAGGTTGTGGAGTCTCTTTCTCTGGAAATATCCAAACACCGCCTGGATGCAGTCCTGTGCCCCCTGCTGTAGGTGTACCTGCTCAAGCAGAGGGGTTGGATGAGATGATCTCTAGAGGTCCCTTCCAAATCCTACCCTTCTGCGATTCTGTGAATGTCAATGCTAAGAAGTGACAGTGGGGTTTCAAAAGAGGGTCCTAGCTGATTGTGTGTTCTTGCTTGCTTAACGTGCTCTGCCAGCTGAGTGTCTTTGGAAACAGGAAGACACAGCAGAACAGAACAGCATCCAAAGTTCCCTCCTTTTATAGTACTGATCTTGCCACTGCAGAGGTCCGGGGTAGAGGGTGCCAGCAACTGTCCTTAATGATCCTGAGTCAAAATGCAGCAGACCAGGTCTGTTAGTTTCACTAGGTTTTATGGAGGTTTTAGAGCTCTGTCTGTGTGGAGCAAAGATCCTTGGCCTGGGCAAGGCATGCTGGAGTACTGCTCCTGGACCTGAACTCCTCTGTCCCTTTCTGTTGCACCTTCATTGGCAAAGTAGCTGCTGGAGCTTCTTCAGGGCTCAGAACTCCAGGTTTGAAACTCCTGGGGCCTGCTTGGGTGCTAAGTGACAGGAATAAACAAACCCAAAATGGAAGAGTTAAAAAGGGGAGAAAGCCCTGATGCCGAGTCCTTAACCTAATCTCTGTCGGAATCTTGCAGCTTTGCTGGGTTCAGCTGCCACAGGGAGTCACTCTGAGCACATGCTTTATGCCAGGGGGACACAAACATCCAGACTGACATCCTGCTGAGCAAGCTGTGGAGCTCTTGCAAACACAGTCACTTGCTACCTCTCAGGGCTCACTGTGCAGCAGACTGAGACACTGTCATAGCGCAGTCCATGAGCTCAGCTGAAGGACCTCATCCTGCAAGCTTGCACTCCTTAGACAGTGGTAACTGTTTCTCAAAGAGCTTGGGAGATTATGGTTCAGTTTCCTTGGACCGGCACCTTCATTTTAAAAGTTCTTTGCAGAATTGGGAGGAAAGAACTTGAAGTGGCCAGAAATAGGAGGCGTAAAAGGAACTTGAATCCTTTGGAGCTGTCTTCCCTGCACCTTCTGATGGGGAAATCTCATATAACATCCATGAAGCCTTTGCATTCAGCCAATGTGGGGGCTGATCAATTGTGGCCCTCCACTTGAAAACACTGGTATAGTGTTGCAAGTGACTCTTGTATTATTACCACTAGGCTGTCTTGCCCCTCTGTCATTCCTTTCTCTCCGGTTCTTGAGCCATGGGGACCCTCTCTTCAAATGTCCATGTTGCTGCGGGCAGGAGCTAGGAGCTGTTCACTACAGCCAGGATCACAGCTGCTATTTCAGCAAGAGGAGGAGGACAGCTGGCCGTGAGCATTCACCTGCTTTCTGCATGGGCATGACAGGCTTGATTCAGAAGGCTTTGAAGTAGGTTAAGACAGAAGTTCATGCATACTTGTAAACTTCAGTCCTTTGCAGAGCCGGGCTGCTTTACAAGCTTGAACCTGAGTTTGTCATGGAGCTGAAATGTATCAGGTTTCTGTTGCCTGTCTCCTTGCTTTTTAAAAGCTCTGTTGACTGTCTCTTTGGCTGTAGCAGGGGTTCGTTTAGAAGAAACTACGTTAACTTAGCAAAAGTGGTAAAGTGTGGCCAAGAAGGCCAACGGTATCCTGGGATGCATTAAAAGGAGTGTGGCCAGCAGACTGAGAGAGGTTATCGTCCCCCTAGTGAGATCACATTTGGAGTACTATGTCCAGTTTTGGGCCCCCCAGTTTACAAAGGATGTGGAACTCCTTAAGCAAGTCCAGCAGAGAGCTACAAAGATGATCAGGGGACTGGAGCATCTCCCTTATGGGGAAAGGCTGAGAGACTAGGGTTTGTTTAGCCTGGAGAAGAGAAGACTATGGGGGGATTTCATAAATACCTATAAATATCTGAAGGGTGGCTGTCAGGACGAAGGGACTAGGCCCTTTTCATTAGTGCCCAATGACAGGACAAGGGGCAATGGGCACAAGTTGGAACATACGAAGTTCCACCTCAATATGAGGAAAAAAAAAACTTCTTTACTGTGAGTGTGCCAGAGCAGTGGAACAGGCTGCCCAGGGAGGTTGTGGAGTGTCCTTCTCTGGAAACATTCAAAACCTGCCTGGATGTGTTCCTGTGCCCCCTGCTCTGGGTGTGCCTGCTCAAGCAGGGGGGTTGGACAAGATGATCTCCAGAGGTCCCTTCCAACCCCCACCATTCTGTGGTTCTGTGAAAGGCAAGTCCTGAAGAGGTTTTACCAGCGCAGGACTATGCTATTTGCAATGGATGCTGTCAAAGCTGTGCATCTCGACCTTTTTGCAACTGTCTCACTTCAGCCTTTCCAACTCCTTGAGCTCAAGGCTGATCCTCCTTCTCACCTTCACTGCCTTTCTCTTCAAAGCGTTCGCCTTTAGACAGCTGCCCTATGAGCCCTGGTGCCCCTTTCTCTGTTGCCAGCTCCAGCGCTGCCAGAGCTCAGCCTGAGCGAGGAGCCTCTTGGAGACCAGCTGCTGACTGACCTGATTGTGTTTGGAGTCAGCGCTGGCCCCTGCAGGAGTGCACTCTCTTCAGCTCTGGCTGCACCTTGCCTAGGATGGGCTCCTGCCTAGCAGGAACCATTGGTGCAGGAGAAGAATGACGCCTACCTGGTGTTGATCAGTGTTTAGCGCTGTAGTCGGAAGATCTCCATAATCCAACAAGAAACAACTTGTGAGCCTGGCAAGGGAGAGGATGTGCTTGTGATCTGTCACGGAGTCTGCCTGTGCATGACACTCAGCAAGGCTGTCTTGTGTGCTTGAGAGCAAGCGTTGGTATACGGAGAGTAGACTTGATTGCAGCCTGCGCGCCTGTGGAGTCGCCGGGTCTGGGATGGAGAAACCCTTTCTGTGGAAAATTTAAGCAAGGGAGCTGTTTAAAGCCTCTTTTCTTGTCTCTGTCAGTATTTAATCACTAATAAATGAGCAAGGAATAAAAACCTGAAGTGAAACTGTTAACAAACTGAGTGCTTGAAAACGTTATGGCAACAATTATAGAAGCAAAGTACGGCTGTCTGTAACCTACCTTGGCACATGTAGGGCATTCTGCAAAGTGTAGTCCATGCACTTGAATTCTTCTGAAAGATACTAATGTTTACTGTGGTATCTCTTCTTTGCTCTTGCACTTACATTTGCGTTGCTCCAGTGCCTGGCAGGGGAAGGATGCTGTGTCTTTAAAGCCTTCTCAGGGCTGTGCGGAGGCAGTTCCATTGAAGTATTTGAATGAGAGCAGGAGGGGGGTGTGCATGTGGCTATTGGCAGAGCTCTCTATGACATCCCTCTGAACAGCTGGGCTCTGCTTTGCTTCAGAGCTGCTTGTCAGAGCAATTAGCTTGCTGTAGCAGCAGCAGCAAAGATAGCTAGCATTTTATTCAGGCTTGAGAGCTGGCGGGGGCTTCTAAGAAGCAATATTACCTTGGCAAAATTCCTCTTGAACTGGTTGTGGCAATGAAGACTCCGTTGAAATCAGGAAACAGATGACCTGCTGAGAGTGCAAAACCACCAGGGTGAGTTTATTTTTAGAATGTCTTCAATTATTTTGGGCTTGAGAAAGGTTGACCAGAGACTTTTCTTTTCCTCTCCCTGTACCCCCACCATGCAAAATACAGTATAGGTACAAATGCAAACGAGTGTTTCAGGGAGGGGGACGTGACCTCATTCATCCCTGGGAAGTAAGTGACAGTATTTCTGCTGCTTGATGAGGTTAATTTAAAATGGTGCTGTATTAAAATGACTCTGTGGCTCTGTGATCCCATTCGAGACTTCAGAGTGTGAGATGAGCTTTCTGCTTCCTCTTTTTGTGATGCTGGGGACGGGAATCCCTGATAAGCATACTTTACTCTTCCGTGTCATTAAGGAGTTCCCTGTGACAGTCTCATGGGTTTTCCTGTGTCTCAGTTGGGTGTTTATGCAGCTTGCCTGTGAGTAGTTTCTGTTCATTTTGCAAAGACAAAATACTCCCTGCTCTTCTGCTGGGTTATACTTTAAAGGATTTACTTGTTTGAAGCCGGCTAGTTGGTGAGAAATATTGACTAGTTAATTGGCTATGTGCCAAATAATGTTTTCAGGTTAGCTTATGCAGTTTGGTGTTCTGTAGGAGTATATTTGTGTTCATATATGTATTAACCCCACTTTTTAATTACTTTAAACCTGTCACTGAATTGGGTTTGGTTTTAGTGGAATCGGGAGTTTGGATTGCCTTTACCACCTCCTCACACATGTTCATCATCCAGTCTTGCCTAAAAAGTGATACTGGAAACGATGCTCCCCCTCATTTGAGATTTAGTGCTAGGAGATAGTTTTCATGGGCTTGAGGTATTAGCCAATTACCGTACTGCAGGACCTTTGTTCAGATGCGTTGGACCTGTTTCCTTTCCCTTTGTGTCTTTTAAAATGCTTATTTAAACTGGAAGCATAACCTGTGACTTGAAGATCTGCAAACGGCAGAAACAGCTTCTGCAATGAATGGTGAGCTCTTCAGCAGGTGAATGCTGAGCTCATCTTGCTGTCCCACTCTTTGGACTCCCCCTTCGCTGTCAAGTGCACTTTTGCAGCTGGCAGCCAAAAGATTAAGTTGATTTTTTTCTCTTAATCATCACTTCCCCCCTTTGTTCAATGACAAAATCAGTTTCTGGATCCCACCTGGAAAACAGCCACTGTATTTGCTGTGTACCCCTTGGCTACCTAGTGTGTCAAGTGGCTCAGTATCCTCTGCCAGCTTGGTGAGAAGCGGGAGCCATCAGCCTTGAAAACAGAAAGGGGGATACAGGTAGCTGCCTTACTTTTTGCCTTTCTCCCAAGGAGGTTTGCCAGGAGCTGGAATGCTTTGGGTTTGATTAGTAAAGTTTGAGGATCTGCTTTGCCAGCCCAGGTCGGCTCCAGAATGGTAAGCTGGACTGGGGAATACCTTGCTCTCTCAGCCCACTTCTTAATGTTTGTGCTTATGCTTCCGACTGGCACAGGCACGGCACAAAAGAAGCGTGCCAGCAAGAGGATAAGAGCTATTTCTAATATCATGCTTTTTTCCTGAGCCTGGTCGCCACCTCTGTATCTGCAGGTGTCTCCTACCTAATGTGGTATTTCATTATGGATGGGTTCAGGCGGAAGGAATTCTGCTTGGGGTTCTCTGAAAGAATAAGGACATGTGTCAGTGGGAACTGTGCCAGGGTTTTCCTCTGAGCCGTGAAGGGGTTAACAGAAGTACCTGTTCAATGCTGTCCTATTGCATCTTGACACTGTAGAAAGTAGGTGGATAATTCCTTGCTAGCTTTTGAGGAAACCCCTGTGGTGGACAGCCCTCATTAATTGTTGCTGGGAAACTGCTTTGACGTCAGAGGAGCAGTTCCCTGGTCTTCGGATGAATACAGGAATAGCTCATGATGGGGAAAGGAAAACCGGTGTGACATGGAGAAGGGAGCTCTCTGATGGGGAGATTCTCAGCTCAGATTTATCTTTTCTTTCTCCCACCGTTCTGCCCAGGGACCCTCAGTGGAACTGTCCACAAAAATGTACAGCACTGTGTTTGGAGCGAACATAAGCCCTTCTCAAGAACTGTTTATATTGATGGCTTCTGTGGTCCTTTCGCTTTTTAACTGTTGGCTGGTGGTTTGGTTTTTTTTCTCCCCCAGATTTTGTAAACAGGGGTGAGAGGGTTCTGGCTTGGCTTCACTGCAGCTCCCAAAATAAAAGGAAAAGAGAACATCACCACTGTTTTTTGTTTGTTTGTCTTTATAATGAAACAAATAATACCCTCTTAGGCTGACAGAGGGGAGAGCAGGAGGACTGAAGATGGCTGCTACTCCTGTGAACTTCAGGCTAAGAGAACTTTTAAGCCTGAGACTGTTTAAATCCACTTTCTTCAGTATCATTTGAACTCTCTTTCTTTGCAAACTCTCCTGTGGTGTTTGTGGAATAGGTTCCTTTCTTCCAGTGTTGTCCAGCCTGTTGGCTTCTGGGAGGCAGAGCTGTGGGCATCTAATAACTGTAGCAGGAATTCTCTGCCTCTCCTTTTCTACACTTGCAAAACAGGTGTAAGCAAAGTTTACCCATCCAGTTCAAAGCACTTAAGAGATTTTTTTTTTTGTACCCAGAAGTGCTGTAGAGCAGCAAAGAACGTACTAGGTTGCTGATTGAGTCTGGTGTTCCCAGCTAGGGCTTGAAGTGCAAGTAAACAGTCTTGCAAAGAGCTGGTATCCAGGTGCCTCAGTGGTGAGATGGAGGAGGCACTGCTGTTGATGTTGAGCAGGTGCTGCAAAAAAAACTCTGTTCTGCTTTTCTTGTCAGGTCACTTGAACATAAACGCTATTCCACTGCATGGTACCATAACAGTCAATAATGGATGCATTATTTTAAACTGATTTCTAATGATTTGTCATGGTTGCTCACTTGCATCTTCATGCGATATCTCCCTCCACACACCGTTTTCTCCTCTCAGTGCATATAAAAACGAAACATGCATCAAAAGTTGAGCAGTAAGCCTAGTTGGGGTGGGGCGGAGGCTTCCAGTGGGATCTGGGGATCTCAACAACCTCTGGCTTTGGCGCTGAACTGAATTAGCTTCCCCAGGAGATCCACAGCATGCCTGAATCCAGTGATTGCTTCTTTCTGTGTTGTCAAATTTTCCCATTTCTATGAGATGGGAGCTCTGATCTTGCATAGCATATAGGCTGCTTTGGGAGTAAAAAGAAAGGACCTGAATATACAGGCAATCAAGCTGGATTCTCTGAACACATCGGTCAACTCTACATTGAAGTTTCCTGTCAGGCGCATGGCAACTCTTCCTGCTGCCACTATACCCAATCAGTAGTTTTCATGTATAGGAAAAAAAAACCCAACACACTCTTCCTTTGTCATTTTGCTGTTTTCCTTTGGTTGGGAAGCCCCTAAGCCCCTCAGCTGACTTGGTGATGGCAGCTGACTGGATGGTGCAGTGGTCATCACCATCTTTGTATTCCTGGAAAATGAACAGAATGTGTGTGACTTCACAGGTGTGTAATTGCTCCCTTCCATATCGGTTCATGTGGCGAGGATGTTTCAGAGCATTACACATGGGGGTGGCAGGACATGCTGGGTATGCTGGGGGTACTCTCTTAACTGTGGTAGGAAATCCTTCCTTGGTTTGATACTTTCTCCAATTTTGAAAGATCAGGGCTCTTATGAATGAAAGATGCCTCCTTTGTTACTGAAATTCAGCCAGCTCTGATGTGAAAGCTAGTGATTTAAGTTGCACAAAAAGAACAGCGTAGCCTTCGGGGCAAGAAGTGAAGACCTGTCTTGAGTGGGAACATCTGGAATCTGAAGGGGGAAAGAAATTAATTGTTCTGCTTTGAGTCTATACTGAGACAAGTGCAAAGGGTTCTACCATGAGCTTTTCCTTCCACAAGAGGCTGCATCTCAGCACAAGCAGCACCAGATCAAAAACTGCAGAATCCCCTGCAGAGCGCGTGGAAGCGTTGGGTTAGGTGGCTGGACACATCCATGTTTCAGATGTGGTTCGACAGCATCTTCTCTTTCCTTCCCTTGCAGGGAAGAACAAGCACCTCTTCCACTCCTAAAAGGACTTTTGCCTCCCACATGCTGCCCAGGCACTGCATTTTGCTTACCTTAAAAGATCTGATGAAGTTTCTGTCTTAGGCCCAGGTGTCGTTCTTCCTGTCCTGTATGAGGGCTTTGATCTCGTGTTGGTGAAGAAATTAAAAGCAACCACGACTTGAGTTAAAGTGGTATTTTTCTGCTTGTTTGGTGCAATGGAACTTGTGTGGTGGAACCCTCCTCCTGCCTGGAGGTCATCTGTGTGGCAGGCAATTACCTCTGCTGTGTGCTCCCTTCATGACAGCTGCTCTGCCTCGTGTGTTTTCATTTAAGTGGTGCTTTTTGTTTTATCTTCTGCTGAAATACTAATTTTCAGTGAAAACTACTCCACTGTGTCTAGGCAAGATGCGTTATTTTAACAGCAATCCTCAGACTGCGGTAATGTAGATGTTTACCCATCCCAGGGTGATGTGGTCCCAAAGGCTTTGGCGAGGGAGGCCCTGCTGCATTCTTATTGCTTCCATGCCTGCCTAGGGACTGTGGTGCTGCCTGTTATTTTGATGAACTAAGAACCCGAGATAGAGCAGGTAATGTACAAAGGTGAGGCAAGTGAACCTGCCCTGGGGAGGCAGCAGCTTGCTCATGAGAATCATTGCATGTTTGATAAATGGCAGTTCTTCAGCGTTGACGCATCTTTCCTGAGGCAGTGCTGGGAAGGCCCTGGTACTACAGTGTGTGTCCTGCTTGCTGCCTTCCAAGGGGCTAGACTGAGCTGTGACCAGCAGCATTCTGGATAGAAACTCTGAGTTGCATCCAGGTGGAAATGGCAGGCTATTAAAGTTTGGCTTTTCAAAGCCCATGGGCAAAGCATACTGTATCTTTTTGATTCTTTCTTTCCTCAGATGCCAATGCACCTTTATTGTTCTGGCACCTTTATTGATCCTTGTGTGTCACGTGAAGATGATTTTGCAGTCCTGACACCAGTTGTGTCACACTCTTGGAGTACAGTAATAGTGAGTTGACACCTATCATGATTTTGGTGCTTGCATTGATTGAAGGAGGTAACAAAATAACTGATTTATTTTTTGTTTCCCCCACCTAAAATTATCTTGTGGTTTGAGATGTTCTACATAATGAAATCCATGCATATAGCACATTACTGAGAACTACCGCCATGGTGATAATTCAGATGTTTACCATAACACGCCTACTGGCTATTGTCCCATTTAACAGGGCTGACTGCACCTGTAATAGTGAACAGCCTTTTTAAGGGTATTTGAAGTGAAGAAGAGCTCTAGGATTACATCTCTTCTCTAGGCCCCAATTCCTATGTTCAGTCAGATATGCAGAGGCGAATCGTGGCCACAGTAGCTAGGCTGTTGCAGTCGCTGGCCTCTTCCGAGGGGTTGCAGTCGGTGGAACAGGCCCAGTAGCCCCTGAGCTTACGCCCCTCAGAACCAAGTGGCAGTGGCTCTGCTGAGGTGCAGAGCTGGGTCACTCTGAAGGGAATCCCTTGTAGCAGCTCTGCCTTACAGCGCAAATGTTATATGGACAGCCAGGAGAGACATGAGCACCTTAAGCTGCTGCAGGCATTTGCTCAGCAAATGTGAAGGAGAGTTTGATATGGGGGCTTTCCTCAGCTGTGGATGAAGACAATTTAAATGGTGTTTCCTTACCCTTGTTGGAATTATTTGGGAGGGACATGTTGGAGACCTGATATTCTGCAGAATTAACATAGAGGGCTTTCTATCTCACCTGCATTTTCTGTCTCCTTGTTCGTTTAAGGTTATTTCCCCCCTTCCCACCTGAAGTCAAATCCTTCCATTGCATCATAATTTCACCTCTTTGATGTAATGTGGGGGTGGAGATTAAGATTTAAAGCAATGACTAAGCACTGGGAGCCTGTGCACTGTGCAGTCAAATACTTCTAGCCTCCTGGTTTGGGGTTGTTTGGTTTTGTTTGGTGTTTTTTTGTTTT
This sequence comes from Phalacrocorax carbo, assembly GCF_963921805.1. Lineage (NCBI taxonomy): Eukaryota > Metazoa > Chordata > Aves > Suliformes > Phalacrocoracidae > Phalacrocorax > Phalacrocorax carbo. The sequence goes on from NC_087539.1 coordinate 235,591, forward strand.
TTTTTTATTTGCTAGGTTTTGTGAGGAACTGTATGATAGTGAGGAATTAAACCCTTCTCTTAAACTGATAATAAACAAAGCAATGGAGAAAATGAGAGAATTCAGAGGAGGTTGCTTCATTGCAGCTTATGAGTGTTCCCGAGTAAGGTTTCAGGCTTTCTCATTGAACCAGGTGCTCATCTAGCTACAGCTGTTACCTCTGATAGGGAGCTATTTTCTCCAACAGGAGGGAAAGGGAATGTGCTCAAAAGGTTCTTTATCTTCTTGTTTTCAAGCTGAGGCTGCAGACTCTTTCTGGGATGCTTGAGATGCCCTAGTCAGCAGCACTGGTGCAGGCAATTTATGTTTTGCAGAGCAGACTGGGAACCCAAATGGAGCCTAGGAGAATGATGTTTCAGGAGCTATGTGGCCTTTGGTCTGGCTAGCAAAGCCTTTTGTTACAGCATCTTGTTGCATCTGGTAGGTGTACCTACCAGATATAGCAAAAATTTTACCAGCTGCTGTGCCCTGGCAGAAAAGGAGAAAGCAAAAGCCTCTCTGAAGATCCCTCGGTGCAGAGGGGGAGCACTGTGCTGCCTGACTTAGTAGAACCGAGGAGGCTTTAATGCCTTGAATTTGCAGCACCCTCTGCACTTCACCACCTCCACTTTTTCCTGTGAAAACCTTTTTCTACAGCAGACGTGCTCGGGAAGAGGAGCGAGGAGGGGGAATCTAAATCACCCCCCAAACTTGTCTGGTTGCTCCTAGTGATAGAGCCTGTTGCCATGGAGCTGCGATGCCGATTGGCTGACCTGGAAGCCAATGAGCAAATTGTTCGTGAGAGCATCATCCTTTAACCTTGCAGGAGATCCTTACTCAGTTATACATGATGCTAATACTGGAGCCTTGCACAGAGGGGTGAAGTGAAGCACTCAGATGCTGGAAAAAGGCTGCTGCTTTCCCCCTTCCCTCTTACAGGCTGGTTTGTTGGTTTAATTACCAGTTGCACCAGCAAACTTCCCTTGGGCTGGGCCAGCCCTTCCTGCCCAGTTCTCTTCCCAGTGCTCAGAACTGACTTTGTTCATCATAGTAATGTGATGGGGACTGTCCTGCCTGCCAGTGAATCACCAGCCTTGGGATGTTTATTTCTGAGCCCTCAGAGAACTTTAACTCTGCTTAGCATGTGATTGGATGTGTTTGTTTCTAAGTATGCTTTCTTTATATTTCATAACCAGCCTGAGGATGGAGAAGGCTGCTGCTGTTATGGCTATGTCAGGGTTTCTTCTTGGCATTGAGACTCTGCAGCCTTCTCTGTAGTCAAAAACTCTGTTCCATTAATGTTGATGACCTGGGCTGAATCTGATGAGATTTTTACTCTGCCCTGTTGAACGCCTTTTGGAATGAGTCTCAGAAAGCAAAAAAAAATAATTGCTTAATAGCCAAGACAGGAGGTGGAGGGGAAGTGACTCAAGATTCTTATCTTAGAAGCAAATTGTGAAGCCTGGTCGAGAAGGCTGTAAGCATGCAAACTTGCTCCTGTGGTCGTGGCTTGGACAGGGACTCAGACAGTGGAGTCCACTCACACTTGTTTCCTTTGCCCCTGAAAACTGAGAGGTAGCTTAACTCTATTGCAGGGTGGGACGAGCTACCTCAGATACCTCTATCCCGTTGCAACACAGGAGTGTGCATGTAAGCAGCCACAGCCAAGCCGCCATATGTCTCCTTTGCACCCTCATTTAGCTCCCAGGAGCATTTCTGTACTCTGAGAAACAAGGCCAGGAAGAGTGTGTAGTTAGCAGTAGGCTTCCTGCCTTTCCCAGATTTGCTGCTGGATCCATCCTAACTGTAAATGCGGAAGTTCCTTGTTCTTATTCCCTGCTTAACCAGGACCAGCTGCTGGCTGCATTGTCGTGGCTTAGCAGCTGCAAACTGCATGTAGCAAGAAGGCAGCAGAGATAGAATTCAGTGTTCCCCTTTGCGGTGAAGAGGAGGATGTAAGCCTGTCCTGGCTACCCCTTCACCTGGCCCTTGGCCGGCACGCACAAAACGTTCACACTGTCACTGCCTTGACTGGCCTGTTTACCAGCCTCCAGACCCATCCAAAACAATCAATGGCAGCTCACCCACCTTCTTTTGCTCTGTTGTTCCCTTTTCTGACACAGATTTTGTGGCTTCCCTGATGTTACATCTATGTAATCTTTTTATCTCCCTAGCAAGGCACAGCTCAGTCCCACCCACCCCACCAAGTCCTCTGAACTTCCCCTTTCTCTGCAAGCTGCTGTCTGTCACAGCAGATCATGTCTGCCACCCCCTCACTGCATCCCACGTCTGTCCTGGGAGAGCAGGGCTGATTCATTCATATAGAAATGAAACCTCCTCTCGAAAGCATCGCTATTGAGAAATACCAGCAGTGCACATATCTTTGAATTTTATGTGCAGGGAGATATCCTGGAGGACTGCTGTTGGGGGATGGAAGCTTTATCAGGAGAGGGCAGCTTACAAATGTCAATTCAGTGTCTCCGAGTTGTCTTTTCTGGAAGAGGAGAGGGAAAACTGATGATATGCCCCTTGTTGCGATGCCGAAGTTACGTTGCAGTATGGTGAGAAAAGATCTCATTACACTTCTCAGATTTGACTGAGATGCTTGGCTTGGGGGTGAAAACTTGTTATAGGGTGGCTGTTGCAAAGAGAATGAGCTGTACAAAACCTGCTTCTTTATTTTTAGTGCAGAAATTCCCCGTTTAGATAAGTGTCATATGTGCGGTTCAGGTGCCTCCTGCCTTCCCTTCCCCAAATCTGCTACGGATCCTCCTGGCTTGTTTAAAAGCTAAGCCTCTGGCCTGGACACAAGGCTGGAGCCGTTTCCTGCAGCATGGAATGTTTTGGGGAGGGGGGAGGCAGAGTTTACCAGCTTCACCCCCTGCATAATCCAGACTCCCCCTAGGGAGGCTGGTGTGCAAATCAAGCAAGTGCTCACTCTTCCTTTTCTGACCTAGTTCCTGTTGGAGGCATCGCAGCAGAGCACGACTCCCTCATGTGGGGGCTCACCACCCTGTGCAGCATGCTTGCTGTAAACCTGGGAGCTCGACTGCAGTTCCTGTTGATGACTGCTAGATAGCCAGCCTGCCAGGACGAAGAACAGACCCTTGCAGCTGGAGGATGGATGCTTCAGTGATTCCTGAGGGAAGCTGCTTCCTGCAGGGGTGCTCCAGGAGATGCCTGCCAGTGGGATTGTCTGTGGTGTTGCATGCTGTCCTGTGGGACTGTGCCAAGAAAGGGTAGGGAGTAGCAAGTGATCCCTGCAGTGCAAGGATCTGCACTGATTAGCATTCAGAATAGCAGATTGAGGTGCTCTCGCCCTCTCTTCCACCTGGCATTTGGGGGCACATGCATGCTTGGAAATCATTAGTAGCCAGAAGGGAGACGTGTTTATAGAATCGTCTTGCAAGGCTGACATCAACAGCAGACTGTTCTCTTGTTCTTTTTCTGTAACAAGCTATCGATGGCAGCTGTTTTCTGCCAGGAGCTACCAGTTTGGTTGTACCAAGCAGGGACAGCCTGCTTCGTACAGTGTGACAATTCTGGGCTGAAGGAGCTTGGCTCAGTACTGCAGCGGGCACAGGGATCTTGCCTGGTTATGTTCGTTCAGTATCGCCCCTCAGGTGAGAAGAGAGCCTTCTGTCCCCTCGTGTCCTCATCGTAACACTTTCAGGTGTGCTACATAGGAAGCTGCCTATGGAATTAACAGCAGGTTTCTTGTAACCTTCCTGCTCCAGAATGAACGCGGATGAACAGTGGCTGGGATCTTCCAGCAGTTCTCTCTAGTGAGAAATACCTTGTTTTCATATAGTGCTGGGATGTATCCACTCGCCTATATCAATCCATAGCATCCGTAGTCACTCTCCTGTGGGTATATGCGTCTGCCTTGAAACATACTGGTTCCTGTGCATAAACCGAATGGTGCAGCCCTGTCAGCTTCATCCATGCCAGCTTTTTTCGCTTTCCCTGCACCCTCTTCCTGTGAATTTTCTGGGGTCAGTGGGGGTATTTCCCACACAACCTCAAGGTGCCGCTTACTCAACAAGGCCTTGGGGTAAGTAACTTTTTCCCTTCCTGGTTCTCTCATCTGTGACTCTGATGGCAGTGAGTCTTATTGCTGGGGGAAAGCTCATCATAAGTGTAGAACAGGCGATGATAGGTATGAAGCAAAGCTAAGGTACCCGTGGCTTCCTCCTTTTGTCAGTAAGCATCGTGTCCCATCCTCTGGCTTGGATCCAGTGCAGTGCTGGCATCTCCCAGGCACACTTGCTGCATGGTACTGTGGTTTCTATGGCTGCAGCCCTGCCATGGAGGTTCGCCTGTAGCACACATCATTTTCCATTCACAACAGGGCATCTGCCCTGGATGTCTTAACAAGTTTGTTACAAATCCCTGTACTTTTTTGGTTTTGTTTTGTTCTGCACTACATATTTGTTCGTTGCAAATCCATGAGTTAGGAGCAGTTGATTGAGCTCTCTCACTTTCTGTATCCAGAACTGATTCCAGTAGCTGCAATAAGAGTCAAATACATGTTTTGTGTTCAGCAGCCCCACAAATTAAAGGGGGATGAGGTTGAATTCGTTAATGAATATTAGCAGTTCCCATGCAGAGCCAAGAGTCAATAAATCTCTGAGATCTGATGCTTTTTCAGCCATGTTCTGCCAAAGTAATTAATAAAACAAGTTGTTAAATATCAGCTGTGTTTTCCAGTGCCTGGGCCTTTTATTTGAGCCTGTCTCAAATTTAGGCTTCCCCTTTTCTTTTTGGAAACTTTTCTCAATGGGCCTGCCTTTATCCAGCATCCTCAGCTGTCATCAGGATGAACATTGGGTTCTGCACAGGTGGTGTCTCTGCAAATGTGTTTCTCAGTACCAGAATCCCTCTGCAGGCCTGTGTAAGCTGGTTTAGCCCTCAGTCAAGCTCAAAGTTGCCTGCTTTGAGTTAGCTGAGAGGGCTGACATTTCAATTCTAGACAATCGGTTTGGAATTAACACCTATTTTGATGAATGGACGTCTGAAATGTTCATTACTCCTGTTTAAGACTCAGCAGACTGAGGCACCTGTTGCTGCCCTGTCTAGATTACACTCTAATTCAGAGGTGGTTTCAGGGGCTCTGTGGCCTGCCTGTGTTCTTGCTAATCAAAAGGAAGCAATTAAATGCAACTTTGTTGGGAAGCATTTTTTTTCCCCCCTCTTAATTTGAAATTTGACTGTCTTTGTCTGGCTCCCACTTTTCCTAAAGTATCTAGCCATAGGCAGCTAAAGAGAAGATAGCAGGGGTTACCTTATTTCACAGGAAGAACCAGGGCAATGTCTTGGGTGTGAGGCTGTTTTCTCACTGAAGACCTGACTAATTGCAAGAGGGACTGGACTGGGATTTGAGGAAAAAAATGCAGATTTTGTTGTTGTTGTTTGTCCTGGGGCAGAGTACACCCCCTCTGGTTGCTTGAGTTTATTTCACCTACTGAATTTGCTACCTCTGGATATTTGCTAGCATTAGGACTACTCTGTCTCTCCCTCGAATCAAAGAAGTTTGAGGGCAGAGTGCCTGCACTGGGGACCTCTGTATAGCTCAGAGAGTTGTTCTGCCTTGCAAGCGTCTCCAGAGTCCTGGGGAGAATCATGGAGCTCTTGCAAGGTCCCTTCAAGCCAGGTGCTGCAAGGGGCTGCATCAAAGGGGATGACTGGGTGGGCTGTCATTGGAGTGCTTGAGTTGGGATCTTTGTACACAAGATGAGTGACAAGGAAGTTACAATCTATGCATGCAAGAGTTTGTGTTACAGACAGAAACTCTCTCCACCTCCTGATTCCCTTCCACCCATTCTGTCACCTCTTCTGGCAGGTGTCCGTTGATGCGTTGTAGGGCTCTGAAGATGTCAAGCAGCAACACAACACAGGAGTCTCTGGAAATAATGAAGGAGTCTGAAAAAAAGGTGGTTGAGGAGTCTGTGAACAAAACCAAATATGTATCCAGGTCACCAAGCAAGGAGGAGGTGGAGAAGGATGGGGGGGAGGAGGTCAGTGTGCGCCAGGAATCTCAGGTAAGTGTGCAGACGAGTGGGTAGTCCCTTCTGCCAGTTTGCAGAGCTGGGCCGCCTTCTTCTAACAGGCAAACACAAGCTAGTTGCTATCTCTTCTGAAAGGGTCTGAAGCCTGTGCTACCACCACCCAAGGGGATACCGTGCCATTCAGACCATGTTGTTCACAGGCTGCTCTCTTTCTCTGTAGCTGAATCTGTTCTGCTCAGAGTGGAATAATTTAAATATTCTTTTACTCCAGGAGAAAATGAGACTGGTGTGCTCCTGGTGGAACCTGTGCTCAGTCCCTAGGTTGTAGTCCCATGGCTGTTACCTCCCTCTTATTCTTTTCTTTGACCTAAGGACCAGTTAATGACTTAATGTGAAGTAAAGGCATCCCAGGGAGAGCTAAGTTTCAGGAATGGTGCTTGGCTGGTGCTTTGCTGCTGTTAAAAATGCCCAAATAGGAAGTGAATGTTTTGGAATTTCACTTCAGCAAGGGAAAAAAAAAATCTGTGCAAGCATCATTTGGAGGGTGCTGGGACTCGTTCCTACTGCTCTGCTGTCCTGTCACATGTTCTTTTGACTTAGTGTTGAGCCTGAAGAAATGCCCACCCTCAACAACCTGCTGAATGCATTTAAAGCTGGTGCCTGGCTCTAGATTTGTTCAGCCACTGGGTGGACAGACTCCAGTGTTGCTCAGAAAGAGCCTGACTTTGGTCACTTTGTAATGTGGAATGTGAAGGGTTTCTTAGAAGGTAGGGATAACAGATGACTTGGTGTCTATAAAATCAGAGCAGCAGTGTGTGTGTCTCATGGTCCACTGTGTTAGAATCCCCTTCATGTCCCAGGAATGGTAGATGACTTTCAGTTTTCCCCGCTTAGAAGTGTGTCATGCAGCTCCACCTGTATGCCCAGTGATCCCACACTTGTGCTGGTTCTGTCAGAAACTGAGGACCTGGGTCTAAGCTTAAGCTTGGCAATTAAGCTAAGTATTAACACTTAAGCAGTGTTTGCCCACCTGGGGCCTGACAGGATAGCTCTCCAGGTCTTCCTATTTGCACATGCTTCCATTCCTCTCAGAAATTTTCTTCACAACACTCAGTGTTGTGTTGCCTTGCACAGTAAATACCATTTATAGTGTACGCATTCAGATTAAGCTTCTTGCCTTCTCTTTCCTTTCTCCACAGAGGCGAACTTCAAGTCACGGACATGCCAGAAAAAGAGCCAAGGTATGACCTCTTCTGACATCCTGTTCTTCTGTTGGCCATTCCAAGCTGAGTTGTGATCTCAACCTTAGGATGGTACTCTCAAGTCATTCCTGTCTCCAGAAGCCACATGCAGCACATGATAATTCAGGACAGTAACTTTCCACACACAGAAGCATGGATGTTCCTTTTTAACACACACTTACCCATGAACGAACTGTTTGCTGCTATTAACTGCCACACCTGTCACCTCCCCAGAGGCCAAAGCACCAGAAATTAAATTCAGAGGTGTCACTGGAGGGACAGGGCAGTGCACTGGCAGTGCACCCTCCAGTTAAAAAACAGAATTAAGTGGCTGGTTTCATGTAAAGGCCCCTTTTCTTCAGTGAATACCACATTTTGATCCCATAACAATGGCACATGCGTGTTAGTGAATCCAAAACTTTTGCTAGTAATAAGCACCAGGAAACCACTGTTCTAGAATGTTGTTTGTAGGCAAAATCTTGGGGTAAAAATGTAGCCATTGTGTGACTTTTTTACCCTTTCTAGCCTCAACCGCAGTTTTTCTTTGCAAAATTTGATAGTAACTACTGAAGCAGTTTACCAAAGGTGGCCATGAATTTTACAGGCTTGGCAGTTATAGAAACATAGTATAATCCAGGAGTCCATCTAGTCCAGCTAGGATTCGTTTAGACCAGCCTCCTACTCAAAACAGGGTCAGCTATGACATCTGACTAGGTTGCCCAGGACTTGATTTGAAAACTGTGGCTGGGAGGGCAAAGGTCTCTTCCCCACCCTCTTTTCTTTTCTTTTTTTTTTTACCTTTCACAAAATTCAAACCCAAATGAAGACAGGTTCTGGCCTGAGACATGGAAGAGAGGGGAGAGCAGTTTAATTTGCAACAGGGGTTCTGCCTGGGTTTGTTTTTGGTTAAAGTAATGTATGAAAGAGATGTGCTGCTTATGACCTACTCGGTGTTCAGAAAAAATAACTCTAATGGGTCTATTTGGTCTTAAAAGCCAGGATCCTGTACAGTACCCAAACAGGCTGTGATTCCAGTTCCTACCCTGGCTATACCTAGGGCAGAATGTGTCTGTGCACCTTGGGCCTTTCTCCATATTGCTGATCCTGCCTGGGATCTCATGTGGCTGGTCAATACTTCCCCCCCTCCCCCCCCCCCATTTGTCACCCAAGTGAGTCAACTTGCCAAGAGTCCTGAAAGTGCAGGACTCTAAGCATTTTCTCTAAGCACCACTACATTACCCAAAATAACCAAAGTCATCAGGTCAGACAGGCAAGGTGTAAATGGGATGACAGCCTTTTAATTAAGAACAGTAACAATCTTCACATCTTAAAAACCAGTAAAATAGTTGGTTTCATCTATATCCTTTGTTAATTGTTTTAATTCTTACCAGGTGAGGAGGGGAGTGGCTGGAATTGCTCTGGCTGAAGAGGTCAAAGAGTGCATGAATTAAGGCAGTGAACTTTCTCACCTAAAATTTGCTTGGTTCAAATCCTAGTCAAAGGCTGAAGGAAGCAAATAACTGATTTGCTCTAGGACTCCAAGCCTTTGTATAATCCTGTTTGCTGCAAGAAGCTGGCTTGGTAGTCTTCCTTTTTAGCAGCTCAATTAACAATAGCTGCATGGTAACATAGCAGCATGAAATTGTGTGTTTTGGCTGAGATGTCTTAACTGTACTCTTTTCTTTTCCTTCTCCAGTCTAATTCAAAGCTTAAACTGGTCAGGAGTTTGGCTGTATGTGAAGAATCGTCTAGCCCCTTTGCAGATGGGCTGCTGGAGTCCCAGGTAGGCCTAGAATGAGGCAAGCTTTGGAGTGTGGAAGGCCAGAAAATCCACATCTTGCTAGAAGTGATGTCCTGTCCTGGGCTTGTGCTTCTGAGAGCTAAGAATTTCCCACAAGAGGCTGCTTTTGAAGGAAGCGGTCATGCCTGTGAGCACTGCTTGTATGTGTACAGTCACAACCCTTCTCTTATGAGGAATCACCTCCATCAACTCACTGGGAACCCACAACTACTCAAGTTGTGCAGGCTTATGCCCCTGAAAATGGAATGGCACTTTGCCTTCTCAAAGCCCCTGAAGTTTGGGCCATGGGAAGGAAGTTTTTAAGCAAGCCCTTTCCTTGCAACTCAGGCTGCAGTGACTGAAAGCAGCCAGCTCACAGAAGTGGTATGCAGTGCTCTGCAAAGATGATCCCCATCTGTGGTCACTGTGGGCAGTAACAGAGAAGCTGAAGCTTGAAGGTGGGAAGCAGTCAGGAAGACACTGAGAACCTGTCTGCCCTGGCAAGAGGAGATGGGGTGAGCTATCTCTGCCCACACAAGCTTTGGAAGCACAGGATGGTACAGTGCGTGGAGATCTGAGCTGGCTTACTGTAGATCAGGTTGCAGCTAGCTACAGCACATCTTCGTTGAGCTGAATAGTACTGCACCATGCAGAGTCACCAGCTTAGGTCTGTGGTGCTAGATCAGAGACCTCTACGCTACTCTCCATTGACAAAGACAAACCTGGCCTGTGCAGGGCTGAGTGCTGCCCAGACCACCTCATGCTGGTGGTGACTGGGATACTTGGCCTCTAAGCCTTCCTTGTGTTGAGGCTCCCAGCTCCAGACACTGCTTTCCTGTCTTTGGTTTGGGTTTCACTTTGAACTGTAGGGTCACTAGGAGGACTTCTAAAGCAACCATAAGCAGACATCGTGGTGCCGTGGAACTGCACTAGCATAAAGGCAGGAGGATGGGGAAAGATGAGCTGGCACAAAGGGTGGTGGTTCTGTAATCAGTTTTAACTTGAATTTGAGCAGTGCATCATCTGACGTTGCGTTTGGCAATCCTACTGGTGTTTAGCATTTCTTCCCGTGGAGCAGAGTGAATCCTTAGGCCATGTTGGGCAGTTGCAACTCAACAGAGGAGATGAAAAGAAACATCAGAAAGCCCCATGTGGCACAGAGACCGCTCATCACATCACATAAGCTTTTTGCTGTGTATTCTGTTTTTCCCTCATGCCCTTTCTCTTTCCAGGTTAGACAAACAAGGAAGCACGTACTTAGGTTCTGAGGTGATCCAGGCAAGGCAGGTTTTCAACAGTGACAAATGCTGTTGAGAGTCCCCTCAGAGCCTGCCTGAGGCTTCTTTTTGGGAGGACGGTGGGGAGAGAGACTGCTTTGTCTGCTCCCAGGATAGGGCCTCTTCTGAAATGTCTCAGATCTGTGACCCGAATCTCCTGCCTTTCTGTGATGCCTTTCTCAGCTGCCCACATCTCCAGCCACAGCAGTGATTCCAGGGAGTGTTCAAGTGACTCAAACCAACCTGGTTTGTTTTGTTCCAGGACATCATTCAGTTGCACGTTAGCTGCCCCTCTGACAAGGAAGAGGAAAAGTCCACGAAAGATGGGGCTGAGAAAGAAGAAAAAGACAAGAATAAAGAAAAAGCACCAAGGAAAATGCTGTCTCGAGGTCAGGTGCTCGTTTGAACAGGGCAGGTCCTTTCTTACCTGCTTTGAGGATTCTGCTGGCCTGTGGTACAGTTGTTGGAAGCAGAGCGGTTACCTCTGCTGATGACTGTACAGGAATGTATTGTTTTTATAACATCCTTCTGGAGCAAAGCATGGAGAGGGAAAGGAAGGGTTCCTCTAGACTGGCACGTGCCCCAACAGACTTGCAGGCTTCCTGCATAGTTTCTAGTGATCTGGTGGCTTTTTAAATGTGCAGATGCAAACCCAGGAACCCACTGTATGAATTTTTGCTTTCAGTTTAGATTTGAATTTATAAAACCTGCCACAGGTGGCAAGTTGTGAGGTTGCAAGGAGGAGACATAAGTTTCTTCTGTGTGATCCAGCATGTATGATTTTGGGGCATAGCATTGGCTAAAAGTTACATGTTTAATCTGGTGAGCAAATTGCACCTGAAATCCTTGTACAGGCAGCAACTCTGCACTGGTGCAGATTCAGTTTCACTTACTGTTATTTCCACGATTACTTTTAAATTGAGAAGGGTGTGGGGAGAGGGGAAGAACAGGGCCAATGGAGCGGGGCTTTCCAGTTAAATAGCTTGCGGGATCAAAGATGCAGAAGTTGCTTGTACAAAAGTATGGTATACTACACTTGCAGGGGCTTCCTGTAACAGCATGGAATATCCTGAGTGGCTCGTTTTAGGGGCAGTGTTTTCTCCCATGAACTGATCTGATCTTCCCCTCTCTGGCATTATCCTAATGGGCCCTTGTGCTCATAGCACCTTGTAGGTAGCATACTGATCCTCCTGCAGCCCACAGGGGAAGGAGTCTACAGTCCGTATTTTACAGATCGAGAAATTTGCCCTAGAGGTTGTGTTCAGAGCCTGTGCTAGAAACTGGACTTAAGCCCAGGTGATAAGGGTCCCAAACTGTGCAATTCTGTAACAAGGTGGGCTTTTCTTCCTCTCTTCCTATTGTGAATAGGCAGTGCTGAGAATGAGGCTGAATTCCATCTGGCAGCTAAGTGGGGACATGATCCTCATACATGTAGTGAGAGACATACCTCTTCCCTTCAGTCTATTCTATTGCAGTGTTTTGTTAATTTGTTCTGCTGCTGTTGTTGTTTCAGATTCCAGCCAGGAATATACTGACTCCACTGGAATAGATTTGCATGAATTTTTAGTAAATACGCTGAAAAAAAACCCACGGTAGGTCCCTAGTCAGTAAAACAGCTTGCTGATGGAGTGAAGGGAGGGAGTACCTGATGACCGATGCTGCTTTGACTCTTGGACCTGTGGTGTTTGTGTGCATGTGTGTATATGTATGTTTGTATTCTGTATCTTAGGAGGAGGGGGGACTACAGCAACTACAGAAAGTTCCTGAAAGTATGTTTCACTTTTTGGAATTTGGAGAGCATTCCTATTGCTGGGGCAGTGCAGAAACAAAAAGCACAACTGTAATTTTATTTACTGCAGTCAATCAAAACATGTAGCTATGTATTATGGAGAGAGAGAAAGAAGAAAAATAATTTGTTTGAATGTAAGCAGGAAGGAGTCTTGATTGCTTTAAAACCCTTTCTGTAAATGATTCTCAAATACCATCCTCCAAAGGAACTGCTGCTGTGTCAGTAATAAATGTAATCAAGCCAAATGCTAGCATAGGAGTGGCAAAGCTGGAGTGTCTAACCGTGGAGCATCCAGCAGAGCAGAGATTCAATATTACTAAGAGCCAAGCACTGTTAGCAAAACAACAACTTAAAACTGAAAAAAAAATCTGGCAATTAATTTACTGTATATGAAAATCTGTGGAGTATTTTAGTTAATTCCTGTGGAGAATGTGTGAAGCCTGGCTAATAGTGTTGCTTGGTCTAGGTATTTGTGACTTTTCTTTGTTGCGGGTGGGCAGGGGGCTGCCAAGCAGAAGAAGCTGTGTTCCACTGTCTCTAAAGGTGGCCTTTTCTTTTTCCTTCTCTTGACAGGGATAGAATGATGCTACTAAAGTTGGAACAGGAGATTCTGGAATTTATTAGTGATAACAAGTAAGTCATCGTCAAGTTTGTGTCAAGCAAAAAAGTTTTGTAACTTATGTGTCTTTTGGACACGCTGGTTAGGAGGCCTGTTCACTTGTACATCCTCCACTTCCTTTTGTCTGTACACAAGGTTTCTGAGTATCATATTGATTGTGTATCAGTTGCTTTAAGAACATATCTGCTGTGAAGGAGATTAGTGCCGTTGTGCTTCTCTTCCTAGCGTAAATTGAGGGGTGGAGAAACCGGGGCAGGATTCACCACTAGGTGAGGTAGAATAGGTGTCTGCAGCAGAGCTTGCAAACGTCTTTATCTCATAGGATCAGAGAAGTCACAGTAAAAATACTAATTTGGCACCTGTTCCTGCTTAGAAACAAACATGCATTTCTGCACAACCTGGTCTTGCTTCAGGAAAGGCCTATTCAACTTGAGCCCTTGAATCTGCCCAACTCTGCCTGGCAAAGCAGTCTAAGCCCATGTTCACACTCAGTGTTAGAGGCAGCACTTGAGTTCTGACTAACTGCTTGGAAGAGGTGGCATGGTCTGGTCTGGGATCTGGTTAAGGCATCTCTGGCCTTGATATCTCTTCTGGTGTCAGATTAGCATTGTCTGTTTCAAGGCCTTCTAAATTTTAACGCTTTATTCCCTCTTCTCAGCAATCAGTTTAAGAAGTTCCCTCAGATGACCTCATACCATAGGATGCTGCTGCACCGGGTAGCTGCCTATTTTGGCATGGACCATAACGTTGACCAAACTGGGAAGGCGGTTATTATCAACAAGACCAGTAACACAAGAATGTAAGGTGTGGGGAGGGAGGGAGGATAACTGGGCTGGCATCCCCTTCCCTTCCCTGCATGTTGTACATGACCCTCGGACACAGAGCCCTGGCATGGTCCAGAGCAGAATGGATTCCCCACCACAAGTTTTTTGCCCCCATTAAGAAGGGCAGGTCCCCTCTCTAGAAGAGAATCCTTGACTTCCAGTCCTAAGTATATGTATTTGCAAGCCCTTTCAAGCTTTCTTTAGTTCTCAGAGAAGGGACATCAGAGGAGAGATTTAATGCAACAAACATCCTTGCGCACCCCCTCGCTCCCTGCAAAGCAGTGGTTTTATGAAGACAGTTCTATGCCCATTTTTGCCCTTCTAACAAGGGCTGGTTCTTCCTGCAGCCCTGAGCAGAGATTCTCTGAGCACATCAAAGATGAGAAGAATGCAGAGTTCCCGCAGAGGTTTATCCTAAAACGAGATGATACCAGCATGGACCGTGACGATAATCAGGTAAGGGGTGGCAGTGGGGTACCTACATAATTTGTGAGAGTAAAATACAACTTTTCTAAGATGAGAACAACTTTAAATTTCTCTTGGGTTTCCTGCAGTACCCTTCTTTAATAGAAGCTTCCACACACCCAAGCAACAGATTCTGGATATATCATGAAAACTTTACAAAATACTGTGGAAGTGCATGAAGAATTTGTGTGGGTTCTATGGGGGGTACTTTTCTGTACCCTGAATAGCGACTGGTAGCTGGGCCAGGCTTTAAGGTGAAGCCTTTTGCTAAGGTTTCTGTGGAAATGCCCCAGAGCTGAGTGTTGCCAAGCATCTCTCCCGCCCCTCACCTGGGCTTGCAGCAAGTCAAGCTGTGAAATCATCAGGACCTACCAGTGCTGCTGGAAGGAAACCATCAGCAAAATGATACGCTTTGAGCTCAGCAGCATTGCCAGTCATCGGAGCTAAAAACCCTCCTGAATCTCTGGCTGCCTTCGGGCTGTCACAGGTGACACCGCACTCATAATGCAGCGCTAGCTTGTTCATCTGTGGCTGTTTTCCCAGCCTGTGCCAGACAGAATCTTGAATGTCAAAAACAGGGCAAAAGAGGGGAGACCTCTTCACCAGGGATCTCATGCTCTTTGCTCTTGTAGCTCCTATCTTTACATCGCCCCAGCATACCTCTATCCCTTGCTTTGGGTCATGTTTCTGAATTTAAGTCATCAGGATGGGGAGCTTGTCATTGCAGTCAGTATCAGTTTCTGGTTTCCCTATGGTGGCACTCTGCAGGTGATGCAGCCACCCATGAAGCACAGAATCCATGTCTGAGCAGGAGCTGTGTTGACATACGCTCTGAAGAGTGGCCTTTAGCTTTTGGCCCCTGGGCACAGACTGTCTTTCAGAAGCACATGGTGATATTCCTGATCTGTCGTTTCCGAATCAGGCAGAGTTCAGGCAGGGTGGTTGTGCTTGATCCAGGAGATGGAGTACACTAAGACCTCCAGGATGTTCATCCCTAGACATAGGTGTCCAGAAGGTAGGTTCAAAGGCAGAGGCTGTGTCATTGCATCCAGGCATCATACACACACTCCGTAATCCACATCCACTTGCACTGCTACGTAAAAATATCGGCAGCTGACCACACCCCCTGCTCCCACTGGCAACTGCTGACCCGCTGAGATGTGTTTGTCCCTTCAGATCAGACTCCCCTTGCAGGATGGGAGAAGGAGCAAATCTATAGAAGAGCGAGAGGAAGAGTATCAGCGGGTCAGGGAGCGGATATTTGCACGAGAGGTAAGCTTGGATGACTCACTTGCCAGATACCCTCCCGGAATTTTGTGGCAGAAGGTGTCCTTGAGTGTGCTAAGAGGTTAGATTTTGTCGTTGCCTTTTCTACAAATTTCCCAGTGTTCTTGGTATCTACCATTGAATTCCAGCTCCTAACAAATATGTCTTAGTCATTGAGATAGAGGAGCCACACCTCGACTCCCCAGTCTGCTCCTTCCCTAAACTGCCTGTTTCAGGGGGCAATAGATGCGTGTGGACTGACAGAGGAGGCAGTTTTGCTCCTTGCCGTCCAGCAAGATTATAAGCTTATACAGTGGCATTTCTGGGATGACTAGCAAATAAATTGATGAACCTGAAAGGAGCAGCAGCTGTCTCCCTCAGCTTCTCTCCAGTGCTGCAGCTTCAACCTCCTGACCAAGCAGTGCTGACCTTGGAGCACAGGATGAATCCAAGCAGTACATTTATTGTCTGTCTTAACCAAGCTGGACACTTTGTTATTGCTTCCTTGAGATCTCTGCTCCCTATGTGGAACTTCTCTAAGCTGGAGCTGTGTTCCTTGCTCACGTCTGGCTCAGAGAGGCTGCTGTGCTTTGCTGTTTTGAGTTCTGTCTGCCACCTGGAGGCAGCTCCCCATGCTATGCCAAGTGGCAAATGATGGAATCAGGGACAATTCCAAGTGCCTTTCTGCCGTGGATCATGTTCAAAGTCCAGTTCCTTGCCTGCTGCTTTTGAGCATCTAGGGGACAACGGCTGTAATTTGTCCTAACAGGAATTGCCATGTGCCTGCCCAAGGACGATGTTAAGGCAGCCACTCTGCTGAGTCCCTAGTCAAGTCACCAGGTTTCAGCTGATGACTGTCTAGCCAGTTGTGATCATGGACTTGTCTTACCTGCACAGGCCCAAGGCCGTCCAGACACGTTAGTAAGCAGCTCTGCCTGTAGTCCTGGACTAGAGCAGCTGCTGTACCATAGTAGCACAACACGGGGCAGGCATGTACTTACCCTTGCTCTGTGTTCACAGGCTTTGCATCCGACTTCTAGAGGCGGGGTGACTGTCACGGGGTGGGCTGGGCTGGCTTGGAGCCCTCTGCCTTTTTTCATGGCTCTGATTAATTGTGCCTGCATTTAGCCAATAAGGACCCCTGTGTGTCTGGCCTTGATTGTTCCATTGACAAAGCTACCATCAAAGCTGCCTTAAAGCAACAAAGTAGGGAGTTGAGGGCTTGGATTTGCAAACTCTTGAGAGATCTCAGGGTTGCAGGTATCAGGGACAGTTCCTAATGGGCCTGGATGGAGAGCTAAATGGGCCTGAGAAGGCTCAGCAAGACTCCTGAGTGACCATGTAACTGGTACACAACGCAAACTGTGTTTAAGTCCCATACTGTTAGTGCTTTGCTCCTCTTTGCTTTGAAATTGCCTGGGTTTGTTGCTTTCAGAGTTACTAAATCTCCCTTTTCTTTCCTTCCCATCTCCATGTCTTTCCTCTGCTTCCAGACTGGCCAGAATGGATATCTCACCGACAGCAGGTTAGTACTGTTTAGCAGATGCTATTTCTATCTCTGGCTTTCTCTGCGGAGGACTGCATGACTTTATAATTATGCTTTTTTCTGATATTAACCGACAGAATCTCCAAAGAAGGCTTTTCTTCTAGTTCTCACAAACGGAGGCAGATTTTTAGGTATCTCTGTGTGACTTATTTTGTACCTTGTCCTGCTGAGTAAGTTTGCCCCATGCATGGCTGCTTGTGAAGTTATTGAAGTTGTATTTTTTGCAACATCAAGTTCTGAGTCCTTTTTTGCTGATCCATCAATTAAAATGGAGGGGTGGAAGGTGGGAATGGCAGGGAGGAACAGGGAAGACAGAGGATTCCAGCAGTTTTCAAACCATCCCACCTCTTGTTTCCCAAAACAATAGGAAAGCCCCTGCCCTTACAGTGACAGGATCATCACCCGGATGAGGTGGGGTTGTCCCTAATCCCTGATTATAAAGGCTGAATTACTTACTGGTGGCAGTGAAGTGCCTCAGGCTTCCCTTTCCGCCAGCATATGCTGCAAAGGGCACTGGGAACATGTCTGAGTAGCATTTTCTTATTAAGTAGTTTTCCTGTGGATGAGAGGGCTGGAAGGGTGAAGTTAGTCTGATAAGTCTCCTTGCACAGATGCCTGCTGCAGGAGGCTGCTGAAGGTATGAGGATAAAGAACAGCATGAAAATGGAGAGACCCTCCTGCCTGCTGTCCTCTTGTTTAATAGCCAAAGCCCTAGAGATGAAGCATCTCTGTGTGTGAACAGGACAGGAGGATCTAAGCAAGTGTACTGTCATAGAAAATCATGTGTCCTCAGCACAGTTACAGGGACCGTGTCATGGAGTCTGCTTGTGGCAGTGGTGTTCAAGGCAAGGGGTATAGTTTTCAGATCAGCCATTGGGCTGTAGTTAAACTCACCCAGCAAGTGGCAAAAGACCCATTGCTGGTGTGATTGCAGCTTTAGGAGCTGAGCTGCAGACAGGGCTGCACTAGGAGCTTTTCTGACTGTTGTGCCCTGTTCCTAAAGAGCTTGGTTAACCTGCTCTCTTTGTTTTGTGATTCCCATAGTGGGGAAAGGGAGGATATGTGGGCTTGGGACCATTTTGAGCTCTGGACAGAGATAGACAAGCTCTTGAGGAGATTGAGGTTCCCTCAGTGATGGTGCTGGCAATAATGCCTGTGTGAGCTCCAGAGACTTAACCACCCTTGAGGCTGGCATTCAGAGCAATACAGCTGTCTGTTTCACTTGCTTGAAAGTCCTGTATTAATGCTGCTGAAGCACAGATCTGACTGCAGAGAGCTCTCTGCTGGTGGACACACTTGGAAACAGGGTGTAGTAAGGCTAATGGAGAAAAAGGCATGGCTGAAGCTGCTAGGGTGGTGCTCTCAGAACAAGGTTGTGGTAGTGTGCCTGGAGTTTGGAGAGTAGGAAAAACAGAATCGTTATGCTGCTAGGTTAGCAGTAACCAGCTTGAGAGGGGTCTCGGTTCTTAGGGAACAAAAGATTGCAGCTGAGTCAGAACAGACCATAACATGCCCCTTCCACACACATACGAACACTGCCCTCACCTCTCTGAACGTCCCCAGGAGCAGCCTTCAAGAGTTTATGATGGAGAGAGGCCAGGAGCTTGACAGTGATTCTTGTTAGGTCAACTGCAGTTTGGAGTTTGAGGCTGCATAGTCCAATTTTTCCACCTCTTTAGGGATATAACCATTGTACTGGTTTTATTTGGCTCTCACATGTTCCTGGCAGCCCAGGACATCACAGAATGATAAAATCATTAAGGTTGGAAAAGACCTCTAAGATAATCAAGTCCAACTGTCAACCCAACACCACAATGCCCCCTAAACCATGTCCCAAAGTGCCACATCTACATGTCTTTTGAACACCTCCAGGGATGGTAACTCTACCACCTCTCTGGGCAGCCTGTTCCAATGCTTGACCACTCTTTCAGGAAATCAATTTTTCCTAATATCCAATCTAAACCTTCCCTGATGCAACTTGAGGCTGTTTCCTCTCGTCCTATTGCTGGTAACTTGGGAGAAGAGACCAACATCCACCTCACTACAACCTCCTTTCAGGTAGTTGTAGAGAGCGAGGAGGTCTCCCCTCAGCCTTTTCTTCTCCAGGCTAAACCCCCCCCAACTCCCTCAGCCGCTCCTCATAAGACTTGCTCTCCAGACCCTTCACCAGGTTCGTTGCCCTTTTCTGGGCACGCTCCAGCACCTCGATGTCCTCCTTGTCCTGAGGGGCCCAAAACTGAACACGGGATTCAAGGTGCAGCCTCACCAGTGCCGAGTGCCAGGGCAGGATCACTGCCCTGCTCCTGCCGGACACGCTATTCCTGATACATACCAGGATGCTGTTGGCCTTCTTGGCTACTTGGGCACACTGCTGGTTCCTGTTCAGCTGGCTGTCAACCCGCACCCCCAGGTCCTCCTCCACTAGGCAGCTTTCCAGCCACTTGTCCCCAAGCCTGTAGTGTTACATGGGGTGGTTGTGACCAAAGTCCAGGACCTGTCACTTGGCCTTGTTAAACCTCATCCAATTGACCTCGGCCCATGGATCCAGCCTGTCCAGATCCCCCTGCAGAGCCTTCCTGCCCTCCAGCAGATTGACACTCCTACCCAATTTGGTGTCATCTGGAAACTTACCGAGGGCACATTTGAACCCCTCATCCAGATCATTGATAAAAATATTAAACAAGACTGGCCCCAAAACTGAGCCCAGGGGAACTCCACTTGTGACCAGCTACCTCCTGGATTTAGCTCTGTTCACCACAACTCTCTGGTCTCAGCCATCCAGGCAGTTTTTTACCCAGCGAAGAGTACACCCATCCAAGCCATGAGCGGCCAGCTTCTCTAGGAAGATGCTAGTGGGAGACAGTGTCGAAGGCTTTGCTAAAGCCCAGGTAGACAACATCCACAGCCTTTCCCTCACCCACTAGGTGGGCCACCTGGTCATAGGAGATCACTTCAGAAGTTCCTTCCATGTGTATCTTCCCCTCCAAAACTGTGTGGAGCTGCTCCCAGGCTCAGCCTGCAGTGTTATATGAGCATCTCTTCCAGTGTTGCCTTCCTCACCATTCCTCTCCAGTGAAGGCCCAGGAACCCATTACTGTGCTTATGATCCTTAGCTGGGCTGATAAACCAGGCTTAGTGCTTGGGATGTCTTGCTGATACTTCCTAAAGTCCTGCTGTGGCCAGACCTGGCCTGAGGCTATGGGAGGGTGATCAGTGGGAGCACAGCTCTGAGCATAGCAATATCCCAGCATGTAGCTGTTCCAGCTGGGCAGAAAGCCTTACCAGGACTGGTATGGAAAGCAGTCTCAAAAGATCTTGGTCAGCCTTGTCCCAAGGCCTCTGTTATGAGACAAGGAGGGCTTTAGCAAGGGATCATGCTCTGACCCTGCTGGCAACTGTTCCAGGCTGGGATCTGGCTAGGGAAGACGGCCAGGAGCCACCTCTCAACATATGCCAAGGAAGATCAGCACTGTCTGGGTCTTCACAGTGCATGCCCAAGAAAGCTGTGACCCAGGGGTTTTGCTTGCTGTCAGATCCCTACACAAAGTGCCAACATGCTGTCATGGAGCCAGCTGCTGACTGGGCTCACCACCCTGATGTGGCAGTACTGATGCAGGTCCTGCTGCTGCCCCTTTTCACTGGAGGTGCAGTCTAACTCCTCCGGTCTCTGCAGGGGCAACCGGGACAGTTTGAACCGGGCCTCAGGCAGCCGCCAGAGCAGCACAGAGAGTGAGATAAAGTCACTGGAGCCTCGGCCGTGGAGCAGCACAGACTCAGATGGCTCCATCCGCAACCTGCGACCACCAGTTACCAAAGCCAGCAGCTTCAGTGGCATCTCCATCCTGACACGGGGGGACAGCATCGGGAGTAGCAAAGGCAGCACTGCCAGCAGAACATCCCGAGCAGGTACCGTACTGTTTCCACTGCAGACCTTCCACTAATGGGCACCTAGCAGACATAGTCTTTGGGTTGGGGGACTGGGGCTCATGATGCTCTCGTCAGTGACTCTGGTTAAAATGGGACATGGTTGGCATCATCTGAATGTGTTCAGTGCCTGGGCAGGGATATGCCAGTTGGTTCATCATCTGTTTTCAATACTCACCATCAGATCTTCCTTCCCTTTAGCAGAGGTATCTAAGACAAAGAACATTGTTTGGTCCCATATCCTGGAACCCAAGCTACCAATTTTCCGTTGTTTTCTCTCCCCTGCTGTGCCACAAGTTATGTTGCCATTCCTTTCTGCTCCCCAGAATCCTTCACAGCCCTAAGGAGACTTAGTCTGGGTGAACCATCTGGCATTTTTCCTTGCTTTCCAGCAAAGGAGGTCACCAATTAGTCTATCTCATCAGACAAAGACTATGTTAATTGGTATCTGCCTACGATGTTCTCTCAAAGTGATTCACTCTACTCCTGAGAGCAAACGTAACAGAAGGGAGCTGAGCCTCCAGCTCTTCAAGAGCTGTTTGAATACAGCTTAAGGTTTCAGGAGTACCAAAGGGAATTAGGATCACAAGTCCGTTCGCCTGCTTCAGATCAGTTCTTCCTTTTCCATCTAGGTAACAGAGGGCAGCCTATGCATGGAGAATGTTGTTGTAGGGCATCACTGGTAACCTGTTACTGATGACAGCTTCCTGAGAGGATGTGTGCTGCACTTGGCAGGGCAACAGCCCTTCTAACAGTGGGGAGCAGAGTCCTTTATTTTCAACTGACTGCTTGTGAAAGGCATTTGTGGAAGAGGCAGCAGAGGTCTTTGCTCTCATTTTAATGGTCCGGTGATAACTGAGGAGCCATATGGTGGCTGGTTACGATTGCTGTGCAATATCAATGAGCAAAATACAGTGTTGTCCCAGTGTCTAGCTTCCTTCATTCTCACTGATAGGCAGCAGGTCCCCAAATGCTTGAGAGCTGTCATTTTACTGGGGAGGGGAGGTAGGTTGGTGCTTGTGGGTGATTAGGCTGCACCACAAGAATCCTTTCCAATAAAAGGGGTGGATCTAAAAGGCAGCCAGGCCGCTGGTCTAGCACCCAGGCTGGCTTTGAAAACCACACATTCATTTTGCAGTTTGAAGGTGCCTGTATCATCTCTTGGGACCCTGTTTCCATTGTGCTCAGGGCTGCACTTACTCTGATTATTGCAACCACCTCTGGGACTGATCCATTAACTGATGGGAGCAGTTATTTGAAGATCTGTCCCAGCGAAGTGCAAAGCAGGACAAGAGAGGATCTGCTTTTTTGCTTGCTCTTTTATTATTCCTCCGTGTATCCCATGGGAACAGAAGCCAGTTGCTCTCCAGGCTTTATATAATGGCGAGTGATTAGAAATGTTGTGTGGCAGGGGGAAGCAAAGGAATTTTCACTTGGGGAGGAAAAAAAAAAACCATGCCACCCTCCATATCCTTATGTTTATTCTGTGGGGGAAGAAGTGCTTAGGATTCTGGGGTCTTCTACCATCTCAGCATTTAGCCCCTGGGCTACTGTCAGCAAAATATTTCCTTTTTTTGCACCATGTGGCTGATGATACAGACCTCTTTAGCAGAATGCCTGAAGATTAGCTGTTGAAATGCAGTAGATCAGAGGCAGAATTAGTTAAGTACCAGCTACTGGGCATCAAGTAATAGTGTCACAGCCTCTCTATTTCTGGAAGTAAGACTGAAATACTGAGGAGAGCACTTCCCAGCTGGGTGCCCTGCAGCATGTATCACACTCCTTCCTAACAATTTTTCCTACCATGGGAAGGAATTGCTTTCAGCCTGCCACCCCCTAGCCTTTTATGCAAAAGATGTGTGTGTACGCTGGGTCTGTGTTCCCATAAAATAGCATTACCTCACTCCCCTCTCTGTTCTGGGCAAGCAGTTGAGCAGATCATGACGACATATTAGTGTCTGAGCATGGGCTGTGCCTAGCTGCAGAGCTGAGCTGTGACTGGGAACAGCTCTCCAGCTTCTTTCCACAGGCTGGTTTATGGTACTGAGCTGACACGGGTGTGTACCAGCTGTGGAGGATCAGTGGGTGTACATGGACAGGAGAGCGGTACAATCTCTTGGAGTCCTGAGGGTGTCAACACCTTGGTTTGCTGTGAACCAGAGGCAAACTAGTGACTTAGCCTGCAGCCTGCTCACCCTGTCCCTTGTCGAAGCTCCCATGTGGACAGCAGAGAATGCAGTCTGGCCGCAGTACGGGAGGTAGTGAGAGGATCTAGCCCCCACCCTCACCATCCACAAATTGATGTTTTTCTCTCCCAGGTACCAACTCTGCCATGCCTTTCTCTGTTCAAGGTTTGGTACTAGGTGCCCCTGAAGCATGCAGCCAATCCCCTTCTTCACAGCCTAGCCGTGGCCTCCTACCCTGCACACCCCAGCAGCCTCAACCACAGCCACCCCAGCAGCCACCACCACAGCCCCAAGGACTTCCACCTGCAGCCCAGCAGCAGCCAGCCATGAGTAACCACATGATATCCCAGGTGAGTTGCTGCACAGTATCCAGCAGGGCTCTGTAAGCTCCGTGGGCACATAGGTGGGAGGTAGAAGCAGAACCAGCATACACGCAGAGCACTCTGGACTCACACTTGCCCGGTGGGTTTTGGGTGTCTGTCACGCTTGCTGCCTGTTAGGTAGTGACAGTCCCTCTGTGCTATTGGCAGAGAGCAGGAGAAGGTCAGGGGCCTTGCTGTGCCTGAATAGATGCTGTGTGACATCTTGGCTTGCCAGCCCCTTCTGTATCTACTTGGACCAGCAGCCCTCCTGGCACGGGATCTGTAGCCCTTTGAGTGGCAGGGTTATGTTCTGGAATCAGTTGCTCTGCTGGTGAGGGTCCATCACAAACGGTAGTTGGGTTTGGGCTCCCCAGTGCTGAAATCCTGTGGCTGGCCACCTGATGTCCTGGGGAGAGGCAGACCTGGAACTGTGCCTGGTTGTATCCTCCAGACCCTCCCCAAGTTAAACCCGTGATGTTCCACAGCCTGCAGGGCTACTTCTGAGGATAGAGCCCTCTGGAAAGCACTCGTGGCTGTCATTCCAACATACTTCATTCTGCTCCTGAGGCTGTAAAAAAACACAGCACAAGAGCTGCCCCTGTGTCGCTGCAGGACTGGGGAAGGGGTGGGAGCCAGCCCTTGCGCACATTTGGAGAGCAAAGCTGCCTCATGTTCAGTGGGTGCAGAGCTGGGTGGCATGCATGGGAAGTGTCCTCAGTACCTTCCCATCCTGCCCTATTCAGAGCAGCGCTCTTCAGTGCTAGACCTCGGCCTGCCTATGAGTTTTATAGGGATCCTTTCTGGTGCATCACCTTCTGGTGCATTCTGGTGATGTCTCCTACAGCAAAGAACTGCAAGTTACACTGGAAGTTTTCAAGATGCAACTGGACAGGGATGGTACTAGATAATTTGACTAGGCTCCCTTTCCCATGAAAGGTTCGACCAGATGATCTTCCAAGGTCCCTTCCAACCCAGGCTGTTCTATGATTCCAGGTGTTTTCAATGTGCTGGGATGGGAGGAGGAAACAAGCCTCCTTGAACAGCTTTTACTGCAGATAACATGAACAGCTCCTTGCTGTCTGTTGCCATCTCTATGAGGATGGGGTAATCTTGTAGTTCTTGGGCCCTGGGCTGGCTCCAGGGTTGTGGATCTGTTGGTAGAGGATACTGAGACTCAGGGGAAAGATCTCAGTTCTACAGATGCGGTGTCTCTGAGGTAGCCATGGTCCGGCACTAAGGCTAGCAGGAGTGTCTGGCTGGAGCTGTAGCATGGTGTGGGACAGAGCACAGTGCCCTGGGTGGGAGGTTTGTACACACAGCAGGCTTCTAGAGCATGTGCAGGATCACTGTGTCTTGCTGAGATTTTTATTTTGTATCTTCTACTGTTTGGCTGTTCTAATGGTTTAGGTCCTGGAAAAACTTTTTTATGTGTTTGACTGTTGGCAAAAGGTCTGAAAATGCACTGTCCCCCATTTGCATGCACCTTCTGTTTCACCACATGTCAAATGATCAAAAAAAAAAAGCCAGGCTGGTGCTGATCATTACAGGTTCGGTGACCAAAGCACAGTATGTGGTGTTTGAGTTAGGTGTTGTCATAAACAGGCATCAGCAGGTCCTCCCAGTGACAAAGTGAGAGGGGCCCCTACAGAAGACAAGAGTGAAGAAAAGACATTACCAGTAGGAAAGGCCAAGAAGCACTGCAGAGAGAGCTGGGAGTCAGTGCCACACACAAGTGGGCAGTGGAGTGGGAGAGACACAAAGGTGGTGCTGGGGGGAAGTGGCGCTCCTGCTGCTGTTGGCCATAGCTGGCCTTTGTGAGTTCATGTCACTGTTCATGCCAGGCAAGAGCTGCTTTGTGGACATGGTCAGTCTTCCCAGCTTCCACAAAGCAACTGGCTGGGCTGTGTGTCTTCACAGAGAGATGAATGCTCCCCCATTCTGGTCTCCGTGCTTTCCAACCCTCTGCAATGCCACCCTCTGTGTTTGCAGTTGGCTCAGTTGACTAACCTTGTTGTTCCTTCTTTCTCTCCTTCCTCCTATCCTTCCTTTTCCCCACTGCCCTTTCCCCATCCAAATATGTCTCCTCCACTCCCTTCTCTGCTGGTCTTAGCCGGCCCCAGCGCTGCAGCCTGTTCAGTATTCTCCAAGCTCCTGCCCCCAAGTCCTCTTGCCAGTCTCTCCGCCCCAGCAGTACAACTTGGTATAAACCCCATTTCCTCTTCTGCACTCTCTGTTGTACTCATGTGCTGTGTTTGTCTTGTATGAGCTTTTGCTAATCAGGTCTGTTGTGGACACTGCACCTAGTGGGTTTGGGATTCATGGAAGCTTTGTGCTGCAGTGGGGTCAAGGCAGTGGGATGCCTGAGGCTGTGGGACTCGACAGGGCTGGGCATTGATGGAGTGGCTGATCTTGGAAAGAGCTTGGGGAAAGCAAGTGGCAAGCCCAGAGCTCCACCAGGAAGTGATGCTTGTGCCCAGCACTGGGGTCCAGGGGCCATGGCTGCCCTGTGGTCTCAGTCAGCCCCTGTGTTGCCTCCACCGAGTCTTTTGGGAACAGCATGCCCCATGGGACATGGCCTCTGGGCTGGGGCTACCCCTGCCTGTGTGGGGCCCCGCATGTCACCAGTGTCTGCTGAGCACTTGCCACCCCCCCCACTCCCCCCCCCCCTCCCCCCCCCCAGCAGGACGCATGACCCTAGCCCCTTGTCCTGCACAATGCTCTTGGTCTGTGGCTCATTTCTGGGGACCTTTCTTGGGTGAGCTCCTCCACAGAGTAGGGAGAAGGGGTCTGCAATCTACTCAGCAGAGCTATGTCCTACATGCTGTCCTCCTCCATCTTTCCCACTTATCCCCAATGCAGGCCGATGAACTCAGCAACCCTTTTGGGCAGATCAGCCTCAGCCGACAGGGCTCTACGGAAGCACCAGATCCTTCCTCAGCTATGTTCCAGTCATCCCTCATCTCCCAGCATCCTCAGCAGACAGGATTCATCATGGCAACCCCTGGGCAGCCTATTCCCACCTCCAACTACTCCGCCTCAGGGCACACGGCCCCCACACAGCAGGTGCTGCAGCCCCAGGGCTACATTCAGCCTCCCCAGCAAGTAAGGACATGTGCAACCCTGGAGGGGATGTGCACCTCAGCCCAAAGCTGTCAGGCTAGGGGCTGCTGGAGAGCAGTCCAGAGAACAGTTCCTTGAGAGTAGGTCCCCTCTTTTTCTGCTGATCATTTGTGATGGATCAATACCCAGGGGTCCAAGCTCTAGGTCAGCACGCATCCTTGCTAGGCACAGGATGATCTCTGACCCCTTGTCCCTCTGAGCTCACAAGGCCGTTATCTGGGGGGACCCCTCTGGCCATTCCTGGCTCATAGTATTGGGGGAGGGACAGTGACCAGATTCAGGGCTGACACCTCTAAGCTTTCTTTGGGGTCCTGCAGGGCATTATGACCTCTAGGATTGTTCCCCTGAGCTCTGATGAGAATTGTACCTACTGTGCTCTTGCACTACTGTGCTGGGAAAGGCTTGGATGTGGAGGCTGGGAGGAGCGGGAAGGGGCTGCAGTTCCCTGAGGAGCTATCATCTGGCCAGAGCCAAAGCCCTGGTTGGTTTCCTTCGGAAGAAGCCAGGCCAGGTGAGAGAGAAAACTGGTCCTGGGGGACCAGCTTTCTTGGTCCCACTCCCTCTTGTGTTCTGATCACCATGTTTTCTTGATTCTGATAGATTCAGGTTTCTTACTACCCTCCTGGGCAGTACCCGAACTCCAGCCAGCAATACCG
Organism: Phalacrocorax carbo; assembly: GCF_963921805.1. Taxonomy (NCBI): domain Eukaryota; kingdom Metazoa; phylum Chordata; class Aves; order Suliformes; family Phalacrocoracidae; genus Phalacrocorax; species Phalacrocorax carbo. The sequence continues at coordinate 262,672 of NC_087539.1, forward strand.
ATCTCTTAGTCACCCAGTGGCCTACAGCTCCCAGCGCACTCAGCAGCTTCCCCAGCAGTCCCAGCAGCCTGGTAAGGAGGCATAGAAGGGGGGAGGGGGCATGTTTCCCTTTCCTGCCACTCTTGTTGGCTCTTAAGGATCTCCCATGCGCTGTCTGGGGCCAGGCTGCTTTTCCCTGACTCCCAGTCTTTGCTGGACTTGCTGGCTAAAGAGTGAGTGCCTCTTGACTGTGCAAAGGAAAGATGACACTTGGCCTGGCTGCAAAGGCTGTTGTAGTCTTTTTGCTCCCTCTCAGCATGTAGCATGCACTGAGGTGCTGCAAGGCGGATTTAAACCCGGGAGCTTCCTTCAGGTCTCTTTACATCTGCCACAGGGAAGCTGTTCCCCACTCTTCAGCAAGAGATGGGGGGAAAGCAGGACTTGAGCCCTCATATGCCAAGTGTTAGGCTGTCTCCTGTGGCCAGCTGGGAAGCTGCTCCATTTAAACCCTGTTCTGACAGGTTTACAGCCAATGATGTCCAACCAGCAGCAAACATACCAAGGTGTAATGGGGGTGCAGCAGGCACAGCCCCCGGGGCTCCTCAACGGCCAGAGGAACAGCATGGGGGGCCAGATGCAGAGTATGATGGGAGTGCAGCAGGCACAGCCTCCTGGCCTTCTCAGCAGCCAGAGGAGTGGTATGGGGAGCCAGATGCAAGGCCTGATGGTGCAGTACACTCCACTGCCTTCGTACCAGGTAGGCATCAGTTGTTCTCCAATGAGGGGCTGCAGGGGAGGGGGTCTAAGCTGTGCAGGCCTTGCAGGAAGTGCCAAGTTCCTGTGCCTGAGTGATGGAGCCAAAGATGGAGACTTATTCACCTTGAGAAGATAGTGCATACTTGCCAGCTTGGGGAGGGCACATCCACATTTGAATCTGTGTCGGACGTATCTTGAGAAGGAGGACTGAGTGCAGCTGGTCCTTTCACCACTGTGTTCACAGAAGAGCTGGGAGGGGCTGCCCTCTCCTGGGCAAGATTGCTCTGGGCTGCAGTAGACAACCATCTGGCATCTCTTCTCCCTTGTATGGACCTTGCTGGTGTCTCTTTGGGGCCAGTTCTCCCTGTTCCCGCTCTGTTACCTGTCATTCCATAGGGCTGCTTCATTCCTCCCTGAACAGGTTCCTGTGGCCAATGAGTCCCAGAGTGTGGTCCAGCAGCCCTTCCAGCAGCCAGTGCTTGTGCCAGCCAGCCAGTCTGTTCAGGGGGGGCTTCAGGCTGGAGGGGTACCCATCTACTACAGCGTCATCCCAACTGCCCAGCAGAACGGCACCAGGTAAAGCATCTGTATCTCTGGCCTGCCTTGGGGAGAAAAGGGGTCCTGCTGCCCTACTGAAAGGGCATAGCATCCTACTCCTAGGCCACAGCTAGAGGAGGTGGCTGGGTGCCGTAGATGCTGGTCATCTCTTGAGCTTGCCCAGTCCTAGCTCCCATAGTCAGCGCTTCCTGGACACAGCTGTCCTGCGGCATGTGGTGCGTCCTGTGCTCCTCCAAAGGCAGCTGTGTTTCCATCATCTCGAGTACTGAGGGAGCTGGTGGTTGCCTGCACAGATGGACAGGCCATATCTCCCCATCCCCAGCAGCTCACCAGAACACTCTCTGTTTCACAGCCCTTCGGTGGGGTTCCTTCAGCCACCTGGCTCTGAACAGTATCAGATGCCACAGTCCCCATCACCCTGCAGCCCACCACAGATGCAGCAGCAGTATTCAGGTAAGAGGGGCCTCTGGCCAGGGTTGGCACTGATTCTGCACAGATAGTATCACGTTTTGTAGGGGCTGCCAATTTACAGCCAAGTCTGGCAGCTTCTGTGCAATGGGTTTCCTTAGTCTTACACACAGCCCTACTGGTAATTATCAGGACGTGGCACAGCGACTTTGCTCCAGGCTGATGCTGGCCTGTGCCTGGCCTCTCCTTGCCCTGGTGGGCAGGCAGGGCAGGAGTGGGTAGAGGGAGCTGCTGTGGGTTGCAGACTCCCTCTGCTGGCAACGCGGCTTAGTGTCACCAGAGCAGCTCGTGGGACCAGGGAATGCCGTGGATGAGAGGTCAACCGAATTGCCTTCCACTTGTTCCCTCTGCTTGCATTTCTCCTGGATTAAAAGCCATCACCCTCTGATGTAAGCTGTGATATCAGAGAGGGAACCCGACCGGGTCTTGGTGGGGACCTTTTTCAGGCCACCTGGGCAGGCAGGAGTGGCAGAAGAGAGAGTGCAGAGGGGGTGTGGTAGGGAAGAGTGCAAAGCTGCACAGACAGGCAGGCTGCCCCTTGGCCACAGCAAGCAGCAGCAGCAGTGCACAGAGCCTGGGCAATACTGCTGCTGTCATCTCTCCCCAGGGGTGTCTCCTTCAGGTCCTGGCGTGGTTGTGATGCAGCTGAATGTACCCAACGGCCCCCAGGCCCCCCAGAATCCCCCTGTGGTGCAGTGGAGCCACTGTAAGTACTACAGCCTGGACCAGCGGGGGCAGAAGCCAGGAGACCTGTACAACCCAGATGCCAGTGCTCAGGTATTGAGAGGACTGGGAAGCCAGTAGCTCATCTTTTGGGAGCAGCCTGGTGGGAGAGAGGACCCCAACATCCATGCTGTCTGGATGGGCTGGGAGATGGGGGTGGGCTCATCCCATGTTGGTGAGGCAGGTGTGGGACTGGTCACAAGCACTGGGGCTGTCTAACACTCTCCCTCTCCCAGGCCAGCACCCAGCTGAACAGCCCCATCACGTCCCCCACTCAATCCCCGACACCGTCTCCCGTCACCAACCTCAACAGTGTCTGCACGGGGCTGAGCCCCCTCCCTGTCCTCACACAGTTCCCCCGGCCCATGGGCCCAGCACAAGGTAAGGGGAAAGAGTGGGGACAGCACAGGGCTGGGTCTTTCCTGTGGTTTCTTCAGACCCCTACAAACATTTCCTTCCTTCTTGCAGGTGATGGGCGCTACTCATTGCTGGGCCAGCCGCTGCAGTATAATCTGTCTATCTGTCCCCCACCGCTGCTCCACAACCAGCCCAACTACAACGCACACCAGGTAAAATTGGGCCGAATCCCCACCCACCCACCCTTTCACTGTCCTGGGAGCAGAGCAAGACCGCCCCACTCCCCTCCCTCCAGACAATACCTCTCTGGGCAGGGCCCAGGAGTAGTTGAGAAGTAAGTCTCCCACCCTGCCCTGTGCTTGGACACGCTTTGATTAGGTAGCAGGCTGCCTACCCTGTGCTCTTGCCATCCATCTGGCAGACCTGCCATTGTAAATGGATTTCCCTAGAGCCGGGCACTGGGCTAAAATTTCATCCCGCTCCCAGCTTTTGAGCTGCTCCTGCTCAAAAGCAGCATCAGCCCCAAGTCGTTTGGGTGTCCTGGAGCCATGGCTGTGCCTTGATCTCATGTTGTAACTTACCCAAGTGTGGTGTCACCTCAAAGGTGCCAGAGGGTACAAGGTTCATCCAGGTGTCTTCATTCTGCTTCATAGCCATGGCCTAGTCAAGTTTTATCTTCCCCCCCTACTCCCAGGATGCTCTGTGGGCACAGTGAGGCCACAGTGTGTCCTCAGGTGACATGCTACCATTTTTATTCTTTAAGGGGCAGACTGGAATGAAACACGGAAACCGGAGCAAGAGACAGACCCTCAAGTCAGCATCCACTGACCTTGGGACAAGCGATGTAGGCAAGTGACTCCTCAAGCAGTTCCCCCTTTGTCCTCTGACTAGTCCCCGCTGCATGGGCATAGCTGCATTGGCAGAGACTCCAGATGCCATCTCTGCCTACTCATTGCTGGGGGTGGTTGTGGAGAGCAGTTCCTGCCTGCCACCACCTCCCCCATGCACACAAACACTCCCCCCACAGCCCACGTGAGGCCTGGCTTTGGCGGGTGGTGTGCCGCAGAGCTGGTTCTGGTCAGCTGTGCCCACTGGCAGGTGGGAGGACAGGGGTTGTGCAGGAACCCAGTAAACACTGCCTGCACTGAGCAAAGCTTTTGAAAAAGAGTGGGAAGAAATTGTTGGAGAGCCAGGTATGAGCACCAGGACACCTATGCCCTATTCGGGCCTCTGTGAGAATTGAAATGATGGAGTGGGTGGACCTGGCAGTCCTGGAACTTTATTCCTCTTTGTCAGCAGAAAGTGAATGTCCAGGCCCCTGAGATCTCGTTCCCACTGTTGCCTTTCAAAGTGACCCTTCCCTCTCATGCTTCCATTTCTCTGTGGGGCCAGGAGCTGCAGAGCCCTCATCTTTGTACAGGACTTTGGGATCTTCCAGGGGTAGCTGCAATGGCTGAAATACCCACTGGATCATTTCTCTCCAAAGGGGAAGGGACTCCCTGTTCCTCACCCTGGGGCATCTCTACTTGGTCATCAAAAGAGGGAATGAGAGGCACATGTCTGGCTTCTCCCCGCAGCAATACAAGACTTGCTAGCTGGACATGAACTAGACAGCCTGGAAGGGAGGCAGTCTTCACTGGCTCTCTGGAGGCTTCAGACTTGTCCCCCATGTCACCTCCATGTCACCACCACCACCAGCAGCTGGTTGCAGGGGGCCCTTTAAGAGCTGCTTGCCAGAGAGCTGCCCCCCTCCCTGCGGCTGGCATGTTCATTACATGCCGCGTTAATATTAGCAAAGAATCCATTCAGCCGGCCCTCCGCTAAGCCCAAAAGCCAGGACTGGAGCCAGGAGGCAGCAGAAGTGTTTGGGTGCCACAGAGCAGAGTCAAAGAGGTTGGCATGACACTGGCCTGGGCACACAAGGGGATCATCCCCATGGGTGGAGCGCAAAGGGCAGTGCCACATTCAGGATCTGCGCATGTCAACATCCTCCATGGGTGCAGCCTGTCTTTCTCTCTTCCAGGTACAAAGGGCAGGAGAGCTGGGTTAGCTCCCAATCCTGGTACCCAAGGATCAGGGTAGAAAGATGGGGCAGAGCACCTGGGAAAGCCCTAACTGAAAATCCAAGCCCAGCTGAAGGAAGCAAGGAGCACTTGGTGTTGCTGGAGCCCTGGGCATGTGGGAAATACCAGTCTCCTCCTGAAGCAGGCCATGTGGGAACTGGGACGTGGGCATCAGAATGGATTAGGATGGGGCACTGTAGGGAGCGGAATGGTAGGGGCAGTCCGAGGGGGAAGAAGTAGCTGGCTTAAAAAAATACATTCCTAATGCGGGGGCAGCGCTGCTTTCATGGGCGAAGTAGAGGTGACCCCTCCAGCCCCAGAGCTGGTGAGGAGCCCACGCATCAGCTCTCATTGTGCCGTTGCCACCCAAGAGTCTGCTGCTGACACTTGCTGTCTTTCCACCGCAGTGCTGGGCCGAGTGCTGGAGGTGACAGACCTGCCCGAGGGCATCACGCGGACAGAGGCTGACAAACTCTTCACCCAGCTTGCGATGGCTGGTGCCAAAATCCAGTGGCTCAGAGAGACTCAGGGGCGCCGTGGAGATGGGGGTGGCGGGGACAACAACGGGACTCCAGAGAATGGCAGGCACAGTGACCTTGCTGCCTTATATACCATCGTGGCCGTGTTCCCCAGCCCGCTGGCTGCCCAGAATGCCTCCCTTCGCCTCAACAACTCCCTGAGCCGCTTCAAGCTGCGTGTGGCCAAAAAGAACTACGACTTGCGGGTGCTGGAGCGTGCGAGCTCACAGTAGGGCTCACGCATGGGCACAGAGCACACTGGACTGCGGGCACTTCCCTCTACCTTCTCTTTTCCTTTCTGCCCTCCCTTCCTCTCGCCCTCCTTCCTGGATATATTTATATGGACATAATTAAGAGACAAGAAATTGATTTTTTTTATTATTATTATTTTTGGAGTGATGCCCGTGCCCACCCACCTTACCCTGTGTATATTGTTTTGTTAAGCACTGTGTTGAACCGCACATACAGGTGTTGATTGGTATGTTCACTGCACATTTTATTTAATCTGATTATTATTTGGGGGGTATTTTTTGTTTTGTTTTATTTGGGGGGTTGTTTTTAAATATAAAAAGAAAACTTGTCCATCGCTTTAACACTGCTTTCCCATTCTCTGCCAGTACCAGTGCTAGGGACTCTGTGCTGCCTCTTCGAGGTGACAGGACAGCCAGGGAGCAGAAGAGGCACTCACAGAAGGATGTTCCTGCCTAGGTCCTGCCCCCATGCTTGGCACATTCAAAGGCTGCAAGCTCATGGCTTGCCAAGGCAGGGAGCTGAGACTGGGAGAGGAGCACTGAGCACTTTGACCTGGGGCTGGTCTCCCCCATCAGATATTCATAGCCTCTTTTCCCAGCTGCTGGCCCCATGCAGCTATGCAATGGCTAGAATGGGGCCACGGGGTGTCCCCAGCTGTATCCCCTGCCAAGAAGCAACATATTCCTCCTGATTATAGGGGAGCAGCCCTTGAGCTGATAGGTGCAGGTGTCACTGTCCTCCTGCCCTGTGGGTACAGGAGTTGGACTGGCACCACCCTCACTGTGGCATTGCACACAGAAGCTGGAGCCTCTTGCAGCATCTGGGTGCTACCTTCAAGGGCAGGTGCAAGTGCAGAGGTAAGAGCTGCCTGGAAGGGGTGGGCTCCAACTCCAGCCTTGGTACAAACTCCTGCCCCACTGCGACCCACAGCCTGGCAGGGATATAGGTCCAGGGACTCTGGTACTGGGGTGCCTGTCCAGCTCCAGGGACCTGGCACCCACTGCAGGGCAGCATAATAGCAATGGGGTCCCCAGCTCTCTCCGTCACAGCTCTCTGTCTTGGGAGAGCAGACCAGCAGGACTTGCAGCCACAGGGTGTGGGGCAGCTGTAAAAGCTGCCCCATGAGAAGCCCCACTGCTGCCACTCTTTCCTTTTCCCCTCCCAGCTGCAGGGGCCTCAAATGTGAGAGCAAATGAGAAATCAAGGCTGGAGCACTTGGTGTGCCCTGGTTCTGCTGCTGCCCCATGCCAGGGGGTGGGTGGGCCTCTGGCACGCCCAGCAACCCACTAACGCAAATAGCCAGCGGCTCCTCTCCACCCCGCTCCCCTCCTGGCTCACGCATGGGCTCCAATTTCTCGGCGTCAGCCTCTGCCAGCACTCAGCTGTCGGTTCCCCTCTGGCCTGTCACTCCCACTCTCCACGGGGCTGGGGCAGCTGCTGCCCCCCTCCCTGCGCACCCAGCACAGAGGGCCAGGGGCTCTGCAGCCAACGGGGAGCCCCAACATCGGCCACCCTTTGTGGTGTTTTTCATCGCAGGACGGGAGCTCCAAACACAGCGTAAGTGTGTTTCCATGCGCGGCGGCTCCTCATTGTGGCCACTGACCCCCATAGGCCCCTGCTCCACCCACATTGCTGCAAGACCCCAGGGCTCCTTGCTTCTGCAGCACCCCTTGCCCCAGGACTCTCCAGCCCCATCACTATTTCCCTGATGGTCATCCTGGTTGGTTTCCATGGCAGCATGGGGGTGCCTCGTGCTAGGTACCCCCAAAAATAGTGATGTCTGGGTAGAAGGACTGTGGGGATGGTTTATGGTCAAAGGCAGAATGTTTTGAGGGATGCAGGAGGAGATCCTGCATGGTAGCGCAGGGCTTCTATAGAGTAGAAAGCAGGGCTGTGCGGTGATGCCAGACTGTCTGTCACAGGCATGCTTGTCCTGAGGGACCAAGAGTGGCACCATTTGCAATTTATTCATGAGATGGAGATGTCTAGACAGGGATGGGCACATGCAGGTAGCCCAGGGTCTGGGTCACGGCACTTGGCTCCGCGTCCACCGAGCAAGCAGTAGTGCTGTGCACACTGGGCTGGGAGCCCGCCATTCTCCAGCCTGTGCAGCGGGGTCCAGCAGGTACCCCGGGGCCCCGGGACTCACCCACAGCAGAACTGGCCCTTGCTGGTGCAGGAGCTGCAGGCAGGGCAGCAGGAGGTGGTGCTGCTGGGGCAGAGGGAGGCGCTGGCTTGGGAGATGCTTCCCATCCAGCAAGGTCTGGCCATTCCTGCCCCCACTGGGCACCAGTAGTGGGAACAGCCCCAGCCAATGTGCTGTGTCTCTTTTCCCCTCATAGCATGACAGAGAAGGAAGTGCCAGAGCCATCAAGTTCACCTGCTTCAGGTGGGAATGGGAAACCCAAGAGCCGGGTAAGTGGGTGCCCACAGGGCAGCTTGTGTGGGTGGGGGAAGCTACCTTTCTAGCACCCTCCTCTGCCTCAGCCCCAGGAGTCTTTGTGGGGCCAGGGATGCTTGGTGGGGTTCTGATCCAGCAGGGCACTGGGTGGCCATTTCCCATCTTGGCTTTTCCCGAGGGTACCCACATTCACATGGTGCTCAGGAGTCAGTTTTTCCTTTTGTGGGGACCTCACGGGGCTGGGAGAATGCTGTCCTCACAGCATTTCTGCCTCAGGATGCCTGGGGTCTCTTCCCACTTGGGGAATAAAGAATCTCTAGGTCTGAGAAAAGGTGCGGGGAGCCAGGCAGTGTCTTCCCTGTCTGCCTGCCTCACTCCACATGCCTGCCATGTGCAATGCATCCTCTCCTGCCCCAGCAGCTACAGAAGCTGAAGCAACTTTTCCAGCGAAAGCCCAAGGAGGAGATGGTGCCAGAGCCACAACCCAATGGGGAGCTGGTCAGCCCGTCAGGGGGTCCCATCTACTACATCTATGAAGAGGAGGAAGAGGAGGAAGAGGAGGAGGAGCCCGAGCCCCCTCCTGAACCCCAGAAACTTGTCAATGACAAACCCCACAAGTTCAAAGACCATTACTTCAAAAAGCCCAAGTTCTGTGATGTTTGTGCCCGCATGATTGTCCGTGAGTCCTGAGGGTGCTGGGGCTGGGGGCCATGGTCAGGGCGAGGGCTGGGGGCCAAGGCTGGCGAGGTCTTCAGCCAAGCCGTCCCCACAGCTGCAGTGTCACATTGCCTCTCCTTTCCACCTCTCCACCCCCACCACTGCCAGTCAACAACAAATTTGGCCTGAGGTGCAAGAACTGCAAAACCAACATCCACCACCACTGCCAGTCCTACGTGGAGATGCAGCGCTGCTTCGGCAAAATTGTGAGTGTTCCCACCAGCCCCAGGCTCGAAGCACCTCCTCGCAGGGAAGACCAAAGCACTGTGGCAGGGAGTGGCCAGCTCAATTCCTGTGCACGACCCTGGCGCCATGACCCATCTCTCTTCCTGGCTCTGAGGAGGAGACCCAGGCATCAGTCCCCTGCTGGGTGGTCACCCTCTGGGTCCCCAGCATCCACCTGCTCCCCCCCTTAGCTCTCACAGGATGGCCCACAGGTCTAGGTGGTTGTTGACACTGACTTCTTTCCTTCCAGCCCCCAGGGTTTCGCCGGGCATACAGCTCACCCCTCTACAGTGACCAGCAATACGCCTGTGTCAAGGACCTGCTCTGTAAGTACTGTCCCTGCACCAGGATGCCCCATCTCCTCGTGTCTCGTAGTTGAACGCCTCTCACCATCCCTGTGCCCCAGCAGCAGCCAACAGGAGCGACCCTGTGTTCGAGACCCTGCGGACAGGCGTCATTATGGCCAACAAGGAGCGGAAGAAAGGGCAGGATGACAAGAAAAATGTGAGTACAGGATTAGCCTGTCGTTCCAAATGCCCGAGGGTCCTGGCACCACAGCCTGCACCCCATTGCCACCCCTACCTCCCTGCCCACTCTGCACCCCCTGATATCTCTCTGCCTTGCAGCCTTTGGCTGCTATGATGGACGAGGAGCCAGAGGCCACAAAGCCAGAAAAGGGCAAAACCGAGGGCGGTGAGTGCTGCGACCGTGGCAGGGCTGGCTGCACACAAGGGCCAAGGAACTGGGAGGCAGGGGTGGGGCTGAGCTCCAGCCATGAGCATGGAGCAGGGAGGAATCCTGTTTGGGAGCCTGTACTTGGGGGGGCCCACTGAGGTGGGTTTTGCGCTGCAGAAAGGGGGTCTTCAGGTCTCCACCCTGGGGCGGTCTCTGCTTCCCCTCATTGATTTGGGCATGGGACATCCTTGGGAGGAGGCTGGTCCTGGGGTGGGGAGGCAGCACCAGGAGAGATGTAACCCCCTCTCCTCCCACTTCCAGGCACCTCTGAAGGGGACAAGAAGACTGAGAAGAGCCCAACAGATGACAAGGTAGCCATCACCCTCACCCTACCCCCCAAAGGCCTCCAGCCTTGGAGGAGTGTGGGCAGAGGCTGCAGCGAGCTCCCTGCTGGGCTCCCCAGGGTTGTCCTCACTCCCTCTGGGACCCCAAATCCCTCCTTCCTCCTCCCCAGAACAAGAAGCCACAGTCTGGGATTCGTGGTGGCTATCTTCAGTCTCACTATTTTGTGGCACTTTATCGATTCAAAGCCCTGGAGAAGGATGACCTGGATTTCCCGTAAGTTCTCAGCCACATAGTGGGCACAGGAGTGATGAAGAGAAGGATGTGGGGTGTCCAGTGGGGAGGGGGAGAAGTATTCACCTCAACAGTGAGGTTCTTGGGGCCAGGAGGGGTCTGTGAATGAATGAATGAATGAGGGCAGAAATTAGAGCCATGCTGGCTGTGATATGGGTTTTGTGGCTTTTCTGTCTGCCCCAATGGGCTACCCATTGAGCCTGGGCCCTGGCTCTCACTGAACCAGCTCTCCCAGCTCCCAGGCTTTGGGCACAAGCCTCATTTTCAAGACTGCTGATGTTTGTCTTGATGTGATTCCACTGATTTCTTGCACCCCAGACCTGAGGCTGAGCTGCTCACGTACAGGAGCTGTCTGTCCCTGAGCCCACAGGCTGTGTGCATTCCTCAACCTCCCCTGACAGAGGGCTGTAGGAGCTGGTGCTGTGGGAAGAGCAATTTTCCTTGCCAACTTCAGGGTCTCCCACAGCAGGGGGGTTCCTCCCTACCCCCCCCAACCCCCCGCAACTGTGACCTTCCTTCCCTTTCCAGGCCAGGGGAGAAGATCACAGTGGTCGATGACTCCAATGAGGAGTGGTGGCGGGTAAGCACAGAGGGGAAAGATGCAGAGCTTAAAGCAAGGGCGGGGGGGGTGTCAGCTGGGCATGCAAATTGCACTCTAAGAGGGACACAGCCCCCTGAATAGACCATGTCCTCATGCCAGCCCTCAACCTGCAGGCTATTTGTCATGGGGGAATCTGGGGGTCATATAGATTGGCTCCAACCTTGCAGCTGTCCACTTTCTCTCAGGGGAAGATCGGTGAAAAAATTGGCTACTTCCCTCCAAACTTCATCATTCGGGTGCGGGCAGGCGAGCGGGTGCACAAGGTGACACGCTCCTTTGTGGGCAACCGGGAGATCGGGCAGATCACGCTCAAGAAGGATCAGGTACGATAGGCCCACATGGTCACAGCCCGTGGTCCTCTAGCCTCCACCGGCATCTCTGCCCCAGCCTCCCTCCAGGCCCACCCCTCATGGCTCCCCTGCTGCCCTGCTGAACCCCACAGCCACCCTCTGCCCTGGCCTGCACGACTGTCCTCACACTGCCCACCTCCCCCAGCCCCTTGAAGAGACCCGCTCTGCCCAGCCTGCCCCCTGCCAGGGACTTGCCACCTTCCCCCTGCTCTGTGAGGCCCCAGGAGTCTCACCTGCACCCCTCTCACCCCCAGATTGTGGTACAGAAGGGCGAGGAGGTGAATGGTTACGTGAAAGTCTACACTGGCCGCAAAGCAGGGCTCTTCCCTGTGGACTTCCTGCAGGAGATCTGAGCGGGCCAGTGTCCCAGGGCCTCCCACCTGGGGTGACGGATGGATCCTGGCTGCAGGGAGCTGCTGGAGCTGGGCGGGGATGGGGATGGGGCAGCAGGCACCCCCATCCCTTTTGCCTGCAGCAATGGTATTTCCAGTAGGGACTATCTCAGCCAGCAGGTACAGGGCAGGCTGGGGCTGTGGGAGGCCCTTCTTGCACTGTTTCCCCCACGGGGTTTTTGGTGCCTTCAGAGAGGCGCAAGGAGGGAGCACTCCCTGCCTGAGGTGGAGGGTGCTGGGTACCTTGGGGGTGTCAGTGCGGTCCTGTCCCACTACTCTGGGCTGTGTAATCCTGTGTTTTGGCAATACTCATCTGCTCCCCAACCCATTGTCTGCCTGGTTTGGATTTCCTTAGGGGTGAGGGGAAGGGTCACTATGGGGCTGCCGGTGGCCCCAGCTGCCACGGAGCTGGCTGGTGCTTCCCTGCTCTGTGTGACACCCTGTGCAGCACACGCCTGGGTCTTGTGCATGTGTGCATGTACACGCATGTGCAACCTGCCCTGCATGATCCTCCATGCGACCGAGGACCCCGTGTGGGGGCCCCACCACCAAAGGCCCTTCCCAGCAACTGCCCATGCACGAAGCGGGACGTGGGCGGTGGGAGGGGAAGGGGCCAGGCCCCTTTGGCCCCCCAGCCCGCGGGGCACTGGGCTCGGCTCTCCCTCGACGCGGGCCACTCTGCCATGCTGCGCGCTGGCGCGGGGCCCGGTGGGGCCCGAATAGGGGCCGCGAACGACAGGTGACCGGTCCCGGGGACAGGACGAGCCCTTGGAAGGTGGGGGCCGAGCACCAGGCCAGGAACAGCTGCGCGGCGGGGAGCGCCAGCCCCAGGGGGAGCACCCACCGGCCGCGCTGCCGCGGCAGGGGTCTCGGCCCGGGCCGGAGGGGCCCAGGGCCACCTGGCGGGGGGGGGGGGGCTGCGCGGGCCACCCGTGACGTCCTGGAGCCGTGACGCCGGCGGTAACCACGGCGACGGGCCGGAAGCGGGGCCGCGGGAGTGGGCGGGCCGGTAACCGCGGTGACGGGGGCCGGTACCGCGGCTGCCCGTCGCCATGGCGACAGGCAGCCGTTGGACGGGGAGGCCCGGCCCGGCCCGGCGGGGCTGCTCCGTAACGGCGGCTGCCGCAGCAAGGTTGCGATCGGGCCGGGCCGGGCCGGGGCCGGCCGCGCAGCGGGGCTCTGGGCGGCGGCCGCGGGCCGGGCGGGGGCGCTGCGGGGGCGCCGCGCGCCTGCTCCGTATGCAAAAATATGCAAACGACCCGACGGCCGCTGCGGGCGGGGGGAAGGCGGCGGCGCCCCCTGGCGGACCCCCCCGCGGCAGCCCGCGTCCCGGGCCGGGGGTCGCGCCCCCCCCCCCCCCCGCAGCTCCCGCCACCCGCGGTGCGCGGGCGGGGCTCCCCCTCTCCCCCCACTGCGGTGCGGGACGGGGGGAGCTGCCTATCCCCCGCCGCCACTGCATGAATATTCACGTCCGGGCTCTCGCTGACGAGGAGGCCGGGGGGATTCAAGGGAAAAGCAGTCGTGCCCTCCCCTCAGCCCAGCCCCCCCGGGAGGGCGTCGTGGTGCTGCCGGCCCCTCCCGGGGCGGGGTCGCACACCGGTCCCACAGCCCTGCCCCAGGAAGGCCACCGGCAGGGGCGCGGGGCGGAGCTCCTCTAGCCTCTCGGCCCCCCCGTCCTGGCCCAGCTGCCCCCCCGCGGAACGATCACGGGGGTAAATGCACCGAGGGGCCCCCGCAGGGGATGCGCCTCCGCTGGAGGGATGGGGTGGCGGGAGTGGCGCCGGGACAGGGGCACGGACGGGCTCTGCCTCCCACCTGCTGCGGCCCGGGGGGTGCCGGAGTCCAGAAGCAGATCCCGGTGGTGCAGCAGGGAAGCCGGCACCACCCGGCCCAGGGGCCATTCACCTAGGGGCTCGCTGCCGGCTAACTGGGGAGTTTTCGTCGCTCAGCCCCAGTCACCTGCTAGTCCTGACCTACCGGGCTTGGCCAGGTCAGCCTCTGCCAGGACCTGTCGACACGACAAAGGGCCAGGGGATGCAGCATCTCCCAGCCCTAGAGGTGTTCCCGAGGCTGGTGCAGCCTGCTGCCGGGTGGGGGGCATAGGCGCAGGTGCCTGGTCTCCACATTTCAGGTCCTCCCCTAATCCTAGCATCTCAAGCGCCATCTGGGATATGTGCTGCTCCGGGGCAGCAGAGAATAATGGAAATCGGCGGGGGGGGGGGGAAGGCATAACACACAGCTCCCAGGACTGTTTCCTCCCTGCTCACTCACATCCTTACCTCCTGTCAGACAGCTTTTAAATGCCTAACCATTAAAATTTTCCACCTCATTTGCAGCTCTTCATATGGTTAATTTTACTGGGACTCTCTATTTATTTATTTGCAGAGCCCTGCGGGGGGGGGGGGGGGGGGGGAGTGGTGGAAGCTGATTAGCTGCATCTGAGAAGTAGGGAGGGGAAGGGGGGAACCACCCAGGGAAGGGGGGAGGGCTCCAGCTAATTTAACAGCTGAAGAGAACAACTTAATTAGAGTCATCTGGAAAACTGGGTAAAACCCCTTTCATCAGCCTTCCATCCCTAGACCCCTTCTCTGCCAGTGCTCATGGACTTCTCTGGCAGCTGCTGGATAGCACATGCTTTGGGATGGGGAGGGAGTGCTGGGGCCCAGCCCTACTAAGCAGATGGCCTTTATTACATGCAGGATCTAATTGGATTGATCAGCAGTTAATAGGAAATTAACAGGTGAATCCCTTCTCCCCTCCCAGCATCCTGGCTACCCAGGTGCTCCTCACAGCCTCTCTGGTCAGGTGCAGTCCACTCCCCCACTGCCCTCCTCCCTCCCCAGGGGGGTGCAGCTATATGGCAAGTGAGACATAAGGGGTGAGCAGAGGTGGGGAGAGTTGTTTGCACCTGCTTGGCAATGGGTTGAGAATGCCATGGCTTTCCTGCACAGGGGAGGATGGGTGGTGCTGGGTGGCTGTCTGCTTCTGTGCAGCCATGAGGGCTGCTTGCTGTGTGTGCTCCTGGTGTGGGCATGGGCATGGGTGTGGGTGCTCAGGAGAACATGTGCCCCAGATGCACTGTGGTTTGCCACACAGATGTATGGCAGCTGAGCAGAAGTTTGGGTTTGCTCATGTTTTTCCCATTCCTGGTGCCCACAGCCTGGTTGTGACCCAACTGTTTGCAGAGAAGGGCTGTGACTGCCAGCATAGGGACACTCAGCATCTCACTGCTAAATCCCCTGCAGCTGGTTTATGCAAAGGGGTCTGCCACCCACTGCACTCCATGTAACACATAGGGAATGTCAGGGTGGAGGAGCCACCCTGACCTACCAGATTAATCACCTCAATTTCTCTCTGCATCTTGTGAAAGGTCAGGAGTCTTTGCAAGGCCCAGAAATTAATTGAAATACCAGTGGTCTTGTGCCGGATCCATACATCATCCCAGGAGAGCAGCACTAGCATGGAGGGGATGGGGGCACCTGCCTCCCCTGCACACCTTCCGGGGTGCACATGAGGACAGTGAGGCCCAGGGAGTGTGGCAAGAGGTAGTGTCTAGGTGCGGCACCCCACGGCCCACCCACCTCTTGTCCCCACAGGTAAGGCCCCTCACATCCAGCCTGGCCCCAGGGTGCTCCCGTCTGCACAGCTCTGCCTGAATCATCTCCTCTGGCTTGGCAGATGCAGCGCTCAAAGATTGTTCTCCATCTCGAGGCAGGGAAATAAATGCATTAAACTAAACCGTCTCCCCTCCCCACCTGCCCCCCCAGCCATAAATCAGCATAAATGCAATTTACATATTCATGGTATTTATCCAATAACTGTCCTGTCCCAGATTAAATGTGCCCTGGGGATCACCAGGGCTCCTTATCTGTGCCAGGGTGCTCCCGGGAAGGAGCAGCTCTGCTCAGGGATTCAAGCAGCACGGGGGGCTGTGCTCAGCCGCCTCCTCCTCCATCTCTCCAGCTCCGGGTGGGTCCTGGGAGAGGAGCTTGCAGGGGGAAATCCAGGGCTCAGCAGCCGTTCTATCCCACAGCCTTGTCCTGTCCAGAGCTCCCTCCCACCTTGGATCAGCACCCTGCCATCGCTGTCTCCCACCTGGCCCAATGCCTCTCTCCTTGGGGCTGCCGGCACTCTCTCCTTGTGCCCCTTCCTTCCTTCTCCAGTCTCTCTTTGGCCCCAGCAGTGCTGCCAGGGGAGCCCCAAGGTCCCCAAGCACCTCCCTGTGCCTTGAGTCTCCCCCCATCCCCAAACAGCAGCATGGGGAAGGAGAGGAGCCCATCCTGCACCGACACCTGGGGGTGGGGGCACACTTATCTTCCCTCTTGGCTTGGAGGGAAGGGCCTGAGAGGAGTTGGCAAGGTTTGGGGGTGGGGTGGAGTGGGGGTAGGTGTCCCCAGCTCTGTGGTGCCCCCCCACCCCGTGTGCCTCCACTGGCTATGCTGTGCATAGGTGGGGGGGGACACACGCCACATCTCCCACTTTGACAGGTCCTTGTCAGCAGTAATGACCAAGCTCTGAGTCCAGCTGGGCCCTAGGGCTCAGTGCTGAGCTTGTTAAGGGGGATTTAATGAGGGCAGGAGGCAGGCACTGCCTCTGGCTGCTTGTCACATGCTCTCTGGCCTCACAGCCTGCCTAGACCCCAAGCCGTGCTGCATGGTCCCCTACAGCACAGTGCCCTCCCACAGCTCCCACCTCAGCCCCCTGCTTCTCTCTGCCCCAGGCACAGCCGGGGGGGGGGGGGGGGCAGGGAGTGCAAGCTTTTGCTCTGGCACCCATGCCTGCTAAGTGGGAGTCGATGGTACCAGTGTCCTGCCTCTGGGGCAGTCCCCACACCCAGGCTGCACCCCTTTGAGACAGAGAACCCCACTGGGGCCGTTTGCATTGCCTTCCCCCACCCAGGGATCGGCATAAGGGCTCCTGACCATCCAGTGCTGTGAACACCCCACTCATTCAGCTAAGGCAGTAAAGGTGAGGGTGTGGGGTGCAGCTGGGCAGTGCCCCCTCCTGCCCTTGCTCCAGGCTGCCCCAGCCTCTCTGGTGCTGCATAGGAGGGATAGTGTTGCTCAGGGATGCTTGGGGTGCAGAGGAGTTTGGGGGCCCTTGAGCTGTGGAGTGGGAGCAAGAGGCACCAGGAAAGCCAAATTTCAGAGGGCAGCAGAGCCAGGACCAAAGTGGGCTGCAGCCAGGGTGTGGGCACAGGGCGATGGTGCTGGTCTCTGTCGCACCCACAGAGGTGGAGGGCGGGGGCCTCTCTCAGGGGCAAAGCAGCGTGCATGTGGTGGTGCTTGGTGGGATAAGGGCTGGTCTCAGCTATGGGTAGTCCAGTGCTGGGTGGGGGCTCAGCCATGTATTGCAGGTAGTAGTGGGGACAGCCCAGGTGCCCCAGCCCTGCTGGGGGGTTTGAGCTTTGTGCCTGGGGGTCCCATTTGCAGTTTGCACCATCTTTGCTCTGAGGCAGCCAGGAGTCCTTCTTGGCTCAACAACAAGCTGTGTAAACAGGAGCCTGCAGGCAGCATTAATTAGTGAAATATTTGGTAAGGGAGGAAGCACAGGCAGAATCTGAAACTGGGGGGGAGGGGGGCTGTGCTGTCACCTGCCCCACTGCACAGCAGGGCAGACCCCCAGATGTCTCCGGATGGTCACATCCTGCTGGGTGCTGCTGGCCTCTCCCAGCCGGGCCAGTGCTGGGACCATTGCCTGTTCCCCTGCACCAGGCAGCCCAGCCTCCAGACCAAACCTCCATCTGCATTTAAAAGACTGCTGGTGAAGAGGGGCCCCAAGGGACCCCCTGCCACTGCTCACTCTGAGCCTTGCAAACCAGTGGCTCCTTGCTCAAGCCCCAGTCCGTGCGTGGTGAGATCCCCTTCCTCACCCTGGCAACCGCGTTTGCCCCATCAGCTTTGCTCATTACCTCTGTGGTCCAATAATATCCCACATGGACATTAATCAGGGTCAGCAACAAGCTCCTGAGGGGGAGGCCCCGGAAGAGCAGATTCGGATCCAGCGTGGGGGATGTCCTTGTGAGGGGTGGGGGAGGGATGCTGACCAGAGCAGGGATCCTGTGCAGGGGCTGAGAGTGGTCAGAAGACCAGATGTTTTGGAGCAATCCCTGCTCTACCTGCTGCCCCCACCCTGGCTCCTGACCTCCAGACTGTGGGGTCCGCCCTCCCAAATCATTAACTGAGGATGAAACACCCCAAAGCCTGGCTGGGGAGTGACAACCGTGTGCAGCGTCTGTCCCCATAGCCCCTGTGATGTGAACTAAATCCATCCTAATTAGCACTGATTTGCATGGGGAAATGAAAATTAATCTAGCCTGGGTTTACTGGAATTAGTGATTCTAGTTGGGCACATCAGAAAGTGGTAGACATCCGGGCAGGCAGGACTTGGTGTGGCAGAAAGCTGTCTGCCCCATCTCCTCTCCCTCCCAAGCCCTGCTTTGGGGGCCCTCGCTCAGCACCACCTGCCAGCATGCCGTGGCAGGCAGCTGCCGGGCTGCCCAGGACTGTCCACCAGGACTGTGCTCAGATGCCTGGGTTCTGCCCAAGCACCTGTCCTGGGTGGCAGGGGTACGGCGGTGCACCCCATCTCCCAGGTTTCCTGAGGATATAGAAAACAGCACTTCTCTGACCCAGTTGCCCAGTCTCACAGGTTGTTTCTGGGCATGGTAAGAAGAGAGTGAAGGGCAGGGAAGACACCATCTCCGACACCCCCAAGGTGGGAGATGCTACAAGGCCTCCAGGCCAGCAGGTTGCTTGGGGGCGGGGGGGGGGAGGTGTGCCATGTGCACATGCATGCACTTCTATTTGTGTGCCTCCATGCACATACCACTGTGTTTCCACGTGTGTGTCCACAAGCCTATTCTTGTGCATCCTCCCATGCATGCCGGCATGTGTGTGCCCGTCTGCATAACCCTTGTGTGTGGCCCCCACGCATGCTGCTGAGGAGCACATTCTCATTCTGGGTGTGGGGGCCCAGCAGGGGATGGGCGCAGTGGGGAGAGCCCTGGCTGTGCCCCCTTTGGAGACCTCTGGCCCTGGCTGTCTCCTGACATCAGTGCTGCCTCACCCCGGGGTTGCACCATGGCTCATTGTTATGGGGTCCGTGGCAATGCCGTGAGCAGAATTATCATGTTCATGAAAAAATAATGAGGAGAAAACAGCTGGGCAGGAGCTTTGTCCACCAGGGCTGGGGGTGGCACAGTGTGGGCAGGTTGGTGTTGGCTGCAGGAAGGGGTCTGGTGCCTGTCACTTCTCACAGGTGACCCCTCCTTGGTGTGACCCTTCCATACCCAAAACCTGGCCATCCCTCTGGGATTGTGTCTGCTCCCCGGCAGGAGGACCCAGACCTTGGACACCTCCATGCCCCATCACCACCTCTGGGGCACGTCTGGACACGGTGACACCCCCCCACCCCCCCCAGCTGGCCCCAGGGATTTCAGACTGGCTGACAGACATGAGATCTCCAGCTCCTGCGCCTGCATTTGCAAGTCAACCACGGGCTCGAGGGCTGCTGGTCGTGGCAGTGGCAGGGGTTACTGTCCTGTCTACCTGGAGACAGGGATGGGACGCCGCAGGGAGGGGCGCAGGGACAGAGCAAACCCTGATGCAAAGGGATGTGGCTGTACTCCCCCGCGCCCGATGATTTCTCCGGCTGGGGTGGGGAGGTTGCTTTTCTGCGGAGCTGTTATTGCCCCCACCCCCCAGGGCTGTAAACACTCAATTAAGCACGAGCGCCTGGTCCTGCCTTCCCTGTCGCTGTTGGTAATTATGTAGGTTTTTCGGTGTCAGGCACCGCAGGGAAGCGCGATTACAGCTAATTGGAGCGGCTCTCCCCAGCCCAAGCCCTTCTGCAGCTGCTGGAGCTGCCGCGTGACAGCGGTTCCGTGCCCCCCCCCCCAAATCTGTGCCTGCAGGAGGCCTGGGTCCTTCCCGCCCACCTGGCCCATCCTTTGGGTGCTGCAGGTCTGGGCAAAGCGCCTGTCTGGTGCCATCCTGCTCTGCTCTGCACCGGGATGGGTTTGCACCCCACCCCCCCCCCCGACATTGCAGGGACCTGTTTGGGCTCCCCAGCCTTCGCAGTCGGCTTGGAGGCTGCAGCAGGACCGGGTGGACCTGCCAGAGCCGCTGGCCAGGGCGGCCGGGGCTCTGCGCCGCGGGTGTGAATCGGCCTGGCCCCGTGCAGCGGTGCGGGGCTGAGCATGCCCGGCGGTTGGGGCGTGCAGCTGTGGGGAGCCTTTGGGAATCCAGGGAAGGGGCAGGGTCTGCAAGTGAGAAGCAAGCTGTCCGCCACTGTAGGCCCCGCCAGAGGGGACCCGAGAGGTGGCGGGGGCATGAGGACCTGCCACCACCTGTACCAGGGGAGATGCATCAGGAGTGCAGCGTCTGCCATTGATTTCTTATTATGGAGTTCAGCAAGAAAAATGAGGCGCTGGGGCTGCGGAGCAGCAGCCGTGATTTGTCGCCTTCTCACCATGTCCTGGCGGGGATGGGAATTGATTTTGGACTCTCTGGCATCAGTCAGCATGTCTGGGGGTGGGAGAGGGGGAGCTGGAGAGGGGACACCTGCTGGGGGCTCAGCACAGGCCCCCCCCCCAGGACACGGGAGACGACCTGGACCTGCTTGTGGCAGTAAGGGTGCTCCTCACCCAGAAGCCCCCATGCTGTCTGGAGCCGCAGGGCGCCCCGGCTCTGGCGTGCCTCCCTGGGAGGGGGGGCCGCGGTGCTTTTGGGGATGAGGTCCTTGGCCCTGGTGCTGGGCTGGCTTCCTGGACCTCGCCGGGTAGGAGCGCGGCGGCTCCGCGGGCAGCGCCAGGAGGTCTGCGCCTGCAGGAGGGGCCGCGTCCCCCGGCGCTGCCCCCGGGCCCCGCACGCTGGGCGGCGGCGGCGGAGCAGCAGGCAGGGGGCCCGGCGGCCGCCACGGCGTGTCCCGGCGCCCGCCACGGCGTGTCCCGGCGGCCGCCACGGCGTGTCCCGGCGGCCGCCACGGCGTGTCCCCGCGCCCGCGCTGCCGGGCGGCTCCGCGGCACAACGGCGGCCCCGGCCCCGGCCCCCGCCGCGGCCACTAGAGGGCGCCAGAGGCCTCCCGGAGGCGCCGGGGCCGCCCCACACAGGACGGCGGCCCCGCGGGCACGTGCGCGCGCGTGCACACGCGTGCCTGGCGTGGGGGGCTGCCGGTCCGCGAGCGCGCGCCTCCGCTCGCGCTGCCGGTGCGGGGACGGCGCGTCCGTCGGTGGCGGCGGGGCAGTCTGTCCCCTGCAGCGGCCTGTTCCTGCCTCTCCCCATGCCCGCGTCCCGGCCGCGTGCACGCATGTCTCAGCTGTGCGCACACATCCCAGCCGTGTGCACGCATGTCTCAGCTGTGCGCACACATCCCAGCCGTGTGCGTGCGTCCCAGCCGTGTGCACGCATGTCTCAGCTGTGCGCACACATCCCAGCCGTGTGCACGCATGTCTCAGCTGTGCGCACACATCCCAGCCGTGTGCGTGCGTCCCAGCCGTGTGCACGCATGTCTCAGCTGTGCGCACACATCCCAGCCGTGTGCACGCATGTCTCAGCTGTGCGCACACATCCCAGCCGTGTGCGTGCGTCCCAGCCGTGTGCACGCATGTCTCAGCTGTGCGCACACATCCCAGCCGTGTGCACGCATGTCTCAGCTGTGCGCACACATCCCAGCCGTGTGCGTGCGTCCCAGCCGTGTGCACGCATGTCTCAGCTGTGCACGCACATCCCAGCCGTGTGCGTGCGTCCCGGCCGCGTGCACGCATGTCTCAGCTGTGCGCACACATCCCAGCCGTGTGCGTGCGTCCCGGCCGCGTGCACGCATGTCTCAGCTGTGCGCACACATCCCAGCCGTGTGCGTGCGTCCCGGCCGTGTGCACGCATGTCTCAGCTGTGCACACACATCCCAGCCGTGTGCACGCATGTCTCAGCTGTGCGCACACATCCCAGCCGTGTGCGTGCGTCCCGGCCGTGTGCACGCATGTCTCAGCTGTGCGCACACATCCCAGCCGTGTGCGTGCGTCCCAGCCGTGTGCACGCATGTCTCAGCTGTGCGCACACATCCCAGCCGTGTGCGTGCGTCCCGGCCGTGTGCACGCATGTCTCAGCTGTGCGCACACATCCCAGCCGTGTGCGTGCGTCCCAGCCGTGTGCACGCATGTCTCAGCTGTGCGCACACATCCCAGCCGTGTGCGTGCGTCCCAGCCATGTGCATGCTTTTCTCTGACGTGCGTGTGCGTTTCAGCCATGTGCACATGTGTCTCAGCCGTGTGTTCCTCTGCTCAGTGCAGCTCCATCCCCACCAGTATCTTTGTCACAATGAAGGAAGAGGCTATTATGTTTATTAAATTGTATCAAGGCAGCATTACAGCAATTGGCAGCTGGTGACCCCGGTTATTTATAAAACAGGCTTTGGAAATCGCAGCTCTGGGCTTGGGCTTTTCTTCAGAGAATTATAGAGGAAAAAAATCAATATTGCAGGACGGGGCCAAGTCAGTGGTTAATTGCGGGGTCAGTTCCAGGAAATGCCTCCTGGTGTGATGGCAGCCATGGAAAAGCTGACCTTCCCCCCACCCCCCGCCTCCCTAAAACCCCCAGCCAGGGCTCCTGTCCTGCAGCCCCTGCCCTCTGTGGTTGCAGAGCTGCAGTGGGGGACATCCCTCATTTCTCAGGACCAAGCACGCTGCCTAGGCTGGCAGCTCTGGGACCAGAAAAGGCCAAGGGAGAGCAGTGCCTTCCTGCACTGGGGTGTTGGCTCCCTGAGCTGGGGGGGACAAAGAAGGGTGTCACCTCATCCGCCTTTTGCAGCTTTACGTGAGTGTCAGCGTCTCAGGGTATTAGGCTGGTGTTACCCCCCTCCCATCCTACAGCAGTTGTGGGTCAGAGGTAGGCTCTCCTGGTGCTCATCACACAGTGCCCTGTGATTAATGGGGGGAATTAGAATGATAATAGCCCTTTAAATGAAGGTGCCAGTTACAAATGATGTGTGCCCATGCTGCGTGATGGATGGTGCCAGAGCCAGCCCCTGGGTGCTTCGTAGGCAGGCGTGCTCAGAGGCACATCATGGCCAGGGCAGGAGCAAGGAGGGTATTGTGATGTCATAGAGATCTGAGACATCATGGGTCAGGCAAGACGTCATACACTAGCTCAAAGTGAGGGGATGTGGGACCATCCCAGCACTGTGTGCACATGGTGGTCTGGCAGGGAGGAAGAGCTGTAGTTGCTCCACCATTATTGGCTGTGCAAGTCATCACAATGTCCTGATAGTGCTGGCATGTGATGCCCTTCATGGAGCTGCTAGTACTGCCCGGCCTTACCAGCCCCTGTGAGGCCGCTTGTGCCCCCCGGTGTGGCTGACCTGGGTGAGGGGTGCCAGGCAGCAGCCCTGCAGGGCCAGGAGCACCCTTCTCTCCCTAGGACGGGCTGGGTGCCTCCAGGATCCAGCCCTTTCTCCCCGTGCTGGGGCTCTGTGGGGCTATGAAATATATCCTGTTAATTCACCATTTAATTATTGGCTGTTTGTTTATTGTTTGTTTGCTTTAGTTGGTATGAATTTTTTATGATGGTTTCCACTGCGCCCCGCCAAAAGCCAGTGAGATTTACAGCTTCAGCATGAGCAGAGACTTAACGAGGGAAAGGTGCCCATTAGCAGCGAG
The DNA here is from genome assembly GCF_963921805.1 of Phalacrocorax carbo. Taxonomy (NCBI): domain Eukaryota; kingdom Metazoa; phylum Chordata; class Aves; order Suliformes; family Phalacrocoracidae; genus Phalacrocorax; species Phalacrocorax carbo. Next base: position 285,999 of record NC_087539.1, read on the forward strand.
GGATGACTCCGTGTCACCATCAGAGGAGGGTTTGGGGCGGCTCCTTCCAGGGCTGGGGGGCCACAACGAGTGGGTGCCAGTGGCGGGGCCAGGGAGGCTGTGGGGAGGCTGTGAACTGTGGGGCAGCAGCCCATGCAGTGAGGGGTGTGTGGAGCTGGGAGGCTGGATGGGTGGCTGGGGGGAGGTATGGGGACAGAGGGGCTGAGTGCCAAGGCTGGGAGCCAGAGGAAACGGCATGCTCAGGTGCAGGCACGTTCAGCCCCAAGCTGCAGCATCTCCCATTAATGAAGCACTTCATCACCACAGCATTGCGGGGGGGGCACCCAATTCAGAATGATAAATTCCCCGCGACGGCCCTGCGCTCGCTCGCAGCAGCCGTGATTCTCCTTCATCTTGAATAATATTTTTGGAGTGGTTGTAAAATAACCCACCACAGCAGCTGTGAGTAGAGACACCAAGGCCCAGTGGCTCTCTCTAGCCCTCCCCCAACATTTGTCTTTCCAGCTCCCCACCCTGCAGGGGCAGCTCCCCATAGCCCTTGCATGGGGCCAGGATCTGCGCCGGCACAGATGTGAGTGTGCACTTGCCCATGCATGTCTCTGTGTGTGCACATGTGCAAGCGTATGTCTGCTTATAAAGGCATGTATATGTCCCTGTGTCCATGCACGTTTGTTAGGAAGCGTGAGTGTGTGCACAGGTGTCCATCCATGCACGTGTGTGCGCGCGCAGGTATGTGTAGGTGTGCAGGCAGGCGTGCGTCCCTGTGCCCACACGTGTGTGTGAATGCACAGCTGCCTAGATGCACATGTACGTGTAGCTCTGCATTTTCAGGTGTGTGTCCACGCACGTGCATGCTTCCTGAGGTCAGCTGCCATAATTCTTTCTAGGAAGTAGTTGTGGGCTGCCTTGTTCTTCCCCAAAACCGCTGACCCATCAGATCTGCATGGTGCCAGGCCAGGCAGGGGCAGCCATGGAACAGAAGCTCCAGCAGTGGCTCTTTGCTGGTGTTTATTGTGTCTCCCTCAGGGCACGGGAGGGTGGGGAGCACACTGGAGCTCTCCCCAGCACTCTGCAGGGCTGAGCCCTTCATGAGGCTGCTCCCGTGGGGCTGCAGACAGCCTACCCAGGAGGGCTCCTGAGCAGCAGGGTATGCGCTGTAATCACCGTGGAAGAGGGAAGCACAGCACAGAATTAAACAGTCTCTTAATTACAATCATTAATGAGAATGGAGGCAGCCTGGCTTTGTGGGCAGGGAATCCCGCTGTATCTCTAGGAGAAGTCCTGGGCTCGTCTGCAGGGAGTTAGGAGTCTGTGTTGGGCCAGGGTGCAGAGATGCAGGTTGCTCCAAAGCAGACCCGGCTGTGATGGCACTGGGATCCCTGACGTCCTGGGCTCCTAATGCTGCCGGACACCCTCTTCGGATCCCTGCTCAGTGCTCTGGTGCTGTGCTCTAAAGGGGTTGTTGGGATTGCACACGAGTCCCACCACTTACACACGTGTGTATGCACAGATCCTATGAACCTGTGCCGCACACCTCTGCGGTGACCTTATGCACATACCCCTCCCGTACACCGCGCTACTGTCCCTGTGCCGCAGCAGCCATTGGCAGAGGAACGCAGCAAAGGACGCGCGTGCCTGTGCCGAGGGCAGGATGCACTCTGTCTTGGGGAGTGGCACTTAATCAATCCCATTTCAAAACTCTAATTATATCAACAAAGGCCTCAACACGGCGCTGCTGGCTGCAAGTCAGGCCTTGTTTATGTATTTCCACACACTTCAGAGAAGTTTCTCCCCTTTGTCCTTTTATACTTTGCTGAAAGAAATGCGAGTAGGGTGGAGTGGGACCATCAGGGCTTTGCTGTGCGAGGCAGAGGGTGCTGAGGTGGGGAGGGAGGCTGGACTATTGGGCGGGGGGGGGTGGTGTGCAGCAGCAGGGCTCTGTGTGTGTATGGGAGAGCAGCGACTCCCTGGGGTGCCCCAAGCCACAGCTTCAAAGTGGAGGGCTTACAAGTCAACAGTAAAAATAATTGTCAGAGCTCTTGTGTGCATGTGTGCGTGCACGTATGTGTAGGGGTGTTCATGTGCAAGTACTTGCTGCCATGTCAGCATGTATGTTGTCTACCCGTGCATGTGTGTATATGCGTATATGCATCTGCATGAGCAAAGACTGGCCTACGGGGGGATGGCACTGGCTTTTGGCTGCGAGCCCTCAGTGGAAGGGGCATGCAACAGGGACTGGCCTGTGCCCATCAGGTGTGCGAGTGACCTTGTGCTGGCTCTTGCCACTGCCAGAGTGTGACCAGCCCACTTGGGGGGTGGGGGGGCAGTCCCCCTCCCCGCTCGGTTCCAGCCTCCTGATTTTGTCTGCCCACTCCGTCCATCTCCCCAGTCTTTTGTTAAGAGCCAGTGGATACAAATAGCGGGTTTCCATATGCACAGCAGCATCTGTTACTGCCAGGGAGATTTGCATTGCTAAATGTAAATTGGGTGTTATGTCATTTATCATAAACGGGAGGGTGGAGGGGGGCGCTGAGGGGAGGCAGCAAACATTGGTGAAGTTGTCATAACAAATCACACAACTCATTGTTCGCCCTGGCAGGAAGGTGCGGCGCAACCCGTGAAGGATTTGCACGTGGAGGGAAGGGCCTGGCCCCTTTTACAGAGGGGGAAACTGAGGCATGAATGTGGTCTGGGGTGCAGCAGTGTGCAGGGACCTCAGGCATCCAAACCCAAAGCTCGTCATTAACCCCGTCATTGGGGCTCACTATGGGAGAGGCTGGAAAGGGCAGAGTGCAGCTGGGGCTCATGACCTGGTCCTCAGCCTCCCTCTCCCCTTCCAGCTTGCACTGTCCCTGGGCCGGGATCCCCATCCCGTCCCGCCCCATCCCTCCCAGCCCTGCTGCAGACGCCTCCCTCGCGTCTCCTGCCCACTCTCCATCCTCAGACAGCACTCAGGAACCTGCCAGTGCAGCCGGACCTTCCTCACACCCTCACCATGAAGGGCCCCCTCCTCGGAGGCATGTTCTCCCGGCATGTCAAGCGGCACCCCGGAGTGAGTCACCCCCACACCCTCTCTCTCCAGGGACCCCCTCCCCATTCTTCCCCATCCCTCTGCCCCTCTCTTCCTCCCAGGGACCCCCACAGCCCCTATCCCTCCAGGCTCATCCTCACCCTTCTCTCTCCACATGCCTCAGAAACCCTGCGCTTTCCCACACCCTTCCCCCTCCTTCCCACCCCCCCATTCCTCCTGCCCTCCTCTGCCAGCCCCCTCTTCCTCCCACTCCCCCAAACCACTTCTCAGCCTCCCAGTCCAGGTTCTTTGCCCTCCCTGTGCCTTCCCAGTCTGTCCCTGCTTTCAGCTTACCCTTCACACTTTCCTCCCAGCTCTTGCAGCATCCTCCAGGTAAGCCGGGTGGTCCCAGTGGTCCCCCAACCTCCTTTACTGAGGAGAGGTGAGACTACCCGGCACTTCCTGACCCGCTCCCTCCGTCCAGCGCTGTCAAGGGGCCAGGGCTCCTTCCTGAGCCGGGCTGGGCTTTGGGCATGTTGACTCTTAGAAATACGCAGGCTGGTAAGCAGCTGCTTGAGTGAAGGGTGCTGTTTCATGTCCTCCCCCTGCTACACACTGCTCTGGGGGCATCTTTGGGGGGGGTGGGAATGGAAATCGAGTCGCCTCCCCACATACCCCAGCAGCCCCAGGTCTGAAGCACCAACTCCTATCCTTTTAGCTCAGATCTGTCCCTGTCCCCTGCCGTCCAAATGTCAAGCTGAGGGTTTTGTGTACAAAGATGCTTAAACCCTCATAAACTACAGACCTGCCAAGACAGTGGCAGCTGGGTGAGTGGCCCTGCCCTGCCAGGATGGGCCTCTTTTGCTGCCAGGCTGGATCCTCTCCCACAGCAGGGACCTGGCCCTTGTCAGAGGGTCCACAGCCCCCGCCTCACCTGTTCCACTGCCCAGTGCCCTCCGTGGAGACCTGGCAGGGGCTAGTGGCCTGGGGAGGGTTAATGAGCTGCAAGCACCGGGCTGAAAGTCACATAAGCTCTTGGCAGTTGGGTTTGGGGTGGGTAGGGCAGCTAGGCTGGAAAGGATGATGAGCCATGGCTGAGCATCCAGACGCCTGGCTCACTGGCAGGCTTGGACAGAGGCGGGGATGCAAGCGCTAGAGCTGGAGGCACGCTGGGGCTGGGCTCTTCCAGGGAAAGGCGGGTGCCTGTGAGCTGCCAGCACCAAGGGCATGGGCAGCTGGGATGCCTGGGTGCTTTTCCTGTCCTTGTTGAGGGTGGATGGGTGGACAGCACTGGCCAGGGCTCCTCCACTACCTTCGCACCACTGCTGCATGCCTCTGTGTGCAGAATGGGGATTTGGGGCTTTTCTGTTCATGTCTGCCATAGTTTCCCCAGCTATCAAACAGAGGACTGTGTGTGACTTGGGGAACTCAGAGAGGCCCCCAAACAGTACATGTAAGGGGGGGGGTGGTCCTGGATGCCTGTACGTGAAGTACCTTGCATGTGTCTGGCGCCATTAAGCAGGATTATCACTAGCAGAGGTTGCTGGGGCAATTTTTGACATGTCATCCATTATACGTGATCAGCAGCAGCTCATGCCTGGCAGGTACATCAGCACTTTCACCTGGCAATAGACTCTCCCACCGCAGCACGCCCAGCTGCCTGCCCGCCTGGCTGTGATTGATGTCCCAGGGATGCCAGTGGAGCACTGTGGTGGTGAAGCACAGGAACTTCGGCAGGACAAGAACCTGCCTGGCATGTGGTCTGGGGACTGCACAGCTCAGCAGGCACCGGGCAGAGCCTGGCACTGTGTCCCCCTGTCCATTCATCTTGGCATGTGGTCCTGCTGCAGGAGGGTACGCTCATCCACACCCCGGCAAGAGGCGCTCATCCCACCCCATTCTGGCACGGGGTCCCTGCCTCACCCAGCACCTTCATGCATTTGTTTTCTCCTTCTTACTCTTTTTGTAGCTGGACCAGTAGGAATAGAGTCAGATCCCCCTTCCAGCAGAGCTGGCACCAGCTCACTGCCTGGTCGCTTGGAAGTTTCTGGGCAGTGGCTGGGGCTGCAGCCAGCTTGCAGCAGGGACTGGCCGTGCTTGGCCGGGGGGGCTCAACCCCGCAGCCGGCAGAGACGGCGGTCCCGGGGAGCAGGGCAGCACCTGCCTTGCTCCCAACAGGTCCCCACAATCAGGGTTAAAGGGCAAATACTGCACGCACACAAGCAGCATTTTAACTCTCCGTACGCTTAAGGTCAAGCTCTCAATACGTCTTGTTTATTTTTGTGCATGTCTTGGGGGGGGATCAAGCCCCACTGCCTGCACCTGCAGCTCCAGTGCTGCTTGCCTGCTGTATGAGTGTTTCCCCAAGCTCCCCCTACTCTTAATTCTTCCCAGGCATTAATTACCCAGAAGGTGTCAGCAGCAGATGGTGAGACGAACCCATCGCCCCGAATCTCCTCCAACAGACACTGCAATTCCCGGCGCTGTGGAGTTTGTCTTGATTAGCCAGCGAGGTTGGGTAGTGGCTACTGCCAGATCCTCTTGGCACCCAGCCACACACGGCGCAAAAGATCATTATCTGCTGATGCCTCTAACCTCCCAAATTGGCTCTGGCATCTGCCAGGCACTCGATCAGCTGGTGTGAGCATGGAGTGCTGCTTGGCTTGGGCATGGGCACTGCCAAGCAGGAGCTGGGCTGTGATGGGGCACAAGGAGAGCATTGAGGGGGGGCATGGGGGTGTGTGTGTGTGTCCAGCCAGGGACCGAAGGCTGGGCAGGGAGCGCTTGGGGAGGAGGACACATCTGACTGCCTGGGTGTCTTCTCCACAAAACCCCCTCCCTGTGCAGGTCATTGAGGTGCTCGGCAGAGAACAGAGGGGTTTGGACCTTTTCTTCATGTTTGAGAGTCATCCCCCCAGTCTCATCCAAGTGGGAAAACTGAGTGTGGTGGGTGGGCAAGTCGGGGTTCAGAGACACTTGCTAAGAGCTCAAGCTGCCAAGCAGAACTACAAATATAACCCAAGCGCTCAGATGCTGGCAATGCGAACTGCACGGCGCGCACGGCTCTCACAGCACCACCAGCCCCCGCTCCCCGCTCCGCACTAATGGGCACTGCGAGGCGTCAGCAGTGTTTGCCTTCCCAGGGGCACGGGTTGGCGGGAGGTTCATTACGTTCAGAGCGTCTTCCCCAGCGTGGGGGCTGTGGCAATTTGGGGGAGGTCACAGCAGCCTCGTCTCGGCTCAGATTGAGGCCGTGTCCCCCCGGGGCACTGGGGGATTGGCAGCGTGAGTGGCGGGGGGAGCAGAAACAAGAAGATAGAGCTGCTCCCCCTGCAAAGGTGCAATTCAAGCCCCTGTGACCATGGGGCGGGGGGTGGGGGGAGCAAAGGGCCCTCTTGCTCACAGGGATGCCTGCTACAGGGCTGGGGCAGCTCCTGGTGGGTGGGGTGGGGGCGGTGGGGTGTCGCTGAGTGTCCCCTCCACGGTGGTGGTGTCACCCTGTCCATGAGAGCTGCTCTGGGCTCAGCTGCTTGGCCACCAACCGGCATGATGCCTGGTCCTAGCATGTCTCAGTCTGTCCCTGCTGTAAGCACAGGGGAAGATGATCTGAACCCTCCTCATCTCACACTTCATCAGGAGATGGTGTGGAAGGGGTGCAGGACCTGGGGGGAGGGGAGGAGTGGGGTGTGGGGCAGCTGTTGGGGGACAGCATGGCTTGGGGCCAAACCCTGCCCTGGCTGCAGCCCTGTGCGGGGCAGGCACCAAGTCCCCTGGGGAGGACTCATTAGCAGCCGCTCAGCCCCTGACCCGGGGCTCCAGGCACACCAGCTACGGGCTCCTGGGCCCTCACCCATGGCCACACCAGCCAGCACCAGCGCTGGGCAGCAGCAGACGGAGGGAAAGTGATTTCTCATTCCAAATCCAATTCCTCTCCAACATGAGCCGATTTTTCTCTCCCTCTTTTAATTCAGTCACTCAAGCTGACAGCTACACTGTGTACCGCAGCCCAGCTACAGGATTGCTCTGCCATATTTCCCCTGTAAATCTCCCGGTGTGTCAGCTCTCCCTTTCACTCTCTAGTCGGCCTGATAAATATTCATTTTATTGGGGTATTTTTCATTTTTCTCTCTCTTTCCCTGTGCAGCTCATTCCCCTCATTGGCTTCATCAGTGTCGGCCTGGGCAGTGCTGTCCTGTACTTAATGAGGCTGGCGCTGTACAGCCCGGACGTCAGGTACGGATCAGGGTGCCCTGGGCAGCCCCTGGGCACTTGCTCTGCACCCCTGGGGCTGCAGGGCGGATGACCAGGTGCGGCGGGCGGGTGCTGGGGTACACAAGGTGCCTGGACACACTCCGACACCTTCATGGTGAGCGGTGTATGCGTGGCTAGCCAAACCTGGGTGCAGAGGTGCCCCGAGGGTGTGAAGGAAGCTGGGGCACCATCTGCCCTCTCCTTGCTTGGGGGGTGGGGTGGGGTGGGGGCCACAAGGACCCCTTCAACCTGCTGCTCTGGGCACTGCACCAGCTGCTGTGAAACTGGGGGCAGGCAGGAGAGACAGGCAGAGAGGTTATGGGGATGGCAGAGGGAGTGGGGTGGATGACAAGGCAGATAAAAACAGTATGTGACTGATGGCAAGGGGGGGGGAAGACAGTGTCAGAAGGGATGGACTGACATAGGAATGGGAAACCAGTGGGATGGATGGTTGGAGAAGGAATGGGGAGAGGGAGGGATGGACAGACATAAAAAGAATGTGCAAGGATGAATGGCGAGGGAAAGAAGGGAGAGGGAGACAAGGTGTGAGGATGGATTGATGAGGAATAGAGGGTGGATGGATTGGCACAGGACAGACAGGCGCGCAAGGCTGTTTGGGTTTTTTTCTTCCCCTTGTAGCTCAGTGGCCCACAGTCCCTGCAGCCCCACGCTGTCTAATGCCTATCTAATATTTGTTTGCTCCTGGTAAAACGCTCATTGATTTAATTTGACGCCAGCTGCCCAGGGTACTTAGCTCAGCAATTAGCCGATCCAGGCACCTTGTCTTTGATGGTGGAAGCACAGGGGTGTGCGTGTGTGTGTGCGTGGGGGGATAAAACAACAGCAGCACCCCCAGCACATTAATGCTATTAAACAGCTCCAGGGGTCTGCATTTGCTGCACAGCCCCTCCCCATCCCCCAACACACGCGCACGCACGCATCTTCCCAGATGGAAAATTCTGCTCTTGGCCAACACCAGCTGATTGCAGGGGGACGGGAGAGGGGGAGATGCGAGATGTTCCTGCCAGGAACCCATCCCACGGCTTCACTGGCCTTCCACAAGCCCTCCTGGGACAGGACAGGACATGTCCTCCTAGGGGAGGCTGCATCTGACCAACAGCAGCCACCCCATGCAGTTGGCTTGCACACTCACAAGCGTTGCATGCCCAGGAGTGCTCCAAACGCTGCTCTGTCCCTGCTTGCACATGGCAGGCGCACACAACAGGGCAGGCAGCAGCTTCCCCACTCACCCCCTGCCAAACCGGGAGTGAAGGCTGGGGGCTCATAGTGGGGTGGGAAGGCTTTTGGAAAAGGCATGGGGGGCAGAACAGCCACGGTCAGAAGGCATCCCCCCCCACACCCCTCAGGTCCCGGTGCAGCAGGGCAATGCCTGCAGAGGTGTCCGCTGGGGAGGGGAGGCAGACGTGCACCCCTGCACGTACAGCTGGTACAGTGGCTTGCAGGCCAGCCCTGTACTGGGGCGGCAGCCAGGCTGCAGTTTGGGTGAGTCAGTCCATGGCCATGGCACAAGCCCGGGCAGGAGTGCGCTGGGAGCAGCCCTGCAGGGAGCCTGCCCAGCCCCCACCCCAGCTCCTCACCCTGGGGAGCTGGGGGGACTCAATCAGAGACCCCAACCTGCCGACCACAGCAGAACTGGGGAGTATAGTTACAATAGTGCCTAGGATTATTTCTGCAGAGAGATGGGGCTGGGGGCACTACTGAAAGAAAAATGGGGGTGGTGGTGGTGGTGTTTCTGTGGGATTGGGGGGGGGGTGTGTGTGTGTCTGTCTCCCCCACCCTCCTTACAGGTGCTGATGGCCCCATCATCCTTTGCAGCTGGGATCGAAAAAATAATCCTGAGCCCTGGAATAAGCTGAGCCCCACGGACCAGTATAAAGTGAGCACTGGGTGACCTGGCACTCTGGGGTGGGGGAACGGTCACATTTAGGACAAGACATCACATTTTCCTCGGGGAAAGGGAAGAGGCAGCATCACCCCTGGGGCAGAGGTGCATGAGCCCTCCGGGTCCTTGTGCTGCTTTGGGGAGGGGAGTGCTGCCCTACCACTCTGCAGCCAAGGCCAGGCTGCAGTGACAGCCATGGAGGACGCAGCACCCCTCTCACATCCCTCCCTTCTCCAGTTTCTGGCAGTTTCCACTGACTACAAGAGCCTGAAGAAGGATCGTCCCAGTTTTTGAGCTACCCCAGGGATGGACTTCTGCACTGGGGCAGGGGAGAGCATGCCCATCCCCCAGCAGCACCACCACAGCCCCCACCAGCCCTTCCAGCTCTTGCCTGCCCCACAGCTCTTTGATGAGTCACCACACACACAGGCCTGACTGCTTCCTCAGCACCCCCAAAACATGGAGTTGTACCCCCCGCAATAAACTATATCACTCCAGGAGCGATGTGACCACTGTCGCTAGTGCCTCTGCACCCTTCTGCCCTGCCTGGCACGCTGCTCACCATCATGGCTTGCCTGCATTAAACTTGCAGGACAGTAATAAATTATTGGGGGTGGGGGAGCAGCAAAATGGATTATGTATGCTGTTTCCCAGGCCCATAAACATAGGAGACATTCAACACCCCACTGTGAAGGCTGGGGTGGGGGCTCACAACCCGCTGGAAGCTGCGGTTCACGGCCCCTGGGTGTCACATTTCCGCTCTCCCACGCTCCAGGGCTCCGGGGACTGCCCAGGGATGGTCCTGGTCCTGACCTAGCCCCCCAGAGAGGAAAAGAGCTGGGTGGGTGGGGGTGTCATGCACATGCATGTTCTCCACACGTGGGCAGCCCCTGCTCTCCCAGGACTATGTGCCATGGGGCAGGGGCCCGGCCCTTGCCAGAGGCAGGGGAGTCCTGCCCGGTGCTGTTTGGTTTGGCTAAGGCTGTGTGGGGGAACTCACCGCCAGTAAATACGGAACAGATGACCCGGGAGAGCGGGACGTGCTGGGGAGCAGGCAGCTTGCCTGGCCTGCCAGGGGCATGGCTACCTCCAGCCAGACAGTGCCGTGGGGAGCAAGGGGGCTCGCCAGAGGGTCTGCACCCTGCAGCAGCAGGACAGCCGGGAGGCCACCACCCCCCACAGTACCTGCCTTGTGTCAGGGCTCAGTGTAACCCCCCCACCTCAGAGCCCGCTGGGTGAAGCACTGGGGTGGAGAAGGGGTGGGAACGCTGAGGCACAACCATGGGCAGCAAGACCGGGGAGTCCGGACCCCGCACCCACCCACAGTGCCCTGACACAGTGCTGAGGCGCCCCAGGGACACTGGCCCCCCTGACACCTTGTCACTGATCTCTCCCTCCCCAGCTCAGCACCCACACACCGCCATGCAGGCAGGCTCTGCCCCCACTTTTATTAGCAACCTCCCCCACCCCTGACCGCATAGAAAAGTGCAAGACTTGCCTGGACAGAGGGGGTGAGGCTGGAGCGAGGACTGGTCACTCTACCCTCAGGGTCTGGGGTAGACTATGTATCCTAACACTGACAGCAGGACGGGGGTGGGCCACCCACCGTCCTGGGGAGGGAGCGCCTTATCCCAAAGGTGCTGGTGGGGGACAAAGGGGAGTGGGGAATGCAGAGTGGGGTTTGAAGCCTCCCCTTGCCCCCAGGTAGTCCCAGCCCAGCAGGAGGAGTAAGAGCCCCCGCTCAGCGGTCACTGAAGCCAGGCATGGGGAAGGCACGAGCAAAGGTCTCCACGCGCTGGCGCAGGTCAGCCAAGCGGCGCTGCGTCTCTGCGTCCTGCAGCAAGAAGGTCTTGAAGTCCTGGAGCTTGCCTGGGGGTGGAGGGGGAGCCAGTAAGAAAGGCAGTGGCACATTACTGCAGCCCCTTCCCTGCCCAGGGAAGGCTGGCACCAGCTTGGGGTGCAGTCCCCGCACCCCAAATGGAGAGGTGCCAACTGGCACTCAGGAAAGGGGGAGACGGGGGCCCCTGCTCACTCACTGGTTTTGCTCTTGATATCCAGGGCCAGCGAAATGCCTTCATCAATGAAAGCTACAACTTTCTGGAAATCCTCCTCACGGAATTGGCGGGAGGTCAGCGCAGGGGCACCTGGGGGATGGAGCCCATCAGGGCCGGGAGCTGCTCAGAGCACCATCCACAGAAGCCAACCTCACCAAAGGGATCCCCAAGCCCTGGCCCCTATGGGGTTCCCATGCAACACTCTGAGCCAGAAACTGGCTCCAAATTCCCACGTGGAGTCTTCAGAGAGGGGTGAAACAGAGTGGGGACACCCCAGGATGAAAGCCTGGGGACAGCCCCTCAGGGAAGGGGCTGGATGGAGACAGGAAGACCCCCCCCCAAGCAGGGCCCGTTCCTCACCCAGGCGCAGCCCTCCCGGTGTGAGCGCGCTCTTGTCCCCTGGGCATGTGTTCTTGTTGGCAGTGATGGAGACGAGCTCCAGCACCCGCTCAGCCCGTGCGCCGTCGATGCCCTTGGGCCGCAGGTCTACCAGAACCAGGTGGTTGTCAGTACCACCTGGGGAGCAAGGGAAAGGGGTGAGGAGTGACAGCCAGCCCCAAGTACCTCCACCCACCCCCTCCCCTTCCCCACCAAATCCCAGCCCCTTCCCTGCTCTACAGCGCTGCTCCTATGCCACCTCCCAAGCCCCGTTCTGTCCTGCACATCCTCTGCCGCCCCCCGGCCCCGTACTCCCCACTGCTGCCTAGGGGCACTGAGACCACTTGCAACCTACTGCAGCCTTGTCCCTCCTTATCCCCAAAAGCATGGGGAAGGAGGCATTACCTGACACCAGGGTGTACCCACGCTGCAACAGGGCCTGCGCCATGGCTTTGGCATTCTTCAGCACCTGCTGGCAGTACTGGTGGAAAGCTGGCGAGCTGGCCTGGTGGGGGGAAAGACCATGTCAGCGCAGGGCCCAGGTCAGCCCCAGCCCTGCACCCACCACCCTGGCACAGACCTGTTTGAGGGCCACAGCCACAGCAGCAATGGCATGGTTGTGGGGTCCCCCTTGCAGGGAAGGGAAGACAGCAAAGTTGATCCTGTCCTCCAGGTCATACAGCATCTCCTTGCCTGTCTTCTTATCCACAGAGCGCACACCCTTGCGGTAGAAGATCAGTCCTGACCTGGTGGCAAGAGAGAGCTGGCACCGCTCCTCCCACCTGTCTGCCATCTCCCCACATCAGGGTGTTGGCTTCCCTACACCATGGGGCAGTGCCAACACCACTACCACCCTCCGGTGGGTCCCTCCTGCTCAGCTCTGGCCCTACCCAGAGCACGAAACCCAACCGCTGCTTTGCACTCCCCCGCCATGGGTGAGCATCCTCCCTGGGGAGGGGGCGGCAGGACACAGCCTCACCTGGCGCCACGCAGGGTCTTATGTGTGGTGCTGGTGACCAAGTCTGCGTGCTCAAAGGGCGAAGGGATGGCCTTGGCTGCCACCAGCCCGCTGATGTGTGCCATGTCTGCCAGCAGGTATGCCTTCACCTCCTCACACACCTGGGGACACAGGGAGTCATGGTCCGGCCATGTCCCTGCAGCCATGAGTGGGGTGCAACTGCCCTTGAGCTGCTGCAGGCACGAGAGCTCCCATCACCCAGGATGGAGCCTGACACCCCGTACCTTCTTCATACGAGCATAGTCGATGAGGCGGGCGTACGCACTGGTGCCAGCAATGACGAGACGAGGACGGAAGAGCCGCGCTGTCACCTCCAACTGGTCGTAGTCAATCAGCCCTGTGGCTGGCTACAAGGGACAGACAGACAGCTTGTCAAGGTTCCTGCAGGTCCCTGCACCCAGCTCTGAGCACAGCATGTTTGGCTGAACCACAGGCAGCTCCCAAGCACTCCTTGGCACTGGGACATGGTTGGGAGAGGGGGAGGTTAGGGCAGGGGATGGCAGAGCAGCCTGGGCACCTCAGGGGCCCTGCCAGGATCAACGGCTTGGCCAGCAGATCCCCCCTTCCCCCAGGAACCTGCCCCCCTCGGCTCACATCAAGTTTGTAGGGCATTGACTCGAAGAAGATGGATGTTGCTGAGATTCTCTTGACGTCTGACATGTACCCATGTGTGAGGCTGCAGGGGAAGGCAGAGGTGCAGGCTGAGGCTGGGCTCCCCAGGAGGCAGGGGCTCCAGGCTGCCCCACCCTGCTACGTACTGGCCCCCGTCGGGCAGGTCCAGCCCCATAAGGCGGTCATGGGGCTGCAGCAGGGCTGTGTAGGCTGCAAAGTTGGCTGGAGATCCTGAGTAGGGCTGAACATTGACGCCCCAGCGGGCAGGATCCAGGTCAAACGCCTCCAGAGCCCGCTGCTCGCACAGCAGCTCAATCTGGTCCACCACCTCAGCTCCCCCGTAGTACCTGGAGGAGAAGGGAGGTGGTTACAGGGGGCCTTGCCCCCGCCAGCCCAACAGATAACCTCAGTGGAGAGGACAGCCTCCCCTCAGAAGTACCCTCTCCTGCCCAAGGTCTCCCCTTAACCTTTCCTGCAGCCAAATGCTGGCTACAGGAGGAGTCCCGATACCACCAGTGCCCTCCTGTCCCCCAGAACCCGCTCACCCTCTTTACCTTTTACCAGGGTACCCCTCTGAGTACTTGTTGTTTAGGCAGGAGCCCAGGGCTTCCAGTGCTGCCCGGCTGCAGAAATTCTGGGGGAAAAAGGGGGTCAGAGACTAGGCAGCAGGGCTCCCACCCGAGCAGAGGTCCCCCAGGACTGTCACCACCCCCTGCCCCAAGCACCCTGTACCCCACCTCAGAGGCGATGAGCTCCAGACCCCGGCACTGCCGATCCTTCTCCTTCTGGACCAGGGCCCACATCTCAGGATCACTCTCAGCCAAACTCTCCTGCCCCGTCCAGCCAGGCATGTGCCCGGTGGCCGCTGTGGCAACGGTGCTGTGCTGCACCCGCTGGCTGCCAGTGCCCACCTGGCCACCATATCGCTGCAGGGCCTGCACAGTAGAGGGGGGGCTGATAGGCTGTGACCCCGCACAGGTGGGTGCCCAGATCCCTTACCCCAAAGGTGCTGCTGGAACAGCATGCAACAGCACCAGGAGCAAGAACCCGGTGTTCTGTCTCCAGCCACTGGTGCCACCACCCCGGGTGGGCATTTGGGGACCCCCAGGGACCCATGAGGCACATGGGGACCCCCCACAAGGTCTCCTGCACCCACAGCCACGGCAGGAGCATCTCGCCTCCACTGAGAGCCCATGCCAAAGCAGCAGAAATGGCATCAAAGCCCACCGTGGGTGCAGAGCACATGCACAGCAGAGCTAGACACACGTGCGTGCCCAGACGGGATGGCCGGACGCTCAGCTACCCCACGGGGGCCCCAAGGTGCTCCGGGGGGGTTGCTGCGGGATCCCCCGGCAGCACCTTGCACAACTGGGGGGGGGGGGGGGGCGGGGGCACTATTTCCCTCAGCCCGGGGGTCACAGAAGGGGTACTGTGTCCCCCACTTCGCCCCGCCGGCGGTGCCCAGTGCCGGTGCCCGGTGATGTAACCGCTGCCGCCCCATTGCATCATCCGCGGGACCGCGGTCACCGGGCAGGGGCCAAGGCCGACGGCGGTGGCTGCCCCGGCCCGGGGACTTTGGGACGGATGCAAAGTCCGCGGGGCAGGGAGCTGGGCCGGGGGTGCCGCTGCCCAGCCGGGGGGGCCGGGACCGGGCGCCGCTGCCCCGAAACCCGCCGAGCGGGAGCTGCACACCCCGGTTGCAAAGGGGCGCTGAAGGGGGCGGGGGGCCGGGAGAAACGGGTACGCGGGGAGCGACCCTCCGGGCGCCGGGACGCCCCGCGGGGTACCCGGACTCCCCCCGGACACCGGGGCCCCCATGAGCACCGGAACAGCGCCGGGGACCGGGACACCCTGCGAGCACCGGAACTCCTCCGGGTAGTAACCCCACCCCCCCCGGTACCGAGCCTCCCCCCGGCACCGGGGCCCCCTGCGGGCACGGGCACGGGCACCAGCACCTCCCAGGCCCACCTCCCGGGGCCACCCCACGCAACTCCGAGACTCACCCTGCCCAGGCGGAGCGGCCACATCGCGGTCCTCGCTCCAGGCGGGTCCCGGCCGGGTCCCGGCCCCGCTCCCGCTCCCGATCCCGGTCCCGGTGCCTGCCCGGCCCCGCCCCCGCGACGCCGCGCGAGCGCTGCCGAGGGGGCGGGGCCAAGGGGCCGCCGGCCCCGCGGGGCCCGACGGGAAACCGGAGGTGCAGGGCCCCCCCCCCCCTCCAAGCCGCGGGTACCGCGGTCCCGGCGCCCCCCGCACCTGCAGCCCGTATCCCCATCCCTGTCCCCCGCACCTCCTTCCTCTTTCTCCCCCCGTCCCCCTCGCCCAGTCCCGGGGCAGTGGGAGGGCGGTGGGCTCCGCCGTGAGGATACGGAATCAGCACACTCCACCACTTTTCCATTTTTTCCCAACGTTTTTCTTTATTTTCCACTTTTTTTCCATTTTAATTTTCTTAAAAAAATAGGAAGAAGCCCCGTTCCAGGCCTGGGTGACAGAAGCCCCCATCAAGGGCCCTGGCGGCTCAGGGACAGGGACCCCCAGGTCCCTGCCCCTGGCATGGCACTTCTTCGCGGCGCGGTGGTGGGTGGTGGGCAGCAGCTGGGGGGCTGCAGCTCTGGGTGAGGGGTGGTGAATTTGGGCGGGGTCCTCCCCAACAGAGGAGAGGGGGCTCCATGGGTCACCAGGGGCTTGGTTTGATGCCCCAGCGCTGCCACAGCCTGGGGGGGGCCAATGGGGGTGAAGGCTCCAAAATACCCGGACAGGTGTCCTGGCACATGCACAGACTGGTGTGCGCACATGTGTCCACATGCACACGCGTCCGCATCTCCTGCGGCTGCAGAAAGAGAAAAGCCCCCCCCCGCAGTGCACGGGGTGAAGCCTGAGCTCTCGTGAGCACCATAACCCACTGGCACACAGGAAACCCCCCCATTATAACCATGCCCTTGCCTGCCCCAGAGGTGACACAGGCAGAGCTGATGCCATCACATGGGGCTATACCCCCCGACTCACCCACACGCTTGCAGGGACCCCAGCCCAGCCCCCAGCGTGGGGTGGGAGGCCAGGCTCCGCACCTGCACCCCCCACCCAGCCACAGGGATGGGAGTGTGGCTGTGCTGGCCATGCCCAGGTCCCCACTCCTACGCCCTGGGGAGGTGCTGCAGCAATGAAGGAGGGACCAGTGTGAGGGCAAGGGGGTACCTCCACTGTACCCCCATCTGCCTTCAGCTCCAGCACCCACTGCCCCTTCCCATGGCCATCAGCCAAAGTAGGGGTTGTCATGCTGGAAGTTGTAGTCGGGGCAGACCTTCTGGACCAGCTTGTAGTCGATGCTGAGAAAGGAGATGAAGATGCAGATGACCTTGAAGGGCTTGGCGCAGAGCCAGGCAGCGTGGCTCTGCGTGTGCTCAGTGAAGCACACCTTGGAGGGGTCGTACAGGCAGGGCTTGTTCTTCCGTGCCCGGTTGGTCTTCTCATACTCCACATGGCAGTTGAGGGCCTTGGCTGGGCGCCCCTCAGGCAGGGTGCTCTGCTGGGGGGGTGGGCGGGGGAGTGGCGGGGGGGCTGGCACCAGCACCTCAAAGCCCACTGCCTTGGAAGGGGGCACAATGCTGACTGAGACGTTGCCCAGGCTGGAGGAGTTGTGGCGGAAGTAGACGCTGAAGGTCCCGTTGATGTGGTCGACAATCTTCCCTGTCACCAGCAGGCTGAACTTCAGTGTCTTGATGTTGAAGTAGAAGTCACCCCAGCCAAAGATCTTCTTGGTGCGGCCGGACTTGAGTGAGGGCTTGCGCCGGGCACGGGAGCTTGGCAGCTCCCCGACCGTCTGGTTCTTCTGCCAGTCCCAGGGGCTCTGCGCAGCACCCAAGGGTGTTCCCGCACCTCGGGGGGGCTTGGCTGGAATCAGCTGTCTGGGGTCGAGCACTGGGGGCTTCAGGGTGCCATAGGGGACATCTTTAAGGAGGCCGGAGGTGCCCAGCTCCAGGTACCCCAGGGTCTTGGCGATGTGGCCCCCAGCACACACCATCTGGGGAGAAGAGGGCAGAGACTGCATGAGCTGTGCCTGCCACCCCCTTGCTCATTCTCCTGCCTGCTGCCCCTCACACGTTATCCTGTCTGTCCCCATGCACCCGTCAGTGCCTATGTATCCCTCCTGCACCCCTGTATCTCTTCTATGGCCATGCACCCCTCCAGCACCACGCACCCCTTCGGCACCATGATTCCCCATCTGCCGTGCCCCCAGCCGTGCCTGGAGCCAAGCATGGCTGCACCCTGCCCATGCCACCCCCCAACCCCTGCTTGGCCCCACACAGGCCTGTCCCAGACACACCCCAGGAGTCAGGGCTGCTTCTCCTGCATCACCCATCTCCCTGTTATGGGAAAAAACAGGACACCCGACAATTCATGACTGCCTGCCCCACCACAGTTGAGGCCTCTTAAAATGCAGGATGGTGGGGGGCAGCAGTGTGTACAGAGAGAGGGAGGCATCGGAGTCCTCTGCCGCCTGCCAGGGAAGCCTAATTGCATTACCCCGTGCCTCTGATCTGCAGCTGAAATTACAGAGACCCCTGCCAGGCTGCATGGCAGCCGCTCTGCCCTGCCGGATAATTGCACCAGGCAGACACGGCTGAAGAGTGGGGTGCATTGTGTGCAGAGGGGGGCACACAGTGAATGAGCAGGGACCCCTTGCTCTGCCGGCAGGGGCAGGCTGGGGTCACTTACTGCAATCTGGCAAGGGAGGGAATTTGCAGCAGAAGCAGAAAAGATGGGCAGCAGAGGAGAGGAAAATGCCAGACAGCTGCAAGGTCCCTGCACCAGCATGGGGACACCCCCTTGGCTAACACAGAGCCAGGAGCTCTTGGCAAGGTCTCTCACAGGGTGGGGAGAGTCAGCTCCTCTCCTGGTGGGGTAAATCATGGCAGGGAGCCTCAGTGAAGACCAGCTGACTGGTCTCTCCAACCTGAGCAAACTGCATGCCTGATTAAGAAGGTACTGATGGGCACCAGCACACCAGGACCCTCTGGAGATACAGCCAGTGTTGGGGTGTCACGCAGCAGCTCCCAGCCACACTAGCTGAGAAAGGGACTCTGCACACTGAGGGGGTTGGGACCCACCTCCAGCCAGGCACCAGCTGGGACAGAACTGCAGTGTCCCCTTCTTGAGGTTCCCAATGGCTGTCGCTCTGCTTTCCTGGCTGCCGGGACTGACATTGTGCAGCTCAGCAGCAGTGAGCAGAGCCAGCTGGCACCTCTTCAACCCTGGGACCCTGTCCCTGCCATGTCCCATGTCCCTCCCTTGCCCGAGCCTGCCTGCCCCCCCGCTTCCCCATCCCTCAGCCTGGCTGCTCCTGGCTCTGCACCCCAGTGCCCGGCGTGCCCCTGCCTGCCCTGCCAGCTGCTCCCGGTGCGCAGGATGCTGCTCCGTCAGCCCCAGCCTCGTCAATCACTGTCGCCCGTGAGCTGGCAGGTGCTCAGGCTGCTCTGGCAGTTTTTGCTCTGGACGACCTGTTTCCCGAGGGGGCCGCGGGGAGGAGGGGAGTGGGGAAGGAGGGCTTCGAGCAGAGGCACCAGCTGGAAGTGTCTGGGAGGAGCGTGGGGGTGGCTGTGCCCCCACGGGAAACTGAGGCATGCCTCAGCGCTGAATACCAAGCCAGTGGGGCTGGAGGCAGGGCAGGAGGCGCTGGGTATGGCTCCTGCCTGCCATTGCTGGGGTCTCATCCTGGCACCAGCCACCCTGCAGCACTGTCAGAATGGCTTGATGCTGTTTCCTGCTCGGAGCGCACTGCACTTTTCCCATGCCCCCCGTCAGACAGGGGTGAGCCCCCCAGGTCCCCTCCTCCACTGCCAGGCAGGACCGTGTGCAGGGACCGGTCTCTGCTGGGCACCCACCAAGGACCGAGCCGCACCAGGGGGCTGCTGCCCCGGCCATAGCCCCCATGCTTGCCCCGTTCCTCTCCAGCTGCTGAGCTGGAGCCTCCGGCCAGGCTGCGCACTGCTGTCTTGGGGATCTATTGCCTGATCCCGCTAACGCTGCGTGTGCCGGGCTGAGCCTGTAAATCTGCTCTGGCATGTGCTTGCTCTCGCCCGTGCTGCACCGGCGGAGGCGGCAGCCCGGGCTGCTGCTGCGGGCATCGCCGGTCCTGCCCCAGGGCTCTCCCTCCCCCGGGACCTGGCCGGGTCTGTGGGCAGGGGAGGAGGATTCGTGGGGTTTCAGCCCAGCCCGGGGCGGGGGGGCGGGGGCAGGCAGCTGTGCAGTGCGAAGCTGCGGCTGAGCATCCCCGAAGCCCCCCGGCTCCGGTCTGGCCGTCCCCCGGCTCCCTCCCCAATCTCTCTTTGAGCGCGGCTGCTGCCTTCGCCCTTATCTATATTTCAACGCAGCTTCAAAGCCGGGTGCCTTCACCAGGCAGAGAGAGAGGGAGCAAGCGCGGCAGGACCGCGAGATGGAGAGATAAATGGGGGAGGGGGAGAAGGGCAGCCACCCCCCCAGCACCCCCTCTCCAGCAAGAAGAGGTGGCCCCGGCGAGACCACCGCTCCGCCTCTGCCCCAGCTCCATTGTTAATCCCACTTGTACGTATTCATCACGCCGGGTGCCCCCGCGTCCCACCGTGGGGAGGCAGTGGGCCTCGCTCACCATGAGATAAGCACATGCAGGGAAGGGGCACCGGTAACCCCACAGCTGGGAGGGGAGCCCCAAAACCCACCTGCACCCACAGAGAGGGGATAGGGAGCAGTGTGGAGACTGCAGCCCACAGAGGAACACGTGCATACAAGCACACGCTGCCCAAGCCCCCACCAGTCTGGGAAAGATTTCTGGAGGTTTCTTCAGCTCTGTGCTGGCTTTCCACCTCAGCCAGGGCCATGAGCCAGGATGGCTGGCTCTCCCCAGCAGTGCTATGTGAGCCACAGTAGCCCTCCTCCCTCAGCCTCAGTTTCTCTTTCCAGTTCACCCCACTTCCATGATCCCCTGCTAGTGGTGAGGGGGATACAGTGGAGATGGGGATGCAATGGCGATGGGAGTGTGATGGGAATGGGGACTGTGATGGGGAATTGGTGGAGACAGATGCAGTAGGGACAGGGAAATGACAGGGACAGGCAGGCAGTGGGGTGGGGATGCAGTGGGAACCAGTGGGGACAGGGCATGTACTGGGGAAGGAGGTGCTGACATCAGCGCCCTGCATTATTGAAGGCTGTGGGCCCCTGGGCCAGGCTAGTGCTGGAGGATGGGGCAGGGTGGAGCCTGGGGCTGTGGGGCACAGACTGGGCACAGGCAGAGCAGGTGAATCCTGGGGAAAAGAGGCAGAGGCGGGGCCCCCCAGCCCCTCAGGGCAAGGGGCCAGGCTGGCAGTCTCCCACCCACCCCCAGGTCCCTCCCCAGGAGCTGCTGGGCGAGCAGGGGATGAAAGGGAATTGCAGAGCAGGGCAGTGACTGCTGATGCAGCCAGGGCTATCGATTGTGGCATGAGCGCAGCCTGGGGCTGTGGGCAGCACAGAGGCATGGGGGAGACCCTCACTACCCGTAGCCCCTGGTGCAGCCCCAGGAGGATGGCTTCTTCTGGCTGGCTGGAGGTCTTTGAGCCTGTGGGCAACGGGCACGGTAGAGCAGGGCCATGGCAAGCCTTTTCCGCGACAGTGCTGAGGGGAGCCAAGGTCACCCCCCTGCACCCTGCCAGTGCTGTCAGCATTCAGGGCAGGTCCCACTCACACCTTGTGTTAAATATTAATGTTTCTGCTTGTGAGTGCTTGGGGTGCAGCGTGCACACACGTGCATGTGAACCTGTCGGACATGATCCAAAGGCATACGTGAGGGTCCCAGTGCTTCCTGGCTCTGCACAGGTGTGTGCAGAGCCCCGTCCCTCCTTGGCTGCACCAGCATCTGTCCCCTGTGCCAGAGGGCTATGCTTGGCTGCACTGCATGCTGGGCTCTGGCTGCGATGCACCATTCATGTGCGTTTGCCTGGTACACTTGGTTTTGTACTGTTACACATGCATGTGTTGCTGCATCTACGCGTTACCCCAAGACAATGATACATGCTTTTGCTGCTTTCAAGCCCCTTGTGCACTTTTCTGTGCATGTGTGTGGCTGTGCAGGGCTGCTATATGTCTGCAGGCACCCAGGTATCACTCTGCATGTGCATAAGCAGCCAGGCAAGGATTCAAGAAGGGCTGGGGGTGGCTGCAGAGGGACTGGGAAGGCTCTTGGTGCCGGCATCAATTTGGCTTGTCAGGACCAGCAGTGATGGCCACTCACATCCCATTTGCTGGCAGGGCCAAATGCCGTCAGCTGCTCCCATGAGACCCACGGTCACCTTGGCAGAGGGGAGCAGATCAGCATGGGGAGGGGCGGGGTGCCCCAGTGTGGGCTGCAATGAGCTCCCAGTACCCTGAAAGCAGAGCTGTGACTGATTGATGGGGTACTGTCTCAGGGAAAAACAGCCTCTGCCTGCTCCAGGAGCAGAGCACCCGTGACAACCCCCATCAAAGACCCTGTCCCTACAGCCAGCCTGTCCCCTGCACCTGGCTCCGAGCCACCCCCCTGCCCTGGTGGGGGTCGGTGGCAGAGCAGGTGACGATCTGCAGATCGGGGTCTCCAGCTCTCCCCATGGACGTGGGGTCAAGCCGTTCTCTCCCCTGTCACCCTGCTGCCTTCGTTAGTGCAAGGAGATTAATTGGAGGTGGTGAGCAACAATCCCTGCGGGCCCACTCCCCCCGGCGCAGTGCAGCCCGGGGCGGTGTGGCATTTCCAAAGGTTAGCAGCAAACAAGGTGCCTCTGACAGCTCCCATTTATCTCGCTGGCGCCGCGCGGGTGCTAATGCGGTGGCAGGGTGACGCGGTGCAGCGGTGGGCTCTGCTGGGCGGCGGGGAGGGACCCAAGCACGCTCCCAAGCGTGCTGAGGCGTGCAACACACATCTGAACGACTGTGTGTGGGCGAGAGCGCACGGCGAGCTCGGCGTGTGCATGCTCCCGTGTCTCTGTGTGAGTGCACACGCCCGCGGGTGCCAGCAGGTGTGCACCGAGATTGCCCGGTGCCTGACCGGCTCGGTGCGCACCTGCAGCATGCAGGTGAACGCAACAAATGCCTGCAGTTGCTTGTCTATGCACGCGCTGCTCTGCGTGCAGCTGAATGTGCATGAATGCCTTCACGTGTCCTACACGCCCTGTGAGCACATCTGTGTGCATACATACACGGTTATACACGCACTCAAGAATTGAGGTGGCTCGGCATGTGTGCTTTTGCAGGCGTGCCTCTGCTCTTCCATGTTTGAGCATCCCAGAATGAACATGTTCCTGTGCCTCCTGCACACCTGCCCCAGTACGTGCTGGGGGTACAGCCATGCGTCCGCCTCTGCCCCGCTGGGCGCAAGCATCGCTCCGCCAAGGCAAGTGCAGATGGGGCTGGTGAGTGGCAGGTTGCTAATGAAGGTCCCCGTGAGGCAAATCTGTGGTGATGGCTCCTTGGTGCCAGGGCAACGAACTAACCTGCTGTTAGGGACACCTGGGCTGGGTCCAGGGAGCTGGGAGGAGCCCGGGGGCTGCAGACCAGAAGTGCAAAGCAAGACTCAGCCTGGCTGCCCACCCCTGCCTGCGGAGGCTGTGACCAAGGATACTACTCCTCTGGCAGCGAGGACTCAAGGGCGAAAGGACAGGGCTGCAGGACGGGGAGTGGGTCAGGTCCTGGGGATGGCAGTAGTGTGCAGCCCAGTGGGAGTTATAGGGGAGGACTGTGGGCTGCCAGGCAGGCATGGGGTGCAGGACAGTCTTGGAAGGAAGGGCAAACCTCCCCCATCTCAGCCTCATAAGGGCAAGAGGAGAAACCCTGCTGGCTGGACCCAGCAGCCACCCCCATGTCCCACTGACTCCCAGCTCAAAGCTTGAAAACCCATCCTTGGCCAGCAGCTCCAAGACCAGGGCAGCCGGGGGGAGCTGCCTCTGCTCGGTGCCCCCACCACTCTCACTGGCACAGCCAGCACCAGCCCCACCATGCATGGCACACTGCCCCATGCAAGCAGCGGCTCGCCCCACAGCCAGAACCCCCCACTGCCCATGCCCTCCTCACTTCTCAGCTCCCTGGTGTCACTTGGTCACCATTCCCTGCCTCCTCCCCTGCTGGTAGCTGGGAGCCCCCACCCAGCCACAGGCAGCAGCACCAGCTGCCCCACTCACCCCAGCACAACGGGAGGGATGGATGCAGTAGGCAAAAGGGTGACGTGCTTCGGTGGTTGCTGAACCTGACCCAGTCCCAGGCACCGAGGGGTCGAGATGGTGACAGACAGGGACAAGTTGGGATGCGCACATGCACACAGAGTCGTGGTGACAGCTGGACAAATCCTGCCCTGGAGGTGAGCTCAGTGTGACCACCCAAAGGCCTCCTTGGTATTTCCTCTGCTTCTGTGCCACTGCTGCAACTGCCAGCAGTTTGCATACACTCAAAGACAGCCCAGCAGGCAGGCAGCTCCAAAACGCCCATCACCAGGAGAGATGAACCCAGTGCCAGCATGTCCTCGGGGTGGGGAGGAGAGTCGGGCGAGCTTGCCAAAGCCAAATCCACCATCGGGCCATTATGGCGCTGTGGAGCTGCCGGCACCCACCCTGCGAGCGCAGCCTGCGGCGGTGGCAGGACCCAGGGGACCTGCGCTGGGGTCCTGCTCCTGGTGACACCCCTGCCCGAAGCAATGCTCGCGCAAGGGCTGCCATCGCCTCGTGCAGGAGCATGACCTGTGCGGGGCCAGGAGAAATCGGCTTCCCACAGACACGTTTGCCTTCATCCCCCTAAACAGACACCTCGCTCCTTGCAGACGGAAAAAATATGCAAATGCTGCGGCTTTATTAACGCGCTCGGCACGCGCTGGCTAATAAATATTTCATAGCCCGAGTAGGACTTTTTTTTTTCCTCCTTCTTCTTTCTTTCGTTTTGGTTCCTTTTCCCTGTCACTCGTTTCCTGCCTTTTCTTTTCTCAGCCGTTGTTTTATTTATTTATTACTTTTAAGGGCTTCACGGTGAGACAGGAGCTGGTAGGTGGCTGGGGGGGGAAGGAGGGAAAAAAATGTACACCCCCAGTCTCTCCCCCCCCCCCCCCGGGTGAAAAAGAAAAGTGCTGTTAAGAGCAAAGGAAAAAATATAATAGAAGGGAGGAGACAGCACCAGGCAAAGGATTCAGGGCTTGTGTGACTCATTGGACTCAAGAAAGAAAGGAGAATGAATGAGAAAAATGAGGAGATAAACGGAGCGGGAAGGGGGAGAGGGGTGTGCAGGCGGGTGTGCACCAGCCAGCGGCGAGGGGGCACGGGGGCGGCGGGAGGGACAGGGACACACGGGCTGATGGGCTCAGAGGAAATTGAATCCTGCTCACCCAGGCAGCACGTTGCCAGTGTTCCCCCAAGCCAGCCGGAGCCCAGCCTGGCTCCAGACCAGGCACGGTGCAGGGATGGGGTAGAAAGGGTTGGGGGGGTTACTGGGGAGAGGGAGCTGCTCCCCGGCCAGCATGCTGCTGCATGCCCGGTGCCAGCCACAGTGCTGGGGCTGCGGCTCTCTTAGCTGAGCCCCTTGCTCTGCCATAGCATGAGGAGCTGGGGCTGGGCACAGGCGGGGAGCATGCAGACGTGGGCAGCTCTCACGGACAGCGTGTAGGGAAATGGAGGCAGAGCTGTCAGGAACTAGCACCAGGTTGCTCCTGCATCCCCGTCAGCCAGGGATGCCCAAGTCAGGACACCCGTGTTCCTCCTCCTCAGACCCTGTGACTCTGCCTCAGTTTCCCCACAGTGGAGCAGGCTGTGGGGCTCCCTCCACCCCTCCAGAGCTGTCCTGGCTCTTTGGAGGGTGAGGTCTTTCTGGGGGGTGCAGAGAGGTGGCAGCTTCCCCCAAGCCCCCCCCAAACCAGAGGGACTCCAGGCCCTCAGGGATGCAGCCCCCACCTTCTGCCAGCTGCCTCTCCTCCCCGCCCCCCCGCGTGCCCCCACCCTTGCCTCACCATTTCACTTTATTATTGCAATAAATGTAGCCATAAAAGTGGCAGGTATTGGCGTGCAAGGAGATCGCCTCTCCTGAGCTATGGAAATGTAATTTCGAGTGTGCCCGGGAAATTTTATAAGATCGTATCAGGCGGGATCATAAATTGCATTTCCAGCCCCCCCCCCGCCACGAGGCAGGCCCAGTGCGAAGGTCACCATGGAGAGGGGCAAATGTGGGACTGTCCCCTCAGTGGGGACCCATCCCTGTGCCACCCCATCACTGCGTGCCCCCCCCTCCCCCTCTTCCCCCAGCACATTCCTAGGGCCAGCCGGGATTTATTCTCCCCAGGAAGAGAAAGAAGGGAGGAGCAGCGGCAGGGACATGGCTGTCCCCCCACATTCCCCCCCACCAGCAGAGACCGATTAAAACTCTCCAAGAGACCCAAGGGCACAGGGGACCCTCAAAGGCATCACTGAGGCTCCTCTCAGGCTGTGCCATCCTGGGGTCACAGGGGCTGTGCCCTGCCACGGGCAGGCACCGGCTCCCACCAGGAGCAGGGGATAAGGGGTCCCTGCAGCCCACCATCCTCTGGGAGCTCCCTCACAACCCCTGGGGGCCAGATTTGGCCCCATTTTGCATGCACCACCCTGCCCAGGCTCCCAGTCCCAAGAAGGCACCAGGCAAAACAGAGTAAAACATCTCTCTGCTCACCAAGGAGCCAAGGACATAGGCTCTACCGCCCAGTGCTGGGGGGACAGGAGGAGGAATGAGAGGGTCTTTGGCCACCATGACACCCGCTGAGGCCAGCCCAGCTGCTGGGACAGCCACGGGGGTTGGACAGGGTCTGTGCTGCTGGTGGCACCGGGCTGAGCAACCTACCACACCCCAGGTGAAAAGCAGTCAGCCCCTGCCCAAGCAACAGGGTCTGACGGGGATTTATTTGGGGAGGGGAAAATTAATCCCACCACAAGCACAGGGCCCTGCAGGCTCTTTGCAGCTGATCATTTCTGCAGGCTGGGTGCTCATTTCCACAATGACTTTCCTTTTGCAACAGCGATCAGGAAAAAAGGCGGGGGGGGGGAAAACACGGGCACAGGGACGTGATTATTTCTTTAGTAGCAATCCAAGCGGCTGGAGAGGAAGCTTCATCTTTCCTGGGCCATTTACCTTCAGTGCCCGAGCGCGAAGGCTGAGCCAGGCAGCTCTTCAGAGATGCTGGAGGTTGGCCAGGGCAGGCGGGGGGGGGGGGGGGGGCGGGGGAGTGGTGGGAGTCTTCAACTGCTGGGGTCTCAGCACAGCATCACCCTACTGTTGGGCCACCAGCTGCCAGGACTTTGGCCCCCGGGAGGAGGAGCTGTGGATGGGGGGGGTGTGTGTCATTAATCTGGGAGTGTTAATTGGCATGGGTGTGATTAGCAGTGGGGTTGACTGGTGCTCAGCTCAGTGCTGCTGTCGCAGAGGGAAGCGCCCGCTTTGCCGGCTGCCTTGCTGTCCCAGCTCCGGCCACCCCCTCCCAGCACCTGGCAGAAATCTGGCAATTAAAAACAAGGGGGGGAAGCAATAAAGCAAGCCCCAGATTTCAGCCAGAACAACACAGTGAAGCACAGGAATGGGTCTGGCCAGGGGGCACCCCTGGGTGCCCCCCCCCTCCCCAGCTGCTGCTCCCCCCCCTCGGCAGGAGGCTGAGCTGCGCCACGCTCCAGGCTCCAGCCTTATTGAATCTCCCAGCTCAGGGTGCAAAGGGCACCACAGGGAAGAGTTATTAAAAAAAGGGAAATGAGTCGCTTGGAAACCTTCTTTCGGAATAACAGTGTGTGTTTGTTTGGCGATAGATTAGCTCAGCCATGCTGAGCACACAGCACCCGCCGCAACGACGGTCAGCTCGGGAGATCTGCAGGAACCAGAAGAGGGGGGATGCAGGGAGCTGCTGCTCCCTTGGCCCTGGCAGGCGTCATCCAGGCACCATCCTGCTGGGGTCGGTCCCTGCAGCATTGTGTCCGGAGGGACCCTTGGCCAGATGGCAGCTTGCAGGGCTGCACCACCACCCAAACCCCATTTCCCCTCGTCTGGCCCCAAATGAGGTATACATCCCTGAGCAATGAAAAGGTTACATTCTCCCCATTAATAGGAGGGGGGTTGTGTGGGGTGTGGAGTGAACAGGGGTGTCCTTGCACCTAAAGGGCTGGCAGCATCTGCTTAAGAGCAAAGCCATCTGTCAGCCAACAACCCAGTGGACATGTGACAGCTCTTGGGTGACAGCAAGGGAAAGGGAATGAAGCGGGGTGAGTTTCCTAGAGGCTGGCATCCCATGCCCCCAGCCTCCTGCTGGCACAGCCACCATCATGGCAAGGCAGGATTTTCCTGGGAAGGGTTAATCTGGGAAGGAAAACCTGCCAGCAACACTCCAGGTGCTTTTCAGACACCCGCTATCTCACCTCCTCGCCTGCCAGGAGAAGGGAAACCGAGGCATGGTGCTGGGGAGGCACATTCCTGCAAAGGCACAGGCAGGCAGCAGGGCCAGAGCAGGGGTGAAAGACACCCAGAGTCCCAGCTCCAGCCCTGCTGCTGCACTGAGCCACCACACCCTGCTCTCCTCCCCGGCAGCCCAGCCGCACCCTGGTCCCACCTGCCTGCTCTGGGGCCAGTGACACCCTACGTCTTGATCAGCACCTGGTGTGGATCACGTGGTCACCTGGGCATTGGGGACCATGGGGCTAAGGCTGGCATCCACCTCCCAGCAAGGCCAAGAGACTGCCGGCCAGGAATTGCCCTTCCTCTCTGCAGAATTACAGCCACCTCTTTGAGCCCAAGGACAGCTGTAGGAAGTACCCAGGAGCTATGCCCAGCCTGCCCCAGCCATGGGTCTCTCCCATTGCTCCTGGGTGCACCTGGGAGGCTGGATGGGACCCAAACCAGTGGGAAGTGAGGCCAGCCCTACTCTGAGGGACCCCCAAGACCTAATGCTCAGTGCACAGAAAAAATCTAATGCATAAACATAAACCAGCAGCCTGAGGAAGGCTGAGGCAGGTAAATCACCTGTGGGGAGCACCAGGCAACATCTCTCCCTCCTGCCCAAGCGCTGCCATCCCGAGCCCAGGCACAGGGAAGGACAAGGCACATCCCGGGCAGCAGCAGCCATGAAGGGCAGGGGGCTGGGGGGAGGTGATCTGCACACACAGAGTGGAGACCGGCACCCGCTGGGCTGGGAGAGCTTGTCCATCCCAGCAGGGAGATGCACACCCGCACGCACACGAACACAGACCCAGCAGGAACAATCAGCAAACGCACAGCGTGGTGGGGAGACACCCCAGGGGCCCGTCCTTCCCGCAGCAGGAATGCTCTCACAAACACACACCCCAGGGGCAAACTCACCCACTGTATACCAGGTGCTCGCCCGGGGGAGGCAGCCATATCTGCCTCTTTGCCCATCACTCCCACCACCCACACACGCCCTGGCAGGACACGATACTGGGAAGCTCAAGATCAGGTCCAGTGCAGCAACTGGGGCTGGGGGGAGCCGGTGGGGCCACCCTGCCCATCAGGCTGCCTCCGGTCCCCCAAGAGGGGCCAGGAAAGTGTCTCCTCAACAGGCCCAGAAGACTGAGGGGGCAGGAACAGCTCCATCTCCCTTCCCCTACGACCTGGCTGGGTGCGTGGCTGTGCAGAGCCCGGCCCCTCCTGCAACCTGTCCCCACGCAGGAAAGCCCACAGACCACTGGCCAGTCCCAGCCCTGCACCACAGAGGCGCTGGGGCTCACTGCCCCTGCCAGCCTCTCCCGGGGTTATTTCCTATGCACAGGGCAGGAGGCTCTGGCACCCGTGTGCCCACCCTGTGCCCTGGGACGGCCTGATCCCCCCCGGCCACAAGCCCCCACCTCACCCCCACCGCTGCTGCCTGTGTGGGCAGGGAGGGGGACAGGGGCAGCGCCCTGCTCCTGATTTCATCAAAACAAAACCATTTGTCTTGAAGCAGCTCCAGCACCGACAGATGCTCTGCGTTAGATGGACATGGAGGGGGGGGGGGGTCACGCAGAGCCACCCCCACACAGACACTCACACATCTATCCGTCTATATACATACAGAGAGGAGCATGCCAGAGAGACAAGTTGCAAGAGCCTTCGCCTGGGGGGTAGGGTTGTGCAGGGGGGGGTGTCCCTGATGTGCATCCAATTCCCGAGAGGGAATTGACTCGTTTGATTTTATTCATGAAACACAGAAAGTAAAAATGGAGTGTCAGGAAATCAGATCTGCTGGTTGATGAGCCTAGCCCCCCCGGCAGGGCTGAGGGGGGGAACAAATCACCCCATTCATGACCACCACTGACACTGGCACCAGATGCAGCTGTAGCCCCCAAACCTGGCAGCTCCCACTGGGGGGAAAAGCCTCGCTGGGCTCCAAGAGGAGGTGGCAGAGGGGGGACACGCAGGGCCAAGCGGCCTTGGAAAGCATTTGGTATCTGGGACTGGGGGACATCACAGGGAGGGCTCTGCGGGTGGGGAGGGTGTCCCTGCATCTGCAGCCTCTCCTCAGCCTCCACAGACAGGCAAAGGGGCAAGAATAGGCAAAGTCCCCACCCAGCTCAGCAAGGCCGAGCCTGTCCCTGGGGCAAATGCGCCCGGCTGAGGGGGCACCCCGGCGAGGTGGGGGGGCCAGAGCTGGCAAGGAGGTGCCCCCCGCGGCAGAGATGAAGGCTGTGCTGGTGCTGGAGCTGAGCCCGCACCGAGTCGGGACAGAAATGAAGCATCACCTCTGCAGGTGGTTTCAGTGCTCACACCCTTGGTGGAGCCGGGGAAAGCTCTGTCACCCCAGCTCGGGTGACTCACCCTGCCTCCCCCCACCGCAGGCCCGTGCCTGCCGCTCCCACCCGCAGGTGCGATGCAGGTGCGGGGTGCGGGACAAGTGCACCCAACAGCGTGCGGGCCCCCCCCCGCAGACCCCCCCCCCGGCAAAAGGCCCGACGCGCCCACGCGCGGCCGCCCCCCCGCTCACGCGCGGCTCCGTCTCGCGCTTCTCGCTGCCCCCTCCCGCACCTCCCAGACGGCGCCTTCAGCGCTCTGCACCGGGGGGGTGGAGTGGGGGGCTGCTCGCAACCGGGGGGCGTCCGGGGGCTGCACCGGCGGCGGGACCGACCGCTGCTCCCCCCCGCCCCACGGGTCCCCCGGCTCCCAACTCCGCCCGCTGTCCGAGTGCGGTGCCCCGCACCCCCCGCAAGGGTCCGGGACAGCCCCGAGCCCGCTCCAACTCGGGGCGAGCGGGACCCCTTCGCTGTGCCATCCCTGCCCCGGCCCCCCCCCGCCATACAACTCTCCCATTCACCTCCCTGCAAACGTCCCCCCCGTGATCGCACGACTCCCTCCTCAGGACTGCACAAGCCCCCCCCCCAATTATCCACTATCTCCGCGACTGCCTAAGCCCCCCGCGCGATTCCATGACACCCCCCCCCCCCCGAAATACAGGTCTCCCCAGTAGCCGCACGTGTCCCCCCCACTGCACGCCTCCCCCGCCAGGACTGCACGTCCCCCCACCCCGCGGAACGGCACGGACGCCCCCCCCCCGGAACTGTACCACCCTCCCAATAATTGCACGACCCCTCCTCCTGGAACTGCACCCCCCCCCCCGCCCCGGTAATTGCGCGCTCCCCCAGGAACCCCGCACCCCCCCGGCGGCAGCGGCAACTTTGCCGCCCGCGGGCGGGTGCGGCTGGGGCGCGCCCGGCCCCCCCCGTACCTGCAGCAGCAGCCAGGGCCCGAGCAGGGGCAGGCGGCAGCGGAGCATCGCGGGGCTCCGCGGGGCTCCCGGGATGGAGGGAGCGCGGCAGGGCGGGCGGAGGAGGGAGGCGGCGGCGAGGGGAGGCAGGAAGAAAGTTGGAGACTTGCTGGGGCCGGGCGGCGCCTCCGCGGCGCCCCGCCAATCCCGGCCCGCCGCCCCCGCGGGGGGGCACCGGTTGGCGGGCACCGGGCGGCGGCGGCTCCGGGGGGCGCCGTGGGGATCCTGCACCCAGCTCCTGCCCGCACCTCGGGGCGTCTCCGGGCCAGCGCGGGGGCTGGCCCCCTCCCCCGGGAGACCCCAGCACCCCGGGATGACCCCGGCCCCGCCCTCCTCTCCCGGGAGACCCCAGCACCCTGGGATGCTACCAGTCCTGCCTCCCCTCTCCCAGGAGACCCCAGCACTCCGGCATGCCCCCAGTTCTGCCCCTGTCCAGGGGGATGTGCGTGTACCTGGGGGGACACTCCCGCCCATCATCATCCTGCCCACATGCACCTGGGGAGGGGAGAGGGTCCGGTACTGCTGGGCCCTGCCAAAGACTCCAGCAGAGAACGGGGACCACCCTACAGGAGGGTCTTGGGGGGGCAGCCCCCAGGCCCTGCGCGCACAAGGGTGCCTGCACACAGGGCACCTGGGCTTTGCACACCCTGGAGCGTGTGAACACTCCCACCCGCAGCACACACACCATGTCTCAGGCTGGACACGCAACCTGCATCACCTGCATGTACACACATGTGTGTGCGCATATGCACACACGTGTGCTCATCGCTCCAGCCTGGTGCCCGGCCCTTCTCAGAGGTGTCTGCCAGGTGTTCTCATACCCTCCCCAGTTCAACAGGAATCCCTCCCCAACACTATCACTTCATTGTTATTACTATTATAGTTACTGTTATTATTAGTATTACCTACTCGCATTCCCAGAGAAGCTGCAGGGGAAGCTGCTAGCTTCGGTATCAGCAGGGCTGGGGGCAAGCACAGGGTGGGGGGGCATTGCAGAACCGCACGTATGTGTGGAGGCAGAATGAATAAAAGGTAAAGGAGACATAAGCAATGGAAAGGGAGAAGGAGCGAAATGAAGGGGAACAGGAGAGAAAGGAAAAGGAAAGGAGAGGGCAGTGCTGACACGGCATGGAGGAGTTGTGGCTCTGTGGGGCAGTGGGGCCCCAGCCAGCCCCATAAAATCCCCACAGCAGCCCTGGGCAGCACAGTGCCCGCATGTGCCAGCACCCAGCCGCAGCACTACCCTGGCAGGGGTACGCAGCATCTCGCACTCAGGGTCTGCAGCCGGGGTACAGGGGAGCCCTCCTTCCAGGAAAGGGCTATTCAGCCCATCTCTTGCTGCTGCTGTGGTGCCAGTGCTGCTGGCTGGTGTGAGAGCCGCTGCCAGTCCCACAGCCTGCGCTCCCCACTCCTCCTCGGCTCCCCGCTTCCCACGCTGGCAGGAGCCTCCGCACTCCTCTCCCTGCCCAGCTGGGATCCCAACAATCCCCCCAGGGACGCCAGTGCTGGCTTCCCCCAGCCAATGCTGTATTTACCCTGTTTGCCCCAGGGCCACGGAAGGGATGGGGCAGCTGAACCCTGGCCAGGGGGCTGTGCGGGGCCAACCTCACTGGCATGGCCCGTGGACCCTCTGGATCTGCCACCCATGTGTGGCTGGGGGCTCACCCCACATCGCTGGAGCAAACTCCCGGGGGTGTCCCAGTGTCCCTGACGGTCTCACCAAGGAGCAAAGGGACACCAGGGGCTGTGAGAGGTCCAGGGGGCTCTGGGAAGACCCCTCCCACACAATTAACAACCCACTGGCCTAAGATCTGGGAGAGCAGGGCATGGCAAGGGGAAACAAGTGAAGGTTTAAAAAAAATAAAAAGATTGAAGGAAAAAGAAGAGAAAAGGGGGGGGGGGGGGGGGGGAAGCGAGGGGAAAGGGAGGAAAAAAAACCCTCTAGAGGAGATATAAGAAACCGATAAGTGAACAAAGAGCTGGTATTGAAATAGATCTGAGGGCTGCACCGCACTCGGGCCGCACCGGATCCCTTTGCAGAGGGGTTTGGGGCTTTTCAAAGGCAGCAGCTGTGTCCTCGGCTTGGCATCCGCAGGAGGCCGGGGGGGGGCGGGGGCTGGTGCTGGGGCGGATGCTGGCAAGGAGGGTGTCGCCGAGGGTTGACCCGTTCTGCCGAGCTGGGGGTGCCACGGAGCCCCACCATGATCCTCGGCTCCCCTCACAACCCTCCCCCCGGCTCCACCGCCGCGGGCCCGGCACATGGCGTGGGTGCGGCTGCCGGCCCGAGGGCCTGATCCTAGCCCTTGCCCCGTCCTGCTCAGGTCGAGCCCACCAGGGCAGCCGCCAGCCCCTGGCCGGCCAGCCCTGCCCTCCAGCCGCCTCCACTGCCCGAGGGGTGTTCGTGGTCCCTCCCAAGCCCCCCACCCGCAGTGCCCGGGGCTGCCCTGGCCCCCCGGGTGCCCGGCACCCGGTGCGCCGGGCTGCCCGGGGGAAGCGTGGCCGGGTGAGGGGCGGCGGGCTGGCGGCACCCGGGTGGTCCCTGGGGCGGGGACAGACGTCGGGGAAGTGACTCCCGGCCGCCCCTCCCGCGGGAGGGAGGCTGTGCGGGATCGGGCCCTGCCCCCTGCCCCCTGCCCGAGGGCTGCACGAGGGGTGGCGCGCTGGGCGGGGGGGGGGGGGCGGCACCGGGGGGTCGCGCGGGGGGCACGTGCAGCCCCCGCTCAGTTCTCGAGGGCGGCGGCGCCACCTGGTGGCGGCTTCCGGCACCGCGCCCGCCGCCGGTGCCCGGTGCTCCGCGGCCGGTGCCTCGGGGTGCCTCGGCTCCCCGCCGCGCAGGGGACGGCGCCGCCGTCGAGGCCGCAGCAGGCGGGGGCCGCGGGTCTCAGCGGAGCGCCTCGGGAGGTGCCGCCGGCAGTGGGGATCAGTCGCGCCCGCGTGCGAGCACGGACGCGTCACCCCAAGCGGCACGTGCGCCAGCACGGGCGCTGCACCCCGGAGAGCACCCAGGCAACACGAACCGCGGCTCTCCCTTCCATCCGCGCTCCCTGCACGGAAAACCCTGTGCCCACCCCTGCGCACACCCCGGGCAACCCAATGAACAGAGGCCCCGGTGGGGTCCTCCTGCCTTACACCACCTGTCCTGCGCCACAGCTGGTGTCACTGGGCTGCGAGGGGGTCAGGGCCGTGGCACCTGGTAACGCGGGGCCCCGCTGGCACGGGAACCCGGGCTCCCCCCGCCGCCTCCCTGGCCTGTCCCTTCCCACCAACCAGCAGCCTGCTCTTCAGTTTTTAAAAATTTTATTTATAACAATATCTGTTTTGTTTAGTTGTAAAGTAATCCAGCAAAAATTATTAAAACATTTCCCCCCAATAAAAGGATGGGGTCACCCCCCGCCCTCCCCCCACATGCGTTTGTTTATTTCTACTATAAAAGCTAGGTCATTTCCATGTTTTCTTTTTTTTTTTTTCCTGTTAAAAAATGTGCATGTTGGAGAGCGGGCGAGGTGCAGGCAACAAGCCGGAGCAAGGGGCCGCAGGGCCGGGCCCACCGGGAACGGGGACCCTCCACACTGCAAAGGGGCTGGGGCAGCGGTGGGGGCCTTTGTCCCTGACCCCGGAACCGTTGGGCAGAGCTGAGAATGGCAGGGAGGGAGGGGAATGGGGGGCCGGGGGACATTTGTGGAGGCCACTCTGCAGAAGGGGAGACCTGGGGAGCAGCAGATTTGGGGAGGCGGGGGAAGAAACAGGGCCCCCAGAGAGGGGAGCTGCAGGGGCTAGGGGGGACAGAGCTGAGAGCTGGGGAGTGTGCGGCCCCCACTCTGCCTCCCTCCTGCCTGCGTCGCTGCTGCCTGCGCCCCACACAGCAGTAACCCCGTGCCAGCCGTCAGCCCTGGCTGCAGCAGCCGCAGCGGAGTTCTTCCTGGCACACCGCCCGTGGCCCGTCCCTGCTCCGAAATGCTGGCTTGTCCCAAGGGTAGGAGGAGGGAGGGGGGGCCCAACGTAAAGAGATTTAAAATAAACCAAAGCCGGATCTGGCAATGAGAGGTGCTGAGGCCTGGTACCGGGGAATATACAGGTAATAATACTGCTCACATAGAAAAGTAATAATCCTTCATTTGTACATTTATACAGTGGCTCTTGGCTCCCCCGGTCCCCGCCCGTCTCCTGCAATGGGTGTCTGTGCCAGGCCTGGGCGCCGTGGCCTGGCGGCCCTTTGCCCCCATCCTTCCCCTATGCCAGGGGGTCTGCCAGGTCGTCGTCCGCGCCCCGCGACAGCAGCTCCCGCTTTTCGTCTGTGCTAGCCAGCGAGTTGCGGCTGTTGTGGGCGCCCATGTACAGTGTGGCGTAGACAGGGTTGGTGAAGTTGGTGGGCTGTGGAGAGGGGGGAGCAGGTGGGTGGGGGACATGGACACCCCCCTCCCCAGCAGAGGGGTCCCCAGAGGCATCCCTTGCTCCGGGGTGCCTCAGCAAGAGCCCGTACCAGCCACGACCTCCTCCCAGTATAGCACCACTGACCCTGCGGCTGCTGCTGTCTCTCCCTACAGCCTCCACCCCTGAAGCCTTTGCAGCCCCTCAGAGCCTCCCCTGCAAAGACAGCAGTCCCAGGGAGCCCCCACGCTGCCATAGCAACGTGCCCCCTGCCCCAGCATATGCCCCCTCTGCATCCCCTGCTTTGGGCTGGACCCCGTGTAGCCAACGGCCCCTCCGTGCCACAGTGGCCCCACTCCTCACCTTGTCAGGGTCCAGGACAAAGTCTGCATCCAGCAGCTCCCCCACATCATCATCCGGCTCCCCCTCGTACATTTTGTAGGTGGGGTTCCCAATCTCCACGTTCATGGCACCGTTCGTCATCCGCTGGTGCTGGAAGCCCTTGGCACTGGGGAGGGTATGAGACGGGGTCAGTGCCAGCAACACGGAGTGCAGCAAACAGGGCCCCCAACCCACCAGTGGTCCTGCTTCTTTGTCCCACACAACCGAGGCTTTCAAGCCCTGCAAGGAGGGTTTCTATCCTGACTGGTTAACACTCCCTCCCAGCTCCCAACAGCCCAGACTCACCCTTTAATCCTCCACTTGTACCAGACAAAGGCCACCACAATGAGGAGGATGAGCAGCAGCAGGATGGGGATGACAATTGAGGCCGTTCCTGCGGGGATGACAGGCGCAGGTACACTCAGAGCATGCCCTGAGCCCCGGGCAGGTCCAGCAGCCTGGGCTGGCCCTGCCCCGCAGGAAAGGACCTGCCCCCTCTCCACCTGAGAACGGGGTTCAGGAATGACATGGGGGGCACCAGGCAACCTTGGCGTAACAGGCAAAGATGTGCCCCCAGCCCTCCCTGTTTGGTGTCGGGCCTTGCAGTGCCCCCCGAGACAGGACTGCCCCATACATACGGCTGCTCTGCTGCTCGCTGACGATGAAGTCCTCACAGCGTGTCCCCGCCATCCCCACCGGGCACCTGAGAGCGCGGGGAGAGCACTGGGGTTAGCGGGGGCAAGACAGCATGCGGGGAGGGGGAGGGAGAGGTGTGGCACAGACCTGGGGGTCGGGGGGGCACACAGATTGGGGTCTGTCAGTCATGTGCTCCCTCTGCTTGGGGGGGGCAAGTAGCCTGCTTGTAGCCCCACCACCCCCTACCCCAAGCCCCCAGCTCTGCTTACAGGCACTCGGGCAGCTGCGTCTTGTCACTGATGGAGCAGGTACCACCGTGCAGGCAGTAATTGTCACAGGTCAAGCAGCTGGGTGCTATCTTGCCATCTGGGCAGCTGTGGGGCAGAGACGATCAGATACACATGTACCCCCAGCCTGCCCCATACCCCCCCACCTGACACCCAGGATTCTGCTTGCTGAAGGCTGCTAGCTTATCCCCCTGGCATTGCTCATGGCTGTGCCACACCAATGGCTGCTGGGGCATCAGGGTGGGCTTAGGGGAGAGACATATCCATCGCCTCCTCCCGAGTCTTCAAGGTCTCCCAGATTTCTTAGCTGCCCTGAATTATTAACCCAGCATCTCTCAACTGTGGCCTGTCTCTAACGATCTGGCCATAGGGACACAGGTTTTTCTTGAGTCCTTGTGCCCGCCATCCCCTCTTTCTCCCTTGAGTTTGATGTCCCCAGCACCTACATGCAGGATACTTCTCCGCTCTGCTTGTTGATGCTACACTTGCCCTCCTGGCACCGGGAGCACTTGTTGTCCTGGCACTGGGTGCCCTCAA
Organism: Phalacrocorax carbo; assembly: GCF_963921805.1. Taxonomy (NCBI): domain Eukaryota; kingdom Metazoa; phylum Chordata; class Aves; order Suliformes; family Phalacrocoracidae; genus Phalacrocorax; species Phalacrocorax carbo. The sequence continues at coordinate 323,141 of NC_087539.1, forward strand.
ACTGCGGAGGGCAGCGGCACTGCTTGGTGCCACTGGCTGTCATCTGGCAGACGCCCTCATTCTCACAGTAGTCGAAGCACTGCCCTGCAGGGGATGGTGGGGTCAGGGTGGGCAGCTCCACACCGGCCCCTTGGACCACCAGCCCCTGCGGAGAGCTGCTTGTGGCCCTGGTCCCCCAGAGAGCACCACACCACCCCTGTTCCCCAGAGACCATTCCCCAAAAGAGGGGGACCTGGGAGTCCAACCTCTCAGGCACTGTCCCCAGATGGCCCCAAAGAGCATTCCCCAGAAGAGGGGACCCAGCAGTCCAACCTCCCAGGCGCAGTCCCCAGCAACCCTCGCCACGAGCAGGCAGCACTCACGGTACTGGCAGCGGTCCCCAATGAAGGTGGGGAGGCAGCGGCAGTTGGGCTGGTTGCCCTGGTTGACAGTGCAGCTGCCGTTGTTCAGGCAGTAGTCGGTGCACACTTGCTGGTTGCACCGGGGCCCCGTGAAGCCGGTGGGGCAGCGGCAGGTCGGCATGCCTGAGAACAAGAGCTGTTAGTGTGCCCCCCTTCCATCCGTCTTCCCAGGACCAGCCCCAACCCCCAGCAGCCTCACCCGACGGGGAGGCGGCGCACGTGCCCCCATTCTGGCAGTAGTCCCAGCACTGGTCGATCTGGCACTTCTCCCCGTTGTAGCGCGGCTGGCAGCGGCACTTGGCCTGCTTGCGGGCGTTCAGGAAGCAGCTGCCACCGTTCAGGCAGACTAGGTCACAGGTGTCAGTGGTGGGCACTGGGAGGGAGGGATGGAGGTGAGTGGAACCGTGCTGAGCAGGACCCCCGTCCTCCTCCTCCTCCTCCTCCGGACCACCTACCGACGGGGGAGATGGTAGGCGAGGGAATGACCACGCAGGTGCCGTTGTCCAGGCGCTTGCCGTTGGGGCAGGTGCAGACGGGGCCGCTGGGGCTGAGCAGGCAGAGCCACTCACATTTCTTGCGGTCGCAAGGGTTGGTCACTGCCAAGGGGGGGGGGAGGATGCGGGGTGAGGACGGCGGGGTCACCCACAGCCCTCCTGACAAATGACTACTCCCCAACAGCTTTAGGGCATCCCCCCTGGCCCTGCAGCTGCCCAAGCCCTGTGCCTGTCTGCCGATGCTCTGGGGTCGCCAGCTGACAGCTTGCCATTGCAGCTGGCCTCTCCCCACCCCCCATCTAGATGCCCCCCCCACTTTGGGCAGGGAAGCTGAGTGGCCCAGTCCCCTCTTGCCCCAAGCTCTGTCAGCGTTCCTCTTGTCCTCCGGCACCCCACCTCAGAGGTCAGGCCCTGGGCACCTCCCTCCCACCCTGGGAGCAGGACGGGGGGTCCTGGGCTCAGCACGCACCCTCTGGTTGCTTGTACTGGTGGTAGAGCACGACGTCGGTGGCATGGTTGAGGCCAGATGTCAGGTTGGTGACAGCCTTGTGCCCAAACTTGTGGATTTTGAAGATGCGGTTGTTGATATAGGTGACACCATAGATGTAGTCCTCAAAGATGTCAATGCTAAAAGGATGGCTCAGCCCTGGGGAAGAAAAGAGGGGACAGATGCAGGCAGAGGCAGCTCGGCTGGCTGCTCACTCGCCTTGGGTGGGGCTGGCCAGGGATTTTGGATGGATTTGAGGCTAGGGTCTCCCACCCTGTCCAAGGGGGATGGTGTTGGCAGGAAGAATTGCCAGCAGGCTCTGGTCCTGCTGTGAAGCATTTAACAAGGAACACCCCCCCGCCCTTGCTGCTGTCTGCTGAGCACCCCTGGCTCGGCACTGGGGTTTGCCCTGCAGCATGACCCAAGCCAAGGACCCTGGGGAGCCGGCAGGCTGGGCTGTGCCAGGACCCCACCCCAGGGACATCACCCCCGGGCAGGTCCCTCTCCACTGTGACGCTCTGGTGGGGTGCTGCTCACCCTTCTTGTTGTCAATGGCTACGACGGGGTCAGTGCCGTTGAGCCGGATGCTGCCGATGACGGAGAGCTTGGCATCAGCCCAGTACAGCCGCTCATTGTGGTAGTCCACAGCCAGGCCTGAGGGCACACACAACCCCCAGTGAGGTACAGGCACCCCAGCCCACCCCGAGCTCCTCCTGACCAGGTGGCCAGCAAAGCAGCCCCCCCCCAGCCCCTACACACTCCTGCCACACAGCTCAGAGCTCCCACGTTAAGCCTCCCCAACATGAGAGGGCTGTAAGTTCCTCCTGTCAAGGCTTTCGCCACCCCTCTTGCCCCTCCTGGCACCTGTCTTTGTTCACCTGTTGGCCACTGGATGTTGTCCTGCACCAGGGTCTCACGCAGTGTCCCGTCCATAGCGGCCGTCTCAATCTTGGGGTGATTGCCCCAGTCTGACCAGTACATAGTCCTGTGAAGGACATGGGCAGGTCATCCCCAGCAAGGGAGCAAGGAGGGGAAGAGCAGGACAGTCCGATGCCCCAAATGCCGAGAAACCCTCCTGCGCTCTTGAGTCACTGACGTGACCCCACTGGGGCAGCTGACTCAAGGCACAGGAACTCAGGCTGATGTGGAGAGTGATGCTGGGGCACAGGGAGCTTCCACAGTGGACGGGCTGGTTGGTGGGAGGAGCTGGGGTGAGGGTTGGGCAGAGGGAAGCAGAAAGGGTTCTCACCCCCTAAGCGGGTCGACTACGATGGCATGGGGCTCATCAATCATGCCTGAGATCAGTGTCTTGCGATTCTCGCCTTTCATCTGTGCCACCTCAATGACATCCCGCCCCGAGTCTGTCCAGTAGATGTTCCCAGCAACCCAGTCAATGGCAATTCCCCGCGGCATCTTCAGCCCCGAGATCTGGGAATGGCAGAAAAGGGGCAAAGGTGAGGGCAGCAGATGCTGGCAGCCTGGCCTCGGTGCCTCCCACCATACCCCCAACAGAGCTCACATTCAGGTGGGTGACACCGCCATCAATCTGGCGCCGGTTGCGGTTGGAGGCAGTGGAGGCAGCGGAAGAGGCAGGCAGCTCCCGGTATGAGATCCTGCCTGTGTGCCAGTTGGTCCAGTAGATCTTGTTGCCCTTAACATAGATGTCCATGGCATCGATACGCACGTTCTCGTCACCCTGGAAGGCTGGCTCGTAGGCTGAGTTGGGGTTGAAGGGGTACATGCTCCGGATCTTGTTGTCATCCGCAATGTAGAGGATTTGGTGCTCAGACCCTGCAGAGGAGCAGCTGTTGGCGTGGGCTGGGCCAGGAGTAGGGGGTCAGCCCAGCTCCACAGGGCTGGGGATGCTGGGAGATTGGCACCCCTTTGGGGCTTGCTTTGACAGGGAAGGACAGACTGATGGCAGTAGCAGAGCCCAGCACCTGCCCTCAGCAGTGCCAGAATGAAGGGTGGGCAGAGGTGCAGGGAGGGAAGAGCAGTTGGGTCCTGCAGGGCACTGCAGGCACACACAGAATCTGTGCACACCCCTGTTCCCTCCTGACCTTCTGCCTTGCACATGTTGTCCGTCTTCATGAAGTTCTTGGCGCAGCTGCAGATGTGGGAGCCCTTGGTGTTGTTGCAGAGTTGGGAGCAGGTCCCAAAGCGCAGGCACTCGTTGACATCTGGGCAGCGGGAGATGGGAGTCAGGGGGTAGACCAGGAAGGTGTCCCCATGCACACAGCCAGGGCTGGCCCCTCTCTGGGGGCTGGTCTGCACTACCCAGGGCTCAGAGACCCTGTCTCTCCCCATTCCTCATGTTTGTGCCCAAAGACACCATTTCTGATGCCCCAGCCACTCCACAGGTGTGAAGACACATCTTACTGTCAAAAACCAACCATAAATCCGACAGCCCGACCGGGAGCTCCGTCTAGCAATGGTGGGAAGTACCTTGGCAGAAATTCTTGTCCGGCACCTTCTGGAAGCCTCTGCGGCATCTGCAGTATGTGGTGGACTGTGCCTGAATACACTGGGCCTCATCTCCACACATGGTAGTGTTGGTCATGCAGTCGTACGACTTGTGGTCTAGGGTGGGACACACCGTCAGCACCTGCGCCTTCGTGGCTTCCCCAGTGTCCACCCTCGGCGCCCCCCGACGCCCCAGCTCCCCACCCACCGTGGGAGCAGGACTCCTCATCAGAGCCGTCTCCACAGTCATCAAAGAAGTTGCAGCGGAGGTTGGCACTGATGCACTTCTTGTTCTCGCACAGGAACTCATTCTTGTCCTGGCTGCAGCTCTTGGGCTTGGCCGTGGGTGACTCTGCGGGAGTACAGGCAGCGGCTGTGATGCTCCGTGTCCCGGGGCACCCAGCCCCACGGGAGCCACAGGGCATGAATGGTACAGGAAAGGACCAGGCAGGGACCCAGGACACCTGCACCCACCTCCCGGTTTTGGAAAGGAGCAGGCAAAAAAACCCCAAAACCTGGGCTAAACCTAGGGCTCTGCGAGGAGCAGCCTGAGGGCAGTGGCCATCCACTGCCCCGTCCGCGCTGGGCGCAGAGCGGTGCCCACAGGCAGCCCCACTCACCGCAGTCCTTCTCATCCGTGTTGTCTCCACAGTTGTCAATGCCGTCGCACTGTCGACCGATCCACAGACATACGCGGTCGTTCTTGCAGCGGAACGGTCTGTTGGGGGGACACTGGAATTTCACTGCACCAGCAAACAGAAACAAACGGTGACGGTGAAAGGAGACGCCATAGCCAGGCTGTCACACTTGTCACGAGCCGCTGATCGGCCTCTGCCCGCTCTCCAGGGAGGCCTGTCCCACGAGGGCGAGCGGGCTCCGGAGACTAAAGCAAAGAGACTGAAGCAAAGACAACTGCCCAGTTGCTGGCCCAGCTGTGGGGGGGTCAGCCCTCTTTCGCACCCAGCCCCCTGCCCTCTCACACCCCGCTCCCCGCTGCCTGCCCCAGGCCCAGCTCGACACCTCTGCAGCTCTAGTCTCTCAACTCTGCTCTCTTGACTGGAGCCACCTCCTGCCCCCTTGGCCCCACCAACCGCCCCCGAGGGGACCCATCTAGAGGGAACGTGTGGAGCTGCCAGGGTTTCCCACAGCTCCCTTGGGTACCCACGGTGGTGCCCAAGCTCTAGGACTGTCACCCCCCGCCGGCATGCAGGTGCTCGGGGCGGGCTGCTGCCCCTGTGGGCAGATGTGTGTCAGACAGGGGCCTTGCCAGGAGTGGGAGAGGCAAGGCAGTGTCACTCACAGCACTCCTCGGGGTTTTCATCTGAGTTGTCCCCACAGTCATCCTCCCCATCGCACTTCCAGGCCAGGGGCTTGCACAGCGTGTTGTTGCACTGGAACTCATCCAGGGGGCACGTGCGAACTGCGACAGCACAGGGCAGGAGGAGACACGTCAGCCAGTGCTGCCTGGCTGCCAAAACGCCCGTCTGGGGCCTTAACTCCAATTTCCAGCATAGCTGGGGGCTCTCCAGGGCTCAGATACGTGTCTGTGCATGCCCTGGGGCCGGGCAGAGTGGTGCTGACACATGCACAGGGGAGCGCTCCCACCCACAGTGCGGACACAAGAGACACAAGGGCACGGGGGGAAAACGATCAGCCCCAAAGGAGTCACACAGCACTGCCATTACCCCCAGTGCCGCAGTTCTCCTCATCAGTGCCGTCCATGCAGTCTGCATCGGCATCGCAGCGCCAGCGCATGGGGATGCAGTGCCCGTTCTTGCACTGGAACTGGTCAAACTCACAGCGCGGCGTGCAGTCTTTCTGCAGGGTAAGGGCGAGGGACACCGGTCACCAGGGACAGTCCCGACTGTGGCAGCCTCCCGTCCTGTGACTGCACCCAGGACCAGACTCTCAGCCCCTCATTGGTGGTGGGCGACTACCAGCAGAGGCAGACTGGGTGGGACATGTCCCCGCTCCCACACGTGGGCAGGGCGAAGGTGCTGGCAGGGAGCCCCTGCCCGCGGTACCATACCTCGTCAGAGCCATCTGCGCAGTCATGGTCCCCATCACACTTCCACCTGCCGGCGATGCAGCGGCCGTTGGCACATGAGAACTCGCTCTCCGAGCAGGGCCGGGGCGCTGCGGACAGAGCACAGGGCGTCCCCCTGAGTGCAAGCTGCAGGCAGGACTGTGAGGGCAGAAGGTCTCCCTGGCCAACAGCTTAGGGGGGCACAGGCTGGCACACACACACACGTCCAGTGGCACTGGGGGCAGGGCGGGGTGCAAGCAGAGCTGGGGGAACTGCCAGAGATACCGCTGATGGCTGATACCGCCTCCCAGTACCCTTTCCCATCCCACTCCAGGGCTCCCAGCTCCCTGCAGGGACATGGGGCTTTCAGGGGGTACTATGGCCATACAGACTCGCTTCTAGCAGCTTCCCAGCTGCACGTGTCCCCCAGGCCGTTCTCCACCGAAGGCAGCGCTAGCCCCACAGCTCCCTGCTGCCCATGTCTGCTGCCCCACAGGCAGCTGCGGGCAGGAGCAAAGGCAGCGGTGCCCTGGCCAGGTCTGGCAGAGCTGGCACACTTGTACCCCCCTCACAGGGCACAGGGACAGGCTCCCCCTCATAGCTCAATGCACCTGCTGGGCCAGCACTGGCACAGTCAATGCCAAACCCATCTGCAGGAGGATGGCATGTGGCATGGCCTCCCACCTGGGATGGCTCTTGGGACCCTTCCCCTCCCCATTGCCCCGGGGAGGCCCCAGGTGCAGGAGGTTTCAGGGCAGGTGGCCCCTCTGGCCGCAGTGCAGAAGCTGACAGGACTGTAGGAGAAGAGGGGGGCAGGGGGTGTCCAGCTGGAGCAGGAAGGGTCAGGTGGGGACAGATTTTGGAGTGAAGTATGAGCCATGCATGGGCCCTGGCAGTGGAGGCAGCAGGGTCAGACCCTCCCTGATTGCAGCTCCAGTGTAGGGAGATGCTGCTGCTGATGCTCAGTAAAACACCTTGGTTGTCTGGTCCTGACCCCTCTGCCCTCACCTGGAATTTATTGTCTTCATTTATTTTAGAGAGGCTGTACATGGAATTAAAAGATTTTGGCAGAAACCTACCTCTGAGCGCCCCATAACGACAGTGTGAAAATGGAGAAAAACATAAGATGAAGTGAAATGGCACAAACTCAAAAAACACAACGTGAAATCAACAGAAAAAGAAAAAAATGTTGCACCCTAGAGAGCTGCAGGGAGACAGAGGGACCTGGGGCAGGTGCTACATGGTGGGAAGAGGGTCTGGCTCTGCCCTGGCCCCTGCAGCTGGCAGCAGACCCCGGTGCCATCCCATGGGTAGCTTGGGCCCCTCCAGAGGGATGGGACCAGGCTCCTGCCTGCAGCAGAGCCCCAAGAACTGTCTTGCCCGCACAGACGGTCACAGTCCTCTGCTGCTCAGCAGGGCGGGTGCTGGCACAGCTCCACGAACAAGCGGTAACTCATTAAGGGGCAGCAACTTGATTGTCTGCCATGGCTTCTGGGGATGAGCCGCCTTCCCACACGCTGGTTCAGGTCCAGGTTTGTGACCCGGGTTCGGCTGGTTCCACAGCTCCCCTCCCAAAGGCTCAGTGTGTCCCCATTGCCTTCCCTGGCCAAACTGTTGCAAAGGGTGCTGCCTGCCAGGCTGGGGCCAAAGCAAGGGGCGATGGTCTGAAGCAAAGCTGCTCCACCACGAGTGGGACAAGGTACCCGTGACCCCCGTGGGTGAGCACAGGCACATGGCTCGTGCGCTGCTTGCCAGGGAGGACGCTAGGATCAGCTCCTCCCTTTTACTTGTCCCACCTGGGACCTCTCCTCAAAACAGCCAGCAGCCAAGCCCTGGCTGCGGGACCAGACTAGGCCAGACCCCTGGAGTCAGGTGCGTTCTGTCTGGGGAGCAGGCTGCTCCCCAGCCATCAGCCCCAGCCACCCTGATGTTCCCCCACCGTGGCTGGGGGCACTGGCAGGCAAAGGGGCTGGGGGGACCTGAACCGCTTCCCTCTCCACCACAGAGCTGACTCCCGGCACAGCAAAGGCTAGAAAGCGGCACGTACTGCAGCTCTCTTCATCCGAGTTGTCCCCACAGTCGTTGTCATAGTCGCACTGCCAGCGGCCTGGCACGCAGCGGTTGTTCTTGCAGCGGAACTGGTAGGGCTCACAGGTCCGTTCATCTGCGAGGGACGAGACAGGGACAGGCATCAGCATTGCCCCCACACAAGGGGAGGGATGGGCACGCCAGCTAGCAGGGCGGGCGAGCAGTGCTGCTCTCTGCCAGCCTCCCTCAGACCCAGCCTTGCCCATGTGGTTTGGAAAAGGAGCAGCTAAAACCTCCCCAGCCCCAGGCGCACCAGGGAGGTGGAGGGGGCAGGCAGCACCAGCGCAGCCTGACCCTCAGGGAAGAGGGGGCACAGGATGCCCTCTGGGCTAGTCTCCCCAGACATGGTCCCTGCTCACCGCATTCCTCCTTGGGCTCGTCGGACCCATCCCCGCAGTCATCCTCCCCGTCACACTTCCAGCGTGCTGGGATGCACCTGCCCGAGTCCTTGCACCGGAACTCATCCACACCACAGGTCATTTGTGCTGGTGGGGAGAAACAAGATGACGTGGATGTAGGGAGGGAAGGCGGGGTTAGCATTGGCTAGGCACATTTCTTTCTCCGCAGGGCTGATGAACACCTTGTGCCAGCAGCCTGGAGTGACTGCAGCACCCCTGCTTGGAACAGGGTGGGCAATATCCACCCCCTGCTTCATGCAGTTCTGCAGGGAGAAGTCAGAGAGAGGAGTATCTCAGTGGGACAGATCCAGGCAGAGCCACTACCACCATCACCCACTGCCCGCAGCTCCTGTGGGGACTGAGCAGGGACCTGCCATCCCACAGGCAAAGACACAGACGTGCCTGGCTGCGGGGGAGCTCCTGGTTTCCGTGTGGCCAGACCCGCCACCCCCTCACCCACACAGGCTTCTTACTGCAGTTGGCAGGTTCATCTGAGCCGTCCACACAGTCGTTGTCCCGGTCGCACACCCAGACACGGGGGATGCAGCGCTTGGTGATCGCACACTGGAACTGATTGGGGGCACAAGTCACCTCCGCTGCAGGAGGGAGAAGCAGAGTCAGGAGAGGCAGGGGTCTGCCAGCCGCTACCCCACAAAAACCACCCCACGAGAGCAGAGGCATGCAGACGCTCTGGGCACCACACCGAGTGTCTGGCCGTGCGTGGTGACCATGTGTGTGAGAGGGGAGGGGAGCAGAGCCTGGGGTGGCCCCAGAAGACTCAACCAGCTGCAGGGAGACAGGACAGAAGCCACAAGATCCCTCAGCTGTGCAATAGGCTCAGTTCAAATCCATGGCAAATATTGAACTTGTCACTCTGAGGGATTTAAGGATTTCGTTTCCACCAGGAAACAGAAGTGTCTGTAGGGGCAGCAGGGTGATGGTGGACAGAGAGTCTATGCAGAGCAGAGGTAAGGAGAAAGCCCTGTGCCCAGGGACAGGACCACCCAGAAGGCAGCCTGCAGAGAAGCCAATACCCAAAGACACAGATCTGCTGCAGCACTGAACTCCTCACCCCCAACCGTGCATGCTCCCCCTCCCAAACATGCTTAACAGCTCCCCACTTACGGCAGTCCTTCTCATCCTCGCCATCACCGCAGTTGTCCTGACCATTGCAGCGGAAAATGCCAGGGATGCAGCGGTTGGTGTTGGTGCATTTGAACTGGCTGGGCAGACAGACGTGGATATCTGGGAAGGGAGGCAGCACAGTCAAAAGCTGACATGCTGCATCTCTGCACTACTGAGATGCTGCAGCCCTGCTGGGGTTTGAGGGTTGTAAGGGGAGGTGGAGGACCTACCACAGTTGGCTTCATCTGAGTTGTCCTGGCAGTCGTTGTCTCCATCACAGATGAAGGCTGGGTTGGTGCAGATCCCAGTGGAGCACTGGAACTGCCCTGGCCTGCATTTGAATTCAGCTGTGGGGCAAATAAGACAGGGTGAAACATTTGCTCTGGGGGACATTTTCAGGGCAAACCTTAACCTTCTGCTCTCCCCTCTGGGGTCACCAGCAGGGACTGAGCCACCAGCACCCAACCATGGGCTCTGGCACAGTGAAGTGGCAGCTCTGCTCCGAGAGCAGCAGCTGGCTCTTGTCCTCCATGGGATAATAACCCATGCAGGGACAGTGTTACCCCACTGCTCTCTAAGCCCCACTACTGGGGTAACCCTCCCCTCTGCCAGAGCCGAGCAGGGAGCAGCGGTGCTGTCCCAAAGCCAGAGCAGCAGCAGGGCTTTGGGGGACCAGCTGCACAAGCAGCACCAGGCTGCTCCAGACAGCATACAGATGCCGTAGGGCTGCTGAGAGCCGGGCAGTGTGGCTGGGGTGCTGGGACACCGTGGGCTGTGGTCAGCCCCACTCGGCACTCACGGCAGTCCTCCGGCTCATCCGAACGGTCGCCGCAGTCGTCCTCGGTGTCGCATTTCCACCAGAAAGGGATGCACTTGTCATTCTTGCAGACAAACTAAAACAGAGAGAGGAACTTGTGAGGGTGGCTCGGAATGGGAGGGACAACCCCAGAAGGCTCTGGCCCCAAGGAACCCTGCCAAGGGTACTGATCTCCTTGCTGTCCCTTCCCAGGCACCCCCAGGACACTGTGTCCTGACCTAGAGCAAAGCCTTAACCCTGAGCCCACCTCACACATCCTCTGGGGTGTGAGGGAGGGAGGGGGGCAGGCAAAAGGTCATTCCAGAGCTGGAGGGTCTCCGGCTCCCCTGGGCACCCCCAAACGACTGCAGTCTGTATGTGCTGGAAAGTGCCACAGGAGGGAGGTGTTGCCCGCGCCTGGAGAAGGCGTGTGCACACCAGCACCCAAATGCACAGCGCTGGCACCAGCACAAGCAGAGGAGCTGGGACCTGATGAAACCACAGCAGGAGGGACACGCACACAAGCACAGGCACGCGCTTGGCGCAGGGAGGATGTCCGCACAGGCGGGGCAGGCAGGCTGTTACCTGGCTGGCTGTGCAGTTGGAGACGCAGGTTTTGCCATCGCTGCCCAAGTAGAAATTGGTGGGACACGCACACTTGTGCCCCCCACCTGGCGAGAGGAGGCAGAGGTTGCTGCAGCCGGCATTGTTGGTCTTGCAGGGATGGTTGGGAACTGGGGAGAGCAGGGAGACAACTGCAAGTCAGACCAAGGCAGGGGACCCTCAGGGCGGCATGTGAACCCCCAGCTGCAAGACCCTTCTCACTGCACGTCCCACTCCTGCACCCCCTGCCCAACCTGGTGTCCCTTTGCACGTCGTGCCCAGACCCAGCCTCCTGCGCAGGGCTGCTCCGCAGTGCCAGGGCCAGCCCAACCCCTTGGCCCTGGCCCCACGGCTCACCGTCAGGCTGGCGGTAGGGGTGGTAGATGTGGATGTCCATGGGGCGGTGTAGTGTGCTGATCAGCAGGGTCTTGTTGGCTCCTGTAGTCTTGTGGGCCCGGTTGATGGATTTGGTCTCCCAGTCAGTCCAGTAAATGAAATCCTCAAAGAGGGTGAGCGCAAAGATGTGTGGGATGTCCTGGCTCAGCACTGCAATGGGGAGCAGGTGGCTCAGCAAGGGGCTGCCCCAAGCCACTCCTCCCACAGCACAGCCTTTCTCCAGGGACAGCTCAGCCAGGGAACAAACCTCTTCCCGTGGTCAGAGGCACAAAGGAGCTGCCAGAGCTGGGGACCATACCTGGCAGCCATGGCGGCTGCTCCCACGACCGATCCAAAGCCCACACCCCACAAAGGCCTGGCAGCACCCCAGAAGCCCCAGCACTCTCACCCGTGTGCCGGTTGGAGCCGTCCAGGCTGGCGAACTCGATGTAGTCCTCCCGTGCATCGGCCCAATAGATCCGGCTGTTGATGTAGTCGAGGGTGAGGCCATTGGGCCAAGTTATCTTGGTGTCAACGATGACGCTGCGGTTGGTGCCATCCATGCCAATCTTCCCGATCAGGGAGTGGTCCCCCCAGTCCGTCCAGTACAGGTAACTGGGGGTGAAACAGAAGAGCAGAGGGAGGCTGAGTCCAGTCCAAGCCACAGCAGCGACCGTGCTCTGCCCGTTGCATGGCTAAACCAAGGCACCTGAGCATGTGGGTGCAGGGCAGGGAGAAGCAGCCAGGCATCCCGGAGGCAAGGAAGGAGGGTTCCATCCCATTTCCCAGCCTCCAGGACTGTGGCAGGGGGATCACCAGCCCCATCCCTGCATAGTGGGGAAGGTCCAGGATCCCCAGGCCCTCACCCATTCTGCACATCCACCACCAGTGCCCGGGGCTCACGCAGGCCCGAGTTCACCAGCACGGTGCGGTAGGCGCCGTTGAGCTTCGACACTTCAATGGTGTCCCGACCTTTGTCGCACCAGTACAGGTTGCCTCCCACCCAGTCCACAGCCAGCCCATCAGGGTTGCTGAGGCCAGTGCGGTGAAGAACCTGTTGAGAGAAAACAGAGGTGTTGGGGGCTGGACAGGGAGAACCAGATCCTGCCCTGGTCCCCCAGGGATATAACATCCCCCTTCCCTGGCACACTGCCCCTGCAGACGGTCCTGCCCAGCTCCCTTTCCTCACTCCTCTCTTCCCCCAACCCTCCTTCTCTACTTCTTTGGGGCAATGTGGACCCCAACTCTGACTGGGATGATGCTGCAAAACCTCCCCATAGCAACCTGGGCTGATGCCCTGAGCCCAGTGATGACTCTGCAGCAGGGTTTGTGCCCTCTTCCCCGGTGGTCCTGGTGCCAGTCTGGGCCCCCCAGGCAGCCTCTCTGTGCAGGCGGTGGGTGAGGACCAGCTGCCTCGGGCTCCTACCTGAACGTTGCTCCCATTGATGTGCATGCGACGGATCATGCTACCCTGTGTGGTGACATCTGTCCAGTAGATCATCTGTTCCCGATAGTCAAAATCCAGAGCCACTGCATTGTTCAGCCCCTGGGAGGAAGGGAGAAGTGTTGAAACAGCCTCACCTGATTGCACAGGGTCAGGAGGACTTTACAAAGACCACTGAGCCCCCAGCCTCGACTCCTGGTCCCTGCAGCAGAGAAATTAAAAGCACCTACAGACAACTGTTGTGCAGTCCCTACCTTATAAAGGTCTGCTACAAAAGAGCTACTGTTTACATGGGATCTCCTGTATACTCATAGTGAGAGTTGTTGTTTATACAGGATCTACCATCTGCCTGGGAAGCCAAGAGCCCGAACTCCCAGGCTGGCAGGTCTCCTGCCCTGCAGGGCCCTGCTTCAACCCTGAACCCCCAGCCACACAGGGCTGGTGCCCCTCCTGCTCCCAGCGCCCCCCGCACCTGCTTCAGCAGTGTGTAGTTGGAGCCATCCAGGTTGAGCTTCCTCAGGTAGTATCGGTTGGCAAAGATGAGGAAGGGCTCTTCATCTGCACAGGGAAACCATGAGACGTGTCAGGAAAACACCACTGGGATGTGGGCAGATCCCCTGCAGATCTGCCACCCTCCGTGCCCCACTGCTTCCCAGCTCTCCTTCGTGAGTCAGGTGCAGCTGCTTCACCTTGCGGAGCACCGAGACTGACTCCAATGCCAGCAGCATCCCACAGTTGCCAGAACATCCCTGCCTCTAAAGTCCACTCTTGGCTCTCACCTGTGACAGCTTTACAGCTGGTGGGGTTGTCAGGTTTGAGCTTGTAGCCCTCTATGCACAGGCACTTGTAACTCCCCAGAGTGTTGATGCACTTCTGGCTGCAGGGGTAGGTGGTGGAGCACTCGTCGATGTCAATACACGTCTTCCCGTCGTCCTTCAGCCGGAACCCGGGACGGCATCTACACTGCAGGAGGCAACCCGGAGCTGTTAGACATATCCAGGGCCTCCGTGCTGGGACATGACAGGCATCACCATGGGACAAGCGGGCTCAGGCTTGCAGATGCAAGAACAGCACACACAAGCACGGGCCAAAAGCGCCCATGTGCGCGTCCCTGGCCCAGCTGGCGCAGGTCTGAAGCACCCTCACACTAAGAGTGTCTGTAGAGGATGAAGGGCGCAGGAGAGCATCCCTGCAGTTGACCCTCCCAGCCTGCCAGCCCCTACCTTGTATCCGATCTTGAGGTCCTCGCACTCCTGAGAACAGCCGCTCAGCTTCTTGTTGAGACACTCGTTGATGAAGCAGTTGAGCTCGTCTGAGCCGTCCGTGCAGTCATTGTTGTTGTCGCAAAGCAGCGCCTCTGGGATGCACTTCCCGTTCTTGCAGAGGAAGAAGGAGTCGTTGCACTTGTTCTCTACAGCCGGGTGGAGAGGACGTGGCAGTTGTCAGTGCGAGGCAGCCGGGCAGCCCTGCTCCCCAGCCGCAGCCCTCGCAGGTACCTGGGCTGGTGCAGCGTGGGTTCTTGGGAGCCTCGTCTGAGTGGTCGTGGCAGTCGAACTCGCCGTCGCACTCCCACTGCCTGTTGCTGAGGCAGCGGCCGTTGGCGCAGCGGAACTCATGGGGGCCGCAGGTTGGGTACTCTGTGGGAGGGTGGCAGGCTCAGACGGCACAGTCCACCTCCCCAGGCTGTCTGGCAGCGACGGTGGAACCATGGCGGCTGGGATGCGTGGAGCTGTGGCACAGGTGCCCAAACCTCCCTGCAGCCTGCCTTGGGACAGGGCTGCACTGCAGGGGCCAAGGAGGCAGCACAGGTGGTTTTGGATCTCTCCCAACCTGCCCTGTGCCAGGGCGGCTGTCCTGCAGCGGGGCTGAGGGGGACAGCTCTCCTGCAGCTCTCCAGCACCGAACTCCCACTCCCTCTCCTGGTTCCCCCTCACCCTGCTCGCACATCAAACCCCTTCTGGATGATGAAGACCCCTCCAGGGTCCCGTCTCAAAGCCCAGAGACCCAGCATGGCTGCCAGCACCAGTGCTACAGGAAATATAGCCCTTGCTGTCCTCCTCCCCTCCCCCCCACCCCGCTGACACCCACCACACTCTGGGGACTCGTCTGAGCCATCGCCACAGTCGTCATCATGGTCGCAGACAAAGTGCTTGGGAATGCACTGACGGTTTCCGCACATGAACTCCCGCTCATCACACGTGTTGTTGTACACTGCAACGAGGCACTGCTGTCAGCCCCCCGCCAGACCACGTGCTCTCCTGCTTGCCCCCCAAGCCCTTTGTCTTCGGGTGCTGGGGACAAGCGCTGAGGCACAGCCCGGTCAGGGCAAGGACTCCCACTCCTTAGCCCCCAGCCTGAACCCAGGCTTGCACCCTCATTCTGTGGCTGTGAAGAGCACCCTGGCAATGTGGTGCCTTTGGTTATTGCTCCACGGGACGATGTTCCTTCTCTCCTCACAGCCAGGGAAAGGCACTCAGATGTCCCCATGTCCAGGGCTGCTGTGACCACAGCACTGCAGTTCCCCCCTGCAAGCCTGGCGGGGAAGTGGCCAGGACAAGGCATCCTGTCTGCTACCAGCAGGGACCTCGGGGAGTGGGGCTAGCCCCTCCAGGCACAGCACTCAGCTCCTCCCCAGCCCCTGGCCCCGTCATGCACCAGACCTCTGGGGACTCACAGCAGCCGGCAGCGAGGGTCTCGTCAGCTCCGTCTGCACAGTCCTTGTCTCCGTCACAGAGCCAGCGCTCCGGCACGCACACGTAGGTGCCTGGGCACTGGAAGGATCCTGTGCTGCAGGTGGTCAGCCCTGGGGAAGCAGGAAGGAGGACAGTCACTCTCACCACTGGAGAACTGGCACTCTTGGGCTATGTGCCCCCACATCTCAGGGGGATGCCACGATACAGAACCCAAGAGAGCAGCGAGGACCATGGCACAAGAAAGCAAGGGTGGGAGAAGGGATGGGCAGAGGCAGGAATACACAGAGATGGAGCAGCAGCACAGGCAGGGACTGAGAGAGGTCAGAGCAGGGGCTGGAGCAGACTCACGGCAGCGGCTGTCCTCATCAGAGCCATCGCCACAGTCGTCTGCCCCATCACACACCCAGAGCTTGGAGATGCAGCGGTGGTTGTTGCACTCAAACTGCACAGGGTAGCAGAACTTGTCTGGGAAAGGAGAGGAGGGGTCAGAGCTGGGGCAATGTTGGGGGAAGGACACGGCAGCAGAGCACAGCCAGGCTGGGCCAGCTCAAGGCCTGGAGCCCAGGGTGGTGCTGGGGCTACTGCTCACCCAGACCTGGCAGTGCCCACATGCCATGCTGATGGGCACTGCAGCTGTAGGACTGGTGTGGGATTCCCCACTGTGGAGCTGGGGAGGTTCCCCAGTTCCTGAGCACCGTTTCGGGTTTGTTCAGAAAAGTTGGAACTAAAAACATAACTCAAGTGAGCCTTAACTGGCCATCCTCAGAATGACCACGGACATTCGTGAATGTGCTGAGCAAACAAACACATAAGGACATTTCCATTGGTCACAGTTAAAAGTCCAAGCTTGTGGAATAAGCTTGGAGGGGGAAGAATCTGGAGTGTGAGCCTTGGCAAAGGGGTGTGAGAGAGGGGAGAGGGTCCTGCTTCCCCTTCAGCATGCTTGCACTTGCCACCCTGTGCTATCACCCTGGAGTCCCTTGCTCTCCCCACCCTGCCGCTCACTGCAGTGAGTCTCATCTTCTCCATTCTCGCAGTCATCCTCTTTGTCACAGGTCCAAGTCATGGGGATGCACCTCCCGCTTGGGCAGGCGAAGTAATTGGCTGGACACTTGGGCTTCCTCCCGCCTGGTTTGTGAAGGAAACGTCAGTGAGCATGGTGGTATGGATGTGCCCAACACAGACATGCCTGACTCCAAAGGATTCCTCCCCAAAAGCCCTGCCTGATCCTGCATCGATCAGCGCCCTGCAGCACCCTCCATGCAGGAGCTGCGCAAGCGAAGGACGATGCTCCCGGAGTGCAAAGCATCCACCGCCCAAACAGACCCCAAAGGGGAGCACCCAGCTACAGGGCTGTCGTGATGCCCCTGCTCTCCTAGGCCCGAGCCCCCTTTCCTCTCCCCGCTCTCACCTGGGCAGTTGCGCTCATCTGAGTAGTCTCCACAGTCATTCGCCCCGTCACACACCCAGCTTGGAGCATAGCACAGAGAGGTGTGTTCGCACTTCTGGAATGTGGTACCCTTCACCCCCAGCTTGAAATAGCTGCTGCAGTCGGTGGCAGCTGCAAGAAACCACACCAGGAGCCCAAGGTGGCGGATGCTGCTTGCTGGTGGCACAGCCCTTTGGTCCAGCTCCCACCGCACAGCAGGAGCCCTCACCCTGCTGCTGACAGCCCTTCCCTCCCCAGAGCAGCACCAAGCTGACTTTGCCCCACGTGTGCCCTGAGCTGCTGGGACCACTTTAAAGCACTTCTGACGCACTGTTGGGTGCTGAGGTGCCAAGCATGGCGCGGGGGGCTGCAGTGATTGCCTGGGGCTGCTTCCAGCAGGTGGGCTAACCTGGCCTGGCCTCTGCTGACAGGGTGGGAGCCAGGGCCCTTCTACCCCCCAGTCCAGCCCAAGTCCCAAAGATGGGAACAAAGTACAGGGCCCCAGGGCCCCACCCGCAGGCACAGAGGTCAGGAGCATCTCCAGAGCTACAGCAGGGCAGAACTAGGGAGGCAGCAGAAAACATGGGACAGCAGCTGGGGCACTCACTGCAGTTCATTTCATCTGAAGCATCCTCACAGTCGATGAACTGGTTACAGCGGCTCGAATTCCCAATGCAACTCCCATCTCGGCAGCGAAACTCAGTAGCAGCACAGCTGGTTTCTGCAAAGGGGAAGCCCCCAGAGCGGATGAGGCTGGGCTGGGGGACCCAGCATGTACAGCCACACCACGGCCCCCACTTGCATTGTGGGCGTGCACGCACGCACATACACCCGCTGCCCAGCACAGCTATGGACCGTCTGACCCTGCACCCCCAGCTCCGGGCCCCTCCTGGCTGGGACCTGGTGCCTCTCTGGCTCACGCACTCTGCCCACCAGCCTGAGCTCGTCTCCCGAGCTGGCCTGTCACTAGCAGGCCTGGATGGGCTCAGGGAAGCTCCTGACCTTTCCTGTCAGTTCTGAACCAAGCAGACAGATTCCTGCAGCCCTGCAGCTCTGAAGGGGTGCTGCCCTGGGGATGCTCAGGCGCCTTTTTCTCAGGAGCACAGGAGCCATGAGGAGCAGCGACACTGCGCCTCGCCATCGCCTTGTGCTCCTCCTGGGTGTCAAACGACTGTACTCGGGAGACTCTGGGTGCTGCAGGGCCGGGCTCGGGAGTTCTTCCTCCCAGCTCTCAGGGAGTGAGTGAGATTTACAAAGTGGTCTGTGGCACAAGCAGCACGAGTAGGATTTAGACCTTGACTCTCCGTTAAGCCCTGGCTCTGCTCTGATCCTGTCAAGCTGAAGGTAACTCTTTCCCAAAGCTTCTGTCCCTGTCCCAGACAGCTGACTGAGCCCTGGCAAGGGCTGGCCAGGAGCCAGACAGCCTGCTTACTGTTACATGGCACTTCGTCCGAGTTGTCCCCGCAGTCATCCACACCATTGCACCAGTAGCGGCTGGCGATGCAGCGCCCGTTCATGCAGTGCAGGTAACCCTTCTTGCACTTGCGGCTGCCTGCGAGGGAGGAGGAGGTGAGCATGAAGGGAGGGCCGGCGCCCCCAGGTGTTTCAGCTCCTCAGGGACCCTTCAAGCAGGGGAAGAAACTACACAGGCAGGATTATGAAACAGGCTCCCTTCTGCTGTGCTGGCAATGTCACAGGGTTAAGCTCAACCTTTGCCCAGCAGAGACCCCTCCTGGCAGAGGAGCAAGGGTTGGTGTTAGAGGGAGGGTGCTGCAGACCCCACACCAGGTTGGCTCAAGGTGTCCAGCCTGCCCCACAAAATTGGAAAAGGTCTGGAGCCCTTAAAGCCTGGCCTGGGCTGGGCTGGGCTGGGCTGGGCCCATCTCTTGGAGGGCAAGAGGGACTGCAAGCACTTGAGGGACTGCAAGCACTTGAGGGACGTGAGAAGACAACCAGGAATCCTGGCTCCCTTTGCTGACAGCTTGAGCAGGGTGCCTGTGCATGCCAGGGGGTACGTGTCTGTGTTTCAGCAAAGCAGCAAGAGGAGGAACCTTACTGCAGTAGGACTGCTTCTCATCTGACTTGTCCTTGCAGTGGACCACACCGTCACAGGTCCGGCTGAAGTCAATGCAGTCGCCGTTCCCACACTCAAACTCATCGTGCATGTTGCAGGTGGAATTCAGGGCTGGGGAGGGCGCGGGGAATGTCAGCTCTGCCAGGCTGAGACCAGCCTCTCCTCCTCCCCGTCCCATCCCCATCAGCTCCCACTTCCACCTCCCCTCCACCTTTGCAGGTGAAATCCTCCTGCAGGATGCGCTCGCCACGGCAGGAGCAGTTGACGTGTCCTTTGGGTGTGAGCAGGCAGAGATCCTGACAGCCACCATTGTTCACCCTGCACGGGGACAGCTCACCTAGGAGAGACGGAGAACAGTCACACCAGCCACAGTCTCAGCAGTCCCTTCCCCCTTGTCCTCCCTGCTGGGGGGAGGAACAGTAAGGGTTTCTCCCCAAGCTCTTCAGATGGGGCTGTGGATGATGCATGGGGTTGGGGACATCCAGTCTCCCCAGATCTTGGAAGGAGGATGCCCTGGGAAGAGCACAAATGGGGCAAATTCTCTCTCTCTTCAGCCTGCACAGGGTTTGGAGATGGGCAGGCCCTGGGGTGAGGGTCTCGAAGGGGTGATGACAGGCCAGGAAGGATGGTGAGATGGGTTCACCCTTCCCCTGGCCTGCAGATGGGGTGGAAGAGCAGCACTGTCTGGCAGGGGGCTGAGCCGCCTGAGAGAGGGGGCAGAGGTCTGGTAGAGGCAGGGGAGCAGGGGCCCATGGTGGCGAGGCCGTGGGCGATGGGTGGGGTGTCCTTACAGCTGTCGGTGTCGTTGGCCACAGCAATGATGCCCATGGGCTGCTGGGGGATGTCAACACGCAGAAGCTTCATGTCAGTGCCCACATACTTGTTGGCTCGTTGCACAGCTCTGCGCACCCAGTCCGTCCAGAAGATGTAATCGCCGTAGACAGCCAGGCCGAAGGGGTGCACAGGCTCTGATTTCAGGATCACCTGCCAGACATTGGCAAACCGTAAGCATGAGGGAACCTGGCTGTGGGACGCAGCCCCCAGCAGGACCCCAGATGCAGCCTGTCCCCATGTGTCTGCCCCGGTGGAAGGCCTGACTTCCCCTGTGCCCCAGGAACAGCTCTGCTTTCCTCTGACAACGTGCCAGCCTGTTTCGACACTCGCCACTCTCCTCCCCCATCTCTGCTGCTGGGGCCAGGTCTGGACTCACGTGGCGGTGGGAGCCATCGTATTCACAACGTTCAATTTTGTCCAGTGTGGCGTCAGAGAAGTAGATCTTCTCTGCCTTGTGGTCAATGGCCAGCCCATTGGGTGTCCGTATGTCCTGGTCAATGATGATGAGGACATTGGCTCCAGAGAGGGTGGCACGCATGATGCTGGGGTGCTGCTCATTCCAGTTGGTCCAGAACATCAGGCTGGAAGGGAAGAGACACATGATGCCTTTGCAACCCCAGCTCTCTGCCACGTATGTGTTGGCTCAGCCCACCCCTCTGATGCTGTGGGGCTTCCAAGGACTTTGGGGTGGCTGTGACATTGTCCCCCCATAAAAAGGGGTGGGATGGGGATGAATGAGGCCACTGCAGCCAGCTGGGAAATGTGGTACCCCATGGTACCAGCCGGCCAGAGAAGGGGATGGGACGGGGTTTCTGTCTTTGCTTTGGGGTGCTGAAGGATGTGTGGGGAGGTGGGGCTCAGGGCCTTTCCTCCCTGGGGTCCAATACTCTCTGTGCTGGGAACCAGTGCTTCCTGCCCAGTGGAGGGGTGTCCACCTGGATGCTTGCCATGGGACCATGTGGACCCCTGGGCAGACTGGCTGGAGCACCGATGGCCACTCACTTCTGGCACTCGTCCAGCACAAAGGCCCTGGGGTGATCGTCCCCCGACATGGTGATCACTGTCTCCCTCTCGAAAGCCCCCAGGCGGCTCTGGTCCACGGTGTGGCGAGTGATGGTGGAGGTGGTGTAGCTTGTCCAGTACAGCGTGTCCCAGCCGCGGTGGTATGCCAGCCCCTCCACCGAGCCCACGTCTGCAGGAGGGGAGGACAGGCAAGGGTTGTGTCCAGCCCACGCTCCTGCAAGGCTGCCCAGCTCGCTCCACACAGCCAGTGCTGACTGTGATGTTTGGACGCAGCTTCTTGGGCAGCCTGAAGTTACTGCTTTTAATTACACCCCCAAGAAAAATCTCCCAGAGGCTCAGTCTGCTTGCTAGCGCAGTGCCAACGCGGCGGCACCTGAGGAGACTCAGCAGGGCTGGGCTGGTGTCTGTGCAAACAGGTGAGCTGAGACCCCAGGATAGTTCAGGGGCCTCCTGGGCCAGACCTCTGCTACCAACCAGGTAATGACACTTCCTTGCAGGAAGCCTAAGTGATGTTCACCTACGATGAAACTAGGACTTGAACTTGGCTTTTAAGCTCACGCTCTGATCACCTCCCCTGCACTGGCCAGGTCTTGCTCCAGGTCCTGCTGTCCCTGCAGCAGTAGCGCTGGCAAGGGAAGGATCTCTCTGCCAGGGGAGAGCTGAGGCCCAGAGGGCCAAAGTGACAAGATGAAGTCTCCTGGCTGACCAGGAAGACCTTCCCTTCAGCTTTCAGGCCAGGAACTTGAACTATACACCCATCCTGCCTCCCTCGTTAACAATCAGCAAAAGGTTTAATGAACCGGCCATGAGAGGTGGCTGCTGCTCTCCTGATCTCAGTGGGAACAGCTGCCCAAAGTGCCAAATGTAAATACACTCATTAGCGAGCACATCTATAACCCTTGCTGGAGGTGCTCCCTAGTGACACAGAGCAACAGATGTGGTCTTTTCAACTGCTGTAGGACCCAATAAAATGAACCAAGTGCAAACCAAGGGCTGGAGGTGAAGACAGGGCCAGGCATGGCAAGGTTTGCTCAGGCCCAATAGGTCTGTCTTGGAAGTCAAATGCAAACACAGAGCAAATGCAAACACGGTTTGCTGCAGTGCCTTGTTTCTAGAGCAATGCATACCCCCATGCATGCCCGAGCCTTGTGATACACCCTCCTTGCCATAAGAAGCTCTGCAGACTGCTCCTGACACTTGTGTCCTCTACCACAGGCTGCTGCCTTCTCCAGAGGCTCTGGTAAAAAGCTCGCATCTGAACCCTTAACAGCTGCCGCTCAAAACGCCTCTCAAAAACACCAAAAAATGAGAACTGAGAGAAGGAAAAAAGCATTTGGGTGAGGAAGGAGGGCAGTCAGGAAGAGGTGGCAGGGGAGAACAGGGAAGAGGGGTCTGAGGGCAGATGCATGCAGAGGGAGCCCTGTGACACTCACTCTCTACAATGGTCTTGCGCCCTGTGCCGTCATCATTGATCTGCTGAATGTTGCCGAAGTGGATGTCACTGTAGAATATGCGGTTGCTGCCCTTGGAGCCGTAGCCGTAGTCAAAGGCCAGCGCAATGACATTCTTCATGTGCTCCGCATCCTCGAAGGGCTTGATGGGTGCGTTGAGGTTGTTCTCGTCTGACAGGTGGATGCTCTTGAGGATGGTGCGCTCCGAATACAGCAGGTAGCCGTCATAGTCCCGGCAGCTCACCCCGTCCTCGGACAGCATGCCGTGGGCGCAGGCGCACGTCCTCTGCCCGTTGCCCCGGAACAGGCAGAGTTGCTGGCAGCCCCCGTTGCTCTGGGCACAGATGTTGGTGCCTGGGGAGAAAAGGGGGGATTGTCTGAGGGACTGGGCAGGCTCTGTGTAGCAGGATGCTCCTGCTCAGCTGCTTTTCACCTCTCCCTGCTCCCAAAGGAAGTGGGTGAAGAAATGGGCTCAGCCCATGGTGTTACACCGTTCTGGATGAGGACACAGTGGCCTGTTTGTTTCCATCCCCCTCCCCACATCTGCCTGCCACGGGAGCCCAGCCTGGGTGGCTGTTGGCGCTCGGCAGCACCGCACAAGGGGCTGACACCCTGCTCCTAGACGCACCCTTTTGCCTGGCCCGGTTGAAGACTTTGATGTCCTTGAGCTGCACGCCGATCCCTGTCCGCAGGGACACTGACTCAGTGGCGTTGTCCTTGTTGCCTCTTTTGATGGAGCCATTCGCGTGAGTCCTGAGAAAGGACAGAGTCACTGAGCAACTGACGTGGGGCCCACCCCAGCAGCACACTGCAGCAGGACCCAGCTCTGTCACCTTCCTCACAGCACCCGCCAGCTCCCGCCACCCTCCTGCACAGTGGGAATGCAGGGCACCCCCAGAACTGCCGGACTCCTCAGGCACTGTACCTATCGCTCCAGTAAATGTACTCCTCAAAGACTGACACCGAGAACATGTCCATGTTGTTGCTGGACAGGACGACCTCTCGGTTTTCACCCGTCTCCAGGTTGATTCGTTCAATCTTGTCTGTCCGGGCATCACACCAGTAAAGCTTCCCATCCTGAGGCAATGAGAAAGCATCCCAGTCAGCAACGGAGCAGCGCACTGGGGTGGCATTAAGGCACCCTCTGTACCTCCCACCACATCCAGCAGGAGGTCCCAGGGTGCTGCAGAAGACTACCACCCTGGGCAACCCTCCCTGCACTGGAGAGGAGACTCCAGGGGCCTGGGGAGGGCAGCCATGTCCCCAGAGGCCCCACCAGCAGCGGCACAGCTGCAGGGACCCTTGGGACTGGCACTGTCCTCCCAGCTGGCGGCTGTACCTCGTAGTCGACGGATATCCCATTGGGCCAACTGATGCTGACGTTCACCAGCACCATCCGCTCAGTCCCATCCAGGCGTGACCGCTCGATGCGGGGGTATTGCCCCCACTCTGTCCAGAACAGGTACCTGCAGGGGACAGCAGTGATGTGACCATGGGGCTGGCCAGAAGCAGCATCCTCGGGCCCTTTGGCCATCGGAGCAACGGACAAACACCTCTCCCTCTCACCCCTCCACGCCCGGGCCTCGGTCCAGACCCCTCCTGATCTGCCAGCCTCCTGGCCGCCTCATCCTTGCAGACCACGCTGCAGCTGGGGAAAGGAGCACTGCACCGCCGCTGGATGCAGCCCAGAAAGCCTGTGTGCCACGCACGGGAGGTGCTGTTCTCCGTCCTTCCCCAGATCCAAATAACTCTCCTCTCCCTGTGATTGTCCAAAGCTGGAGCTGGTCTGGGGAGGCTCCGCTTGGATTTTCTGTGGTGCTGGCACCCATGAGGTCACGGGGAGCTCCCAGGAAGCTCAGCCCATCAGCGAAAGGGTGGTTAAACCCAGCTGGTTTGGACACCGAGGGCCTGTCCCTTGGTGTGGCAGGAGACCTATGAATCCTTCTCTACTGCAAGCAAACTGCACAGTTCTGCTGGGAGAGTGCCAGGGGTCTCCGGTACGTGCCCACCCCCCAGCTGATGGCCCTCTCCAGGAAGCTTCGTGCAGTGTCTCACCCCTTCTCTGGATGGACTGTGATGGCCCGAGGCTTGTCCAGCCCCTGCGAGATGACCACGTAGCGGAAGGACCCATTCAGCCTGGCCACCTCGATGACGTCGAAGCCCTGGTCCGTCCAGTAGATGTTTCCTGCAGAGAGGGTACAGTGAACACCTGCATGAGCCCCACTCCCCAACCGCCCACCGGCTCCTCCCTGCTCCACAGCGCATCTCACCAGCAATCCAGTCCACGGCGATGCCTTCTACCCGGCCAATGCCATTGGTGACCACGTCCTCCCGCCACGTCTGGTCCCGCTTGGCCCGGCTAATGGTGCTCAGACCCATGTCCACCCAGTAAATGGTGTCGTTCTCTGAGAGGTGCCAGGCAGGAGAGTGGGTGTCAATGACTGCCTCTGGGTCACCCCAAGGGTGGCACAGACCCAGGCTGAGCCGCACCCCCAGGCCTTGGTATGGGGACCTGAAACCCTCCCGCACCCGGAGCTGCCAAGGGGAGATGTTCTAGGCCAGAGCACTGCCAAAGGAGGGTCTGGTGATGGTCCTCCTTGCACTCCTCCTCCCCGACCTCTCCAGCCCTGCTGTCCTGCTCCCAGCCCCCATGTCACCTGCGTGGAAGTCGATCCCCACGGCCAGGGACGTCCCCGACACAGGCACGAGAGCATCCGACTTGTCGTTGGGATCCAGGGGAATGCCACGGATCCCCTCGTGGACCGAATACAGGAGGAAGGAGCCAACACCTGCGACACAGATGGGGGGACAGTCAGACGCATCCCACAGGCCAGACACTGTCCCTTCAACGGATAGCCACAACTCATGGAAAACTGTGACGGCAGCTCCATGGAGGAGCACAAGCCCGGCAGGGCTGGTGGGAGGGCTTGACCCTGTCATGACAGCAGCACGATGAGTCCCCAGCCCTGGCAGACAGCCCAGGACAACAGAGAGACAGGGAGGGCAGGGTCGAACCGTGCTGGCTGGACCTGCCAGCAGGCTGTGCGGCTGTCTGAAGCATCCCCACACAGGCAGCCCCTACGCCCACCTCCTGGCTGACTCCGAGGCTGACGCATGTGAGACGTGGGCTGGAAGTGCAAGCAGCAGTTCTGCAGGCAGGTGGCGGGGGAGGCAGTCCTGCTGGACACCAAGCGCCTGATCCTGCCGACAGCGCTGTGGTCGGCGGGTGACGTGTTTGCATGGGCAGCGTGCATATGGCACGCTTCGAAAGCTTTGCAGCACCGTGGTTCCTCATGGAGGGAGGGATGCCCCTGCTTCACTTGGGTCCCCACGCAGGAGGGGACTAACCAGGATGAACATAAGGAGAAAACTCTTTTTGACATTGACACTGTCACACACGACATCCTTGTCTCTCAACTGGAGAGCCCTGGATTTGATGGATGGACCATCCAGCCAATTCCTTATCCACCGAGTGGTGGCAATTAAAAGAGTTGCAGTCAACGGCTCAACGTCCAAGCAGAGACCAGTGACAAGTTGTGCTCCTTGGGGGTCAGCATTGGGACTGACATTAACATCTTTGCTGGCAACAGGGACAGTGAGATTGAGTGCACCCTCAGCAAGCCTGCCAACGACACCAAGGTGTGTGGTGCGGTCAACACGCTGGAGGGAAGGGATGCCATCCAGAGGGACCTTGACAGACTTGAGAGGCGGGCCCATGTGAACCTCACGAAGTTCAACAAGGCCAAGTGCAAGGTCCTGCACATGGGTTGGGGCAATCCCAAGCACAAATGCAGGGTGGGCAGAGAATGGACTGAGAGCAGCTCTGAGAAGGACTTGGGGATGTTGGTTGATGAGAAGCTCAACATGACCTGGCAATGTGCACTTGCAGCCCAGAAAGCCGACCACGTCCTGGGCTGCATCAAAAGAAGCATGACCAGCAGGTCGAGGGAGGTGATTCTCTTCCTCTACTCCACTCTTGTGAGACCCCACCTGGAGTTCAGCTTTGGGGCTCCCAACATAAGAAGGACATGGACCTGTTGGATTGAGTCTAGAGGAGGACCACAAAGATGATCAGAGGGCTGGAACACCTCTCCTACAAAGTCAGGCTGAGAGAGTTGGGGTTATTCAGCCTGGAGAAGAGAAGGCTCTGGGGAGACCTTATAGCAGCCTTCCAGTACCTGAAGGGGGTCTACAAGAAAGCTGGAGAGGGCCTTTTTACAAGGGCTTGTAGTGATACGACAAGGGGTGATGGCTTTAAACTGAAAGAGGGTAGATTTAGGTTTAGGATATAAGGAAGAAGTTCTTCATTATGAGGGTGGTGAGGCATTGGAACGGGTTGCCCAGAGAAACTGTGGGTACCTCATCCCTAGAAGTGTTCAAGGCCAGGTTGGATGGCTCTTTGGGCAACCTGGTCTGGTGGAAAGGGTCCTTGCCCATGGCAGGAGCATTGGAACTAGATGATCTTTAAGGTCCCCTTCCAATCCAACCCATCTTATGATTATATGATTCTATTACCTCCTCTGTGATCAGGATGGGATGGCTTTCACTGCCACACTGCGCACAGGAAGGAATGGCAAACATTGCGGAAAGAGGGCAGGGAACAACCCACTCTAAACCGCGCATGGACATAGTCAGGGACAAGGTTTCTGATGGCTGGGGCAGGAACCTGGGGAACAGCTGCAAGGCCCTTCCCTGCTTGGTTCTGTGAAGGGGCTGTGTGCCGGCAGGTCCTGCCTGCTGCAAGCCCTGGAGTAGCCTGTGCAGGGGGTCCCGGCCCATGCCAGGGCACAGGGGAGGCACGAATGAGGCCTCTTTCCAGAGCTGCCTCCACTCCCAGGCACTGGCAAAGGCTCTGCACCGCATCTGGGTCAGGGCAGCGCTTGTTATTCAGTCCCTGCCCTGACCCAGATGGTGCAGCAGCTCTGCCAACACCCTCCAAAAACACCAAGACCATTTTGCACGCAGCCTTTGAGAGGCCCTGGCAATGACCAGGGAGCGAGGGGCTCTTCCCTCCGGAGGGAGATGGAGGCAAACCAGGAAGGGACTGCAGATCTGCAGCGCAAAGGCTGCGCTGGCTGCCCAGCCCCATTCCCTGTGATTGTGGTGAGTCAGTGACCCAAACCTGCTACGGACAGCAAGGGTTTCACCCCACCTTTGAGGGCTCCCACCACGCAGTCCTGCTCCCCTCCTCCCACTAAACCCAGCGCCCTCAGTGCCCAGGCAGTGTGCTGCCCACACTCATCACTGCCAGCCCCTTGCAGGGACAGCCCACGCAAGGGTCTCACTGTGGCCCGAGCCCACAGGCCCTCCCCCAAGCCCCTCCAGCATCCCTCTGCAGCATGGCTGGGTGCAGGGCAGCGTGAGGCAGCCCGCACGTAGCCAGAGCGAGCAGTTACCAGCCCCCTGCACGCCGCGGTGGCACACAGGCCCTGCTCGGCTGCGCAGCACCATGCCGCGCCGGCGGAGCTGCAGCATGCAGCAGGCATGGCTGGGGGCGGCTGCAGGGTGTCTGCTCTGAGGGAGTAGTTCAGGAGAGGGGATGGGACAGGGCTGCTCACCTTCGCAGGACTGCTGCCCGCTCTTCAGGCTGTAGCCCGCGGTGCACATGCAGGACCGGGATGTCTCGGAAGTGGGGAGACAGAGCTGCGAGCAGTCGCCATTATTTAGGCTGCAGGGGTTGGTTCCGGCTGCAATGGAGAGAAGACGGGGTGAGGGGCAGCCGGGGGCCGGGGCACACCTGCCGGGGCTGCGGGCACCTCGGCAGACGCTGCGGCAGCCAGGGCCAGCGCTGCTCGGGGCAGCCGCACAAGACGCGGGCGCTCTGCGCCAGCGGGCAGGGATCTGTCACAAGGACAAGAGCCAGGCTTGGGCCAGCAAGAGGGAACAGGGTCAGCTGGCCACCTGGCCACCATGAGCCAGACTCCAGCCCTGCTGGCATGCCGGTGGAGCGGACGAGCCACTGCCCAGCCCTGTAGGGTCTCTGCCGCGGGACCATGCGCTCACCTTGCTGGATGCTCTCGTCGTACACCTTCATGTGCATCACCAGCGTGGTGCTGTTGCGCAGCACTGTCACCTCCGACCCATCCTTCTTGTTGCAGGTGCCCATCCTCTCAGAGGCCTGGTCAGCCCACCACAGCTTGTTGCCTGGGAGGAGAAGGCAGGAACATGCAGCAGCTTTCCCCATCCCCTCCCGCCCCAGCAGCAAAGAGCAGTGGCTCCACACAGATTTACATGTGATGGCCTGAAAAAAGGGGTCTGAGCTCAGCCTTTGGTGGAGAAGCATCCCCTCCACAGCTGCTAGAGGTGGCGATGAGCAGTCTGCGTTTGGGCCGGGCGAGGAGAAAGGGAAAGGGCTTCACCGACTGCCCCCATCACCCTGCCAGCTCTCACCCATGATGGCCAGGGCGGTCGCCTTGCTCAGCTGACTCTTCACAGACTCAATCACCTCCAGGTTGCTGCCATCCAGGTTGCATCTGTTGATGGTGCCATTGCCAGAGCTGATCCAGTAGAGCTTGCTCTCTGGATAGTCAATGGTCAGGCCTGGAAAGCAAGGGACCATCGGTATACAGGCAGCATGCAGAGACTGTCGCCATCTGTGAGGTGCGATGGGACCGGCACAGAGGATGGGGTGATGGAGAGAATGGGTGCGCGAGGTTGGGGTGACCCGGCACAAACCAGCTGTCAGCCCCCTGGGGAGCCGGGGCTGCCAGAGTGGGGACTTGCCCTAAAAGGGCCAGCAATGGTGCTGCAAGGCAGGGTGGTACCGGGGGGTGTGGGGGGGGGTCCGTACCAACAGGCCCTTTCTGGTTGGTGAAGAGGAGAGTGCGGTTGCTGCCATCCATGTTGGCCACGCTGATGTTGTCCCCGTCTGTCCAGTAGAGCTTCCTGCACAAGTGAGGGGACACTGAGCATGACAGCTCCAACAGCCCCATGGAGATGGCCCACACGCAGCTCTGCTGCTCTCCCAGCCCACCCAGGCTCCACCAGCCCCCGCCACCCCAGCCTGCCCTCCAGGCTCCTGCTCTCCAGGCTGAGGCCAGCCCTGTGCCAACCCCTCTCGCTGCGCAGCCTGGGCAGCCCGACGGCCTCCCCACCTCTGGCGTCGGGACCCAGGAAGCGGTTTGGTGCTTGCAAGCACTTGCGAAGCCCTGACTAGCAAAGCCCCGTGTACACACAGACTGGCACACGCTCACGGATACACACTAATCCACAGCCTGTTCTCCTTCACGCACACGTGTGTACGGAAACACAGCCTGCTGCATTGCACGTGCCCACAGACACACGCCTCCTGAGCTGCGGCCCTGTCTCCTCTCACACACCTCCTACACGCGCTGACACATAGGGAGAGCAACCTGTTCTCTCCTCCACCATGTAGGTGCACTGTCACGCGCACGCACACGTGTGCCTGCACGTACACCTCCTCCTCCTTCAACACTCCTGGCCAGACCCCAAGCGTGCTGGCACCGTGTCCCGCCAGGGACTTACCCCTGGAGAGGGTGAACCACCAGGCAGTGAGGCTTGTCCAGCCCCTGGATCACTGCGTTCTTGAAGGAGCCGTCCAGACGGGCCACGTTGATCTGCTTCTTGTTGGCATCGTAGCTGGTCCAGAAGAGGTTTCTGGAAACCCAATCCACAGAGAGGCCGTGAGCGTTGGGCAGGTCTGAAAGGGAACGGAGAAGGGAGACTTGTTAGTTATGAGAACAGGGCTGGGATGATACTCAGATGAAAAGGAAGGGCCACTCTCATGGAGCTGAAGCCTCTGGAGGGCTGGCTGCTCTGCCCTGCTCCAGGACCTGATGGGAGCAGCCATGCAGGGTGATGCTCCGACACACCCACCTGCAGAGACGACGGTCTCCACACCGGTGCCGTTGATGAAGGCTCTCTTGATGGTCTGGGTGCGGACATCAGACCAGTAAATGCGCTGCTCCAGGGCGTCGTAGTCCACCACTGTGACGTTGTCGATGTCGGGCACCGTGAAGGAGATTATGTAGTTGTAGTAGGGGTTGTCAATGTCCACGCCCCGGATCTCCATCTGCCGCGCGTATAGCAGGAACTTCTTAAACTCTGGGGAGAAGGACAAGAAGGGCAGTTGTGGGACCCCAGCCTGGTCTGCAGAGCTGGCTCCAAAGCACCCACTCGTCCTCCCCATCCTGGGGTGGCCTGGGCAGATCCCTACCATAGCAGGTCATGTTGTCCTTGTCCAGCTTCATGAGGTGGGGGCAGGCACAGGACAATGTGCGGTTGTAGTTGATGAGGCAGAGGTGGGAACATGGCCCTTTGCCCCCGTTGGCTTCACATGGATTAGGAGCTGCAAAGGGGATGAGACTTAGTGATGTCCCTGCTCCAGGGGACACACACCCAAGAAGCCCCAAAGAGCTGCAGACCTCCCAGACCCTGCCTGCCCCATTGAGGAGCTCTCACCCATCAGCCTCATCACCCCAGAACACTTCTTTGCTGGGTGGCCGGAGCCATAGAGGAGGCCTCTGGCTCAGCAGAGGGTAAGAAGGGGCAGCTACAGGGGCGGGAGCAGCTCCCACATGATGCTCGAGTGGGTGTGGGCGCACACCGAGTGCCAACACCATCTCCCCGCTGTGCCCCTCCGGCCCTGTCCCAGCGCCTCCGCTTCCCCAGGCCTCACCCAGGGGCTGCCGGGAGGGGTGATACACCTGCAGGTCAAAAGGCTGCGTGTTGGTCCTCTGCACCACTGTCACGTTGTGCCCTGTCCACTTGTTGGCCTTGGCCAGCGTGTTGGTGCGCCAGTCGGTCCAGTAGACCTCACCCCCGTACAGGGTGACGGCAAAGGGATGCGACAGGTACTCGTGCCCCCGCAGAACCTCGATGTGCCCTGTCCCATCGTACAGGGCTGAGTAGATGGCGTCTGACCTGTGCCCGGCAAGACAGGGGGTGAGAGCTGGAAGATGCCGGGCAAGGGGTACCAGGCACAGGCAACGGCCAGGTCTTTAACCCAACAGCAACAACCCACAGGGTCTAAGCAGCCAGCCGCCTCTGCTCTGCTTAATGCTGCAGAGGAGGACAACTGCTGATTTACACCAGGGATCAGAGTCCCTGCAGAGGAGAAAACCCAGAGCAAAGGCTGGAATGTGCTGCAGACACAAACAGACCCCACAGAGCAAAGGCTTTCGCTCCCAGCCCAGCAGTCAAATGGCAGAACAACACAGGCGCGAGGGGGAAAGTGCCAGAGCTGGGAGGGACGGGGATGGCAGGGGTCCAGAGGGGACAGGGTGGGGGAGGTGTGGGGCAGAGATGGGTGTCTCGGTCCTACCTGGCATCGATCCAGAGGATGCGCTTCTCCAGATAGTCAACGGTGAGCCCGTTGGGCCAGCCCCCCGAGCCTGTCTCCTTGTGGATGGTGCGCCGGCCCGCACCGCTCATGGAGGCGGCCTCGATGCGGGGCAGGCTGGCGTCCCAGTCTGTCCAGAAGAGGATCCTGCGAGTGACAGCGAGCGGGGATGGTCAGTACAGGGACACTGAACTCTCCCTCCTGAATCAGCAGCGGGGTGTGTGCCCAGACAGGAGCCCACGGCCTGGTCCCCCCGCAAGGTCCCAAAGGTGTGACTGTGTCCTGGTGACCAACGCCCCCTCATGCCTTACCCATAGCGGGGGTCCAGGGCAATGGCGCGGGGGTGTTCAATGTCCCCGGCCAGCAGTGTGGTTCGCATGGTGCCGTCCAGCTTGGCCACCTCGATCTGGTCCAGGTTGCTCTCTACCCAGTAGATGTTGCCAGCGATCCAGTCCACAGCCAGCCCCTCGGGGGTGGCCAGCCCATACTGAATCACCACCTCAAAGCTGGTCAGAGCTGTGGGGCACAGCGCCGGGAGGGCTCAGGCTGGTGCCTCTTCCCTGGCCCACCCGCCACCATCACACCCCAGTCCTGACCAGCTCCACCTGGCTCGACTGGGGTCGATGTTGGGGGGATGCTTCTTCCCCAAATGGGGCTTGAACCCGAAAGGGCTCACCCCATGTCCGTGGCCCTAGCACGGGGCTCTTGCTGCTGCTCTGTGGGTGCCCCCTCCCACATCTCTGCAGCACTGACGGGAAGAGGGCCTGGCTTTGTGCTCCCAGCTGCTGGGCTGCAATTACCATTAGGGAAGTGCTGGGAATGCTAATTAACTCCTACATAATGAGCAACTTTGGAGAGCAAAATAGGATTGCTACAGGGGCTGTGGGCTCCAGCGGCTGCACCACTGCAGGGTGGCAAGGAGTCACTGCCAGCACCCTATCCCAGAACCACACCCCTGCTTCCGCACCCATCTGGCCCCCACCAACTTGCTCCATGCCCCCAGGGTTACATACCCCCATTCTCAAGCAGCTTTCCCCTGTAGATTTTGTCCTCCACCACATCGGTCCAGTACAGAGAGCTCTGGTTGAGGTGGAAGTCCAAGGCGATAGTGTTGCGCAGCCCAGGGACCAGGACGCTGTAGTCACCCCGGTGCAGGTCAATGCGGCGGATCTCGTGGCGATTGGAGAATATGATGAATGGCTTGAAGGGGTCTGGGGAAAGCAGAGCAGGGTCAAAAGAGGGGCGTGGACAAGGCAGGGTGAAGGTGTCTCTGGCTCCTGGCCCTGGCCCCAGCTACGGGACCACCCACGCCCCTGCACTGTAAAAGGGCTGCTTGTACCAGATGAGGACAGCAAGGGGTCCACTGTTGACAGGCAGATCCCCCCAGGACCCGGCCATGCCCGTCAGCATGGTCCTCAGCTCCGCTGCTGCTGCCTCCAAGAGCGGGGGGAGGACAACCCCCACCACAGGCAGCTGGGGCAATGCTGCTGGACCCTACAGCCCACCCGCACGCACCCAGGCTGCGGCAGCTCTCGCCATCGGGCTCCAGCATCCAGCCCTCGTAGCAGGAGCACTTGACGTTGTACTTGTCCTGCTCGCACTTCTGGCTGCACTTGAGGTGCTTGGCACAGTAGCTCTGGATCTGGCAGGTCTTGTTGTCCGAGCCCAGCTCCATCCCCAGGGGACAGGAGCAGACGATGCCCTCACCAGGGGCCACACTGCAGTTGTGGCTGCAGCCGCCGTTGTTCAGGGAGCACTGGTCTGCGGAGAGAGGATGTGCTCGTCAGGTCCTCATCCCGCTCCCAGCCCGGGGAGACCCCATGTCCTGGCACCCAGCTCCGCACTCACCGCAAAGCTCGCCCTCATCAGAACCATCCCCGCAGTCGTCAGAGCCATCACAGAGCTTCTCGGGGGGGAGGCAGATGGAGGTGTTGTTGGCGCAGGTGTGGGAGGGAGGTTTGCAGACCAGTGACTCGCAGTTCTCCTCATCTGAGTTGTCCTCGCAGTCACTGTCCCCATCACAGACCCAGGCCTTGCTGATGCAGCGCGCTGCCAAGGGGGAACGAAGGGGCAGATCAGATGTTATTTCAGGCACTGGGGGTCCCGGCTGCCCTGGAGCTGGTGTCCTTCCCCTGTCTCCCCTGTCCCCATCCCCAGTGAGCCGAGGCAGGTCCCAGTCCTCTTCCCAGGTCAGAGGGGGCAGGTGGCAGCATTTCCCCCCCCGCCGCTCTCACCTGAGTCCTTGCAGCCAAACTTGACATTGGGGTCGCAGACATGGGTGACCCCCTCACAGTTCTTCTCGTCACTGGAGTCCATGCAGTCTGTGTCGCCGTCGCAGCGCCAGCGCATGGGGATGCAGAGCCCGTCCAGCCGGCACTGGAACTCGTCAGTGTGGCAGCCCCCAGGCGGGCGCGTGGCTGGGGAGAGGGCACGCACACCCAGTCACTGCCTTTGCCCTGATGAGGTGGGAACTGGGCAGGAACCAGGCGGGCTCAGGGGCGGGAGGAGGACCGGGCACTCAGCCCAGCAGGGAAAGAGCTGGGGGGCACCCAGAGGTGCAGGAGACGGGTATCTGTGCACCCAGGGTGGGCAGAGAAGGCTGCAGGATTCCCTGCCTGGAAGTGGGGGCTCTGCTTTGGGGGGGACTCTCCAGGCAGGACGGCAGCAGAGCTGATGCCTAGGAGGGTCCATCTGCCATGCCTGCCTCCCCCATCATCTGCTCACTCCCTCCCAGTGCAGGAGAGGCCACCGAGCAGCAGCACAGGGGCCGCCTGGCCCCGCCACGACCTGGGGCTCACCCTGGTTGGTGCAGTTGGCATGAGTCTCATCACTGTAGTCCCCGCAGTCATTGTCCCCATCGCAGGTCCAGTGCACAGGGATGCAGCGCCCGCTGTTGCACTTGAACTGGTTGCTGGAGCAGGAGTGGCTGCAGCCCGCCTCGTCACTGTTGTCCCCGCAGTCGTTGTCTAGAGAGGGAAGGGGAGCGGGAAGGGGCTCAGAGAGCGCCTGGGCAGCCAAGGGCTGCTGGAGGCACGGCAGGAAGGAGGAAGGCAGAGACCCCCCGGGGAGGGGAAGCGGGGAACAACGGGGATCGGATAGACCACAGCGGCAGACAGTTCGTGGGGCAACAGGCAGCCCCTCAGCGCTGGCGGCGGGACCTCCGCAGGAGAGGCCGGGCTGAACGGAGAGCCCCCGGTCCCCGGCCCTCCCGCCCCCCGACATGCTCGCCAGGCGCGGCCACAGCACCAGCAGCGCACAAAGAAAATGAAACACAGAAACTGCATAGATCAGCCATGTACCTGGGGAGGCTGGGAGGGGGCCCAGCACCAAGAGGGCCACTCTGCTCCACAGAGGGAGCAGAGCTGGGGGGACAGTGCACTCCTTTATGAGGCACATCCACGGGAAGATGGGCTGGTACAGCCAATTGGGGGGTGACAGCTTGCCTGGAGGAAAACCTAGCACCTGCTGATGGGCGGGGGAGCTTTAGTCTGATGGTGCTGCGACACTGGCAATGCAGCCCCTCTGCCTGCCCTGCTGGCACCGGCACAAGGCACAGGGCTGGCCTGGCTTGCTGGAACCACCACAGGGCTCTGCTCCGCTGCAGACGCCCCGCCTGAGTTCTGCCTCCCCATGCCTCTATCTCCCTCTATACAGGGGAGCTCATGAAAGGCACGGGGACGATGGCACTGACGTCTGCCACACAGCTTCACCAGGAGCTCAGCTCCTGCAGCTGCAGACCTTGACCTCTCCAGGCTCCCACCAACAGGAACTCCCCGAGCAACTCCACTCAGTAAAGCCAGGAGGGACATCTGCTTCACTCCCCAGCACTCGGCATGTCCCTCCCGCTGCTGGTGTGAAAAGGGCATTGCCAGAGGGTGGGGGGCATTGCCAGCATCTGGAGAAACAGCCCACGGGGCTCACAGGACTCTGGAGGGGGGCAGATTTGGAGGTGTGTGGGGCCAGGTTGGGGGTCTGGTGCATGTTGATCTATGCACTAACCGGTAGGCTTTGGACAGTTCTTTTCGTCAGAGCCATCCCCACAATCTTTTTCTGAAACACAGAACCAACCAGACAGGAGAGTGGGCACAATGACAAACAAAACAACACAACATGGCACACGCACAGAGAGCAGCACAAAAACACGCTGATGCCGGGACATGAACATGGACGTGGAGAGGGACATACAGAGGCTGCGCAGGCACACTGAGTGGCCTGGGAGGCGAGACCAGAAGCAGCAGAGGGTACTGGGGGAGACTGCAGCAGCTGGGCTGGGAGCCCCCCATCACTGCAGCTCCTGCCCCGCGGGTGCCTAGGGAGGCTCTTGGCTGCACGGAGGTGCTCCACGCCAAGGCCATCGCTTTTGTGAGCGCCTGACTGCTGGTGCTGGTGGATCCCTGGGAGAAGAGACCATCCCTTGGCGGGGATGGCTCAGAGGTGGGGCTGCGCCAGGAGGAAGAGGCCACTTGCTCAGGAAGACCCCAGGGAGAGACCTGCACCTACAGCTCCCCACTAACCCCCTGCACTGGCACGTGCACTCTGCAGCTCTGAACATGCCTTGCCTGCTCTGAAGCAACTAATTAAACCTAACGATGCAGAGCTGCTGGGAAGATTGAAATAAACGTGTGGGGAAGGAAAGCAGCCTTAGGGCAAACCCTCTCTCCCAGACCTGGCCCTGGAAACAGATCCGAGGCCAGACCTGAGCTCGCCGGGAGGCCGTTCCTGCCTTCCCTGGGGCTACAGGACCTGGCTCAGCCCTGCCAGCAGCACAGGCCACTCCACACTTGTGTCAAGCACTGGGGCAGAGCTTTGGCCACCTTGCAAAGAACACCAAGGTCTGCTGAAACAATCCCTGCCAGGCTGTTCCTGCAACACATGCTCCCCCCAAGGGCAGCCAAGGAAAACGTGGGTATTGGTGTTGCAGGGTGCACTTACAGCCTGAGCTAACGCCTCCTCCCTTTGGGCCTGGGCTCTGCCGTTCAGTGCAAGGCTGAGAAGTGGCCCTTGCAGGAACAGGACCCCCTGCCAGGCTGGCACCCCTGCGTCTGATCTCGCCGTCCCTGGCTGCATCCCCCTGGGCAGCTGCAGGGCCCTGGTCCTTACCATTGTCACACCGCCAGTTGATGTTTATGCAGCGCCCGTTGTTGCAGGTGAACTGCGTCAAGGGGAAGCAGGTCGGGTAGGCTGTGGAGGAGGCACAGGCACGATCAGTGTGGGGGAGACACCCTGTGCCCCAGTCCTCATGCCCAGCCCCACCGGTGCCTCTGCCCCATGGTGGGGTGAGAAGCAGCACTCCCCCAAAGGTCTCTGTGCTCCCAGCGCTCCCCACCCCAGCTCACCGCACGAGGCGGACTCATCAGAGCGGTCCCCACAGTCATCATCGAGGTCACACGTCCAGGAGATGGGAATGCAGCGCCCACTGGCACAGGAGAACTGGTTGGGGGAGCAGGTCCGAGCTGACCCGTGGAGAGACAGAGAGAGCTTTAGTAGCTGGCAGTGCCTTGCTTTGCTGGGGGAAAAGCGGGGAACAAAATTCCTGGGGCTCCTGTGAGGCACAGGAGCAGAAGCCAAACTGGCTGCAAAGTGGGCAGCAGGGACATGCAAGGCCCTAAAACCTTGGCCTCAGCCCTGCAGCACAAAGGGAACAGCAAAGGCTGTGGCTCAGCTCTGCAGTGCGAGCTCTCCCTCTGATCCCTGAGGATGAGGCAAGCTCCTCACCCGAGCAGGTAGAGTTGGACTCATCCTCGTTGTTCCCACAGTCGTTGTCCCCATCACAGAGCCAGCGGTTGGGGATGCAGCGGTTGTTCTTGCACTTAAAACGGTCCGAGGGGCAGGTGTGCTGGTCTGCGGGGGGAAACACATACTCAGGACCTGCCCTTCTCCATCCGTCCCCCATTCCTCCTCCACATCTGATGGAGAAAGTACTGAGAGAGAAAAGGGCAGGGAGCCCCAAACAAACTGGGGATCCAGGATCCTAATCACCACTTCCCCCCTCAACCATTCAAGCCCTCTCCCCTCCTAGAGCTGGGGAGGGGACGCAGGGGTCATGGATGCCCGACCCCATCCCAGCCACTAGCCCCACATCTGGGGAAAGCTTAGCCCGAATTCTGCTGCCCCAGGAGTATGTAAACTGCTATCCCGTCATGCAGGAGGTGGCTACGCACGGCAGAGCTCAGGGGCTTCATCACTGTTGTCCAGGCAGTCATTGTCCCCATCGCATTTCCAGCGCTCCTGGATGCAGCGGTTGTTCTTACAGGCAAACTCTCCAGGCTGGCACTGCGGAGGGGGGATGTAGGACGGGTTGGCTGGCAAGGGAAAAGCAAAGGGAGGGGATGATTTTAACCAAGTGACCAAGAGCAGGGCAGCAGCAAGGACAGCCCTGTGTCCCCAGGCTAGCAGGATGTCTATGCGACAGCCCAGCAGCCCTGAGAGCATACACAGACACTCATGCCCATGTGCACCAGCTCCTGAGCGTGAAACAAGAAGGTGCAGCCCACGGTCGAGGGGGCGAGACCCTGGCTCAGCCTGCATACACAGGCTGCGCCAGCAGAGCTTCACCCCTCTCATTTAAGCTGGCAAAGCACCGTACCACCCAGGCTCCCAACCCTGAACCTGGCTCTCCCACACGCTGGCAGCAGAGCGAACCCGACTGCGGGCAGCGTCAGACACAGCTACATGGCTTCAGCACAGCAATCCCCACCAGGGATTTCCACCCGCTTCCCCAGGCAGGTGGCTGTCCTGCTGCCGTTGTGCAAGAGCTGGTAACGTGGCACATCTGCAGGCTCCCATGGGTGCAGGGAGCACCCACCTCCCCGAGCCCTGGGCCAGCCCCCCACCGTGCGAGGCATCGCTGCTGATGTGCCAGAGCAGAGCCACAGCCTCCATGTCCCCATCCATCCCTTGGGGCAAGGGGGACCCCTCCAGGGGTCAGGCCCCAGCGCAGCCTACCCTGGCAGGTGACGGAGTCTGATCCCAGGATCTGGTCCTCAGCACAGGCACACTGACGGCCCCGCGGGGTGGCCAGGCACAAGCTGCTGCAGCCACCGTTGTTTACGCGGCACTTGTTGGAGCCCACTGCAGAGGCAAGGCAGAGGTGAGGAGAAGGGGACTTCAGCACTCAGGGCACCCTGCTGACCCACAGTGAGCTGCTGGGTGTCCCCGGCCCCTTGGACTCCTTCGACAGGCTCCACAGTTGGAACCCAGCTGGAGACCCCAGTTTGTCAGTCCATGCAAGGCAGCAGGGACCCCTCAGGGGACACAAGGCCTGGCTGAAATAGCTGGAACACCTGGCAGGGAGGGATGGAGGGAGGGGGAGAAAGAGAGGAAAGGCTGGAAGGGCAGGGGGATGAGTGACAGGGTTTATGCAAAGAAAGACAGGGTACACGGGGATGGACAGACAGGCAGGGATATGGCCAAAAGGAAGGAAAAAGAGGTGGGGGGCTGCTTCAGTGGGGCACTTCCTCAGCCCCCATTCCCTCCCTCTTCCAGTGCCCCCGTTCCCTCCTGCGTGGCAGGTCCCCGTGGTGCCTGGCAGAGGTGGCCCCAGCACCTTGCTGCTGCTGCGCGTCGTACATCCGGATCTCGAAGATGGGTGGGCGCTCGTTCCGGAGCAGGCTCACCACCTTGGAGGCCTGGTCCAGCCGGTAGATGCTGCCGCTGCGGTACTCGGTCCAGAAGAGGAAGCTGCTGTAGTGGCACAGCCCAAAGGCGTGATTCAGCTCAGGTCCCTCGTACACGATCTGCAGGCCCAGGGAGGTGGAGAGGCTTGTCGTTAGCTGGGACAGGTGCCCGGGGAAACCCCACAAGGTGGGAGAGGGCAAGGGACAGAGCAAAGAGAGAGGAGGGGACAGGTGGCAGGGGAGCGTGGCTGAACGTGGCCAGTCACCCACCAGGCAGACCCACAGCAAACGCAGCCAGCCAAGGCAGCGGCTTCGCTGCCCACAGCCCCAGCTCAGGGGCTGGCAGCCTCTGAGAGGCCACGGGGCCTCCACTTGCCTTCCGCTCAGTGCCGTTGAGGTAGACCATCTCAATGCGGTCATAGAAAGCATCCACCCAGTAGAGGATCTTAGCTGGGATGTCCAAGCTCAGCCCGTTGGGCCACAGGACAGTTTTGGAGGTGATGAAGATGTTGCGGTTGGAACCGTCCATCCAGGCTCTCTCAATCTTGCCCCTCTTGCTGTCCTTGGGATCCTCCTCCCAGTCTGTCCAGTACATCCACCTGCCACAGACGCTAAGCTGTTACGGAGGCAGACGAGCTGGGCTTGGAGCCCACCCCACTGCTGATCTGAAGAGCAACTGGCTCTGCCTCCACTGAGCCAGGTGCGAACTCTCCGGCTGCTCGCAGAGCGGCTGACAAAGCAGCGGCGAGGTCCTGCTGCCCTGTGCCTACAGCCAGGCCCCAGCCCAACGCAACGGCCCTCCTGGCCGTGCCAGTGCTGCCCAGCCCAGGCTGAAGCTGCGGCGCAGCTCAGAGCTGCTGCCGTAACCAGAGCCGGAGCCGCTGCCCCGCCTGGCCCCGCTGCCCCAGCTTGGCAGCCTTCGTGAACACAGAGATGCAGTGGGGCAGTCACAAGCCATGCGGAGCTCAGGACCCAGCCGCCAGCTCTGCCGGTCCTCGCTGCGGGCAGGAGCAGCCGTGCCCTCCCACAAGCCGGCCCTGCCCACCCAGGCACCCGCACCCATTCAGGGGGTCCACCACGATTGCTCGGGGATGGGTCATCTTCCCCTCGATCAGCGTCTTCCGTGTCTGGGCAGCCTTCTCCAGCCGAGCCACGCTGATCGTCTTTTTGGGGCCGTCATCCGTCCAGTAGAGGTTGTTCCCCATCCAGTCCACTGCGATCCCTTCCACATTGTGGATACCTTTTGGGAAAAGCAGGAGCGGGCGCTCATCACCAGGGCTGCGTGGCACCGGGAAGACGAGAAGTGGAAGTGACAGCCCCATATAATTCACAGTGTGCTCGGCACCACCCAATCCCATCTCAAACCAACAGGGAACAACCTGCCCCAGTGCAGGCAGCTCCCCCAGAGGTACTGCAGCCACAGGGAGCCGGGGCTGGAGAAAGCCAAATTCAGGAGCATCCGTGGCTGGTTTGCCCCAAGAGAATGCAAATCTACTCGTCTGGCAAGATGGGGAAGGATCAGCCACTGCACTGAGCCCCAGGGACCCTGACTGATGGGGTTGGACCAGCTTGGGCAGGAGGGGGACTTCCAGGGGCAGGGGTCCCTCACCTGACTCTCCTGGGGTACCTGTCTTTCAATAGCAGTCTACAGATAAACCCAAATAGCAGCTTCAGCCCTTAGCTTTAAGGGTCAAAGATGCAAGAGAGAGGACAGACGCGCTGCCATTACGCGAGGCAATGCGCTGATGGCTGCTGCTGCAGGCTCCCGGGGGCTGACCACCCCAGGGAGGCACCAGGCTGGGCCCCTTGGCCACGCACCATCCTTCAGGATAGTCTCTCGTTCTGTGCCATCGATCTTCTGGCGCCCGATGAGGTAGCTGGTGGTGTCAGCGAAGTAGATGAAGCCAGTCTCGGCATGGAAGTCCAGTGCTCGGGGGTTCATGAGGTTCTCAATGGGGATCATGTGCTCGTCTGGCACCTTGGCTCCCATATCCATGCCACGGATGATGCCTGGACGACCCTTCCCATACACCAGGAACAGTTCGTGCTCGGGTTCTGCAGAGAGATGGGGAGAGCCATCGCCACCAGCCAGGCCAGAGTGGTGCTGGGGGTGGGCAGCCCAATGCCCACAGCACTGGGGCTTTTGCGGGGTCGAAGCTATGACAGAGAGGTGAGGAGGAGGCAGCAACCTGCCCCTGCACCCAGCAGGTCTGCAGGGATCGCAGAGCCCAGCAGGCAGCCCACAGCTTAGACTGGGAAGGAAAGGTGTATTTGCAACTGGGAGGGAAGGAATCGAAAAGCTCTGCTTGCCTCTGGCTCTGTGTGCTCCCAGTCGTCTGGCACAAGTGCCCCTGCCCACCCCAGTCCCTCGCAGAGAGGGGTGGCCACAGCTCCCTCGCCCCCCCCCCCCCAGCTCTCCAGGGAGGGCCAGGACTCACTTTTGCAGGACTTCCCATCACTGCCCAGACTGAACCCAGAGCGGCACCGGCAGGTTCGGGTCTTGTGGCTGTTTCCAAGGAGGCAGATATCCGAGCAGCCCCCTGGCTTGCCAAACTGATCCGGCTCGCAGGCGTGGCTCCTCACTGCAACACAGAGTGGGGGCTCCAGTGGCCAGGGGCAACCAGAGCAGCGCAGAGATGTCCCGCCCAGCCACAGCTCCACACCGGCCAGGAAGCACAGGCAGGCAGGGGACACTAGTCCGCAACCGCAGGGATGTAGAGACCGTCTCACATGTGCTGCCGGCCCAACCGTGGCTCTCCGGTCTTTAGCGGGGCTCCCTCCCCCTGGAGCTCCCAGCCAGTCAGCCCGGAGCTGAGCATTGCACAGGAGGGACAACGCAGAGATGGGAAAGGACCTGCCCAAGATGCAGGATCACTGAGGAGCAGAAACCAGCACAGTGTGTCCCAGCACACCGCCACAGCCACTGGGCCACCCTGCCTCCGTCCTGCCACGCCATCCCTCATGGGCCACGGTGAGCGTGGAGCTGCCCGGCTGCTCTGCAGACAGCGCCGTCAGGATGAGCCCCAGAGCACGGACAGCCAGCACCGGC
Organism: Phalacrocorax carbo; assembly: GCF_963921805.1. Taxonomy (NCBI): domain Eukaryota; kingdom Metazoa; phylum Chordata; class Aves; order Suliformes; family Phalacrocoracidae; genus Phalacrocorax; species Phalacrocorax carbo. The sequence goes on from NC_087539.1 coordinate 365,311, forward strand.
CTGGAGAGCCCTCTTAATCACACTCTTTCACCGTTCAGAAATCTCCTGATTATTTTTATATTCTGGAAAATGCCAAGCAGGCTGCAGATGCTAAGAGGATTTTAAACGAGTAAATTGATTAACTGCAGGAAGGTGCTGGGAGTGGAGCAGGCAGACAGGGACGGATGCAGGGAGGGGATGGCGCCTGCAGCTTCGAAGCCTTTCAACTCCCTTGAAAACCCTCGGTGCCCAGGAGCGCGCGTAGCCCCAGTCAAAGGGTGAACATGCTGGCAGCGGGGACCGAGAACGCGTGGCACCGCAAAAGGGAGCCATTAATATTTCAAGATGCTGCATCTGCTCCAATGTCCCTGTGCTCTCCAGTGAGACGTGATCAATCAACCATGCAGCACAGCTGTCTGGCTCACAGGGACGGCTGCCACATCTCTTGCAGAGCAATAGCGGGGCTGGGGGCACCCCAGGGTATGCGGCAGCCCAGTGAGAGGCCAGCACCATGGCTGCCTGGGGAGCAGGAATCCCATGCAAGCCCCTGGCCGAGGAGCACTGGCAGCAGGATGACAGCTCCGGGAGGCCCTGTGGACCACAGATGGGCAGCTGGCTCCTCCGTCCTGTCCCTGGGCTGCTGCATTTCGGCACCCCCAGCACTTGACACCCCTGGACAGGCTCCGGCAGTGCCCTCCGTTCTGCCGCCACCCCCTGCGGTGAGGCTCCCGCTGCCAGCTGCCTGCCCCGGCACACGGAGCTCATGGGGATAGGGGGAGATGGAGATGTTTTGGCAGGGCCAGGCCCAGGGTGAGCATGGCTCCTCAGGGCTGCAGGGTGCTACCGACAGAGGCTCCTGGGCAAGCAAACACATGGTGGGTGTCCGACCCCATTAGGAGAGGGAATTCAGAAGGTGCAGCCTGTCCCCATCACCGCTCAGACTTTGGGGTCCAAGAAGCTGCTTTTCTAAGGCCGGGGTCCCACCTGTGGGCTGGCGCCGTTGGTGGTAGATGTGCAGCGCTCCTCCCTTGTCCACCCGTGTCACCACCTGGTATTCGGTGCTGTTGAAGCGGTTGACCCGGATGACACTGGTTTTCTGCTGGGCGTTGGCATTATCAGAGTTGGTGGCGTAAAGGTAGTTCTCAAAGACGGTTAGCCCGTAGAGGTGTTCAATCTGGAAGGCACCACACAGGCATCCACAAGGAATTTAGGAGGAGACATGAGAACCCTGGCTCCAAGGCATGCAAAGCCCCCCATCCCTGCCCCTGATCCCACCCTATGGCTCTCGTCCCGCCTCATTTAGGCCACGAGACTGGGCTTAGCGGGCAGGTGCTGCAGGACTGGTTGACGTCAAGCAGCTCACACCTTTTCTTTGCTGGACCAGCAAAGCCAAGCCCGTGGACCAGTGCTCCCCAGCAGGCTAAGCTCAGACATGCCTCCAGCACACTGCCGTAAGGCTCCCCCAACCCCAACTTCCCTCTGGCCCCACTCACCAGGATGCCCTGGATGATGGTATGTCTGTTCTTGCCTTCATAGTCCACCACCTCAATATAGTCCAGGTAGGCATCAGCCCAGTACACCAGCCGGTTCACCAAGTCCAAGGTGATGCCGTGGGGGAAGACGATCTTGCTGTCCACCAGCTTGGTGCGGTTCTGTCCATCCATGTCACAGCGCTCCACCTTGGGGATCTGCCCGTAGTCGGTGAAGAACACTTTGCTGTGTGAGAAGGGCAAACACGGGAGCTCAGGGCCGGGATGTCACTAGAGACGGTGCATGCTTATGCCTGCAGACACGGGCTTGCCCCCGTGGGTATGGGGGTGGCTGCGGTCCATGAGAGCAGCTCCCAGCCAGGGCCGGCCCAGGGCAGCTTCTCGCTGCCTGCACAGTCCAGCTGTGCCAAGGGCTGGCAGCACCTGCCTGCACCTTCTGCCAGATGCGGCAGCAGGGGGACCTCAGAAGAGCCACAGCAACCTGGGCAGAGATGCTGAGACAGGCAGACAAAAGCTTGAACCCAGATTTGCTGGTGTCACCAGGAAGAGGTCCATGGCCCTCCACCAGCTGACATGTTAAAACACAGCCTGATGCATCTGCCCACGTGCTCTGTGCCTGAGAGCTGTCCTGCCTACGGCAGCAGCTCTCAGCACGGCACTTCCCAGACAAGGCACAGCCCAGAGCTGGGGCTCAGCACCACTGCCCTGGGCTCCTGAGCCGTGCTGGGTCCCTGCTACAGCACCCAGAAGACTAACTCAGTCACCCATGAGGCTTCCCTGCACCTTCGCTGTTTGAGGCCAGAGTCTCTCTCCAGGCTGCTACACGATATTTATTTATTTATAAAAAATACTTCAGATTTTCTGCTTAGTAACATCAGCTCTCTTCATTCAGGCAAGGATAAAAGCACCCATCTGGAAAGCAGCAGGTGAGCAGGGAGATGGGGCCCTGCAGCACGCACACGAGCACCCTCGGACACAGCACACCGTTGGGTTAGGCAGACCACGCTCGCACACTGACAAACTTCCCTGTCAGGCAGCGGGATTTCCCCTGCAGACACGCCCTGCTGCTGGACCACGCTCACAGAAAGCGCCCGGTGGGATCTTGCACGCTACGCTACTCTGCCCGCTGTGGCCTCAGCCACACCAGCTCCCACTCCTGGGGTCCAGCAGCTGCCGTTCACACCCTGAGCTGCTCCGATGATTCAGCATCCCAGCTTCCCCGTGTGCAGGATTTTGCAAAAGACAGCTGCTTGAGAGCTGCCATCTGACCGCAGAACCCCGTATAAATAGGCACAAGGGTCGCTGCTCAATCTGTGCCAGTATCTGACTGTTTCGGTTCCTGAAAGCCGGTGCAAAGCTGTAACCATGCAGCCGCAAGCTAGACGCAGCAGCTTGTCCTGATCCTGGCCAGGTCCATTCTGCAGGACCAAGCACTGGCAGAGCCGCTGCCCGGGGCAGGCGGAGCAGGACGCGCCCCTCCAGAGAGGGGCTTCTGGACACAGGCAGGCAGGTACCGGAGACCCCACCAGCCCCAGAGGGAAGGACCACACTCTTGCCAACTGTCACCGAGAACAGTTAATTAGAAGACCCAGGTTCAGATGCTGATGTTCCCCAGTGCCACATTTGTCCAGCTCTGCTCCCACACCAGCGCCGGTCCCCAGTGCAGCGCCAGCTGAGCAGAGGCTCAGGCTGCTCTGGTCCACCCCTAAGGACCAAACCTTCGTCTCCCCCAAAAGTGGCTGGTACCAGTGGTCTGCTTAAAACACTGCTGCTACAACTACCCTACAGCACATGGCCCCAGTCTCAGCCGAGGGAGAGAAAATGCTGTGAATTACTCATTGCTAAAGCCCAGAGGGGCCCTCGCAGGCAGGCGAATTGCTTCTCCAGCAGCATCCCTGCCATCCCACTCAACTACAGCAGCCTGACCCTCCTGGCTTGCTCCACCTCCCCAGATCAATGGTGCAGGTCCAGGCCACAAACGCTGAGCCCTCCCACCCCCCGAGCAGGGCTCTTACCCCATAGCTGGGTCCAGCGCTATCCCTTTGGGGTTGTATAGCTCCAGGTCCAGCAGTGTGACACAGGTGACTCCATTCTTGTTGCAGACAAAGATCCTGTCATCGATGTCATCCACGAAGTAGAAGTTGCCCGTGAGCCAGTCAATAGCCATCTGCTCCACATCTAGGTTGGGGTGGGGGGGTGGAGAGGTTAGGCAGGGGAGGGAGGGAGCCAGGAGCCCCACACGTGCCTATGCAGCATCTCTGACCACTTCCCAGGTCCCCAGGCATCTCAAGCACAAGAGCCAGGCTGTGGGAGCCACGAAGGAGCTGTGATCTGCACTGCACCAGGGACCTGGTCCTGGTCACCCTGGGTGGATCAACACCGCAACCTCTCCTCTCCTCCCGAGGGGGACGGGACCTGCCACCCCCCAGGCAGCCCAGCTGCAAGTAGCAGCACTGTTGGAGACATGACACACAGCCAGGAAAGCATCCGTGGGAACACTGGCCTGAGCAGGGGCAAGGCTCTGCAAGGTGGGCACTGGAGGAGGGATGAGGCAAAGCCGGTTCCTGGAGAGCTGAGTAGCACAGAAAGGGAAAAGGCTCAAACCACAGCATCGGGACAGCAAACGTCTGCTGAGCCCACGCTCACGGCAGTGCAGGGAGGTACTGCAGCAGCTGGGGCTACAGGCAGAGCCCTACTCGGGTGAGACAGCATGGGCAGAGCAGGCAGCATGGGCTAATCCCAAGCCACAGGGATGCCCCGAGCCCTGAAGCAGGTGAGAGGTGGCATCTGGCATGTGGTGTTTGAGTATTTAATTAAAACAGTGAGAGACTTAAATCGGATAAACCCAATGCACCCTAATTCCTTCCTTGCGACCAGGTCAGTGCTCAGCAGTTCCCCACATCCCCCAACCGCCTGCCAGCCTGGGGCCAAAGGCCAGGGTGATGGGCTGCAGCTCCCAGAGGCTCTGGGAGATGCCAAGTGCTTTGGAGGCCTATCCTGTTGGTTAGTGCCCCCCAAGACCCCGCACCACCCCCACAGCGACACCGCAGTGCTGGCACCACAGCTCGGCTTCACAACGGGCACGGGCAAGGCAGAGGAAGGACGGGATGGGAGCAGCAGCAGCCCCACAGCCCGACCACCCCGAGGACATCGGGACCCAGACAGCCCCGGAGGAGCAGGGCCAGACACCACTGAATTATTAACCAGTGCAGAAGCTCAGGAACACAGAGGGAGGGAAAACGTGAATCAAGCCAGGACATTTTGCAACGCCCCGCACTCCCCCTGCTCGCAGGATTCGGCCTGACGATATCAAGCCCTTCCTTGCTGTAGCACCAGGAAGAGCTGCCTGGGTTTTGATGAGACCCAACTGATGAGCACCCAGTAGTTTGGGGGTGCCCCGAGCGCACACCTGAACCCCAAGCCCCTGAGTTATCTAGGCCAGCTCGCCTGCACGCCTCCACTGAGCATTTCGCCTCGAGGGCACGGCCCCAGGGACGGGGACGTCCTGCCGGCCGACATGGCCAGCTGGTGACCAGCCGCCCCCCTTCCGGAAGGGCGAGGCCGCAGCGCCCGCAGCCACCACCCAGCGTGATGCATCTCATAAAAACAAGTGGAAACAGCCGGAGCCAAGGAATTAGCATCAAACCAGATGAGCCAAAGGCCCACGCAGGGCTCCTCCCGCGCTGCCCAACGTGCCAGAGCTGGCAGTGGGGCCGGGGCAAAGTCGGGGCTCCCGGTCTAGACAGGGCGCCCGCACTCTCTGACCCAGCTCCGAGGCGCCCGCGCGCCGGCTGGCAACAGAGGGCTTTGTGCGGAGTGAAAACCACCTAAAAAGGTGCATGGGGGGTGTCAGGGGGGCGGCGTGGGGCAGGCGAGGGCCTCGCTCTGCCTCCGAGATGGGGCTGCCTGAGTCACGCTGCCTGGACCAGTGCCCTCCCTCCACCCTGCACCCCCCAGCCTTGATTCACCCCTCTGACAAGGGGAGGGGGCGGCAGAGCCACGCACACGCGCACAGCCCTGCTTGGGTGAGAAACGCTTCGGCAGAGGGATGTGCAAGAATTCCCCAAAAAAGCAGGTCTTGGCTCGCGCCTGCGCGGCTGAGTCACAGTCATAGGACCGGGGGAGCGATCCAAGCAGGGGCGGACAGGGAGCGCCCGGCGGGATGGTGCGGAGGCCCTCACCCCCCGCACAGGGGTGCGGACCCCCCTGGCTGCAGGCTTTGGCTTCTCCTCGCTGCCCTCCTCCCAGAGGAGCCCGGCCATCGCTACCCCGTCACCAGCGCTTGCCTGCACCTTGGGCCTCCTTTCCCATCACTTTCCCCCAAAGCCCCTGGTGTCACAGGGCTGCTGCCACCTCACCAGCTGCAGCCCACCGAGCGGGGCCACGTCCAGCCCGTCCAACAGGGAGGAAGTTCACCAACACGGCCCTCAAAGGCTAGACAGGAATCAGAAGGGAAAATGGCCAAAACAAGCTATAGGTTTCCAGCCAAGCTATAGGTTTCCAGCCGCTCACTTCCCGGGGTCCGCAGCCTCCCTCACGTCGTTTCTGCGAGGGTCGCCTCTCCCTGTCAGAGGAGAGGGTCCCCGTCCTCCTGGGGGTCTCCCGGCTGGGCCCCAGCTCCGAGCTGGGCAGTGCTGGGCTGGGGAGCTGGGGGTGACGCAAGCACTTGCTCTTCTCCCAGGCTGTATTTTTGCAGCTGGAAAGCATTACCCTCCTCAAAGGCTTTTGTTTTTCAGCTTGCTCCTTCTCTCCCTGCTTGCATCCTCCCCCCTCCTTTGCAGGAATCAGTTTTTATTATTATTATTATTATTTTCAGCTCTTTCTTTTAGCCTCAGCTAAACCTGGATTTCCTCTTGAACTTTCAGTGGAAGCTAATTTAGCAAATGTCTATTTTTAACCCCTCGTGTTAGCCCGCAGCAAGCTCCCCCCACTCACTACTTGGCTTTAGGAGAGGGGAGGAGCGAGGGACATGGCCTCTCCCCGCCAGCCCCCGTGCGTCCCCCCGCAAGAGAGCAGGTGCCCAGAGAAGGTGTGCCACAGCCACCCATGACCAGCAAGACGTGTGCAAGGAGCCAGCTCAGGGGCACCAGCAGGGACCAGCCCGTCCCTGGGGATAGGAGGGGTCCTGTGAACAACTTTCATGGAAGGAAGAAGCCGGGGGGCAGCAACCACCCCTCTCCTCCTGCCCACAGCTCCCAGCAGAGGAGGGGGGGCTGGCTGGCGAGTGCATCCCCCCCACCAATTCCCATCCCTCAGCCAAGTCTTCCTCCTTGCTCAACCCTTGCTGGGCGTTGCAAGCAATTGCAACATGCAAAACTCATTTCCCAGGATTTATTTATCTGCTAGTGTTTGAAAATGAGTTTGTGGGGACAGAGAACAGGGAACATCAACTTTAAAGGTTCTCTTGGAAGAATTTAACCAACCTCGCCAGGCCGGTGCGCCACGGTCCATGCCAGCCGGCCCTGCTCAGAGGTGCTGGCCAGGAACGCCACTGGTTGAAGTGGGCTGACTGTTGCCTTCCTTGTGGCGAGAAGGCAGATGAAGGGAGGACAGAAGGGAGAGGGAGCACCAAGAAGTTCATCGGCACGCAAGTGGCACGTTGCTCTCAACAAGGGCAAGCTGGCAACTTCAGCAAACTCCGAAACCCACCCTGCACAGATGTTTCCTGGTTTCACACTCAACATGAACCGAGTGATCCTGACCAAGCTTTTGCTGAAGTCCCTGCCACAAAATAATCTACGTCACACCATGCTTGGATTCTCCTTTTTCCTTCTCATGGCCACCAGTGGAAGAAGCTGAAGCAGCCTCTGGGGCCAACAGGCCCTGAGGAGCTACAGCTGAGACCATCTGGCAGGGGAGAGGGCTCCCACATGTCCCTTCCAGCCCAGACTCCTCTGACACCAGGCTGAGACCTGTTGCGGCGCTGCCAGGGCACACTTGGGGACAGCAACCGCCCCAAGAGGCAGCAGAAGCACCTAGCCTCCACCCAAGAAGTTCTTGGCCCTGTCAACTCTTACAGGTCTTCCCAGGCACCCTCAGCAATTACCTTCCCCCTCCCCAATTCCAACCTCATCCTGTGCTCGATGGGGCTGGGGGCATCCTGTCCCACTCACAGAGCCCCTTGGCACAAGTGGGTCGGCAACTCAATGGCCATCCACAGGAGCTCCTGCCAGAAGGTCTCCCTCCCTTAACCTGAGCCATGGAGCATCCGATTTACGCCACAACCAGTCAAGCACCGCAAGGCTGTGGGTTTTTTGGGGAACGAGCTTTGCTGACCCAGCACATAACTTTCCTTTGCATGAATCAGTTGTTGTGCAGCCTGCACATACATCAGTTGCGTCCTGACACAAGGAGGAAGGAAACGTGCAATCTTTCCTCAGACTAAAACATGGATTTCGACACAGTTCTGAACCAGCTGCAGTTCAGATGCATGCAACTCAGCAGCTCGCTCTGACTCTTGCACAGTTAAGCGTGGAAGAAGAGACACCACCTACAGTGGTGAAGGCGCAAAGAGCTTGGAAATAAGTGCTCTGTGCTGCAGCATTCTGGAAGAAATGTCACTTCTTGATTACTCCTAAAGGGAGCGCTCCCCATGGGGTGTCTGGAGCATGGCAGGACAGGGGCACTGGCCAGGAGAGGTCCAAGCTCTGCTGGGAACCCTCTTTGCAAGATTCCTTTAAGCAGCTGAAAACACTACCACTTTCCAACGCCAGGCACAGAGGTCTGTCACCAAAGGTCCTTGCTCCCCGTCCTGCTGAGGTACATCTTCACCCTTGCCCCAACGCATGGGAGAGATAAAAGAGCTGGACGGAGCTCTGCTGCTGACATTTGCATGTCGTTTTTAAATAAAGAGTATCTATGTCCAAGTGCATCTAGTAAGAACAGCCCACAATTTTTTGCTTCAGCTACGGTGGATCAGACCTAAGACAAGTCCCAGCAGCAAACAAGTGCCTAAGGCATTTGGGCTGCAGTGACCGGCCACAGAGAAACGCGCACGGATAACTGCGCAGCCCGTGGCCCGAGCGGACACCACACCACAACTGCTTGTCTGCGCCGCATGGGAGCGGAGAAGCCGCCCGGAGAGCTGCCTCCTGGGGCAGCTGGCGCTGCTCCTCCCTGCTCCCGGCAAAACCCACGCGCGCCAGGGCCCGGGGGGCGGGGGGGAGCCACGTCCAACCCGCCACCCAGCGAGAAGCCCTGGCGGGTGGCCGCACTGCAGGTCCCATGGCATTGGGCGCTGGGAGAGCCAACGACACACGGCTCCTGCAGAAAAAAGCTTGGAAAAGTTGCCGAATGTTTCGGTTCAAAAACGCCTCCAGAAGAGGAACGCAGGCTCGTCAGGAATGCAGTCCCCAGGGCTTCTCAAATACATTGGTTTCCTACTTTCCTTTTTATAGGGAATGATCCGTTTGATACATTTACATAATACCATAATCTGGAGGAATTTCTGTCTCTTCCCTCCACAGACATCCTCTCCCCCGGAGAACAAGACCGTCTCTGTAACGGCAACATGCTCCATGGATAAACACTGCTCCTGGGGACAATTTTCCTTAATTAGAAGTATGTTAACAGGACAGGCATGAAGACAAACTCCAGCCCCAAAGGGTGCTGGCTGCAGGACGGACAGGCACCCCGTGCCCCTCGGGGGTCCAGCGCAGCCCCCCCACACCGGCTCCCAGGAACAGACACCTCCTTGTGCGAGGAGCCGCCACCTCGAGCCCCGCTGCCAGCTCCGAGATGGGGAGGAGGGGACTGCAGACGGGACAGACACCGGCGCACACAGTCACCGCCATCACGTCAGCCTTGTTTCCTTAGAAAACCAGGCTAAAAAATAAATAAATTTAAAACCCACTCTGTTAAGCTGTTTAGCTCAGAGGAGGAACCGCTGGGTGGAAGCCGGTGGCCACCATCCAGGACATCTGACTCGGCACTCAGAAGGATCCTTATGGCCTCTGCACACACGCACGCCCATGCCCACGCAAGACAAACGCTCCCCAGGAGGTAAAACCAGCCCCCCTGGGGCTGCGCAGCCCCCCCGGCCGCTGGGACGCTGCGGGAGGAAAGCCCCAGCCCATCCATCCTTGGCGACAGGCAGAGCGACTGCCAGTTAACAGACGATGCCAGAGCATCGCCCTTCCCCTGGGAGCCCCGTGCTGGCTGGACCCCCGGCTCACGCGGTGTCCGTGCCTCGGTCAGACCCCCGCGCCGGCCGGCGCAGGGTCACAGCCACGTCCCAAGGGAAACTCGCAGGGGCCACCAGCACCTCTCCAGCACTGGGCACAGCCCCAGGCTGACACAGCCTCCAGCTTCCCGGGGTGGGGATGCCCCGGGCAGCATGCTGTCACCCAGCTGCCAGACAGCTTGTACCCCCGCCCCAGTCCCAAACCTGCCCCACTCCCCACGGCCAGGCTCAGCCCCACAGCATCCCTGCGTGAGCGCCGCTGCGGCACTGAAGGTGGGAAAAGCAGGAACAGAGATGCAGCAAGCTCCGTCTCAGCTGCATGGAGGGCGGCCAAGGGACCACTAATTACTCTGCCTTAATGAGGCCATTCCATAGGCAAAAATATTCAGCAGAGGCCGATGGAGGGACAAGGCGCTTAGCTTCCTTCTGGGTGAGAGGAGACACACACAGGCTCGACAGGAACCCAGGGAACTGTCATCGGGGCGACTTCGGGGGGTGGGGGGACAAGAAAGCAAAAATGGGGCCAGTCTGCGCAGAGATGATCCCAGCCTCATGTGGTGAACCCAGCACAAGCATGGCAGGAGGTGGTGTGGGACAGACAGACATGTGTGTGCAGGGACAAACACAGTCTTGTCCATTTGAAATCAAAACCGTCCCTAGGCACAAGAAGATCCCAATTACTCAGGACATTAGTTTCACCCGTTTGTCTCCAGCAACGTGGGAACACAGCTTGCCCCATGGCTTGATGCTTCAGGGATGCCCAGAGGGAGACAGACGGGAGCGGCTCTCACTGCTGCAGGGTACCACACTGGGCTTCTCCGTCCCAGGAAGGGGGAGGCAGAGAAGACCCTTCCCCACGCTGCCACTGAAGCCCATGGGATTGGGGTGCCCACAAGGAAAGGAGGCAGCAGCTCGGGCAGCAGATCTGGATGAGCCCAAGCACTGCAGAGCCATCCACTCCTGGCATGGGGATGCTGCTGCCCTCGGACCGCTCAGCAAACCTTGGAGAGAAACAGAAACCACCCCAGCCCAGCTCACTCCTCTCCAGGGGCTCTTGGTCCTGGCAGAGTCTTTATCCCCATCCCACATGGAAGCACTGAGGGGTAATTAAAGCCAGAGGTGCCAGGCAGAGCTGCAGAACAGTCCCGAGTGTCTCCACGGCAGATCTGCCTCCAGGCTGAGCAGAGACCGGCAGGCACTTAGTTAACAGACCGATTAAAATCATCACGGTGTTATCACCTCCAACACAAAGAGCTGATGTGCTGGTGTGAGCACACTGGCCCCAGACACTGCACCTATCCCTTGCTCTCATGCATTGCTGCTACGAGAACAGTCATAAACAGTTAAAAAAAAAAAAAAAAAGGAATCAGCAGATGAAATTACCAATCATCCTGCTTTCTTGCCAAGTTCACATTGGAGCCTCTTTCTTGGCTAGCATGAGGCAGCAAGGAAGAAAAATAGCTTTCCATGCAAAGTGGGGAAAGAAATGTACTTGGATTCCTCTGCAGAGCAACATCTCCCTGAAATCAATTTGTCCCAAACCCTACAGCTCTTCTGCTTATTGGCAACAGGACAGGTCATTACGAGTAACAGGGCTGAAATGGAGTCAATGAAAACAACCTCCTAGACATGCTTGTTTAGATAGATGCTGCCCAGGAAGGTATTTTAATAATGACCAGATTGCCATCGTTTAGGGTTTATAATGCACTCGGGATCAAATGTCCTGATATTTCAAACCCCTTCCTGGGGGCTTGTTTTATAAAAGAAAAAGAAAACAACAAACCTTAAAACAAGAAATAATAAATCAAGGAACCTCCACAGCCCTTTCCCAGCAGCCCTGGACGCGTCCTGCCGAGCAGCTGACATTCCTGCCCGCTCTGCCTGGGAGCCAGCCGCAGCCCCCACGCCGGCAGCCCCCACGCCGGCAGCCCCCACGCCGGCAGCCCCGCGGCAAGGCCAGCACAGCCCCGGCTCTGTTACTGCGGGGCATCGGCAAACCTGCAGTCATCACCCTGCGCTGGGAGAGAACCAAAGCTCGGGACACCTGGGCTTCTGGGGCCGTGAATTAGTGGTACTGGCACCAGCAACCTTGCAGCACAATAAATGCATTCAGCAAAACAAACCCTGGCACCACAGAGGTGCCAGTTCTGACTGTGCAAAAAGTCATGAGTCGGCTGAGAAAGGGGAAAAAGAAAGAGGAAGAACAGGGGAGGGGGAGCCGCCAGGAGACCCACTGAGAAACCCAGGTTTCGGTCTCCTGACACATGTGTTCTAGTATTTTTCCACAGTAAAAGCAAAGAACTCCTGCCTTTTCCCAAAAGCTAAGTATCACTTGATCACACCACGCTGCAGCTGAGGCTTTAACGGTGCCATCGCAGAGCTCACACAAATGCCACAGAGGCCGAGAGGCAGCCGGCGCGGGGTCGAGCTGCTGCCAATTAACAGTGTCCTCTTAAGGAGGGCTCCTCGCAGGGCGGCACGGCCAACCCGCCCTCGCCCCCAGAGCCCACTGTGCACGCTCCCCGGAGGCATCACCACCTCCTCCTGTCGCCTGTGGAAAACGGGGGCACAAATCTGATTTAAGGTCACGCAAATCCAATCACAGACTGGAGCGCTGCCTTCCCTTGCCCTCTCTGCCCGAGCCCTGGGGTCTCGGGCAGAGCTCAGGGACTTGCCCAAGAAGCTGCAGCTGGGGCTCATGCTCATCAATGGCTGGCCCTGGCCCCGGCCCCGGCATGAGCGGGGCACAGGCAGGGGGGTCGACCTGGGCAACAAGGAGAGCTGGGGGAGCGAAGGTCTCCAACCGGGCCATGGGACGCAGCAAGCTTTCTGCACATTCATCTTAGCAGAAATGGCAGCAGAAAAATTATAATCAAGGCAACCACCACCACTCCAGCCAGGATCCGATGCATCCCCAGTACCAAGCGAGGCTGCGGACCCACCGGTGTCCGGGCAGGAGCCGCCCAGCCCCATCCCCGCCTTGGCAGGACCCGCACCATACCCCCGCCTCCACCCCTGCGTCCGAGGAGCTCGGGCAGCGCCTGCCAGCCAGGGAGGCAGCGCCGACCCAGGGGCTGCCCAGCTGGGAGGGCTGAGCAGCACAAGGGCTGGAAGCAGATTTTTGGGGTTGGTTTGTTTGTTTTTTTAATGTGTTGTTTTGCTTTGAAATTCTTTGGAAACCCAACCCCAAACAAACGAGGGCATTGTCTCAGGAAACACGTGGGGTCTGGAATCTGATTGAGAAAACCCACGGGATCATAAAGTCCCTGGAGGTCAGGCATTAGCTGCCAAGCAAGGTGAGTCCGCAGGGACCGGCAGCATCCCCTTGCCAGGCACAGGCAGGGCAGGGGCGGCGCCTCTGCTTCACGCCCATATGATACGCACGAGCTGTCACTTCGGAGTAAAAACCCGCCCTGGTCATCAGCTGTCCCCAGTCCCAAGCAGACGGCAAGGCTGGGTCTGTAGGGGTCCAGGCTGATGGGGGCTGGGGGGATCATGGGGAACCTGCCCCATGGCACCCCGCTTGCGGCGGCGATGCTCGACTGGTCTGAGCAGATGCCAGGTGCGGGTGGAGCGAAGTCTCCGCACGCTCTGGAGAGCGGCTCTCCCCCTATGCAGGCATGCGCTTTTCTGTCCTTGAGTGCAAGCGGACGTGCAATGCCTGCCAGGGTCCTCCTCAGCCAGAAACAGTGCTGGATTTTCACACAGAGCGGAGGAGAGGGGGAGAGGGGGAGAGCAGAAAGGGAGGAAGAACGAGACAAGTCCCCCTTGTTGCGATTCAGCATCGGCAGGAAGGACGAGCCCTCCCCCCTGCACCGCTCCCGCGCCATCGCACGTGTGCTCACGCCCCATCCTTCTCACGGGGGCGAGCCCGGAGGGTGCTCCGCCGGGCTCTCAACAGCCAGGGAGCAGCCCCGAGGGAAGCCAGGCTCCCGGGGACGGGCAGGAAGGTGCCACCTCCGAGCTCCCCAGTCTGGACCCCTGCCCGGTGAGGGGCCACACGGTCCCCACGCTTGCCTGCAGCAGGTTTGGCTGCTCGGCAGCACTAGCCAGGGGCCGCCTTGGCCACGCAGCACGGCCACCAGCGCCGCCAGAGCCTCACGTGTCCTCCCTGTCACCTCCAAGCCGGAGGGGTGCCCAGGGCTTCCCAGACACCACAGTCAGCTCTGACTGATGGTGGAGAGAAATAATTCAATTCCAACATAAGGTGTGTTTTGTGTTTTTTGTGAGAGAAATAGATAGAAGATTTCACCAGCCTCTGATTTTTATTGTGTCCCTGGAAAAAGACCTGGGGGTAGGGAACTGGCCTGCTCAGATCAACTGAGAAAAACCACTGCCTGTGAAAAATGTCCACAGGCACTGCGTGTTTGGGAACCAAGGGAAAGTCACCGTGAAAAAGTGCGTCGGTACTCAAGACTGCAGATCGAAAAAAGGGTTTAGCAGTGCAAGGACCAGGGGAAAAGCAAAGCTTCGGAGTACAGTGGGTCTTGCCAAACCCTTTTAATAGCATTCATTTAACGCATCTCCCACAACACAAGTGACACTAATCTCTGCAGGAAGGGAGCAGGGACAGAAAGGCAGGGAGGCACAGCTGCTGTCAGAGCTGGGCTGTGACATCTCACCAGCCCAGACCTACCCCTGACAGCTGGGGGCTGCTAATTTCCAGCCCTTCAGCATCAGTCTTCCCCCATCAGATGCCAACTCAAGCCCCATTAGCGGCAGGCACCAGGGAAGCCTGACTCCTGCCGTTAGCAGATAATGCCATAAAGAAGCAAATAAAGAGGGAAACCACTAATTGGATTCACAGGTCTCTCCAGTGTCCTGACAGAGGAGCAGGGGAGTGACATTATCTCCTCATCACAACCCCCAGCATCGGACCCAGGGCTGGGGGAAACTCATTCTCCGACTTGTCTGTGCTCAGGAACAAACCCTGCCCCACAAGGGCATTCCCCCGCACGTCTCCAACCCATGGCAACCCCGGCAAGGCTGCACGAGCGCAGCCCTGCACCGGCAGCCACCTGCCAAATACAGTGCAGAGCTGCAGAGCCTGCCAGGAGCACACGGCAAAACTGTAAGGACCGTTTCCTTAGGAAATAGGAATAAAAAGCAACTGGTGCCACAGAGCCAACAAGCAGCTCAGGGCAGGCCGGCTCCCACCCCCTCTGCGCCCCAACCTGCCACAAACAGCACCGGCAGCACCCGCCGAGACGTGTCCCTACCGCGGCTCTCTGCCGCTGTCCCCAGGGGACGGGGGAGGTGGCAGCTCAGAGCCGGTTAACAGAGGGGGTGAATGGAGGCCCTCCATCGCGCCCTCCCCGGGCAGGGGGAAGATGTGCCAGGAGCTGCGCCCTCGCTGCTTCTGAGGTGCATCGGATTGCTATTGCTAACGCAGCCTTTCCAGATGGCACGCGTCTGTCCAGGCAGCACGTACCCACCAGAGCACAGTCTGCGGGAGGGAGACTAACGGCACAACCACACCACGAGCCCGCGTCTCAGAGCTGAAAATCAGTGCCCAAGTGTGTGGTTGTGCTCTGCAGCCCAAACCCAAAGTCATTTCACACTTTACACCAGAGAATGGACCCCTTTGCACCTCCTCTGTAAGCACCTTCCACCCAAAAGCAGCGGGGACTACGCACAGGAGCTGCTGCTCTCCCCTCCCTGTGGATGGGAATGGTCCCTTCGTGTGGGGGCAAGGGCAGGTGCTTTCCCACCCAGGTCACCCTGAACTATCGCAACCGATCAGGAGACCAAGCAAAGCAAGGCACCTTTACTTGTTTGGACTTGAACACACTCTTATTACGAGCTCCCTTCCCCTCCTGACTGTAATTAAAAAGTCGTATCTCAGACTAACTTCCCGGAGCTGGAACAGCCCAAACAAATGCGCCAGGCTGACAACCTCATCTGGGTATGACAGGGGGGCTGCAGCCGATGCTGCGGGTCCTGATCCTGCACCGATACCTCACCACCACTTGCTTGTGGCTAGGTTGGTTGCTCCTCCTGCAGCCACCTCGATTCACAAGCTGGGTCACTGATCCCTGAGGCTGCTGCACCCTCAGCCTCGCACCATCCACAGCCAGGTGAAGGTACCCCAGAAAGCTCGGCACCATCCTGGCACGGGGACCTGGCTGCAGCCACCCAAATCCCAGCAGTTCCTCTTCCCCTGGGCCAGCCCGCAGCTCACGGCTCACATGCCATCCATGGACCACAGCCTCCGCTGCAACTCCCAGCTGCAGGAAATTACAACATTAAAACTGAGTTTTACGGGAAGAAGTGTGCAGCCAGAGCTTTACCCGATGCTGCTCTCTGCCCCTTCAGTGAACTACAGGAAGACCAAGCTCAGCCTGAGGAAGCCTTAAGAGAGCAGCCGAAGGAGCGTGTAAAAGCAGAGACGTCCTTAAACCATCGCGGGGCGGGGGAGCAGAGAGCAGAGCTGAGCCCTGTCCTGCCTAATTTCAGGCTATCGCCTGTAAGAGCAAAGGGTGAGGCCTCTCCCTAAAAATACACACTGCCCTAAAAATACACAGTGCAAGCTTAAATTAACTGTGCTGCATACACCCTCAGCAGGGCGCAGCGGCTGGAGCCTGCTGAGCACCAGCCCCAGCACAGCACGGGGGGCGGCAGGGGCCAGCGGGTCCCCGTCAGCCTCCCAGCTCGCGGCCCATGCTTCAACCAGGGCTTGGTCCGCTTCCTCCTCAGCAGCCGGGCACCGCAACATTGCCCTCGTCGGAGAAACGCGCTCGGCTCCAACACCCACCCGAGGCCTTTACTCATTTTCAAACATCAGTTCATACACGTTCATCTAATCTGCTAGGTTAGTTATTGCTCATCTTATAACAACACTTGCATCTCTGCAGAAGAAGGGGATCCCTCTTGCATCAGGCGCCGCACAGTCTCCCCCTGGAAGCATCCCCGAACTTCAGGGGGGCAAAGGACAGCAGGAGGGTGATGCCAGGGAAGCTGAGGGCCACAAAACTTGATGGAGATGCACTGCAAACCCCAGGTACCCCAAATCCCACCCCGACTGACTTGGTCTGTGGTTTTGTAGGATAAAATCAGTGACAGTACAACAGCAGGAGCAGTTTCCCACAGCCCAGCTGAACGGCTACGGCACCCACCCACCTCCCCTCTTGGGGGGACCCTACCAATTGCGCTGCTCTACGCCTCTGCATGTGAGAGCACACACAAAAGGCTCCTTGAAGCCCATGGCTTCTGCTGGGACCGCTCACTGGGCAGAGGCTCCCAGGAGAGAGGGGACAGGCACGGGCCTGAGTCAATCCCAGCAAGTAACTCTCCTTCCTGTTCCGACCGCCGAACTGGGACCAGCAAGCCCGAAGAGGAGACTGTATGAGCTGTATGAATGAGCTGTAACCACACTCATTACGACTGGGGAGACATAAGCAGAATGAAACCTCCACCTGCCACTCATGCCGGTGACTCATGCAGCCACCCCACGGGAGGTGCTCTTCAGTCGGGATTTTGTTCTCAGCCCCTACCTGGGGTGGGGACCAACATCTGGTTTGCCCAGGGAAACACAGGGCGAAAACCAGAAGAGGAAGCAAAGAGAACTGCCATCCCCAAACCCACTACACTGGTACCATCTCCACTCTTCGCTGTATCATTTTTCCTCATATACTCACACAAAGAAACCACAAAACTTGCTAGAAATAAGAGCAAAGGAAAAGGAAAGCCAAAAGCTACTTTTGTACTGAAGCCTCAGTGCCTGACCCCAGGGAAAGCTGCCTGCTACCAAAGTATACCCCTGCTTCACCCACCGCTGGCTGGGGATGCTCAGGCTGTCGAAGGGAGATGGGGACCGGGGGAGCAAGGACTGGGAGCAAGGTCCAAAGGGGAGCAGGCACTCACGGTGTAGACTGAGGGAGATGTTGATGGAACGCTCTTCCACAAAGCCCTTCAGGTTGGGGATCTTGGCACACTTGAGGATGGTCTGGGAGGCACTGTCACCCACGTGAACCCAGCACACCGTGTCTTCAACGTAGTTGAAGTCCATGGCTGTGGTTTGCTTGGCGCTGGTGGGGGTGATGTTGGGCACAGGGGCTCCGCTCAGGTAGGTGGCCAGGATGTTCTGGGAGTTGGCGATGAGCAGCACGGGAGGACGGTCCACGGGCTCTGGCAGGGAAAGGAGGGGAGAAGGGTGGTCATGGCAGAGCATCCAAAGCTCGTGGCCGCAATGCTGTATTAGCATTGGCCCTTCTGCTCCAGTGAAAACAAGACCACGACACGCAACATGTGCAAGAAGGTGGTAGCACAGGACAGTCCTCAGGGAAGAGCACCCTGAAATGAAGAACTGTGGGCAGCAGTACACACACAGCAAGAGGCCACAGTCTGAAGAGCTGCCCAGAAGCAGCACGCTTCTCCTGCCGAGGACCTCACCGTTCTTGGCTTTGCATGATCTGTTATCAGGCTGCAAGAGGTATCCTTCAACACAGCTGCACGTGTAGGAGCCCTCTGTGTTGGTGCACGTCTGGCTGCAGGTCCCGTAGACCGTGCATTCATCAAAGTCTGGAAAAGAAGGCAAAAGCCCCAAGGTTTGGACTAGAAAACATCTCTCCTTAGCTGCCTTAAGAGGGAACAAAGGCTCCCCCCCTTCTCCAAGGCAGAGCTGCAGGGGAGGATACAATCCCTAAGCTGAAGCGATGGCTCCCAGCACAATACCTGGCCAACGTCACCTCGTGACACCTGTGGGCAGCCCCCAGCTTTCTGCTCCGGCATCAGCAGCAAGGCAGCAAAAGGACAATCCCTGCCTCACAGCTGAGCCTTTTCAAGGCCTAATTATCCACTGCCCCTCCCCCCCACTCTACAAAATCTGCACCTAAATTTCCAGTCTGAATTTCTCTAATCTTCAGCTTCCAAACGCCTGGTTTACAGGCTGCTCTTTCTTCTGCTAGATGAAAGAGCAATCTCCACCAGAGAGCTCTTGCCCCCAGAGGTACGTGCAGGAGCTGATAAAGGCCCCTTTCACCTCTGCTCAGATAAATCAAAGAGACAGAGCCGCTGCAATCTCTCACTTCCAGACTTGTTTCTAGGCATTGCATTGATCTGATCACTCCTTGCTGACCCTCTCCTATTTTCCAGCATCCTCCGAGGCACAGACACCGGGAGCACATAAAAGCCGGGTGACAGACCCTCACTCCACAAAGGCAAAGCCTTTTCCTTACTCCTTCTCAATATTTCTCACTTGGGCTTTCAGGAGCTGCATCCACCTTAACAGCCCCACAGCGGCGGGGAGGCAGAGCCCCGTCCCATCAGCCCCCCCCCGTGCTCCCCCTGAAGGTCAGGGTCTGTTGAGCCCCAAGTCCCGTTGGCTGCATGGCCAAGCCCCAGCGCTGCTGCTGAGGTGGCGGCACTGGCCACAGCCCGGAGGAGCTACCGGCACCACGCTGGGGGTGACGGCTCTGCCCACCCCGTACCGACCTTTGCAGCTCCTCCTGTCCTCAGCCAGCTGGAAGGAGTTGTTGCAGTAGCAGGCTGGTCCGCTCGGCGTTGGCACGCAGTGGTGCTGGCAGGCCAGGGCAGTGCAGTTTGCTAATTGTTCTGAGGAGACAGGGAAGATGGACGAGGATGTCACTGATGTGCAAGCAGGGATGCACATCAGGATCAGGGTCAGGAACAGGATGGATGCCCCGGCCCCAGCACCGGGTGAAGGGACCCCCCCAGGCACCCCCCCAGGTTTTGCTGGGGACCTCCACACTGTCCCCTGGTGGGGAGGAAAGGACCGAGACCCTCAGCAGAGGGAAGGGAGGCTGTAATGGATACACAGCTGCTCCACGAGAGGTGGGTCTGAGCAGCATCAACCGTCCCCCAAAACTGCTGACTCGATGCCACTGCCCACCAGGAGCCCACTGTGGCCGCGGCCAGCCGAGACCCGGTGCTCCTTGCGCGGGAGAGCGGTGCGGGACTTGGCTCCAGGTTATCCGAGGGGATGTGGATCTCAGGGAGACTTCAGGGCGACCTTATCCACCACATCCTCTCCATAGCAACCTCACTCTAACCAGGGCTGCAGGGAGCCCGGGGACCGCTCCACGCCAGTGATGCTGCCGTGCAGGCAGCGGAGGAGCACTCGGGCAGGCAGCCGGCTGCCAGACGCACCGGAGAGCCGGGAGCTCACAGCCGCTGCCCCCCTGCAGAGGCAGCACCACCCCAAACGCCAGGGTCAGGGTCGGGTGGTCCCAGGGCGAAGCTGTGGCTGCCCGGCTCACCGCCACCGGAGGCTTCACTTCTATCAGCGGTCATAATAAACACCAATAAAGCCCCCACCTGCCCAGCACTGCCAATGGGCACGGGGAGGCCAGGGCTGCCCACCCCGCTCCATTGATAAATGGCAGCAGCCTCCAACTTCATCAAGGTAATTTAGCAATGGGCCTCCTTAGCCTGATGCGAGGGAGTTGCTGTCAGCCTTTTGCTGGGAGTTGGTTTACGCTGGGTTTTATTTTCTCCCCTCCTCTCCTTGCCCTGCCTGACCTGGTCACACTCAGAGAGCGTTGAACTGGGTCCCAGCAAATCTGCCAGCGGAGGGGAAACTGCAGCCGCCCAGCCACGAGCCCCTCCAAACCAAAACCATCCGGCCCTTCCCACGTCCCCCTTCGCAGCCGGAGCTAGACAGGGCAGCAGGGCCCAGGCGCTGCAAAAATCCTGCCCCTCACATGTGGAACCGTTTAATAAGCCAGGCAGGGCCCAGCTGAGTTGTTTACAAGGTTTATCAGCTTTGGCAGGCCCAGCTATTCATTTCAGATTCTTATCTCTCAGCTAAAGCACCACATGCATCCGAAAAAAAAGAGTAACCCCCAAGAGTGCCAGGTCTGCAGGAGGGGGGTGATGGGGGCTCTGATGGCATTTCCACCCCCGTGGATGTCTGCAAGGGCAGCGGAGGGGGCTCCCCGGCTCCCAGGCGTGTCTCTGCATCTCTGCAGGGACACCTCTGTAGGACAAACCACCCGCCCGCTGCAGAGGGAGGGAGCGGCTCCAGGCAGAGCCCAGGCACAACGGGCAGCGAGGTGATGGGCATGGGACCGCACGAGGTGATGGGCATGGGACCGCATGAGGTGATGGGCATGGGACCGCACGAGGTGATCGGCATGGGACCGCACGAGGTGATCGGCATGGGACCGCACGAGGTGATGGGCATGGGACCGCACGAGGTGATCGGCATGGGACCGCACGAGGTGATGGGCATGGGACCGCACGAGGTGATGGGCATGGGACCGCACGAGGTCATCGGCATGGGACCGCACGATGCTCCAGCAGCCGGAGCACGAACGGGGGCGGCAGCTCGTGTCCCCAGGCCGGGGGCTCACAACCAGCTGCAAAATGCCTCCCCGGGGCGGCACCGGCGGCTCTCCCCCGCCACGGGCCGGCGGGCAGGGGGGACCTCGGCATCCAACACAAGCACTAGTGAGGGCTTACGTCCCCAACGTGCCCAAACCTGCAAGCAGCATCTGTCCTGACGCGGGGCCTGCCTGCACCCAGCCCTCGCCTCGTGCACGCTGGTCACGTGCTGCCCAGCTGTGAAAATTCAGATACCGCTTAAGTAATGAGAACTATTAGCGAAATATTAATTGTCAGCTCGGGCACAACTGCAGAAGCTGCCCCGGGCTCCTCCCGTGGGAGCTGGGCAGCGGAGAGGAGCAGCTCAGTCCCAGCTCTGGGGCAGGGCAGGAGGGAGCCCTTCAGGGCAGGGTGTCCCACACCTGGTTCAGGCTGAGCAGGGCAGGAGCCCTCCGCCCCAGGCAAAGGAAGGGCTGGGGAGAAAAGCACGTTCACTGCTCGCCCAGAGTCTGCAGAGACCCAGCTCCAGGGGTCAGCCCAGGACATGCATTTCTAAGCGACTAATCTGTGCACC
Organism: Phalacrocorax carbo; assembly: GCF_963921805.1. Lineage (NCBI taxonomy): Eukaryota > Metazoa > Chordata > Aves > Suliformes > Phalacrocoracidae > Phalacrocorax > Phalacrocorax carbo. The sequence continues at coordinate 386,819 of NC_087539.1, forward strand.
AGCAAGCCGGCGCACACTGATTTAGGGAGAGTTTTCCAGCAGGATTAGCAACCGGGGGCAGGCCAGGAGGGGGACAAAGCTCCTGGAAATTAGGAAAAAAACATACTGGTATCTCTTATCTGAACCAGAACCCCAGCCCTCCAAGCTTTTAAACCCAGGAGACAATGCAGCTATTTAATGGCCTGCAGGCTCAGGAATGATGGGCATTTCACTTGCAAGCGGCTCTGGCTAATCTCTAGATCTGCTACCAGGCAGCCCGGCGCTGAGCTGCCCCTGCGCCCAGCCAGCCGGGAGAGGGGAGCACGGAGCGTGGTGGCACCAGTGCAAAGCCATTAAACAAAACCAACGTGGAGCTTACACCGTTCAGCCAGAAACCAGGGACAAACGGGGACCTTGTGACTCTTACCATGGCAGAGGAGGAAAGGAGGCAAGGACGATATCTCGTGGGGCACCCCCCCTACCCACAGCCCCTCTTTGACCCCCATGGCCCCCCGGACACCTACCCCGACAGTGCGGCCCCTCGTCGGAGCCATCGAAGCAGTCGTGGAGCCCGTTGCACAGTTTGCTCATGTGAATGCACAGCTCTGTGCCCAGGCAGTTGTGCTCATTGGGCTGGCATCGAGACACCTTGCTCTGAGGACCTGCAAGACAGCAAAAGGCAGAACTGTCACCGAAGGGAGACCGTGATGGCTCTGCAACCCCACTGCCTCAGGGAAGCACCCGAAACCTCGAGGGAACTCTTGGCCCCTTCAAGCTCCTCTGCCATGGCTCTCCAGCAGTGGCCATCACCCGCTGGACATGGCCTCGCACAGCGAGATTTTGGATAAAAGCTCTTAAGGCAGATGCAGGGGTTCAGGGAACCTCGCATTCCCCAGGAAATTGGTGGGCACATTTTTGTGTAGCTGACAGCAGGCAAGCACTGTGCTGGTAGCAAGCATGTGAACACACTTTGATACCCTCTGCCCAGATGTATGTTAAGTCCTCCTTGGTTTGGATTCCCCTGCCCGGCACATGGCCCAGAGCAAAAGCAGCACCCACCTAGCAAGGCCAGTCCCAAATCCTCAGCTCAAGACCAGAAAAGGCCACCAGAAAATGCTCAAACCAGGCTCTGCCCCCTCCAGCACCCCCAGCTCTCCCCGGAGGAAGCTCATCTGGAGCAAACTTCCCCTTTTCCATCACCTCCACCGACCAGCCTGAGCAGGAGCATCACGCCAGAAGGAGGGAGACCCGGAGCAGCCAGGGTGGAACAGGACCCTCTGCCCAGCCCCAGAGAGAGTCAGTGGACGCATGCCCACTCTCGGGAATGAGCCAGGTTGACGGGCTGGGGTCCCAGGAGGAGGGTGACCCCGGACCTCAGCAGCCCCAGGCTCCCTGTTTCGAGCCACATCCACACTGGGCTGCCCAGACACACAGCTCTGGGCACCCCTCACTGCTGGGAGGGCTGGAGGCATGCAGGGTCAGGCAGTGCCACCCCAGCCCCCCGCTGCCCCAGGCACTCCCTCAGGTGCCAACACGCTCTTTTTGTGCCACCGAGCAGGCAGGCTTGCAGGGGGTCGTTAAGAACCAGGGCTACAGGACACAAGAAGCCTTAATCTCCGTTATTAACTAGAAAAATTACAAAGGAAGCAAGGTTTTATTTTTAAGCTTCTCTGAAAAGCAGCATGGCACCGAGACAAACAACAAAATACACCATAAATTGATTAACATCCTGAAACCCTATTAAAAGCTCCAACATCCCGGTTCCAACGCCGCTTCACCCCAGGCTGGAAGGCAGCTGCCTGGGGTCACGCACCGATGGCGAGCCCCGACACAGCGCTGGTGCAGCGCGGGCTCGGCAGCAGTGGCCCACCGGCACGGCACAGCACACAGACCAGAGCTCTGCAAAGCCCGACTCCCCTGCACAGGCTCTCCTCTCCTCTCCTCCCTGGCCCCAGACTTAGGTTTCACTTTAGGGCTGAATACACAGCGTTTCGCCAGCTCTCACTGAAGCCACCAACACGCCTCCGGTGAGTCAACAGCCGCACAAAGGCGGAACACTAAAATCCCATTTTACGATGAGATGGTGGCTGTTTATGCCTTGCCCTCACATCCGCAGGGCAGGCCGCACATCAGCCCCGCTGGCAGCAGGGATGGTGGCAGAAATAGCTCCCCGAGCTCCCCGCGGACCGCCCCGTCCTTCGCAGCAGGCAAAGCACCAGGTGAGCACCGAGAAGGGCACCTGCAGCACATCACGCGCCAAGCACTTTGTCCAGGCACAGTCCCGTTTTAGACAGCTATTGAGACCAGCAGTCACCTTCATCTAAGACTCCACCGGCGGAGTCTGTCCTAAATAAGCTTAAACTCCCCTTGGAGAGGCGCGTTACGTCACTCGCAGCTCGCAGGGTCCAGCCCAGCGCTCCACGTGCCAGCACATCCTCATCCAGCAACGGTTCCTGTCCCGCCACCACGCTCCTGGCCAGCGAGGGCTCGGTCTCGCTCCCTGCGAGCTGTCACTGCCGAGCTACACTAGACATGCTTTTAACCTTAATGCACAGGCCCCCAGCAGCTGCTGCTCCCGCCGGGGCCGGGGAAGGGGCACTGCAAACCCCAGGGGAGGAATGTGGGGATCGCAAACACCCCGGGGCCGGCGGGGGTAGCCCTGCCTCTTGCCTCCAGCCCAGCAGCTCAACCCCAGCCTGGGCCGCACCGGTGCTTCTCCCCCAGCCTCGTGTCCCCCCTGCCATCCCTGCACCCCAGCCCGTTTGCAGCACGCAGCTGGCATAACTAATGTGAGCCAAGGTCAAATCCTGGGGGTGGCTCCTCTCAGATGGAGCCTTCTCCGGTTTAGCCTGAGCCCCTTCTGCAGGAGGCAGCTGCAGGGGCACTGCCCCAGGGACCGGCAGGGCTTGCACTGCCTGCGCAACCTGCGGCGCAGCCAGCAGCAAGGACAAGGGAGGAGGAGCCCGTCCCACTCTGCTGGGCAAGGGCCAAAGGGAGTTTGGATGAGGGGTGGATGGGACCCGCTGGCTCCAACCCTGTGGTTCTCCTGATCCTGGACAACACCCCTTAGCGTGTCCCAGGCAGGCACCTTTGCACATCCATCCCTCCATCCTCTGTCCTCCAGACTATGAAACAGCAAATTGCTACTCGAGGAGCAGATGGAGCAGGCTGGGTTTCTCCGCTGCCCTTCCCAAAGGCGCCAAAGCCTTTGCAGAACTAAAATCCAGCAGGAAATCTTCAACAAGCCACCTCACGGGCCGGCAGGCTGCTGCTCCTGCAGAGATGGGCAGGAGGTGCCCACAAAAGCCCCTGCTGACAGCAGGCAAACACTGCATCTTGCAGAAAGGTTCCCCAGCCTGCCACAGTGAAAACTTCATCCCCTTTCATTTATCCGTTTTGTGCAAAGTGACTACCTCTGGGCTGCTGACACGTGCATGCCCCTTCTTGCACAAGTCGTGCCCGAAGAACGGAAATCTAACACGCTCCAGATGCCAGATCACCCCCCTGCACACAGGCTGCGTGTAAGACACATTCCAGTATGTTTCCAGTTAGCCGACTGGCTTGGCACTGGGGTGATGGGCTCCTCCAGGACGGGGGATGCAGAGCTCAGGACTCCCAGGCTCCACCGCAGCCATTGGGCACCCAGCAGACGATTCCCAGGAGAATTTCTTACAAGGTGCCACTTCAGGGCTTTTGTTTTTCACAGAGGGCTGCCCAACAGCACTATCTGGGCACCAAGTAATTGCAAATTAAGGGTTAATTAAATAGTATCAATATATGGGCTGAAAGAATGAAGGCACTGAAATGAAGTGCACAGTTCATCAGTCAAAACTGATCTGCCTTGCCCATTATTCCCCTGCAAAGAGCTTGGATCAAACTACTTATCACAAACAGGGCAGGATTAATCTACAAGCCACTTTGTTTGCTTTTGACTGTGTTGGTGCACTAATAAATGAGCCAATTTATTACATGTGACAAGCTTGTGGTACACCCCAAGGAGCTGAATTAGACAAGAATTTTTAACCTCTAAAAACCACTTAGGAAAAAAAAAAGAAGGAAAGAAGAAAAGGAATTCTTCCTCCTGTAAATGCAGCCTGTAGTTGATTCGGCAAGAGCCCAAGAGACACAGACATGGGAGTACGGGACAAAGGAACCGGCGGGAAGAGCTGGGAGCGGGACGGTCCCGCTCGCCCCGCCGGGACGGACGGCAGCGCCAGCAGCCAAGCACCAGCGGAGCTTGGGCAGGGAAGGTCCCGTTGCTGCCTCCCAGCTGCGCCCGGCACCAGTGCCGCAGGAAAAGGAGAGCAAAGGCTTTGCAGAAAACGGGCTCGCTCGAGACACGTCCGAACCCGACCAGGGCCACGCCATCGACAGATCCAGCACCAGGCCAGCGCGGCGAGACGAGATTTGAGACCTCCTGGGCCCTCAGACCAATGAACCTTCTGATGCTGAATCCCTGCAAACATCCAAGCGACCAAAGGCCACCGACCCGCAGATTCGTCTGCAGCGAAGCAAACAGTGCCGCTGTCGCACGGCCGCAGGAACGTGAGCCGGCGGCTCGGCTGTCCCGCTTGCAGGCAAACCCCCAGCCTGGCCAGGGCACCCAGCTGAGCCGGGAGGGCTCCAGGCACGAGGCCAGCCAGGACGCAGCAGCCAGATGATGGCTGTAGCTCAGCCATGGCAAATCCATTTCTCAGAGCCCCTCATCTCCTTTGATTTTCAACAGGATGGAGGCTCTTGTCCAAGTTTTCTTCCCCCCGGGAAAGCTCCATGGAGTGAAAAACCCACTGACTGGGCAAGAACCCGGTACGAGCCACTCACACAGACGTGAGCACAGCACCGAGCTCGGAAAGGGAATTCTTCCTATGCTCAGATAACACGTGAGCAGAGCCAGCAAATACTTAAAAGGATTCCCCAGGGAGGAAAACCTCACACATAATAGACAGCATTTCAAGAGACTCTGACATGAGTACATTAGTGCAATGTAAATAACCCTGCTGTGCTGCCAGGGCGCAAAAGGGTGCGCCAAGCAGCATGCAAGAGCCTCGTTTGCAGCCTGGGCTTAAAAAAAGAGATTAAATAATAGTAATAAAAGTCATCCTCTCCCTGCCAAAAAGATAAGGAGGATGAGAGCCTGCTGGAAGCCTCAGTGCTGAAGTGGCATGAGAAAAGCTTGCCTGGCAATCCCGGAGATACCGGGTTCCGCACCCTGCGTGCGCCGACAGGTCAGGCTGCACTCACGCGAGCCTGGGCAGGAGCAGGCAGGCAGCAACCGCCGTTCGTAGCCCCTGCCCGTGGGAAAGGCACCGATGGGCGCAGGCAAGTGCCAGCCCAGAGGTGCACAAGCACCGCACCGAGCGCTGCCCAGCTACTGGCGCGGAGGAGCCAGCGGCGATGGCCGCTGCCCCAACCTCCACGTCCCGGAGGGTGCAGCGTCTGCCTGGCTCCCTCCCAGCGCTCCCCAGGCTAGCGTGGTCTTGGGGCTGAAAGTGGGAACTTGGGGAAGGTGAACAGAGCCCCTCAGAAAGGTCAAGCCCCTCCAGGTCCCCAAACCTCAGTGGTCGCTTCTGAAGCTGGGGAGGGAACTGCTCTCCAAGAAAAGAGCATTTCCAAAGTTTAGGGTCTGCAGTGGTGATGGAAACTCAAGGACTCTGTCCCACAAGCAATAGCAGGGCGAGGAGAGAGAAAATGCTGGGCTTTGGTCTATGCCTCGCAAGAAGCTCCCACTGGCCTGTCCTGGAAGCGCTGCGCACGTACTGAGGGGCACGCGGTTAGCGGGAGCCCCGTGCCCCCCAGGGAACAAGCCTCCCTCCTCCAGCAGGAGCTGCGAGTGCTCGAGCACTCGGGGACTCTGAGCAAACCTGAGGGCGTCTTCCTACCTCCGCCCCCCCAAGGCCACAGCTGCCAGCCAGACAGAGGCGAGGTGCATCCACGGAACGGCTGGACGCTGCTCCTGGGACCGGGCACCTCACTGGCCCGCGCGGTCAGCGGTGGGGGATGCTCGCAGCCCTGCTGCGGAGGGCACAGGGGCTTTCCAGCTTTCACCAGGGCGGCAGCAGCCAGAACAGGCAGGTGCGGTTCTGCCTTCCCCATCCAGGGGGGAGACTGCCAGCCCCCACCAGTGGTGCCTTCACAGTGAAGAAAGAGGAAGAAGAGGGAGAGGGAAAAGCATCCGAGGGGTCCGTTTTCCGTTCACCTGTCTGTGTGGATGGAGGGGCGATGGAGCGAGCACAGACACGCGCAGCAAGCGGAATACGTCAATCAGGACGGATTTCTTCCAGCTGGGGAAGGGCCTCTGAGTCCTCCCGCAGTAATTTTCCAGGGCTGCTGATTGACTGGAGCCAGACAGCCCATCCCAGCCCCCTCATCCCTCCCACGGAGGGGACGGTTGCATCATTTTGCCTTAAGAAATAAATAACCCCGGTGCCGAACCAGAAACTGCTTTGGAGGAGACCTTTATGCCAAGTACAGCATGAAGCAGGAGTCTGAGAAGGATCTCTGGGCCAGAGGACGAGAGGGTTTTGCTGGTCACTGGTGAGCAGTGGCAGGATGAAGCCGGCTATGACTGTCCTGCCAGCCTGGCATCTCAAGGCCGCTGTCCTGACACAGTAAAACAACCTAATGAGGTTGGTCCTGCAAGGCAACAAGAGCAGCACAGCCTCCCTTCTCAGGCAGAAGGAGAAACTGGGACGCAGGGAGAGGCGGTTCCTTGCTCCAGCCCAGCCAGAGCCGAGGCCCTGGCACAGTGCGGTGCAGCGGGACCAGCACCCCCGCCATCCCTGCCATGGCTCTGGCTCGCTCCCCCGTCCAGGCGCACGCGCCCCAGCCCTTGCGCCCCGTCTAACCCAGCCCAGTTCCACGTTTGCTTCTGAAACTGAGACCCAGCTGCCCCGACCGAGGCGGGAGCATCCCCGGCCCTGGGGCCACCGGCACCGCTGCGGCGGAGCGGCTCCAACAGCCCAGGACAAGACCAGCAAAACCAACACAGCATCCTAACCCAAACACACCTGGGGGCCTGCTCCCCAGGGCCCTCAGAGATCTCCTCCTTCCCTTCAGCTCAGCCCTGGCTCCAAGCAGTCATTAAATGCCAGGCACCAGAGGCAGAGCCGCTTGAAGGGCTGCAGCTGCACCAGAGCTGACCCCATGCAAGCGCAGCCCCTGCCCAGCACCACAGTGTGTTGCATCCTCGCATCCAGGACTCTGCCTTCCTCACGTAAATCAATTTTCATGGAAAAAGAAAAAAAATAAATAGATAAATCAGCGATACTCCGTTCCCAGGAGGTTGTTCTGTTATGATGGGTCACAGGCCCAGAGTCAGAGGCCCTGGGAGCAGTGGTTAGGGAGATAAAAGGAGGACGGACAGCTGGACGGCTTGGACTCCTGCCACGAGTGGTACCCACCCCCCGAGGTCCTGTGGACTCCTGCTACTATGGGAGAAACAGGAGCTGAGGTAGAGCGGTTGTGCGATGCCGCCTGTTTGGGACCCTGGAACGAGCGTGCAATGAGAGAAGGGATGAAACAAAACCAAAAGAACATTATTAGGAAGGAAAGGCATACATACATATATCGGGTGATTCATCCGAGCCATCCGGACAATCCTTTTCCCCGTCACAGCGCCAGCCCTTAGATATGCACGTAATCTGATCTTTGCATGCAAACTGTTTAGGGCTACATGTCTTCGGTGCTGGATGAGAAAAGAAATAACGATAATAAACAAGATCAGTTTCTTCCCAAAGACAAGTTATTTAAAAAAAAATAAAATTTAAATTAAGGACTAGATTGCTTTTAGTTTGATTTCTTTCTAATGGCTCAGCAAAAGTTTTAGCCTGGCATCAGATCCATCAACCTTGCCCCTAAGGAAAGGAGAAAATTTAAACTGAAGCATTAATTACACTGCGAGAAAACAGAAACCGAGATCCATGATGCGCTAACAGATTTTAAAGATCATTTAACTTGGATGAATTAGCTCCTGGGAGCCAAAGGCGGTTTATTTTCTATGCTAGACAGTAAAAAAGACAAGGAAAAAAAATAAGAAAACCCAAATGAGAACAAATTAAAAAGTAACATTTTTAAATCACAAAGACAGCATGAGCAGCAGCAGCAGCAGGAGGACGGGTTCTCCATCCATCCTGCGCCCAGGAAAGATACATGGGCAGGGCTGGGACACACTCCAAGGGGAGGGTCGGCGACCCCCACCCTCCCAGGATGCGCAGAAATAAAACAAAGTCATACCAAACCAGCAGGAAAACCTAAAGCGCAGGGCACAGAACCAGCCCGAACCCCGGGGACAGGAGCAGGGCTGGGAAGAACCCTGGTGCCCCCTCCCCCGGGGGGCTCTGGGCCAGCGTGTGCCCTCCCCCTGCTGAAACTGGCACCTCGAGGAGGCTGGCTGCAATGGGGGGGGTCACTGCACACACACCCCCTCCCCAAGCACAGGCTGCAATGGGGGGGGGGTCACTGCACACACACCCCCTCCCCAAGCACAGGCTGCAATGGGGGGGGTCACTGCACACACACCCCCTCCCCAAGGGCAGGCTGCAATGGGGGGGGGGTCACTGCACACACACCCCCTCCCCAAGCGCAGGCTGCAATGGGGGGGGGTCACTGCACACACACCCCCTCCCCAAGCGCAGGCTGCAATGGGGGGGGTCACTGCACACACACCCCCTCCCCAAGCACAGGCTGCAATGGGGGGGGTCACTGCACACACACCCCCTCCCCAAGCGCAGGCTGCAATGGGGGGGGTCACTGCACACACACCCCCTCCCCAAGCACAGGCTGCAATGGGGGGGGGTCACTGCACACACACCCCCTCCCCAAGCGCAGGCTGCAATGGGGGGGGGGTCACTGCACACACACACCCTCCCCAAGCACAGGCTGCAATGGCGGGGGGGGGTCACTGCACACACACCCCCTCCCCAAGCGCAGGCTGCAATGGGGGGGGGTCACTGCACACACACCCCCTCCCCAAGCGCAGGCTGCAATGGGGGGGGTCACTGCACACACACCCCCTCCCCAAGCACAGGCTGCAATGGGGGGGGGGTCACTGCACACACACCCCCTCCCCAAGCGCAGGCTGCAATGGGGGGGGGGGGTCACTGCACACACACCCCCTCCCCAAGCACAGGCTGCAATGGGGGGGGGGGGTCACTGCACACACACACCCTCCCCAAGCACAGGCTGCAATGGGGGGGGGTCACTGCACACACACCCCCTCCCCAAGCACAGGCTGCAATGGGGGGGGGTCACTGCACACACACCCCCTCCCCAAGCACAGGCTGCAATGGGGTGGGGGTCACTGCACACACACCCCCTCCCCAAGCACAGGCTGCAATGGGGGGGGGGTCACTGCACACACACCCCCTCCCCAAGCACAGGCTGCAATGGGGGGGGTCACTGCACACACACCCCCTCCCCAAGCACAGGCTGCAATGGGGGGGGGTCACTGCACACACACCCCCTCCCCAAGCACAGGCTGCAATGGGGGGGGGTCACTGCACACACACCCCCTCCCCAAGCGCAGGCTGCAATGGGGGGGGGGGGTGTCACTGCACACACACCCCCTCCCCAAGCACAGGCTGCAATGGGGGGGGGTCACTGCACACACACCCCCTCCCCAAGCACAGGCTGCAATGGGGGGGGGTCACTGCACACACACCCCCTCCCCAAGCACAGGCTGCAATGGGGGGGGTCACTGCACACACACACCCTCCCCAAGCACAGGCTGCAATGGGGGGGGGTCACTGCACACACACCCCCTCCCCAAGCACAGGCTGCAATGGGGGGGTCACTGCACACACACCCCCTCCCCAAGCACAGGCTGCAATGTGGGGGGGGGTGTCACTGCACACACACCCCCTCCCCAAGCGCAGGCTGCAATGGGGGGGGGGTCACTGCACACACACCCCCTCCCCAAGCGCAGGCTGCAATGGCGGGGGGTCACTGCACACACACCCCCTCCCCAAGCGCAGGCTGCAATGGGGGGGGTCACTGCACACACACCCCCTCCCCAAGCACAGGCTGCAATGGGGGGGGGGTCACTGCACACACACCCCCTCCCCAAGCGCAGGCTGCAATGGGGGGGGGTCACTGCACACACACCCCCTCCCCAAGCGCAGGCTGCAATGGGGGGGGTCACTGCACACACACCCCCTCCCCAAGCGCAGGCTGCAATGGGGGGGGTCACTGCACACACACCCCCTCCCCAAGCACAGGCTGCAATGGGGGGGGTCACTGCACACACACCCCCTCCCCAAGCGCAGGCTGCAATGGGGGGGGGGGGTCACTGCACACACACCCCCTCCCCAAGCACAGGCTGCAATGGGGGGGGGTCACTGCACACACACCCCCTCCCCAAGCACAGGCTGCAATGGGGGGGGGTCACTGCACACACACCCCCTCCCCAAGCGCAGGCTGCAATGGGGAGGGGGGTCACTGCACACACATCCCCTCCCCAAGCGCAGGCTGCAATGGGGGGGGGGTCACTGCACACACATCCCCTCCCCAAGCGCAGGCTGCAATGGGGGGGGGTCACTGCACACACACCCCCTCCCCAAGCACAGGCTGCAATGGGGGGCGGGGGGGTCACTGCACACACACCCCCTCCCCAAGCGCAGGCTGCAATGGGGGGGGGGGGTCACTGCACACCCCCCCGAGCGCAGGCTGCACGACTCCCCCTTCACCGAAGGGCTGCGGTTAGAAGGGAAGGCAGAGACCCTCGGCCGGCCCCGGCGCTGCCGGGCGGTGCTTTGCCTGCCAGCCGGCGCTGCGCCGAGGTGCCTTTTGGCCAACGCGGGCGGGGGGCGGGGGGCAGCACCAAACGTGAGAAAACCGGGCGTGTGGCCGTACAGGTAACACACAGCGTGGGCACCAGAGCCAGCTGGCTCAGAGGTGCTGCCAAGGCAGGGCCGGCAGCGGAACCTCAGGTAAGAGCTGCAGTCGGGAAGGGTCGAAATATAATGAAGCCGTGATGGCTTTGAACCCAACCCGCTGCGCCGGGGGCTCCCGGGCGAGGGCCGCTGCCCCGGCACGCCGCAGAGTCCGGCACCCACAGGGCCACCGGCTCAGGCTATCTTCTTGCCGGCCTTTCAGCATTTCACTTTCTTCCCAGAGATCCATCTCTGCAGCGAATGCTTCCGCACAGATTGCGGCTTTTGCTCTGAACGGCGAGCCCGAGCTCTTGGGAAGGCAGGAAATCTTGAAAACCCGATGAAACGCAACTGTGAATGTTTGTTAAAAGCAAAGGCAGTCAAAGACATGCAATCCCCTAAACATTTATCTTGTGTCATCCCTAGTCTTCTGCTAAATTCCCTGCTCCAAGGATCCACGTAGGCTTTCGCTCAGGCCACAGAAGGAGCGTCTCGCCAGGCAGCACCATGGGCAGGAGCTGCGGCCGGCGCTGCAGCTCGTTTCACGCGTTTCATGACCCAGCCAGGTCCAGGCAGCTTCTGCCCAGTCTGCAGTGGGGATGCTGCGAGGGAAGAAGGGGAAGGTCCGGTCCCCAGTCCAAATCCCAGTTTCTAAAGGGTGGGGGGAACTCTACCCACCACACAACAATGCTAATTATTCCTCAGACCTGCGAAAGGGGTTTTTTTTATGTCATTTGGATTGACTGAAGAGTTCCACCTCCTACAAACCTCGCTTCCCTTATGTCTTTAAAGCATCAGCATTGATAACGTGGGATATTGTTGCTCAGAGGGAAAGGCTGGACACCATGACAGGAGCTCAGCGCAATCAAGATGGAGACTGGATGTATCAAAATGGATGAAACATCCCCAACTATGAGCAGATGCCTCCCCCTCCACCGCCCCCCACACCTTCTTTAGGTGAGGGATGACTTGGAGACGAAGCCTGTCCCCTTCCTCCTGCAGGACGCAGCAGGGCACGCAGAGTGGGAGCTCAGGGACAGGTGCCCCCTGCAACCAGCTCTCCTCCGAAGCTGGCTCTGCCACCCCCTCTTCCCAGAGGAGCTCATCTTCCGCCTCCATCTCCCAGCCACAAGCGTACCAAATGCAAGATTCATTAAGAAAACCACAGCAAAGAACCGACGCTCCCTTCGATTTCCTGCTCTCCCGCATCCTCCCAGGTCTCCAGCAGCCACAAAGTGACCTACGGCTGCCGCAACCGCCCAGCCGACCGCAACTGCACCCAGGAACCCGCCAGGCCAACAGCGGCCGCCGTCTTCCCCCCCCCGAGCTCAGCCCCCAGCCCCCTACCTGCCTCCTGCCCACTGAGGGGAGCAGGCCGATCTGGAAGAGGAGGGCAAACCCCTGGCAAGTGGTTCCCAGCCTGCTGCCCCATCCCAGCCGCTCACAGCCCTGCAGGGCTGCGTCTACACAGTTAGAGAAACCTAGAGCCAGGACAGGACCTCGTTTTGCACTGGAGGCACCAGTCCTGGAGCAGAGATGCTCACCAGCAGCACAGAAGGTTGGCCCCTCGCTCCAAGATGTCATCCCTAAGCACCAGCACCTACACCTTGCAGAGTAGCCCCGTCTCCAGGGCTGGCTGCGCTTGGACTGGAGCAGAGCAGGTCCTCCTGCCGCTGGCAGCGCTTCCCCCGTGCAGGAGCAGAACACGTGGGATTTCTTCCAAGCACTGAAACATCATACTTTGTCAGGCTGCAGCTGTCAGGCTGCAGAGGTGTCATGGCTTTCCTCAAGGAAAGCACTCCCCAAGGACAGGTACCCTGCTCACACCCACCCCCCTCGGAGGCGGCGATGCTCCAACTCCGTCCTTCCCTCGGTGCAGGCAGACCCCAGGGAGCAGCCCTGCCACTCCTTGCAGCCACAGGGCACGTTAACCTGCTGTAAAGCTGCACCCAAACCCAGCTCAAACCACCGGCTGCCCCCCTCCACCATTCCCGAACGCTTCGGCAGCACGAGGCCTCGAGGTTTCTAGAGCGGCTTTTGCGCCACGGCTGCTGCGGCTCCATGCGGAGGGAGGGAAGGAAATCGTTCCCCTCTCAGCAGCCAGCTTCTCCAGGCTCCTCGGCCACCCCGCGCACTTTCTGTTCTTGCACAGCATGTTCCCAGCGAGTCAAATGGCCCCAGAGTAAGTGTCGAGATGCCTCAGTGCCAGGTGGACAATTAGAGAAGGTGTCTGTTAATGCATCCTTCACATGGAGCCAAATTTCTTTCCGAAGGGCAGGCGGCCGCACCAGCAGAAGTGGCAATGGCAGCGGAGAGCGGAGCTCCAGCTCTGGGTCAGAGAATAAAGGCGCCTTCATGCAGCACACAATGGCTGGCTCAGAGCAGGGCCCGGACAGCTGCGAGAGCCGTCCGCGGAAAACACGTCCCTCTTTGGCAGTCGGAGGAAAGATCCCTGCTTAAAACGAATTCAGAGAGGACAGAGGGGAAAAAATTGTGCTAAACAAATGGCAAAAAAAAAAAAAAAAAAAGCGCTATTTGGGTGCAAGAAAGGAGATCCTTCTTGTCTGGTACGGGGTGGGAGCAGACCCCGCAGCAGGGGCGTGGAGCGGCCGCGGGGTCTCCCCAGGCGGGATGGGGACCGAGAGCCCGGCTGCGCCTCCGCTGTCCCACGGAAACAGGCAGCTGGAGGCTTCCACGTTAGAGTGCAGCAGGTTGGGGAAAAGGGCTGCTAAAGAAACACAACAAAACACATTTCATTTTTGCCTAAAGCAAGAAATTGACACTTCCATTTAAACGGACTATTTTAGGAGGCCAGTGAGCAGGAGGTCTTCACCTTGAGCAGAACCCAAATTACCTTCAGCGCACAGACGAATACAGCATGAAAACCTAGAGAGACTGGAAGCAAACCACAAAAATATTACAGAACTCCTTCCCTGAGCAAGCCGTACTTTCCTCTTCAGCCCAACTCCTCCTCCCTCCTCCGGAGGAGGTGGCTGGCCGCTACTTTGCAAAGGAAACCGTGCTGGCCATAAATACGGGACTGGAATGAGCGTGATTTGCAAAACAGATGTTCTGGGGGGCGGGAATAAAGTGCAAGAGGGAGAAAAAGAAACGCACTCCACATTCCTCCCAGGTCTCCGTCCCCAGCCACCCCCTCCCCTCCACGCTCGCACACCCCACCTCTCGCGTGGCAAGGAGCCTGCCAAAGCACACACCTCCCGCGCTGCGCAAACAGAGCCGGGCTCACCCCGCACCCAGCGCTGGGGCGCGCGGGGACTCTGCAAACCCGCCAGCACACCGGCACGGCCCCGGCAGCGAGCGGCAGCTTGCCCTGCGCCCGCCAGGACGGACGCAGCAGCCGGGTCCAAGGGGCAGCAGGGAGCCGGAGGTCGGCAGAGCCCCGGCCAGGCACCCTGTGCCCCCCCAGGACCGCCGGAGCAGCGTGCGCGGCACAGCCGGCCGGGCGCTCCCAGCTCCCAAGGCCGCAGAAGTCTGCCAGGTTGGTCTGGAGGTCAAAAGCCGCGCAGGAAACCGCCGGACCCTGCGGCGGGGGGACAGCGAAGCCCCAGCGAGCAAAGGTGGCATCCGCCGAGCTCCAGCCTGTTGAGCTCACCGCCAGCCTGCGTGCATCAGCACGACGGGTGTGCCAACGCATGCCAAGAAGGCTTAACGCACGCCAAGGCACAGGGGAAGCCACTGCTGCGACGTGCTCTGCTCCCACGTACCATTTTGGCCAACTGTGGCCACTTCTGGCGGATTGCCTTTCTTGGGGGAGAGCCTGTCCCACCAGCCTGCTGAACACCGTGTCTTCATCCCACCCTGTTGACTCAGCTCTCAAGACATCACTTGGCCGGAGCATACCGCAACTCCAAGGCCGCTCTCCCCAATAGCAGCCAAGCCTGTGTCCCCCGCAGGACCCCCCCAAAGCGCTGACATGCAGTCCCATGGTACCAAGATCATCCAAGTTACCCAATTAACCAAACACAAAAATCAAGAGTCATCTTATACTTTCATTTTTCATTTTTCTCCCCCACATCATCCATCCTTTGTCCTTGAATTTCAGAAAAAAAAAACGTGATTTGTTCCCTTTTGTGCTTTCAGGACTCTTCAGATCTCCCCAGAGTTTCTCTGCAGCCGTGGGACAGACACTAGGGAAGGATAAAACAGAGAGGCACACGCACCCCTGGGCTCTTTCGTGCTCCCTTGGTTCAGGGTCTGGGGCTTGGTACAGAAGCCATGAGACTGATGCTAAACCCCGCAAATCCCCGCAGGGGCAGTGCAGAAGTTTGTGCAGAATTTGCAAGCTGATGACTAATGTAAATTTGCCAGGTCTTTTGGCTCCAAAAAGCTAGACAGGGTAACAGAGACATTTGAAATAACAAAACCTGAAGTTTGTAAGGCACATTTTTTCAAGAGGAAGGGGAAAGGAAAGCTTATTTGTTTGTTTTGCATTTAAATACGAGATCTCTAAACAGTTCAAATGCATTTTTGCAATTCTTCCATCCGGCCCCCTCTAACGGGAAGATTCAAACCAGACCCGTTCCTCCATCCCAGCCGCTGCTTCCATGAATGACGTTGCTGTGCGCTCCCGGCCATTCCCGCTGGAGAAGCCGCAGGTATGCGCGACTGGGCTGGGGGGGAGGGGCCCATCCAATTGCTAAGTAAATATTGACTTTAAAATACATTTTTTTTTCCCCCTTTTCCTTTCAAGTCTGCCTATTGCATCTAAATCATGAGGCATTAACCTTCTTTAAAAAAAACAAAACAAAAGACAATTTTGAGAAGAAAAGCCCGCCTCTGCTTTGCCAGAGAGACATTTGAACGGCAGCAAAACGCCGTTCATATGAAAGGCTCCAGCTGGAAAAGTGCGCCCCGGCCCAGGATGAGGGCAGTCGGAAGGGCTCCCGGGTGGGTTTGCTGCAGCTCGCCTGATTTTTAGAAACACCAAGGAGGCAAGCTGAAAACAACAACAGAAATCCAACCAAAGGGAAGCACTGGCAGAGGCCCCGACCGCCGCTTCGGGCACTGATCCGGCGCACCCCACGGCATGCCAGCACCTTCCCTGGTTTTTCATCTCTGGCTTCTGCTTGTCTCCCCCGACCTGACGGGGGGATGCTCTCGAGAGCCAGCTGGAAGCTCCCGTCCCATCTGCCCCCAGTCCCACCCCGGGGCACGGCCGGGGCCGTCACCCCACACATCAGATCCCACTGCCAGGAGGGACTGGCAGGATGGGTTCCATCTGCTGCCCGAGAGCCGCCAGATTCACAGGCGGCCCCCCTGAGGCCCCCCCGAGTGTTTAAGCACTCAGCGAGGAGCCTGTCACCCCGCCGGGGACAGCCTGGCCCTCGACCCAGCTGTCCCCAGAGGCCAGTCACGCTCCCAGACAGCCCCTTCCCGCCCCAGCTGCACGGGGCCACGCTCTGCGCAACCTCCCCATCGCCCGCCCGGGCGCTCCCCACGGCAAGGGACACCCATCCCTCCCCACGGGCACGGGGGACGCCAGGGCAAAGACTGGGAGCAACTGGGTTCCGGCACCGGGTGCCCGGGGGTATACCAGGGACGGGGAGCCCGGGACCCCAGCATCCCCCTCCGCTCCGCAGGCAAGCCCGGCTCCCTCGGGGCAGCAGGGTGCCCACGGCTGGGGCAGGGAGAAGCGATGCCACCCAAGGGCGCACGGGAGAAGCGCTGGCAGAGCCCTCGGCACACACCGCCCCAAAGAGCCCCAGCACGGCAGGGTCTGTCCCCGGCACCCACCCGGCACAGCCCCCTGACACCTCCGCACGCGCCCTGGGACGGGATTTCCACCGGCTGCAGGACCTGCCATCGCTGCCTCCCGAACTCAGACAAAGGAGGAAAGGGGTGGGGGGGGGGGAAAGACCGGGGGGAGAAGAACGATGGATGGGCAGGGGGGCGAGAACGTGCCCCTGTGGGAGGATGAAAGATGGAGGCTGCCCAAGAGCATCCATCCCCAGCGGGGAGGGGGAAGGGGAATAAAATCATATCGCGGCTCCCAAGGGCCGCTTTCATCCCCGACAGCACCGCGGTCACCTGACTTCAAACAGATCCAGGGGGAGACGATTTAAATGCGAACATGCATCAGGAAATCTGGACGCGGACGCGCTGGGAGGAATGCGCTCCCCCTGCCCGCCCAGCCCCTTCCCCTCCCGCTCCCGGGGCTCCGGCAGCTCCGCCGCCTTCAGATGAAATCCATTAAAAAAGAAAAAGAAATAAAAATTTGCATTTTAAACCAAATTCAGAAGCTGGGAGATCTGCGCTGGACTGCCATCCCCCTCGTCCCCCTTCTGCCTGTGGCCCCACGGAGAGGTCCACAGAAGAATGAGCTGAAAAATGGCAGGAGATGGAACCAGATGAAACAAATTCACAGCATTTTCAGAACTGGAAAAAAAGAGCTTGATCATACAAAACGTGGTGGGGAGGGGCAGAAGGGGCAGGCTCCAGCCACACAGTGGAGGGTGTTTCAAGGAAGAATCATGGTTTTTTGATTTCTTTCTCTTTTTGCAGCTTATCTGCAATTTAAATGAAAAAAAGAAAAGAAAAGAAAAAAGCATTTGCGGCCAAGAGAAAGGGGCTTAAGTCCTCTCGTTGCCGTTGGACAGGCTGCAGCCGTCCCTGGCTGCTGGCCACCCCTGCCGGGGGGATGCCCTGCTCCCCCACCACCCCTCTGCCAGGTCTGGCCCTTCTCCTCCCCCAGGCAAGGGACGGGGAGGGGGCAGCAGCTGCAGGCAGGAGACCACCCTCCCCAGCCAGAGGGGCTGCTGCAGAGGCTCCCCTGCCTCATCTACCTGCTCAGAAGGTTTTATTCCCTTTATTTATTCTAGCAATAAGAAGTGGGATGTTTATACCCTCAGCAGTTGGGAACCCAAACAGAATATAGTGTTCTGCACTGGAGGCAGTTATTTATGGCTTGTGGCTAAAGCTGATAACGCTTCCTCCAGAGACCTGCCTGCATTGTGCAATAAAGCAATTGCACATTATAGATTAATAGACATTTCATCTGGACAACTGAATCAGTGGGCAGGATGCTGCCGGCCCTCAGCGGCAGAGCCAGGGGCCGAACGCAGCCCGTGGGGGCTTTGGTGGGGCAGGCGGGTGCCGCGCTTCCTCCTGCCCGGGACGGGCATCAGCTCGCCGAGGCTTTCAAAGCGCTGGAGCCAGGCCAAAACCATTGGCCTTAATTCATTAGTCAACTCAATTTTGCTGGCTTCGCAAATAAGGACTTTGTCTGAGATGGGGAAACGGAGCAGAGCAGCTATTGTGCCCCGGGAGCGGGCAGAAAGGGCCCTTTGAGAGGACACTCTGCCGGAATAAAAGTCACTTTTATCCCAGAATAATTAGCGTGCTCTGAGTACACTAATTATTCCAGCATAAAGGGACTTTTATTCCCAAGCAGCAGGTCTGCGTGGGGAGCTGCTCTGGATTCTGGTCCACCTGCCCGTGTGAACGCAGACCCCGCACCAGGGACGACCTGGCCAGGCTGGCTCACGGGGGCCGTGGATGTGGGGACCCACTGGCCACCTTGGGATGGCCACCCCTGCGGGTCCCCACCTGGGTGCACCAAGGGGGTCCCACCCCAGCCGAGGCAGGGAGAAGTCACCCCAGTTGCTCACCCGTTCTGCCCCCCAGGAGACACGGCAGGGCTCCAGGAGGCCAGAGAGTAGCAGGAGTGGGACAAAGACCTGGAGAGCCAGCCCCGTCTCCAGACTCCCAGTCCCCTCCTGAGGTCCTCTGGAGACCCATGCACTGTGGGGAGCATCTCCTGGCTCTGGGGAGGACAAGGTCACAGAGCCACCGTGCCACCCCCTGCTATTTCAAGGTCTCCCCAGGAGAAAACAACTCACAGCAGTGCTGCAACCCTTGCCAGCTCCTGCCAGAGCTCCCTGCCCGCACAGGGCTTTTGGCCGTCACCTGCTCCCTCCCAGTCCCCAAAAGCAAGCCCGACCGGACTGTGAGGACACAGCCCCAACAAACCACTGCCTCCCAGTCGGAGTGGGGAAGATCCCTCCTGCCAGCGGACACCACACCTGCACCGGCGCCCTCCACGCACAGGCAACGCGGCAGCTTCTGTGGCAAGCACGTGCTTGCTGGCAAGGCGGCAGTGTGGGACGGGGAAGGTTTGGGGTTTCCTTGACAGCACACCTCAGGAAGCCACGTCCTGCAGTGCCTTCGAGGTAGCTTTGCAGAGCTGCAGCCTGTGGCATCTCAGCATCCTTGGGCAGCCGCGCAGCCCCGCAGCTCAAGCAGGTCCGCGCTAGAGCTCATCCCTGCGCCGCTCCCCTGGCCACCGCGCCAGCCCAGCACCGTCCCTCCTGCCTCAGCTCCAGCCCCGGACTTCGGCAATGGGCAGGCAACCAAGCCCCTGTGCCAAGAGCTCTGCAGAGCCCAGCGGTACCCACGACCCACAGCCACCATCCAAACGGCAAGCTCTGAACCAGAGCTGGGGGGGAATCCGACAACCACAGAGCAAACCCTAAAACCGCATCTGGGGCTGCTGCGCAAGACCCGGCCTTGTCGCCGCTGCTGCTTGGATCAGCTGTGCAAATCGCAGAAGGACCCCGCCGTGTCCCCGCGTGTGACGGGCCAAGGGACCAGGGCAGGTTTGCTTGCTCCCAGACACCCACTTAGCTGTATTTTAAGAGGTAAAGGGGAAAAAAATCCTTGGCATAGTGAAATGTCCCATCTGTTTATAACTGGTAGAAATTATTAAGGAGGAATGCGCTACGGTTACGTCTGCTCTGATGCTGCATCCCAGACACTAAACTGCCCACTCGACGTCTCCACTGGTGTGGCTCGACTACACCAGCAATGAACTGCTAACCACAGCAGCCAGGACAGTCCGAGGTGGTTCCTGCGGGTCAGGGATCCTGGTTTGCCTGGTTTTACCTTCTGCAAGTTGCAGAAAAAGAAGCTTTAAGATTTTACACAGCTGAAAGCGCACGGGACCAGGCCGAGTGGGTTTCAAGGGATGATGGCATTGGAGCAGCTGCAGAAGAGAAGACCAAGCTGGTGAGTAACTATGGTGCTAGGCTCCAAATGTGCTCTTCTGTGGGGGAAACACACCCCAGGGCTGCGAGAAGAGATGCTGAGCAAACCCATCTGGAAGGGCCAGCGGCAGCCGGGGCTGCAGCAGGAAGCAGGGCCACGGTGTGGGCACCGACCCGGGGATGCTGAGCCGGCCTGGGGCTGCTGGCCCTGCCAGGAGCAGCCCCCCCGGGAACAGGCAGGGGATGTGTCCCACAGCATGGATGAGGCCAGGGGCCCACGGACATTTCAGCTGATGTTTTCAGGACTGGGGGAGGAAACTTCCCTCCTCGGAAATAACCCGGGAATTGCGGGTCCCCAGTAAGGGGCAAAGGCAGCGGCCAGCCCCAGGGCGGAGGTGCAGGCACAGCCTGACCCACTGCGCGGCGTTTGCCCCCGGCGCCCCGCAGCATCCGCCCAGACCGCTAGGAAGGCGGCTGCCACGGGAAGTATTAAACCCAAGTGCTTCCTTTTCCAAATAATGAAAAAGCACCACGACACCCGTGGCGCCAAGTGCTGGGAGGAAACCCTTCGTGGCCCTCATCCAGCTCCCCTCCCTAAGCCGGCTGCCTGGAGGGACGGGGTCCGACACCAAGCCAGCACACGTACCCGAGGGAGGACGGGGCCACCGCAAGCACCACGCGCTTTGGGATCCCAAGGTCAGATCCACCCTCAAGTGCTCTCCCGGCCACAAGCCCAGCCAGGTACGGCCGAGGGGCATCACCTCCAGCAGCTGAGGACAGGCACCATGGCTGTCCCCGAACAAGGCTGCTCCAAGCAGCTGCAGGTGGGCACCAGCAGCCCCACCATCAGCAAGCCAGTCTGGCTCCTGCAGAGCAGAGAGGGGCAGGGCAGGCGGCGGAGCGTACTGCTGCTCCCCGGTGCCACAGCGTCATACTCATGGCACGAGCGTTTGCATCCATGTGCAGCTCTTTAGGCCCTATTCAAATTCTGAGCACAGCAGAAACAGAAAATCCCCAGGCACGTCCGTGGGGTGCTGGTGCCTGCTGCTGCAGCGTCGAGGGGCTCTGCCCCTCGGGATGCAGCAAAGCAGGAGGGGACACCAGGAGGGCCTCAGCCCCAAAGCGCGTGGCACAGCAGCACGAGGTGCAGGCACCCCGGCACAGCCCGTCTCACCAGCGGCACGAGCAGCAGAGACGCTCGGCTGTTCATCAGCTACAATGAACCGCTGTGTGAATCCGGGACCCAGCAAGTGCTCGGGCCTCAGACGGCTGCAGCGGTGCCTGCAAACAAAGAGCTGCACCATCTTAAGTAAATGGACTAGATTGATGCGTTTCAAAGCTCTCAGCAGATTAAAATAACAATTTGCCTGGCAGCCCACAGCAAAACAAAACCCAGCCACCCCCAGCAAGGCCTGGGCAGAGGAGCAGCAGCAGGATGGCTCAGAAAGCCTTCGTCCCCCCGGGCTGAAATCCTCCTCCTCAGTTCGGTCACCAAGGGATGGACACCAAAACCCCAAGTCCAGCAGCAAGTCTAAAAGCAGCAGTTACTTCCCTCGCCCCCCCATGCCAGCAACCCCTGTTATTTACCAAGCGAACTGAACGCTTGCGGTTCCCCTCACCCTTCAATGGCTCGTGCACCAGGATGCAACCGTCATCGCCTGCCCATCCTTGCCACGGTCTCATTTGGAAAAACAACATCTTGCAAGAGGCTAATTAGTCCACTCAAAGATGCAACTTCCAACTCAATTAGACTCCCTCCCAGCTATCCGCAATTCCTACTAATGCCTCAGTCCACACGTTTTGGCCGTTACAGACCTGCTCTCACCTTCCCTGCAGGCTGACACTCCCTGGAGCTCAGGCTGCTCTTCCCATCCCTCCCCTCGGCGGCACCTTGAGCACGGTCCCACCAGAGAAGCTCCAAGGTGCCAGCAAGGTCATTATCCAACATTTCAGTTGCCAACCCCACAAGCCCTTCGCTTTGAGCAGTGCTGGGACCACCTCTGATCCTGTAAAGCATCTGCATGATGGCAGCTCTAGTCTGCTCCATTCCCGTGGCTAAGAAAGGACATTGTGAGTCTATATTTAGCCCTAGAAATGGCTGGACTGTGTTGGGGGAAGCAACCTCGCACAACAGAATAACATAACATCCAGCAAAACAGTCCTCACAGCTCACCCAGTACTTTTACTTCTTAAAATAAGAGGCATGGAGTGAAGAAAACAAGAAGTTTGAGCCGCATTAGAAAATGCTGAAAATATTTGCCGCTGCTGCTGCTTGCCGCTGGCAGGTCAGCCTGCCAAGGTACATTAAATGGAAGTGACTGAAAAGTTAAGTCAACAGCAAAACCTGGTCTGTAAATAGCTTGAGTTGGTCTTGCACTGGCTTGCAAAATCCAAAGGAGTGGAAAATGCACCCCTTTGACAACACGCTGCAGCGCGGACGGAGCTGACGCTGTTTGGGCGAGCCAGCGGAAGGCGGCACCGGATGCAAAACCTCCCCAGGCGCTCGGCGAGGCCTCAGCATGTGCCACCCCCAGCCCAGGTGCTGCTGGCCTCCCCAGCCACCCACGGGGTCCCACATGGGGTACAGCAGGCATGCTCTGCACCCCCTGAGACGAGACCACCGCCGCCCCGCGTGCAGAGCACTTGGTCCAGCACCAATGGTGCTGGCTGCTCCCCAGAGCAAAATAGGGCTCGGTGGCCTCTGCCACCTCTCCTCTGCATGGCCACAATGCAGGCGGGGCCCAGAAATGCACCCCTCGATCCCCCTTCCCTGGGTAACAGAGGCTGCTTCGTTTAAAGGACGCAGCAGGATCCTGGGGAGCAGCAATGGCAAAGGGGGACAGGCTGCCGGAGGGACACCAGCCCGCAGCTCCCGGTTGAGGGCAGAGCCTCTCGGCACAGAGGGGGATGTCCATGGGAACACAGCCAGACACGCTCTCCGGGAGGTGACAGAGATAAAATTCAGTCCAAGCACAAGAGGAGTCTTGTCTGCCTGGCAAAACAGGGACCACAGGAAGGAAACGGGCAGACGCATCCACCGCTCGCCAGCTGAGTCAACGGCACACCACCGCGACCCGGAGCCGGCACCATCTCCAGGGATCCCATTTCCCAACTCTGGGATCACTGGATTCATGTTGGTAATTCAGCTGAGCCCCACCACTTGCTGGGATGAGCTGGGAGAGAACAACTTCACGCTTGGCCAAGGCGTTTGCAGGCAGGCAGGCGGCTCTCGGAGAGGCGCAGCCCCCGAGTAGGGTCGTGGGGTCAGCCAGGGGGTCTCAGGGGCACAGAGCAAGGATTTCATCTGCAGGGCTGGCACAAAGAAGGTGCTCGACATGGATCTGGGAACTGAAATCATTTCAGCGCCTGGAAGAGGAACCTATTGCTCCATGACAGAGGCGCGGTCCTGCCCGCTGGTTACCACCATGCTGATCGTGCTGACTCAGCAGGACCGCAGCACAGCCTGTCCCACCCTGGGCGCTCGATGACTCCCAAGGGCCCAGCCCTGACCTCAACGCCCTGGGCGGCCCCACGGTTTTGGGAAGCACCCCCTTGCACCCCCTTCCCAGGACAAGGGGCACTTGCAGAAGCACATGCTCCCTAAGCCATTTAGGAGAGGCAATTTGGGGCCAGGGTCTCACTAAAAGGCCATCCACAGGGAGCATGGGAAGTCATCTCAAAGGCACAGACAAAATCCCAGAGCGCTGTGGGTGGTCACAGGCACGGGCTCAGCTCCTCCTGCCTCACGGGCATTGGTGCCACACGGGGCAGCAAAACCCCCAGCTGCGGGCACCCATTCCCATGGGAAGGCATCTGGAAGGGGGGCAGCAGGAGCACGCAGGCAGCCCCGCTCCCCGCAGAGCTTCCCCAGCGCTCACGAGATGGTGGCGAGACCTCGCCAGCAGGATCCACCTGACAGCGAGAGCAGCCCTCTCCTCTCCACCACTGGCTGCTCGCGCTGCCGCTGCACAGGAACGAGCCGTGCAATAACCTGCTGGCAGAAGCGCGGCACCAGGCAGTCCACGGTGCACGTGAGCGCTCTGCAGACCCCCGCGTGCCCAACATCCCCACCCGGCTGCCACGGTCACCTCTACAGACAGTAACGGTGCTCCCGGTCTCTGCCCAAAGGGCACCTCATCCTCTCCCTACCCCATCCTAAATCACCCTCCCCGTTCTCAGCCCGCTACACCGCAGCAAACACCAAGAGATAACCAGGACGCTACCGCAGCCCTTGAGCGGCAGCAAGGTCCCCCCAGTGCCCTCCTAGATGGGGAAGGACAGGGGCTGAGCTCAACCTGCACGTGGCCCTTTCCAAAACACCCTCATCCCAGACAGTGGGAGGATGGTTTTTTGGGCCAACCCTCCTGCCTCAAAGCTGCTCGTGTCACCACCCTGTCCCACCCCAGCAGACTCAAGGACTGCGTTTCTGGGTCCCCCCTCCATGTAGCAGCTGCTTTACAGAGGTTTTCCCTTAACTCATCTCTTCTGCTGTGATCCTGCTGTTTCTGTGAGGCGACGGGGATGCTGCGTGCAGCAGAGCTAAGCCCACGCCAGCCAGCATGCCCGCCAGCCCTGCGCCGCCGGGGAGCCAGCCGCACCGGGCAGCCATGGATCGAGTATGGGGTGGTGGCAAAGAGGAACAAATGAATGCCAAAGTGGGGTCAGCTCCTCTGGAAGAGTAGACCCCAGGGGCCAGGGCCTTTGAGAAACAGGGAGGACCAGTACGGTTTTCCTCCCCATCAGCCCAACTGGTACTCAACACTGGAGGAAAAGTATCACCAGCTGGAGGGTGCAAGCAGCCCCTGCTCCATTCCAGTTCGCAAGCTCACACAGAGCTCACGGAAACGGCTCAGAGAGAAGATGAAGGGCAAATGGTGGGGCTGAGACACCAAAGATGAGGGGAATGCCACAGCTGTTCCCACCTCCGCACCACCCACAGTGCCTCGAAACAGCTTTGGAAGCAGTGAGAAGGCAATGCCTCGGTTTCACCCTAAAACGGGCAGCACTGCCAGGCTTTGCCACGGATGCTCCACCACTGCCCCATCCTCTCGACATCAGTGCATGTCACCAGACAGGGAGCACGTGGGACGGGGACCAGAGCCCAGCCCTCTCCTCCAGAGACTGCAGCGGCACCAGGGCACACCGTCATCCCACAGCACAGCACCTCCCATGCAGGGGCAGAGCCCCACAGGGCTCCCGGGAACTCCAAGCTCTGCAGAGCAGAGGGTCTTGACAGGACACTCCACACAGGGATCCCAGGCACCCTTCCCCCCCGCCATTGCACAGAGGAGCCCCCAGCTGGTGCCCGTTGTCAGTCCCAATCCCCGTGGCAGCCCCTCTGACAGCTCCTGACTTCTCCTCCCAGCAGCCCCGAAACACTCCTCTCTTCACCTCTGCTGAACCCAGCGCGGCTCTGGGCATGTCCACGCGTGCTCAGGAAAACAGCGCCTGCACACACGTGCACACGCGGATGCACGCGCTCCCCTCGCACGCACGAGATGCGGCAGACCACCAAGGCAGTGAGAGGGAAGTGCTACACCGCAGACACCCTTAACCAGAGGTACTTCCAAAACAGAAGCAGGGCAATCCCCACCTGCCCTCACTCCTCTCCCAAAGGTTTCCCAGCTCTGCCTGCCGAGGCAGCAGGACCCCAGGAAGCTCCACACCACCTAGCAAGCGGCAGAGGAGCTCTGGCAGACAGGAGCCACGCATGAGTGCCCTCTGTCCCCCTGGAAGAGCTTCCCTGCCTGCCACCTGCCCCACTGGCTGGACTTTGCCTCCCCCTCCTCCTGCAGCCAAAGCCAGGAACAAATGAACAGCTTCCAGAGCTGCAAAGTGAGGCAGAGGGTGTGGGGAGCTGGGTCTCTGGACAAGGACAGGGACCCTGCACCCCACTCCCAGCAGCACCCGGGCAACACCAGCTCTGCCGTGGTTCCCCTGGAACCCCACTGCACTGAGCAGGCCCCTGCCCGCAGCAGGCTCAGGCAGCGGGAGACCTGGAGCCAGGGAAACCAGAGCCCGGCCAGGAGCACTGGGGCCAAGGCACCAGCTCGGGTGCCACCAAGGTGCCACCTTCTGCTTCCCAGCCAGCCTAGCTGCACCCCAGCCAGGGTGGGGGGGCTTTGAGAGTCCCCTCTGCATCCTCCTGACCACAGACTTGCACAGATCCTTTCCCCAGCTCTCCAGAGGACCCCTTGCCCCACTGGGCTGCCCAAGGCTCCGTGGGGCTGGAACGGCACCTCACCCCCAAGGGGAGCACCTCGGGAGGGGAGCGTGCCGCCGGAAGGAGGGGGCAACTCTGCGCTGGCTTTTGCCCCACTCCAGCTCACGGGGTGGAGCAGAGGATGGAGGAACTTCCCCCCAGCACATCACCATTCTGCAGCCTCGTTTCCAAAGGCAACGCAGCTTATGCAATGAGTGATGCCTGTCCCTCCCGCCCTCATGAACTTCTGGATCTGCCGGCTGCTCTGAGCCACCATCGAGCAGGGACGATGCCTCCGAGACCTGGGGTTCTCAGGAGCACGGAAGGAGCAGGTGACCCCAGCAGGCTCAGCCGTTAACCATCGCCTGCACTTCCAAGCCCACCAAATCAGTGCCAGCAGGTCAATCAACCCTGCACTAACCACCACGCGGGTGTCAGCTGAGCGGGGGTGGCTGCGGGGTGCCAGGAGATGCTCTGCCTCTGCCACCTCCCTTCAAGGGATGCTAATTAAGTGCCTGGACCTGCAGCAGGGCGAGGAGGGGCTGGAGGAATAGAAACCACAGGCTCCAGCCTCCTGCAGCCCCAGATGCTAATCTGGAGCGGGGATCTGGCATTCGCCCGAACCCCTCCGTCCCTCTGACCTGGAGACGGGTCAGGCACTGCCACGACACCAAACGCCAGTGGCTTCGCCTGGTTTGCTCCAAGGGGGGCAAAGAAAGGGGACAGAAAACCCTTCCCAAAAAGACCCTCGCCAATCAATTGCTCCAGTCTCTCACGTTCACCAGGCCGTTCCCATCTGGACAGAGGGAATCCATAAGAGAAACGCTGAGAGAGCCAGCTCAGAACCCCCATATCTACGCTTTTATAGGGAAAAACAGCTCTCTACCCCACACACCCAGGCATTGCAAGGAACTTCTCCACCGCCGGTTCCCGGCTCGTTGGGCTGCCAGCTCCTAAACACACTCCCACTGCCAAGAGCGGCCCCTTGCACATTCAAAAGCCCGGCCATTGAGCTGACGAGCTCGCTAAAGTATTTACTGAATAGATCAATAAGAGCAGGGAACGAGACGTGCGCAGCTTGGAAAAAAGCGGCTGGCACGGAAGGCTGGACAGACAGACAGCCCCATCGCTGGGTAAACATTTTCCCAGTGCAACCAGACCGGCCATGGCCAAACTCCGCAGTGGGGCTACGGCAGCTCCAGGAGATGCGGCCCCAGTTACGCAAGAGTGGGAGCGCAGGGTGAGGCCGGGCTGTCACGGCTGTCCCCGGGGAGCAGGGGGACCCCGGCCCCCAGGGACCCCCGGCCCAGGCTCCGGCCGCGGCGCCGAGGTCCAACTTTCCAGCCTGGCTGCAGGGACAACTTCGGGTTCCAGAGGAAAATGGGATGGCGGGTGGGCTGAAAGTCACCAGAAGCTGGCAAAGAGGAAGAAAACGGGGAGAGAGAGCGAGCGGCCACCCGCGGCTGCGGGGGGCCAGGGGGCCGCATCTTCCCATCGCGGCGCGGCGGCGGGGAAGGACGCGCCACCCGAACCCGCTCCCGGTGCCCCCCCCGGCCCCCCCGCGGCGCGGCGGGGCCGAGCTGCGCCCGCTCTGCTTTGTCACGGCGGCGCTGCCCGCCGCGGCGGGGGACGCGCGGCGTCTGCCGCCCCCTCCCCTGCCCGGCCCAGCGCCGCGGCCCCGCCGGAGCCCGGGTGCTCCCGGCCCCGCGCCCCCGACAGCAGCCGCGGGGCCGCGCAGCTGCGGCGCTCCCCCCGCCGCGTGTTCCCGCACCAGCTCCCCGCAAGGGGGGGGGGGGAACCGGGACCGGCCCCCGCCGCCCCCACCCCGCGTGGCTCCGCACTCACCTTCGAGGGCGCGGGCGGCGGGCGCGGCCAGCAGGGCCAGCAGGCACCCGGCGAGGGGCAACAGCGGCCCCATGCCGGCGGCTCGGCGGCGGCTCGGCGGCGGCTCCTCACGCCGTGCTGCCCGCGGGGCGGCGCGTCCCGGGCCCGCGCACCGACATCCGCGGAGGGAGGGGGCGCGGGCGGGGGCGGGCGGGGGAGGGACGGGACGGGACGGGAGGGGACGGGAGGGGACGGGGCGGGGCGGGCGGACCCTCCGGGCTGGGCGGCGGCGGCGGCGGCGGGGCGGGGGCGGGGGGCTGCGCGCGCCGCCGCCGCCGCGGAGAGATGGATGGAGCGCGCGCCGCCGCCCGCCTGACGTCACCGGGCTCGAGCCGCCGGTGGGGGGGGGCGCCCGCGCGGAGGGGGGGGGGTCCTACGCGGCAGCCGCGCGGTGCGCATGCGCGTGCGGTGGCGGCGCTGCGCCCCCCGGCCGGACCCGGGGCGGGCGTGGGCAGGGGCAGGGGCAGGGGCAGGGGCAGGGACGGGCAGGGGCAGGGGCAGGGGCAGGGGCAGGGGCAGGGGCAGGGGCAGGGGCGTGGGCAGGGGCAGGGGCAGGGGCAGGGGCAGGGACGGGCAGGGGCAGGGGCAGGGGCAGGGGCAGGGGCAGGGACGGGCAGGGGCAGGGGCAGGGGCAGGGGCAGGGACGGGCAGGGGCAGGGATGGGGCAGGGGCAGGGGCAGGGGCAGGGACGGGCAGGGGCAGGGGCAGGGGCAGGGGCGTGGGCAGGGGCAGGGGCAGGGGCAGGGGCAGGGGCAGGGGCAGGGACGGGCAGGGGCAGGGGCAGGGGCAGGGGCAGGGGCAGGGGCGGGCAGGGGCAGGGGCAGGGGCAGGGGCGGGCAGGCGCGGGGCCGGCAGTGGCAGGGGCTGCCCGCGGCACCGCGGGTCCCGCGCCCACGCGTGGTGCCCGGCCTCTGGCCGTGCCCCCAGGGGCCCCGCAGCCAGCTCCCCCCCGCGCCAGCCTGGAGACGCCGCCGGGATCAAACGGGACGGAGGACGAGCGGCTGCCGGACGGGAGAGCAGCGGGACCCGCGGGCGGCGGGGCCGGGCCAGCAGCCCCGCTTCGCCTGCGCCCGGCAGTTCCCCAGAGACCCCGTGGGGAGCAGGATCGGCCCCCGGGGCAGCACCCAGGGGTCCTTCTGCGGAGGAAGGGGCCCATCAGCGTCCCCGAGCAGCGGGACCCCCGCCGTCCCCCGGGCGTCCCTGCGGGAGGGAGCAGAGCTCCGGGCCGGGGGAGGGGGCGCAGACCCCCCGTCCGCGGGGTCCCGCGGCTGGCAGGGCCGGGCGCAGGGCTCAGCCGCGGCGCTGGGATTCGCTTGCGCGACCTCAGCTCTCAGGGCAGAGCTGGTCGCCCACACTCGCCACCGGCGGTGGGCCGGCGGCACCCGGCTCTGCCCCACGAGCCCACCGCGGGGTGTCGGCAGAGCCCCGCCGGCCCCGGCCAGCAGCTCCGTTCCCAAAAAACAACCTCAGTTCTCTCGTCTCACCAAAGCATCTTTTTCTCTGCAGGGAACGTCTCTCCCTGCCTCGGCTGTTTGGTAATGAGTCTCCGTCTACGTAATCTGCGTTTTTGGCTGGTCGGCGCTGGAGCTACGCTGCCAATAATTGCGACATTTTAGAAGGTCCTAGGATCCAGCTGGCTCCAGGGCCCCAGGCAGGACCGAAGCTGCAGGGGGGCTGCTGGCCGGGCAAGGGTCTGGCAGCCCGGACCCCTCCCCGGGCCAAGCTGGCTGCCAGCCTGCCCCTGACCACCCTGTCCCTCCTTCGGCAGTGGGTCCCCATGGGGCCAGTTCCCTTCTGCCACCCCAGGAGAGACCCCGGTTGCTGCCCTGCCACCACAGCTGTGCCTGTGATCTCAGAGCCATAGCCCTGACATCAGAGCAGAGCTGTGATGTCATTCATCTACCACAGCACCCTGCCTGCCATGCCACTGCCTGCAAGGGGCTGAGGCTGGGTGCTGAGCAGGGGAGATGGGGAGCGGTGCAGGCACCCGTCATCAGGCAGCTGCCTGCAACCCCTCCAGGTGATGTCATCTGTTAAAACAATGACATCACATGCCTGCCCCAGCCCCATCCCGGTGAGGCAGCAGTGCTAGCGGGAAGGGGAGGGGAGGGGGGGAGCAGCCCAGAGGTAGCTGGCTGAGAGGGGAGAGGGAGGGCTGTTTCAGGCTCCTGCTGCACCAGATACCTGGGAGGAAGGTCCAGATGTTCCTGTGAAGCTGCCCCTGCAGAAGGGGCACAGGCAGGGGATGCCCCGGGGAGCACAGGGAGGGGGGGTCCGAAGGGCTGCTCTGTCCCTGTCCCCGTCCCCCTCCCGCACCAGGGGCCCTGGGGGTTGCGCAAGCCCTGCGGAGCAGAGAGAGTTGGGATGGCTGCGGCCCTGCACTCGCCAAGATTCCTCCCACGCATGGCCCCTGGCCTGCACCCACCCGGGTGGCTCCAGGCAGCCCCCTCCCCACGCACCCCGTGCTGTGCAGACATTGTCAGGCTCTGCTGCCCCCCAGGGCACTGCACCTCATGGCCCCCCAAAGCTGGCAGGCCAAAGGCCGTTGCTGCCCCTCCCACCCCCAGAGCCTTGCAGGGGTCTCACTGCTGACGTGGGTGGCTGAGGAGGGGGATGCCAACACCGGGTGCCCTGAGATCCCCCTGTCCCGCCACCAGTCAGCCATCGAGGGTCCCACTGCAAAGCTGCTTCTGGGCAAACATGCTGCTGGACCTGGTCCCACTGCAGTCCCCAGCCCCTGCAGCTGGAGCAATGGATGGAGGGACGCCTGTGATGGGGCCACCCAGTTGCTGCCCTGAATCGGGATCGGGGGGCGCTGAGCAGGGCCAGGACGCCCTTTCCCGGGCCCCGGGCGGCCGCGCTCCTCTGGGGGTGCTGAGCAGCCCCGGACCGAGCCCCGTGCCAGGGGCATGACAGGGCTGCCTGGGGCCGGATCCGCCCCGCACCGGGGGGGGGCGGTCCGGCCTCCCGGGGCACCCCGGTGCGAAGGGTACGGGGCCAGGCACAAGCGAGGCGGGGTGACACCGTGGCCATGGGCGCAGCGCTCTCGGGTGGAGGCCCGCGGCCTCGCACATGGCTCATGCTCGTGACGGCCACCGGCACGGAGGCTTCGCCGGCGCCGCGGCGTGAGGAGCGGTGGGGGGATCGCGGGGACCCGATCCCGGCGCTGCACGCCCCGGGGCTCCGCCGCCCCAAGGCCGGCCCCCGCAGCCCCCGCCCCGCCCCAGTGGCACCGGCGGGGCGGCAGCGCCCCCTGGCGGCTCCGATGTGGCCCTGCCCGGTGCGGCCCCGCGCCGCTCCGGCGGGGGGTGTCGGAGGAGCCTCAGGAGCACCCCGGGGCGAGCAACGGGCCCCGTGCGGCCCCCGCGTGGGTACCCCCCGTGCAGCGAACCCCCCCCCCCGTGAAATGTGACCCCTCACGCAGTGAGCACCCGTCCCCACGCAGCGCGGCCCCCCGTGCACCCTCCTCCCGGGACCCCGCTCGCGTCCTCGGGCCGAGCGCAGGCAGGGTGGGGGCACTCCGCGGGACCGGCCGTGGGGACGAAGCCCAGGAAGGGGACACGGGCTCAGACCGTGGGGTACGGGTGCCACCGGCCCGGCCCCCCGCTCCACGGGGCTAGGGGTGCCCGGCACATGCTCCTCAGCGAAGGGACACGCAGGACCACGGGGCTGGGGTGCCCGGCCCGGGAGCGTCCCCGCGGCTGTCCCTGGGGACGAGAGGCAGGCGTGGAGGAGCGGCAAGGCGGTGGAGCCCAGCCGCGGGGCAGGCCCGGGGGGCGCCGATGTAGGTCAGGAGCGGGGCCGGTGGTAGGTGTCAGGTATGGGGGGGGGCACG
The DNA here is from genome assembly GCF_963921805.1 of Phalacrocorax carbo. Lineage (NCBI taxonomy): Eukaryota > Metazoa > Chordata > Aves > Suliformes > Phalacrocoracidae > Phalacrocorax > Phalacrocorax carbo. The sequence goes on from NC_087539.1 coordinate 418,589, forward strand.
CGTGTGGGGGGGAAGTGGATGGATGGCGGCTGATAGGGGGCAGGCAGGGGCTGGGGAGGGGTACGGGCAGGCATGGGGGCATGAGAGGGTGGGCGAGGGCCGCTCCGGGGCGGGCGCGGGACCGGGCGTCACGCGTGGGGCTGGGAAGGCCCGTGGGAGCCGCAGCCCGGCAGCGGGGCGGGCCGGGCCGGGCCGGGGCGCTTGTGGGGCCGCGGCCGGGTCCCGGGGAGCCGCCGAGGCCGGTCCGGTGCCGGCGCCCCCCCCCGCGCGCACCCGCCGCCCGCGCGTCTCCTCCCCCTTCCTGGCGCTCGGCGCTTTCCGCCGGAGCGGGGCAGCCGCGGGAGCCGGCACGGCCGCGCCCGCCGCCGCCGCCATGGAGTGAGGGGCCGCGCGGCCCGGCCCGGCCGCCCCTCGCGAGCGGCGGCTCCCGCCAGGTAACGGCGCCGCGGGCGGGGTGGGGGCGCGGGCGGCGCGGCCGGGGCGGCTCCCGGAGCCCCTTCCGCCGTCCGGCACCTCCCGCCCCGGGGCCCGGGCAGGGCGGCCGGGCTGGGCCTCGGGCGGGGCCGGGGCCGCTCTCTGGAGGGCGGCGGCCGGGCCCGAGGGGGCGACGCGGCTGCCGGCGCGGTGCTCCGGCCCCGGCAGCCCCCGGGGGCGGTCTCTCGGCTGCCTTGGCCTCCGCGGTCGCGCCGCCGCCGCCCGCCCGCGGGGAGGGTGCTCGGGTGCCGGTCACGGGCCGGGCCGGGGCGGCCGCGGGACACCGAGCAGGCCCAGGCCCACAGCAGACCCAGGCGGGGGCCGGGGGGCGGGCCGGGGCCGCGGCCGTGCAGGTGGGCAGGGGGACTCCCCGCCGCTCCCGGCCCCATCCCCGCCGCTCCGGGCCCGGCAGCGGGATGGGGCGGCGCGCTGCCCGCCGGGGAGGGGGGCTGCCGGGGGCGGGGGCTGCCCGGCAGGCATCTCCTGCAGCCGCAGGGCTCCGGCCGCGGGCAGGGCTCCAGGCAGCGTGGCGAATCCCCCGGCAGATGAGCTGGGGTCTCGGGAGGGGAGCGGAGCGACTGTCCGGCCCCGGCGCTGGCCGGGACGTGCCCTCGCTGGGGCGTTTTGGGGCGGGACGGCGAAGGGGCCTGCAGAGCCCCCGGGCTGGGCGCGGCGGAGCCGGGGCAGGTGCCCGCGCCGCTGGCAGCCGTCCAGGCTCCTGTTGGCCGTGCAGGCGGAGGCGCAGCCCGGTCTATGGCTGGCCAGGCACTCGGCAGGGCTGCCAGCCCCAAAGTCCAAAGCACCCGTTTGCCAAGTGGATGCAGTTGCTGGCACCCCACTGTCTTGGGGCAAAGGGTGTGTGGGGCAAAGCAAAAGTGCCCGGCGGGGGCTGTGGTGGACCGTGCCAGGCCCCCCGGTCCCCACAGGTGGGATCCTGCAGCAGTGAGCCCCTGGGGTGGGAACTGGGGGCTGGATCCAGCCTGGACTCCCCGTGCTGTGAGTCATGCTGGGGCTGGGTGAGCTGGGGAAGGCCCTGCTCCTCTTCCTCTGAATCAGAATAGCTTTCACTGCCTGAGAGCAGTGGGCTGTGGCCAACCCCTGTCACCATGTGGGCTCCACAGTGTCCTCCCTGCGGTGCTGTTACCAGCATCCCACCAGCTGGGGCGGTGGTCCCGTGCCCTTGCCTTGGCCTTGGTTGGGTAACACCAACAGTGGTGGCCTCCCCAGCACCCCAGGGAAACGGAGCCACAGCAAGGGGCAGCGAGGTCTTTTGGGCTGCATCCCCATGGGGACGAAGCTAGAGCAGAGCCCAGCTGTCCTGAGTGTCAAGTACTGGAAAACTTCTGAGTATCTGTCCCTGAGAAAACCCCAGGGAAATCTCTGCTCAGTGCCTGGGAGGACGAGGAGGGTGCAGAGGGATGTGTGTGTGCACAAGCTGCCAGCCCCAGCTCCTTCCTCCACCAGCCTCTGGTACTGGGCTGAGAAATCGCCAAGGGCAGAGGGGAGCTGGCCAGGAGTGGGGTCCCTCGCAGTCCCAGTCCCCCAGTCCCAGGGGGAGAGGTAGCCCCAAGAGTGGGGGGCTGCGGTCTGCTGCCAGGAAGTGCTAGTGGTTAATAACAGCTGTGACATGTACGGCAGGTCTCGCTTCTGGGATGTGGTCTTGGTTTCCCATTGCCTGATGAGTAAGCAGAAATCCCGTGCTGGGAGCATGGGGGTCACCAAGCCCCCACTGCACCCGGGCTCTGCCTGACCTCTCAGCCCAGGGGACCCCCGGCCCTGGGGAGGAAGTGAAGCAGCCCCTCGGGAGGAGGAGGAAGTGAAAGCGGCTATGCTGAGGAGGCTTGGGAAGGGGCAGCAGGCAGGGGGCCGCAGGGCACACCCCGGGTGGCTGCTCCCCCTCCCCGGGCGCCATATCCTGCCCCGCCATCAAGCCGGAGGTGCCTCGCAGCTGTGGGGTTTCCCCAGGTGGCAGCTCACAGCCCAAGCGTGAGGCAGTCCTGCCCCATGGGGGCCCCACTGCTGCTCAGGCCTTCAACCCCAGCTTCCCCGGCTGGGTCTCGCTTCCCTGCTGCTGGCCCCTGTGCCGGGCAGGCCTGGCCCCTTGCTCGGTGGGGGGGAGTGCAGCGCTTGCTGCCATGGGAGCATCCACCCTGGGGTGCTTCCTTGGGTGTACATGCCCTGCATCAGCTGGGCCAGCGGGAGACTTGGGGGTGCATCACAGTGGATGCGTCTGCGGTGGGCATAGGTGTGTTGTGCTGGGCGGTGCGGAGCTGGGAGCTGTGCCTCACCTGGCACCACTGAGATGCTTTTCCCAGGCTGTCCCAGGGCAAAGGTCCCCGCAGGAGGGGCAGCTCCATCGCCCGGCCTGGGTCTCTGTCCCCACTTGCTGCCCAGCTTCCTTCTCCCTAGCGCTGTGGGGTGCTGAGGGAGCAAACCCCGCGTGGTCTGATTCTGTGAGGGTGCAGGAAGCTGGGGCTGGGCACGTGGGCCGCTCTCAGGGAAACCTCGGTGCAGCACGTCCCCAGCTGGGGTATTGTTGCGGTGGCTGCGTCTTGCCAAGAAAGGCTGTTCTGCAGAAGGAGCAGAGGAGGAAAACATGGAAATTAGTTAGGACAGGAAGGAAACGTGGCGTGGCTGGGCTGAAGGAGCTGCTGTGACTGATGCCAGGAGGGGATGGGCCTGTCACCCTCCTCTGGGCTCCTCTGGGCCGTTGTCCCCTGAGCTGGCAGGGAGCTGAGAGCCAGGGAGGAGGAGTGCAGCATCTCCTGAAGACTCTTAGCAAATTCAGGCATGCCCAGCTTACGTTCTGGGTTGCCGCTTACTAGCCAGCAGCTGCCTCCAAGGGCTAAGCAGAAATACAGGTTTTAATGGGGGGAGGAGGATGGGGATTACATCTTGAGGATCACAGAATGAGAGGCTGTTTTTCCCTCCTGTGTTGATTCCCTGTATGCCAGCAGCTATGATCTCACCAGGGCCATGGAGAGAGCGGGGCAACGCTCCCGGCTGTTGCTGGGTGCATTTCCCACCGTGCATTGACCCCTCCAGAGTAAACTCAGCCCTCGGGCTTTGTGCTGCAGTAAATCATCGGGATCTGTTTGCTCTGGCCAACCGAGCAGAGTTGAAAGCAAACACGTTCCTGGAAGCGCCAGGCTTGGCTTGCCCTGGGGTCGTGCCTCGGTCCGCTGTGGTTCCTCCTTGGGGTGGCACGTGGGACTCTGCCAGGGCTGCCTGGGAGGGCTGGTCCCGCCACGTCGCCTGGCTCCCGCAGGAAGCGGAGCACCCCAGGAGCTGTGGCACTGCTCTCGGCCCTGGGCGTGGCCCCTCTTCCCGACGGGATGGCATGGGGGTGGCCGGAGCTGGGCTGGCGGCCGGCTGAGCGCAGGCCTGCGCCGCGGTTGTTTTGCGCTCTCTGCGATGTTGCCCTAGTGACGCTGGCTTCCTTCCCCTCGCATGGTTTCTCAAAGTCTCTGGCAGCTCCACCTCCACCCTGCGCCTTGGCTCTTGCAGCGCAGCCAAGACCTGCGGGGAACGCGCTGCCCGCGAGGACACGTGACGTGACTCCCTGCTCGGCTGTTTGCTTTCGGAGACGGGAAGCCAGCCCCGGGCGGACGGGCTGGCCAGGGTCCCGAAGGCGCCCAGGCCCCACGCTGCCCTGCCCTGGCCCCACATCTGGGCAGCGAGCTGCTGGCGCCTCGCACCCCACCGCAGGATTCGGCTTCTGCCCCAGCCGGGTCCGGGGGAGCCGGCAGGGAGGTGCGTCTGGGCCGGGTGGTGCAGTGACCCCCTCCTCCTGCTGGGCCCTGAGGGCCACTGGGAGGGGAGCAGGCTCCCAGCGGGAGCTGGAGGGTGTGAGTGTGGCGGGCAGAGGGGAGGAAGGGGATGAGCTGTCAGGAAGAGGCATGGCATGGGCAGGCTGCAGTCACTGCTGGGGGGCTGGGGCTGGGCAGGGGGAGGGACTGTCAGGGTTGCAATGCCCAGCGTGGGGGGTGGTGGGGAACCCGCGGTCCAGGCTGGGCTGTGATGCCCCAGACCAGGCCTTCCCTGTAGAGTTTCCCACCTAGCGCCTCCCTCCAGTCATCCTCTTGCTTTCCATGAGCTCTGGAGCCCACCATTTCTGGGGGGCAGCTGGGGCATGCACGGGAAGGTGCCTTCCTTGTGGGGTGGCTGGGGAAGTTTTGGGAGCAGCCAGACTGGCTCACTGAGACCACCCTAGCAGAGCATTCTCACCAGCATCTGAGGTCTCACACTTTTCCTGCTCCCAGTGACTCTCCCATCTCTCCTGCGCCAAGACCAGCAGCACTTGCCCGTCCTTCCACGTGTCCTTGTGCATCACCCACAGCAGGACATGCAGGGATTCCCCGGAGATGCAGGAAACTGAGGCATGAGTGGGCTGCCTGCCTGCCCAGGATTGCCCAAGAGGCCAATCCTGGATTAGGCTTCCTGCTCCTCCTCCTCCCCAGCAGACCTAGCCCTGCCGAGCAGCAGGTTCAGACAGCAGAGAGATGGGTGGCAGCTCTCGCCCACACTCCCGTAGGAGCTGTTGGTGCTCGCCCCAGCAGAGCCGGGCAGAGGGCTTGGGGCTCTGGGGCACTGGAGCCACAGCACTGGGCTTTGCAGCTGCCCGTGGTGCCCAGGCTGCCCTGCTCCCCGCTCATGTCCCCTCTCCTATTTCTCCACAGCTGACTGTTCCCAAGATGTCCCTCTGGAGCATCATCTCCCACATGCCACCAGAGGAGTTCAGCGGCCTCTTCACAGAATTTCCCCGCAGCCTGCGCTGTCTGCTGGCCGACTGGCTGGAGAACCAGCCCTGGTGAGTCCCCTGGTGCCTGTGGGCTCTGCCCTGCCCTGGCACAGCTCCCCATGCACCTGTGATCAGCCTGGGCAGAGTGTGGGACCAGCTGGCCCTGGGGGGCTGAGCTGAGCCGGGGGTGCCCAGCCTGGGCAGCACCTGACCATCAGGTATGGGCAGAGGAAGGTGCTGGTGATGGGCCCCATCCACGGCCCCAGGTGAGGAGGGTGAGGAGGTTGGGGTCTGCACAGGGTGTCTGGTCAGGAGGAGAAGGGGATGGGGCCAGACGCAGCACCATAGCGTTGGTCTGAGGGGCCCATCCAGGAGAGGGGACTGCAGGCAGGGCCAGGGGAGAGGCAGGCATGCTTGCAGCATAGCCTAGGAAAGGTCCCAGGACCCTGAACTGGACACAAATGGAGCTCCTGGACCCGTGAGCAGAGAGTGCAGCCATCTGGGTGAAGCTGGTCAGGGTCTATTAGTGCCCACAGGGTCTGGACTGCTGTGATTCTGTGTTTGCAGTGGCAGCAACCATGGGCACAGCCTGGCCAGAGTCTCCTTTTTGTGCCTAGGAAATAGTAACAGCAATGACTAATTATCTCTGTTATGGGCTCACCCAGGCTTTCCAAGGAGCTGCTTCTTTGTGTGATGCAATGACCAGGGCTCAGGAAAGCCCCCCTGGCATGTCCTCCTGCCTCGTGGGGCAGCAGCCGTGCCAGGTCTCAGAAGCAGCACACAAGGCTGCGTTGCGGCAGGCCGAGGTGCAGCGGTGAGGGTCATGATGCAGGGATGAGGCATGGTGGAGTTGGGGCAGACATGCAGCAGCTGGGTGTCTGTGTGGGAGAGGTTTCAGGAGGTCACCTCCTCTCTGGGGAATTGCCTCATTCTGCTCAGAGCACAGTTTGCCCTTGTTCACATATCAAATTTCCCCCACAAATCCAGCCAGCACTGGGTAACAGAGCAGGAGGGCAGGAAGGCAGATGTCCCCTTCCCTGGGGCTAGCATGGGGTTCAGGGTTGTACAGGGGAGGATGGAGGATTCATGCCTGTCTACCCAACCCTTTACCCCCTCCAGGGAGTTCATCAATGGCTCAGATGCCTTCTGCACAAGCATGGCTGGTGGGATGCTCTCGGCCATGCTGGAGAAGCTCCGCAGCGCTGCCAGCAGTGATGGGCAGCAGTGCCAGATCCTCCAGCAAGTCAGCAGCATCGAGGTGCGTGGGGGCTGGGCATGGGGACCCTCGGGGCCGTGTTGCACGGGGATCACGGCAGGCTGCCAAGGAAGACCTGATTATTTTATGTTTTGGATTTGCTGGTTCAGGCACCGCTCGAAGGGGCTGATGCTATGAGCAGGTCCCCCCTCGACACCTGTTTCAAGGCCAGCACCATCTGTGAGCAGCGAGCTTGTGCGGACTCAGCGACTGGGGTTTTCAGGGCACTTCAGGGAGACGGAGGGGGTTTGTTTGTGTCCCAGGGCTGACCCCCAACTCGCAGCAGCACTCAGGCTGTTATGGCCATGATCGCTGTTTCCCTTGGCTCCCCCCACATACTGGACTTTCCAGCTCTCCCTCGCTGCTGCATTTCTGCAGCCCCTTCAGTACCTGGTGGTTCCCAGGGAGCTGCCCCTCATGGCCACGTCCTCTCGGGGCCCAGCCAGACCCTGACCCCATGGGGACCCGGCCAAGTGCATTGGCCCCCAATGGCCCACGGCTCCGCTCACCCCTGTCTGCCAGCACCCGGGCAGCCACCTCGCCAGATGTTCCCCATTTTCTGCTTGAGCGTTTGATTTCTCCTTCCTCTTGCCATGTGTTGTGCTGCGTTTCCTCCTGCTGTGTGTGCGTGCTGGGTTTCTTTTTCTGGGCTGTTTCTCTTTATCAAGGTCTGTTTGAATTGCTCTCTGTCTCTCTTTCACCCTCTGTGATTGCAGATTTAGCCCCTGTACTCTCTCTCTCCTGCCAGCGAAGTTCTTAACCTAAGGGCTGAGTGGTGCTTGCTCCCAGAGCCCCGTTCTGGTTGAAAGCCCTGCTTTTTTGGTAACAGACATTTTTAATATGCAACACTTGGGAAGGGGTCAGCTTTAGTCATAACTTCTGGGGAACAGGGTAACTTTCCAAAACAAGACTGTTCTGAAATTGTAGGAAAATGTGCAGATGTTTCAGTTTACTTTTTTTATATAAAATGCTCAAGAAGAGCCAGCCTCCCATGTTCCTTCCTCCCGCTGTTCCTCATCCCGTAACAGTCAACCCTCATTTCTCCCAAGCTCCTTGCTGTTTCTGAGCCTGGCCGGGAGGCAGGGACCGCTCTCTGCAGAGGGTAGTGGAAGCACTGGCTGTTGGTGCTGCCATGCGGGCGGTGGGAGCTGGGTGCTCTCCCACGAGATGGGTAAACACAGGGCCAGGGAAGCAGCTGGGGGCAGAGGGGTGGGAAACTGGCTGGTGGGAAACCAAACCTGGGCCTTTTGTCCTCTGAACCGTGGGGCTGGCAGGGTGTGCCTCGGCAGAGCCCCAGTGCCGGCGTGGGGCTGCCAGTGCTGCGTCAGGATGTGGGGCAGACGCAGGAGGTCTGAGGGGGTCGGTGGTGGAGCTGCCTTCCAGCCACCGCGGGAAGCCGCTGAGCACGCCGTCTGGTGGTTTGCCATTGCGCTCTGCTGCTGTTTTGGGAAGTAGCTAATTTGGGAAATGCACGAAGGCCAGAGGAGCTGGCATGGGGCGCAGGGAGCTGGAGCCAGCAGGGAAATTCCTCTCCCTGTTTTCGGTGGAAAGCATTGATCCACCCAAGCCAGGGCAGCTGGGAGAATCTTCACCACGTGTCAGGCTGGCAGATTTCAAGGAGATGCTTGCAGCAATAGAGCTTTTGCTTTGTTTTGTTTTTTTTTTTTTTTTTTTTTAAATTTGAAGTTGATTCATATTGGGTTTTTTATGCAGAGTTTAAAGTGGTTTTAAAGCTGGAAATCAGCTGTGTCAGAACAGTGGCGAGTTGTGGTCTGTCCCATGCTTTGGGTCAAGAAACTCGACGGCCTGACTTAGCACCGTTAGTGTGGGAAGGGGGCCTGAAATGCATGAATGGCAGGGGAGGGGGCTGGGGTGGGGTGTGTGTGTCCTGCCCCACTAACGCCCTGGGCTTGGCTCCCTGGCAGAATGCCTACCGGCGAGACCCGCTGCGGCTGGTGGCCGTCCTGAAAGCAATCCTGGAGGGTGAGAAGGCCGCCGTGCTCAAGAGGGTGCGTGGTCCCTGACCCCCTCCCGGCGTGCCCCGAGGCATGGGGCCAGCTCTGGGCCCCGCTCACCCTGCTCTGCTCTGCCCAGGACCGCCACCTGCCCCTCAGCTTCCACCGGCGGCAGGAGGAGCTCAAGTTCAGCCTGGGGTTGCAGCGGCTGCAGCACCGTGTCCGTGAAATCCAGGCGCTGCGGGATGGCCCCACAGGTGAGGGGCTGGGGCAGGACTGGTCCCCGCTTGGTGTGGGTCTGCCATGGGTCGCAGGGAAGGTGGCGTGACCCCCAGGGTGCTGGGCAGTGCAATGCAGACGCCAGCTCCCTGTGCTAATGGGGCCACCCCTGTCCTTTCTCTGCAGCCTCTCAGCAGCGGAATGTGCCGGACCTGCAGCTGAAGACAGAAGGAAAATTGCCAGAGAGTGTGAGTGGGGGTCTGGGGCACCAGAGGGAAAACTGGCAGCCCTGCCTGTCAGGGAAGGTGCAAAGCAGCTCTGGGGCAGTGAGGCAGTGCAGAGCTGGGGGTCTCGGTCCCTAGAGGGTGTTGGGGTAGGGCTGCGGGTTTCTGCAGGGGGGACAGTGCAATGCAGAGCCCCATGGCCGGTGCTGTCCCCCAGGAGCTGCCCACCCTGATTCTGGAGGCTGTGAAAGAGCTGGAGGTGGCCAAGCAGCAGGTGCTGAAGAGGATCCAAATCTGGAAGAGGCAACAGCAGCTGGCCGGGAACGGGGCACTCTTTGAGGAGAACCTAGCTCCGCTGCAAAAGAGGTGAGGCGGCATGGAGCAGAGACGGGGGACCCAGAGCAACCCTCCTGCCCACTCTGCTCCCCTGGGAGGCCACTGGCTGGAGGGGCTCTGGGAGAGTGGTGGTCCCGCTCTGCTTTGGTTGAGGGTGCCCCTTTTGCTGTGGTTCCCTCGGCAGGTGTGAGAGCCTGGTCGAGGTTTACTTCCAGCTGCACCAGCAGGTGATGGTGGCGAGCGCAGAGCTGGGGGCTGAGCTGTTGCCCCGGCTCCTGGAGCGGTTCAACGAGGTGTTATCCAGCCTGGTCAAGAGGTAATGGGTGGGGGGATTGTGGTGGCAGAGGGGAGAGGCGCAGCGGTTGGTGACAGAGCTGGCTGGGGTATTGTGCCAGGCGCCATTGTCTCCCCATCTCCCAGCTCCTTCCTGGTGGAGAAGCAGCCCCCGCAGGTGCTGAAGACACAGACCAAGTTCCAGGCAAGCGTCCGATTCCTGCTGGGCCCTCAGCTACTGAAGGCATCAGCCAAGCCCTACATGGTGCGTGCTGACATGGTGACAGAGAAGCAGGCTCGGGAGCTGGCACTTAGCGCCTACAGTAACACCCTCAGGTGAGCGGCTCGACGGCCAGCACAGGGGTGAGGGGGCTGCCATGCTGCCGTGCTCCCCCTGATCCCCTCCTCTGCCCCAGTGAGAGCACGGGGGAGATCATGCATAACGTGGTGGCCCTGGAGACCAACCCCACCAGTGGGACCTGCTGTGCCAACTTCAAGAACGTGGTGAGTGCCACCAGCAAGGGGCCATATGGGGGCTGCGGGATGGGCTGTGGGCTCCACCGGCATGCTGGGAGGCCCCAGGGGAGGGCCATCGGGGAGGCTGGGCTGGGGGTCCCAAGGCCAGTGCTTGTCCAGGTGTGACACTTAGCTCTCCCCTCCCTAGCTGCTGAAGAAGATCAAGCGCTGCGAGCGGAAGGGGTCCGAGTCAGTGACAGAGGAGAAGTGTGCCGTCCTATTCAGCACCAACGTGGCCCTGAACCCCAGCAACCTCTCCATCCACCTCCAGGTACCGGCCACTGGCCCACAGGATGGGGCTGGGCAGCGCTGAGCCTTTCCCCATGGGACACCCAGGCCTTGTCCCAGAGAGCTCAGTGCAGAGCCCATGAGACAGGCCCAGGGCAGCCAGCCCCGCTTCACTCGGGATGGCCTCGGGGCTGAGGGGGGGCCACTCTCTGCCCCCAGGTCCTGTCTCTGCCCATCGTGGTCATCGTCCACGGGAACCAGGACAATAACGCCAAAGCAACTGTGCTGTGGGATAATGCCTTCTCTGAGATTGTGAGTGCCACGAGCCAGAGGGAAGGGCTACAGGGCGAGGAAAGGAGCTGCTGGGATGCCAGGGCAGGGTCCGGCTCTGGGGTGGGAATGGCTGGCAGGCTGACACAGAAACCCTGACATGTGGGCGGGATGCGGTGGGATGGGATGGGGCAGTGGGTGAGCCGCTCTCCTGATGCCATCCGGCCCTGCTGCAGGACCGGGTGCCCTTTGTGGTGGCCGAGCGGGTGCCCTGGGAGAAGATGTGTGATACGCTGAACCTGAAGTTCATGGCGGAGGTGCAGACCACCAAGGGGCTTCTCAAGGAGCACTACTTCTTCCTGGCCCAAAAGATCTTTAACGACCATAGTGCCAGCCCTGAGGACTTCCAGAGCCGCAGCGTCTCCTGGGCTCAGTTCAACAAGGTTACTGGGAGGGCTGGCCAGGGTGGGCAGGGGTGTGCGTGGCCCTGGGGAGCCTCACACCCTCTCTCTGTCCCAGGAGATCCTGCCTGGTCGGGGATTCACCTTCTGGCAGTGGTTTGATGGAGTCCTCGACCTCACCAAGAGATGCCTCAAAAGTTACTGGTCAGACAGGTGGGTGTCCAGGGACCAAGCAGGTTTTCACGGCTGCTCTGGGGCCAGATCTGGGGAGTCCTAGCCCCACGCCTCTGCCCTGGTGGTGGCCCACTCCATCAGTCCATCCCTGTAGGCTGATCATCGGCTTCATCAGCAAGCAGTATGTCTGCAAGCTCCTGAGCACAGAGCCTGATGGGACCTTCCTGCTCCGCTTCAGTGACTCAGAGATCGGGGGTGTCACTATTGCTCACGTCATCCGGGGCAAGGATGGTGAGATGGGGGGACAGCAGCTGCTCTCGGTACTGCGAAGGGGAGGTGTTGACATGGCCTGGGGATGTCGGGCATTATGGGGACCAGGTGATGGAACCCCATGCCGTGTCTCCGCACAGGGTCCAGCCAGGTGGAGAACATCCAGCCCTTCTCTGCCAAGGACCTGTCCATCCGGTCCCTTGGCGACCGCATCCGTGATCTGGGGCAGCTCCGCAACCTCTACCCCAACACCCCCAAGGACCAGGCGTTTGGGAGTCACTACAACAGTGAGTGGGTGGGAGCAGAGATGGGCCCTGGCTTCACGTCTGCCTCCCCAGCAATGTTGCGGGGAGAAGCAGGGGGCTTTTGGAGGGAAGAGGGGTTGGGGAGCCACCCGGGTCCTGCTGGCCCCTCAGCTTGCAGGGGTGGCCAGTACTGGCAAAGAGGGTTGGCATGGCATGGCCCTGTGCTGGGGTGGTGGTTCATGGATGCTTCTCCTTTCTGAGCAGAAGAGCAGATGGGCAAGGATGGCCGGGGCTACGTCTCCACCGCCATCAAGATGACAGTGGAAAGCGAAAGGTGGGTGTGTGCTTGCGAGGCTGTGGCTGTGCCAGAGGTGTGTGCACAGGTGCTGCCCTCTGTGGGGCCAAGCTGCACTGGGCCAGGGCTTGCGCAGACCTCGCCAGGCTGACCCGCACATCCTGCCGAGTGGGGGGATTTCTGGCCAGGTGAAATAGCAATGTGCTCATGAGCAAGGAATCCCCCGTGGGTATCCCGAGCTGCAGTGGAGCATGTCTGCAAGTGCAAGCACTGACTTGCACGTGTGCCTCTTTGGAGGCTGGACCTTGCAGTGCATGTGTCCTACCTCTGCTGATGGGGATGATGCACTTTTGCAGGGACCAGCAGCCCCAGAGTACTGCGGGGGGTCCTCCTGAGGCCTCCCAGCCTCAGATGTTCAGCTTGCCCGTGCTGCAGCCGGAGCTGCATGCGGAGAGCCTGCAGTCGGTGCTCAGCCCCATCTGGTGAGTGCCCAGCTCTGTGCCTGGCCATGCCCTGGGCAGAGGCAGACCTGCTCTGCTGGGCATGTGCTGGGGTGGGACGGGGTTGTGGTGAACACCCTTGAATGCTAACCCCGTGTGTCTGTGCTTGCAGCCCCCCTGCTCCCTTCTGTCCCCAGCCTGTCCCCACAGGTTACCCTGCAGGTGAGAGCAACGTCAACATGATGGTCTCCGACAACCTCGGGTCCTCCTTCCTCAGGTAGGAGTGGTGCCAGTTCAGGGCAGGGGGCAGGGTTGGCCCCCGACTCCCCCCAGGCACGGCCAGGTGATCTGAGTGATCATGCTCCTCCTTCTTGCAGCACATCACCAATGCTCTCACCGTCCCTGGTCATGGACCCTGCACTGCCCCGCTGCCAAGACCTTGCCTTCAGGAACCCCTTGTAAGACCTGGCGGACGGCTGGAGAGGGGCACCCTGCCCTGCCCCCTGCTTCTTCCAACTGCCTTGCAGCCCCAGGGCAAGCAGGCCTGGAGGGACCTTCCCCAGCTGAGCAGTGGTCCCAGTGCTCTGCACTACTGGTGCTCCCTACTGGGAGACCCCAGCCCCACCAGACAAGCCCTTCCCCCCTATGCCTTGGGGCTAGCAAGAACCCTAGGGGCAGGAAGGTACCCCATGGCCTACCTCAGCCCCCAACATTCTTTGTCCCCCAGGCCCTTCATGCCCAACCAGTACATGACAGGGGAGGCCACGCAGCTGCTGTCCGGGGGCCCCTCGCCGGAGCCGCAGGACGAGGAGATGCCCGAACTGGCCCCGTTCACATCGATGGTGGACCCGCCCCTGCAGAGCTCCCCAAGGTGGTAAGCATGGGGGGTCAGCAGGGGGGCTGGGGGCGCTGCTGTGAGTCACCCCACCACCTCTCTCCCCAGGATGCCGCCCAGCATGGACCTGCCGCCCAGCTCAGAATTCGACCAGTTCCTGCAGGAGATGTCCCTGGAGGGCCCTGCGCTGTGCCCCCCCTTCACGCCCCCCTTGCAGCGCAGCGGGTACCCCAGCCCCAATGCCTCTTGCTGGGGGCTGGGAGAGTCTCGGTGGGATGACAGCATCCGGCCAGGGCAGGTGTGAGGAGGCCGTGGGGCTGCTGGGGGGGATGTCGGACTGTGACCCACCCCCCCAGGCACGTCTGGGCTCTGGACTTGATTCGACTTGTGCTGGGGTGGAAACTCTGGCAGGGGAGGGGGAGATTTTCCGGGGGGAGGGGGGGTAGCACTTTGGGTAACACCCCGCCCCTCTCCCCCACCCCCTTGCATATACGCTGCACTTTGGAGAGCAGAGCCGCTGCCCGCCCACGCCGCTGCTGGGGTCTGCAGTCCCGGGAGGCGGTGCAGGCACAGGGGCCCTGACCTGCGTGGGGGGTGCCCGCAGCCGAGCGCAGTGCCCCCAGCCCACGCCACCGGGCTCAGCCCCGCGGGGGCCGGGATGAGTCAGCCGCGGGGGCGGGAGGCGGCAGCGGGAAGCACGCTGGGGCAGACGTGGCAACCCAGTGCACAACAGGGCCTCCCCCTGCCTGGGCCGGGGGATGCTGGGACCCCGTGTACCGGGAGTGGGGGGGGGACACGGACCCCCTCACCCACTTGCAGTTGGCGCTTGCTTTGGGGTTTGTGAGCTGCCACCCCCCACCTCCCCAAGCCTGGAGCAGGGCCACAGCAGGAGAGGGAGCCTGGGGCATGGGCACAGGAAAATAAGCCATAAAATAAAGTTTTATTCCAAAATAACAAAATAAATAATCTACTGTACACGTTACAAAGGAGGAGTCGCTAATGCTCTAAAAAGACACCACACAGTCCTAAGTGGGTGGGGGACCCCGGCGCTGGGCACGGCTCGTGGAATTGGGGAGGGGGAAGGGACAGGAGAGCCCCCGAGGGGCTGGCAGGGGGCAGCACAGCCCCAGTGCCCGTCAAATGCCGCCTGCTTTGTGCTGGGAGGTTGGGGTGCGCATGTGAGGCACCCAGCGGCGCAGGGACCATGCATGGTGGTGCACACAGGTAATCGGGGGGGGGGGGGGGGGGAGGGAAGACAGGCGGGGGGCGGTGCGGGGTGCCGCAGGCGTGCGTGGAGCTGTGGGTGTGCGTGCAGGGGGGGTGCACCGTTGCTGAGCTGTGGTTGCTGCAGGGGGTATTTACAGCCGAAACGCTGCACGCGGATGGCGCAGTGCTGCGGGGGGGGGGGTTGCGATGCGTGTGCATGATGCGCCTGCACGTGCGTGCTGCGGGGGGGGGGGGGGGGGGCTGGCGGCTGGAGCGTGGGCGCTGCGGGGGTCTGTGCGGGGCTGCGCGCACCGGCACCGCGCGCCCAGCGTGGGTGGCGGCGCTGACGTGGGAGCACGCGCTCCTGTACGCAGCTCACGCGCCGGCGGTGAAGCGCCTGTCCCTGCACAGTGACGGGGCCGGGGGTGCAGCTCGCCTGCCCGACGCGGCCCGGGGGGCGACAGTCAGCACGAGGGGTGAGCCGACGGGGGGGGGGGCGGGCAGCCCGGTGCGGTCAGGAGGGTCTGTACAGCCGGCTCGAGTCCATCGAGGGTTTTCCCAGCCCCCGGAGGGTCGCAGGGGGCCCCAGAGCCTGGCAGGGACAAGGGTATTGCTGCTGCGGGGAGGCACATCCCGCTGCGGCTGAGGTAACCAGAGCATCGGTGTGGGAGGGGATGGGGCCCTGGGGGCGGCTGTAGCCTACCCCTCCCCAGCTCCCCGCACCTGGAGCACCGCCGCACGACCGGCACCCGTCCCCCAGCACGTTATTGCTTTGTTAATGGTGGTGGGGGGGCTGCAGGGGCCTCACTGCCGGCTGGTCTCCTGCTCCACCTTGATGGTGCCACGGGGTGGCTCTGGGGGGGCTGGAGGACCCCGTTCTGCCAGCCCGTCCTCGAACTCTGTGGGAAGAGGTGGGAGATGGCGTCAGGGCGCTGCTTCTGTAAGGAAAAGGCAGCTGTGCCGCCTCCACCCCCTGCCCACAGTAACCCCCGTCCCCACCACCATCGGGGCTCACCTGGTCCTGGGGGCTTCCCTGGCAGACAGGGGCTGAGCCGCCCCACTCGCTCATGAGAGACCAGCCGGGCCAGGCGCAGCCCCTCGTCCATCAGCGTCTGCTGGAGGATGTGGCGACTCCAGAGCCCGTGGTGGGGGAGGCCGAGGGGCACGTCGGGGGCTGCACCGGGCGGCGGCGTCAGCCGGGGACAGGCTGCCGCAGCTGCAGCGAGAAGGGCGAGAGTCAGTGCTGAGGGGCTCGGAGGGGACCAGCCACCACCTGCCCACAGGCACGCCGGGAGGGGAAGGGGCCCCCACTCACCCTGCAAGTGGCCATCAAGGCTCTCCCCGGAGAGGCTGCCTGTGTCCTCGTCCAGGCTGGCTCGGTATGCAGCCCCGGGGGGCTCCGGCCCCACCGGCAGCGGAAGCAGCTCGGGACGGCTCTGCTCTCCTGCCTGCCAGGAGCACGCGGGTGAGCACAGAGCCCCATGGACAGGCCCCGGTCCTGCCGGGGGGGCTCCGCACCACCCGCCCCAGGATGCCCAGGGTTGCACGCACAGCACCAGCCCCATGGCTACCGCCCCGGAGCCCCTCGCTGCCTGCCGTAGCCAGTGTGGGCAGCCCTGGGCACGCCGCACCGTCCCGCCCGCGCGTGGGCGAGCGCCTGCCCACGCTCACAGGTGTGCACACCTGCACGCACATGTGCACCCCCATGCATGTGGGTGTGACCCCCACACCCTGGGCGCATACCCACCTCCTGCTTGAGCCGCTTGGCCACGGTGGCTCCGCTCTCCTCGGGATGCGCCCTGCGCAGCGGAAGGAGAAGGGGCTGCGTCAGGCGCGGGGGCGGCCGTGCAGAGGCCCTGTGACAGGCATGCCCGCCCGGCCTCCTGCCACGCTGCGGGCAGCGCCAGCCACGGCGGCAGGCGTGGGCGGCTGCCTGGGCAGGGCGGTGCCGTGGGACGGCACGGATCGGGGCTTTGGCGCAGATGGAGCCGGGGGTGGGAAAAGGGGGGGAGCAGCCAGGGAGCGAAGGGAAAAGGCAGCCCAGTCATGGCACCCAGCGGGCAGGGGCAGAAGGGGGCAAGGGATGGGGTGTCCCCAGCAGATTCCCCCCCAGTGCCAGGCATCCCAGCCATCCTCTCCACCTCCCGCACCTCTGCATTCAGGCAGAAAACAGCACACGCAAGGGAAAGGGGAACCTGGGGCCACGGGGTCCCATCCCTGTCCAGAAGCGCTGGGTTGTGGTATGGCTTGAGGGGGTGACAGCCAGGCCCCCCAGCCTGCGAGGAGGGGCTTTTCTAGGTCTGGGCTCACCTGGCAACCTTGAGCGAGGACAGGTAGGTGCTCTCCCGTGCAACCTGCCGCGAGAGCGAGAAGAGTTCTACGCGTCGCAGCAGCAGCGAGTTGTCCCGCAGGCAGAACTGGGCGGCCGCCTCGTTGATGATGAGCTGGGGGCAGAGATGATGCATGAGCAGGGACAGGGACAGCAGCATCCAGGGGACCCCACGGCAACGGCAGCATCTGCTCCAGGCTGGCAGATGCTGCCTGGGTGGGAGCAGACCTCGGCTCCCACCCGCTCCATGCTAGAGCCCCCACCCCAACCTCCTCCCGAGGCCAGAGCCCATCCTCTTCCTCCACCTCCGGAGCCGCCCCGGCCCCCGCCCTGAGCCAGTGCATCCCCAGGACCTTCAAGCACGGACCCCGCCGCACCACCCACCTCATGCAGGGTAAGCTGCTTGCCCTCACGGCGCCGCGCCTCGCCGCGGCCATAGATCGCGCTGTGCCGGCGGATCTCCTCCTCCTTGTGCCGGTCACCATCCTCCAGCTGGAAGATGTGTCCCACAGCCTTGGCCAACTTCTTGTTGAGCTTCATCAGCGCCCGCAGCTCGGCCTCGCCACCCCGGGGGCAGCTTTGCAGCAGCCGCTCCACACTCTCTGCCACTGTCCGCACCAGCTCCGGCTCCAGCACCTCCGTGCCCGCTGGCTGCTCGCCACCGCTTCCGGCCGGGGAGAAGGGGGGACCCCCTGGCTCCTCGTCCCCACCACCCTCTGACTCGGGGGTGCTCCTCCCTGGCCACGGCGGGGCTGCTGACGGCGACAGCTTCTCCCCTGGCTCTGTGGGGCTGCGGGCTGGGGGCGTCCCGGCGCTGCCTCCCCCCTTGCCCGCGGCCTCACCAGGGCTGGCGTGCCCGTTGCTGAGTGCCTTGCGCCCGCTGGCCTCAGAGAGCTTGAAGAGGGGGATGCTGCTGACGGGCACGGCTGAGACGGGCTGGCTGAAGAGCCCCGGGTTGGAGGCCCACTCGCGCAGGGCTTTCTGGAGGCGGCGGACGTGCAGGGGTTTGGTGGCCATGCCCACCAGCGCCATGATCTCCAGGAATTCCTCCTCACCCGCCTCGCAGAGCTGCTGCACGTCGTCCCCCCCTTGCTGGATGAAGGTCTCGTAGTAGCCCAGCAGGTTGGCACGCTGCAGCACCCGGTACAGCTGCAGCTCCCCCAGCGTGCGGGGCAGGGCCATGGTGAGCCTGCAGAACAGACGGTGTCACGATGGGGGACAGACAGGCAGGCACGCAGGAGAAGACCCTCCCCACCCTTTGGCCTGGGAATACAGCGGGGGGCACACACTCCAGGGGGATGGGGTGACATGGAGTGTTTCAGGGCCCCCGAACCCCACAGGGTGCCCAGGCCCACCTATGCTCCCTGGGCTGGGCTGGACCCCACAGACACAGCACAGACACAGTGGGGCCCCCCTCCCTTCCCTTCCCCCCTCCCAGGACAATGGACAGCCCCCCGGCAACCCCCCTCCTGCTGCCAGCACCCCCCCGCCCCCAGGGCCCCCGCGGGGGGCCGGACACACGCCTGGGGCCGCCCCAGCCCTCCCCATCCCCGAGGGCACGGGGCCGGTGATGCGCCGCCGTCCCGGTACCGCCGGGGCCACCCGCCCCCAGGTCCCCTGCCCCACTCGGTGCCCCGGACCCATCCAGTTCCCCCCCCGCCCCCCGTCCCCTCCCGCCGCCCCCCGGTCGCTCACCGCCGGCTGGAGCCGCCTCCGGCCGTTACGCCCGCCCCGTCCGCGGCCGCCGTGCGCTCCGGGGGCGCGGCGGGGGGGGCTCCGGGGACGGCGCTTTGCGGCGGGACGGGGGTCCGGGGGGTGCCGAGGCTCGGGGGTCCCGCGGCCGGGCCAGGCGCGTTCGCTCCGCCGCGCCGCGCCGCTTCTGCGCGCCGCCCACACGGGCGGTACCGTGAAATAGCAGCGGCCCCGGCTGCGCCGCGGCGTGGGAGGCCCCGGGGGCGGATCCCGCGGCTGCCGCCCCCGCCGAGCGCAGCGCGGGCGGCCGCGGTGGGGGGGGAAGGGGCAGCGGGGGCGGCGGCACCGGCCCCCCCCGGGCGGGAGGCGCAGTGGCACCGGGAGCGGGGGGGAGCGAGGAACCGGGGAACCGGCGCCCTGCACGGCAGCACTGGGGGTCCCGCAGCCTGGGCAGCCTCTGCCGCGAGGGGCAGCGGGGAACCGGGGCACACACGCGAGGCACCGAGGTCCGTGCGGGAAGGCGGAACCCCCCGGAGATGGCGCCGGTCGGGGGGGACCCGCGCCGGACCCGCAGGTGTCCAGGGCCGGTGCTGCCGGGGGCACCCAGCACCCCGGGCCGGCAGCACCCGGGGCCGTGCCCGTGGGGCCCCCCGGTGTCGCCAAAGGGTGTACCGGGAGCCGCCCCGGCCGAGGTCCCGCGGGCGACAACGAACGGGGACTGCACCGGCAGCATCTCTGGTTCCTGTAGCAACCCGGCGAGACGCGGCCGTGCTGCCCGGCGCCGCCGGCCGCGGTACCCCGCCGTTCTCCCGGCCCACCCCCTCGCACGCCGAGGTGCCTGTGGAGCGCTAGCACTTCGTGTCTCAGCTCCCCGGTCACCGGCAGACAAAGGCTGCGGTCGGTAGGCTTCAGGGTGAACACCCCACACAGTACAGGTCTGGCTGTGCTCCAGAGCAGCGAGACGGGGAGCGGAGGGAGGTTTCTCGGGTGGAGGGAGGGGGGAAGGGAGGCTGAAGTCCCCCCGGCCGCGGCGGGAGTCTCATGCCCCCACCCCGTTCTCCAGCTCTGCGTGGCTCGACGCTATTTATACTGCGGCTGGCGCGGCCGGACGCCTGGCGTGGGTCCAGCCGCCCCCGCCCGCTTCTGCCCGGGGGGGCCGGGGGGCGGCCCGCAGCACATCCCCGGGGCTGGCAGGGGGCAGCCAGGGCTCCCGCACGGGCACAGGCCCCGACGCGGGGGTTCTGCCACAGCCCTCTGCGCTCCCACCTCCCTCCTCCGACCGGCCGCCCCCCCTCCCACGCCCTGCCGCGACCAGGCGTCCGGCGCGGCGGGGCCGTTCCCAGGCCCGGCGCTGCCCCCGGCTGACGCACATCCTCCGCCCACGGCCCCGCCGCTTCCCGGCTCCACCGCCCACGGCCCGCGGGGGGGGGGGCCGCCCGAGCCCGCTCCCCGCCCACGGGCGGCCGGCGCACCCGGCGTCCTGGCGCCCGGCACCCCACGGGGCGGGACACGCGCGGCGAGGGGCACCCCCAGTTCCCGGGGCTGGGGGAGCCCCGCACCTCCCCGCTGCCCCCCACGCCGGGGGAAAGGGCGCGCCCTGCGGCTGGGGGAACCGGGGCACCGTGTGCGGGGCCAGGGCGGGCACGGCGGTTCCCCCCCCCGCGCCCTCGCCGAGCCTTCACCCGTGGGACGCGGCTGCCGGGGGTCCCCCGGCCACACGGGACCCGCCGGGGGCCCGCCCGTCCCCAGCGGGGCTCGGTGGCGGGGCCGGAGAAAGGCTCCTTGTCCCGGGCCCACGGCCGCCCCCGGCCCGGCCGAGCCGCCGCCCCAGCGGAGGCGCGGCGCGGCACGACGGGGCCGCACGGGGCTAGGGGGCGGTACCCGCGCCTCCCCCACGCGTGACCCCCTCACAAAAACAATATGAGGCCGCTTCCTGATAGGGGGAGGTTCTTGTCAATCAGCCGGAATTCGAGAGGGGGCGGGAGGGCGTGACGGGCCGCAGCGTGCTCTGATAAGCTGAGGGACGTGCCTGTCAGAGCAGTTACTAAGGCGGGGTCGCGGTTGTTACGGGCTGGGCGTGCCTCTAGATTAAGTGGCGCTCTTGTTGGTCACCGTGGTAACCGAGGGCAGGACTATGGCTGGTTCCTGCCCTGTCTACGCTGATAGGCTGCAGACCCTGTCAGTCAGAGCGGCAGGAGGGGGAAAGCGCGCGAGGCTGCAGAGGCCTTCTAATAGGCCAGCTCAGCCGTCAGTCGGCGGTAACGCCAGGGACTCCTCGCTCTCGTTGGCTGCTCCTCGGTGGCCGTAGCCAGGTGGGCGGTGGTGGCGGAAGCGGAAGTCGGCGGCGCGACCGCGGCGGGAGGGATGAAACCGGCTCCGGGGCGGCGGCGGCTCCTGGGGGCGCTCGTGCTGCTGCTTCTGTCGCCGCTGCTGGGGGGTGTAGGTACGGTGGGCGGTGACGTTACTAGGTGGGGAATGGGGTGCTGGCGGCGGTGACGTCATGGCGGGTCTCCGCCATGGGTGGCCCCGCGGGAGCGGGGCGGGGGTGTCACGTGTCACGCGGCGGGGGGCTGGGGGCTCCGGCCCCGTGTCTCCCGTACCCCCGCTGCCGTGCTCCCGGTCGGCGGAGGGCCGGGCCAGCCCTCCGGGGCGGAGCGGCTCCCGCAGCCCGGTGACTCCGGAGCCGTGGTGGGGCGGGACGGCGGGCTGGAGGTGGTGGCGGCACTGACTCCGCCGGCGGCCCCTACGGGGGTCGGACCTCTCCGGGCGGGGCGCCGAGGGACCCCCGCCATATGCAGCCCCGGTCCCGAGGGCAGCCCCTGCCAGCTCTCCCCGGGAAGCCGCCTGTCGTTCCCCTTCTCCGTCCTGGCGTTTCTCCGCCGTCTGGCGCGGGCGGGAGGGCGGCCGCGGCGCGTTGCTTGACGCCAGCCCGCGGAGCCCCGGAGCACGGCCCGCCTGTTCGCGGGGCGCTCCCGGGGCCTCGCGGGTGACGGTGCAGCCCGGCGCCCTGGCAGAGGGTGCTGGAGGGACTGGGCTTCCAGTGTCTCGCTGCCCAGATCTGCCGGTGTGGATGGGCCCTCTGTGGGCTTCGGGAGCCCTCTTCATCTTGGGGGGTGAGTTCACGCAGGCGGTGTGCTCAGATTTAGTTCTCCCTGAGATGGGGATGGCTCTGGGATCACGGAATCACAGACTGGCAGGGGATGAGTCTGCTGTTTATGACAGTGCCAGGAATGTGGTTATCCCAGAAAAGAACTAGACGGCATATTCTGAGGAAAACAGGAAGGTCTTTTATCTTTATCCACCCCGAGTATGTTTAACTGGGGGACCTCTGGGAAGGGAAAGCAGACCCTTGTGTTTTAGTGGGTGAAGCAGACAGGAGCAGGGGCCTTGTGTTTCGTCTGCGTGGCTGAATCCTTTTCCTCTGTTCTGTGTTGCACAGATGCCAGGGATTCGGTCATCCCACTCCAGGAGGGCCACGTGTACCATCTCTCAGCTTCTCACCACTTCTGCTATACCAACACACGCGTCCCGCAATGGCACGACATATGGACCAGGATGCAGGTGAGAGGAGAAAGCAGGTCCTTCTGGGTCTGGCTGGGCAGAGTTCCTCCAGCAGCTGCGGTCATGCCCCTGTTTGCTTCCTTCCCCTGTGCAGATCCGGGTCAACAGCAGCCAGATGATCCGAGTGACCCAGGTGGACAGCGAGGAGGACCTGGAGGAGTGGAACATGTGGAACATCATTTTTTCGTTCCTGAAGGAGAAGCTGAATGACACCAGCATCGATGTGGATCTCTACAGCAACAAAACGTGCCTGAAGGTTGAGCTGCTGGAGGCCGGCACCACATACTGCATTGTCCTCTTCCGACGTACGTGTCTTCTGTGGGAGGGGCCCCTGGGGTGGGAGGTGGGTCTGGCTGCGCTGGCACTCTTGAGGGAGCAACAAGGACATGGACAGGTGAGCTCATGGTCTGAGGGCCAGCAGGGCTGGTCCTTCCTTGGGAAGGAAAATGGGCCTGCAAAGGGAAGCATGTCTTCATACAAAGTGGGGGAATTTAGGGCACTTGTCAGAGGTTCACCTGAGATGCTGCCCCTTCCCTGTCCTTGCAACCACGTGGCAGGCTGGAGCTCGACCCAGAGGGCACAGTGCCAGGATTCCTCTTGAACTGGACTTGCTCTTTTGCCAGGCTTTGACCCTAAGCTGTTCCTGGTTTTCTTCCTCGGCCTGTTGTTGTTCTTCTGTGGGGACATGCTGAGCAGGTGAGCCGTGTCCTTTTCCCCATGAGCCAGGGACAAGAAGGGTTGGGTGGGCAGTGCCTAGCTGGCTCTGCAGGCTCTCAGGAGGTTGCTCCCAGTGGGTGTGTTTGTGCACAGGCATCCATGAGCTGTAAAACGTCTTGTGCATATGTGTGATCTCTGCAGGAGCCAACTCTTCTACTACTCGGCTGGGATTAGTTTTGGTTTGTTGGCCTCGCTGCTCATCCTTGTCTACATGATGTCCAGGGTCATGCCCAAGGTGAGTGTCAGGCTGTCTTGGGGCAGGAGACCTCACAGCAGTAGCCCTTTCTACACCTGTACGGTTGTTCTAGTGAGGCTGGCGTACGTGGCCTTGGGGTGCTGGGTTGTGGGTCTGGCTTTGCAAAGAGCAGGGCTTGGCAGCTGGGAGGAGGTAGCTATGGCTGCCCACTGCCCCACTACCTGTCTTGAATTTCCCATCTCCTCTCCTAGAAAAGTCCTGTTTACTTCCTGCTGGTAGGAGGCTGGTCCTTTTCCCTGTACCTGCTTCAGTTGGTCTTCAAGAACCTACGGGAGATATGCAAGTTCTACTGGCAGTACCTCCTAGGTAGGTGTGAGCCCTTCAGACTCACCTGTTCACCTGTCTGTGTGTCTCCTACTGGAGCTGCAACGTGCTGGTGGAAAACGTTGAGCCTTCCTGCCTGCCTCGTTGCTGCAGACACTGCCCTCGTGTTCCTGAGGGCTCCAGCATCAGGTTTAACGGCAGCCCTGGCAGATGCTGCTCAGCCAGCTCCCATCAGCCAGGCTGAGCCCGCTGCTTCGTGCCTGCCTGATCCCTGTGCTCTCCCACAGGCTACCTGCTGCTCATGGGCTTCGTGAGCTTTGGTGTGTGCTACAGGTATGGCCCACTGGAGAATGAGCGCAGCATCAACCTCCTCTCCTGGGCCCTGCAGCTCCTGGGGCTGTTGCTGATGTACGCAGGCATCCAGATCCATCCCATTGCCTTGGTCTTGGTGGTCATCGCCATCTGCACCAAGAACCTGGACTACCCTCTGCAGTGGGCCTTTGCTGCCTACAGGTGAGGGCTGCAGGCACCTCGGCTTGCTCCTGATTCCCATCTGTTGCCGGGCCTGGGTGAGCTGCTAGATGGAGCCTGTGTCACAAAACCGGTGCATTTTCAATGGGGTTTGGAGCTGGGGTGGGTATAGGTGGGGGTTGTGTCCCTTCTTCCCTGAAGTTGGTATGCGAGAGTGCCCCGCTTCTCCTTATGGCTGGGAGACTCCCTCGGGAGCGAGGAGTGCAGGACAGAGGGATGTGCTCCATTCCTCCCAACACCAGCTCTGACCCAGCTGCCCTGGGAGCTGAGCCTGCCCTGGGGGTGCTGCCCTGGCTGGGTGGGCGGTAACTGGTGCTGCTGTGCCAGCAGGAGAGTGCAGAGTGCCAGGCCCAAGCCAAACGCGCCTCGCCTGCTAACGGAGGAGGAGTACCGGATCCAAGGCGAGATGGAGACGCGCAAGGCCCTTGAAGAGCTTCGAAGTTACTGCAAAAGCCCCGATTTCTCTGCCTGGACAGTAGTCTCCCGCATCCAGTCTCCCAAAAGGTAATGCCCCGGCAGTGTGCTCAGGGTGGCTGACCTGCATCTCTGTGTGCTTCTGAAAGCCCGGGGCCACTCTGTGCTGTCACCTCTGGCTTTAGAGATAGGGAGGTGGAGGCACAGAAGGTCCGTCGTCTGTAGAAGCAGGGTGTGCCACAGGGGAAGGACAGATAATGCCCTGTCCTGGCACTGAAACACTTCACCCCAACTCCTTGTGTGCCAGGGCCTCGCAGGAGGCTGCCAGGCATGTGTGCACAACACGCTTCTTCATGGCTCCTTCCCAGGTTTGCTGACTTTGTGAGTGGTGCTTGTCATGTCACCCCCAACGAGGTCTCTGTCCACGAGCGGGAGTATAGCCTGGATGGCATCTTCTTTGAGGATCAGCTCTTTGAGGAGGAAGAGGAGGATGAGGATGACAACTCCTTTGACAGGAATCACATGACTTACTCCCACAACCACCTGGATGCTGATTGAGGTCAGCTGCCCTGGACCCACGGGGGCGAGGGGCAGAACCACTGCTGCTTCCTCACTGCCCTGATGCCTGCGGAGCGCAAAGCCCCATTTGCCAGGAAGAGCTGGTACATCTGCTCCCAGCGCCCCCAGTCCCACCCTGAGCTGGGCTGCCGTGAACTCTGCAGCAGAGCCTGGTGGGAGGACAAGGGGGGCTGACACCCTCATCTTCCCCAGGCAGCTCCTGCCAGGCTAAAGTGCGAAAGCTTTTGTTAGCACAGCCCTGGGTGTTGGCAGGGGAGACGCAGGGAGCTGGTCCCAGCTGGGGACTGGAGGGCAGGCAAGGTCTGCACTGCTGACAAGATATGGGACGCTGGTCCTGTCCAAAGGTGGACTGGAGCCACCCCGACTTTTGGTGTGGGTGCTTGTGAGCTCCCAGTGCATGAATCGTGGGGGCAGGGACCTCCCCAGGCCTGGGCGCTGGTCTGGCTCCTGCGAACACCCTGGTCCCACCCGCTCCCTCAGCACTGCTGATGTGGCTGGCAGACAGCAGCCCCGCTGCCTCTGGGCCGCCAGGCACCCTGGCTCTGCCAGGAGCGTCTCTGAGGCCTGCTGGGGTGGAGACGGAACAAAAGGTCTGCCTTGTGTGCAGATGCCTGTGAGGGCGACGTGCACGAGAGGAACTTTGGACCTGTCCCACTGGTACCTGCCTGCTGCCAGGCTGCTGTGGGGAGGGAGCGGGCAGCAGGTGACCTGCTCCTCCTGCTGTTACCAAAGATGCCAGAGGGCTCCAGCTGGTTGGGCTGTGCCTCTGCCTTGGCTTAAATCCTGCATGGATACCAAAAACCCCAGCGCCTCCCTGGCACAGATGCAGCTCGGCTGGCCCCTCCACATGCATTTTGCCGGGCTTGGGAGGAGGCAACCTTGAAGTCTGCTCTGTGCCCCATGCGCTTGCCCCACTCCCCACAGCTGCTCTGATGTGGCGGAGGCTGTGCTCAGCCTCCCTCTCCCCGTGCCTGTCTGCCAGTCTGTCCCAGGGCTGAGGATGAGTGTGGATGTGCTGCTTTCTCCCTGCCTCGCTGGCAATTAGGTGCTAGCAACTGCCTGTCCCCGTGAAGCTGGTGCCCTCCGCCTTTAACCTTCTGTTGCATGGGCCCGTCCCTGCTGTGCTGTTCTCCTGGCTGGTGCAGGCAGGGGATGGGGGTGGCCCTGCCTGTGTTCCTGCCCCCCAGCTGGCCAGGGGGCTCTGCTCCCCAGCAGCCAGCTCAGTGCTGCTGGTCCTTGGCCTTGCTGAAGCACAAAGCTGGAGGGGATGCCGCAATCTATGCAACTTTCTAAGCAATAAAGCTGCCCTCTGCAGCCTTGCGGCCGTGCTGCTGCCCGGGGCCTGGGCTCCCACAGCCTGGCCCGTACTTTGCCTGCGCCACTGCCATAGCTTTTTGCTGTTGGTTTGTTTCTGTCCCAGGTTTATTCCCCTGCCCTTGCTGCACTATCCTCCCTGCTCTGGTGTGAGCGGCCTCTGTTATTATGTCCCTCCATCTTCTCTGTGTGGTTAAAGACTGACTATATTTTTAATAAAGATGTATTTTGCAGGTTTGAGCCTCATGTATCTGTCCACAGTGACGCCAGGGCTGGTCCTTGGCTCTGGCCTGTCCTTGGCTCTGGCTGGTCTGCCCATGGGAGCTCACTCTGCCGAGGATGCTGCGTGGTGCTCAGGGACAAAGAACAAGCCCGTGTGCTGGGCTCCCTGTGGCAGCCACAGAGCAGAGGCAGGACGCTGGCCACAGGCCTCTCGCTCTGGCTGCGGTGCGGGCAGGTGTCTTCTCCCTGGAAGCAGCCCTGGGCGCTCCCAGCTCTGCCAGCCCGTGTACATTGCCCCGGTTTCCCGCAGCCCTGGAGGAAGCTCCCTTTGTTTGCTTGGCTGCAAATGACTGACTCTGCTTGTTCCTGCTACGAGCTACTGGGGCAGGGGGGTGAGTGGGGCAGCAGCAGCCTGGCTGGGCTGGGACCCGGCAGGCAGCCTGGGGCTCCTTCCCAGCTGGCTGATGTGCTTTGTGCCTCAGTTTCCCTGTCTGCGAGTGGGCGTGGTGCCCTGAGGGAGGTCCTTCTGGCCCCCCGCCCCTCCACGGGCTGGGCTGGGCTGAGCCCCGCCAGCTCCCGGACAGCCCCAGCTGAAGCCACTCCAGGAGCCTCCGCTCTGGGATCGGGAGGTGAGTCGCCGACCCCTCAGCTCCCAGGCACCAGCCTGAAGCACCCAACCCCCCTGCAGCCCGCACCTGGCCAGGGACACCCTGTCCCCACAGCCCCCACCCCACGGGGCACAGGGAGCTCTGAGACCAGCACGGTGGGGAAGATGGGTGAGCCTGGGACTGCCCTGGAGCTGCATGGGGGCTCTTGCTCTGTGTCCACCCGTGCTCACACTGGGGTCCTGCACCCAGCAGCACGGTGGTCTTGGTGCCAGTGCCCTGCACAGGGAGGGGGGCTGCAGGGACTCACAGCAGGCTCTGCCATCATCTCCGGAGGTTACTGCCAGGGCAGCAGCTCCTGATGGAGCCATCAAAATTGCCCTGTTCACCCTGTCCTCCACCTTCTCACTCATGAACTTTCCCCGGGCATCGATAAGTGGGGCTGGGTTTACAGCCCTGTGCCTGGGCTGTAAAGCGAGGGTGAAGGTCGCCCTGGGGAAGCAGCTGCTCTGTAAAAGACAGGTGAGGGATGGTTGGAGGACGGGGAGAAAGCAGCACTGTCTCTTGTGGGTGGGAGCTCTTGGGTGCTGCTGGCTGCAGGGCTGTTGATGGGGCCTGGGCTCCCCCAGTCCTGAGCCTGTCCCTTCCCCGCCCTGGCTTCCCCCTGCCAGGAAGGAGGGAGGAAGCGGAGGCTGAATCCGTCCCTGCCCCAAGAATAGGACCCAGGTGTCCACGTTTCCTGGCTGGGCCCATACTTCCCCTGCAGTGGTGGGCTGGAGGCGTTCTGCCCCTGCCCCCCCCCCCCCCAGCACCCCTCCTCCCCAGGGTCCTGGGTGCCAGGGTGCCCCTGGGAGGAGCCCTCTGAGCCAGCGTGGGTGTGCAGCTGCCTTGTCCCCTGTCCCTGGGGCTGCCAGCCCCAGCGTGGTGCCTGGGGGTGCTGGGCATGGCTGGGGCAGGGAGCAGCCAAGGTCCTGGCTTCATCCCACTGGCCAAGGGCTGCATCCTGCTCTGCCCCGTGCTGGGCTCAGCCAGTGCTTCAAGCCTTGCCAGGCATCTCAGCGGGTCTGTGCCCCCTGGGTGCTGGGGCACCCTGCCCTCCCTGGGGCCCTTCTGAGCCTATAAGGGCCTCGGGGGTGCAGGGGCTGCTGAGGACCGGGGGTGTTTTGGGGAAGGGGCTCTGTGTCTGTGGGCTGCAGCCCCTCCTCCACTCTGCCCCAGCTGCCCCGGAGCTGCCCGGCCATGGAAGCCACCACCTCGAGGCTGGACCCGGCGGCGGTCGGGGACCTGGTGTTGCTGGACCCCCTCACCGAGGAGTCACTGCTCCACACCCTGCAGGAGCGCTTCCGCCGCAGCGACATCTACGTGGGCACTGGGCCAGGGGCGCGGGCCTGGGATGGGGAGTGGGGGGCTGTGGAGCCTGGGATGGGGAGCAGGACACAGGGTCTGGGATGGGGAACAGCAGGGGGTGTGGTGTCTGGGGTGGGGAGCAAGGAAGAGCACAGATTCTGGGCTGGGTCCTCCCCTCCCCGCACCAATGCCATCCTGGTTGCCTGCAGACGTACATCGGGAACGTGGTGATCTCAGTGAACCCCTACCAGTCCCTGCCCATCTACAGTCCTGAGAAGGTACAGGAGTACCACAACTGCAACTTCTTCGCTGTGAAGCCCCACATGTGAGCATGGGGAGCCTGGCAGCCCTGGGATACCCTCTGTCCCCCTGGATCCTGCTAAGGGCCTCATCCATGGGCAAGCCTGAGGCTTCGGGGTCTGGGGGAGTCTACTTGGGTCAGCCTCACAGCCACAATGGGGGCTCTTGGCATTTTCTGAAGTCCCTGGACCCCTCCAGCCCCCTTCTAACTCCTCCTTCCCCCAGCTATGCGATCGCTGACGATGCCTACCGCTCACTGCGGGACCGGGACAGGGACCAGTGCATCCTCATCACTGGCGAGAGCGGGGCCGGCAAGACAGGTAGAGCTGGGGCTGCCACCAGTGCTCACAGGGCTGGGAGGGGCTCGCTGGACAGGTGGGCGCAGCCCTGCCACCCATGGCCCCGGCACCCATGGCCCCTCACTCATAGAGGCCAGCAAGCTAGTGATGTCCTACGTGGCGGCTGTGTGCAGCAAAGGGGAGGATGTGGACAAGGTGAAGGAGCAGCTCCTGCAGTCGAACCCTGTGCTGGAGGGTAAGCACCCACAACTCGTGCCCTGTGCCCACCCCAGGGCTCAGCACAGCCCCACCTGGACCATGCTGTAACCCCGTCCTCACCCCACAGCCTTTGGAAACGCCAAGACTGTCCGCAATGACAACTCCTCCCGATTCGTGAGTGACCAGGGAACTGGGGCAGTGGTGGGGCCATGTCCCACAGGGCTGGACCCTGCAGGGACCACATGGACCCTGATGGGGCTGGAGGCAGGGGACAGGGTTGTAGACACGGGGAGCAGAGCTGCTGCCCCCCACAAGGTCCCCCTGCCTTGACGCCAGCCCCATCCCTCAGGGAAAGTACATGGATGTGGAGTTCGACTTCAAGGGGGAGCCCCTAGGAGGGGTCATTAGCAACTGTGAGTACCGATTGCCCATCCCAGGGGGGTCCTACCCCCCATTCCCTGGTGACACTGACCCCTGCCTGCAGACCTGCTGGAGAAATCCCGCATCGTCCGGCATGTGAAGGGCGAGAGGAACTTCCACATCTTCTACCAGCTCCTGGCCGGGGGCTCGGCACAGCTGCTCCGTAGGTCCAGGCCCTGAGCATGGCGGGTCAAGGGGGATTGGGACCCTGGGGGGGGACTGGCTGACCACCTCCTCCCCCTGCAGAGCAGCTGAAGCTCCGCCAGGACTGCCGGCACTACGGCTACCTCAACCGGGAGAGCTCTAGCCTGCCCGGCGTGGACGACGCAGCCAACTTCCACGCCATGCAGGTACCGCCAGCCAGGGCCTGGGAGGCTGGGAAGCTGTGACACCCCCGCTGCAAAACACCCTGGGGCTGTCCCCGTTGCCCTGAGCTGCCTGTGTCTGTCCCCAGGATGCCATGAGGGTCATTGGCTTCTCACCTGATGAGGTGACAGCGCTGCTGGAGGTGACGGCCGTGGTGCTCAAGCTGGGCAACGTGCAGCTGAGCAGCAGCTACCAGGCCAGTGGGATGGAGTCCTGCAGCATCGCTGAGCCACAGGGTAGGGGCAGGGACAGGGATAGGGATGGGAATGATGGGGAGGGGGCCCTGCTTGGCCCCAGCACTGCTGCCTCCCTGCACAGAGCTTCAGGAGATCTGCGAGCTGATCGGGCTGGACCCCAGCGTGCTGGAGCGGGCGCTGTGCTCCCGCACTGTGAAGGCGCGGGATGAGACGGTGCTCACCACCCTCAGCGTCCCCCAGGTGAGCAGGACCATCCCCTGCCATGGGGCTGACACCTGGCAGCCCCCTGGGAGCCAGCACGAGTCCCTCGCCCCTCTCCCCAGGGCTACTACGGCCGGGATGCGCTGGCCAAGAACATCTACAGCCGCCTCTTCGACTGGCTGGTGAACCGCATCAACACCAGCATCCAGGTGAGCACCTGGGGTGACATGTACCTGCCCACCCATCCTGGACAGGGCCCAGGAACCCCACCTCACGTGGGGCCAGGACACAGCTCAGTGCCCCACTGTCTCCCCAGGTGAAGCCAGGCAAGCAGAGGAAGGTGATGGGTGTCCTGGACATCTACGGCTTTGAGATCTTCCAGGTGAGTGCAGGGCCCACCTGGCCCCATCCTGCTGCTGGGGGGACTGGGGGCAGTGGGTGGGACATGGGGCAGGGCTGGGGGATCAGGCCCTGTCACGCAGGACCCCTCTCTCGCAGGATAATGGCTTTGAGCAGTTCATCATCAACTACTGCAACGAGAAGCTGCAGCAGATCTTCATCCTGATGACTCTGAAGGAGGAGCAGGAGGAATACGTCCGAGAGGTACCCCCTACCCAGGCCGGTCGGGCTGGATGTGGCCCCTCTGCCTGTGCAAAGCCATGGCCCCAGAAAGCCTTGGCCCCCTGGGGACAGGGAAGTGCTGGAGACGGCTCTGCACCATGTCCCTCCCTCACCCCGCTCCCCGCCGGGAGCAGATTCAATAGCAGGAAGGCAGGGAGGGATTTGGGATTCCATCCCCATGGCCGGATGTCCGGTTCCTGCCCCACATCAGCTGGGGGGTGTCTGTGGGGCAGGGTCCATGCACTGTGTGTCCAGGGGTCTGTGTGTCTGACCTCTGTCTGCTCCCAGGGCATCCAGTGGACCCCAGTGGAGTTTTTCGACAACAGCATCATCTGCAACTTGATCGAGAATGTGAGTTGCCCCCCCAGTGCCAGGGGCCCAGGTTTGGGTCCCAGCTTCCCCCCGTCACACCTGGTGCGAGTTTGGGCTGAGCAGAGCTTGGAGCAGTCCCAGTTCGATGGAGCCGCTGCTCAGGGCTGGGGCCGGTTTGGGGTGACACTGTCCATCACGGCACAGAGCAAGTGCGGGATCCTGGCCATGCTGGATGAGGAGTGCCTGCGGCCTGGTGTGGTCAACGAGGACACCTTCATCAGCAAGCTGAACCAGCTCTTTGCCACCCACAAGCACTATGAGAGCAAGGAGACCCAGAACGCCCAGCGTGTCATGGACGCCAGCCTGCCGCTGCAATGCTTCCGCATCCACCACTACGCTGGCAAGGTCTGCCAGCAGCCGCGGGCACCCGCTGGCGCCCACAGCCCCGCCGGGGGCACCTGGCACCCCCGGGTCCTCTTCCCAGCTTTGCATGGGAGATGCGGGGCTGGGCTGGGAATGGACACAGAGACGCTGAACCGTAGCCCGCTCGCTCCCTCTTCCCTCCCCGAGCGCAGGCCCCCATGCACCCCGCTGAGCACTGACCCCACTCCTGCACCCAGGTGACCTACAACGTGACGGGCTTCATTGAGAAGAACAACGACCTGCTCTTCCGCGACCTCTCGCAGGCCATGTGGGCTGCCCGGCACACGCTGCTGCACTCCCTCTTCCCCGAGGGAGACCCCCAGAAGGTCTCCCTCAAGCTGCCCCCCACTGCAGGCTTCCAGTTCAAGGCCTCAGTGGCGATGCTGATGAAGAACCTCTATTCCAAGAACCCCAACTACATCAGGTACCAGCCCTGGGGGGAGCCCTGGCCCTGGCTCTGGCGCCAGCAGGACCCCCCCAGACCACCGCTGCCCTCCCCAGGTGCATCAAGCCCAACGAGACCAAAACAGCGATGCTCTTCACACCGGAGCTGGTGCTGGCGCAGATCCGGTACCTGGGGCTGATGGAGAACGTGCGGGTGAGGCGGGCAGGTTACGCCTTTCGCCAGCTCTACGGCCCCTTCCTGGAGCGCTACAAGATGCTGAGCCCCCGGACCTGGCCCCGCTGGGCCGGCAGCGACAGGTACGGGGCTGGGCCAGACCGCGGGTGTGTCCGGCGGCCCCCTGGCCCGGGGGCTGCGGGGCTCTGACCAGCCTCATCTCCTGCGGTGGTGCAGGGAGGGGGCCGAGGTTCTGCTGGCAGAGCTGGCGTTCCCCCCTGAGGAGCTGGCGTTCGGCCACACCAAGATCTTCATCCGCTCGCCACGCACCGTGAGTCTGGGGATGGGGGAGTGGGGGGGACCCCGCTACGGGGCAGTCGGGCTGCCAGGGGAGGCAGGACTTGACCCAGGGTGGGTGTCTGCCCCACATGTCCCCTCACCCCACTGGCACCCCTGAGGCCATCCCGGGGGCTCCTGGGTGATACTGCAGCCCCCAGAGATGGCTCCTGGCCGGGGGTCCCTGTCGCCACTTGGCACCCCAGTGCTCACCCTGCCTGTCCCCAGCTCTTCAACCTGGAGAGTCGGCGCCAGGAGCGCGTGGTCCAGCTCGCCACCCTCATCCAGAAGATTTTTCGGGGCTGGCGGTGCCGGACCCAGTACCAGCAGATGCGCAAGAGCCAGATCATCATCTCCGCTTGGTTCCGGGGCCACAGGGTGAGGAAAGGGGGATCCCAGCCATGCTTCAGCTGCCCATCCGTCACCCCCTTGGTAGGGGCCCCGGCTCTCCCAGCTCCCACAGCTCACCCCACCTCTCCCCACCGCAGCAAAAGAACAAATACAAGCAGATGAAGCGGTCGGCACTGATCATCCAGGCGTACATCAGGGGCTGGAAGGTGAGGGCTGGGCACCGGAGGGCCGCTTGCTGGCGCAGCAGGTCTAGCGTGGGCAGCGGGGTGGGGAGCGTGCGGCGGGGAAGGGCCAGGGACTCCACATGCCCCACGGTGGGACCAGACTCATCTCCTCTCCCCGTCTTCCATCCTTCTCTCCTGCCTCTCTCCTTCTCGCTCCCTGTCTGTGTTGGTGTCTCTTGCCTCGGGCTCCCTGGGCTCTCATCCCCCACAGTCTCGCCGGCTCCTCTGGGAGCTGAAGCGCCAGCGCCACCGTCATGCGGCCGCCGCCACCATTGCTGCTTACTGGAGAGGGTACCAGGTAACGGGGCCAGCCCCACCATGGGGCCGCGCGCCCTGCCCGCTGCCTCTGTCCTGCTGTCCACGCCGCTGTGTCCAGGGCTGTCTGTCTGTCTGCCCACCCTGGCTCCTGTCTACCCTGTCGGGCCGGAGAAGCTGTCCTCTCCGCTGGGGCTGATCGGGGATGGGGGGAGGGACGCCCCGTGTCCCGAGGGGGCTGGCAGCAGGAGGGTGGCGAGATCCCGCATCCCCACCGCTGCCGCTGCTGACGGCCATCTCCGGCAGGTCCGCAAAGCGTACAGGAGGTATTTCCGCTCCGAAGCCAGCATCCGCCTGGCCAACTTCATCTACCGGCGGCTGGTGAGTGGGGCTGCAGGGAGAGGGGACACGGCTGGCCCAGGGACCCTCCGCGAGCCCCTGCCACGTTGCTGCCCCCAGGTGCAGAAGTTCCTGGTGGGGCTGGGGAGGAACCTCCCGCCGCTCTTGGTGACAGACCGGACCTGGCCCCCTGCACCATACAAGTTTCTGGCTGACGCCAACCAGGAGCTGAGGAGCATCTTCTACCGCTGGAAGGTGGGAGCAGGGGGGAGCGGGGAGGTGGGGGGGGCTCTGTTTGGGACCTTGCGTCCCTCTGCGCCAGCACCTGCCAGGGGTCTTCAGCAGCACCAAATCGCCCCCTCCCTTGGCAGTGCAAGAAGTACCGGGAGCAGCTGACGCCACAGCGCAAGGCCCTGCTGCAGGCCAAGCTCTGCGCCAGCGAGCTCTTCAAGGACAAGAAGACGCTCTACTCCAAAAGGTGCTGGGGCTGGGGGCTGGCGGGAGGGGGGGTGTGTGGGGCAGCGCCGGCTGACGGCCTCCATCCCCAGCCTGCAGCAGCCCTTCCGGGGTGAGTACCTGGGGCTGACGCAGAACCCCAAGTACCAGAAGCTCCATGCCGTGGCCAAGGACAAGCTGGTGATGGCCGACACCGTGAGGAAGGTGAACAGAGCCAGCGGCAAGGTGAGCCCCGTCCCTGTCTCCGCCGCACTGGGAGGGCGTGCAGGGCCACACTGACCCCCCTGCCCACAGACGGTCCCACACCTGCTGCTGCTGACCACCGAGCACCTGGTCCTGGCCGACCCCAAGGCTGCTCAGCCCAAGACCGTGCTCAGCCTGGGCGACATCCGCAGTGTCTCTGTCACTCGCTTCTCTGACGGCTTCCTGGTCCTGCACCTCAAGGAGGTACCCAGGGAGGGGGGAGTCCCTGGGGGCCTGGGGGATCCCTGGCAGGGCTGACCTCCCCCATCTCCCCACAGACCTCCACGGCGGGGGCCAAGGGCGACTTCTTGCTCATTAGCGACCACCTCATCGAGCTTGTCACCCGCCTGCACCAGACCATCATGGATACCACTGCCCAGGCCCTGCCCCTGCACATCACTGACCAGTATGGGTGGGGCAGGGGGGCGGGGTGACCAAGGGTGGGGCCTGCAGGGTGGGGCAAGACTTCCAGGGCAGGGTGGTGTCTGGAGAGGAGCTCACAAGGGCGGGGTAGGGCAGGGTGAGGCTTGTGGGGGTGGGCTTCACAGGATGGGGCATCGGCTGGAAGGTCCTGACTGGCTGTGGCAGGCAGCCCCTGAGAGATGGTGGCTGTAAAGGAGGCAACTCATGGGGCAGGAGGTGGGTCTGGGCGTGGTATGTGTGGTCCCACCTCACCCCTCTACCCTGGCCCCCCACGCCAGGTTCTCCACCCGCTTCCAGAAGGGCGACATGGCCGTCACCGTGGTGGAGTCGGCCAAGGCGGGCAGCAATGTCCCAATCTGCAAGAAGCGGGGCAGCCACAAGATGGAGGTCCTGGTCCACTGAGGGTATCCCCATTCCCTGCTGGGACCCCCACCACCCCCTTGTAATGTCCCCCTGCCCCGGCAGGTCTTTGCACCGCCCAGGAATTGCTGCAAACCCATTAAACGGATGCTCTGGTGTCAGTGCCTGGGCGGTGTTGCGGTGGGTGCCCCGTTACAGGTGAGGCACGGTGAACCAGTCGTGCCGGAGCCCCAGGACGCTGCACTGCAGTGCTGGAGCAGGGTGGGGGCATGGCCCCTCCCCGGGGGTGGAGTGCCCTGGCACGCTGCAGGGATGGAGCCCCCCCACCCCAGTCCCCCGCCTTTCCTGCCACCTGATTGCAGCCAGAGCTCGGCTCGGCAGTGATTGGAAAGGCCCTAAATTGCTGCCACTTTTCCCATTAAGTGGGAAAGCAGCTCGCTCTGCTGCAGAGGCAATTTCTGGGTGGCTGCGGGTGGCTGGCACGTGAGGTCCTCAGCACTCGCCTGCCTGTGCTGCCCTCCCCATCTCCCCCTGCCCAGGGTCCCCTGCCCTGCTGCAGGACCCCCTGAATAGGGTGCTCCCCGCTGCGTCCCCTCCCCTCGCCCAGCTGCCCCCCGCGCCAGCAGCCCTCCCCAGGCTGGCACCGTAGCTCCTGAGCTGGAGCTGCATTCGGGGACCGGGGCTGCAGCCCAGAACAGAACAGGGGGACAGCTTTGGGACTGCATGGCCCCAGTGCCACCACTGCAGCCCCTGTCCTGCTGGGACCTCCTGTCCCAGGAGCTGGGGTCGCTGCACGGCTCTCAGAGCAGCCCCCCTCCCCGCTGCCTTTTCTCTCCTGCACTCATCAAGCTCTTGGAGAGGGTTGGTTTGTTTTTTTCTCTCCTGTCCCCACACGTCACCTGCATTACCTTCGGGAGCTGACAACTCCCTGTCACATTAGCAGCAGCACCAGCTCCCAGGTGGGCCCTGGAGCATCCATGGGTTTGTTGTGCACAGGGGGGCACGTGCGGGCACGTGTGCCAGGGCACTTGGGCAGCGCATGCACGTGGTGGTGGTGGGGAAACGTGTCTCTGTGCAGAGGCACCTGAGGGTGCAGACATGCCCTGCCTCCAAGGGCTCCCCCCAGCCTTCCTGCTGCGGGCTGCGTCACGTCCCAGCACAGGGACCTTCCTGCCTGTGCATGGTGAGGGGCGAAAGCCATAAACAAGCCTGCCACAGCCCAGGGCACTATGGCTCTTCACAGCTGCGTTGCACTTGGCACCACACAAGTAGGTGTTATTAATTAATTAGGCCGTCTCTGGCCAGACTCCAATTTAATTAACGTCCCCGGCACTGCAGATGCTGCCCTGCCCCGGGCTGCACTGCCACGTGAGCCGCTGCTGCCAGGCCGCCTTCCCGCGGGGCCGCCGCAGCCGCCTGTTGCTCGGGCTGAAGTGCGTGGCTTTCACTTGTTGGCCTGCGTGTTTCCCCTTCCCTTGCGTCCCTCTGGTTCCCCCCGACTTCTCCTCCCCATCTTCTATCTCTGCACACCCTGGCCCCCTGGCTGGGGTGAGGGTGCGGAGGCACTTGGGGTGGCTGGGGATGAGGGGATCAGGATGCAGGATCAAGCCTGGGCTCCCAGGAGGCTGATTGGGCCGGGGGAGGAACTTGGTGCTGGTCCTGCCTGGGTCACAGAGCGGCCTGAAGAAAGGCAGCCCAGCGTGGGGCTAGACCTGGGGCTGCCAGGCCCTGTCGGAGCCAGGAGTGCTCCCCATGGTTAGTGTGGGACCAGACAGGCCAGGAGCCCTGGAATGGGGCTGGGGAGATGGGCAGGGTGTGCAGTACAGAAAGAGTGTGCGTGTGTGTGCGCGCGCGCACATGTATGAAGCTGAGTTCAGGGCAGCGGGGTCTGTATGTGTGCACGCACATGCACGTGCATGGTGTGTGTGGTGGGAGCCCAAATGATCCCCGCTGTGGTGAGACATCCCGAAGCCTGGCTGCAGAGCAACTGCCAGCAGCTGTTCCAGCACAGCAGGGGCAGGACTGCTCCCACCACGCGTGTGCCCACACGTGTCAATGGCTGCATCGTGCTCAGGTGCGTGTGTCCCCCCCCATGCCTGTGGCACGAGGAGGGGCCGGGAGCTGCGTGGGCATGGCGCTTGTGTGCTGGCCCCCTACCCCGGGGCGCTGCGGCGTGGTGGGGAGCTGGCGTGCCTGTGTGGGCGCACTTGTGCCGTGGTGTGACTCTGCGTGTGTAACGGGTGCCTGTCGGTGACATGGTGCTTGCGTGGGCGTGAAGCTGCAGGGTGGGGGTACCACCCCCCCCGGCCCCCATTGGCGGCTCTCCTCTCGCCCACCCACACCGTGCCATGGGCAGAGCCCCTTATTTAACTCCGCACGGCAGCCAGCACCCTGGTACTTTGCCTCCCAGCTGAACCCGTGCTGGGAGAGCCATCGGTGCAGCCTGTGGCCGCTGCCCACCTCGCCTCGACACATCTCCCACTCCGCAGCCACCAGCGGCGAGGGACACTCTGCCCCCGGCTCCATACTGGGCGACACCCGAGGGCTCAGCAGGTCTGTGCCTCCCACAGTGCCCGGCCCTGGGGGCTTCCCGGGGCTCCTGGGGGACTGCTGTGTCCTGTCCTCACCCGGCTCAGGCTGGGAGAAGGGAGGAGGGGGAAGTTGGTGAAGCCACTGGGAAGGGCATGGGCTGGCAGACAAGATGGGGTGAAGATGCTGCTTGAATTCAGGGAGGTCTTGGGGCAGGGGGGTTCTGGAAGCAAGTCTGGGTCTGGGATCCAGCTGTCAGCAAGGATGTGCCAGTGCATGTGTCAGGGAGTGCGTGTGCGTGTCTCTGTGTGTGTGTGTGCCTGTGCGTCAGGGGATGTGTGTGCTAACACAGGTGAACACGCAGGACTGAGTGCATGCCGGCGTTTGTGTTCCTTGTGTGCCCGCGCTTGGGCTCGTGTGCGTGTTTGCACATTCTGGCTGGTGTGTGACTGCAAAAACACAGCACCATGGGCACGAGTGGTGGCATGGGACCAACAGGTCCACAGTGGACCCCTGCCTCCCTGCACCCTCCCCTTCACCTCTGTGATGCGTCCCCCCATAATGTGCCCCACACCCCTGTAAAGCAGCCCCCGGGCTGCTGCCCCCCGGTGCAGCCCCCTTCCCAGGACGCTGGCAGGGTGCCACCGGCCCGCAGTTCGAGGGGGGGAAGAGATTCACTGCCCCGGCCCCCGCCGCTGCCCCCGGGAAGCGGCGCAGTCCCTCTGGCCGCAGACACGGGCGGGGGTCCCGCCGCGCCCGGCCCCCCCGTCTCCCGTGTCGCTGCTTTCCCTCCCCAGCGCTTGGCCCGGTCCCGGGCTCGCCCGGGCCGCCCCGCGGAGGGGGCGCTGGCTCGGGGCGGCCCCGGGGCCCCGCCGCTCCGCCGCTGACCGCCGCCCCCAGGCCCCCCCCGAGGATGAGGAGCCGACCGGCGCTGGCGGCGCTGCTCGTCCTGGCACTGCCGCTCGCCCTCGCCCGCCGCCCTCCGGCCCCGCCGGGCCCCGCGCCCCCCGCACAGGTACAGCCGTCGGGGCGCCGGTGGTTGGGGGGGCGGCGGGCCGACCCCCCCCCGGGACGCCCCCTCCTCGCTCACCGGCTTCGCTTCCCGCAGGGGATGCCCGTCGCGGAGCCGCTGCCCTGGAGAGCCCGCGGCAGCCCCGGGGCCGCCTTCGCCGCCGTGCTGCAGCTGCTGCGGGAGGGGTCGGCCGGTGAGCGCCGGGGGGCGAGGGCAGGACGGGTTGCGGAGGGTCGGTCGGTCCGTCCGCGCCCGGCCCCCGCGCCGCCGCCGCCGCTCATCCGCTTCGCTCTCTTCCAGGTCCTCCCGCGGCTCCGCAGAAGCGTAAGTCCCGCCCGGTCCCGGTCCCGGTCCCGCAGCCGGGCGCCGCGGCGCTGACGGCGGGTCTCTCCGCAGGGGACATGCACGACTTCTTCGTGGGGCTCATGGGGAAGCGGGCGGCAGAGCCCGGGCGGCCGGCGGGGCGGCGGGGCGGCGGCCCGTCCCCCCGGTGCTCCCCGGGGCCCCCAGCGGCCGGCGGGGCCCCGCGGCAGGCGTGAGCCGCGGGCCGAGCCGGCGAGGCCGGACGGGGCGCGCCCCGCGGACCCCCCCCCCTTCTCCCGCCACGGGGCCGGCCCGGGCTGTGCCCTGTGTCCCGGGGCGAGGCACCGGCACCGGGCACTGCGCCGCGGCGGCAGTACCGGCTGCGGGGGCGGCACGGCCGGGACGCCGCCCACGGACAGCGAAGCCGTCGTGGGACCCGCCGGGGCTGGAGCCGCGCTCCCGCGCTGGGGACTGTGCGGGCCCACCCGCAGCTCCGGCTGTGCCTGTCCGGACACCCGCGTACGCACACCCGTACCTGTATACATACACCTGTTTGTGTACACCCGCATCCGTGCACCTCCATACATCCACCCGTGCCAGCGCGGGACACGCGCCCGCACCGTCTCTGTGTCTTGGCTGCGCCGCGCTGGGGCCCGGCGTGCTCGGCTCGGGCCCGGGACAGCCCACGGGGGTGGCGGGGCCGGGCCGGTGCGGGGCGGGGGGGGGGGGGCGGGGGCTGCCCCGCACCTGGCCCCGTCAGTGAAGATGCGCCGGTGCCCTCTCCCGTGCCCGTGTCTGTCCCCGTGCGCCCCGTGTCAGTGTCCCCACCGTGCCCGCGCCCGTGCTCCCCCCGGCGCCCGTCTCCTCCGAGTGCCCCGCGCCCCGCCCGCCCCCCCGCAGCTCCCCTCCGGGCCGCGGGGGGCGCTGTGGCCCCGCCGCGCGCGGGCGGGCGGAAGGCGGCTTCGGCGGCGGCCGGAGGGCGGGTCGGCGCCTTTGTGTGAGCCGAGCCGGGATGGTGCGGGGCGCCGGGCGGGTAAGGAGCCCCGCCGGCCTCCGGCTGCCCCCCGCCGGGCCCCCGCCCGGCTCCCCGCGCCGCCCCCCCGCGCCGGGCCCCGCGCGACCCCCGCGGGCCTCCCGCCGCCCCCATGGAGCCCCCCCCGGGCCCTCCCGCTGTCCCCCGGGGCTCCCCTCGGAGCCCCCCCGGGGCCCCTTCCTGCAGCACCCCGGGGCTCCCCCTTGGACACCCCACCCCCCCCCCCGTGGCTCCCCTCACCACGACCCCCTGGGCGCGTCGTTGCCCCCCCCCCCCTCCCGTGGGCCCCTCCGCTGCCCCGCGTGGCTCCTCCAGCCCGTCCGGGGGTCCTTGCCGCCCCCCCCCCCCCGCCCCCGTTGCTCCCCTTTCTCCCCGGGCAGCTTCGGGATGCCCTGTCCCCCCGCAGCGGGGCGGTCTGTCCCGCCTGCCCGCCCGCCTGCCCGCAGGCAGCGGGGCCTGCCCGCCCCCTCCTCGCCCTCCGGGGCCGCCTCCTGCCCCCGCGCCCCACGGCTTTCCGTTGCCCCCCCGGTCCCGTCACCCTGCTCCGCCTCTCTTCCCTCCTGTCCCGTCCCCGGGCCAACCCCCCCCGCAGGGATCCCCACGCTGCAGGAATTGCCCACGTCCAGGCGCTTTCTGTGCTGGTGAGCGTTTCCCCTCCAGAGCCTTCCCTGGCCATCCTCCTCCTCCTCGTCCAGCGGTGTTTCCCCACTGCCTCCTCGGGCAGGGGCCGCCCGTGCCTCCATCCCTCGCCGTCCCGGGGCAGGACAGCCTGCCCTCAGCTCCTTATTGCCTTTCCCTGGAGCTGGGGCAGAAGGCAGCCCAGTCCCTTTCTGTCTCCTGCAAATCCCCGCTCTCTCTGCTGGTTTCTGGGGTCATTGCTCTCTGTCATGGGGAGAAAGAGAAGGGATCAGGGATAGAGCTCCCAGGGTAAGTTTGTCAAGACCCCAGGTGGCCCGAGAGCTGGCTGAGCACCTGTGAGTGGGACAGGGTGACAAAGGCAGTGGGACAAGGTGGAAAGATGCGCTCAGGTGGGTTGCCAGTGACATGGGCCAGGTGTGTGGTGGCAGCCTGGGAATACTGCACAAACCGCCCTGCTAAAAGAGTGCTGAAAGGTGCTGCAAGTCCGGCTGTAGCAGAGGAGAAATCCCAGGGAACCAGAGAAGCTGGCACGCAGGGGAGAGTCTGAAATGAGATCCCACCTGCAAACCGAAAGTTACCCTGCGGGTACGGGAGAAATCCCAAGCGAAGGTATGAAGCTGTGGTGGCTGGAGGAGACCCGGAGGTGAAGCCACCGGAGGATGTTAGGAGTCTGAATTTCAGCCCTCCAGGCGGGAGCGTTATCCCTGGCTCGGGGAGAGGAGGGGCGTCTGTGTAACAGGCACCGGTCGGGGCTCAGTTTCAGAACTGAGCGGAGCTGTGAGGCAGAGGGACCTGTGTCCATGGCCAAATAGAAGTTGGAGCTTCAGGCTGTCGCTGGGAGAGTAAACGACTTCTTATTTTACTTGTTTGTGTTTTTCCCTTTGTGCATCTGTCCCTTCCCAAAGAGTCAGTCGTTGAAGTTACAAGATAGGTTTTAGTCAACCTCCGTCTAAGCAGCTGTGCTGCTGCCTCTCTGTTGCTTGTTGGGAAGGTGGAAAACCTGAGGTATGACTAGAGTGACGTCTCTTTGGTTGTTAAGGTATTAACGCTTTTTGCATTTTCCGCTCTCTAGAGCCCCTTGCCCTGCCAGTTTCTGGATGCTAAGCACCTCCTGCTCATGCAGCTGATGAATGCGTGAAGAAGCTGACCAGGAGAGGGACTCTTAAGCAGCTGCTAAGATGGGCATGAGGATCAAATTGCACAGCACCAATCACCCCAACAACCTGCTGAAGGAGCTCAACAAGTGCAGGCTCTCCGAGACCATGTGCGATGTCACCATTTTGGTGGGCACCCGCTCCTTTGCCGCACATAAGGCTGTTCTGGCCTGCGCTGCAGGCTACTTCCAGAATCTTTTTCTGAACACGGGGCTGGATGCTGCTAGGACCTACGTAGTGGATTTCATCACGCCAGCCAACTTCGAGAAGATCCTCAGCTTTGTGTACACCTCGGAGCTCTTCACGGACCTGATCAATGTGGGCGTCATTTACGAGGTGGCGGAGCGGCTGGGCATGGAAGATCTGCTGAAGGCCTGCCATTCAACCTTCCCTGACTTGGAGAGCTCAGCCATCACGAAGCAACCCTCCCTGGCCATGAGCAAAGGCCGGTCAGGTCCTCTGAGCAGCACCTCCTCAGAGCAGAGCCATTCCTTGGGTGAAATCCGGAGCGGCGGGGAACACTTTGGCCCT
This sequence comes from Phalacrocorax carbo, assembly GCF_963921805.1. Lineage (NCBI taxonomy): Eukaryota > Metazoa > Chordata > Aves > Suliformes > Phalacrocoracidae > Phalacrocorax > Phalacrocorax carbo. Next base: position 460,861 of record NC_087539.1, read on the forward strand.
GAACGGAGTTACATCTTGCACGGAGAAGTGGCAGGCAGCTACAAAGAGGATGACAGGAATACCGTGAGTGAAACCAGCCAAACTCTTCCCCTGATGCATCCGCAGCAGCCTCCCAAGACAGAACAGGAGTCAGATCAAGGGCAGTTTGCTCCTGCCGCGAGCATGGTGACCCAGCCCAGCCTGGGCAGCATGAACATTATTGTTCAAACCACTACAAGCTCCTGCCAGCAGTATAAGGTCCAGAGCAATGGTGACTATGGCAAGAGTGGGTTCTTCACTGCTGATCCTTCCCTGGACATCTCCGTGGGGAGTAACTCCTGTCCCAGCAACAGCGACCACTCTAAAGAGCAAGGTTTTGGGCAGATGGATGAGCTTCAGCTGGAGGATTTGGGCGATGACGAACTGCATTTTGAAGATGCCAGTGAAGAGCTGGGCCCGTCGGAAGAAGTTATTGAGCTGAGCGATGACAGTGAAGAAGAGCTGGCCTTTGAGAACGACAGCCGGGATAGCAAGGCCATGCCCTGCCAGGTGTGCAAGAAGGTTCTGGAGCCCAACATACAGCTGATCCGCCAGCACGCGAGAGATCATGTTGATCTACTCACTGGGAACTGCAAGGTCTGTGAAACCCACTTCCAGGACCGTAACTCCAGGGTCACTCATGTTTTGTCCCACATCGGCATCTTTCTCTTCTCCTGCGACATGTGCGAGACCAAGTTCTTCACCCAGTGGCAGCTGACCCTCCACCGACGAGAAGGGGTCTTCGACAACAACGTCATCGTCCACCCCAGCGACCCGCTACCGGGGAAGATCACCATGTTTGGGGGAGGCCCTAGCTCAGAGCTGGCATGTGCTGCCTGCGGGAAGCCTTTGGCCAAAGATTTCCACACTGTCCGCAACCACATCCTGGAGCACGTGAACTTGAAAAGCCAGACGTGCGGTGTGTGTGACCAGAGGCACCTCAGTCTCTGCAGCCTGATGTGGCACACCCTGTCTCACCTGGGGATCTCAGTCTTCTCCTGCTCTGTTTGTGCCAACAGCTTCGTGGATCGGCACCTCCTGGAGAAGCACTTGGCCGTTCACCAGAACATGGAGGAGGCTCTTTTCCGGTGCCACTTCTGCGGCCAGAGCTTCAAGCTGGAAGCAGCGTATCGTTACCACGTCAGCCAGCACAAGTGCGGGGGCAGCCTAGACATCCGACCCAGCTTTGGAGACCGTCTCCAGCAGCAGGGCCTGCAGAAGAGGAAGCTGCCGGAGGAGTTCCTGAGCGAAGACTTGGCACTGCAAAACCAGCCAGGCAACAGCAAGTACAGCTGCAAGGTCTGCGGGAAGAGGTTTGCCCACACCAGTGAATTCAACTACCACCGGAGGATCCACACCGGAGAAAAGCCCTACCAGTGCAAGGTGTGCCACAAGTTCTTCCGCGGCCGCTCCACCATCAAGTGCCACCTGCGGACACACTCGGGAGCCCTCATGTACCGCTGTACTGTGTGCGGGCATTACAGCTCCACGCTCAACCTCATGAGCAAGCACATAGGTGTGCACAAAGGCAGCCTCCCCCCGGACTTCACCATCGAACAGACTTTCATGTATATCATCCATTCCAAAGATGCGGAGAAAAACACGGACAGCTGATGGGGTGAGGCAGGGCAGGGCCAGCAAAGGAGCAAATACTAATTACAGAAGCTGTGGAAAAAATGTCATTTATTTTATTTAAAGGTCAGGCATCATGGATGGAATCCTCCTTTCCTATTTTTTTTTTTTCTGTTGGCCTTGGTAGGGCCTTTTAGATTGGTGGCATTGTACAAATTAACAGCACGTAAGCTACATCACTGTTTCCAAGAAGTCTGTCGTGTTTACTTACCTCTGGTCCTGTTAGAGGCCATCGAGTTCTGTGTTTTTAGCATTTCTCACTAAGTTTTGAATCTAGATTTTTTTTTTTTAACCTTTTAGCCCACTTGACTAGGCTAACCCTCAGTCTGAGATTGTCCACAAACTGATGCTGCTAAGATTTTTCACACCTGACCTCAGTAGAGAGGGACAGAGCCAGAGCAGGGTGGTGCTGGACTCAAAGAAAAGGAAAACAAAAAAGAAAAAAATGGAAAAAAAGACTCGTTCTGGGCATCACTCGGGTTCTGCTGCTATTGCAAGGAGATGAGCAAAGTCCGTATCACAGAATCAGCTTTGAAGTTGTTGCTCCGTTGCAGGGGAGGTGAGCAGGCAGCATGTGAGCGACACGCTGACATGCAAATGAGCAGGGATACCTGGCGGTAAATGAGCAGGAGGGTGATTGTCGCTCACAAGGGCAGTTCCCGGGCGGTGCCGCTGCGCTCCGGGAGCCCTGCCCGAGCAGGCAGCGTGGCGGGCGGCTTCTCTGCCATTCCCGTGACACGCTGCTCGCTCATGCCCCGAGACCCTGTCTCCAAAGGAGGAGATGGAGGCTTGACACCACCTCTCTGAAGAGCCGGAGCAGCAGGGCGGCTGCGTGGAAGGAAAGAGACGGATGCATGAGCAGAGGGAGCTCTCAGGAGAGTTGCTGGACTGGAGAGGGCAGGGGAAGCAGGTTCATGTCATGGGCTGGCTGCTCCTTGGGAGATATTTTGTGACGGCATGGTCACGCCTAACTTCTGCTGGCCTGCAGCTGACCATTGGGAGCATGCTGACGTCTTCGCGGCTCTCTTCTGCCAACGGCAGCTGTGCACGTCGTGCTCTGCCGGCACTGTGTGTCCCAAGGGCTGCCAGTTGCTGGAAGCGCTGGATGCCAGAGAGTGGCGTCACTGCAGCTGCGTGGATCCCGTCAGATGAGACGTGATGAAGCTGTTGCCTTAACGCCCAAGAAGGTACCTCTGAGCTCTCTCTGCTGAAGGGATAGCCCCCTCCCGTGGCTGCCGCCCTGGATCACCGTGTCCCGGACACGTCTCGTGGCAAACGTGTGTTGCAGGATGTCGCTGGTGCGATGTGAGTTCGTTCATCGTCTGTCGAATCGTGCTGTAACTTCAGCAGGCACCGGCTGGGGGCTGCAGCAGAGCAGCTGCGGGAGCCGGCAGCGATAGCAGCTGGTGAGAACCTCGGCTCAGCCTCTCCTGGACGCGCGTCAGGCGTGGGCTGGGGACTCCTCGGCACGGTGGGCTCTCCCGGCTGTGCTGGCGAGGTCAGCTCTGCCGGCAGTGTTTACACCAGGAAGGGTGGGGATCGGCTTTTTGCTATGTTACCCTGCTGTGGGGCAGAGATGGAGAGGAACAAATATTTCCGATGCCGCAGCATGAGTTATGGCTGCCCTTAGGTAACTCATTCTACCTCACAAACAGGAAGCGCTCAGGGCTTTCAAGCCACAGTCGTAGTAAATTGGCTCCTGCGCTTCTGTAAAGATATGCTGTTACAAAACAAAACTAGTGATTTGCAAACCCTGTAAACTCATCCCGCTTTCCCCTCCTTTTGAAGGGACAACCCGTGGCAGAGGAGCGGCATGGGCTGGACACGTGGTTGGTGAGCTAGGAATTCCTGGGGGTTGCTCCCCCCGCTCCGCTGTGGCCTTGGGCAAGTCACTTCACCTCTTTGCCTCAGTTTCCTCATCTGTAAAATGAGGGCGGTAACACTTGTGGTACCTACCTACCTCCCGTGAGCGCAGTGAAGATTGCTGGCTCGTACCTGCCAAGTGTGTGGGAGATGCAGAGCGCTTAGTGAATATTGACATTTAGCATCCTAGGGAAATGACAGCCTCCGTCCTTTCCTGTTCTGTACCAATTCCTGGACCTGGCTGGGTTGGTTTACTCCTGCTACAGCCTTCCCCATCGAAAGCAAACTTCTCTTTAGCCCCGTCCACATCACAGTCCTGTGAAACAAGCTCTGCAGCAATACAAGAAGTGGGGGGCGGCTCTGCCGCTGCGCCTGCGGAGGGGCTGGGGGAAGCAGCAGTGTGGGTGCTGAGGGGCAGCAGCGCTGCAGTGTCCCCTGCGGTTTGCAGAGCACGACTCCCCATCGGCTGGGCACGTTGCTGTTGGGAGCGGGAGGAGTTTGCATCCCAGGGAGAGGGGGTTTGGAGGGTGCGGAGATGTGCAGCTGCTTGAAAGCCCCTGCCCGTCAGCTCCATCCGTCTGGTTTGCCTGGAAAGCGGCGTTTCCACCACGGCAGCTCCGGGTCCAGCTCCACTGTGACAGGGGAAGAGGCAAGAGTCAGTGTCGAGCTGTGTCCCCGCCGGCAGTGCTGAGCCCTGGCCGGACCTAGTGACTCTTCCCAGGCAGCTCCTTCATCCTGAGCATGGGTCATCCTCAGTCACCCCGGGGACCTGCAGTCCCCGAGTCCGATCCCACTGCACAGAGGTGGGGTGGGAGGAACGGACCTTGCTGAGGTGGAATGGGAGGACAAGGCTGAGGATGAGGCTGTTGGGAGTTTGTGTCCTTTCCCCAATTCCTCTAATATTGGCTGGGTTTGGGACCAGCTGGCATTGCCCTGGGAGGTGTTAAACTGGATTGGTCCTGATTTTGGTGCCTGGAGCCTGTCTTCAGAGGAGGAGAGGCACCAAAGCGATCACCAACCCTGGGGCTGTCCAGGCTGTGCCGCGTGTGCTGCTGGAGCTCTGGTTTCCAAACTCCGGTCTCATGGTGCCGGTCGGTTGCCAGGCCATAGTCTGTGATCTCTAGCTGGTCTGCAGAGCCATGTTTAGCCTAGTGTTGTTAAGTTTAAAAGAAAAAAAATATTTTGAGAACACATGGCGCTCTAGGAAAGCATGGGAGTTGAAGGCAGTTTGCTGGAGGCTCCTCTGAGGACCTCTTTGAGTTACAGGGTTTCTTTGTTGTCCTGGTGGTGGCAAGGCGGGCTGGTAGACAGGAATGGATGTGACCTGCTCTGCTCTGGCGATTGCTATGAAGGATGTGAGGGAGGCAGACAAGGCTTAGGAGAGCTGAGTCCTTAAAGCCTCAAGACCCTCCTAAAATGTCCCAGAAGCTGTGATGAGCTTTTGGATGGGTTGGGGTGCTGCCACACAGTAGCATCTGCAGCCCCATATCTAGTTAAGCTGTGAAGCAAAAGCCTTTTGTGCACATAAACCAAAAAGAGAAGCTTTTACACTGAAACGTTAATGGGCAAAGCAAGCCCACCCTTCTAAGCACAGGGACAGGAAAGCAAAAGCCCACCTCGTTTTCTGCTGGTTGTTTTTGGTTGTGGGGATGGGGTGGGGCGACTGGGTCTTTGGCGTTTCTGTGTCTTGGATTCTTTCCTGTGTTATAATTAATTACTGCCACATGAAATATCCTGAGACCAGCAGCGGGTCCCGTCTGCAGAGGGGCTGCAGGGACAGATCTGGACCTGCAGCGCTCCTGCGCTGGGCTGGCCTCGCGCTGCAGCTCCTCCTCGGAGGGGTTGTCCCAAGAGGGGTCAGAGACCTGCGCTCTCCCTCCCCTGGCAGGGTCCTGGGCCTCTCCAAGCCTGCGGCCAGCGTCAGAGCTATGTCGTCCCTGTCCCCTCGGCAGTGGGGCTGTCCCCGAGTCCGGCCAGCCTGGCCGGGAGTCCCAGCGTTCCTCCAGGAAGCTGTGTGGATGGAGCAGTGGGGCTCATCCGAGCCCCCCACAGGCTTCGTTGCCCCGAGGAGCCGTAGCTCCAACCTGGCTGCGTTGCGGCGGAGGCACCCGGTGATGGCAGGGGCTCCCGGCCAGCGGCGCGGGGCTCTGTGTGTGTGCCGGGGGCGCAGCCGCGCACGGCTCTGCGCTGGTGGCCAGGCGCTGTTCCCAGTGGTGGGGAGCTGGGGTGGGGACCCCGCGCCTGCGTCCGTTCCTCGCTCCGCCGCTGACTCGTGGCGTGGCCTTTGGCAAGCCGGCTCGCCTCCTGGCCTCGCTTCCCCCCACTGTGAACTGGGGGGGGGACACACACAACACTTACCTACCTCGCCTGGGGCGGCTGTGAGGTTTAACTCGCGTTTGCAAAGTGCTCTGGGATCCTCGGGGTGCAGGAAGGGAATGCGGAGGGGAAGTGCTTCGCCATGAGCTGTGCTGGCGGTGTTCGCCGAGAGCGGCCGGGTCGTGAGTCCTCGTGGGAAACCCTGACACAAAATCCCTCTCCAAAAGGCAGTGCTTCGAGACTGGTCTTACTCTGTCTAATCAACCGCAAAGTTCAGTTTTATTCTCCCCTTTCTCAAAAGATCCAGGTCTCTTAACAGAATAATTAAGCAGAAGAAAAAGAGTTGAATTGCTGTCTAACCTTTTTGTTAAGTTAATAGTAGGTACTGACCTCCTGATATTTAAGTGTTTACTATCTCTTTGCTGTAAAGTTTTGTATATTTTGTAAACTTTCCCCCCAAACAGTAGATGTCTAAAATTGTTGTACATCGGGTTCTTTTATACTCCATTGTTCAGCACAAAGTGTGGTTTTTATTTAGAATAATAAAATGCAAAATGTTGACCTCTTGTACCTTGCTTCTTTATAAAACTTGTGTCTTTAAATGTGCAGATTGGCATTTCTGTCTCTTCAGGAGTGCCTGGGAAAGCACGTGAGCCGTTCCTGGTATCCTGCTCCTGTGCTGTGCTCTGCAGGATTTGTGGCACGAGTCCAGGCAGCCGGGGCCTCTTCCTCGCCACCTCCTCCGGCACCCAGAGCAGCGCGAGGAGAACTGACGCTGGCATTCCTGCAGGCTGTTTCCGCAGCAGGTTGGGAGCAGAGACCTCATTAGAAACCATTTAGGAAATTCTTGGAGTTTGTGTTCCTTGATAAGCCCTTTCTGCGCTGCCAGTGCTGTTTCACTGAGACCTGGACCTTCACAGGCTCGGAGCTGTTGGCTGGCAAGCCAGATCAGCGGGCAAATGCTGCTGGCATTTTCAAGAGCCGCTTTAGCTTTTCTCCAGCAGCGAGGCTTCCTTCTCGGTTCGGGGTTGGGGCAACCTGCCTGCCGGGCACTGCCGTCGTCCGGGGCTGCCGCAGCTGCTCGGGGCAGAGCTGCTCTGGGGCGGGCTAACCTGGCGGGACGGGAGCAAGTTCCCCGTCACCAGCCCGGTGACCAGCAATGGGCACTGGCAATTCCAGCTGGGAGGGTGGTCCGGGGGTGTATAGCCAGTAATTGCTAAAGGTGCCTGTGGCTGGCCCAGTTTACCCTAAGGGGTGGTGAAGGCTCTAAAGGGAGACTAAGGGACCCGGCTAAAGGACTTGCTGGGCTTCAAGCCCACTTCACTGCTTTGGGCTGTATGAGGGTTTATTTGAGGCCACTCTGGCCGTGAGGCCTATGAACAAAGTTGCAGATGCATTAGGAGAGTTAAAAAATCAGAAGTTTAATAGGTCAAATACCAAGTTTTACATGTTTCAGTAACTTGAAATGGAATGTTGCTGTCCTGGTTATGTCACACGTCAAGTGTGTTGTTATTGTGTACTTATCTTCCGTGTCTTCATTGAACGTGGCAGGGTATTAGCAAAAGGAAGCCTTAGGGAAGATTCAGCATCAGAGCTGTGGGTCGTGTCAGCGTGAAGCTGCCTTCACATTCACCGGCCAGTTTTGGGGCTGCTCGGCTTCACTGCGCACGTTGTGCCCAGGAGGGTGGCAGGGACAAAAGCGGTGAGGTCCTGACGACCCCTGCCCCGGAGGACTTCGTCTAATTGGCTCGACACTCTCAAGTTGTGAAACTGTGTGTAAGTAATGCAATTAAGGCAGAGGAAGGGCCGCAAGTTGCTTCCCTCAGCAGGGCGCTGTTGTGTCTGAGGGGACTGGCTTCTTCCCCAGCCGCAGCGCAAAATATTTCTGTGTAAAAGACGGATTTGGCTTTTTCTGTTAAAACCAGTATCCCCAGGTAGTAAGAAGGAACGCCTCTGTGCACAAGGAGTCCTGAAGTGTTTACTGATTTATCCTGTCACAGGGCTCCTGTAAATAGCAGAGCCATTCCCCGCCAGTCCTGTGATAACTGTGTGCCCGTGTTAACCCCTGGTCGTGGGCTTCTCCCGCAGCCCGGGACATCCTGCTCCCCACCCCACCGCTCTGCTGCGAGCATCCTGTCCCTAGATTTGCTTATGCTTTGCTTTTTTAAAAATGTGTTTCTTGAGCAGCTCAAGGCCTTTGGTAGATTTATGAACTCCCTTCCAGTGACTGTCGCTCTTTCACCTTCCCCTGCCGAGGGCTTGACCCGCAGCACGTGACTTAGCAGAATCCGGACAATGATGAACTTTCTCCGGATGCTCCAGTTTCTTACACAGCCCAAGCCCAGCCCGTGCTCCGGCTCCGAGGCTTTCCGCACGCGTACGTGTTCCCGCGGGGCATGCTCCAGTGCGACTTTGATTGAAAAAGAGCACACGTGAAGGGCTGCTGGAGCCTGCCAGCGTTTAAATTTGTGCCCAGTGGCCTTAGAAACCTGCCAGGAGATCCCTAAAGGAGGTGGAGTTTAATGGAATGGGTCTCCTGCTGCGAAACACAAACTGGGCACCCCAGCTCTGCTGCCGCTGGTCACGTTTGGAAGCAGCTGTGCCCAGTCAAACCCAACTTTAACCATCACTAGTTTACTGCTGGGTTTGCAAAATCGCTCTCAGTGAGTTGCTGATCTTGAACCTCCCCGCATTAAAGCTCAGGTCTGTGTTGTGCTCGGCCCCTCAGGGTCGCATTGCCTTCATTTCTGTAAAATCAGGCTTTCAGCCATTTTCTGGGCATGGGGAGAAGAGGTTTGTGTTTCGAATGAATGAATTTCCTCTCTCCTGCTTTGGATGGCAGAGGGGCAGCACTCACCGGGCACCTCTGCAGCACCGCGTATCCGGAGCACGTGGATAAATGTAGGTCAGGGGCTGCAGAAAAACTTGTGGTGAAGGGAAAGGATCATGTGCCCCCAGCCCCGCGGCTGGGGCGGGTACGGGGGTCGGGTCCCAGGGGCCGGATTTGTGTTCAAACTTCCGAGCAGGCGGAGTAATGCACTTTATTACTGCAAGTGTTTCTTTTGGAAAACAGGAAATATCACATTCTCATATTCTTTCTTTAGCTAAATAGATCTGATAGAGCAGCACATCAGAGGCAAGAAGTCTGTGGCTCCCCACACCATCTCATTTCACGTTTGGCACCCTGCCCTGCCTTCAGAGCACAGGAGGTGGCCAGCCAAGAAGTGCTGTTTAAAAGCAAAGTGTCTGCTTATCACCAGGAAAAACAATCTTACTGACCTCAGTGAGTGCAGGGAGCTGTCCCCCCCCCCGCAACCGCTCGCCAGCGAAGAGTGCGAGAGTCCGATCCCCCTTAATTGGGAGGGTTGTTGTCCTTTGTGATGACTATGGAGTGCTGCGTGGTGGAGGAGGAATTGTCTGGTCCCTTCTGGCTGCGTTGGTCTTTGGGGATGTACTTAACCACGGCAGAGATGAGCTTGCTGCGGAAGTTTTTGCTTAGGAAGTTGTAGAGGACTGGGTTGATCACGCAGTGGAGCAGGGTGAAGCAGTCTATGATGTCATAGAAGAAGTAGAGGAAGTGGGCGAAGGTGCAGTGGAGGATGATGTGGTTGCCATCGAGGGTGAGCAGCGTGAGCATGATGTGGAAGGGCAGCCAGCTGATGAGGAACACCACGATATAGGCATAGATGAGCAGACAGTGCTTCCTGCTCTCCGGCTTGGTGCGCTTGATGAACCTGGCTGTCAGGACGTTAAAAATGGTGATGATGGGGAAGGGGATGAGGAACCCGATGGTGGTGGTGGCCAAGCTGACTGCCAGTGCCCATTCGTCATAGGTCTCGAAGGGGGCCATGAAGATGCAGATGGGCTCTCCGGTATTGACCAGCTGCATGTGAGCAACCTCCAGGAATGGGATCGCTGCTGCCAAGACCCAACTGCAGGCGCAGATGATGCGGCGTGCGCGGTGCTGGTGTTTACGCCAGAAGAGGGAGGAGCTGGTCAGGGACACGTAGCGATCCACACTAAGGCAGGTGAGGAAGAAGATGCTGGCATACATGTTGGCAAAGTAGAAGTAGTGCGTGAAGCGGCAGAGGAAGCTGCCCCAGAGCCAGGTGTAATCCAGCATCACCTCCAGCATCCAGATGGGCAGTGAGAGCAGCACTCCGAGGTCAGCAATAGCCATGTTGATGATGTAGAGGTTGACCAAGCTCTTGTTGCCCCGTGTCTGCCAGTTGACCCAGATGACAAGGAGGTTCTCCACCAAGCCCACCACGAAGATGACCAGGTAAAGGATGAAGAGGATCACCCGCTTGACGTTCTCATCCAGGCTGAACTCGCAGAAGGTGTAGGTGTAGTTGAGGAGGTGGAAGAGCTCGGACCAGTTGTGGTAGTCCCCATACTCATTCAGGAGAGTGTGCGTCTCGGTGGGGACAGTGGTTGCCTCAGCCATCCTGGTAGCTGCAAGGAAAGGGAAAGCACTGAGTTCTGGCTCAGCGGCTGCACTGAGCCAGACAGCTTGCAAACACAGAGAAACAGCCGATCTCTCCTGTCAGAGCTCAGTCCTCGTGGAAGGCTCGGGAAGTACCCATCTGTACTTTTTTTTAATCCAGTTTTTACTCCTGTGGTGAATTCCCGCATCAGCCCTCAGAAGAGACTGTATCCGCACTGGACGATAACTTCATGTCCCAGGCAAAACGCAAGCCACAAGCACCAGCCGCCTGTTCACCCACACGTGCTCCCAGGTGGTGGCTGTCCCCTGTCCCACAGCCTGGTCAGCCAGGGCTGGGGACCGATGGACAGGGGGGACAAAGGGCAGGTGAGAGTGCCCGCAAGCCCCGAGGTTCAGCAGCATCAGTCACTGCAGGAACGGGGCTGTCGACCCAGGAGTGCAGCAGGAGCCACCCCCCCAGAGGCTCGTGCTGTCCCCCAGACACCTCTGGAGCCAAGGTCCTGCCGCCACGGAGCCTGTGGGAATCCCGAACCCGGCTCTGCTGCTCTGCCCTTGCACGCAGCGACCAGCTGCGAGGTGTCCGGGGCACAGGCAGGCACCCGGGCCATTGAGTGCACCAGCAACCACGTCTGCTCGACTCTTCGCCAGCGGGAAAGCCCCCGTCCCCCACCCAAGCCCTTGGTGTGCGGTTGCCTTATAAACCCGGCTAGACGCCCTCGCTCTGCCTGTCTCGCAGCTGCGTTGCTGGGAGCTGTCAGGACTTCCAAGTAGGTGACAAAATTATAAACTTAAGGGAAATGCAGTTGACCTTAACATCCTTTTATTGCCCCAAGTGTGAGATCTCCAATCCCGGCACAGCTGCATCCGCGTGACGAAGGCGCCGCGGACCCCGTTCAGGCTCGTGTCGCTGGAAGACCTCGCAAGACCAGCCGTTCCCCTGGGAAAGCCAGAGGGGCGTGCGGTGCCACCGGGGCATTTCCGTGGCTCTCAGAGCCCCGTGAGTGGGAAGCACTGCAGCCAGGTGTCCCCCACAAGACCGTCAGCCCTGCGGGCAAACGGGTGTCACCCGCCCGCTCCCGAAACCATGAAGGTGAGGAAAGCGAGCCCCCCGGGCTGGAGCCCCCCGTCCCTAAGACTTCTCGACCTCCCACCCTTGCCAAGCTGTAGGTCCCAAGAGAGGCCGGTGGGAGAGGGGACAGACGGACACAGGCAGGGAGGGAGAGGCGTTGGCTCACCGGCAGCAGAGCCGAAGGCTGTGCGGAGGGGCTGCTCGGGGAGCGCGGCGATCCTCTCGGCTCGGCGACTCACACGCCTCTGGGAGAGCAGAGCCGCAATGGTGCAGCGCTCGGGGTGGGCTTGTTGGCTGCTTCCCAGCAGGAAATGACCGTCGTGGTCCGACATCCTGAGACAGCCCAGTGTGGGTGACATTTGACTTGATTTCCAGCCCCAGGGCTTGGCTCCCGTTTGATTTTGCCGCAGGACTGGGGATGGGTGCAGGGAGGCCCTGGGCAGGTGTTGGTGTCGAAGCTGTGGGTGCCTGAGGATCAAGTGGGGCTCCTGAGGGCTCCTCCCCTGCAGGTCCCCTCTACTGTCACTCCCATGGGAGCAGCTGCTGCAGCCTCACTGGTCTTGGGGGCTGGATCCTGCCTGGGTCCTGCTGCAACTGTGGGCAGGAGGGGAAAATGCATCCTCTGGGGTGGACCCAGCTGAGCCAGGTCCTCCCTCAGCTCTGGGAGTCCCAAGGGGTTGGGGTGGCAAACGTGCCACTGACTGTCCCTCATGCCCACACATCGCTGGTGAGTTCAGGGTTTCCTTTGGGGGGAAAAGGGCCAAAAGCTGAATGTCTCTGCCAGGTCGGCGCTGCTTGTCACTCCGAGCTGTCTCAGGAATTGATGGCAGATGGCTATCACCACAGAAACACCTCTGGCCAGGCAGCAATTAATCATCGAACCATGATTGCCTAGCAGTTTTGCAGGGGAAGGGAGGGGGCTTGAGCCTTGCCCTGGCACTGGGGAGGGGGCTGACAGGCAGAAAATTTTGCATCAAGCTGCAAGTCCTGCAAAACAATTGCAGGAAATCTCCTTTTCGAGTGCAGACAAGACTTTGTGATCAACAATCGGCTCGGAAGGAAGGCACGGCCGGAGCAGGGAAGCACGAGGGCACTGATAAGTCGGGTCTCACAACAACAAGCCCGGCGCCGGTGGCCCCGCGCGCAGGTACCCAGCCCCAGCAGGACCGAGGCCCCGGGTTGCAAACAGGAACTCGGCAGCTTTGTGCTCGCCCCGAGCGCGACGGGGCGCGTTTCGGCTTGGCCACGGGCCGCTGGGGGGGCCGCGAAGGGCTGCTCTGCCACCCGATGGCTGGGGGAGCTTTGCCTCCCTTGGGAGGCAGGGATGGCCATTCTGTTTCCATTTAACAGGTCAGGAAATTTCCACACCAAACCCTCAGATCAGGAACGACCTGGGTGCTGCAAACCTTTGCCGTCGGGGTTTGCGCAGGGGCTGCCGGTCCTGGCAGGGACAGCGAGGTCCCGGAGCTGTTTGCATTTCTGAGCCGGCTGAGCCGTGGGCAGGGGCAGGCGGCTCAGCACCTTCTCCCCATCTCTGCCGTGGTGCTCGGCACGCCCCGAGGCTGTCGGCACCCAAACATGTGCCCAGGAGCCCCCAGCCTCCCTGAGGGTCCAGTTCCCCCGCTTTGTCTGGATATAAGTGGGAAAAGGCTGTTTCCTCTCTGGAAAGTAGCCGCTTTGATCCGAGCGGGTCCTTTGGAGCCCAGCAGACCAGGGTTGGATGGACAGCAGGCAGGAGGGTGGAGGAGAGGCCTGGCCAGTTCCACCTCCGCCTGCCAGTGCTTGCTCCGGGGTGAAATAGGGGTGCCGGGTCCCTCCCGGCCACTGCCAGCCTGGCCCCGCGAGGGGGAGGGGGCAGCACAGACCCCGAGCAAGGTGGGCTCTGGGCAGCAGCACCAGGGATCTGCCGTTCTCCTGCCTTTCCCTCCCCGGGCAGCCAGCGTCCGCCCGGGGTGCTGCTGGTGGGATGCGGGCGCAGGGGTCCCCGAGGAAGGGGCAGCTGAGGCCGCAGTGTCGCATGCCAGCAGCTCTGCTTTATGCAGCCTGGCCCCTTGGGGACATGTGGGCCTGAAACGTGGTGTGTGTGGGCTGCTGGGGACATCTTACTGGTTTGCTAAGCTGAGTAAAGAGCTCAGGAAAGCTTTCTTGGTTGGGGAAACATCTCAGCGAGCTGTAACGCAGCTTGCCCACGGGCCCTACATGCTGCCTCCCATCCTGTTGTAGCTCCTCATTTCACCACCACCCCCCCCCCCCCCCCCCGAGCTTCATCACAGCCCGGGGGTGTCTTGGTCTCACGTGGGCTCAGCATCTGCGTGGATGGGAGCAGAGTGGCGCTGGTGGGAGCAGGGCTGCTGCTAACGCTGCTCTTGTCCTGCAGGCAAGTGCATAACCTCAGGGACCTAACCCGCCGCTAGTCATTACTAATCAGCCCTGAATTAGAGGTATGAGTGATGCGTGAGTCACTGCCTGCGTGCCAGGCTCCCTGCGCGGGCAGCGCCACGGGCTGGTTAACAATGGCGCCTTTTCCAGCCTGTCCCCTGGCAGCAGAGTCGGGAGCCGAGCCTTCCCCACGCCTTCCCCGGCCACACCGAGAGCTCGTCCCCACCAGCTGCAGCTTTCTCCGTGCGGGACCTGACCGCCCGCTGCCGGGGCAGTCCGCGGGCAATGGGCTGTGCAGTTGCCGGCGTTGTGCCAGGAAGGGAGTGACGGCTGCCAGGGCTGAGCCCGTCACCCGCGGAGGAGCTGGGAGGCTGCAGGGGCGGGGAGGCTGCACCAGCACTGAAGGGCCCCTGAGCAGCAAGGGAGGACGGAGCCTTTTCCAGCCGGCTCTCAGGATTACCTGTGTGGCAGCGAGGGAGGAGATGGGGAGCCGAGGAGCAAAGCCCCTGCAGCCTGGGCTACGCAAACACAAGGAAAAGCCCGGATGCTGCAGAGTGGAGGGTCCCGACAGCTCTCGGCAGAGCTGGGGTGAAGCACAACCAGCTTCGGGGGAACCTTTGCAAAGAGCGATTGCTCTCACCTCTCCTCAGAGAGGGAGCTGTGAGCCTGGAGGGCCCAAAGGCTGGTGCTGCGGAAAGCAGCAGCCTTGAAGGTAAAAACATTTTTATTCAGATCCCAGGGCAGCGGCGTCCCTCCAGCACGAGGCAGCGATGGGGAGGCAGCGATGGGGAGACAGCACTGCCAGCGCCTGCGGTGGCCCCGCAGCCATGATCGGCTGTGCTGGTAGGGGCAGATCGGCCCCTACGGCAAGGATGAGCTGGGCCCCCATAGCGGCCACTGGCCCCTCGAAGGGCTGCGGGGGCAGAGGTGACCCTGTGCTGCAGCTCGGATGTCCCCGGGTGTGCAGCTGCTCTGGACACAGGCTGGCAGGGACCCCGCGGGCCGGCAGGGACCCCACCAGCATCAGAGCCACCCCGGCAGAGCAGGTCAGCCAGCACCATCGCCGGGCGGCTCTCGGGCACCTCTGACGCTTGGGGTTCACCGCAGGCAGCCCCTCACTTTGCACCAGCTTTACTGAGCACGTTAACAGGGGCGAGCGGGTGCCCGTGGGCACTGTGCCTGCCTCCCCGGTCGGCGGCCATCCTCAGGGGTGCGTGGGTGTCCCCCCAGCTGGGACAGGCAGGAAGGGCCGGTGGTGGCATTGGTGAGCCAGGCTGGGCGGTAGCTGAGCGGCAGGAGGGCGAGCTGGGCGTCCCGGCCGCCTGCATAGTGGCTGCGGGGGAAGCGGGCGAGCAGCGCGCGCGCCGTGATGCCGGTGACACGGGACAGGCGGGAGCTGCTCAGGCGGTGCAGCAGGACAGCGCTCTTAGCGTCCGGGTGGGCAGAGAGGGGGTGAGTCCGTCCTGGCATGCCAGCGGTTGGGGGGGGTCACCAGGGAGTGCCAGGGCCACGCAGAGACGTACTAACAAGTCTTCAGGTAATGGTGGCCATAGGCTGCCTGGATCTCCACGGGGTGCTGCTCCCAGAGGTACCTGAAGTCCTTCACCACTGTCATGGGCTCAGCCATCCCTGTCTGGAAGCCACCAGGTTCGATGATGGCAACTCGCACCCCGAAGGGCCACATCTTGCACCTGGAGGTGCTAGGGAGGGGTTGTCAGTGCTGCAGATGGAGCTGCCATCCAAGCCAAGCAGGGGCTGGAGGGGCATTGAGCCGTGTGGGATGAGGGGGAGCCCATGACCCACCCTGGGCACCCCATCATCACCCAGGTGGGTGCAGAGGAGCCCCCTCCCCTTGCTCAAGGGTTTCTCAGAAGCTTTCCTCTGCACAGGTGCTGCTCCAGGTACGCCCCCATTGCCCAACCTGTGGGCGACTGTGTTGGTATTTCACAAGACCCTGCTTTGCTCAGTGCTGTTTTCCTCTACAGGGGATGAAGTAACCGGGTGCAACATTAACCCTATGGGGGGAAAGTGGGCATGCCTGCACCTGCCAACGCACGCCTGCCTGCCTGCCAAGCCCCGGCACAGGCGAGCACCGTCAGCCACGAGCGGCGGGTGCTGCTCCAATGCATGGGTGTTGGGGAAGGCTTCAGTGCCGCAGCCCCAGCCAAGGCTGAAACCAAGCCCTGCAGGCGGGGAGGAGGAGTTGTCTTTATTCAGAAGCAAAGTGGTCTGTTAGCAGAGGACAGCAGGTTGTGAGACATACATTGGTTAGGAATCGGCACAGCCTCGGCTGCGGGTGATGCTGGATCCCACCCTGCGCTGCCGGGCCTTGGCTGCTGCTGCTTCTCGGCTGCCTACGGCCCCGTCCCTGCCTTAGGCTTTCCCGGCAGGTTTGGGGTACAACCAGGTGAATATGATGTCCGTGAGGGCTGACGGCAGGTAGCTGAGGGGGATGTAGATCAGCTTGGCGTCCCAGCCTGCAGAGTAGCGGGTGCGTGGGAAGCGGCTGGTCAGCGCGTGCTCCATGCAGTCTGTGACCAGCGTCAGGTTGGAGCTGCACTTATTTAGCATCTTCTTGAGTGATACCAAAACTGCAAAGGCAGGAAGTGCCGGTCAGGCTGCCGGGCTGCGACCCTTGAGCCGAATGCAGCCGAACAGCTCAGTGGGATGACAGGGCGGCAGGACACCCTGTGGCCCTGGGGATATGCCTTGTGTCAGGAGAGAAACAGCATTGCTTAACCTTTAGGTGAGCTACTTACACGCCTTCAGGTAATTCTCCCCGTAACTTGCTTTAGTTTCCTTTGGGAGCTTCTCCCAAACGGAAAGAAAATTATTCTCCAGGCTCTCAGCGTTGGTGATTGCCGTCTTGAAGTAGCCCGGCTCGATCATGCAGACCTTCACCCCGAAGCTGCGCATCTCAAGCCTAGAAGGGATCAAGCCCCGTGGGACACAGGAGCAGCACCCAAGTCTTTCCGCTGCCCACTGGTGCAGCCTGTGCGCGGGCACCGGCTCCCACGTGGGATGCACGGCAGCCTTCGGCCAGAGGTACTGTGGGGAGCCTGACCACCCCAGCCCCGTGCCAGCCCCAGCACGTGTCCGAGGCGGCGCGTCAGCAAACATCTGCTGAGGCTGGATGGGATGGGGCCAAGGCAGACGGCGGGGCCATTGCCCACAGGATCCAGTACAGGTGCAAGGTCCACTGAGGGAGGCTCAGTGCCAGGGCAGGCGGTGCCAGCCGGCGTGGCCAGGGCCACACTGCCGCTGGGAAGTCATCAGGCAGGGGAATGAAATCAAAGCCCTGCCAAGCCCTTTGCCTTCCCTTCTCTGGGGCTGCCTCTGCGTGAGCTTAGCTGAAAGTGGAGCAGAGGCTGATGGCAGCAGCCGAGGGTCCCCCTGGGCAAGAGATCGCTCCTGCAGGACCCAAGTCCGATAGCTGTGGCACAAGGCGTCCTGACGTCTGGTCCACACGTTGAGCATCCCCACAGCCCCTCCGCCCCTCCTCTCACGCATCAGCAGCAGCTAAAACAAACTCCGCCTGCGCTTGCTTGTGGTTGTACGAGGAAACCAAACCGCTTGGCAGGCAGAGGCTCTGCTGGCCGAAGCCTGGAAAACCAAAGCAGGGAGCCTGGGGCGGTGTCTGTTGTGGCTGACTTACCTGAGACTGTCAGAGAAGGCCTCCACGCCGTACTTGGAGATGCAGTACCCCCCACCAAAAAAGGAGACGCGGCCCATCACGCTGGACACGTTGACCACCCGGCCCTGCGCCCGCCGCAACAGGGGCAGGAGGCTCAACGTCACGTTGATGAGGCCAACCAGGTTGACGTCCAGCACCTTGACGAAGTCATCCCTGGTCAACCACTCATTCGGGGCGGTGGGGATGGTGATCCCCGCGTTGTTCACCAGCCCCCAGAGACCTGAGGAAGTGGGATGGGGTGAGCCGGGGCCGCTCCCCTGCTCATGGCCCCGCTTCGGCGCTGGCTCTGCTGGCACAGGTTGGCGGAGCGGTGGGAGGACCGGCGGGGGTGACGATGGGGGCGGCTGCCCTGTCCTACCTTGGTTGCCCACGCGCTCCTGGACCCAGGCGGCGGCGGCGGCGACGCTCTGGCTGGAGGTGACGTCCAGGAGGACGGTCTGCAGCCGCGACGAGGTGGCCGCCTGCAGCTGCGCGGCCCCTGTTTTGGTCAAGCAGGCGGCCAGCACCCGCAGGCCCCGCGCGTCCAGCTGCCGCGCCAGCAGGTTCCCGAAGCCGCTGTCGCAGCCCGTGATCAGCACGTACTTCTCCGAGAGCCTCGGCACCGTCTGCCGCTCTCGGTGCCAGCGCCGCAGCAGGTACAGCCCCGCCAGCACCACCGGCAGGTACAGCCACATCCTCGGGCGCGGGCAGCGGGCGCAGGAGCGGGACGGGAGCGGGCGCGGGGCCGGGAGAGCCGCGGGCGCGGTGGCTGACTTTGGCCCTGCCCGCCGCGCCGCGGTCAGTGATCGATGGGCGCTGCCGCGGGCTCGGGCGCGGCTCCGGTGCAACGGCCGAGAGGCGGCGGGGCAGCCCGCGGGCGTCGCCCGCTGCTCGCTCGCGTCGCGGTGCTGCCGCCTCGAGTCCGGCCCCGGGGCTGCGGGCTCTGTCCCGGGGCTCCGCATCGGCCCCGGGGCTCCGCTGCGGCAGCGGCCGTGCTGGGCCGGCTCCGGTCGGGTCGGGTCCGGTCGCCGCCGCCCCGGGCCCCCCCGGACCCCCTCCCGGGCCTCCCGCCTGTCCCGGATCGCCCGTAGCCCACCCCCCCCCCCCCCGCGCCCCTCCCCGCCCCCGGGCACCGGACTACAGCTCCCGGCGGCCCCCGGGCGCCCGTTCCCGCCGCTTCCCGCCGCCTCCCTCCCGCTATGGCGCGGTTCGAGCCGGCGGCGCTGCCCGAGCTGCTCCCGGTTTTCTATCGGCGGCTCTTCCCGCACGGCGCCTACGGCCGCTGGCTCGGCTACGGCGGCGGTGAGCGGGGCGGGGGGGCACCGCCGGGGGCTGCGGTACCGGCTCCCGGGACACGTGGCGGGGTCCCCGGGGCTGGCGGCGGCGGCGGCATGCGCTGAGCCGGGTCCGGGTCACCGGGGAGGCCGGGGGGTGCAGGGAATGGGGGGGCTGGGGGCGCCCGTGATGGGGGGGGGGCTCGGGGGAAACACGTGGGAGGGGTCCGGGCCCTCAGGGCAGTGTTGGGGCTGCCCCCCCCCCATCCGCAACCGCCCCCCCCCCAACCCGCCCGCACCCCCGCAGTGGTGAAGAACTACTTCCAGCTGCGGGAGTTCTCCTTCACGCTGCGGGACGATGTCTACGTGCGGTTCCAGTCCTTCGGCAGCCCCCAGGAGCTGGAGCGGGAGCTGCAGAGAACCAACCCCTACAAGATTGACATCGGGGCCGTCTACTCCCACCGGGTGAGTCCCACTCCCACCTGGGCACCCCAGCTGGGCACACGCACCAGCCAGCCCCAGGGGACACACTCCCTGGCTCCGTGGTGTCCCCAGCCTGGGCTGAGCCCATCCCGTCCCACAGCCCAACCAGCACAACACGGTGCATCTGGGGGCCTTCCAGCCACAGGAGAAGGAGCTGGTCTTTGACATTGACATGACGGACTACGATGACGTCCGGACATGCTGCAGGTTCCTGGGGTGTTCACTGTTCCCAGCACAAGGCGGAATAGGGGGCTGGGAGTGGGGTGTGGGGGCGTGGGAGAGCAGCCTCATCCGCCACACTCTGCCTCCAGCTCGGCTGAGATCTGCTCCAAGTGCTGGACCCTGATGACCATCGCTGTCCACATCATTGACCGTGCGCTTGTGGGTGAGGGTCTCGGGGACCTGTGTGGCTCGGGGGGACGCCACAGCCCACCCCGACACACTCCTGCAGCCTGGCTGTTCCCCCTGCAGAGGACCTGGGCATGAAGCATCGCCTGTGGGTGTACTCGGGCCGGAGGGGTGTCCACTGCTGGGTGTGCGACGACGCGGTGCGGAAATGGTCCCCGGCGCTGCGGGCAGCTGCTGTGGAGTACCTCACCCTGGTGAAGGTGGGTAGACAGGGGGCTGGGTACCCCCTGCCCACTCTCCAGGCTGACCACTGCTGTCTCCCCAGGGCGGAGCGGAGACTGTGAAGAAGGTGAACCTCTCTGAACCCATCCACCCCTTCATCAGGTTGGTGGGGACACCTCTGCCTGGCCCCTGCAGCTGCTGGCCACGGGGTGCTGAGCCTCTTCCCACTGCTCCACAGGCGCTCGGTCAGCGTGGTGGAGAAGTACTTTGAGTCTTACGCGCTGGTGGGCCAGGACATCCTGGGCAACCCCGAGAGCTGGGAGAAGGTGCTGGCCCTTGTCCCAGAGGATATCCTTCCTGGAGTGGCCCCACCGTGCTGCTTGGCACTGTGCTGGGTCTAGAGGGAGGGTCTGCGTGGCGGGACCGGGGTCAGCAGTGTACTCAATGAGCCTTGACCACTGGACACAGCACCGCGAGCCACTGCAGAGCGAGTTCCTCAAGAAGCGGGACTCGGTGCAGCGCTGGGAACTGCTGAAGGGCAGGATGGAGCGGACACGGGTGAGTGACTGTGGAGCTGCCCTGGGAGGTGGGCTGGGCACTGCTGCCTGCCCCACTGTCCCCTGACCCACCCGTCCCTGCAGCGGGTGACAGGGGCCGGGAAGAACGTGCCCTGCTATGCGGACTGGGAGATCATGCTGCAGTACTGCTTCCCCCGCCTCGACATCAACGTCAGCAAAGGTGTTGGGCACCTGCTGAAGAGCCCCTTCAGCGTCCACCCCAAAACAGGTAGGTCTGGTGGCCTGCGGGGGCAGCACCCCACGGGGACCCCCAGGGCCGGGCACCCCTGATGGTGACTCCACTCTTGCAGGTCGCATTTCAGTTCCGCTGGATCTGCAGAGGCTGGACCAGTTTGACCCGTTCACTGTCCCCACCATCAGGTATGTGAGCGGGGCTGGCAACATGAGGGGTCCTGGCTGTGCTGGCAGCCCCCCACCACATCCCACCATCTCCCGCAGCTCCCTGTGCCACGAGCTGGATGCGGCTGGTGATGACGGGGAGCAGGAGGACAGTGGGGAGACAGAGCCCAAGCGCCGTGCAAGGGGTGAGCAGGGCTGGGGCCAGGGCACGGAGGGGGGGCCACACCACCCGCTCCCACTCCTGCTCAGCTCCCTGAATCCTCCAGACTACAAGAAGACGAGCCTGGCGCCCTACGTGCGGGTCTTTGAGCAGTTCGTGGAGGAGATGGAGCGCGCCCGGAGGGGAGAGCTGCTCCGGAGAAGCGGTAAGTGCCAGGCAGGGATGCAGCCAGCTGAGGGACCCCGAAGCGGGGAACCCCCTGGCTCTGAGAAACTGCTCTTCTTTTTCTGTAAAACCACCTGTTTCTCTGCTTTGCAGACCTGCAAGGAGACTTCTGAGGCCTCAGTGCTGAGGGCCACGGTGGCAGCCCCATTCCTTGCCGCAGGGCCGCCGAGGGGGACTGGCTCTGCCATCCTCACCTCTGCCGTCATCACCTCCACAACTGCTGCCTCCGCTGGCCAGGGGGCTCCTGGTGCCTTGAAGCTTGGAGGCCGACAGGCGGCTGAACTGCACCGGCTCCCTGCCCTGCTGCCCACAGCCCCCGTTTATACCGTTTCTATGTTGTACCGTTGTACCATTCTTTGTACCATTTTGTACCTTTTCTGCACAAAGACCATTAAATGTCTCTGGTCACCTGCGTGGCTGCGCCCCGGGACGCACCGAGGTGGGAGGGGGCCGCGGCCCAGGGTTGTGTCCTCGTCCCATGCCTGCGGGCAGGAGCGGGAGGTCCTGCCCCTGCCCTGCGGCCCCGGGGCTGCTGCGCCCCGTGCCCCTGCCCGGGGGGTCCCTGTCCCACAGCCAGGGCCGGGCCCTGCGTTCACGGCGTCCCAGCCCCGCACCCGGAGGGGCCCGAGCTCCGTTTCCCCGGCGGTCCCTGCCCCACAACTCGTGGTCCCGGTCCCGCTCCCGCCCCGGCCCTTTTGCCGCTGCCCGGAACGGTGGGGGCCCGGAACGACAGTGCGCGGCAGTTCGGGCGGGCGGGCGGGGCGGGCAGCGCGTCGCTGCCCTGCCCCGGAAGTGCTCATCTTCCCGGAAGTCGCGCTTCCAGTCACTCGGTCTCTTTCCGCCGCCATCTTGGGCCCTGCTACCCGCACAGTGAGTCCCGCCGCCGCCATCCGTCGCCATCCGCTGCTGCGGGGGGTTGGGGCCGCTGTGGGAGTTGCCCGCCGCTCTCGGGCTGCGAGCGGGAGGGCGGCGGCGGCGGCCCTGCCGAGGCCGCCGCTGGGGCCATGGTCGCGCCGGCCAGGGCCGGGAAGGCCAGCGGGGACGGGCCCCGCGCACCGGGAAGGGGCCGCCTGCTCTGGGGCGGGCAGAGGCGGCCGCGGCCCTGAGCCGGGCCGCCGGGAGAGGCCGGCTCCGCAGCCCGGCGGGGGGTGGCCCGTTGGCAGCACCACGCGGGACCGCCATCGGCCTGTGCCGGGCGGCGCGCGGGGCCGGGGCTATCCGGTACCGACCGGGCGGCTTCGCCGGCTTCGCAAAGCTGTCGGTACCGGGAGGCGTTTGGCGCCTGCGGGCAGCGGACTTGCGGGTGGCTGTGGGGAGGGCGCGTTACCGGGGGTCGTCCAGAGCCCCGGCGAGCCCGGGCCTACTGGTTCTCCCTCTCCCCAGAAATGCCCGGTGAAGCTACAGAAACCGTCCCGGCCACGGAGCAGGAGCTGCCGCAGCCGCAAGCTGAGACAGGTGAGGGCGGGGGGTGTCGCGGCGGCCTCGGGGGCTGGCGGGGGTCACCTCCCCGTCCCTGCGGCCTCTGGGCGCTTGGGCGTTCCTAAGGTGGAAGGTTGGACATTGGTGAGTGACGAGGTTTCACTCACCCGACGGGGGAGTTCAGGCGTTCTCAGGGTGAAAGGGGAGCGGTGGTGCCAGGGCCGGGGGGCAGGAAACGGGAGGGCCTGGCGGCAGTGGGTGCTGCCAGACAACTGGTTGGCTTTACCCCAGGGACGCTTGGGGCATCTGCTCCTCCATGATCTGAGCCCCATTCTCCTCTGCCCCTGCACCGTGCTGCTTGCTGTGGCCAAAAGAAATCTGGGTCCATTCCGCAGCTTCCCACCCCAAAATGTATCAGTTATGAAGTCATGTGGTTCGTAGCCTCTTGTGTCCCAAACTACTGGGGAGAACATTACGTCAGCCAAACTCAATACCTTGTTTGTATGTTCATATTACGGATTTGAGCGTTGAAGCAGTGGGAGGTGAATGGCCACAGCCAGGTCAGCGCATGGCCGTGTGGTGACTGGGACAGTTCGGGATGTATACAGACATGAATCTCTTTGTGCTCGGGAACTGGTCGGCTTTCGGAAGACGACGCGTGGCTCCGTGTCAGAAAGTCAGAGCAGGGCCAGGGAGCATCGCTGCATGGCCTCACGCCGGGCGGCCAGTGCCAGGGCTTGGGCAGGCGTGTGTGGACTCCTGTGCCTGCTGAGCAACACGGGCTGGTCTCCAGCCTGCGCTGCCTGTTGCGCTGCCTGTTGCGCTGCCTGTTGCGCTGCCTGTTGCGCTGCCTGTTGCGCTGCCTGTTGCGCTGCCTGTTGCGCTGCCTGTTGCGCTGCCTGTTGCGCTGCCTGTCTCCCTTGAAGGTGTCTAGTTGGTGAATGCTCTGCCTATGTTTGCTGCATCTCTGCCCTGAGGCTTAGGGACACGCTGCAGGAATATGCAACCGAGCATTGTCACCCAGCCTGGGGGTGCACAACGGTGAATGGGGTCTGTCTGAAGGGCACATTGGATTTGGGAACCATGAGGGAAGTTGGGGCTTCCCAAGGGTTGGGAGGCGCTGGCAGAAAGCTTCGCTAGGGGGGAAGCGGTCCCCCGCGCCTGGTGGGGCTGAGTGACAGCTGTTGGTGTGGCAGCTGTGCTGTCAGGTCCCGGGGAGCTGCTGTACTTTTGGTCTCTCTCCAGGCGTAGCTGGGATTCCTGTGGTGGGGCCACTTCCCAGAGTCCCCCTCTCCTCCCGGGACGGCTTTTCTCTTGGTCTCAGGCGACAACTTGTGCCTTTTCCCCTCCCAAAGCTCTGCTGCTCTTGAGTCTAACACTTCCATGGAGAACACGTAGGTTGGTAGGAGCTGACTGTGGGCAGCGTGTGCTGAGCAGCAAATGCTGTTACCGTGCCATCTCCCCCAGCTCTGGGGGAACACAGGGGGCTTCTGGAGGAGTGACATGGGCAGCTGCAGGGACTGGAGCAGCAGTGGGGGCTCAGAGCCATCAGGTAGGTCTGCAGGCGGAGGGTGGAGGCAAAGGGTGTATGTGAGTGCAAGGGCTGTCACATTTATACCCTCTGCTGAGCTGGCTGTTCTGAGATCCGGCAGCACAGGAGGAGCTGGGGGTGCTGGTGCAGGGTTAGCAATTGCCCTGTGGTGGGAGTTGTCAGGCGGTTTTCTTTGATGTTCGCCTTATTCTTTGGAGGTTGGCTGGCCTGTGAAAAGCTTGAGAGACTGGGCAGAGTGGTCTGTAATCCAGCAGTACAGGGCTTTAGCTTTCAGGTGTGTGCAGCTGGGCCACAGGAGGCTCTGTTGGTTTAAGCAATCCCTTAAAAATTACATGCGCTCTTCAGGAGTCCCGCATCTCGCCTTCATTTGTGGAGGTGGCCACAGGAGAGGTGGGGCTGTCAGTAAGTCGTGAATTGGAAATACTGTGCTTATTGCAGGAACATCCTCAAACAGTGCTGGTGGGGTGTTGGTGGAGATGGAGAAGGAACAGGGAGAGCTGCCAGGGGTAAACAAGCTTTCCAGAGAAGGCTGTTGTCTGTGCAGCCTGTTCTGTGAAGGGCTCGGGACCAGCTCAGCTCTTGGCAGAGGTTGTTGCTCCTTTTTGAAGTGTCAGTGGGTTCCCTGGAGCAGGAGGTGTCCTGGTGTGCATTGGCACAAGGCACTGATGACTGGTGCTCCTTGAGCAGCTGCCCAGCTCTGGCTGGTGCCTGTCTCCTCCCATTGCCCTGCATTTTGGGGTAGGTTGGGGAAACGGGGCGTTAGAAGCATCTTCTGGGGCGGCGGAAGGGATGTCACCCACAGAGGAAGCTGCTATGAGTTCCACACATGTGTTACTGCTCCAGGCAGTAGCAAGGCAAGGACTTGAGCCTGTGGCCCAGCCGGAATTGCGGCGTGGGAGAGGTTGGGCAGGGGCAGTGGGGACATGGGCAGGGCTGGCCCTGTTGTGGGTTGGTGGGTGACCCATGCAGAGCTGGGTGTGGCTGCAGCAGTGAGAGCCAGTGCTTTGCGTGGAACTGGAAGATCTGTTGCTCCACTGATGTGACATGGTCTCTGCTAACCGGACTGTGATTTGGGGTCCACAGCTGTCAGTGGCTCCTCCTTGGTGGCCAGCCTGGCTGCGCTCCCCTCGCCGGCCCTGCTGGCAGACGTGCCAGGACGTGCTGCCTCTGGATTCAGGGTTGACGCCGTGCGTGGGGCTGGAGCTGCCAAGGGGCGGGTGTGCGGCTGGGCTGGTTCTGCTCTCCCGACTGGCAACAGTGCTGGTTATGCTGGTCAGACCAGTGCTGCCCTCCCACTGCGCCTCTTCCCTAAGCCGTTCGGAATGGTGTTCCCTGTTGATGTTCGGAATAGCCAGGCTCTCTCTGGGCTCTCTCGGCACTGGCTGGAGGTGGGCGTGTGCCGGGGGAGCTGGATGGTGAGCGCTCACGGTTGGCAGGACTTGTGTTAATAAACTGTTGTTCTCACCCGTTCAGCTCCAGCTGCCCTTCCTCCCGCAGCTCCTGCTGCTGCTCCTGTCCCAGCGCCAGGTACTCCGGACCCTCCTTGTTAACACCTTGTGTGCCGCATTAACCAGAGTTTGTTGTTCTGGGTGGTTGCAGTTACATTAATCCTAACAGCTTGCACAGGGGAGCGCAGGTCACTGCGCAGGAGCCAGGCCTCAGGGTCCTGTCCTCTCAGTGTGAGTGAGCCACACTACCGTCCATGCCTCGGCATCCTTGTTCCCAAAGGGTGCCTGCCTGCTGGAGGGTCTGCCTGCGTCACACCAGGGCAGGAGGGAGGGGGCTGCCCTCTGCCAGAGCATGACTGCCAGAGTGCTCCTGGAACAGTTATGCATGCCAGTGTGTTAAATTTGACTTTTCCTTCCTATCCTCGGGTGGGTCCTCATCGCCCCCCTGCTCCTGCCAGTCCGGGATGCGATTTCCCAGGCTTGGAAACAGTGCCAGGGGTCTGGCTGGGCCTCCAGGGCTGCATGAAGGTTGTGGCAACCCCTTTGATGAGGAAGAACCGAACGCAGAGCTGGTGGCAAAGCCTGGTCCCTGTGCTGGCCCCGTCGGGTTCCTGCCATGCCTGGCCCTCTGGGGTGTCCTGGCGTTTCAGGTGCCACCTCCTGCCATGCCAGGGTTTCGGCCACAGCTGCTCTAAACAAGGAAGCTTGGGGTGGCAGGCTGATCCTGGCATTGGGTTTTTTCTTCTGTCACTTGTGCCTATCAGTGAGCCGACATAGCAGCACAGCATTCGCTGTAAAATCAGTGCTGGTTTCTAGAGGCAGATGAATGTCATGGTCTGCGCTGGACCTGGCAGGTCAGGCAGACATTCGTCTGCTCTTCTAGAAGCCAGGCACAAAGGCTGGGGGAAGGCCAGGGCCAGGATGGGGCCAGCTGCGCTGGGCAGGCTGCCTTCTGGCCTCCCCTCCCTTGCTCCCTTTACTTATCGGTTCACTCTGTTTCTCTCCTTTAGCTGTTCTTCATGCTGCTCATTCCCCACCTCTGACTCCGTCTCTGCGCCCCGCAGGCCAGTCTCTCCCAGCAGAGCCACCCAGCCCTGCTGTGGCTCTGCCTACCCCTGCTGGTCCCCCGGCCCCGGTTTCCCCACCTGTGGTCCCAGCTGCGGCGATCCCAGTGTTTTCCGTTCCCCCCCAGCTCCCTGCCCCAGCTCCGCAGGTACCAGTTACCACTTCCTCTCCTCCAGCCCCAGCTCCGCAGCCCCCGATGGGTTTTGCAGCCCCAGGATCTCCAGGGCCTGCTCCAGTTAGCCCAGTGTCTCTGGGACTCCCAGCCCCAGTGTCTTCTGCTCTGGCTGCTGCTCCCGCTGCAGTGACAGTGGCCCCCCTTGCCCCGGGCATGAGCCCTGGTTCTCCCCCTGCAGCTTTCCCCTCTGCTGTGAAAGCTGCCCCTATGGCATTCCCCACGTTCCTGCCTGCTCCTGCTGTGCCTCCTGTGGCTGCAGCTTGTCCCCAGAGCCCGGGCTCTCCCCCTCTTCCCCCGGCAGCCCCGCTTTGCCCTGTCACAGCACTGGCAACAGCTGCCCCAGCAGTACCAGTGTCTCCTGGCAGCCCTGCCCCTGCCCTGCTGGCTTCTGCTTCAGCCTCCCCCCAAGCCCCGGCCCCCGACTCTGCCCTGCCCCCCCTCGCTCTTTCCCCATGCCCAGCCCTGGCCGGTGCCAGCTCTCCACCTGTCTTCCTGGCTGCCCCCACAGCCCTGGCCCCGTTGTCACCCCCTGCTCCTCTGGTGCCAGCTGGGATGTCTCCTGGGAGTCCTGCTGCTGCCCCACAGGGCCCAGCTCCTGGTGCTCCAGTCTCTCCGCTGGTCCCAGTTGCTCCTTCTGTTGCCAAGACCTGTCCCATGGGCCCTGCCCCAGTGGCCCCGGCTGCTGCCCCTGCAGCTCCAGCGGCTCCAGCTGTGGGAGACCCAGTCCCTCCCTCTGTGGCCAGGACACCTCCCGGGAGTCCGGACCATCAGGTAGTGCCTGCCACTGCGGCAGCTCCCATCACTCCTGCCCTGTCCAGACCCGGTCTGGGAGCTGCCCCATCTCCCCCAGGGCCACCAACAGCAGCAGCTCCCAGTGCTGCACCAGCAATGGCCATGGCTGCTTTGCCCAAAGCAGCTCCAGCGAGCCCAGTCTCGCCACCAACAGCTCCTGTGCCTGCTGCCCCCTCGGGCCCTGCCAGCTCCCTGCCTGTCACACCGGTGATGGCAGCTCTGGCCACCCCTCCTGCACCCAAAGTGGCACCGGCGAGCCCTGTCACTGTCCTGTCTGCCCCCATAGCCCCTGCCAGCTCCCCGCCTGTCACACTGGCGGTGGCAGCTGTGGCCACAGCAGCACCTGTGAGCCCTGTCACTGCCCTGTCTGCCCCCTCGGCCCCTGCCAGCTCCCTGCCTGTCACACCAGTGGTGGCAGCTCCAGCCACCCTTCCTGCGCCCAAAGTGGCACTGGCAAGCCCTGTCACTGCCCCGTCTGCCCCCTTGGCCCCTGCTAGCTCCCTGCCTGTCACACCGGTGGTGGCAGCTCCGGCAACCCCTCCTGTGGCCAAAGCGGCACCAGCGAGCCTCATCACTGCCCTGTCTGTTCCCTCGGCCCCAGCCACCCCTCCTCCTGTCACACCGGTGGTGGCAGCTCCGGCCACCCCTCCTGCGTCCAAATCGCCTCCCATGAGCCCCATCACTGCCCCATCTGCTCCCTCTGCCCCAGCTACACTGGCAGTGGCAGCTCCACCAGCTCCGGCTGCCCTGCCCACAGCCAAAGCAGCTCCCAAGAGCCCTCTTTCTGCTCCCTTTGCCCCAGCTCCTGCAGCTCCAGCTCCCCCTCCTGCAGCCAAATCACCTCCCGTGAGCCCTGTCACTGCCCCGTCTGCCCCTGCCAGCTTCCTGCCTGTCACACCAGCAGTGGCAGCTCCGGCCACTCCTCCTGTGGCCAAAGTTGCTCCTGTGAGCCCCATCACTGTTCTGGCTGCTCCTTCTGCCCCTGCCACACTGGCAGTGGCAGCTCCACCAGCTCCAGCTGCCCCTCCCACAGCCAAAGCAGCTCCCAAGAGCCCTGTTGCTTCTCCCTCTGCCCCAGCTCCACCAGCTCCAGCTGCCCCTCCCACAGCCAAAGCAGCTCCCAAGAGCCCTGTCGCTTCTCCCTCTGCCCCAGCTACACTAGCTCCAGCTGCCCCTCCTGCAGTCAAAGCAGCTCCCAAAGGCCCTGTTGCTGCTTCCTCTGCCCCAGCTACACTGGCTCCTGCAGCTCCAGCTCCCCCCCGGGCAGCCAAAAAGCCTCCAAAGAGCAGCCCTGCCACTGCTCCGCCTGCTCCCTCTGCCCCTGCTGCACCAGTGCCTGCAGCTCTGCCAGCTCCAGCTGCCCCTCCTGCAGCCAAAGCACCTCCCAAGAGCCCTGTTGCAGCCACACCAGCTCCTGCAGCTCCACCAGCTCCAGCTGCCCGCCCAGCAGCCCCTGCCCCAGCACGTGGCACACCAGCTCCCACTGCAGGCACAGTTGCCCCAGCCCCGGGGGTTCCTGGTACCCCCCTGAAGCCATCGGCCGATCGTGCCACCCCTGCTCCCCAGAAACCAGAAGCCAGTCTTCCTGGCTCTGCCCCAGCGGGTAGCCTCCCCCCGCCTGCCTCTTCTGCACCAAGCACTCCCCCTGTGAAGAAGCAGACCCCTCCCAGTAAGGTTGCCAAGCTGGCCCCCTGCCCTGCCCCATCCAAACCCACCTCGAAGGCCCTGGCCCCTGTCAGCACTGCCATCGACGACGACGACCTGCCACCTCTGATCCCCCCAGAGCTGCCTGCTGCTGAGCCACCAGTGCAGCCCATCCTGGTGGACCTCTCTCCCCGAGCAGCCGTGGCCCCTGCTGAGGCCCCTGCTCCTCCAGCTAAGCAGCCTGTCTTGAAGAATGACAAGGGTATTTGTCGCCTTGGTTTGCCGTGTGCATGGAGTGTCACTGGTTGCCCACTGGATACTAACCCATAGATGGGGCCTGGGTGCCCGACGTTGCTTGGTGGGTCAGTCTAGACAAGTAGTCTCTGGAAGTGCCGTGGCGGAGGCAGGCATGAACCATGCCAGGCCGAGCTGAACCTGCCCGAGCCGCTGGTGAGCCGGGGATTGGTGAGGGGAGACGACCCCCAGCCACGGGATCAGACAGGTCGCGGCTCGGCATGGTCCAGCGCCAGCGGGTTGGTGTCACTAACGCGTGTTCTCGGGCATGGAGCACGGTGTGGCTTGTGGCGCGGGCGCTGTGACTGTTGACTGAGCTGGCTTCACACTGAGACTCTGGGAAGAGCTGCCATGTGCCTGTACCCCGTTTTGCGTGTCTGGTGTCCACTGTGGTTTTCCCTGTGCTTGTCTGCCAGTGGAGGGGAGCTGTGGGCAGTGCAGGTGCCAAAACAGGCCCGTCCCTGTGCTCTGCGGAAACTCCTTCGCCTGCCTCAGCTGTTGGGATGCCCCGGGCGTGCTCTGACAGCCTGCAGAGAGCTTTGCCTAGGGCTCCTGCGTGCTCAGCATGGCCATGGGCACAGAGGGCCTTTCCAGGGAAGGAAACAGGACTGAATTCAGGTAATGGCTGCATGGGAGGGTGTTGTGGTCACCCTCCAGCCTCCTCCAAGACTGGAGATGCCCAGCTCTGATGCCTTCACTGCTGCGGGGTCGGACACGGCTGTGCCGTGGTTCCCAAGCTAGTCGTGGCACTGCAGCGGTGGCACAGGAGCTCGCAGCCCTCTGAGCCTCCCTGGCTCTGGCAGTTTTCAGGACCAGGCACAGATGCCAACCCGAGCATCCAAAGATGCTGTTCCCTGATGAGGGTTTACAAGGTAATTGCAAATTGTCCCCTGTAGTGAAGTAATGGAAAGGTACAGCAGCCCCAAGGACTCAGTGAACTGGGTCTCATTTCCATGCTGTGTGTCTGAGCTCCTGCAACCCCAGCTTCACTGCTGCCTGAACAGGTTCAAGGGGAACCAAGGGAGTTCCTGTCAGCGTCGGGCTGCTGCTGACTCACCACCCAGGGAGTGCCGCCCGGTGCTCCTCCAGCCAGGCTGCCGCACTGGCCAGAGCAGTGCCTCCGACTGGGGGAGCGGCTCCGGCTGGGGCTGTCTCCTGAGGACTGAGCGTTCCGCAGCGAGCCTCCGGGCACCTGCGGTGCTCTGGCACCTGGCAGGAGCGCGGCCCAGCCCAGGCCAGCTCCTCTGCAGGTTCTCCCTACTGTGTAGGGGAGCTTCCACCATGGTGAGACTGCTCGGAAGAGGCTCTTGGGCCACCTGCTGCTGATGGTGTTGGGCATTGCTGGGAGAGCTCCTTCCACCAGATACTGCTTACCCATGCTGACCAGCAGTCGTGTCAGCACTCAGAACCCCCAGCTGTAAAGGCTACGCTGAAGCAGTGTGGTTCTTTGATCTTGCTGTGTCCCCTGGACCTACCTGAGCTGGAAAGTGTGATGTGTGTTTGTTTCTGTAGGGTCTGGAACAGAGTCTGACAGTGATGAATCTGTACCAGAGCTTGAAGAGCAAGACTCCACACAGGCCACAACACAGCAGGCACAGGTAGGGCAGGTGGCACGTGCCAGCACATCCCTGCGCCTGGCAGCAGCAGAGCAGGATCTCTGCTGGTGCTGTCCACTGCTGCCTCGGGATTCTCATGGGTCCCTCTTTTTTTCTCTCCTTGCAGCTTGCAGCAGCAGCTGAAATAGATGAAGAACCCGTTAGCAAAGCAAAACAGAGCCGGAGTGAAAAGAAAGCACGGAAGGTGAGGTGGGATGGTGGATGGACCAAACCTGTATGTAGGAAACAGGCTGCCCATGGACAGCTGAGCTTTGAGCTTTGCCTCAGGGTCTGGCATGGTATCCCCAAGTGCTGGGGTCTTTGCCCCATGAATCCTGTTCAGGGATGCAGCTCCTCACCTCCTGCCCCTGTACAGTGGCAGCGGGGCATCTGGGAGCGGAGAGAGGTTTGTATGACTTTCTGCCCCCTTCACACACAAAATCCTTGGGTCTGGAGGGACTCAGGGTTGCGCTTTGGATCTCACCACTCCTGGGACTAGAGAGTTCCCTCCCAGGCTCTCAGTGGCGTGTCAGGCTGAAAGCCTGGGCATCCTTCTCTGCAGCACTAAAATGCACATTTTCACTTGGTGAGCACACTGATCACGGGACCACTGATCACCGGGCTCTTGGGAGTGCAGATGAGTGGACACATCTTCTTACGGGCTGGGCCGTCTCACTAACTTCTTTCCCTCGCTTACCTTCCTCTCCTGTTTTTCAGGCAATGTCTAAACTGGGCCTTCGCCAGGTGACAGGAGTAACCAGAGTCACCATCCGGAAATCTAAGAACATCCTCTTCGTCATCACAAAGCCAGACGTGTACAAGAGCCCGGCGTCAGACACCTACATAGTCTTTGGCGAAGCGAAGGTGAGATGACTGCAGTGTCTGGCAGCCACATGAATCCGTGCTCGTGGCAGCGGGGCGGCAGGCCTCTCAGCTGGGCGTCCTCCTCACCGCCTGTGTGCCGTGGCTGCTGCTGGCAGGTCCCGGCTGCTGCCGGTGGGTCCCAGCTGCTGCGTGCCCCCCCGAGGGATGTGGGCCTGCGCCGAGGGCTGCCCTCCCAGCTGGGTTGTGCGGCAGAGCCGTTGGATGTGCTGGCACCGCTGCGGCATGTGGAGCACAGCTGCGGCTCTCTGAGCCTGTGTGCTGCCATCCCACTCTGCGCCAGGCTGGCCTCATTGTGCTTCTTTCCTCCTCCAGATCGAAGACCTGTCGCAGCAGGCCCAGCTGGCTGCTGCCGAAAAGTTCAAAGTGCAAGGAGAAGCCGTTTCAAACATCCAAGAAAACACACAGACCCCCACTGTGCAGGAGGAGAGCGAGGAAGAAGAGGTACACCTTCCCCACCCTGTCTCTACAGGGCTAGGCGCTTCACTGTGGACCCAAGCGGGCACTGGGCTGCAGGCCCACTGCATTAACCTGCATCCTGCGAAGCCCCTGGACTTCGTGTTAAAACACGTGTTCTTCTTTCCCTCATCTACATCTTTGCCGTGATGGCAACAGGAGAGCACAGAGTCCGTCCCCTGGCGGATCTGGTCCTGGGCCCTGCCAGGGGACTGTCCCCAAGCCTGGGCAGCGCCCAATCTTGCCTCCCAGCTTCTGTCTGTGTGGCCTGAGCAGGCGCCGCCCCACTCCAGACAATCCCATTTTCCTCTGCCAGCCACGGAGCAAACATGCGTCAGGCTGGCGCGAATCCTGGGCTCTGTCTCCTTCAGGTTGACGAAACCGGCGTCGAGGTGAAAGACATTGAGCTGGTGATGTCGCAGGCGAACGTGTCCCGAGCAAAGGCAGTCCGTGCCCTGAAGAACAACAGTAACGATATTGTAAATGCTATAATGGTGAGTGTCTGCCTGGCTGGGTGGGCCTGGCGCCTGGGGAGCAGGGAGAGCGCTTTGTGGTGGGACGTGCCTGGCGGGGGAGACCTGCAGCACGGAGGTCCCTACTGCAAGTAGGGCAGGGCAAGTGGAGGGACCTTCCTCCTGCCCGCAGCCGTGGTACCGGCTCCCTCTGCAGGTCGGAGGCTGGGCTGGGGGGGCTCCGCGCCTCTGGCAAGGCTGGCTCCTAACGCGTGCGTCTTCTCTTTGCAGGAGTTGACGATGTAGCTGCTGGAGGGAGGAGCCTTTTTTGGTGTTTCCAAGAAGAGTAAAATGCAACTAAATTTAAAATTTGTACTATTTCTATCAATTAATAAAAGTTGTGGCTTATTGTTGATGAAACGCTTTCTGCTCCGTGTTGGCTTTGCTGCCCTCCCCTCCCTGGTAGCCGAGGCCCCAGGGTGGAGCCTTCCTCCCGGGAAGATCTCAGCCCCGATACCCTGTCCCGTCCCACCCCAGCGGAAGAACACCTGCCTGTTCCCTCATTTCCTTCCTGTCCCGAAGGTCGGCTGGCCACAAGCCCCGGAGTCAGACACAATCCAGGGAGTTGGCACCGTGCTGGGGACACTGGGCTCAGCCTCAGCCATCTCCCTCCGTAGGTGGTGGGAGGTGAGGAGTCCGCTGCGGGGTGGGTGTCACCTCCTTCATCCCCCTGGGGGCTTCCCTTCCATGAGCGTGGGCTTTTCCCTCGCTTCCCTGCCGCTGTGGGACAGGGAGGGACTGGGGCTTCGGGCACCTCCGAGCCTGATCTGAAGGGAGGCTGAGGCTCATCTGGGTTCAGTCTGGCCTTTTCAACCTGTTGCTTTGCTGGATTCGTGTGGCACAGCAGGGCCAAGCGGCCGAAGGTGCTGCACTTGGTCAGGCCTGCGGGAGGCCTGTGATTTCCCAAAAGCTATTATCTTCACGCAGAGCCTTCCTTGCAGGGGAGCGAGCTGGCATCTGCTCAGCCGTGGCCCCGAGGCTCACGAAATGCAGAGGCTGGAGCTGGGAAACCAGGCGCTTTGCTGCCGTTCAGCAGCGTTTAGTCTCCCCTGTGCAATAAAAACCGGGCCCTGGAACAGCTCATTAAAGCTGACGAGCGACGCGGCAGCACAGGCAGCCAACAAGAAGCCCGAGAGGGAATGAGGGGGTGATGCCGGCTGGGAGCCCATTGCTACCCACAGCCTGCCTGTGCTGGAGCCGCTGGCAGAGCTCCTGGCTGCCGGCAGCGCGAGGGGCCGCGAGGGAGCGCGGACACAGCCAAGGCCGAGTCAGGGGGATGGATCGGGAGGCTTGCGCAGCAGCATCTGACAGTTTTAATTAAGAAACCAGGGAGCTGCTGGCCCAGGGAGCAGCGATGGGATTTCAGAGCAGCTTCCAGCTCTGAGAGGTTGAGGTCAGAGGCCGCAGGCAGGAGCGAGGCCTGGAGAGGCCCCGTCTGCTTGGTGCAGGGTTGAGTTTTCATTGGGACCACGTTCAATTCTCCCGTGCTGTTTCCTGACTGCCCACGTGAGCAGGACATCGCCTTTGATGTGGCCCAGGGTTTTACGATCCGGTTGCTCAGCTGGTGGGCAGGCACTTGCGTTCCCAAATGCTCTTTGCGATAAGCTGAGAAGCCTTTGGCAGGAATCACTGTGTCTCCCAGGCACAGCCACCTCTTTTTTTTTGGCAAAACATGTGCTCTGGGGAAGGCCCAGCACCAGCATCTCTGCAGCGGCGCCGGGGGCTCGCGGCCGGTATGGCGGCATAGCGCCGGCACCGGACAAAGGCTGCCCCAGCCCAGGCCAGGCTCTGCCCTGCCGGGCAGCGTGTGCTTCCACACGGTGGGGAATGGGCCCAAAGTCCGCCGGTGCCGGCAGCTCTGAGCGGGCCCGGGAGGGTATAAACGATTCCTGAGGTGGGAGTCGTCCCAGGCTGGAGGTGGGCTCTGCCGGGCACCGGCTCGGGGGGTGCAGCCGGGGCCCTGCGGCCCACGGGGCCGAGGCCGGGGCCGGGAGCAGGCCCCGGGATGGGGCCCGTGCGAGGCCATGCCCCGGGAAGAACCGCCCGGTACCCGCCGCAGGGCCCAGGCCCAGGCGCGGGGAGGCCGCGCCGTCGCCACGGCAACCGGCGGCCCCGCCCCGGGGCGGGAGACGGCAGCGCGCCTGCGCGGCGAGAAGCTGCTAGAAGGGAGGAGGGAGCGGGCGCGCGCGCGGGCGGGCGGGGCGCGGGCGGCGCCTGCGCCGGCGGGCCGGGCGGCGCCGCGCGCCAGAGGCAGCGAGTGGTGGTCCGCGCATGCGCAGCGGCGGCGGCGGGAGGCGGCGCGGCGGGTATTTTGCTGCGTCACCAGCGCTGGGCGCCGCCGCTCCCGAGCGCGCGGGGCATTGTGGGAGCGAGGCCGCCCCGAGCCCGCCGCCACTGCCGCCGACCGGAGCCACGGCCCTGCCTTGCCCCGCACCGACCCACCGACCGCCCGTGCCGCCCCCCGCAGCCGGACCCGGAGCCGGGCCCCCTCCAGGAGTGCCAGCCGGAGCCGCCGCCATTCGCCATGTGAGGCCCGGGGGCGGCGCGGCCCGGCCCGGCCCGGGCCCCGCCGGCGGATGCTGTCCCGGGAGCGGGAGGCGGGAGGCGGGCCGGGGGTGGGGGGGGAGTGGCGCGAAGCGGGGCGCGGGGTCCCATGGGCGCCGGCCTGCCTGGTGACCTTGGTCTCCCGCCGCCGCCGACCGGGGGGGACTTTGGGCGGCCGGGCGCTCGCCCCGGCGGGGCCCGCCCTGCTTGCCGCCCGTCCTGGTGGGTCCGGGCGGGGGGAGCGCTTGTGGCGGCCGAAATCGCGTCGGGTTTTGCCCGTTTCCCGCCCCGAGCCGGCGGGAGCGGGGCTCCGGTCCCGGCCTCGCGCCGCGGGTCCCGGGAGCGCGGAATGAATGGGGCCGAGGTGGGGCCGCCCGGCCCCGGCCCTCGCGGATCGGGCCGAGCCTATGGCCGGGGGCGGCCGAGGCCGGGGTGCCGAGCCGTGCTCGGTACTTCGCGCCGCGCCGGCGCCCGACAAACGGCAGTGGCTGAAACCGCGAGAAATCCCCGGTAAGTGATCTGTTCCGCCACCCACGCTGCGCGGAGCCGCGAGCCATGCGTTAATCTGGTCATAAGCTTTCGCCTCTCGGCGTAAAGCATTAAAAATAGCGAAAAGGCGCTTCTCTGAAACACGTGCAAGTGCGGGAGCCCTGCTTGGGAAACTTCCCTGCCGCCGGGGCGGGCGCCCCGGGTGCCATCCCGGCCCCGGAGGAGGGGAGCTGCCGGCGGAAGGGCAGAGGAGCCGAGCGCTGGAGCTCTCCTCTGAGCGCGCTCGCCCGGCCTCCGGTGTATCCCGAGTGGAAAGCTGCGCTCCGAAGTGCCCTGGCGCTACGGGAGCGCTCGTGCTGTGCTGGGGAGTCCTAATTAGCTGGCGTCATTGTAATTCTATTGAGGCTGCTTCAGTGACCCAAAACCGGCAAACGCTATTCATAACAGAGCTCCAGTCGACTTGAATGTTCCCTAGCAATGCAAATGAAAGAGGAGCCGAACTTTGTGGCGTGTGCAGCGTGATGCTTTTTAAGAGTGAAATCTGGCCGCTAAGGAAGAGGTGCGCTGCCCCTGGCGCCGACTGCAGCGTCGCCCACCGACAGTCCGGCTTTCCACGTGTTAGGCGTAAATGGCTGCAGGTGGAGGCACATCTCTGAGGGTTTGGTTTGTCAGAAAGGTTGATCTGCCACAGGGACCGAGGAAAGCGTTACCACTTGGTGAAACACCAATGTGAGCAGTTGCTTTTTGCCACCTTGTCCCCAGTGAGGCATTTACTTCAGCGCAGCTGTTTGGAAACTGAATTGCGGGGCTGCTTCATCTTAGTGTGACTGAAAGTGAGAAGGATGTAATAAAGTTGAAGTTTTTAGTTTAATGTGTGTAGAATATATCATCTTGAAACTACAGTGATAACTGCTTCCACTCAAAATTCTCTGTAGTCTGAAACTAGTTTCTTTAATTGAAGAAAAAAAAAAAAAGCTTTTCTGGGGTATATAAATGAAACCAAAGCTAATTATGTAAAACAGATTTCTTACTGCTGTCTGGGGGTGAAAATCTTGTTCAGCAGACAACTTTTGCAGTGTCTTCAACCTGTAGGAACTGTCAGGATATCTTCCAGGAAACAAAGGCGAGCTTCCAATGGGTGCAGTCTACGGTGTGGAGGAGGAAGCATGAGGACAGGTTTGAAAACTCCTTGAGTCGCACCAAGCCACCAGCAGAAGCTGCTTTTACGCCTGTGGTTCGGCAGGAGACCCGGGCACCCGCGCCAGAGCTGTGGTTCCTGGCGTTGCGGGCAGCCCACCGCAGAGACCCTGCGGGCTGGATGGAGCAGAGGTCTCTTGAGTGAAGCTGAGCCTCCACATCGCCCCTCAGCAGGAAACTGCTGCTGTGAAGCTTCTAGAACCTGTTCTACAATACTGTTGTCACGGTTGTCTTCGGAATGTGATGACTAGAAGAGGCAGTCAAATGCAGATGCGTGGTGGCCGTGTCTGTTTAGGAAGCCACCAAAACATGTGGGTGGCAGCAAATGTAGATCTGACAGAAAAAATCCTTGCTGAATGGGGAACAGGGTGACTTGTTCCCTGGGCTGTATGCTGCTCTAAGTCTGCTATGGTTTATTGCTACACCCTGTGTAGCGTATCTGAATTAATATCTCTTTCAAAGAAATCTAAATCCCATTAGGACATGGGGGTGATACAGAACCAAGGCGTACACTGAGGTTGACACACGGCTGAGGTCCTCTGGGATTAGTTTGGTTGAGCAAGAAGGGGGAAGCGCTAGGCTCTCCGTGTAACAAGTGACTGTGCTTATAAGTCCTGGCAGAGTTTCTCAGCTCCTGTAAGAAAATAGAAAATTTTCTGTGGGTGTAGGGGAACTATCTCAAGTGCACAGAGCACGTGCACGCTTCACCATTGGCTTCCACGTGTGTGGTTGCCTCCTAGGAATCTCCGTGTAGGCAGGCAATGCAAATTAGCTGTGACTTTCTTCTCATCCGTAACTTTAGTTACTGGTTCCAACGTATCCTGTGTTTCTGGTTGGAATGGTAAGTCCTGACTAAAGCACTTCAGATGGCCAAGGGAAGTCTTCTCTCCTCCCTCTGGGAAGGGGAGAGATTTTAAAAACAGATAAGAGTGAGAGGCAACTCCAGCATAGCTTTAATTAGAGTAGGCAAGATTAGGGTGGTAAGTACTAAATATCTGGGGAGGCAGCATATATTTAGTGTTGGGAACATGAATTATGTTGTAGTAAGTTTTCTTTGGTCTCTTCACTCCTCCCTGTAGCTCAGATGCATATGAGGTTTCCTCCAGCTCTAGGACAGATCAGAAAGATATTTGGAAGTGCTGTGAACAGGCTATTGGTGCTTCAAAACCCCTGATCTTGGCAAAGATACCGAGGTCATGGCCAAACCAAAGCTACGAGACCGAGGAATGCGTGCAGCTCCCTGGGAAGGCCGGAGATATCTCCATTGACATTGAAAATGTTCGCAAAGAAGTGTTAATGTTATTCAGCAGGAGCCCCTGCATCATCATGAGGAGGGACACTGAGATTTCTGTTCTGATAACTGTGTTTGAGTGATGTACAAAGTTCCACATAGTGGGATTTTTTTGTCTTCCAGCAGCGTGAGAAATGGCCTCTGCGCAGCACCCAAACGGAGAGGGAACAGAGCAGGCTGTTTCTCATACTCTTGTTTTTTCTTTTCTTTCCCCCTCTGAGAGTCTTTCATTCCCTATTAGAAGAAGAAACTTGTGTCCAATAAGGAATTAAAAATACCACAGTAAGAAAATTGCTGCTCTGCTATTGTACTTTACCTGGATAAGTCGATGCCTTAGTATTTCCTAAAAATGCTGCTAAAAGGGGAAGTGTTAGATTTTTCACCCAGTGGAACGGTATCTTGCTTGAAACTAAAGGTTGCGTTCAGAAACCACCTGTTTTTTAAGCTCAGAAGTTAAATGCTCTGTTACTGGCCTCTGATCAGATGTTTTCTGCACTTAAAATGGGTGCTAATGCTGGAGGGGCAGCCGTGGCCGCTTCTGCCGCTGTA
The DNA here is from genome assembly GCF_963921805.1 of Phalacrocorax carbo. Taxonomy (NCBI): domain Eukaryota; kingdom Metazoa; phylum Chordata; class Aves; order Suliformes; family Phalacrocoracidae; genus Phalacrocorax; species Phalacrocorax carbo. Next base: position 499,791 of record NC_087539.1, read on the forward strand.
CCAGCCTTGCCTTGAGCTGGCACCAGTGTTGGTACAGTGGAATTGCAGGTACTTGTAGCACTGACAGAGCTTGCATCTGGGTGTCAACCAGACCCGGCCTGGGTCCTGATAACAGTTCATCCCACAGACACACAGGCAGTTGTGGTGGGAGCACAGGACAGGAGCAAGCCGTGGGGCGAGGGAGCGGGCTTTCTCTGGGGGGTGGTGCAGCACCCAGTAAGTAACTTTACTAAATGCGTCACAGTTTATCAAGAATTGAACTGGTGGTTGATCAGGTGAGTCAAAATCTGTTCTGAAAGCTTAGCAATGGTCACCTTAATAAATGTTCTGAAAAGTTAATTACTCTCTTGTCAGGTTATTCTGCTGTAATGCTTCGAGTGCAATACAGAGCCCAAACATCCGCTTCTTGGTGTGTGAGGTGGAAGCTGCTCTGTCATGAACAGATAGCAACCCTGGCTTTCTTCGTGTCCTTGTGTGCTTTAGGTTCCTGTAGTTAGTGTAGTTGCAATAAATATCGGGGTGACAGTTTGGCTTGGAACATTTAACTTCAGTCTGACTCACAGGTAGGTCTTAGGTCTTTGCTGCAGGAGCATTAGCTGTGAAATCCCAGTTTTGATCTCTCACCTCTGGAAAATAGCTGAAGTGTGAGAAGCGCCCGTGGTCTCCTGTGCCTTAGCAACAGCAGCCAGCACTGGGTGGCTGTTTGTTTTCTCCTGGAATGCAGGCGCGCAGTTGTGGGCTTGGCCTGAGTTGCCAGGAGAAAACTGAAAGCGGTGGGGAGGCTGAGGCGTGCTGAGCTGGGGTCGCTTTCACCAGGCGATCGAGTATGGCTGTGCTTGGATGTTGCAGGTGAGCCCTCACTGTACAAATGCAAAGGCACAAGAGGTGGTCAGGAGTCCGGCAGTGTTTGCTGGTGCCCTGGACGGGCTGTTGCTTGTTGTGGTGTTTGTGGAAAGCCAGAAGGATACCAGAGAGCGTGAGAATTTACTGTGTGTGCAGAAGGTTGTAGCAGGAAGTCAGAACAGCAATTCGTGATTCTTCAGCTCTCGTACCTGTGCTGACTTCAGCGGGGTCTTTCTTGTAGCAAATTTGTTGAATGGTTCATTTCCTAATAGTACCTGTGTCCAAAAAAGCAGGCTTTTCAGCGGCTGAGCTTTGGGGCTTTAACTCTTTGGGTGGCAAAAAGCACAATTAAGTCTGCCCACAGCTGTTAGAGGTGACTGAAATTTTGCCATCACCTGTAGTAGCTCATCTTTAAAAGTTTGTCAGAATCTTGATTTGCTGCTCATTTGGGTCTTGTAGGTTTCGATAGCTTCTTCAAGGAACATAAGCGTGATCTTTTTTGGAGCGTTATATGCTGAATGCATGGTATCGCTTTATTCTTCGTATCTCTTTTTCAGCCTTAAGCACCTTGTAAGTGTTGTTAATAATAAGCTAGTAATGCAGCTTTTAAGAACGGGAAGTAACTGCTCTAGCTGTGTATCAGGAGAAATGCAAGGAAAACCAATGTTAAAGTCTGCTGGCAGCATGGAAGGCTGAGTTTTCAATATTGATGAAAGATATGAAACTTAACTTGAACTTCTTATATGGTCTGTTCACAGGCAGCCTGCTTCTGCAAAGTGGTACGACCGAAGGGACTACGTCTTTATTGAATTTTGTGTTGAAGACAGTAAAGATGTTAATGTAAATTTTGAAAAATCCAAACTTACATTCAGGTAAGTGCCTTTTGGCTTCATGAAGGCCCAAGGTGGGGGGGGGGATACCTAGAGGCTGCGCTGGTACTGATGAGATGATGCTTTTCTTAACTAAATTCTGTTAATAAAGTGTATTTGTTTAAGTTGTTCCCTGCTAAACATGAGTTTTGTTTCTCTTAACAGTTGTCTTGGAGGAAGTGATAACTTTAAACATTTAAATGAAATTGACCTTTTTAATAATATTGATCCAAATGTAAGTATCCTCTTGACTCTCACTGTGTTCTTAGTGCTGTACCCTGAGAAATAGCATCTGTTCTTTAGGCTACATCCAGTATTATGGGAAAATTGTTCCTTAGACTGTAAGAGCATGCTTAAACTCAGATCTGTGAAAAGATCTCTGGATGGTATTTTTCAGGACAAAGAACAAGTTGATAGCTTAAATACAAATGTGTCTGATATAAGCAGTTCCTGGTGAAGTCTGTGATGATTATACTAACAGATACTTGCTCTTATCTTTTTCAGGAATCAAAGCATAAAAGAACAGACAGATCTATCTTGTGTTGTTTACGAAAAGGAGAATCTGGTCAGGCATGGCCGAGGTTAACAAAAGAGAGGGCAAAGGTGGGTTTGGGTTCCTTGATGGCCGGGGCAGTAGTGCCTGTTGCCTCCCCTGGTTTTTAATTTTATTTAATATTTGGGTCATGTTTAAATTACGTAGCAGTTAATGGGTCACTTACCGTGCTTCTGCTCAGAATGGCAGTTCTCATTAACCTTCCTTTTCTGAACATAACAGCTTGTTACCTGCTTGTCCTTAAATAACTTACTGTGTTGATGTGCAGCTCAACTGGCTCAGTGTGGACTTCAACAACTGGAAAGACTGGGAAGATGATTCAGATGAAGACATGTCCAATTTTGATCGCTTTTCTGAGGTATGGGAAGATGAGTACCCGGGGCTTCCTTCTGGGCTGTGCGTGGCAAGCAGGGACTGACAGCTCAGCTGTAGGAAGAGTAGTCTTCCTCGGCCTTCCTCCCAGTGCTTCCCTGGCCGCTGGTCTCAGTGCGGGCTCTGCTGGTTTGCTGAGGCACAGCCGTTGCCAGCTCTAACCCGTGCTGCGGACTGCTGGCGTGGCAGCGAGGTGATGAGTTTGTGCTTGCTATCAAATGCAGAATGAATGTGAGTCCTGTGGTAGATGCCAGCACTAACCAGGTGCACTAGTTGCTTTGCAAGGCAATTACTTTAAATTTTTTTGCATGCTCACCTTGCCATTGCTGCATAGGTGCAGCTGATTTGTCAAAACAGCTGGTGGCTGTTGGTTATAACAGCTTTAAGCTATTTTTAGACATTTACAGTTGTCCCCTAGTTCACGTAGAGGAGTTGGCTTCACCCTATAATGTGGCTATTATCTCCCTGGAACAGATGATGAACAACATGGGCGGAGATGACGACGTAGACTTGCCAGAAGTAGATGGGGCAGATGATGTAAGTACTTTGTTTGCAGTAAATACACACGGGGCTGGCGCAGCACCCTGTGCGTTCATTGCCGCTTGCTGAAGTCACACTTGCATTCCCTCTTCAGCCCTGTTAAAAGGTTAAACTGCATCAAACCCTGTCTGGACAAGTGATGTCATCTGGCAAAAGTCACCTTCCTCCCCTCCAGCAGCGGTGCTGAGGGCGGTGGTGTCGACGCTTGCGGTGCCCAGACCGCTTTGTGTCACCTACCTCTGTGGTGACTGCTGGTTATTATGGGTCTGCAGGCTCTGGCCAGCAAGGCCAAACTAAGCGTGTCCTGTGGAACCTGGAGTTCCTCCAAATACACGCTCTGATGGAGGGCACGCTTGCCACTAGATGTTGGGAACAGCAGCTCATTCACTGGGTTAGTGGTGGTAGAGGGAAAAGTGCCTTCAAGTGCAGTCTGCTCCAGTTAATGTTTCTTCTTCTTTCCAGGACTCACCAGACAGTGATGACGAAAGTAAGTTGACGTTCTCGCTGGTTTCTGCGCACCGTGCAGCGGTGCAAGCGCTTGCTGAACGCTCCTAGTTGAGCAAGAGCCTTGAGCAGAGCCAGCAGATGTTCTGTCCTGTCAGCCTTGCTAAATCCTGGCTGCGAGCTAATGCCCGCGCCTTGCCTGAGCAGTGTGAGATGATATAATGTAGTGAAAGCCTTTCCACACCAGCATGAAATACCAGTTTGACCTTCCCAGCCAGCTGTAGCCCTGGGGAGGCCTTGGCTTTAGGAGCAGCAGGCACGTGCGCAGGCCCTCGGAGTACGTGGTGCTGGCCCTGCTTGGGAAGCTTTGGTGTTTGCGGCAGTGGCTGTGCACAAATCTTCCTTGTGAAGAGCCAGCTCCGCGCTTAGGGGTTGAGGGTCCGACCTTGAACTGCCCTGTGCCCTCCTTGGCTGGGGGACGGATCTTGCTTGTGTCCCTTGTGATAAGATGGGACTCCTGGTAGCTTTTGTTAAAAGCCAAACCACAACCCACCCACTAATGCTGCTTTTATTCTCTCTAGAAATGCCGGATCTGGAGTAAGGAAAACTGTCGTCTTCAGGGTTTGGGGAAAGAACTTCATCACAACATTTCATAATTGAGATAAGAATTCCTGAGTTGATAGCCCTAAAGGGAGATCCTGCATCCTTTAACCCATTTTCAGTCCATTTTAAATGGCTTCACTGATGGTAGGTGTGTACCATTGCACGGGGCGGTCTTAAGCCACGAGAGGCAATAACGTTATGCATGAACCGTTTTCCAGACTTCCAAAAAAAAAACAAAACAAAAAAAACCAACCCAATTGAGGTATAGGCATTTGGCACAGAACAGTTGCAATAAAGTTTATGGAGCCTCCTTGCCTCGTAGCAGATGTAATTACAAAGGGAGAATCCTGAATTTACACCAAGTGGTAAATGAGCAATTTTTTTTCCCCCCTCTGCGGCCTGAAATTGTACATTTGTACCGGGAACAAAACCGGCTGAACCGAGGCTGCTGTCATTGGCTCACAAACCCCAGCAGGTGATGCGCAGTACTTCTGTGGTGTCTTCAGGTCTGTTCTGCTAAAAGTTTGTATTGAAAAGGAAACAAATTCTTCCTCATTCGGTGTTTAATCACAAGTTGTGTGCCCAGGCGTGCCCCCGACCCGGCGCAGGTGGCTGGAGCCTGTCCCCTGCTACCCTCTGACCCTACAGCTTTACATCCCGCCCGGGGGGCCGGTGGCTGTACGTTGTTGCTTGTTGATCTGTACGTTTAGACCAAATCGTATTTGCACTGTGGGTATGGAAGTGAGCGACAGACCCTTGGGCGCGTGCGGGTGGCTTCTAACCGGGCTGAAAAACCTCAATTTATGTTCAGAGCAGCGGGGATTTTTTTAATGTCTACATTCTTTCTAATAAACTGTTGAAGACTCCCTGGCTCTCTGTCTGCTGGGGCCGCGTCGGGGTGGGCTTCTCGCCGCGGGTCGGGGGGCGGTGCTGGGGCGCCGGGAGGGGACACGCGGTGGGGGGGGGGGGGCAGGCGGTGCGGCCCGGGCCAGCGGTCACGGCGCCCGCCCCAAGGACAAGCGCAGGCACGTGCACAGCTACTTCCTGCGCCCTTCCGTGGTCTGGCCCGCCCCTTCCTGCCAATCCTGCCCTATCAACTCGCGGCCTTACTTGACGGATAGACCTGGATCCCAATCGTCAGGAGGAGGAAAGCGAGCGCCGTGGCAGATGTAGCCAATGGGAGAATAAATGCGGACGTTGCGGCTGAGCGCGGCGCCCAATGGGCGCCCGCGGCGGCCGTTGACGCGCGCCGCGGGCCCGCCCTGCGGGGGCTGTGTGGGGCGGGCGGGACGCGGGGCTCAGTCGGCGCCGCCATGTTGGGGCTTGCGGGTCGCTGCTCGGCCGCCGCCGCCGCCGCCGCCCGGCCGCTGCTGCGCCGCGGGGCTGGGCCGGGCCGCGACCTCCTGCCGCTGCTCCTCAGCCGCGGGGCCGGCCCGGCCGCCGCCGTCGGGGCGCGTGAGTGCAGGGCGGCCGCGGGGTCACCTTGGGGCCTGCGCGGGCGGGGGGCACCGGGACCGCGTCGGGGCCCCGGTGTCGGTGCCGGGCGGGACGGGGTGTGCAATACGGTCAGGGCGAGGGGAGGGGCCGTGAAACCGGGGCGGGGGGGGGGGGGGCAGCGGCCTGCGGGGGAGCAGCGAGGGAGGGCTGCTGGGGGTCCCGAGTGCACCGAGGAGGGAGTGCTGGGGGTCCTGGGCAGACCGAGGGATGCTGGGGGTCCCGGGGGCACCAAGGGGGTAACGGGGGGTCCTGGGTGCACAGAGGGGGGGCGCAGGGATCTCGGGCACATGCCGGGGGAGCCAGGGCGCGCAGGGGAGCCCTAGCTCTGCACCCCCGAGGCACGTGGGTGCCCAGAGCTGCCCTTTTCCTGGCTGACCTTGATTTGTCCCTCTCCTGCCCCCCAGGACGAGACTATGCAGCCCAAGCAGCCCCCGCCGCCAAGGCCGGCTCGACCACTGGCCGAATTGTGGCCGTCATCGGTGCGGTGGTGGACGTGCAGTTCGATGAGGGGCTGCCCCCCATCCTCAACGCCCTTGAGGTGCAGGGCAGGGAGACACGGCTGGTGCTGGAGGTGGCTCAGCACCTGGGTGAGCATCTGCCGCAGAAGGGCTGCAGAGGGTGGGAGGGGTCCTCCCGTGATGATGTCTTGATGACTTTCGTTCTCCTGAGCTTGCTGAAGCCACGGATTTCAATCTGAGGAGGAGGAAAATGGCTCCTGGAGGGCTCTGCCCTGTTGGGCTGCAGTTTTATTGTGGCCTGGGCTTAGTTTCTCTCTGTGCTGTTTTGTCCCTGGGTCCTGCTGCTCTTCTTGGTCTTCCTCCCAGCAGACTGTTCCCTTGGCAGGGCCTGGGGAAGCCACCAGCAGCTGTCCCCAGGGTCAACTCGAGGGCACTGCTGTGATGCTGTCTTTGCGCCTTGGCAGGGGAGAACACCGTGCGCACAATCGCCATGGATGGGACAGAAGGCCTGGTGAGAGGACAGAAGGTGCTGGACTCCGGCGCGCCCATCCGCATCCCTGTCGGCCCCGAGACCCTGGGCAGGATCATGAACGTCATCGGGGAACCCATTGATGAGAGGGGCCCCATCACGACAAAACAGTGAGTGAAGCCCTGGGCCCGGAGACGAGCATCGTGCAGGGTTTGGAGGTGGGGGCACGGGTTCTGCAGTAGCAGACAAACATGCGAACAGGGATGCAGCGCATCCCTGCTGCACGGCTGCTGTCCTGGGTTGTGAGCAGGGACCGCACTCGCACGGCCTCCTGCCGGCCCCCTGGCCGCAGGGCTTGGTTCAGCTGCTCAGCCACCTTTTGCTGCAGGTTTGCTGCTATCCATGCCGAAGCCCCCGAGTTCGTGGAGATGAGCGTTGAACAGGAGATCCTTGTGACAGGGATCAAGGTGGTGGACCTGCTGGCTCCCTACGCCAAGGGTGGCAAGATCGGTACGTTGCCCCCAGAAGAACTGGGGGTGTCTGGGGAGGGGGGCACCCTGCCAGCCCTACTGAGCAGTCCCTGGGGGCTCACACTGTGCACCGCCAAGGCTCAGGACTGATCCCTGTGCAGTAGTTTCCTTCGCTGATGAGTAACTATTTGACTTTCGTTCTTCTGAGCTTGCTGAAGCCACACTTATTGATCTGAGGAGGAAAGGGGTGAAGGGAGACAGCGGGGGTAGCCAGATCAGCTTGGGGTAGAGCGGGATTCCCATTCCCTCCCAGGTTTGTTTGGAGGTGCTGGCGTTGGCAAGACGGTGCTGATCATGGAGCTGATCAACAACGTGGCGAAAGCCCACGGTGGTTATTCAGTGTTCGCTGGCGTGGGGGAGCGAACCCGCGAGGGCAACGACTTGTACCACGAGATGATCGAGTCTGGAGTCATCAACCTGAAAGATGCCACTTCCAAGGTGTGCCGCATCTTCTGAGGGGGCTGGGTGGGACAGCGCTGAGGGCGCAGCGGCAGAGCAGCGCTGCACCGACACCGGGGTCCTGCCCGCAGGTCGCCCTGGTCTACGGGCAGATGAACGAGCCCCCGGGCGCTCGTGCCAGAGTGGCTCTGACGGGGTTGACGGTGGCCGAATACTTCAGGGACCAGGAGGGTCAGGACGTGCTGCTTTTCATCGACAACATCTTCCGCTTCACCCAGGCTGGCTCAGAGGTCTGTGCTTGGCACAGGGGTGCTGGTGTGCTGGCTTCTGGCACGGAGCATGCTGGTGGCTGGGCTGTGCTCTATAGGGGACACCCAGCCCCCACCTTACGTGGGCCTCTCATGCGCTCTGTTCTCTCCTAGGTGTCTGCCCTGCTGGGGAGAATCCCCTCTGCTGTGGGCTACCAGCCCACGCTGGCCACCGACATGGGCACCATGCAGGAGAGGATCACCACCACGCGCAAGGGCTCCATCACTTCGGTGCAGGTGAGGGCAGGGCCGACCCCGCCGTGCCGGGGAAGCTGCGGCGCCCGCCTCGGGCCCACCGTCCCCTCCCGCCTCCCCAGGCCATCTATGTGCCGGCCGACGACTTGACTGACCCTGCCCCCGCCACCACCTTCGCCCACTTGGACGCCACCACGGTGCTGTCCCGCGCCATCGCCGAGCTGGGCATCTACCCAGCCGTGGACCCGCTGGACTCCACCTCCCGCATCATGGACCCCAACATCGTGGGCCCTGAGCACTATGATGTGGCCCGAGGCGTGCAGAAGATCCTGCAGGTGAGGGGGCTAGGGCTGACCCCCCACGGGGATGCGGTATGGGGCACAAAGCCCAGTGCTGGCCGATCACCCCCCGTCTCTCCCCCCAGGACTACAAGTCCCTGCAGGACATCATCGCCATCCTGGGCATGGACGAGCTCTCTGAAGAGGACAAGCTGACAGTGGCCCGGGCTCGCAAGATCCAGCGCTTCTTGTCGCAGCCCTTCCAGGTGGCCGAGGTCTTCACTGGCCACATGGGCAAGCTGGTGCCGCTGAAGGAGACCATCAAGGGCTTCAAACAGATCCTGGCAGGTGAGATGGTGTCCAGGGGGGCCCCAGGCCAGGCATGGGGGGAGCTGGGGGTCCAGGGGAGCCTGGGCTGGGCTCGGCACCCTGCACCCCCCCGCTGAGGTGACCTCTCCCCTCAGGTGAATACGACCACCTCCCAGAGCAGGCCTTCTACATGGTGGGGCCCATCGAGGAGGCAGTGGCCAAGGCGGAGAAGTTGGCCGAAGAGCACGCGTGAGGAGTGTCTCTGCACCCCCCAGCCCCCCGCTGCCCCCCAGCTCCACCCGGGGCCTGATCTCCAGTATTTAACATTTCCAATAAAACATCGGTGAAAACACCTGGGGGCCCGGTGTGCTGCAGCTGCCAGTCCGGGTGGGGGGGAGGGGGGCTTGTGACAGCCCCCTTCCTGCAGGGCTGGGTAGGCCTGGGGCCCCCCCAGCCCCCCATGGGTCTCCCCTCTGCTGGAGGCGGGGGGTGGCAGCAGGGTGGGCACAACAAGGGGCTGCACTGGAGAGCCTGGGCTCAACTACCACCAGCAGTGCGGGGCCCCTCGGCCCTGGGGGGTCCCTGGGAGTGGGGAGGGATCCCCCCATGCTGGGGCAGGGGCTGGTTATGGAGGTGGCGGGGGGGCGGCAGATGCTGGTCCCGTTGTCTGGCCCTGGCCACCACCCCAAACCCCCCCCCCCGTTCTGGCTCCACCATTTTGCAGCACAAAGAGCAGCCGTGGCCCTGCCAGCTGTGGCTTTGTCCGCGGGGTCCCGGGGGGCCGTGCCGGCCCGGCCCTCCCCGCCGCGGGGCTCCAGCACCGGCCCCGGCCGTGCCCCGCCCCGGGGGCACCTGAGACACACCACCACCTCCGCTGCCGCGGGGCTGGGCCGAGCCCCTCCACCGGGGGCTACCCGGTGGGGTGGGGAGCGGAAGGTCCCGGGAGTCCCGCGGGGGTGTCTCCACAAGGGCTGCAGCCGCGGGGTGGGGGGAGGGGGGGCGTGGAGCGGCCCCGTTGCGGGGGTCCCCCCAGCCGCGCCCCCGACCCCCGCCGCGAAGGGCCGCGGTCCCTTTAAATGGCGGCGCGTCCCGTGCGGCGGAGGGGGCGGCGGCGGCGCTGACATCACGCGGGGCCGGGAGCACCTGCGCCGCCGCCCGGCACCGGCACGGCACCGCTCCGGGGCTGGCGCCGGGCCGGCACCGCCGCCCCCAGGTACGCAACGCGCGGGACGGGGCCCGGAGACACGGACCCCCCCCCCCCCCCCCCCCCAGATACACCGGGCCGCACCGGGATCCCCGCGGGGCTGGGCGGGTGTCACCGGCACCCGCGGCTGTGCACCGGGACCACCGGTTAGGTACCGGGACACCCCCCCTCCGGACCGGGACCCCTGCCGCCGCACCGGGCAGCGATTCCGCCCCCCTCCCCAGGGGCCGCACGGGGATCCCCTTCTCCCCCCGTCGCCCCGGTACCCGCAGGCGGCCCCGGTCCCTGCGCAGCGCGGCCCGGCCGGTGCCGCGTGACGTCACCGGGGATCCCGGGGGCCGGGGCAGCCCGGGGGCGGCGAGGGGGGGTTGCCGGTGTCCCTGCGGTGGCGCCGAGCCGGGGAGCGCCCGGGACCGGCGGGGTCCCGGCCCGCGGCCGTCCCGGCCGCCCCTGCCCCGCGCGGCGCCGCCGTTCTCCGGAGCTGCGGGGGGGGGGAACGGACGGGACACACGCGAAACGGGAAGCGGGGGGGGGGGGGGGCGGTCCCGGGGGAAGCGGAGGGTGGGGGGGGAGGCGGCCCCGCGTGGGGATTCCCCCCGCCCTGACCCCTCCGGGGGCGGGGATCCCCTCCCACGTGGGCGCGCGGCCCGCCCCCGGTGACGCGCGGCGCCGCTCCCGGTGACGCCATCGCGGCGGCGGTGACGTGCGCGCGGGGGGGCGGGGCTGGGACCGCCCGGCGGCGCGAGGCGCTTCCTGCCCTGCGCCGCTGGCTCGGCTCGGCTCGGCTGGGCTCGGCTCCGCTCGGCCGGCCCGGTGCGCTGCGGCCCGGCCCGGCCCGGCCCGGTGCGCGGAGGGGCCGCGCCATGCGGAGCCGCGTCCCGCCCCGCGCCGCCTGAGCCGGGCCCGGGGCACCCGCCGGGCCCGCGCCGCCGCCTGCCAGGTGCGGGGTCGGGGCGGGGGGTAGCGGTACGGGGCGGCCGTTAACGGCCGGGGTGGGGTGGCGGTTGGGGCCCGGCGCGGGGGGCCCGGGGCGGCCCCGGCGAGACCTCCACCCTCCCGCTTTCCCGACCTCGGTGAGACACTCCTCCCCCCCTCTTCTTCCCCCCCCTGCATCCCGGTGCCCTGCGAGACCCCCCCTCCCCACTGGCCCCCGGTGAACCTCCGCTCCCCTCTCGCAGAGGCCTCCAGGCCCCGAGCCGCAGGGAGCCCGGGCCCCCTCCTCTGCGGCCGGTGCGGTGCCCCCTGCTTTCCCGTCCCGGACGCAGAAGGAAGCTCGCCCACCTCCATCCCCTGTCCGTGCCCCCACTTCCCACCCACCCACCCCCACCCGTTGGGTTCCGCCGCCCCCCCCCACCCCGGGACCCCCCTGCGGAGGCGGGTGGGGGCGGGGCGAGACCCGGCGGGGGGGGGGGCTGGGCTTGGCGGGGGGTGGGGGGGGTGTCCTTGCCGCAGGGAGCGGGGGGGACCCCGCCGGGTGCGGTGCCGCGGGCGGGGGGGCCGGTCCCGGGGCCGTGTCCGTCCCCCCGCAGGAAGTGGCCGGGAAATGGCAGCCGGTTGTTGCGTCTCGTTGTTTTTGAAACGTCCTTTTTAATCAGGTCGCGTCTGGCTGCCGGTGCTGCCGGGCCGGGGGGGGCCGACCTCCCCGCCAGGGGACCGGCACCGGCGGAGCGTCACCGACGGCCCCCCCAGGCCCGGAGCTCTGGGTACCCCCCGACTCCGGGGGACGGTCCCCACCTGCCAGTGCCCGTGTCCCCGCCTGGCACCCGCAGCCGTCGGGAGCGCGGTGAGCCCGGGCCGGGTACTGGTGGGTGCTGCTGCCGCCGCCAGGTTGGGGCTTTAACACCGGGGCGAGTGGGCGCTGCCATGTTGGCTCTGCCTGCTCCGGTGGGAGCCGGGGAGCAGCCCCCGCGCACCCACCTCATCGCTGCCGGTGAGACCCTGGCAGTGCCACCGGGCCCGAGGCTTCCGTCCCGCTGCTGGTGCATCCCCAGGGCTGGCCGCGTCCCCGGCCCTCGCCCTCCTCACCTCGCCTGCTCGCGGCCAGCTCCGGTTACGTGCCATGGCCCAGTTTGTGGCTCTGTGCTCAGTCACGTGCTGCCTGGTAGGGGGAGCGGGGCCGCGGCGGGCAGGAGCCCCAGCACCGGGCAGGAGGCAACAGCCTCTGCCCACACCGCGCCCAGCGCTGGCTGGGCTCCCAGTGATGCCGAGGGCGGCTCCAGCACCCGCAGGGCCCAGGGTGTCTCCACACCAGGGCTGGGCCCCGTTTGTCCCCAGAGCAAGGGCGAGCTGGCACGTGTGGCCGTGCCGCAGCCCCCGGTCCCCATCCTGGGGCAGCTGCTCCCTGCAGCCGGCACGGATGGTGCTGCCACAGCTGGAACCTGGCCCTGTGATTGAGCCGCTCCTACCTGGCCGGCCTCCCCTCTCCCAGCCCCTCTGCCCTCCCTCTCCCAGCCCCTCTGCCCTCCCTGTAGTTAATTCCCACCTTACTGGCTTTTATTCTTCCCTCTCGGCCATGGCACTTCTCTCCTGGCCATGCTCCCTGCGGCTGACTCCTCTCTGGCCCCCTCCCCGTGCCTGGCGTGCTCCCAGCCCATCCCAGTCTGCGGCGCTGACCTGCGGCCGCCACCTGTCCAGTTCTGGTGTGTCCCTTTGCTGCCTCCTCTGACCTCCAAACGCCGGCAGCGGCGTTCCCGGCTGGCGCATCGCATGCGGGGTGGGACCGGAAAGGCTTTTTCTTTTTTTCAGCCACCCTGTGGCCGGTTTCCCCACGATGACTGGGGGCTCCCGGCTGGGGTCGGGGCAGAGGCAGGGCTGCACCAGCCCCCAGCTCACGGGTTGTGGGGGGGGGGTGGCTGCAGGGCCACCCTGGGATGTCTGGGAGCGACGTGTGTGTGGCAGCTGCGTCACCGCCCATACGGGTTTCTCTGGCGCATGAATCACCCGTGTCCCCGGCCAGCCGGGAGAGCGCTTGGCAGCCCCGGCCCTCCTGCCCCTGCCGGGGCACCGGCCGATGCGGGCAAGGGTGTGATGAAATCCCCGCCTGGGTTTCGACATGGGCCGTGCTACAAGCTGCTGCTGAGGCGTTGCATCGGCCGAGTGTGTGGCAGCATTGGCCCTCCCGGAGAGGTCGGTGGAGCCGTTGCTGCCTCGGCCAATGGCAGGTTCAACGTGCACAGCAGGACAGGGAGACGCCAGCTGTGGCAGCCCTGTGGGGTGTCCCTGCCAGCACCGGGGTTCCCGTCTCATCTGCTGGGCTTGCAGGGCCTCGGCTCCCCCACGCCATCTGCTCCCCTGTCCCATGTGCTGGGACCCCTTTGGGTGGCTGCCAGCCATGCCAGTGGCACAGCAGGGTCCCATCCACACCGGGAGCCCTCCTCATGGGCCTCTGGTTTGCAGGGAGCATTTGCTCCTCCTGGGTGGCGAAGGTCACCAGCGGCTCCTGCCTGTCCCTGGGCCGTGCCGAGCCAGCCCCGGGGCACCGGCTCCTGCTTGCTCCCGGCTGTGACACGAGGCCAGCCGGGATCCTGTCTCGGGTGGCTGCCACAGAAGCGTCCCCAGAGCTGTGCCTGGGGGGGATGGGGCTCAGGTCCCTGGCTGGGGGGGGATCGTGGCTGCAGCGGGGGCACTGGCTGTCACCGCAGAGGCGTTTCTGTGCCAGGAGTGCAGCGTTCCCCAGGGAGATCCGGGCTGTGCCGACGCCATGTGGGGTCACAGGGCTGCTCTGGGGGGGCCAGTGCTTTGGTGGGAAACAGCCCCCACAGCTCCACCAGCTGTGAGCCTGCCGGAGCTCCCGCGGTCTCGCCCCGAGCTGGGGCCCTGGCATGGCGGCGCCAGGGAGCCGAGAGCTTGAGTTTAATGTGGGAAGAAGCGCGGGCGGGCGGCAAGCGGGGTTTCTCAGTGACGGCCGTCCCTGGGGACGCTGGAGCGTGGTGACGAGCTGTGCTCGTGCAGGTGGCAGCTCGTCCTGCTGGGGCTGCCAGGCCTGGGCTGGTTCGTGGCAGAGGCAGCATCATCGCTGGGGGCCCGGGGAGGTTTTGCCATCACTCCTTGCCCTCCCCAGCCCTGCCGTGTTTCCGTCAAGCTCTGGGTCAGGAGCTCACCCTGCCCTGGGCTGGGGATCCGGTGCTTCCCCAGACTCCCTGTCACAGGGAGCAGCTCTGCCCCAGCGCGGGAGTGGAGGGTCCCCACCCTCCCTGCGGGCCTTGGTGGCGGGTGGCACTTGTTGGACTGGCAGCCCTGGTCCCCGCCAGCGGTTGACCCTGGTGCTTTTTCTCTCCTCTGCAGAAATGGAAACAAACAACCATTTTAACTTCACTGGCCTTTCCTCTGCACCCGCTGCCTCAGGACCGAAACCCACGCCTGCCTCAGGGGACAGCCCCTTCGCCCACAGCTCCCCGCTCAGCTTCCCCCCACAAGGGAAAAGTAAGTGCCCCCGCGGAGCCAGCGCAGCCCAGCTGGGGTCGAGGGGAGAGAGGAGCCGTGGTGGCACAGCTGGCGGCATCTCCCTGCACACAGGGCTGGGGCCGGGGGTCTGTCGCTTGCCTGCCATCGCCTTGGCCTAGAAAAGCAGCCATGCCAGAATGGGGTCTCCGTGTGGATTTGGCCGGTCAGCTGATCTGGCACAGCCCTGCCAAGCGCTCGGCTAATCCCCGGCATCCTGCGGCTCTCAGCCTGACACCAGCGAAGCCCCGTGGCGCAGCCGGTGTTGCCAGCAGGGAGCTGCACTGGGGGGGGGGTCTCTGGGGTCTGAATTTCCAGCTCTGTCTAGGTGCAGGCAGCAGTCATGCTGGGGCGAGGGTGGGCAGCGGTGGGGCAGGGGGCTCAATGAGTGCTGGGCAAGTTGTCTGTCTGTCCTCAAACCTTCTTGTCCACCGCTGGTGGGGCCTGGCTGGCTCCGTGGGAGGGAGGGTGCTGAGAAACACCCCTGCCACACCACTGACCCATCTGTCTCTCCTCTGGCTTCCTCGCAGGTCTGAACGGGGGCATGAATGTCAATGGCTTCTCTACTGTATCTCACCCCAGTACTTCAGGGACCTTCACCCCCAGCTCGCCGCCCGCCGGCACACCGCCCCTCCGCACCTACGACTGCCTCTGGGACTACGCGCCATACCCGCCTGCCGGCGGCCTCAAGGACAGCAGCCCCGCCGCACCCCCGCTCTCCGGCCTCGGACAGTTCCCGCTCAACGGCGTCGCCGGGGGGTCCCGGCCGGCGTCCCCGGGGCACAGCACTAACCTGCAGGGGGCTGGGCAGGAGTTCTGGGGCAATGGCACCCCCGGCCCCATGGGGCTGAACTTCGACTCGCAGGAGCTGTACGACTCCTTCCATGACCAGAGCTTTGAGCTGATGCAGAACGGGCCGGCCAGCTTCTACACGGCCACCCAGCCCTCCCCCATGCTGGGCTCCGGCAGTCCGCCCTTCTCGCTGCCACCAGGCCCGCCAGAGGAGCCGAGCGACGGCGAGGGAGATGCCAACACCGCAGCCAAAGAGATCCCCTCTGCCATCGCGGAGAACGGGGGTGGGCTGGTGGGCAGCATGGAGCTGGAGGAGGAGCAGCCAGGTAGGAGCCCGGCACTGCCGGTGCGGGCGGGCAGAGCCCCGGGCTGGGGCACCGCAGCCCCGACAGACAGGCGCTGGCTCCTGAGCTGGGATGGTGGATGGTGGGGTTGGGCATCGCGCTCCCCAGGGAGGCCCAGCCCCTCTGACCCACCTGCCCCATGTCCCAGCCGGGGTTTGGCCTGTCATGACTCAGAATTGGTGCTGGGATCTCGTTAAACCAGGCCGGGCAGAGCCCGCGGCGTCGCTGCTGGCAGAGCGATGTTCACCCCCGCGTGGTGTGTGCGCGAGCCCCGGGGTGGCTGGGTGCCGGGGGCAGGCCTTGGGAATGGCAGCAGCTCGTGCCGATTGATACCCCAGGGCGGGGGTGGCCAGGCCCCGGGCTCTGTCACCATCGTGTCCTGCTGCTACAGGCTCTGTTTTCAGTCGGTTGTTCCCTTTAGACTTGAAGATCTGCGGCTACAACGGGTCTGCCCCCGGCGTGGTGCCGCTCGGGCAGGAGGGGCCCGTCCTGGCCCCCAGCACGGGCAGCGGCTGCTTGGGGGACGCGTCGCCCATCGCCCCTCAGCTGGAGGACGCCCACATCCTGAGCGAAGACCCCCTGGAGCCCTTCGAGTCCCTGGCCAGAGGTAGGGAGGCTACAGCCCCACTGGGCTGGGGGGGCGCGTTGGGGCCCTGCTGGGCAGCACGGGCAGCTGCCTGCACCCGGCTGGCATGGCCGTCCCCCGCGCTGCCCTGGCCCGGCCGCCGCCTGTGCCCACGGGGGCAGCGCCCAGCCCCGCTCGGTCCCCTCCGGGCAGCGGGCGGTGGCGGTGGTGATGGCGGAAGCCTCCTCCTGCGGCCTGGGCGGGCAGGCAGCCCTGGGCAGGCGCTGGCGGGCGGGGCGGGCCCGTGTCCCTGCCGCGTCCCTCCCGCGCCAGCCTCCTCCGCGCTCCCTTCCTTCCCTTCCTTCCCAGCTCCGTGACGAGGCTGTTACTCAGCGCCTGAACTTCCGCGCTGGTGAACATCACCGCCACCACCACGGCCATTTTGGGCTCCTCCACTTCCCAGAGGAGGGGGCGTGGCTGGGGGCGCCGAAACCCCTTAACCCCTCTTCTGCCGGCACCTTTTCGGCCAGGGGGGGCCCGGCCGCACCCCATGCCCACTGTGCTCGGCCACCCCTCGGGAGCAGAGATGTGGGTCTGCGTGCCCCCAGCCCAGGTCCTGGTGCTCACCCCCTCCCCAGACCCTGGCACCGGGGACCTCTACGCGATGGACGACTCGCAGCTGATGAGCGACAAGTCCCCCCTGGAGGAGCCCCCCGACCTGCCCAGCCTGCGCTGCACTGCCAGCCCCCCCCTCCACGCCGCTGGCCCCTTCAGCCTGCTGCCCGCCGGCCCCCCGCCTGCCCCGCTGCTCGCCGGCCCCAGCTCGCCGCCCACCCTGCACGGTACGTGCCGCGGCGGGACCGGCCGGTGCCCGGGGCTGACTGCTCGCCGCCCGCGCCAGCTGGCCCCCGGCGGAGCGGGGATGGCCGCCCTGCCGGCCTTGTTCTGCCTCCGCGGCTGCCACAGCACATTTGTGTCCGGGCAGAGCGGGGACCCCACGCGTGCCAGCGCCCACACCGGCGAGCCGCGGCCGGTGCTGGGGGGAACCCCACAGGGGGAGAATGGTGTGCCAGCATGGGCGCCTGCCCCTGGCTGGGCATGAGCCCCTGGGGGGGTTTCCTCCGCACCGTTGGGTGCCCCCGGCCAGCTCAGGGAGAGGGTGCGCAGCCACATCCCCCGTGGGACAGGCGTGGGCTCTCTGATGTCATGGGGGGAGCAGGAAGGCGGCTGTGCTCGGCGGTGACGTCCCTGACCTTGGGCCCGCAGACGGCAGCGTCGACCTGAACAGCAACAGCCACGTGGGGCCGGAGGAGTCGGGGTCCCTGGAGCTTGACCCTCCGCTGGAGGCGGAGTCCCCGGCCCCGTCTCCGGAGGAAGAGGAGGAGGAGGAGAAAGAGGCTGCCGACAGCTGTCTGGAGACTTCAGCTGCGCGAGGAGAGAGCGAAGAGCCTGCCCCGCTAAGCACCTCGGCAGCAGGTAAGGCCGAGAGCCCCTGTGGGTGCCCCCCTGCAGCCAGCGCACCTGAGCCCAGCGTCCCGTCCCCTCTCTCGCAGGTGATGTCCCCCGCCGGCGCATCGCCACCCAGGAGGAGGTGCGCTTTCCCCTGCAGCATGGGTAGGTGGTGCCGTCCCCGTCCCTCCGTCCTGCCCTGCAGCCGCCCCGCGGCACCGGGCTGAGGCTCCTTGTGCCCAGGTGGAGGCGGGAGGTGCGGATCAAGAAGGGGAACCACCGCTGGCAGGGCGAGACCTGGTACTACGGGCCCTGTGGGAAGAGGATGAAGCAGTTCCCGGAGGTCATCAAGGTACAGTCCCTGGGGAGAGTGGGGTGGGGGGCGACCCACGGTACCGCTCTGCCACAGGCCCCCCCAGCTCTGCCAGAGCCCCCAGCTGCAGCAGGCAGACACTGCTATGAGCCAGGAGCTATGGAGTCCAGAGCACTGAGCCACCCTCACAGCCTTCCTCCTCCTCCTCCTCCCCCCAGTATCTGAGCAGGAACGTGGTGCAGGACGTCCGGCGTGAGCACTTCAGCTTCAGCCCCCGCATGCCGGTGGGAGACTTCTATGAGGAGCGGGACACGCCGGAGGTGGGTGGGGGGCAGCTGAGCCGCCCTGTCCCTGCCACGCTGTGCTGCGGGAGGTGACCCGGATTTGTGCCGCAGGGTCTGCAGTGGGTGAAGCTGAGCCCCGAGGAGATCCCCTCGCGCATCCAGGCCATCACAGGCAAGCGCGGGCGACCCCGCAACGCCGAAAAGGCCAAGCCCAAGGAGCCACCGGCTGCAAAGCGTGGCCGGGGCCGGCCTCCCAAGGTCAAGATGGTCGACTTGCTGAGCAAGACAGACGCGAGGCTGCTGAAGAGGCTGGAAGCCCAAGGTACCCCCTGCCTGGCCCCACTGGCTCAGGGTGGCTGGTGCAGCCCCCCGCAGCCTAGCTCTGGTGGGCCCCCAACAGCTGGCCCATCACTACCCTCCCTCTCCGCTCTCGCAGAGGTGCTCAGTGACGAGGACAAGCTGAAGATGAGCAAAATCAAGAAGAAAATGAGGCGGAAGGTACGAGCAGCTGTGTGGGGCTCAGGGTGGCTCTGGGGCCCCTCTAGGTCTGGAGTAGGGGCTCCCCTGGTGTGGGAAGGCCACCAGGTCCCTGAGCTGGTCTTGTCCCTTCCAGGCCAAGAACAAGCAGAAGCAGGAAGCCAAAGCCCCCAGAGCGAAGGAGGCCAAGAAGAAGTCCAAGGTGAGTTCACAGGGTATGAAGGGGCCAAGAAGGGAGCAAGAGATGGAACCGCTCCTCCCATGCGTCCCGGTGTCTGTCCTCAGGCCAAGGAGAAGAAGGGCAAACCGGAGAAGGGCAAGGACAAAGCACGGCCCAAGGAGAAGAAGGGCAAAGGTGCTCGGAAGGCGGACAAGGGCCTTCTGGCCCAGCGGCGCTTGGAGGAGCGGCAGCGGCAGCAGCTCATCCTGGAGGAGATGAAGAAGCCCACGGAGGACATGTGCCTGGGGGACCACCAGGTCGGCTGGGACGCGGGGGGCTTGGCTGGGCCAAGCTGGTGAGCAAGCAGCCTGCCCAGAGCTTTACCAGTCCTGACTGTCCCCTCTCCTTCCCTGCAGCCCCTGCCAGCCTTCTCCCGCATCCCGGGCCTCGTCCTGCCCAGCCGCGCCTTCTCCAACTGCCTGACGGTCGTGGAGTTCCTCCAGAGCTACGGCAAGGTCCTGGGCTTTGACCCGGCCAAGGACGTGCCTAGCCTGTGCACGCTGCAGGAGGGGCTGCTGGGGGTGGGCGACAGCGCGGGCGAGGTGCAGGACCTACTGGTGCGGCTGCTGCAGGCTGCGCTGTACGACCCTGGGCTGCCACCCTACTGCCAGGTGAGCCTGTTCCCCTGCCCCTGCCCCGTCCCCTTTCCTGGCCAGGGTGGGGGAGTTGGTGCCCAAGAGGCCCCGCCTGCTGCAGGTTTGGGACAGGGAAGCCCAGATTTGGGAGGTGCTGCTCTTGCTGCAGCCTCCTGCACCCTTTCCCTGCATCTAGCCAGCTCCCGGCCCCTGGCAGCCCTCGGGGTGCTCCCACGTCTGTCCTGCCGCAGGGGCCTGGAGTGCAGCAGGCAGGCGGCCCTGCCTGGCTACCTGGGACACCCCTGGGCTCGTTCCCACTCAGTTTCCTGGCCCTGGTTTTCCCATCTTGTGGGGTGCTGGCCTCCTCCCCTTCTTTTTTTTTTTCCCCTCCTGGTGCACCCCCCGTGGGGGCAGGAGGGGGCTCCCCAACCCCACCTCTGCTCTGCCCAGTCCCTGAAGATCCTGGGGGAAAAGGTGTCGGAGATCAGCCTGAACCGCGACACCGTCTCTGAGATCCTGCGCTGCTTCCTGATGGCGTACGGGGCGGGCGAGGACCTGTGCGACGGGCTGCGGACCAAGCCCTTCCAGGCACTTCCCCCTGAGAAGAAAGCTGCCATCCTGGCCTTCCTGGTGAACGAGCTGAACAGCAGCGCCCTCATCATCAAGTGAGTGCGAGTCGGGGGCAAGCACGTCCTCTGATCCTGGCCGCTCCTGCCTGCGGGCACGTCGCGGGCACGTTGGCACCCGGCGCGGGTCCCTCTCCTTCCTGGGAGAGTTGCGTGGGGCTGCCCGCTGCAGCCAGCCCCCGTCTCTTTACAGCGAGATCGACAAGACCTTGGAGAACATGTCCAACTACAGGAAGAACAAGTGGATCATCGAGGGCCGGCTGCGCAGGTGGGTGGGTGGGGGGTGCCCGTGGCTGCCGCTGCCTGCACACACGTGGCAAGCAGCACCACATGCCTGCCGGATGGGAGGGGGCTGCCCCACCAGGCACGGCTGGGTCCCGCTTGTGGCATCTGCACCTTCTCTCCCACATCCCGGGACTGGGAGACGTTGGGGTGACTTTTCCGGTGCTGCGGTGTGGCCGCGCGCCCCGGCCTGCCGGGGAGCAGGGTGGGCGTGGGCGCAGGCAGCGGGGCCGGCAGCGGGTGCCTCTGCTGTGTCTCGGCAGGTTGAAGGTCGCCCTGGCCAAGAAGACGGGCCGTCCCGAGTCGGAGATCACGGGCCTGGAGGACGGGCGGCGCCGGCGCAGCTCCCGCCTGACGGAGGAGATGGGCCTGGAGATGGAGGAGGAGGAGGAGAGCCGTGGACGGAAATCCCGGAGGGAGGAGGAGGTGGGGTGGCAGCGGGGTCCACTTCTTATAGGGGGGCAGAGGTGGGGCCGCTGCCTTCGGTGGTCTCTTCCACACCTGCCCGCGCTTTCCTGACAGATCTGATCCCTTCCACAGGCTGACACGTCTGCATCCAGCATCCCTGAGCTTGAGAGGCAGATCGAGAAGCTGGCCAAGGTGAGTGGACGGTGGAGGGCTGGGGCCTCAGCCCCCTCTGTGGGGCTGCGGGACCCGTCACCACCTGTCCTCTTCCCCACAGAGGCAGATGTTCTTCCGCAAGAAGCTGCTGCATTCCTCGCAGATGCTGCGGGCGGCTTCTCTGGGCCAGGACCGGTACCGGCGGCGGTACTGGGTCCTGCCCCACCTGGGCGGCATCTTCGTGGAGGGAGCAGAGGGTGAGCTGGGAAGGGCCTTCTTGGGGGGGAATCTCTTGGCTGGGAGAGGACTCGCATCTCACCTCCCCCTCCTCCCCTTGCAGTGGCTGAGACAGCACCCCAGGAGCCTCCAGAGAAGAAGGTGTCCCCCCAAGTCTCCCTGGTGAAGGAGGAGCCAGTGGATGTGCCCATTCCCAGCCGGACGAACTGCACGGCCTCGCGCTCCCGTGGCCGGCCCCGGAAGAGCAAAGAGGAGCTGCCGCAGCACTGCGGGCCCAGACCACCCCCCGTCAACGGGGTCCTGGAGGAGTCGGTGGCCCTGGGACAGAGCCAACATGACCTCAGCCAGTCCGCCTTCCTCTCCTGGCTGAGCCAGACGCAGTCATCCCTACTGAAGGACTCCGTCCTCACCCCGGACAGCAGCCCCGGCAAGGGGGACACGGGGCTCCCACCGCTTGAGGCCCCATCGGACCCTGTGGAAGAGGAAGAGGAGGAGGAAGAGGAGGAGAGTGCCCCAGAGGCTGTGGAAAAGCGGGGGCCCTGGTTCAACCTGCTGCCCCGGACACCCTGTGATGACCGAGCCCCCCTTGCTACCTCCTCAGCCGAGCCCTCGCTGCGAGCGGCTGCACAGCCCCGTGGCCATCCCCGTGGCGAGCTGCCCAAGGGCTCAGCCAGGCAGGTGCGTGCGTGGGGCCAGAGGGGCTGCGCCCAGCACTTCAGCCCCAGCCCATGGGGACCGTATTGCAGGGGAACGTCCCTGGGTGGTTGGGGGAAGCAGGGTGGGACCCTCTGCCTGGGCCCTGGACACCGCAGGGCTGGGGGATGCTCTCCAACCTTCTGGGTCGAAACAGCTACAGGGCCGGGGGGCTGCTGTATCGGGGGCCGTAGGGTCGGGAGCTTTGGGGGGTGCATATCTGGCCCTACTGATGCACTCTGTCCCCACCAGCTGAACGGCCTCCCCACGGATGACCCCACGGCTCCCCTGCTCGCTTCCACGCCGGTGCACGCCGGCCCCAGGGCCCACGGCGCCTGCCCCAGGAGCCGGGGCAGCCTGGAGAAGCTCCAGGACCTGCCGGGGCAGCCCAAGCGCCGAGGGCGGCCCCCTACCAAATTCTTCAAGCAGATTGAACAGAAGTACTTGACTCAGCTGACAGAACAGCCTGTTCCTCCTGGTGAGAGCCCAGCCCAGCCCCGGGACCCCCGGGGCAGGGGATGCCGGTGCCCGCAGCGGGGCGCTGAGCACTGCGGTGCTGCCTTGCAGAGATGCAGAGCGGCTGGTGGTGGCTGCAGGACCCCGAGGAGCTGGAGGCGGTGGCTCGTGCGCTGCACCCGCGGGGCATCCGGGAGAAGGCGCTGCACAAGCACCTCACCAAGCACAAGGAGTTCCTGCGGGAGGTCTGCCTGCGCGCCACCACGGGTAAGGGCTGCCCGCGCGGGCCGGCGTCGGGGGGCTGCTGCCCGTCCCCCCCGCTGAGCCCATGCTCTGCCCCCAGACCCCATCTTCCACCCGCGCCCCGAAGCGGCCAGCGCCACCGTGTCTCAGGAAGCCCTGGCCCAGTGGTCGGTGATGGAGAGAGCCTACGAGACAGACCTCTCCGTCCTGCAGTGGGTGGAGGAGCTGGAGCAGCGCGTGCTGATGGCAGACCTGCAGATCCGGGTAGGTGCCGGGCCGGACCCCGCAGTGCTGTAGCCCCCGCCAGACGCCCGCCCTGAGCCCGTTTCTCCCGCAGGGCTGGACGTGCCCCAGTCCCGACTCCACGCGGGATGACCTGCAGTACTGTGAGCACAAGGTGGAGCCCCTGGAAGACATCACCGTCCGGAGCCGGCGGGACGGGCTGCCGCTGTGCCGGGAGCGCACCAACCCCCTGGACCTGGCGGTGCTGCGGCTGGCGGCGCTGGAGCAGAACGTGGAGCGGCGCTACCTGAAGGAGCCGCTCTGGCCC
Source organism: Phalacrocorax carbo (assembly GCF_963921805.1). Classification (NCBI taxonomy): domain Eukaryota; kingdom Metazoa; phylum Chordata; class Aves; order Suliformes; family Phalacrocoracidae; genus Phalacrocorax; species Phalacrocorax carbo. Next base: position 522,769 of record NC_087539.1, read on the forward strand.
CTGCACGAGGTGGTGGTGGAGAAGGCCGTGCTGAGCAGCCCGGAGGAGCTGAGCCTGGGCCCCACTGAGATGTGAGCCCCGCGCCCCCCCGAGCTGCGCCGCCAGGACGCAAGCGGCTCTGGCTGAGCACCGTCTCCCCACCGCAGAGCCTACGAGATCACGCCCCGGATCCGGACGTGGCGGCAGACGCTGGAGCGGTGCCGCAGCGCAGCCCAGGTCTCCCTCTGCATCTACCAGCTGGAGAAGTCCATCGCCTGGGAGAAGTCGGTCAACAGAGTGGTGAGAGCCCATGCCGCACCGCCGGGCGGGAGGGGCGAGAGCCCCCTGCCAGCGCCGGGCGCCCTGGGGTGGCAGCGACCCCCGCAGCGGCGCGGCTGACCCCCGTCCCCACAGACCTGCCTGGTGTGCCGGCGCGGGGACGACGATGAGCACCTGCTGCTGTGTGACGGCTGCGACCGCGGCTGCCACCTCTACTGCCACCGGCCCAAGATGACGGAGGTGCCCGAGGGCGACTGGTTCTGCTCTGTCTGCGTCTCCCGGGTAGGTCATGGGGCAGCTCCCCACCCGCTGGGGCCAGCGCTGACCCCAGGCTCCGGTGGTGACCCCCACACCCTCCCTGCAGGCGGGTGAGTACCGGGACCCCGTCTCACCCCGGCGAGGCAAGAAGCGGAAACGGGGGTGTCTCTTTGGGGGGAGCCTCGCGGAGGAGGAGGAGAGCCCGCGGCGCCGGCCGGCCTTGCGCCGCCGCGAGGGGCTGCCCGTGCCCCGCTACGCAGGCGAGGGGCTGTCCCCCACCAAGCGGAGGGGCGCGACGCTGCGGGGCCAGCCCAGCGACCTGACCTTCTGCGAGTGAGTGGGGCCCGGGGGGCGCGGGGCAGCCGGGGCCACGTCCCCAGGGGTTCCCCCTGACCCTGCTGCGCCCCCCGCCCCTTCTCCAGGATCATCCTGATGGAGATGGAGTCGCACGAGGACGCCTGGCCCTTCCTGGAGCCCGTCAACCCCCGCCTGGTCCCCGGCTACCGCAAGATCATCAAGAACCCCATGGACTTTGCCACCATGCGCACGCGGCTGCTGCGGGGCAGGTGAGTGGGCGCCCTGGGGGTCTCTCAGGGGCCAGCGGGGTCCCCGGCCGCCACTGAGCGCCCTCCTGCCCGCAGGTACTCGACCTCAGAGGAGTTTGCGGCCGACGCCATGCTGGTGTTCGACAACTGCCAGACCTTCAACGAGGACGACTCGGACGTGGGCAAGGCCGGGCACGCCATGCGCAAGTTTTTCGAGAGCCGGTGGGAGGAGTTTTATCAGGGAAAACACGCTACTAACCCGTGAGCGGGGCGGGACGGCGCCCCCCGCCCGGGGCTGGGGTCCCCCCGCGCCCCCCAAGAACTGACTCCTCTGGAGCTGATCTCGCTGCCTGCTGATCCCGCGTGGGGGGCCCCCCCGGCCGGCGCGAACGGGCCCCTGCCCCGTAGTGGGCGCCCACGGCCCCTTCCCGCTGCCCGGACCCCCCCTCTGCCCGGACCCCCCCCACCCCCACCCCAGCACCACAAACTCACAGACTGTGTAAGCCAAAAAGAAAAAAAAAAAGAGGTGTTTTTTTTCTTTCTTTCTTTTAAATTTTATTTTCTAATTAAGAACAGAAACAGCCCCCCCCGCTCCCCCCCCCCCCCCCCCCCCCCCCCAACAAACAGAAGCGAATCCTCCCCGCTGGGAATATTTAATAATAGCAATAGTTCGTAGTGAATGTGTCCGAGCACTCCTGTGCAGCGTCTACATGCATTAACGGCCAGTAAAGTGGACTTAGACCCCCCCGCCTCGCCGCCCCCGCCCCGGCCGGGACCCCCCCCGCCCGCGCAGACACTTTACGGGGAGGGGGGGCCCTCGGTGCAGCCCCTGCTGCCCTCGGACCCCCTGCCCACGGCCGGGGCAGGCGCCGGCCCCTCCCCACCTGGCTCCAGGGACCATACTGGGGAGGGCGGGGGGGCCCCGGCAGCCCCTTTCCCTGCCTCCACGTCTCAGGAAGAGCCCGGCCCCCCCCTCCCCATGGCACGAGGACCCCCGGGGCTGTGCCGGGGTCCTGGCCGCCCCCACGCCCCCGACTGGGATCCCTCAGGGATGCTACTGCAGGCCCCGGGGGGGCCCCGGCCCCTCGCCCCCCCACCCCACCCCCCCCAACATGGACTTGAAGCCTCAGGTGGGTGTTTTTCCCCCAGACCCCTGCAGGGTCAGGGGGGTTGTACCGGGTGGGGAGGGGGCCCCCCCCGGCTGGCAGGGGCCTGAGTGGGCACGGGGGTCCCTCCCCTTCCCCTGGGTTCCCCCCCTCGCAGTGGGCGGTCAGGGAGGGGCCGGGGCCCCCCAGCCCCCCCGGCCAGGATATTACGGGTACTCGCTCTGGGGGGTTCGGCGGCTTGCGGGGCTGCGGGGGGGCCCCGGGCACGTCCCCCCCGGCCCCACAGAGCACTGAAAACAACTCACCTACCTGGGCAGGAGGGGCCCCGGCCGCGCCCCCCGCCCCCCCCCCGTCTCTCAAAGTAGCCTTTTTTCTATCAAATAACCTCAGAAACTTTTTATTTTATTTTATTTTTTTGCTTTGAAATAAGAGGTGGATTTGAAGTCTATTTGAACTGACTTTATATTACGCATAAATATTTATATTTTATCTAAATAACTGCGCTGTAACAAACTTTTTTTGTGGTTTGTTTTTTAGTAATGTTTCAGATCCGTCAGGTTTTTTTCCGTCGTGGGAAAGTTTTTTGGGAGTCTCCGTATCGTTCTCGTGTTCGTTCAGTTGAAGTTCCCCCCACACACACCCGGCCCCGCCCTGGTTTGACACCCCTCTACCCCTGCACCCCCAAAGGCCCTCCCCATGGCCGGCACCCGCCCCCCCCGCAGCCCCCACCAGGGCAGGGGGCCGTTCTCTTTGCCCCCCCCCGCCCAGCCTCGGTGCCCCCCTGGCCGGGGGGGCTGCGGCACCACCGGGAGCATCGAGCCCCCCCCGGCTGCGGCCCCTTCCAGCCCGCCGGCCGCCTTTTCTATAACCAGCCGTGTCGTTTTAGTGACTTTTTGATAATGTACAGGTTTTGTGAATTTAAATTTATTTCTTTCTATATTTTTAGGACCAATCTCATTTTTAATAAGGTTTAAAGGAGGAAAGGCGGACTCTAGCCCTCCTCTCCGTTGCCTGTTGATGTCCCCACAAGCTGTAGGACCCTGCGTGTCGCGTACGAGAATAAACAACTCACGTTTGATAGACACACGCTGGTCCGAGCCCTCTGTGGGAGCGGGAGGCTGGGGAGGGGCGGGGGGGGGGGCGGGGTGAGGCAGGGGCTGCAAGGAGCCCTGAGCTGGGGGGGGGGATGCTTTGGGGGACCCTGAGCAGTGGGGGGCTGTGAGGATTCCCCTCCCCCCCGCCCCAAGACAGAGGCATTTGCTTTTCTTGCCTTTTTATTTAAAAACAAAAAAAAACCAACCTCGAAGTGGGGGGAGCTGTCGGGGGGGGGGGGGGGGGCTGAGCGCGGAAGCAGGAAGAAGAAATACAAAACTAGAAACCTCTCGAGATTTTAAAAAAAAGCAACTTAAAAACCTGTACAAAATGCGCTACGTATAAATTAAAGGGGGGGACAGGAGGGGGCCACGGCTTTGCCTCTTCAGCTCAGGCCCCCCCAGGGCAGGCAGGGCCCCAGTGCTCAGCCCCCCCCCCCGCACAGTGGGGTGGGGGCTCAGCACAGGGGCTCCCAGCGCCCACCGGCCCCCAAGGGGGCCATCTGCAGGTCTCCCTCTTTGGTTCCTTCCTCGGGGGGGGGCCATGCCCCCCAACCAAAGGGGCTGTGCCCGGGGGTGGGGCCGGGGGTGGTGGTGTGGGGGGCCGGGCAGTAGCAGCAACGGGAGAGGTGGGTGATGGCTGGAAACCGGGGTGGTGGCGTCACCCCAGGCCAGGGGCGAAGGGCTGCAGCCCCCCGACCCCCCAGGCCTGGGCTGGGCACACACCGAGCTGTGGGGTGAGGTAGATGTGTGGTGTGGGGGGGGTCCCCACTGCCCCGCGGGGGGGGGGCCCTCGGCCCCATGGGGAAACCGGGGGGGCCCCACTACCCCATGGCAGGGCTGGGGACTCCACTGCACGGCAGGAGCTGGAAGAACCGGGAGGCCCTGGGCAGAGCTGGGGGCTGGGGGGGGGGCACAGCTGGCCCCAGAGCTGGAAGCAAGTGGGGGATGGCTCCCCCCCGCCCCCCACAGGGTGGGACGGAAGGACGGACAGACAGACCCACGGCGCAGGGGTCGCAAAGCCGGGGGGCCGGGGCAGCTCAGCGCCCCTCCCCGCCCCACGACTCCCTCAATCTTTGGTTGCAAGAGCCGCCCCTGCGGGACCCCCTGATTGTCACTGCGTGGGGGGGGGGGGGGGGCACACGGGGACTGGGGCCACCGCAGCCCTGGGCAGGGGGATGCTAAAGTGCCTGGTCGACCCTCGGGGTGCCCGTGGGGGGCGGGGTGGGGGGGGGGGTGGCGGGGGGGTTATTGCACTTGTCCTGCCCCCTCCCAGGCCGGGGCGGGGGGCAGCATGCAGAGCCCCGGCCCATACCCACGGGGGCAGGAATGGCTGCGGGGGCGGGGAGGGGCACAGCACCCCCGGCCCTGCGGGGGGGGCTGGTGCCCAGAGACTGGATCCCCACGGGGTGGGGGGGGGATCCACCACCACCCCCCCGCCCCCAGTCCCCGACCCGGGGGCACCGGCCGGACCGGGCAGCAGAAGGCACGGGGGGCACCGTGGCTGGGGGAGGGGCTGGCGGGGGCCACGGGCCCTGGAAGCACGAGGAGGGGGGGTGGCTGGGCACTCCCAGCCCCCCCCCCAGGGGCGGCGTTTGTCATATTTTCCTTTTTTTTTTTTCCTTTTAGTTTTTTACAAAATGCAGGAGGAGAAAAAAGCCCTCCGGGGCGGGTGGGGGAGGGGCCTGCCTGGACAGGGGGCAGCAAGACACCATGGGAGCAGCAGGACCCCTGACACGGGGACCCCCACCCCCCCCTCCCCAGGCTCAGGGACCCCGGCTGGGGTGCGGGTCCTTCCCGAGGCGACGGTGGCAATGGGGGGGGGGAGGGGGGAGGGGCAGTGCCGGGCAGGGGTCCCGGCACAGCCCCTCCCCAGCAGCTGGCGGGCACAGGGTCCCTCGGGCCAGCCCCCCCCCACCGCTACTTGGGGTAGGGGTAGGGGAAGGCGCCGGGCTCGGATGGCGACTCAATGGGGCCGTGGCTCGGGGCGGCGCTGCCGTCCTGCGGGGAGGCGTTAGCAGAGCCTGGGCCCCCAACCCCCCCCGCGCCCCCTCCCCGAGCCCCCCACAGCACTCACCTCCAGCGGGAGGGCGGGCGGCACCGGCGGGTACGGCGGGATGAAGGCTCCGGGGACAGCGGTGGCAGCAGGCACGTACTGGGGAGAGCGGTGGCATCAGTGGGATGGGACGGGGCCGGAGGGGGAGGGGCGGGGGGGGGGCGGTTAGGGCATGGGGAGGGGGTCTTACCGTGCCAGCACTTCCCAGCGAGAGGTGGCCGAGCTGCTGGGCCAGGGGGGCCACCACGGAGGGCTGGAGGGGGACGGCGTGGTCCACAGCAGGGGCCAGCACCGCGCCCTGCACGGCTCCATCAGCCCGGGCCGTGGGGCCGCGGAGGGAGGGGGGCTGCGGGGCGGTGAAGGGGGGGGGGGGGGGGGAACACCAGGGCCGTGGGGACACATGGGGACACACGGGGACACGGGTCCGGGGGGGTGGAGGGGCTGCGCAGGGCCAAGGGTGCCGTGGGCACCGGGGACACGGGACTGTGCGGCCATGGGGGGGACACGGGACAGGGCCCAGGGAGGGGCAGGGTGGGGCTGTGGGGCGGGGCTGTGGGTGGGGCTGTGGGCGGGGCTGTCGCCACTGGCCAGCATGTACAAAGTGGGCGGGGCAAAGCTGCAGAGGGTGGGGTGTAGTGGGGCAGGGATGCTGGCAGGGAGTGGGTGGGGCAGCGGGTGGGGCCCCCACACCCACTCCACCCATGCTCACCGTGGGCTGCACGAGGTAGGACTGGTGCATCCAGGCGGGGCCGTGGACCTGCAGCAGCAGCCAGGTGGGAGTGGGTGGGGGCTCCCCTGAGCACCCCCTGCCCTGTGGGGACCCCCATCCCCTCAGGACCCCCCACAGCCCTCCGCCCCTGTACCTGGTAGGAGGAGACGGGGGAGGGCAGGTAGGGGGCCAGGGCCGTGGGGGCGATCATCCGGCTGGGGGCCAGGCCGTAGGGCGCCGGGTAGAACCTGTAGGGCGGGGGGTCAGGGGCGGGGGGGGCGCGGCCGGCAGCCCCCGCCCCGCTGGGGCCTGGGGGGGCCCAGGGCACCCACCCGTTCTGCAGCGCCGTCGCAGGGTCATAGGCCAAGGTCACAGTGCCCTGCGGGGGCAAAAGGATCAGCGCTGCCCCACTGCTCCCCCCAGCAGCTGTGGGGTCTGCCCCCCAGCAGGACCCCCTCCCCACACCGCCCCCCGCCCCCTGGTCCCCCCTCACCGCGTCGCTGTCCCGGGCCCAGGCTCTCCCGTTGGGCACAAACTTGCCCTGGCTCTGCCGCTTCTTCTGCCCCCCGTCCGCAAACTTGCAGAGCAGCGGGTCCGGGGGGGCTGCGGGGAGGAGCCGTCAGTGCCATCAGCCAGCCCCCGGCCCCCCCCAGCCCCCCAGGGCCCCCTCAGCCCACCTGGCGCCCCCGGGGGCATCTTGATGTACTTCCCATTGAAGTGGGTGATGACAGCCTCACACTTCTCCGTGGACTCCATCCTGTGGGGAGCGGGAATGGGGCGGGGGCCACACACGGGGCCATCCTGGCTGCCCCCGGGCCCGTGCAGCCCCCCCGGCCCCACGCAGCCCCAAGCACCCCCCTGTCCTCCTGGGCACCCCCAGCCCCATCCATTGCTCCATGCACCCCACGCAGCCCCAGGCACCCCTCAGCCTGCAGCAGAGCCCCTCCCTCTGTGTCCCTCTGTGTCCCCCCACTTACCGTGCGAAGCCCACACCACGGCTGGCCCCGTGGGGGTCCCGCAGGATCCGGGTCGAGACCACCTGCCCAAAGGGCTTCAGCAGCGCCTCCAGCTCCTGCTCGTCCACCCCCAGCGGCAGGTTCGAGATGTAGAGGTTGGTGGGGTCCTGCTCCTGTTGCTGTGGAGGGGGTCAGGGGGCTGGCCAGGCCCCACAGCACCCAGTGGGGGTTCCAGGGGGGGCTCTGGGTGTCAGGGGGGTCCTGAGGGGCCATGCTGTACCTTGGCCATCTGCGCCTGCACCCCGCTGGCCTTGAGCGCTGTCACAGCCTTCTGGGCTGCCATGGGGCTGTCGAAGTCGACGAAGCCGTAGCCTGGGTGGGGGGGGCCAGTGGTGAGTGGGGCCCCCAGAGCACACGGCCCCCCACCCTGGCCCCACGGCCCCTCCCCAACCTTTGCATTTGTTGGTTGTCTTGTCCAGGATGGCTTTGGTGGAGACGATCTTCCCATAGCTGGGGGGAAGAGAGGGGGTCAGTGCCCAGCACAGCCCCCAGCCCCCCTACAGTGGGGCTCTGGGCTGGGGGCAGTGGAACCCCAGTCCCCAGGGGGGGTCCCGGCCCCACTCACGGCTGGCAGAGCTTGACGAGGTCCTGGTCCGTGGTGCTGGGGTGCAGCCCCCGGATGTAGAGGTTGGTCTTGCTGAGCTGGTCCGCGGCCCCCCCGGCGGGGCTGGGGCTGGGGGGGCCCAGCGGCTGCGCCGGTGGCACATAGGGCTGCTGGGGGGCAGGGGTCAGCACCTGCCGCAGCTTTGCTGCAGCCCCCCCCCCACATCCTGGTCCCCCAGGGGACACGCGTGCCGGTGCAGCGAGGACAGCCGAAGACCCCAGCAAAGCCTAGGGCCGGATCCTGCCCATCCTGGGCCGCCCCCCCCCCCCGGCCAAGGGACCCCCGGTCCGACACGGCCCCAGGGCCAGCGCCCATCCCCGGGGCCCCTTGGCCGGTGGCCGGAGGCGGCGCCGGCTGGGAAACCTCCGGGCCTGATGTCAACGTGAAAAAATGAATCACCCGCGGCCGCCCCCACACCCGGGCCCCCCCGGGTCTCTGTCCCCCTCTCTGGGTCCCCCCATCCCCAGGGGCGGCCCCACGTCCCCACGTCACCCCGGCTCCCCAGCCCCATGGCCCCCCAAGCCCAGGCTCTGCTGCAGCTCGTGCTGTCCGTCCCCGGGCCCTGGTTGGGGGGGATGGGGATGGGGTGACCCTCCCTCACCCACCGGGAACGGGGCTGGGGGTCGCCTGCCTGCGTGGGGTCCCTTATCCGGGACCCACAGGGACCCCCCTGGCACAAGCAGGCACGGCTGTGCGCACACATGTAGGCGCACACGCGTGTGGGTGCACACCCTGCACACAAGCAGGCACAGTTCACATGCGTGTGCGTGTGCGGTGCCCCCCACACGTGCGTGTCCCAGGGCTGGTCTGTGTGCGGGGGGGGAGCACGCGTGCAAGAGCCTGCCCAGTCCGTGTGGGGCTGTTACCCCATGGTGGGGGCACAGCCAGGCATGGGGGTCTGTGCTCGTGCAGGGCAGATGTGTGTGCGTTGCACACGCGTGTGCAAGCGTGGACAGGTGTCTGTGGGGGCCGTCATGCCCTGCGTGGGGCCACGGAGCCCCTCGCCTGGGCTGTCCCCCCCTGTGCTGGGGCCTGTGCTGTGTGTGGGGCCAGCACACGGGGTGACCGCAGCCCACCCCCCAGGAAAGGAAACTGAGGCACAGGGTGGGTGGGTGCGCAGCCCCCCCCCCCGACCCCGGCCAGGGCGGGGGGTCGTGGCTCACCCGGGTGTCCCGCCCTGACCCCTGCCCCGGTGGGGGCTGGTCCCAGGTGTCCCCCCGACCCCCCCAACACCCCCACAGGCCCGCTGAGGACCCCAGCGTGCGTCCCCCCCCACCATCGCTCCCGGCTCTCCCCCTGTATCCAGGGCTGTCCCCCCGGGCTCCGGGCCTGTCCCCGCAGCCGGGGGGGGGGACACACACACGGCCTCGCCATGCCTGTGCCCCCCCCCCACCCCGCAACGGCCAACCCCCGGGGAGGGCACGGGGGTCCCCGCGGCGGCGGCGTGCGTCCCCCCCACGCCCCCGCCCGCCCCCGCGGCGCGGCTCCCCCCCCCGCGGCGGGGCCCGGGGGGTGCTCCGGGCCGGGGGTCCCGCGGCCGCGCCGCAGCCCGGCGGGCCGGGCCGGGCCTGGCGGCGGGCGGGCGGCCCGGGGTGGGGGGGGGGGGGGCGGGCGGCGGCCCCCCTACCTTCTTGCCGCTCTTGTTGTAGGCGAAGGCGGGGAGGCCGGAGCGCGGCTGCACCGAGAGCAGCATTTTCCCGAGCGCGAGGGGCCGGGGCGGGCCGGGAGCCAGGCGGGCCCGCGCCTGACGTCACGCCCGGGAGCCAGCCTGGAATCTGCGCTGGCACCGCGCAGGCGGGGTCCTAACGCCGGCACCGGCCGCGGCCCGCCGGGCTGGCGGCTCCCCGGGGGCTGGGGGGAGCCCACACACCGACAGACACCCCCCCCCACACCCCCACCCCGGGGCTGGGCCCGGCCGCGCTTTTGGTGAGGCCCTCCCGGTACTGCCCCCCGCCCCGCCGCAGGGAGGGACCCTCGGTGCCCCCGGCGGGACGGTGCCCCCAGCCGAGGCGACCTCCCGGTGCCCCGGCCAGGCCGGCCGGGGGTCGGTGGAGGAGGGGGCGACGCAACACCGGGGGAACCTCCGGACACCATCCCCCGGCCGGGCCCCTCCGCTGCGCCCAGGCCTAGCGGCCCGCTGCGGCTGGCGTCAACCGCAACCGCGGGCCCAAACGCCCGGGACTCCGGGGACAGCGAGGAGCGGTGGCGCCGCGGTGGGGAGCGGGGGGGGGGGGGGAGCTGCACACCGGGAGCGGGGGGCTGCACAGGTGCCCAGGGTCCACGGCCACGGGGGTGTCACTGCCCGCCCGGGGATGGGCTGCCCCGGCGGCGGGGCCCCGCAGCGACCCCAGGGACCTCAGCACCACAGCGACCGGAGCGCCCCGGTCCCTAATGTGCGGCCCCTTTAAGCGCGGCTCCTTTAAGGCCGCGAAGCCCCGCCCCCGCTGCCCGCACCATGGGCGCGGCCATTTTGGAGCCGCCGAGTCACGTGCCAGCCGCCGCCTGCCCGTCAGGCGGGGCCGCCATCTTGGCACCTCCTTCCCCCGCCGCGTGACACCGGCTGGCTCCGCCCCGCGGCTGAGGGCTGGCAGGGGGCCGCCATCTTGGCGCCTCGAGTTACGCCTCCCCCCCCCCCCCCCTCCGCGGTGGGGTGATGTTAAGGGGGGCAGGACGGGGAGTCGGGGGGGCCGTGAGTGGGGATCGGGGGGGCGCCTGGGGATCCGTGGGGGGCGGGGTCTGTGGGGCAGGATGGGGGCCCTGCAGGTCAGGGGCAGGCCTGGGGGTCCCCTGAGGGTCGGGGGGGGCAGTACAGCGTCCCCGGGGTGTTCTGTCAGGCGGGGGCACAATGCAGGGTCCCGCAGGGGTTTGCAGGGCAGGACAGGGGGTCCCCCCAGACCACTCTTGGGGCAGCACCTGGGGGTCGGCCCAGCTGTGCCCAGCCTGGCTCGAGCTCAGCCGAGGGGCCGGGGCAGTGCCAGGGGTGGCCCCGGGGGCGAAGGGTTTGGGGGAGCTGCCACGGCCCCCCTCAGCCCCCCTCCTGCCCTCCAGCCGGCCCCGTCTGCGGGGGCGCGGAGGCCACGTGTCCCCGCTCCGTGTCCGTGCGTCCGCCCGCGTGTCCCCGCGGCGCCGGGTCGGCCCCTTTGTGGCAGCCCTCGGCGCGGATTGTTCTGGCTCTTTGCAGGGCGTCAGCAGGGCCGGGGCCCCGCGTGCCCTGTGCTGAGCCAGGCCCTTCGGCACCAACCCCGCTGACTCACCCCGCACGCGGGGCCGGGCTGCTGAGCTGGCAGGGACGTGGGCGCCCGGCGCCCTGCGGGCAGGGACGGAGGGGGACCCCCCCACCCCAGCCCTCTCCTGCTGCCCCCCTGGGGACCAGCACAGCGGGGACGGCCCCAGCCCCCCGGCTCTCTTCACTGGTGTGTGGGCAGGGCTGGCCACGGGGGTGTCGTGTCCCCCCTCCTGGCTCTGTGGGCAGGCACCTTCCCCCCTCCACTCCCCCCAGCCTTTCATCCCTGCCTTTCATCTCTCACCCAGGGATGCAGTGCTGGTCGTCGTGGCAACACCCCAAAGTGTCCCAGCTCATTGCCATGGCAGCCAGAGATGCTCTGAGCCCAACCCCACGACCCCTGCAGACCCCCGGGGCCCTGCCCCATCCTCAGCCCCCTCCTGCATCCCTGGAGCGCCTTGTGCCAAGCATGGGGCCCTCCCTCTCCACACCTGGGGGGTTGGCAGTGCCAGGGAGGGGGTGGCAGGGCTGGGGGGTGGGAGGTGCCCCCACCCCAAGCATCCTCTGCGCTTGCCTCGGCCCTGCAGCTGCGCCATGGCCATCGGGGAGGTAAGGCCTTGTGAGCTGCACTGCCCCGGCCCCTTCCCCCTCAGCCCCCCACTTGCCCCCAGAGCCATGGCCCCAGGGTCCCTCCATGCCAGGGGGTGGGTGAACAGCCCCCAACTCATAGGGAGCACCCCTAGTCTGTCTTCTCAGCACCCCAGCACATAGCTCCAGCATGAGGGTCCCTGTGTGACCCTCCCGGGGTGCCCCCCAGCCCTGTTGTGTTGCCTGCCCCCAACCCACCTCTGTGACAACAACCCCCAGTAGCCGTGGCACCCATCTCTGTTGCCATGGTGCCCCCATTGCCATGGTGCTTCTGTTGCCATGGTGACCCTGTTGCCAAGGTGCCCCATTGCCAAGACGCCCCCATCACCGTGGTACCCAGTTTCTGAGGGGTCCCGTCACCATGGCACCCCATCGCTGAGGCATTCTGTCACCATGGCACCCCATGGTCACCCTGTGCCCCCAGGAGCTGCGGAGCGGGCGCTTCTGGCGGGGAGTGCTGGCGGAAGCATCAGCGACGCTCATCTTCGTGGGGGTGGTGCTGGGTGCCTCGGCGACCCCCGGGCCCCTGGCACCAGCGCTGGCCGGGGGGCTGGTGGCCGGGGGGTTGGCCTGCACCCTCGGGGCACCCCAGGCCAACCCGGCGCTCACCCTGGCCCTGCTCTGTACCCGCAAGCTGGGCGCCCTGCGTGGGGCCGCCGGGCTCCTGGCCCAGTGTGCTGGGGCCGTGCTGGCCTCCGCCGCCGCCCGCCGGGTGCTGCCGGACGACGCCAGCCTCGTCACCAGGGTGAGTGTCCCCGTCCCCGTCCCCGTGCCCGTGCCCGTCCCGGCGGCGGGGCGCTGAGGCCGGGCTGTCACGGCAGGTGAGCGTGGCGGGGACGGCGGGGCAGGCCTTGGCCTGGGAGACCTTTGCCACCTTCCAGCTGGCACTGGCTGCCTTTGCTGCTGCCAACGGGGCGGCCCCCCAGGGCGGGCTGGTCCTGGGCAGCGCTGTGGCCGCCGGCGCCCTGGCCGCGGTAAGGACCCCTGCCCACCCTCACCCAGGGCTGCTGGCCCCCACCCTGGCCAGCCTTGACCTCCCTCTCCCACAGGGGCCGTTCTCGGGGGGCAGCATGAACCCAGCACGCTCGCTGGGGCCAGCCATCGTCACTGGCATCTGGGACGACCACTGGGTGAGTTGGCAGCACCCTCTGGTCCCCCCCAGAGGTGCCCCCAGCTGCAGGGTGGGACCCCCCGGTCCTGTCTCCACCCCAGGACAGGGGTCCTGGGCTCTTCCCTTCATTGGCACGGGTCCCCTGGTCCCCACTGGGACAGGTCCCCCTCAGCTGCATCTCCAGTTTGGGTCCTTCTAGTTCCTCCATCACAGCATGGTTCCCCTCAAGTCCCCATCCTTGGGATGGGCCCCTCCTGGCCCCCCCATCCTAGATGTGTGATCCTGCCGTGGCTCCTCATGCCTGGAGCAGATTCCTCCAGTCAGTCCCCATCAGTGGTGTGGGGTCTGCGGTCCCCCCACCCCTGTGGCAGTGCCCAGTAGCCCCTGGCCCTGCATCCCCCTGGCCCTAGGGCACCCCTGACATGTGTGTCCCCCACTGGGACACCCCTGATGCTGCATCCCCCCCCAGGTATACTGGCTGGGCCCGGTGCTGGGCGCAGTGCTGGCCGGGCTCGCCTACGAGTTTGTCTTCGCCCCCGGTGCCTCCCGGGAGAAGCTGGGTGCCTGCCTTGCCTGCCGGGATGTGGCACTGGTGGAGACCACCAGCCCATCCCGCTCATCGCCTTCTGCCCGCGGTCCCCCGGTCCCCCTGGCCGAGCGGGGCCAGGACATGGCCTGACCCCCCTGGCCCCCTGCTCCAACCCAGCCCACGGGAGGTAGCACGTGAGCCCCAATGCCGGGTCCCTGCCAGCCCCCGAGCCCAGCAACCTCCATGGGGCATGAAGGGCACGGTGCCCCCTGGCAGGATGGGGGGAGCCAGGGGGGCTGTGCACAGATGGCTCCAGCCTCCCTCTCCCCCCAGTTGCCCCCTCCTCCTGGGAGGATTAAAGGTGGCTTTGGGTCAGAGCCGGGTGCGGAGTGTTGCTGTGGGGGACGGGGGGGTCTTGGTGGCTGCAAGACCCCCATCCTGTGCCCTTGGGGCATGGGGGAACCCTGATGCCAGGGTCTTCCCCTGTGTCCCCCTTGGCGCTGTGCCCCCCTTGGGGCCGTGCCCCCATGCCAGCTGCCCCGGGAGGGTGCCCCCTCCCAGCGGCCCTGTGGCAAGGGCGGGGGGCTGGGACCCCCCGTCCGCCCCGTCCCGTGCCGGGGCGCTGAGCGCAGCAAAGCCCTTTGTCACGGCCTCTGCAGCCCCGGCAGATTTCTGCAGGCACCAATGGCCGTGCCCAGCCCTAATCCCCCTGGCCGGGGAATTAGCGCCCGCTAAGCCGGGCTGAATAACCCTCCCGCAGACAACAGGGCTGGAGCGGGGGGAGCCCCCGTGGTCCCCAGCAGGGCTGGCCCGGGGGGGCACCCAGGGCCCCCCTGTGTGGGGCTGGGAGAGGCTGGTTCCCAGCAGGGTCACCCCAAAATGTCCCCCAAAACATGGGGGGGTGGGCTCAGTGCTGACCCCAGCCCCTGAACGTGGTGGTGTCCTTGAAACCCAACTGAGGGCACCTATGGCTCAGAGCTCCCCCCCCTCCCAAGCAAGGCAGCGCCAAGGATTGAGGGGTGCAGCTCTGGGGTGTCCCCGCTATCCTGGGGGTGCAGGGTTGCTCTGGGGGTCCCTGCAGGGGGGACCTCGCCATGTGTCACCCAGCCCCTGTCCCGGGCAGCGAAGCAGTTAACGGGGGGGTGGCAGCAGTGGGATCCCACCCCCGGGGCCGGCCAGAGGGGGCCTTATAAAGGTGGGTGTGGGCACCCCCGGGGAGGGGAGCGGGGCCACGGAGGGCAGCGGGGCCAGGCCATGCGGGAGCTGCGCTCGTCCTCCTTCTGGAGGGCCATCCTGGCCGAGTTCCTGGGCAGCTTCCTCTATGCCCTGCTGGGGCTGGGGGCCTCCCTGCGCTGGGCCCCAGGCCCCCCCAGCGTCCTGGGGGCCGCCCTGGCCTTCGGGCTGGCCCAGGCCACCCTGGTGCAGGCTCTGGGCCATGTCAGCGGGGGCCACGTCAACCCAGCCATCACCCTGGGCTTCCTGCTGGCCTCGCAGCTCTCCCTGCCCCGCGCCCTGGGCTACCTCCTGGCCCAGCTGCTGGGCGCCCTGGCCGGGGCCGGCGTGCTCTACGGGGTGACGCCAGCCCCCATCCGCGGCACCCTCGGCCTCAGCGCGGTGAGCAGCGGTCGGGGAGGGACTGGGGGGGGCTTGAGGGGTTGGGGTACTGTGGGGTGGGGAGGGAGAGTGGGGCTCCAGGAGGTGTTTAGTGGTTTGGGGTACCATGGGGCTGTAATGGCAGACTGTGGGGTTTGGGGTGCTGAGGGACTGGGGGGCTAATGGGGGATTAGGGGGGTCAGGAGGCGTTTGAGGCTTTGGGGTGGCATGGGGCAGTAATGGGGGGGCTGGGTGCCTGGGAGGTGTTTGTTTGGAGGTGAGCAGGGGTTTGGGGTATGGCGGGGCTGGGGACGATGAGGGGGTCAACAGGCAGTTGGGGCCAGGAGGTGCTTGGGAGCATGGAGGGGGGTGACAGCTGGGGCAGTGGGGATTTGGGATGCCAGAGGAATGGGGGACCAGCTCTGTGGGGTGCTGGCTGCCGGCCAGGAGCAGGCAGGGTGCTGAGCCCCCTCCCCGCACAGCTGCACCCCAGCGTGGGCCTGGGCCAGGGCACAGTGGTGGAGCTGCTCCTGACCGCCCAGTTCGTCCTCTGCGTCTTGGCCAGCTTCGATGACCGCCACGACGGGCGCCCGGGCTCGGCCGCATTGCCCATCGGCTTCTCCCTCACCCTGAGCCATCTCTTTGGGGTAAGGGCAGCCGCGGGGACCCCCCTGGTGTGACCCCCGGGGCTGGGAAGGGTGTCCAGGGCTGCCGGGGCACCCCACCACCCTGTCCTCCCTGCAGATCCACTACACGGGCGCTGGCATGAACCCCGCACGCTCCTTCGCCCCCGCCGTCATCACCCGCAACTTCACCAACCACTGGGT
Organism: Phalacrocorax carbo; assembly: GCF_963921805.1. NCBI lineage: Eukaryota > Metazoa > Chordata > Aves > Suliformes > Phalacrocoracidae > Phalacrocorax > Phalacrocorax carbo. The sequence continues at coordinate 538,343 of NC_087539.1, forward strand.
AAGTGGGGTGGGGGGACCCCCCATCCTGCCCCGGGCCCTCCAGGTCCCTCCCCGCTTGTCCCAGTCCTGTCCCAGCTGTGGCGTCCCCGCCGAGGGGGGACGGCTGCCGCAGCCGCCCTGATAACAGCAGCACCCCGGGGCGCTGGGGGCTGCACAGGTGGGGCGCGGGGAGCCCCCCCCCCCCCATCCTGCCCCCCAGCATCTCGGGGGGATGTGGCCGCCCCTCACTCACACTGCCTCCTCCCACCCCCCGCGCCGGGAGGGGGGGTGCCCCGCGGCCCGCCCGGACCCCCGCGGGTATGTGGGGGGGGGCGACCGGGGAGCCCCCGGCCACGCCGGACCCCTCGAAGCCGGGGTCGCCCGGGGCCCCGCAGGCCGGGGCGGGGCGGGTGCCGGTGCCGCCGGTGCCGGTGCCCACGCCGCCCCCCGGCAGGTGTACTGGGCGGGCCCGCTGCTGGGCGCGGCGCTGGGCGCGGTGCTGTACGAGTTCGCGCTGTGCCCGCGGCCGCGCAGCCTGGCCGAGCGCCTGGCCGCCCTCAAGGGAGAGCCGCCCGCCGCCGAGCCGCCGCCCGAGCCGCCGGCCGAGCCGCTGGAGCTGAAGACGCTGGAGCTGAAGACGCAGGGCCTGTAGGCCGGGCCCGGCCCCCCCCCCGCGCCCGCCCGCTGCTTTGCTGTGACGGGGCCGCCGCGGTGCGTGTGGTGCGTGTGTGTGCGGCGCGGCGGGGCCCGGCACCGGGGCTCGGCCCCACCGACCGACCGGGGCCGCCCCGCCGCGGCGGGAGTTCTGTGTTCGGTGAATTAAACCTGCTCTTTTATTTTGGTAACCGCTGGCGGCCGTGGCCGGGGCCGGGGGGGGGGGGGGGGGGGGGGCGGTGTGAGCCGGGAGGGGCGGGACGCACCGGGGGAACCGGGCGCGAACCGAGGCCGCGTCGCCCCGGCAACCGCGCGGGGGCTGACGGGAGGCGCCGCCCGCAGCCGCCCATTCCCGCGCCCGCCGGAGAGGCCCCGCCCCGGGGAGGGGCTGCGCCGCAGTCAGCGCCGCTTTTAAAGGGGCAATGCCGCGCAGGCGGCTCTCCCCTTCCCGCAGGGTGATCCGCGGCGGGGGGAGTCCCCGCAGCACTGCTTTGAGGGGACCGGGGCGGCGCGGGTGCCGTATTCGAGGGGAAGGGGCTGCGGGCATCGCGCCGTGCCCGTGGTGGGCGGCAGGGGAGGTGAGGCAGGGGATCAGTGGGACCCCACAGTAGCGGTTGCCGCTTGAAGCCCGCGGGCGGGGCGGGGCCTCTCGCCGCGGGAACTGGGGCGGTTGTGTAAGGCCGCCTCCGCGTAGGCTGCCGGGCCGCTCGGTGAGCCCCGGGCGGGGGGCGCGGGGGGCCGGGGCACCGGGGCCGGTGTCGGGGGGGACGGGCCGGGCTGGCGCCTGGGGGTTGGGGGACGGGACGGGACGGGCCCGGCCGGCGCTCCGGGATCGAGGGGCACCGGACCCGGCCGGTGCCCCGGGAAGGGGAATCCCCGCTGGTGCCCCGATCTCGGGAACCCCACCACTAGGGCCGGCCGGTGCCCTGGGAAGGGGTGGAGGATGCCTGAGGCCGGCCGGTGCCCCGGTACCGGCGGTGGGGACCCCGGGGGGACCCCAGAACGGGGCGGGGGGGGCAGCCGGCGGTGGCGCTGACGGCCGTCCCGCAGAAGGCCCCCGGTCCCCAGCGTCCCGCCGCGCTGTATGGACTGGTACATGATGAACTGCGAGCTGCTGGCCACCTGCAGCGCCCTGGGCTACCTGGAAGGGGACGTCTACCACCGGGAGCCCGACTGCCTGGGTAGGTGGGGCGGGGGCGGGGGGCGGCGGGGCCCGGGGGCGGCGGGGGCTTACGGCCCGTCCCCTCTCAGAGAGCGTCAAGGACCTGATCCGGTACCTGCGCCATGAGGACGAGACGCGGGACATCCGGCAGCAGCTGGGGGCAGCCCAGATCCTGCAGAACGACCTCCTGCCCATCCTGGTCCAGTACCCGCAGGACAAGGTGCTCTTTGATGCCATTGTCAGGTACCGGGGGGAGCAAGACGGGGGGCTGGGGGTGGCCCTGGCGGGGGTTCCCCATGAAGAGGTGGTCCCACACACCCCGGCCCTGCCCTCTCACAGGCTGATGGTGAACCTGACACAGCCGGCTCTGCTCTGCTTTGGCAAAGTGCCGCCGGATGCCACCTCCCGGCACCACTTTCTCCAGGTCCTGTCCTACCTACAGGCCTACAAAGAGGTGAGTCTGCCCAGTGAGGGGCCCCTGGCCCAGCCCCTGGGTGGGGGGCTCTGCCTGGGACTCCCAGACTCACACAGGACTTTCTGCAGGCTTTTGCCAGTGAGAAAGTTTTTGGGGTGCTCAGCGAGAAGCTCTATGACCTGCTGCAGCTGGTGAGTCGCGCATCCCTGTGCAGCTCCCGGGGACCGTGCGGTCCAGCCCTGCCGAGCGGGGCTGGGGTTCCCATGGGTGCCGTGGTGCCGCAGCCCTCACAGCTCTATCACCCCAGGACTGGGAGCAGCGGCAGGAGGAGGACACGCTGCTGATTGAGAGGATCTTACTGCTGGTGCGCAATGTGCTGCATGTCCCCCCGGACCCCACGGAGGAGCAGGTACCGTACCAGGATGGGGCCCATCTCCAGGTACCCAGCAGGTCTGGGGCCACGGTGTCTCCATGAGGACCCTGACTCTGTGCCTGCTGAGACCCCCTTGCCCACCATGCCCCCCAGGGTGTGGATGGTGATGCCAGCGTGCATGACCGGGTGCTCTGGGCGATGCACATCAGCGGGATGGACGACCTGCTCAAGTTTCTGGCCAGCGCCCAGGCGGAGCAGCAATGGGCCCTGCACGTCCTGGAGATCATCTCCCTCATGTTCCGTGACCAGGTGAGCCAGGGTGGGGGGCAATGGGGCTGGGGACCCCCCCCACAGAGCCCCCCTGCAGTGCTGATGGCACTGCTTGCAGAGCCCGGAGGAGCTGGCGGCCCTGGGGCAGGGGCAGGCGGCTGCGGAGCACGGGGAGGATACACGGGAGCTGGAGACCCTGCGGCAGCGGGAGCTGGCGGAGAAGAGGGTTCGAGCGCTGCAGCGCCCATCCAGGTGAGGTGGGGGGGACTCCCATGGTGAGGCTGCGGCCCCTGTGGTGGGGCTGGCGTCGCTCAGCCCCTGTCCCCCTGCCCCAGGCACTCCCGCTTCGGTGGCTCCTACGTCCTGCAGGGCCTGAAGGCAATCGGGGACCGGGACGTCGTCTTCCACAAGGGGCTGCACAATGTGAGTGTGGGGACGGGGATGTGGTGGGGGGGCAAAGGGATGACATGGGGGCACGAGTCTGGTTGTTCTATGTTTGTCCTCTGCAGCTGAAAAGCTACAGCCACGACCTGGGCAAGGAGACACGGCGGGTGCCGCGGCGGCGCCAGGCAGCCCCCGAGGCCGAGCCCCCGCGCCGCTCTGCCCGCAATGTCCGGCTCTTCCTGTGCCACTTCTGCCAGGACTTCCTGGAAGGCTGCTACAACCGCCTGATGCTGCTGGTCAAGGTGAGGGGCTGGGGGGCTGTGACCCCCTCCCTGGGCTCAGGGACCCCTGCTGAGCCCCCCCCCACCATCCCCAGGACCAGCTGGTGCGGGAGAAGGCTCAGCAGCATGACGAGACCTACTACCTGTGGGCCACCGCCTTCTTCATGGCCTTCAACCGCCGCCGGGGCTTCCGCCCGGAGCTGGTGTCGGAGACAGTGGGCATCCGCGCCTTCCACTTCATCGAGCAGAACCTCACCACCTACTATGAGATGGCATTGATGGACAAGAAGGAAGCAGCGACCTGGGCCCGCAGGTGGGGGCTAGGACCCCTCCGGGTGCCTGGGACCCCCCCCCAGGGAGTGGGGTCCTGCCCTGACGCTGCCTGTCCCCAGGATGCACCTGGCCCTGAAGGCGTACCAGGAGCTGCTGCGAACGGTGGAGGAGATGGACCGGTCCCCTGAGCAGGCAGTGCGGGACAGCAGCCAGGTCATCAAGAGTGAGTCTGTCTCTCCCTCCATCCATCCATACCTGGGCAGGGAGTCTGACCTTGTCTTTGGCTGACCATCTCCTCCCCAGGCAACATTTTTTACCTGATGGAGTACCGGGAGCTCTTCCTCGCCCTCTTCCGCAAGTTCGATGAGACCAAGCAGCCACGCAGCTTCTTGCGGGACCTGGTGGAGACGGCTCATCTCTTCCTCCGCATGCTGGAGCGCTTCTGCCGGGGCCGTGCTAGCCTTGTGGTGCAGGTGGGATGCAGCTGCCCTGCTGGGGGGTCCCTGGGGTACAGGGGAGCACCTCCTGACCCTGTCCTCACCCCTCAGAGCAAGCGTGTGCGGAGGAAGAAGAAGAAGCCACGGGCACCCACATCCCTTGCCCCGCAGCCACCCAGCACTGCGGAGCTGGAGGAGCTCTGGGCAGGATTGGCCCCACAGCTCCAGGCCTGCCTGCAGGTAGGGGGAGGGATCTGGCCCCACAGGGGCCACTGGGTGTCTTGGCGAGGCGCAGGGTGACAGTGTCCCACCCCAGGGTGAGGTGACGCTCCCCGAGGACGTGGTGCCCTTCGACGCTGCCTCGGAGACACCGGTGGAGGAGCAGCGCACAGAGGCTCTGCTGCGGATCCAGGGGTGCCTGCGGGATGCCCAGGCCCCCCAGGCCCTGCGGCTGCTCCGCTCCGCCAGGTACCGGCACTGCAGTTCCCATCGCGTGCCCGGGCAGGGGCCTGGGGACACGGTACCAGCCTGTCCTGCTCTTCCCAGGGACGTCTGGCCCGAAGGGGACGTGTTCGGACCCCCGGCTGCGGGGCCGCTCGAGGAGACCCGGCTGCTGCAGGAGATCCTCTTTGCTCCCCTGCCCCGTGAGTCCCCAGCTGGCGGCACCGGGAGTGGCGGGCTCTGGGACACGTGCTCCAGGACCTTACCACCATCCCACTGCAGAGCACGTGCCCCCCGAAGCCGAGGAGCCAGAGGAAGAGGAAGAGGAGGATGAGGAAGAGGAGAGAGAGACCGTGCAGGTGTCAGAGAAGGAGTTCAACTTCCTTGACTACTTGAAACGGTGAGAGGGAATGGGGGGGTCCGGGGGTCCGGGGTGGCACCGCTAGCTGGGGCGGCCCCACTCACCGGGGCTGCTGGGGCAGGTTTGCCTGCGCCCCCGTGGTCCGGGCGCTCGTGTTGCTGCTGCGGGGGTACGCCCGCAACAGCCCCCGCACCAACCACTGCGCCGCCCGCCTGCTGCACCGCCTGGCCCGCGACCTGCACATGGAGGCCCTGCTCTTCCAGCTCTCCCTCTTCGCCCTCTTCCACCGCCTCCTCAGCGATCCCGCCGCCGGCGCGCACCAGGTCAGCTGGGGCCCAGCTGCCCCTGAGCCCCCCGTGCCCCCAGGGAGGGGTTCCCCCGGCATCTCCCAGCCCCTCTTTCCCTCCCTCCACCTGCAGGAGCTGGTGGCATTGGCCAAGTTCATCCTGGGCAAGTTCTTCGCACTGGCGGCCACCAACAAGAAGGCCTTCGTGGAGCTGCTCTTCTGGAAGACCCCGGCAGCCATCCGTGAGATGACCGAGGGCTACGGCTCCCTGCAGGAGGGAGAGGGGTGAGTGTGGGGCTGGGGCGGGGGCTGCCGCCCTCCCATCACCTCTCCTCACCTCCTTTTCTCTCTGGGCAGGGCTGGCAGGAGCCGGGTGCCCCCCTGGACACCCCAGGAGGAGCAGGAGCTGCGGGAGCTGTACTGGAAGTACAAGGAGGTGGAAGGTACTGGGGCTCCCCAGGGTGGGGGGCAGCGGGAGCCCCAGGGTGTGGCGGGGGCTCCGTCCCTGCAGCCTCCCACTCCCGCAGGCGAGGACATCATCGCCGCCATCCTGGCCCATCTCCCGGCACCTGGACGGACGCGGAGGCAGGTGGTGAAGCAGCTGGTGCGGTTGGGGCTGGCCAGCAGTGCCAAGGACTTCCCACGGGAGAGGTGGGTTGGTGACCCCCAAGGGGGACCCCTGGGCCGGGGTGGCTGCCTCGACCCAGGGTAGGGACTGACGGCCGTGTGCCCCCCAGGAAGGGCACCGGCCTCGTGCTGTGGACGCAGGAGCAGGAGGAGGAGCTGGTGCGGCTCTTTGAGGAGTTCCAGGGCTCAGAGGGTGAGCAGGGCTTGGCTGGCTAGGAGGGGCAGCCCGCCATAGCCCCCCTGCCCTGACCCCCCCTCCCCACAGACATCCTGGGGAACATCATGAAGCACCTGACGGCGCGGCGGTCGCGGGCTCGTGTGGTGGAGAAGCTGCTGGGTCTGGGGCTGGTGTCGGAGCGCAAGGAGCTGTACAAGAAGCGCCGGAGGAAGGGGCATGGCCCTGGGCCGGTACGGGGAGCTCTGGGGGGGCCTGGGCTGTGCCCAGCGGGTCCTGCCCCATCTCGGGCACCCACACACTGCTTGTCCCTGCAGGATGTGGCTGGCACCCCGGCGGTGCCGGCCCAGGATAGCTCAGCAGAGGACAGGGACAGTGAGGAGGAGGAGGAGGAGGAGGAGGAGGATGAAGCAGAGGAAGGCCCCATGGAGGAGGACTGGGCACCTGAGGAAGGGGCAGGGCAGGGCCTGGCGCATCGTCTGCATCAGGAAGGTGGGCGAGGGGCTCTGAGCCCCCCGGTCGGGCTTGGCTCCGGGGCCGTATCCTGTCTCACCCTCCCCTGTCCTTAGGCCTGGCTGGGCCCCTGCGGTGGCTGGAGAACTGCCTGAGGAGGACGGCCGGGGACCGCGAGGAGGACGGTGAGTGGGCAGGGGCAGGGGGTCAGGGTGGGGGCCAGGGCCGGGCTGATGGTGGTCTCTGCTCAGGCGTGTCCCACCCAGTGCCGCTGGTGCCGCTCTCGGAGGAGAACGAGGACGCCATGGAGGATCGGCGCTTCCGGGCCCTGCTGCGGCAGCTGGGGCTCCGGCCCCCCGCCAGCGAGCAGGTGGGGTCCCCGTCGCTGTCTCCGTGTCCCCATCCCTCGCTCCTGGCGCAGCCCTGCAGCATCTCTCCTCTCTGCCCAGGAATCCTTCTGGCGCATCCCAGCAGCCCTCACCCCGCAGCAGCTCCGCCATGCGGCCGCCTCCATCGCCCACCACGGCCCCAACCCCCCAGCGTCCCCCCAGGGGCTGCTGGAGCCACCCAGGTGCCCCCAAGACCCCGGTCCAGGTGAGGGGCTGGGCTGTGGGGGTGTGGGAGCCGGGCTGGCATCCCCCAGAGTGGGGGACCAGTCCTGAGTCGCTCTTGTGCCCATTAGCAGAGCAGCTGCCGGCAGGGCAGGGATCGGACTCGGAGAGGTGAGAACGGGCTCCCGTGCCCCAGCCCCGCAGCTGGATCCTCTCCCTGACTCTGGGGGGCTCCTGTCCCCAACACTGGGGGTCCTATCCCTGACTGGGGAAGGAATTCGGGTTCTCCCAGCGTGGGGCTGAGCAGTGCCAACCCCTGTCCCCACTGCTGCAGTGAGGAGCCTGTTCCTGTCCCCAGCCCGGTGCAGCCAGGCACCAAGAGGCGACGGGAGCTTGACAGCGAGGACGAGGACGATGGGAGCTCAGGTGTGTTGAGCCCTTCTGCTCTCTCCTGGGGGGCTGCAGCGGCTCTTCCCCTGTGGTGCTCTGGGTATCACCAGGAGCTGGGCATGGGGTGCTGCTGTGTCCCGGCTGACCTGTCCCCAGCCCCTTTGCCACATCCCTGGTGCTGGGGAGATGGGGGGGGGGGGGGCAGACGTGTACCCCTGTTCCCCCTGGCTGGGGGGTCAGCCCCCTCCCCGCTCCCTCCACCCGCAGGCGCAGAGCCGGCCCCTGCAGCCCCCAGCTCCCAGGAGGATGAGGAGGAGGACCTGCAGCCCCTGGGGAGGCGGAAGCGCGTCCGCCTTGTAGAGGAGGAAGAGGAGGATGATTGAGGGGTTCCCCCTTCCCTGCGCCCAGGCCCTGGCCTGTTTTCTAGGATTTTTGCAGGTTTTAAAACTGTTTTTAAAGGTGCTGTGAAAGCAAGTGGCAGCTCTCCACCCTGTCCCCTTCCACGGTGTCTGTCCTGGTGTCTCCATGTCCCTGTTTTACCCCAGCCTCCCTCTTTTCTGTCAGCTTTTTTTTTTTTTTTTCTTTCCTTAATGCCTTTTAAATCTGGAAAGAGACCAAATAAATAAGCGCAGCTCTTGGCCTTGCCTGGTCTGTGGGCTGGGTCCCTGGGGCTGTGAGCTGCCCTGGCTCCAGGGAGGTGCCCTGTCCCCGTGCTGGCGGACAGGGCCAGGCCCTGCATGTTGCAATACCTCCTGATAAGAGCGGCTATAAAGGGGGTGTAGGGGGTGGCACACGGGGCCCGGGACACCACCGTCGGTGAGCAGGTGAGCCGGGGGGCTGAGGGGCTGCGGCCACGGGGGGCTGACAGGGCTCTGCCCCTTCTCCTGCCTCCACAGGCTGTCCTGGAGCCGCTGCCATGGCCCAGGCTCTGCTCTTCCTCCTGCTCCTCAGCGTGGGGGGCAGCACCCTCTCCGCCGCCCGCCCCGGGCCGGCTGCCCGTGACCAGGCTGCGGCACGGGCGCTGCTGGTGCAGCTGGCAGAGCATGTCCCGCCACAGGCCCTGCCGCGACATGCGGTCTCGTGCCAGGACCTGCAGCCCGAGGCCCTGCCCGGCTTCGCCCAGCTCCCGCCGCTGGCCCGTGCCCTGGCCCGCGCCGCCATGGCCCTGGCGCTGAGCGGGGCTGCCTGCGGGCCCCAGGCCGAGGCGGAGGTGCTGGGGCTGTCCCGGGAGCTGGGTCCCGCCGCAGCCGCCGCGCTGCTGCGGGGGCTGGCGCGGCTGCGGGGCGCCCCAGCCTCCAAGGTGCTGCCCCTCCTCCTCAGCCTGGTGCAGCCCTGCGTGGCACCCACCCAGCCCCAGGGCCCCACGGCCAGCGCCCACCCCACTCCACCCAGGGCGCCGGTCACGGCTGAGGGGCTCCAGGTGCTCCCAGGGGCCGGGGCCCGAGCCTGGCTGCCTGCGTGCGGCCGAGCCACCCGGCACCAGTCCCGGCACCGGCGGGAGTACGAGGACGCCTGCAACCCGTCGGGGGAGGAGGAGGCCCACAGGGTGCTGGAGTGGGTGCCGGGCGTCAGCACCTTCTACAACCTGGGCACCAGCCTCTACTATGCCTTCCAGGGCTGCAGGGCCCTGGCTTCCACGCGGGCCCTGGAGGTCGCCGAGGACCTGGGCTACGCCAGCCTGGCCGCCCTCGCCGGCGGCACAGGCGGCCCTGCGGCCCTGGGGTTGCAGCTGGGGCTGCAGCCGGGGCTCAAGGCCGGTGTGCGGGCGCTCGTCAGCTACTTCACATCGGATGGGGACCCCCTACCGGCCCCCACCGCCCACAGCGGCCCGGTCGTCATTGTCTGAATAAAGGCCCTGTGCGGCGGCTAGTTCCGTGTCCCTGTCCCTGTTGGGGGGGGCCAGCACTGGATCGATGCGGGGCTGCCCTGCCCTGGGGCACGGGGACCTTGGCCCCGCGGCGAGGCCTTGCCTGAGCGACACGGTAGCAGCCATCCCGGTCCCTGTCCCGCCCAGTGTGCCCTGCCCAGCTCTGGCTCCCGCAGCCCTGGCCCTACAGCCTGGCCTGCTCCCCACGGCCTGTCCCTGCACCCAAGGCTTGTCCCTTTAGCCCAGCCCCGTCCCTGTGGCCCCAGCGCTGTCCCCACAGCTTGTCCTCATCCCAATGGCCACGTAGTTTGTCCCCATGTCTGTCCCTGTCCCCGTGGCCTCTCCCTGTCCTCATGGTTCAGCCCCCATGGGCTGTCCCTCTGTCCCCAAGGCTCTGTCCCCCGTCCTCACGGCCTCTCCCTGTCCCCACGGCCCTGTCCCCCTGTCCCAGTGGCTCTGTCCCCACGGCCCTGTCCCCCTGTCCCAGTGGCTCTGTCCCTCTGTCCCCACGGCCCGTCCCGGACCGGCTCTTCCACTTCCTCCGCCGAGGTCCCCCCTGGCCCCGCCCCCGGCCCCGCCCCCTGACGTCATTTCGGGGAAGCGGGCAACTCCGTTGGAACGCGCGTCTCCTGGCCGGGGGGCGTGGCCTCGCCGCCGCCCTCCGCCAATCGCCGCGTAGAACAGGGAGAGGGCGTGGCCTCCGGCGCCTTCCTGCCTCAGCAGCCGGGAGCCGCCGAGGTGGGAGAGCGGCGCCGGGGGGGGGCGGGCCCAGGGGGGCCCGGGGGGTCCCGGGGGGTCCCGGGGGGTCGCATCCTCAGGGGCGCCCGTCTGCGGGGCGCCGCTCCGGGGGCGGGGAGCTCTGCCGGGGCCGTGACTGGCGGGTGCAGATAGGGGATCCCGGTTGGGGCACGGAGGGTTTGCCCTCGGGGAGGGGTCCCTTGGGGGTGGGGGGTGTTTAGGGGCACCCACCCCACCGGACCCCGACGGGGGGCGCTTGGGGTGCAGGGAACCTGTGTCGGGGTGCAAGGGGAGACCAGGGGTGCCTCTGGGGAGGGGGCCTGGGATACTGCACAGGGGATGCATAGAGGGGGGTGCCTGTGCCCCTGGCCCCTGCAGCTCGTGACAGCTTGGCCCCCCGGTACCGGCCCCGGGTAGGAAACCTCTGCCCCTGCTCACGTCTTCCTCCTGGCGCAGGACGGGGCTGCCAGGCTGCAGCGCTCTTGTGGCCCAGCCCGAGCTGGGGCACCCGTGAGACCACCCTGCTGCGGGCAGGTACGCGGGGCGCAGGGATGCCCATCGGGCACGGGCGCACGGGCACTGGTTCCATATCCTCCGGTTGTGCTGTGGCTGGGGGGTCCGTGGGGCGCCCCTGATGCCTCTCAACCCCCCAGCATGGCACAGTGGCAGGAGGTGCAGAGTTTGGCCAATGCCTACCAGGAGCAGGTCCACCAGCTGTACGCGGGGGCGATGCTGCCCATGGTAGTGCGGCAGTGCCTGGCTGCATGGATCGAGGACCAGAACTGGTAACTGGGGGCTCCAGGGCTGGGGGGTGTGCCGGCTGGGGTGTGCCGGGCTGGCGCTGAGCCCGTGGTACCGCAGGCGCCAGGCGGCCGAGCCGCTCTCTTCCCATGCCCGGATGCTCTTCCATTCCTTGCTGGCGCTGCTGGGTGAGCGTCTGGGCAGTCCGGGGCTGGGCGATGAGGACTTCATGCTGAAACACAACCTGCGCAAGGCCCGCCGTGACCTCCAGGTGGGTGGGGGTGCTGGGCTGGGGGGGCTGGGGGTCTCTGAGCCCCACTGACCCCACCAGGCTCTCCGCAGGCCGAGTTTGAGGAGTCCCCAGAGAAGTTTGCCAACCTGGTGGCTAACCTGCTGCAGGAGGAGCAGCGGATCCTGCGCCTGGCACAAACCAGGGGGCAGGTAGGGTGAGGTCCCCCCCCTGCCCCACAGGACCTTGCTGGCTGCTGCCCCATGCCCTGTGTTTCTGCAGGGGGGGGCCACCGTGGCACCCAGCGCACCCCCGGAGAGCGACCGGGAGCAGCAGATCCAGCGGCGCCTGGCCGAGTTCCACGTGGCCCTGCAGGTAAGAGTCCCCCCCTGGACCCCCCAGACCCCCGGGGGCTGCCTGGCCCCTCACCCTCCTCTGCCCCCAGGAGGCTGAACGCACCTTCCGGCACCTGGAGGACCTGCAGGACACCTTTGACTTCTGCTTCAAGGTGCACTACCAGCCAGGTAAGGCCCAATCCTGCCCACCCCAGGGCTAGACACGGGATGGCGCTGCCCTGCGCCCCCCCAACCCTCCTCACCCCCTGGCCGCAGGCGAGAACAGGACCAACGACCCCCAGTATGCCCAGCAGATCCAAGCCCTCCAGGCCAAGCTGCAGATCCTGGACCGGCAGCGGCGGGTGAGAGGGGGTCAGGGCTGGGCCGTGGGGGCCACGGCTGCCCCACACCCCCCTGCTCAGGCATTCGTCTCCCCCCAGGAGGTGCTGGCTCAGATGCAGCAGCTTCTGGGGCGCAGTGAGACCCTGCAGGACTTCCTGCAGCAGGAGCTGGAGGCCTGGCGGGAGCGGCAGCAGCGTGCCTGCCTGGGGGCCCCCGCCAACACCCACCTGCGCCCGCTGGAGACCTGGTACGGCTGGGATGGGAGGGGGATTGGGGGGGCTGCGGCCGGCGCCCGCTGAGCCCCGCGGCACCTGCAGGTTCACGGAGCTGGGCCAAGGGCTATTCCAGCTGCTGCAGCTGCTGCGGGCGCTGGGGGACCTGCGGCAGAAAGTGACCTACGAGAGGGACCCGCTGAAGGCAGAGACCCCCCTCCTGGAGCGGCGGCTGCAGGAGCAGCTCAACTACCTGCTGCAGAGGTGGGGGTGGTGTGGGGGGTCGGGGGGGCTGGGGCCGGGGCAGCCCTGACCCTCCCGGTGCCCCCAGGGCCTTTGTGGTGGAGCAGCAGCCCAGCATGCCCAACGCCTGCAAGCGCCCGCTGGTGCTGCGCACGGCCAGCAAGTTCTCTGCCCGCGCCCGCCTGCTCGTCCGCCTCCACGACCGCAACCACCGCATGGAGGCCAAGATCCACATTGACAGGTTGGGACCCCCAGGGTGGGTCACCCTGCCTGGCCACAGAGGTCCCGGGGTCCCGCTCCCCACTGACACCCTGTTGTCTTTTGCAGGGACCCCCCTAAGATAAAAGGGTGAGAGCTGAGTGAGTGCCGACCACAGCAGACAGGGCTGTGCACCCCTGGGGGTCTCAGACCCCTACCTGTGGCCTGTCTGCCCCACAGGTTTCGCAGGTTCAACATCCTGACATCAAGCAGCAAAACCCTCTTGGCAGGGGACAGTCCCCAGGACGGGCTGGTCTGCGACTTCCAGTACCTTGTAGGGGCCCCTGCCCGGACCCCTGGGTCCTCTGTGGGGCAGGGGAACAGGGCAAGGACCCTGGCCCAGCCCCAGCCCCCAGCCTGGGCTGACTCTCTCCTGCCCCACAGACACTGAAGGAGCAGAAAGACAGCAGGTCGGGCAAGGGCGGCAAAGGTGCTGGCGAGGTGGGTATGTGGCTGGGGGCTGTGGGGGCGCAGGGGCGGCTGGTGCTGCCACGGTGCCCCACGGTGCTGCCTCTGCTCAGGGTCCCCTGGTCGTGACGGAGGAGCTGCACCTCATCACTTTCACGCTGGCATATGCCTACTGCGGGCTGGAGCTGGAGCTGGAGGTGAGTGCTGGGGGCTGGGGGGGAGGCCGGGGGCCTGAGGGCTGCCAGCCTGACCCCTGCTCCACCCGCAGACCTCCACGCTGCCCTTCGTCATCATCTCAAACAACAACCAGCTCTCCAGTGCCTGGGCCTCCATCCTCTGGTTCAACATGCTCAGCAGCAGCCCTAAGGTGAGTGGGACTCCTCCCCAGCCCTGCGCCAACCCTGCTGCCCCCGGCCCTGCTCCCCCTTGCCTTGTCTCCCCCACCCTGGTCCTGGTGTCCCATCCCCATCCCTGCTCCTTGCCCAGTCTATGTCCAGTGGGCTGTCCCAGGTTCGTGTCCCCAGTCCCTGCCCCAGTGCACATCCCTGTCCCCTGCCACACGCCCCCAGCCCCGCTCATCCCATCTTCCACAGGACCTACAGTTCTTCTCCAAGCCTCCCCCGGCGCCCTGGCCCCGGCTGGCCGAGGTGCTGAGCTGGCAGTTCGAGAGCGTGGCCGAGCGGGGCCTGAGCAGGGAGCACCTCCTCATGCTGGCCGAGAAGCTCTTCGGTAAGGCTGGGCGCCAGCCCCAAGCCCCCCTCCCCACTGAGTCCCCGAAGCCAGGACTGGGGCCATCTGCCCCCTTCACCCTGCTGTCACCTCCAAGGTTCGAAGCCGCCTCCGGAGAGCACCCTGACCTGGCCCAAGTTCTCCAAGGTGAGCAGTGCCCGTCCCACTGTGTCCCTGTCCCACTGTCCCCCGCCCGGCCCCACTCACCCACCCTCTCCCACAGGACGGTGCCTCTGGCTTCTCCTTCTGGGCCTGGCTGGACGGCATCCTGGGGCTGCTTCAGGAGCACCTCAAGCAGCTCTGGAAGGATGGGTAGGAGTGGGGCTGGGGGTCCAGGGGGGCTGGGGTCCCACAGGGCTGACAGTGCCTCCCCCAGGCTCATCCTGGGCTTCGTGAGCCGGAAGCAAGAGAAGAAGCTGCTGAAGGGGAAGCGGACAGGGACGTTCCTGATCCGGTTCAGTGAGAGCATCCTCGGCGGGGTCACCTGCACCTGGGTGGAGCACCCTGAGAGTGGTGAGCGTGCCCGCCACTGGGGTCCGGACCCTCACCCTGGCCTCAGGCCTGCCCTGGGGGCTGATTCTGGTTGCCCCACACCCCGCAGGGCCCCCTGCTTTCCGGGCTGTGGTTCCCTACACCATGGCAGAGCTGGCATCCCTGGCCCTGCCCGACATCATCCGTGACTACCAGCTGCTGGTGGAGGAGAATGTCCCTGAGAACCCCCTCCAGTTCCTGTACCCGGACACCGCCCGCGACGAGGCCTTTGGGCCCTACTACAGCCAGCGGCAGGAGGGTACGGCGCAGCGTGGTGCGGTGCGGTGCTGGGGAGGTGCCCACAACCCCCTCCAACCTCTCCTCTCTGTCCCCAGGGAACCTAACGGAGCAGAAGAAATACCTGAACCGACGCCTCATCCGTGTGTCCTCCAGGTGAGTCAGGGGGATGCCTCGGTCCCGCTGTGGCCCCATGGGAAGGGGCACCCCCTTGCTCACAGCCTCGTGTCCCTGTACCCTGACCCTGACCCACCATCTCTCCCTGTAGGCAGGCGAATGAGTCATGGCAGACAGAAGAGGAGTTGGTGGTGGCCACAGAAAACCTGGACACGCTGAGGCTGCAGCCCGGTGGCCTGTCGACAGAGCAGCCTGGTGGCATGGAACCACTGCCGCCTGGGGGCTTGGGGACACCACAGGTCACCTCTGGGAATCTGGGCATGCTGCAGGTGATGGACAGGAGCCCAGGGACCCTGCAGGCCAGGAGCCCAGGGACGCTGCAGCCCTCGAGCCCAGGGACACTGCAGATGATGTCCGTGAGCCCAGAGACACAACAGCCTGGGGGCTCGGGGACACTACAGCCAGGGCCCCAAGGCCTGGAGCCACCACAGCCATTGCAGGTGGGATCGGGGGTCTCGGCGATGCTACAGCCAGGGATTGGGGACCAAGAACCACAGCTGGTGCTGCAGCTGGTCCCTGAGGGCCAGGGGACACTGCAGGTGGGACCAGGAGGTGTGAGGACGCTGCAGGTGTTGCCCAGGGGTTTGGGGGTGCTGCAGCACGTGGGACCTGAGGACCAGGGGACACAGCAAGTGGGACTTGGGGCTGTGGAGCCACAGCTGGTGTTGCAGCTAGTCCCCGAGGGCCAGGGGACACTGCAGGTGGGACCAGGGGGCTTGGGGACACTGCAGGTGCTGCCTACAAGGCTGGAGGTGCTGCAGCCGGTGGCTGGGGATGCAGGGATGCTGCAGCAAGTGGGACCTGCAGACACGGGACTGCTGCTGCCGGTGCCGGGAGCTGTGGAGCAGCTGCTGGTCCCTGAGGGGCAGGAGATGCTGCCACCGGAGCTGAGGGACCTGGAGCTGCTGCCTGGGAGCCCAGATGTGCAGGAGCTCCTGCAGCTCGCTGCAGAGCTGGAGCCAGGCTCGGGGACGCTGGAGACGCTGGAGGTGGCGGACCTGATGCCTGACACACTGGAGCCCGTGGATGGGGGGCTGGGCCCTGGGCTGGCGGGTGAGTGTCGGAGCTGGGAGTGGGGACAACACGGGCATCCCCTCGGCACTGACGTCTCCCCGTTCTTCAGGCAGGGCCGCGCTCCTGGACCCCCACGACCCATTCCTGCCGCAGCCCGAGGATGCAGTGCTGCCCACCGTCAGCTCCCTCTTCGCTGCTGACTTCCCCCCACTCCACATCGATGCCAACGACTTCCAGTGACCCCCTGCAGCCCCCCTGTAAATAAACCTCTTCCTGCCCCAGCTGCCTGTGCTGCCTGCACTGCCTCCGGCAGACCCGGGTCACACCATATATGGGGAGCCACTCGTTCCCTTAAGGGCTTTATTAGAAACTTATAAATACCTGAGATAAATAGAGAGCATCACACATAAATAGCCCCTTGGAGCACAGGGGAATAAATAGTTGGTGGGGCCGCAGCGGGGCGGCCTCAGTGCGGGCTGGCGCTGTGGGTGAAGACACGGCCCATGATGGCGGTGAAGGACTGGAGCCGCTGGAGTGCCAGGCGCTGCAGCAACGGGCGGGCCCAGGCCTCGCTGGGCTCCATGTGGTGGCGGTGGGGCTCATTGCGCTCCTGCTGCGGGGAGAGTGGGATTAGGGGGGCCTGAGGCTGCGGCTGATGGGCGCCCACTTCCCTGGCCCCTGAGGAAACGAGCCCTCGCAGGGCTGCCACCCCCTTCTGGACCCCCGGGCCCCCTGGACCCTCACCTGGTGGGGAGCCAGCAGCTGGTCCAGCAGCTGGTTCAGCGTGGCCTGCAGCTGGTGCAGGGGGCGGGTGGTGAAGATGTCAGAGCCCAGCAGGTCCCGGTAGTGCTTCAGCCCCTGGAGGATGCGCTGCAGGCAGTGCTGCAGGGAGGGGGGGCATGAGCTGGGGCGCAGGGACCCCCGCACATAACCCCTGGGACCTCCGGGCACCCCTGGGTACCTCCAGCACCCCTGGGAGCCCCGGGGACATCCCTCAGCCTTCCTTGGGACTACCAGGCAGCCCTGGGGGACCCTAGATTCGTCCCTCAGCATCCCTGGGACCCCCAGGCAGCCCTGGGAACCCTGGGCACATCCCCCGGGCATTCCTGAGACCCCCAGGCATGCCCCCTGGGCTCATGCGCCCCCCCAAGCACCCTCAGCTCCCTGGCCGTCCTGCCACAGCCCCTGACCACCCCATGTCCCCTGGTACCGTATTGTTGGTGTCCAGTGTGGAGGGGTCACAGGCGTCACTGCAGCGGATCCGGGGAGGCCAGTTCTCAGGGTCCTCCTCACTCAGGTGCGTGTCCTCCTGTTAGGGCGGCTGTCAGTGGGGTCCCCATGTCCCCTGTGCCACCCCTCCCCCGGCAGCCTGCACGCTCGGGGCACCCCTCCCGCTGGGATGCCCCGCACCTTCTGGAGCCCGTAGACCCCCGAGTCCCCCCAGCCGAGGCCCCCGCGCTCACCAGGACCCGGTGCGGCTCCTTGAGGGACATCAGCCGCTGCGACAGCTCCAGGGAGAGGCTCCTGCAGGCGGCCCAGTCGGTGCGGGGGGCCGGGGTCGGGGCCGGGGCCGCGGGCGGCGGCAGCAGCAGCAGCAGCGGGAGGCAGAGGCAGAGGTGGCGGAGAGGGGCCATAGCCGGTCGGTGCCGCCACCGGCGCCGCCACCGGGCTCTTATGGGGCGGCAGCAGGTGGGGAATCCCCGGGGCAGGTGGCACCCGCCCCCCGTTACTGCGAAATCGCCGCCTCCCTCGAAAGCAGAACCGATACCGGGCCGGGGTCCCCGGGCTGCGCCCCGCCGCGCCCGGCCCCGCGCCGCGCCGGGACGGGACGGGACGGGCAGGAAAACCCGGGGCAGTTCCTGGCGGCTCTGCGCCCGGGGGCACGGCGGCGGCAGCGGCACGGGCGGGACCAGGACCCCCCGCCCGGCGCACCTGGGCCGCCCCGCCCGCCCCGTCGTGCACACCGGGAGCCCGGACAGAGCAGGACGGGATCCCCCGGAGCCCGGGGGCGTCTCCGCGCTGTGTCCCCCACGGTTTCCCTTTGGTGTCTCCTCGGTGTGCACCCCAGTGTCCCCCGCTGCCCCCCGGCCGCACCGGGAAATCAGCCGGGGCGGCCCCGGCGCGGCGGCTGGCGGCTCCCCGGGGCCGCGGTGTCCGGGAGGGGCTTCCCCCGTCCGCGCCCCCCCGGTTCACCCGCAGGCCCCGGCAGCCCCTGTCCCCGCCGGGCCGAGCCGTGCTGCCCGCGGCGCCGCAATCGCGGCGGCCCCGACGGGGCGGCTCCGGCGCTTCCCGCTCCCGCCCGACGGGGCTGCCCCCGGCCTTCCCCGGGCCCGCACCGACCGCGCCTCGGGCACTAGCCCGGGGCCGAGCCCCCTCCGGTCGCCGCAGGGGCCGCCCTCCCTCCCCGCCTGTGGGCCTGCCCGTGGCATCGTGTCCTTGGTGGGGGTGGGAAGGGGAGGCTGGGGCGGGGGTCCCGGGGTCGATGGGGCTCAGCAGCAGGGTCCAGGCACGGTGCGCTGCCCTGAGGACCCCGCGGGACACTGAGTGACCCCGTGGGATACTGTGGGACACGGTGGGCTCCCGTGGGATCCCAAGGGACACCGTGGGATGGCAGTTGACATGGTGGGACGCCAGGACACAGCGTGGGACATTGTAGCTATTGAGGGAAACTTTAGGATTCTATGGGGTGCCAATGGGCGCTGCGCGACGCCCGTGGACACGGTGAGACCCCCATGGGGCACTGTTGGACACGGTGGGATGCCAGGGGACACCGTGGGACACGCTTAAGTCCCGTGGGGTGCTAGTGGGCGCTGCGTGACGCCCGCGGGCACGGTGAGATCCCGCGGGGCACTGTGGGACCCCGTGGGATGCCAGGGGACACCGTGGGCACGGTGGGAAGCCGTGGGAGGCCACAGGACGGCGCGGGGCAGCAGGTGCGGCAGCCGGCGGGCAGCGCCCAGGGGGCCTGTGCGGTGCAGGGGGCGGAGGGGCCTGGGTGGGGTCCCGGAGCGCCCACTCCCCCGACCCCAGCCTCGCCCCGGGGATCGCCCCCCGCCCCGCGCCACCACCCGCGCCCTAAAACGGCCGATTTCAGCACTTTTGTCCCCTCCGCCGCCCCGTCCGGCACGCCACCCGCCGCGCCGCTTAGTCCCGCCTCGCTCAGGCGCTGACTGGTCACTGCCCGCAGCTTCGCGCTGCCATTGGTCCACCGGCCCCAGGGGCGGGCCGGTTTACCGGGACGAGAGGGCGGGGGGCGCTGTTGCCATAGCGACGGCGGGAGGGGCGGCGGCGGCGGCCCCGGCCCGGCCGCGGCGGCGCAGCGGGACGAGCCCGGGAGCGCGGCCCCGGCGGGGCTCTGCCCGCGGCGGCTCGGTAACTGCGGGCGCGGGGCGCTGTGGGTAACGGCCGCCGTCGGCGCGGGGCACCGTGGGATGCTTGGCCGGAGCGTGGGGGCTTGTGGGTAGCGGCCTCGGGTCCGAAGCGCGGCGGCGAGAGCGGGGGCCCCGCAGCGCCCGCGGCTCGGGCCGGGCCTGGGCCCCCCGCGCCCCGCCCTGCCTCGCCCGGCCCCGCCGCCAACGGCCGCGGGTCTGCGGCAGCCGATACCGCCGGTGCGTCCGGTGTCGGCCCGCGGAGATAAGGGAGGTGGGTGCGGAGCTGGCCCAGGGCCTCCCGCGGGGGCCAGGGCTCGGGGGGGGGCGGGGTCGGCGGGAGCCCGGCCGGCGCCCCAAGCTGTGGCGGCCCCGGGCTGGACCCGGCTCCCCGGTGCACCGGGGATGCTGCGGGCTCCATCCCCCGGCGGCTCGGGGCCATGACGGGACGCTGAGTGTGTCCCGGGAAAGGGACTTTACGGGCCCCGTTGCCTGCGTGGGCTCGGTGCCGCCGGTGTCCCTGGCAGGAGCGCTGCACCTTACACTCACTGGAGATTCCAGCCGCCTTTTCCATCCCTCGGAGTCACCGGGCCTCTGCTGCCGATTCTCAGAATCGGGGGGCCCTGGTGTTTCTGACTGACCAACTTAGTTCCTTTTCTGTTTCAAAGGGAGTCGCTGGTTTTCACCATGAATTTTGAAGGTCTTGACCCCTCCCTTGCCGAGTATGCGCCCCCTCTCCACCCCGCGCTGGACCCTGTCCTGGACCCCCACCTCAACCCCAGCTTGCTGCAGAACGTGGAGCTGGATCCCGAGGGGGTGCCGATAGAGGGTATCGCGGTGCCGGAGTCGGTGCACCTTATGGAGGGCATGTACAGCGAGCTGCACACTGCCGTCTCCGAAGTGGGGGTGCCCGTCTCCGTCTCCCATTTTGACCTGCATGAAGAGATGCTGTGGGTTGGGAACCACGGGGTAGGTGCCCGCTCCGGGAGCGGGGCAGGGAGGGTCAGTGCCCTGGCTGGCCCATCTGCACCGCTCTTGCTGCCCAACACCTGCCTGCCACGACCAGCTGGGGGCAAGCTGGCTGTGGGCAGAGAGCGGTTCAGCGTGGGGCCAAGCAGGAGAGTCCTGCTCAAACCGGGGTTGTGCTGTACAGCCTGGAGGTGGCTGATGCATTTCGGAGCATGAACCTCTTGGCATTTCCCAAGTAACTTTACTGCCCGAATGTGTGGGGCTGTTAGAGCTTTTGGTTCTTTACTTGTGTCTGCACATATCTTCCTGAAAGGGAGAAGTCTGAACAAAATTCCCCAGTTTGGGGCACACAGGGGCGACAGGAAGGGCTGGCTGAGGCCATAAGGTGGCTGATAGCCTGCCTCCACCCAGGAGCTGGTGCAGGGCAAAGTGGTGTTTGCCTGTGTTGCATCCAAGTGAAGCTGGGGTGGGTCTTGATGAGCCTGTCCCCGGCTGGTTTTAGGGCCACGCCACATCTTTCTTTGGCCCGACGCTGGAGCGATACTCCTCTTTCCAAGTGAACAGCAGTGACGACATCCGCCAGATCCAGAGCCTGGAGAATGGTGTCCTTTTCCTGACCAAAACCAACCTGAAGTACATGTCACGGGGGGGCCTCATCATTTTTGACTACCTGTGAGTGCCTTGCCCTGGCAGCAGGCGGGTCACGCTGGCCCCGTGAGCTGCCCCTGTGCTGGGGGAGCTGGTCCCGGCTCCTCTGCTGGCCATGTAAAAACTAGATCTGGGGGAGGGCGAGGGCAGATCCTCCTCCCCCTTCCCTGCTGCCTCCCCGAGTTGGGCAGGAGTGCGAGGGCTGTCCTCTCCCCTGCAGCATGGATGAGTCCGAGGACATGCACAGTCTCCTGCTGACAGACAGCAGCACACTGCTCGTTGGTGGGCTGCAGAACCACGTCGTTGAGATAGACCTCAACACCGTCCAGGAGACACAGAAGGTACAGCCGGGCTGGGGGCTTCTCCCTGCTGCTGGGAGGTGCTTTGTTTTGGGGCTCAGCCGTGCCCACCCTGCTCTTCTGCCTCCTTCCCAGTACACCGTGGAGGTTCCTGGCATCACCATCATGAGGCAATCAAACCGCTTCTTTTTCTGTGGGCACACCTCAGGGAAGGTAATACCTGCCCCATCCTACCTGGCAGCCCCTGGGATGCCCTAGAGCTGGTGTCCGGCTTTTCCCAGAGTTTGAGGGCTCCCAGGTAGCCAGCAGATGCCCCCGTCTTACCCTCCCAGGTCTCCCTTCGGGATCTGCGCACGTTTGTGGTGGAGCATGAATTCGACGCATACTCGGGCAGCTTGTCTGATTTTGATGTCCATGGGAACCTGCTGGTGACCTGTGGCTTCTCCAGCCGAATGAACGGCCTCGCCTGCGACCGCTTCCTGAAGGTGTACGACCTGCGCATGATGCGGGCCACCACCCCGCTGCAGGTCCACATTGACCCCTTCTTCCTCCGCTTCATCCCCACCTACACCTCCCGCCTGGCCATCATCTCCCAGACAGGTGGGTGAAGCTGCACCCCCAGCCCGGCCAGGCTCCGCTCCCCTGGCCAGAGTGGGGCGATGATCCCCGCACCCCCCAGGCTCAGGGTCAAATCCCAGTGGGACAGAGTTGGCCACGTAAGCAAGATGTCACCGTGTGCTGGCCTGCCTGTGTGCTCCCTGGTGACAAGTCGCTCTGCGCTTCCCTCTCGTGCAGGTCAGTGCCAGTTCTGCGAGCCCACCGGCCTCGCCAACCCTGCTGACATCTTCCACGTGAACACTGTTGGGCCCTTGATCATGACCTTTGACGTCTCGGCCAGCAAGCAGGCCCTGGCCTTCGGTGACTCGGAGGGGTGCGTCCACCTCTGGGCTGACTCCCCGGAGGTCACCTTCAACGCCTACTCCCGGGAGACCGACTTTGCCTTGCCCTGCATCGTGGACACGCTGCCCCACTTGGACTGGAACCAGGACCTTGTGCCGCTCTCACTCATCCCTGTGCCGCTGACGAGTGACACCCTGCTCTCCGACTGGCCCGCTGCCAACTCTGCCCCGGCACCCCGGTAATTTGCCGGTCTCTCCCAGCAAAAACCAGCATGGCAAAGCTGGCCCTGGCAGGGCACCCCTCCTTCCCCAGGTCTCGGAAGCAGGAGAGCGGCTCTGTTGCTCCCCGTGCTCCCCCATCTCGTGGTTGGTGCTGCCCTTCCTCATCATGTGCCCTGTGAAATGCGAGATTAGTTCCCCATGGTGGAGCTTAACTGCTGAGGTGCAGCGCCTGGGTGGGTCTGAAGATGGTAGGGTATGGTCAAACCTCTGTCTTCTTGGTGGGGAGATCCCGTTGGGATCCTGGCTGTGTTCTGCCTGTGTGGAAACTCTTGTTTTTCATCTGACTGAGCCCTGTCCCAAAATGCTTGCGCTCAGTACTGCTGCCGTGTTCTGGCATATTCCAGCTTTTTGTTGTGATGGTAAATGAATGTGGGGGAAGGACTGAGTGGGGAAAGTCCTCCTGACCCTCTGGTGGGTCCCTGAGCACATCCAGCAAGGCCCTTGGTTAAAACGATGCTGCCAAACAGAGCAGCCTCTGAGTCGTGGTGTGTTTTGCAGGCGAGCCCCGCCGGTAGATCCTGAGATTTTGCGCACCATGAAGAAAGTGGGGTTTATTGGCTATGCCCCAAACCCAAGGACCAAGCTCCGCAACCAGGTACCCGCTGCCACGCCTGATTGTGTGGGGTGTGGGGTGTGGGGTGCTTCTGCCAGCAGCAGAGGTCTGCAGTCTGGGGAGGGATGGAGCTCTTGCTGCGTGTTGAATGACTTCAGAGGTTTCTGCAGGGCTCGGGACAGGGGTGAGAGATTAAATTCTCTGGCTTGGGGTGTTGCAGGAGCAGGTGTATAGTTTGGAGGAGACAGTTTTTCTTGAACTGTGTCAGCGGGAGAGCCAGCCCTCCCCCGTGGGCCAGAATCCCAGTTCTATCGATAACTCGCTCTGTGGTAGGAGAGGTTTGAGCTCTCCGGTTCGGAGGTTTATGGCATGTCCCTCACCCTTGGGAAAACACTGCTGTGTTTTGCCCTTGCCCGCAGCGCTGCTGTAGTTTCCCACAGTGATAAGTCCCTTGTAAGAAGGAAGGTGTGGAGGCCTTGTGCAGGTTAAGGGAGGGCCCCACTCCTTTCTGGTTTATTCCTTTGCTCATTCAGGGAGGCAGGAAAGCCCAGGACTTGCTTGTTTTAGTACGTGGTGCTTTGTTCCACCTCAGGGTTCAGCCACTCTTCCCTTCTCTTCCCCCTTGCAGATTCCCTATCGGTTAAAAGAGGTGGACAATGAGTTTGACAGCTTCAGCCAAGTCCCCGAGTCCCCGATTGGGCGGGAAGAGGAGCCGCACCTCTACATGGTGGCCAAGAAGTACAGGAAGGTAGTGGCCTTCCAGGGCATGGCAGTGGGGGCTGGCTCGGAGTCCCCAGGCCGGGCTTGTCTGGGGCGAAGAACCCGCCTGGGCCCAAGCACCTGGCCCCATCTCCAAGGGGAGCACCTGGGCCTTGTGCTGGTGTCCTGTGGTGTGGGAAGGTGTCAGTTTAACACGTTGCATCCCTGCTCAGGTCACGATCAAGTACTCCAAGCTGGGGCTGGAAGACTTTGACTTCAAGCATTACAACAAGACGCTGTTTGCGGGCCTGGAGCCCCATATCCCCAACGCCTACTGCAACTGCATGATCCAGGTGGGGGACGCCCCAGCCCTGCCCAGACCACCGCAGCCTATGGGTCCTCCCCTGACTGCTCTGTCTCTGCCAGGTGCTGTATTTCTTGGAGCCAGTCCGCTGCCTGGTCCAGAACCACCTGTGCCAGAAGGAGTTCTGCCTGGGCTGTGAGCTGGGCTTGCTCTTCCACATGCTGGACCTGTCCCGAGGAGACCCCTGCCAGGTCCGTGGTGAGCCCAGGCGTGGTGTGAGGCCAGCGGGCTGGGCTGCCTGGGAGGGTCAGAGAGATCACAGAGGAGCAGGAGATGGGAGGTGCCAGGCCCTTGGGTGATGGCATCAGACAGCATGGAAACTCCTGTCACTTGACCTCGGTGACATGCCGCTCTTGCCCCATCCCCAGGGAAGCAACTTTTTGCGGGCTTTCCGCACAATCCCAGAGGCTTCAGCGCTGGGGCTGATCCTGGCTGACTCGGACGAAGCCACAGGGAAGGTGAACCTGGGGCGGCTGATTCAGAGCTGGAACCGTTTCATCCTTACTCAGCTGCACCAGGAAACCCAGGAGCAGGAGGGACCGCAGGCGTATCGAGGGGCTGGCAGCAGGTAAATCCCTAGCCTGGGACAGGGCAGGGAGTAACTGAACCAGGGAGGGTGGCTAGCTCCCAGAAGCCCCATCTGTACCTCAGGAAGGAGCTTTCTTGCCACCCACACCTTCCCTGAGGGCTGCATGGGAACACATGGAGCTGCAGGCTGCCCTTTCAGCTGGGTTTGAACCCTGTGCTGAACCTCTGTCCCTCCTAGGCCTAGCCACCCTGCTTGGTGGGTTGGGACTGTGCAGAAGTCACCGGCTCTGGGAGCCCAATGGCTGGTTCCCCAAGAGCTGCTGGAGTCTCGGTGCTGGCCCTAGGCGGCCCTTGTGAGCCCCCAGTGCTCAGCCCACCACACCAGGCAGCCCCACTCCATAGGGACTGCCAGGATCCTGCTAACCCTGGTGCTCTTTTTCTCCAGCAGCTTTGGGTCCTCGGGGGACTCTGTTATCGGGCAGCTGTTCAGCTGCGAGATGGAGAACTGCAGCATGTGTCGCTGCGGCAAGGAAACAGTCCGCGTGTCCTCCACGCTGCTCTTCACCCTCTCCTACCCTGAGAGCACTGGTAACAGGCAGGGCGGGCAGGGCAGGGCCTGGCACATTTAACACTGCTGTATTTCTGTGGCCAGGCTGGGTTTGTTAGCCATATGGATGAGCCGTGACTTTTCTAGGTGATAGACACCTGCAGTGAGGAGCTTCTGCAGTGGTCTGTCCCCAGCTGTGGCACACCCAGCAGCCGAGGTCTAGTGGTGGGTTTCCAACCAGCCGAGCTTTTGGCTACAGAAAGGCAGATTTGGGGGTTGACCTTCTCACTGGTGGTTGTGAGGAAAACCCCAGAGGTTTGGCTGAGCTAAATTGGTAAAGATTTGTGTGTTGGAAGGTGACGTTATTCTCCTTTCTCCCTTCAGAAAAGCCGGTCAAAGATTATGAGTTTGCCCAAATTTTAAAGCGAAGCATCTGCTTGGAGCAGAACACACAGGCTTGGTGCGAGAACTGTGAGAAGTACCAGCCCACGGTGAGCCCAGGCATGGGGTGTGAGCATGTCACGCTTCATGGGCTAGGAGCGGGTGTGGGAGAAGGGTGTGAGCACCCCGTGCCGCCGGCTGAGCCGGGGCAGTTTCTCCATTAGTCAGTGGGGAACCTCCTGAGCGGATGCTGGAGATTCGGTTCCTGGCCTGGATGGCGAGCCAGCATGCCGTGGGGTATTTCCTGGGCTGTGCAAGAGCTGGAATGCAATTCGCAGGTCACGCGGATCCCAACTGATTCCCCCAGGGTAGGGGGCAGAGGTAAACCCCCTGGGAGCTGAGCACACCTGCTCGGAGGCGGCAGCCTGCTCCCTGCCTCAGTTGCTCTTGCAGTACCCCCAGCTATCAGGAACCAGGCCAGGCAGTGAGGAGGAAGCTCTGCAGGCAAAGGCGGAGGAGGGAAGAGGGCAGCATGTGCCAAATCTGGCTTTGAGCCTCTCCAGAGCTCTCGGTGCCGCCCAGCTTCCATCTGCTGCTCTCTCTGCAGGTCCAGACCCGGAACATCCGTTGCCTGCCGGACGTCCTCGTCATTAACTGTGAGGTGAACAGCTCCAAGGAGGCAGATTTCTGGAAGACACAGGCTGAGGTGGGGGAGACACTTTGGGGCAGAAGCAGGCTTGTTCTCCCTGGCACATGGGGTTTGCTGCGTGTCCAGTTCTGCGGAGGTGTTTGCGCTCTGATCTCGCTCTCTCTAAGTCTCTTGCTCTCCACCTGAGCGTCA
This sequence comes from Phalacrocorax carbo, assembly GCF_963921805.1. Classification (NCBI taxonomy): domain Eukaryota; kingdom Metazoa; phylum Chordata; class Aves; order Suliformes; family Phalacrocoracidae; genus Phalacrocorax; species Phalacrocorax carbo. The sequence continues at coordinate 564,294 of NC_087539.1, forward strand.
CCCTACTTTGTTTGCAGAGGACATGTTGGTATTTGGTCATGCTTGTAGCATGAGCTGTGCATTTGGAGTTGGAAAAGACAAGATCTGCTGACAGGACTGCAGTAGAGTCACCCTTGCATTCCCCCAGTCCCCCAGGACCTAGGAGCAGCAAGGCAGTGCCCGCTTCCCAGAGCACAAGTCCAGCAGAGAGCAGGCGGACAGTTGGGTTTCCCTCGCTGTCTTTTTCCCTGTCACCGACTTTACAGTCCCTGTCTTTTCCCACTTCTGGCCTGGCTATCACCCACGCGTTCCTGAGCCCAGCCTGTCACTCCGTGCTGATGCTTGCCTGTGTTTCGTTGCCAGTATGCCTTTCAGAGAGCCATGATGAAGAGAGGAGGCTTTGAGATCACCAAAGGCAAAGAAATCTCTCTTGCAGAGTGGTAGGTGACCATTCCTGGGGTGGCGACTCTGAGCAGCGACACCTTCTGGGTTGTTCTATGGGCATCAGAGAGCTCAGGGCTGTTTCTCATCTAATAATGATAATTTGATAATCTACCTGTCTGTAGCTCCTCTTGGGCTCTGAACTGGAACAGTCTCGTTGCTGCTCTTGAGACTGACCCTGCATGGGCCCTCTGCACAACATCCCCTTTAGATACCCTTGCGATCCACCTTGTGATCCACTTTTGAGCCCCCAGCCTCACTCCCCTTCCCTTTTCAGACTGACAAAATACCCTTTCTGGCCAACACTAGCTGACCACCTTTCCCAGGGTCCTGCTCTAGGCAGCTGTGGAGAAGTGGTGCAGCTCTGGCTTCCCCGTTTGTCCTGCAGAAGGTTAAGGGATAGGCTGGTGGGTGGGGTGGTGGGGATCCTGCCCTGGAGAAGTTGTTCTGAACGACGTCTTGTGACTCCCTCCGACTCGGTGTTCCGTGATTCTCCATGCAGGAAGGAGCTGGGGAACCCCGACATGGGGCATTCATATCCTTCAGTGGAGGAACTGAAGAACATTTGGATCCCCTATGCCATCAAGATGAAGCTGACCAAGAGCAAGGAGCTAGATGTCTGCAACTGGAGTGAGAGTGATGAGGTAAAGGCTGATGAGATCCCTCTGGGGCTACGTGGTTGTGTGCACGTGTGGCTGTGGGAACAGAGCTGCTTCAGAACCGCTTTCTGCTGAGAGCGTGTGGGCAAGAGATAACCAGGCTGTCTTGGAGACACCTTGGGTGAGCATGGAAACCTCTGGGCTGGTGGTGAGATGGCATGTCTGAGCTCCGGGGTTTGGGTTGGAGCCTGGGAGCTGCCTGGCAGGCAGTCGGGGCTCAGATGTTTCCCCGGGGGCTGGTTCCTCTTGCAGCTGAGCCCGACTGACGACCCTGAGTCAGTCTATGTCTATGATCTAATGGCCACCGTCGTCCACATCCTGGATTCCCGCACGGGGGGCAGCCTGGTGGGGCACATTAAAGTGGGAGAGACCTACCACCAAAGGAAGGAGGTGAGAAGGTGCTCTTAGTCGAGTGTTGAGTGTTTGGGAGAATGTGCCAGGCAGCCCTGAACAGCCAAGTGCTGCTTGGGCTCCTTATCGGGAGGGAAGGGCTGAAGAAGCACTCTTTCCACACTTCATCATGCTTGTTCCTCCTGGGTCATGGGCACGTTGCCAGCTTGTCCTTGCGCTTCCAGGTAAGGGCTGGGACGTCATCTCCCTTCCTGAGGAAAGGGGGCTGGTCTGGGCAGTCCTGTTGTTGGGTGGAGATGCCCAAGCCAGGAGTTCCCAGAGTGTGTCAAGGCTGCATCCCTGTCTCTTATCTGTTGCATCTCCGTGGAGTTTTGGTTAGGAGTTGGGCAGAGACTGTGCCTGTCCAGCCCGAGTGCTTCACGTACACATCATCACCACCCGGGCCAGCAGGGATTTCCCCACAGTGTCCCAGGAAGGGCGGGAGTTCCCACATGGCATCGTCACACCCCTCTTTCCCTGGTAACTGGGTAGAGGAGTCATTGCACTTGCCTGGGGGGGGCCCCTAAGGCAGTGCCTGTCCCTCTCCCCCCAGGGAGTCACACACCAGCAGTGGTACCTCTTCAACGACTTCCTCATCGAGCCTGTGGATAAGGTGAGCGCTCGGGGCCGTGCCACCGGCCGCGTGTCGAGGTGAGACCCTGGCTGCTGGGACCCTGTGGAGGGGGGTTTCCTGCTGCACGTGGGAGCGCCCCACCCCACGCCAGGCTGCCCCTACACTGTGCCCCCCTCCCCTGCAGTGTGAGGCAGTGCAGTTCGACATGAGCTGGAAGGTGCCGGCTATCCTCTATTACGCCCGGAGGAACCTCAACGCCAAGTACAACCTCGTCAGTGAGTGTCTGGGGTGGAAGTGGCTGTGTGGCCAGCGACGTCGGCTCGTGGCTGATCTCCCTTCCCCTTTTTCTGCAGTCAAGAACCCCATTGAAGCCAGTGTGTTGCTGGCGGAGGCCTCCCTGGCTCGCAAGCAGCGCAAGTGCCACGCCACCTTCATCCCCCTCATGTTGAACGAGATGCCACAGGCGGGCGACCTGGTGGGGCTGGACGCCGAGTTTGTCACGCTGAACGAGGTCAGGCCTCGGGACGGGGCGCAGGGGCAGCCCCTCTGGGTGCACCCGGTCCCCACGGGAGCTGTCTGTCACCAAGCTCTCCTCTCGCTCCTCGCAGGAAGAGGCTGAGCTGCGCAGTGATGGGACCAAATCCACCATCAAGCCCAGCCAGATGTCGGTGGCCAGGATCACGTGCGTGCGCGGGCAGGGCCCTAACGAGGGCGTCCCCTTCATTGACGACTATATCTCCACCCAAGAGCAGGTATGGGGCTCCTGCCTGGCCTCACGCAGCTCCCCAGCCCTGCAGGGAGGACACGGACCCACTCAGGCTCCCGCTCCACAGTAGTGGCAGCACTGTCCCTAGGATGCTGGCAGGGGAATTGGGGAGGGGGCAGACCCCCACGGGCCCTGGTCTCCGCAGGTGGTGGATTACCTGACCCAGTACTCGGGGATCAAGCCAGGAGACCTGGACGCCAAGATCTCCTCCAAGCACCTTACCACTCTCAAATCCACCTACCTGAAGCTGCGCTTCCTCATTGACGTGGGAGTCAAGTTCGTGGGCCACGGGCTGCAGAAGGATTTCCGTGTCATCAACCTGATGGTAACAGTGCTGAGCCCCCCTCCCTCAACCCGGGCACGGGGGTCTTGGGGTGGGTCCGGGAGGCTGGTGGCAGTGCCGGGGTTCACCCCTGCACCGCGGTGGCACCCCTGCACTGCCGGCAGGACCATCTCTGCTTTCCAGGTGCCCAAGGACCAGGTGATCGACACTGTCTACCTGTTCCACATCCCGAGGAAGAGGATGATTTCCCTGCGCTTCCTCGCCTGGTACTTCCTGGGTCAGTGGCCAAACCCTCGTAACTGAGAGGGGTGGGAGCAGGGGCAGATCCCCCCTGGGGTCCCCGCCAGCCCCTTCCCTGACCGGGGACTGTCCCCGCAGACCTGAAGATCCAGGGGGAGACCCACGACAGCATCGAGGACGCGCGCACGGCGCTGCAGCTCTACCGCAAGTACCTGGAGCTGAGCCCGCAGGGCGCCGAGCCCGAGGAGTTCCGCAAGGTGCTCAAGGGCCTCTACGAGAAGGGACGCAAGTTGGACTGGAAGGTGCCCGAGCCCGACAGCCAGAGCAGCCCCAAGCGTAAGGCACCGCTGCAGCCCCCTGCCCCGCCCCCGCGCCCCCCGCCCCCCCCCTCACCCTGCTTTGTCTCCGGCAGATGGGGCCGTGTACCCCCCGGTGCTGGCCCTGTGACCGGACCTCACGCTCCCCCCGGCGAGGAGCGGCCCCGGGACCCCCCGAGGGAGGCGGACACACGTGGAACTGGAACCAGCAGCGGGGACGGGGCTTTCCCCGCCCCTGCCCGACCCCTGCCCGGGGCCCGGCGCCCCGGGACCCTCTCTCCCTGCCGGTACCGGGAATCACTGCCCCCCTCCACACTCGCCCGCCGGCCCGGGCGCCCTCATAAAGCAGCTTCGGACACCCGCGCCGCCGTCCGCCGTCTCCTCCTTGGCTCCGGGGCCGGGGGACTGGGGACCGGTACCGGGGATACGGCATGGGGGAGCCGGGGCCGGTACGGGACACACGGCAGGAGGGACCCGGATCCCGACTGGGGCTGGTGGCGGGGCACGGCCAGGAGCGGGGGCACGGCGGGAAGGGGCCCGGTGCGGGAGTGGGACCGGCAGCGGGGCCGGGACCGGTCCGGGGGCGGGGCCGGGGCGGCCGTGGAGGCGGAGTCACTGCAGGCCCCGCCTCCACGGGGCCGAGCGCCACGCGGACCGGGCCCTGGCAGCGCTGGGGACCTTCGCGCTCGTCCCGGGCTGCCCGCGGCGCTGCCTGCGAACGGGACGGTCCCGCCGTGGGTGGACCAGCCTCCCCGGCCGGCCTGACCGGCTCCGTGGCCCCAACCGGTTCCACCGCCGCCCGCTCCAAGGGGCCTTCCCCCGCGGCGCGTTGGGCGGAGGGGCGCGCCGGGGACAGGCGGCGCCGCGGCCAGCCCCCGGAGTAGCCGGCCGGGGCAGGGGGGCGGCGGAGCGGGACGGGAGAGCGGCGCGGTACGGGGGGCTCGGCCGGGCCCGCCGGGTGCGGGGCTCGGGGCTCGGCTCTGCGGGGCAGGGGGCTCCATAGGGGTCTGTGAGCGTCGGCCTGTAGGGGCCGGGCCTCTGGGGGGGGGGCGCCGGACTCAGCCTCATAGGGGGGGATCCTCTATAGGGGTCTCTGGGTTCTACAGGGGGTTCTGGGCTCGGCCCTATAGGGGAAGGGGCTCTACAGGGGGCTCTGGGCTCGGCCCCATAGGGGAAGGGGCTCTACAGGGGGCTCTGGGCTCGGCCCTATAGGGGAAGGGGCTCTACAGGGGGCTCTGGGCTCGGCCCTATAGGGGAAGGGGCTCTGGGCTCGGCCCTATAGGGGAAGGGGCTCTACAGGCGGCTCTGGGCTCGGCCCTATAGGGGAAGGGGCTCTACAGGGGGCTCTGGGCTCGGCCCTATAGGGGAAGGGGCTCTACAGGGGGCTCTGGGCTCGGCCCTATAGGGGAAGGGGCTCTACAGGGGGCTCTGGGCTCGGCCCTGTAGGGGAGGGGTCCCTGTGGTGTCTGGGGGCACAGCTGTGCCCTGCAGGGGATGGGACCCAGTGAGGATTGGTGGGGGATTCTATGGACCAAACCCTACAGACAGCAGCGTGTGTAGGGGACAGGGGGTCCCAGGGGGCTGGGCAGAGCCCTGTGAGGACAGGCCTTACCAGGGTTTGGGGAGGCCGGGGGAGACACGGGGTGTGGGGACACAGGGGCTGCTAGCGTTGAAGCTGCCCGTGCCCACAGGTTGCCCTGCAGTGGAGCCGTGAGGATGAGGGGCCGGATCCCACCCGCGCTCGGCCTGGCCGTGGCCCTGGCTGCACTGCTGCCCGCAGCCTGTGCCCGCCGGAGCCAGGACCTGCACTGCGGAGGTGCGGTGGGACGGGACGGGACAGTGGGGCCGGGGTGTGATGGGGCGGGACGGGACGGTGGTGCAGGGCTGGGGCGGCTGTTGGGACCCGCTTGTCCTGCAGCCGCTGCTGCCTGTCTGCGCTCACCCTGCCTGGGGACAGGTTCCTGAAGGGCCCCAGGGTGCCTCGGGGACCCTCAGACCTGCCATCCCCCTCTGCCAGCAGCACCAGTTACACCAGTTACTCCCAGTGGCTTTGGTCAGCTGTGGGTCTATCAGTCCCAAGGACTGGTGCAGGGCCAGACAGTGCCGTTAGCTCTGACCGCTGACGCCTGCATCCCCCGCAGCATGTCGGGCGCTGGTGGATGAGCTGGAGTGGGAGATTGCCCAGGTTGACCCCAGGAAAACCATCCAGATGGGCTCCTTCCGAATCAACCCCGACGGCAGCCAGTCAGTCGTGGAGGTGAGACATCTCCCTGCGGGGACCTGCCTGCGGCGCCGGGAGGTCAGGCGGAGGCTGCGGCAGAGCGGGGCCAGCCTGACCGGGGGCAGCAGCCACGTGTCGAAGAGTGGGGGGACAAGGGAGGGATCAGACCCACGCTGGGTGCTCTGCGCAGGCTGGGCAAGTCCCAACTCGGGCGCAGAGCTTCCTCCGCTGCCTATTGCCAGCGCAGTCTCACGGCATTCCCAGGGCATCCGTGGGGACGTCTGACCCTTTCTCGGCACTCCCTGGCTCCTGGGGAAAGGCGCCGGCCCGGCGTTCCCGTTCTGCTGTTGCGCTCAAAGGCCTGACCCCACTGACCTCACGCTGCAGGTGCCCTATGCGCGATCAGAGGCACATCTGACAGAGCTGCTGGAGCGGGTGTGTGAGAAGATGAAGGAATATGGAGAAAAAGTGGATCCGTCCACACACCGTAAGAGTTACGTGCGGGTGATCTCCCACGACGGGACCAAGATGGACCTCTCCGGGGTCAAAATTGATGGAGACGTAGCTTCTAGCCTGAAGTTTGCGGTGCGTGTAGCGACTGGGTCCTTGTGGCTGTAGGAGCCCAGCGGAGGTTTTGGGTGGCAGGACTCGCTGTATTGGGCAGCTGTGGCCCTTCTAGGGATGAGCTGGTCCCACCAGTAGCTCCTGGCCACTTCCTCTGGTCCTTCCTGGGGCTGGAGGGAAGGAGGCTGCTCCTGGGCTGGGGCAGGTGTGTGTGGGGCTCCCCCGGGTGCTGTCGGCACCCCCTGGCCTGGCATGGCTGCTGCTGACCCATGGGCGGCTCCTGTTGCAGTGTGAAAGCATCGCCGAGGAGTACGAGGACGAACTCATCGAATTCCTCTCCCACGAGGCCGACAATGTCAAAGACCGGCTCTGCAGCAAGCGGACGGGTGAGCCAGGCTGGGCTATCCTGGGGAGGGGTCTCTCCTGCCGCCAGGTGGTTGTAGGTGCTCCCTCGGCGCTGAGATGGGAGGAGTTGCGAGTCCTCCCTGAATTCCCGACGTCCTTTAGCCCCACGGAGCAGCTCCTCTCCGGTAGCCCGGTGCCGGGCTGCACCTTCCCGCTGCCCAGGGCTTGGGCTCCGCTGCCTGCTGGAGCTGCCTGCAGCTTTTTTTGGATGCTCTGCCCAGCCAGGCGCGCGCTGCCTGGGGCCGAGCCAGGGCAGCTGCCGCGCTGGCTCCATCGGCCGCTCGGGCGCAGGGCTCCTCGCACAGCCAATGGCCGGGCGCCCGCCCCGCGGCATCTCCCTTCCCGCAGGGCTATTTCCAGCTCACAAACACCGGGGTCAGGGCACACCGCGACCTTTGTGCTTCCCTATTAACGAGCGTGGTCCGTGTTCGTTACCTGCACCGCAGGGCCGGGCCAGGGCGGGCCCCTTCTGTACCTGGCACAGGCATCGGGGGAAAGGCTCCTTCCTCAGGGGGGCTGTGGGGGTCCCGTGATGCTGCTGGCTCCTCCTGTCCGCTGCCTGCACCCTGCCTGTCTGGGGCTGGTGTGGGGCAGCCGCATGGCGGTGGGTGCCGGACCCAGGGAATGGCCGGGCCGGTGGCTCTGTCCAAACAGCTGCATTTCTGATTAACCACAGAACAAAGCGAAGGGAAAGTGCAGGTGTCCCCTGGGGCGGGTCATGGCTGCACCCGGCCCCGGCCTTCCGGACGTAGCTCGTCCCCGTGCTGTGGGCTGTCGGTGGCTGGGCACGGGATGCGCCGCCAGGGAGGCGTCCCACGGGGCTCTGCCGCGTCCTGAGAGCACTGCCCTTTGTCACTGCAGACCTGTGTGACCACGCGCTCCACATCCCGCACGACGAGCTGTGACGCAGATGGCCCTGGCTGCCTCCGGGGGACGGTGCCGACCCGCCCCGGCGGCCTCGTGGGACCAGGATGGCGCCGAGCTCCGTCCGCACATCCCCTACCTCTTGGTTCAGCTCGTCCCCGCTGCCCCCGTCCGGACGGGCAGACGTGCGGGGGAGGACCGCGGCTCTGATGCCACCTCACCCAGTCTGGTGCTCTTGTCCTATTTATTCGCTGTCCGTCCGCTGCAGCCGTGGTGCCGGGGGCACCAGGACACCGGCCTTGATCCGCAAGGGGCTGCGTCCTCGCTCCTGCTGGGATGTTTCAGCAGGCAGGCTGCCAGCCAGGGACCTTCCTCCGCTGCCGCTGGGGGACGTGGTGGGGGCCACTGGGGCAGGGTGGTCGGGTATCCGGGGCCGGGCTTGGGCACCCCCCTCCCTGCTGCAGGCAATAAAGGGGCCGGACAGCAGCTGTGCTGCGGCCCAGCCGAGGGCAGGTCTCGCTCCTGTGCGTGTGGGGCGCGGGGAAGGGGGTGTTCGGGACCCCAGGCAGGGCTGAGACGGCCGCCCCGTGCCCCTGCGGTGGCTCTGGTGACTCGTTCTCCATCGTGTCCAGCGTCCACCCGCCGCAGCTCGGCCTTGGGGCCGGGATATCCCCTGGCAGCCACGACGCCGTGTCACCCGGCCCGGCAGACCTGCCGCCGTGGGGGTCCCGTCCCCGTCCCCCCGTGTGCTGCCTGTCCCGTGTGCCGGAGCCGCTGCTCGTCCCCTGGCGCGGCTGCCCCGGGGCCACCGGGGCAATGTCCTGGGGTCAGCGGGGACGGTCACCCGCGGCTGGGCCCCGCCCCCTGTCCCAGGCCCCTGATGTCACTGTGGAGCCAGGGCAATGTCACACTGCGGCCTCGAGCCCCTGTGGCTGAGTGTGGGATGATGTCATGGGCACCAGTGACCTCATAGTACATGGCCAAGTGCGTGGTGACGTCACAGGGCTGCCCTACGCCACAGCAGAGCGACGACAAAGCACAGAGGCACTCGGGCGGATGACACAGTGGCATGACGTCACGCAAGGCGCACGGTGACGTCACGGGAGGGGGCGGGGCGTCGCCTCACCCCACCCTGGGCCGCGATCAGGCGAACGCGGCGGCCACCTATAGCCCAGCCCCCCCTTCCCCGCCGCCTCATTTGCCTACTCCCGCCCCGCGGCGCGCGGAGCGGCCAATGGCGAGCGGCTCGGCCTCGGGGGGGCGGGCAGGGGCGGGGCTATGCTAATAACCAGCGCGGCGCCGCGCCCCGCCCCGCCCGCCGAGGACCCCCGGCCGCCGCCGCCGCCGCCGCCGCTCGCTCCGGCCCCGCTCCCGCCCGGCCCCGGCCCCGGCCCCGCTCCCGCTCCCGCCTGGCCCCGCTCCGCCCCGGCCCCGGTGCCGCCATGACGCTCCTCGCCGCCGGTAGCCGGGCGGCCGCGCGCCTCCGCGGGCCCAAGGTGAGCGCGCCCGCCCCGGCTCCGCCGCGCCTTAAAGGGGCGACGCCTCGGGGGGGTCAGTTCTTAAAGGGGCGACGCGGGTGGAGGGGATGCTGCCTTAAAGGGGCGGCGCGGGGGGGTCCGGAGGGGGGGGGGGGACGCGGGGCGCGGGGCCGCGCGCCGCAACGGCAGCACGTGGTGGGCGCGGGCACCGGCGCCGCCTCCGCCGGGATCGCCCGTAACGAGCGGCGGGGCGGGGTGCGCCCCCCGCCGCTGCCCGCTCGGAGCCGGAGCCGTTGGGAGGCCGGGCTGCTCCGTGCCCGACCTGCGCCTCGGCGGGTGCTGCCGCGGCCGCTGCCCCCACCTGGGGGTGCCTGCCCTGTTGCAGCCCCCCACGGTGGGGGGCTCCGTGCCCCCTCCCCCGCTGTGGGGCTGTGTTGCAGTGCCGGAGCCGGGGGGGCCCAGGCCAGCCCCGGCGGCACCGGTAGTGAGGGGATGGGGGTGGGGGTCCCCCTCCGTCACCACACACTCCCCCCCGCGCCGCCCGACCTTCCCCAGCGGCCTGGTGCTGCAGAGGGCAGCCGGGTCACGGCGGGGGGTCCCCCAGCCCCGGGGCTCTGCTGGGGGGTCCGGGGGGCCCCGGGGGGCCTGATCACCGGAGCAGGGCTGGGGCGGTCCCGGCCCCCCCCCCGGCCCATTTGCCTTGGCCGCGACCCCAGCGTTTCGTAACGGCCGCTGCGGCGTCACTATCGACCGGGCGTTATTTTGGGAGCCGGGGCCCGGCCCGGTGTGTTGTGGTGCCCCACTTGGCCCCACTCGCCCGGGGGGGGGCCGCTGCCCCTGCAGCCAGGGCCACCCCGCCGGCTTGTGCCCTAATCCGGCCCCGGCGTCCTGCCGCTACCCTCCTCCTCCTCCTCCCACGGCCTGAACTAATGCACTGCGGGTGCTGCTCCGCTGCCCCTCAGCCGGCGCTGCCTGGGGGCTCCCGCACCCCCAGACCACGGCAGGGGGGCCCAGGAGAGTCCCACAGCGGCTGGGTCTGTCCCAGCCCCATCAGCCGGCGCTCGGTGTCACCGCCAACGTGTGTGACCTTGAGCCAGCGGCGTCTCCGTGACAGCCTGGCCCAGCTGGGACGACCGCTGCGGCCGCCCGGTGAGATGGGGTGCGGCAGGGGCACCGTGGTGGCAGCCGCGGCTGCCTTGACCTTGGGTTCCCGCTGCTGCCTGCGTTGTTCCAGCCGGCATTTTCCCTTCCCGGGTGCCACTTGTTGCAGAGGGACACGGCACCGTTGCCCGGAGCGGGCAGCCAGCTCCAGCCATGGTCAGGGTGTTGGGGTGCCCCCGGATGGGCTTGGGTCTCATGGGGCGCTGGGGCAGTCACGCGCGGGGCTGGGCGCTCGCTGTAGTGCTGCCCCCCCCGCCAATCCCCCCCGGCAGCCAGTGGAAAAAGCGAGTCATGTTCTGCCTGTGCCAGAGGCGCTGCCGCAGCTCCGTGCTGGGGGGTGGCCCCAGCCCCCGGGGTCTCTGCCGAGGGAAGGCACAGGATGCTGGGTGTGGATGCGGCCTCCCGGCGCAGTGGTAGCCCCGTCACTGGGCAGGCGTCTCCCGGCCCCCTCTGCCCCCCCCCGCCACCCTCCCGGCTGTTTGTGAGTGGGCGTGGGCGAGCCCCGTGTCCCCGCCGTGACCAGGACGAGGGGCGCTGCCAGGCCTGGGCTTCCCAGCAGCATCGGGGTGTTCCCGCCGGCCGGAGTCCCCGTGGCTGTCACGCGTGGGCAAGGAGCAGCGATCGGTTTCCCCAGCGCCTGCCAAACCCCAGTGCAGGAAAACCACAGCAGCGCTGGCCTGGCAGGGCTCTGCCGGCGGCACCAGCTCGCTCGTGCCGGCTGCTTCCGTGCTCTGCAGAGCAGGAAATGAAATGTGGCTGCGTTTGCTTGGTGCAGCGCTCGGCTCCGCAGCGGGTCTGGGTCTGGCCGCGGTCAGCGTCGTGCGTGATGTGAATGAGCGCGATGCAGCTCTGAGGGGCCCTGCGCCGCCCGGCCCGGCTGAACCTGCCTGGCTCTGATCTCTGGCGTGCGTGGGTGAGGGAAGCTGCTGCGGCTGCTGGGCGCAGCGTCCTTGTGAGACGGGATCTCGCCGGAGTCACGGGGCGGCTCCTGCTGCAGGAGCTGTGCTGTGCTCTGGGGGGGCCAGGGGTGCTCCGAGGGGCTGTGCCGTGTGCCGGGGCCCGGGGATGCTCTGGGGGGCTGTGCCATGCTCCGGGGGCCAGGATGTGCCCCAGGGCTGGGGGCCGCTCGAGTGGCTACACCCCCTGAAATGGGGCAGCCGGGGTGCGTGGCTGGGCTCTCCCCGGGTAACACCGAGTCCCTGCGTCCGCTCTTCCACAGAACGCACCGTGCGTCCTCTTCGCCGCCCGTCATGCCAGCGCCGCCACGGTAAGAGGAGCCCCCGCTGCTGTCGCCCCTCTCTGGTGCCGGTGGGGGAGCACGTGCTCGGCCCCCCTGCGTCTGCCAGGGCTCACGGCCCCCTCCCCTCTTCCCAGAACCTGAAAGACGTCCTTGCCAGCATGATCCCCAAGGAGCAGGCGAAAATAAAGAGCTTCAGGCAGCAGCATGGCAACACGGCCATCGGGCAGATCACGGTGGACATGGTGAGTGGGGGGATGCCGTGGCCACGCCGGGGCGGCCGAGCTTTGCTGCAGCCAGTAACCGCCTCCTTCCGCCCTTCTCCAGGTGTACGGCGGGATGAGGGGCATGAAAGGGCTGGTATATGAGACCTCCGTGCTGGATCCTGATGAGGTAGGGCCTGATCCTGCCCTGCTCGGGGACCCGCCTCACGTGGGCGATGCCGCAGTGGCTGACGCTTGTGCCGGGCTCTTTAGGGCATCCGCTTCCGTGGGTACAGCATCCCCGAGTGCCAGAAGCTGCTGCCCAAAGCTGCAGGGGGAGATGAGCCGCTGCCTGAGGGGCTCTTCTGGCTGCTGGTGACAGGAGAGGTGCCCACCCAGGAGCAGGTAACAGGCGGGGGGGGCCTGCCGGGGGGTGCTGCTGGCCCCCTGCCCCACGGCTCAGCTCCCCGTGCCCCCCCCGTAGGTGAGCTGGCTGTCCCGCGAGTGGGCCCGGCGCGCCGCCCTGCCCTCCCACGTGGTGACCATGCTGGACAACTTCCCCACCAACCTGCACCCCATGTCCCAGCTGAGCGCTGCCATCACCGCCCTCAACAGCGAGAGCAAGTTCGCTCGCGCCTACGCCGAGGGCCTCCACCGTGTCAAGTACTGGGAGGTATGGGGGGGCCGGGCGCCCCGGTGTGGTGTGGGGGGACTCATCCGCCCCAATTCTGACCTTGGGCCGGGGTGTGGGCACAGGTTTGGGTGCGGGGGGTCGGGGACTTGTGTCCCCCAGGGAGGGCAGCTGCCCCGTCTTACCCTGCCTGTCCCAGTTTGTCTATGAGGACGCCATGGACCTGATCGCCAAGCTGCCTTGCGTCGCCGCAAAGATCTACCGCAACCTGTACCGCGAGGGCAGCAGCATCGGGGCCATCGACCCCAACCTCGACTGGTCCCACAACTTCACCAACATGCTGGGCTACACCGACCCCCAGTTCATCGAGCTGATGCGGCTCTACCTCACCATCCACAGGTACGGGGCCGGGAGGAGCAGCTGGCACCGGAGCAGGCGGGGACTCGGCCCTGCTCCCAGCCCCGGGGCCAGGGATGGGGCAGGGTCCTGGGATGTGCCCGGGCTGCTCCGAGGGCGGCACCGGGCACAGGGCGCGGGGCCACAGGCAGCCCCGGGGCAGGGCTGGACCAGGCTGGGAACATCGTGGCCCCCCCAAAATGGCACGGGGGTGTCCCCGGGGCTGCGGGGGCTGAGGTGGGGATGAGGGAGACCTGACGCGCCCCCTCGCCCCTGCAGCGACCACGAGGGGGGAAACGTGAGCGCCCACACCAGCCACCTGGTCGGCAGCGCCCTCTCCGACCCGTACCTCGCCTTCGCCGCCGCCATGAACGGGCTGGCCGGGCCCCTGCACGGCCTCGCCAACCAGGTGGGCACCTCTGCGCGTCCGTCTGTCCATCTGTCTGTCCGTCTGTACACCACTGTTCTCACCCCCTCCTCCACTCGCCGCGCCCGCAGGAGGTGCTGCTCTGGCTGACCAACCTGCAGAAGGAGCTGGGCCAGGAGGTGTCGGACGAGAAGCTGCGGGATTTCATCTGGAACACGCTCAACTCGGGCAGGGTGAGTCCGGCCCCGCCCGGGGCGGGAGACTGGGGCCGTGCCGGGGCCGGGCTCTGACCCCCCCCGTCCTTGCAGGTGGTGCCGGGGTACGGGCACGCGGTGCTGCGGAAGACGGACCCCCGCTACACCTGCCAGCGGGAGTTCGCCCTCAAGCACCTGCCCAAGGACCCCATGTTCAAGCTGGTGGCCCAGCTCTACAAGATCGTCCCCAACGTGCTGCTGGAGCAGGGCAAGGCCAAGAACCCCTGGCCCAACGTGGATGCCCACAGCGGGGTGCTGCTGCAGGTGAGCCCGGGGGTCCTGGCCCTGCCCCAGAACTGCTCCCCGGGGGGGGGCGGAGGGCTCCCGGCTGCCCCCTCGCCCCTTCCCGCGGGGCTGCCCTGCCCTAACACCCCTCTCCCCCCACAGTATTATGGGATGAAGGAGATGAACTACTACACGGTGCTCTTTGGGGTCTCCCGGGCCCTGGGCGTCCTCTCGCAGCTCATCTGGAGCCGGGCGCTGGGCTTCCCCCTGGAGAGACCCAAGTCCATGAGCACGCAGGGCCTCATGCAGCTCGTGGGCTACAAATCTGGGTAAAGAAGGGACGGGGACAGGGCTGCGGCTCGCTGCTCCCCAGGGAACGCTGCGCTGCTGCGCTGGGCCCCGGACGGACTCGGCACTGAACCCCCCTCTGGCACGGGCCGTGGGTCTCCTGTGGTGCGAGCGGAGCCCCCTCCCCGCCGCTCCTCTCCCCTCCCTGCTGCCCTGGGAGGGGGCAGAGGCAGCTCCGGGCCCACCCTGCCCCATGCCCCCTGCCCCATGCCCCCTGCCCAGGCTGTCCCCACCCCGGAGCCCCCTCCCCAGCTCTGCCCCAGCAAGGCGGGGGGCTCCTGCGCCCCCACCCCACCCCAGCAGCATCACGCACACTGGGAGCCCCTGGGCTCCCCCGCTGCTGGGCCGGGGGGGTGGCACCGGCGAGGCTGTGGGGGCACGCACTGCCCCCCCCCACCGCAGCCATCCCCCCGAGAGGGGTTCAGTCCAGACTCGTGTCCAGGCCCCCCCCCCACCCACGGGGCAGCAGGTGAAGAATGAATGTCTCATCCCCCCCGCCCCAAGCAGGGACTCGATACACTCCTCCCCGGCCCGTGCCCCCGTGTTTGTGTGACCCCCCCCGTGTCCGATGCCCCCGGCAGCAGGAGCTGGGCCCCCCCCAGGCCAGCCCCGGCCCCCCGCAGGTATCAGGCACTTCTGTACAAACAACAACAAAATGCAAAATAAATGTTTTTATTAACAAACCCGGAGCCTGCCTCCCTCCCTCCAGGCACAGGGTCCCAGGGGCAGGACCCCAGCCCCACAGCTCTGCTTTGCTCCTCTAGGATTTAAGGAGGGGGGTCATGGGCTAGTGCCCCCCACCCCAGGGGAGCTGCCCCGAGGCCCCACTGGGGCCGGCACGGTGGCACGTGGCCCCTCGGGACCTTGGCAAGCCGGCAGCGCTGGGCTCAGGGGTGTCTGCAGGTACCAGCCTGGTCTGGGGTGGGGGTATCTCACCATGTAGCCCCACCCCCCTGCCCACTCCCCTCTCTTGTGGCTGCCAAATGAGGACCAGGAGGCTGCTCACCCTTGGAAAATGCTCTTTATTGGCCTGTAAAAGTCCCTTCTTGGGCAGCAAGGCCACGGTGCCCTCAGTGACGGACCGGACTGGGCATCTTGGCCTGGTGGGGCTGGAGGCTCCCACGTCCCCCCCCACCAAACGTAAGGAAAGGTGAGCTGGAACGTGGCGGGGTCACGGGCCGGGGCCGTCCTGGTCCCTGCGGTGCCGGCGCCTTGGCCTGCGGCGGGCGCTGGGGCTGCGAGGGGCTGGGGGTGGCAGGGGGATGGGGGGGGTGGGGGGGTGGGCAGCACCAGCCGCCCCATCCCCCGCCCTGTGCGTGTGACTTGTGCAAACTGTGCGACGTCAGCTCTGGCAGCGGAGCGGGCGATGCCAGGGCTCGGCTGGGCGCCGGTGCCCGGCCGCGGTGGCAGCAGGCCAGGCGCCGGGTGGCAGCTCCGCCCCCGCCAGGGTTTCCTCTCTGTGCGATCTCCTTCCCTTTTGTTCCTGGAAGAGCCGGAACCCCGACCTTCCCCGGCTGCTCGCTGCCTTTCCCACCCCTCACATTCCCCAGCAGGCTCTGGCCGGGCTCCCCTCGGCAGCGAACACCCACCTTCCTCCCGCTCTCCCGGAGCGAGGCGGCAGGGCCTGGGTACAGCCAGTGCAGGAGCTGCTCCGCCACTGGGACCCTCCAGCCTTGTAGAGGAGTTAAAAAGGAACAAAAGGGGAGGTTGCAGGGCAGGGAAAGAGCTCCCAAGAACTAAAACAAAACTTAAAACCAAAAATCAGCTACAAAACCAGGGAGTCCAGCGCTGGGACGCGGCTCCCACGGCGTTGCGGTGGGGCTGGGGGCCCACGGCAGCCTCCGCGGTTGCAGGAGCATCGCCTCTCGCCCCTGGGGCCGGGAGGGAAGTTGAGGCAATGGCAGCAGGGATGCACTCAAATAAATATTTAGGAGGGTGGGCGCAGGGCAGGCGGGCCCGGGGCCCTGGCACAGTCCGTGGTGGCTGGGCCACCCTCACGTCTGGTGGACCTCGTGGAACATGAGCTCCCGGGGGATGCGGGTCTCGGGACCGAAGTTCTTGGCTGCCCGGCGCTCGAAGGCTGCCACCATCTGCTTGACCACCTCGTCGAAGAAGACAGTGGCCAGCTGGGAGTGCAGCAGGGAGCGAAACTCGAAGGAGATCTGGGGAGGAGAGCAGGCAACGTGAGTCCCTGGCGAGGATGGTGGCGGGCAGGTCTCCACAGCAGGAATCCTTTCCCTGTCCTCCCTGGGGACTCTGTGCCTGGGGCCCGACTGGAGCAGGGTCTTACCGAGAAATCCACGGTGCTGGTGCGGGGGTAGCCAGGGATGCCGGGGCTGAAGCGCCAGTTTGTCTCCAGGTGGTTGAAGAGGCGCCCGTCCGTGCAGACGGCCTGGGGAGGGGGAGCAGCCGGTTGGGGGGGGCCCGAGGAGCCAGCCAGGGCCGGGCCAGCCGCCCACCGCGCTGGGGCTGCACTCACCTTGACGAGGTGGGGGCGGACGAGGGTGACGATGGAGGTGTAGCGCTCCACCACGGGCGGGAAGCCCACCTCCAGCTGGGCCTTAACATGGCCTGTCCGCTTGGAGACCACCACCGACTTCTTGCACCAGGGCACGAAGTTCTTGTAGTCCTCCACGTTGGAGACCACGTCGTACATCTCCTGCATGGAGTACCTGGGGGCAGAGCGGGCGTTGCAGCTGGGGCCGCGGGGCTCTCGCCGGCCGGCCGGGAAGCCGCCGCACCTACCCGATGATGCGCCGCTCCGAGTACTCCTTCCGCTTGTTGGTGAGGTTGAGGAAGGACCGGCTGGGCTGGGTCCGGGGCTCCCACTCGGTGCCGCTCGCTGGCCGGCCGAACCGGCTGAGCCGGAGGCCACACAGGGCAGCGTGCCTGGGCGGGAGGCGGGCGTTAGCGGGTGAACCGGGACTGTGCCGGGCAGCGGAGCCGGCAGCGAGCCGCTGGGCTGAGTGGGGCAGCCCCCCTCGCCCACGACAGCCGCGATGTTGGGCCCCCTCCGGCCCTGCCCACGGCCTTCCTGGGATGGGAATCGGCCCTGGGATGTGGCATGGTGGGGGTCAGGGACGAAGCGGGTGCGCAAGGTCGGCCCCCGCCCTCCTGCCCTGGGCCACAGGCCGGTGGGGAGATGCTGGGGAATTCCGAGTGCAGCGTCCCAGGGCTGTTGCCAGCGCTGCTGTTGTGCAAGAGGAGGAAGGCCAGGGAAACCTGACCTTGGGGACACCTAATCCGGACCGGCAGAGCAGGGACAACTGCCCATTACACCCCCATTGCCCCTCCCCAGCTCTACCCCAGCGCCATGCCAGGGTCCAGTGGAAGCACAGAGCCCTGCTCAGACCAGACCATCTCCCCCCTTCGTGTCCCACCCCGGCCCTGTCTCATCCCTCAGCTGCAGCACGGATTGTGCTGTTGCCGCCAGCGGGAAGGGACAACACTCAACACCTCCTCGAGGAGAGGCCGAGCCCCAGAGGCACAGCAGGGTCCCAGGTAGCGTGTCACCCAGCCCTGGTCCTCCCGTTGGCTCCTTTGGCTTTGTTCCGCCTGGCCAAGCCCTGGCAGCCGGTGTCAGCCGAGCACCGGGAAGGCGGTGGCTTGAGCATCGTGGTGGCAGGCAGTAACCCTGCCACGCCGGGGCCGGCGGGGCTCTGGGTTAGGGCTGGCCCCACCGGGCTCCCTCCGTGACAGCTGTAACTGGCAGCGCTCGGTGTCCGTGGGACAGCGCGGGTATTTTTAGATGTGCCTGCACGCAGGTCACAGCGGCTCTCCTCCAGGACTGGTGGCTGAGGGAGAAAGCTCCCGCTTCTCCCAGGAGCCACGGGACGTCCCTGCGCCAAGAGGAGTCACCTGGGGTGCTTGGCAGCCCCTGAGCTCCCAGAATAGCCGGTGGCGCAGGGCACAGGCTGGCATGGTCGAGCTGTGTGAGTCCCGGCTGTGGGGGTCAGGGGTCCCTGGGAGGGCTGGGACCCTCGAGATGATCACTCCCCTCCTCGCTCCCACCACAGCTCTGCCTGGCAGCGGTCGGTGCCGCACACGCACCGTAACGGGGCCCAGCAGAGCCGGCTCCTAAACCAGCGCTGTGGCACGCCGCCGCGGCCGCTCTCACGCCGCTGACCCGGCCTGCGGCGAGGCTGGCTGCCCAGGGCTCGCGAGAGCCGCCCTGGCCCCGAGCGCCTGGTGCTGGCCCCGAGCTGGCGAGAGCCACGGCGGTGCTGGCAGCGCGGCCGGCGGCTCTGCCCACGCCCAGCGCAGCCGGGCGCAGAGGTCAGCGCCGGCGGGGGCACAGCGGGGTGGCCTGAGGTCTCCTGGGCTCTCCGCTCGCCCGAGCAAACTGTGACGCCGGCGCCCGGCCCGCCGATGTCACTGACGTCGCTCCTGACCCAAGAAGAAGGTGTTGGCACCTGCCTGGCCCTGGCGCCCGGTCCCGGGACACGGCCCTGCTCCGGGACGGGGTCCCTGCCGTCCCCCGCGGCCCCTCTCGGGGGTGACACTCGCCCCACGCACAGTTTGCCCCAAGGTCAGGCCCCCGCCGAGGCCCCGGGCTCCCCCGCAGGCAGCCAGTCCCGCCTTTGCTGGTGACCCCGGAGCCAGGGGCGCTGTCGGCGCCGCAAACAACCCGCCCTGCGCTCACTGGCCCCCCCCCCGGGACCCCTTACCCACCCCTGCCGGGATTCCCTCCGTGTCCCCTAAGTCCCCTCGGGGCAGCCCCCAGGACGGCGGGCCGCCCCCCCGCGGGGGTCTTCCCCAGGCCTGCCCGGCGCCCCCGGCCCCGATCGCCCCCCCCCGGGCCCGGCCCGTGCGGGCGGACGCCCCGTCCCTGCCCCGCAACCCCGGCCGGTGCCCCGGGGCCCTGTATGACCTCCAGCCCCCCCGGGCTACCGGCTTCGGCCCGACTACTGGCTTCGGCCCCGCTCCGCCCCGGGCCCTCCGCCCCCCGCCCGGGCCCCGCCCGGTGCCGCCCCGTCGGGGCGCGGGCGCTCACCTGCCCGGCGGGACCGCCGCTGCCCGCAGCCGCTGCCGCGCCCCGAGCTGGAGGGCGCCGCGGAGCCGCCGGGCCGCCATGACCGGGGCCGGGACGCGGCTCCGCTACCCTCGCACCGGCGCCGCCGCCGTGACCTCTCACCCCGCCCGCGACGTCACCGCGTCGCCATAGAGCCGGCTCGCGTCACGGCCAGGGGGCGGGGCGGGGCAACGCCTTCCGCGCGGGGCACGACGGGAGCTGTAGTCTGGGCCGCGCGGAGCACGACGGGAATTGTAGTCCCGGCCCGGGGCTCCCCGCGTTCCCCCGCCCGAGGGCCGGGCCCCGGCGGGGCACACCGGCCCCGGGGGCGCACACCGGCCCCGCCGGCACACCGCCCTGCGGCCCCGCTGGCCACCCGCCCCTCCAAGCAGTGCCCGCTGCTGCGGCTCCCCTCTCCGGGGCAGAAGGGGCAGCAGCTGCGCGTGGGCTCCGTCACTTCACCTCGGTTTCCCGGTTGGGTGCCCGCCGGAGACCCGCAGCTCCAAACACACGACAAAATAGCCCCAGCAGCGCCGTCCCCAGCGCCCCGCTTTGCCGAACGCGGCTCGGCCGGGCCGGAGCGCTGCTGCCACGCCGGCCATGCGACCTGGTGGCGTCGGTATTTCGAGGCACAGGGAGCAGCAGGAGCCACGCCGTCGCCTTCCCCTGCTCTGGGCACAGCAGAGGCAGCAGCAAACCTCCGTACCTGCCGGAACTGCGCAGCCCAGCCCAGCGTTAAATCAAGGAGCCCTTGATTTAACGCTATTCCCAGGCAGGGGATGGATGTGGGCCGTCCAGGGAACGCTCCCAGCCTGCCTGCTGGCAGCGGGCTCTGGGAGGGACTGGGGAGGCCAGAGACAACTGGGGAGTGGGTAAAGTGACCCCAGCAAGTGGAAAGTGCTTTAGTGCATCCCAGGCGTTTGCGAGGGCAGGCGTGGACTTGGCAGCAGCGGGGACGCCGGCGGCGGGGCCGGGTGAGCGGGCGGCGGGGCAGCGAGCGGGCAGGGCTGCCCCTTGCCCCGACACCGAGCTGCCCCGCCAGTCCCGAGCTTCAGCACGGCTCGGCCACCGGCACGGCAGAGAGGAGGCGTTGTGGGGCAATGCCTGCACCATTGGTGCCGTCGATACCCTGGTACCGGCTACAGCCGCCCCGGGGCGATGGTCCCAGCCGGTGAGAGCCCGCAGACGGGGCAGAGGTGGCACGGCTCCTCGGCAGTGGCTTGACCCCAAGCCCGGGTGGCGCGACGGGCTGCTTGCCTGCTGCCCCTACCTGGAGGCCGCGGGCTGGATCTTGGCCGGGGTCCCTGGGGAAGCTGCTGCTGGGGGCGGCCCGGCGGGGAGGGGGAGACCTGGGGCTCCCCCGGGCCCGGGCCGGGGGCTCCCGCGGGGGGCCCGGCTGCCCTCCCTGAGAACGAGGGGCCCGGGGCCGCCCTCACGCAGACCCCGCAGCGGGTCCCGGTGGCCCGGCCCCCCCCCCTCCGCGGGCCCCGGCGATGGCGGCCGGCGGCGGCGCTGCGGCCCGGCGGCGGCGGCCGCTCCCCGGGCGGTGGGCGGGCCCATCCGCTCCCCGCCCCGCCAGCCGCCCGAGCGGAGCCGCCGCGGCCGGAGCCCGATGCCGGGAGCTGGGCGCTGAGGGCGGCCCCGAGATGGGGATTCTCAGCATCACGGACCAGGTACCGCCGCCGCGGCCGCCCGCCGCCCCCGCGCCGCGCCCGGCCGCGCCGCCACGCCAGCCCGGGGATGCGCGGCCTAGTGCGCGCCGCCGCCCGGCCGCCCGCCCGCCACCGGGCCCGGCCCGGCCGCCGCCCCAGGCCGCGGCCCCCGGCCCGCCGCCACCTGCCGCTGGGGCCCGCCGGGCCTCCCGCACCGCCCCGCCGCAGCCCCGGCCCGCCGTGGAGCTCGCCCGCCGCGCTCCGCTCCGCTCCGCCCCGCTCCCCCCGCGGCCGCCGGGAGCCGGGCTCGGCAGCCGGGCCCAGCGGGGGCGGGACCCCCGGCGGGTGAGGGCAGGGCCCCGGGACGGGACCCCCCGGCCCGCGGAGGGCAGGACCCCCTGCTCCGGCGAGCGCGGGTCCCCGGGAGGGACCTGTCGCCCCGGGACCCCTGCCCCGGCGGCGGTGGGACCCCTGGGACAGGGCCCCGTCCCGTCCCAGGGTCTCTGCGCCTCCCGCTGCCGCCCCCGTCGCGTCCCCATCGGGTTCTGGGGGCTCCCCACTGGGCTTCGGGGACGCCCCTGGGGTGCAGGGTGTCCCCACTGGGTTTTGGGGGTGTCCCCATCGGGTTTTGGGGACCCAGCCCAGGGGTGCTGGGTGCCCCTACTAGGCTTTGGGGTGTCCCATCGGGTTTTGGGGACCCACCCCGGGAGTGCAGGGTGTCCCTGCTGGGCTTTGGGGTGTCCCCATCGGGTTTTGGGGGGCCCCCCCTGGGGCACAGCGTGTCTCCCGCACCGGGGTTCGAGGCAGCCCCCACCCTGGTGCCGCTGGCACGGGGTCTCGCCTGGGACCCCCCGACCCTGGGCAGCCCCGTCGTTGCCTTCCCCCGGCCAGGAGCTTCTCCTGCGCTCGGATGCTGCTGCTCTGGGCCCCGCTCCCTTGGGTGGGTGGGTGGGTGTCTGTACCCCATCACCAGAGCAGTGATGCCCAGCGCCGCCTTGGCTTGGACGTCCGCTCTTCCCCGTGCGTTTTACATAAACCGCCTTTATCCACCTCGATTTTGGAGCTCGGGGCTGTCGGCCCCTCAAAACCAAATATTTATGCCTGCCTCTCATCCCCCGCTCCTGCGGTATCGTTAATATAGCAAGTGTTTAAAGCCTGGCAGGGTGGATGAAGGAGGGGAGGGGTGAGGACGAGGGATTGATCTGTGATTTAAATAGAACTTTTTTTTTTTGGTAACCAAAACATTTAGCTTTCCCTGTGAATGGTGGGTGGGTGTGTCAGACCCAGCACTGCTGCAAACCGCGCGCCACTGAAGACTGCTCAGGGCATAATTATCATCTGCGATTCTTTCCCTTTTTTTTTTTTTTTTTTTAAAACCTTTTTTTTTTTTAATGTCTAACGAGTGATGCTGAGTCTGCTGCATTCCAGGGGAATGACTCACACGTTCCCTCTGACCCGGGATGTGTTCCCCGTGTTTAACTGCTTTTACTTTGATGGTGGGGTGAGCAGATGAGCGTGAGGTTGGCTGGGCAGTAGGGTCGAGAAGGGATTGCCTCGGAAACGAAGCTCTGTTGTTCCTCTGAGAGGTCAAGATAAGCGGGGCTCACCAGTTTTGGCTGTTAGATCCAGCCTTAGGCGTGTGGGCAGAGCTGGAGCGGGTCTGCCAGGGCTGCTGCGGCTCGCTCGGGGTTGCAGCACCCTGGACTTGCCGTGCATAAAGCAGCAGAAGCTCGGGCAGACGGAGCAGGGAGGCATTGGGTTTGGCAGCGATCATGGGGTGCTAAGCGCCGAATGGATCTAGAGCACTGCGGCTTCTGCCCCGAAGGACCTGCTGCATGAAAATGGTGTTTTTAGGCCTGTGAAACAAGAAATGGGGTGCAGGGTTCTTGGGCGATGCCCGGAGCTTGGGCAGCACCTAACCCACCGACCTGCCCCGCTGCACGAGCGGCTCTGGCAGCTCAGGCTGTCAGTCCTGCAGCCCACGGCACCGGCTGGCTCTGTGACTGGGGCTAGGGCTCTGCTCCTGGCTTTTACGGAGGTCTGCTAGGTAACTTCTTTGAGATGTGGGCAGCAGGGAACAGGAGGAGCTCGAGGCTGGGCTTCGCCAGGCTGGGCTTTGCCAGGCTCTTTGTGCCATTGGAGCCAGCATAGGTTGTAGGTGTTTCTCGAAAGATAGGAGAGCAGCAGTAGGTACACATCCTTCTGCTCCTGCAGAAGAGCATGAGGCGTCACCTAGTTGTGCCTTGGGAAACCTGATTCACTGTTTGCAAAGATCTGTCTCGTACCAGGCGAGCTCAGCCAGCTTGGAGGGAAGATTTTCTGGCTGTGGCTAAAGCTTTGGATAGTGGGAGCTGGACCTGCCTTCCCATGCTCAGGTGCTGCACGTGGAGAGATAAGCCTCGCCACGGGCACGCTGCTGGGAGGCTCTGCAGGTGGGCTGCTGGGGCCATGATCAGCGCTGTGCCTTGGACCTGGGAAGCAGGGAGGCTTTTCCAATGATTCCTTGGTCTGCTCACAAACAAACAACCAAGAAAATTACCTTTGCTGGCTTGAAAATTGGTCCCTGGTGCTGGCCGAGCCACAGACGCGAGGACGCTGTTGGGTGCTGCCGGTGGACTGGCTCTGGCAGCAGCAGATGTGGGGGGCTGGTTTGTGGAGTGGGGTCCTGGGTAAATCAGGGTGGTGCGAGTCTCTGGCATGCCGTGACGTTGCTGGTTCTCCTCCCTCTCGCGTCCTCGAAGTGGTGCCACCTTCATGACTTGCTTCTCTTTCTTTGTAGCCTCCTCTGGTCCAAGCCATCTTCAACCGCGATATAGAGGAGGTGCGGTCGTTGCTGAATCAGAAGGAGAACATTAATGTATTGGTGAGTGCTGCCTGGCCATACTCGCTGCCCTTCCTTCACCCAGCTCTCCCCAGTTTCCTTCCCTGCAATGCAGTTCTTTAGCAGAGGGGAGGGCAGAAGCTCAGCGGTGAGAAGTGGGTGCCATCAAGGCGGGGGGCTCTTTTTTGGCAAGGGTGGTCAGAGCCGGGGTTTTGAAACAAAGACTTCTGGATTCCGCTCCCGGCTTGGCCACCATTTGCTGCTCAGCTTTGTCCCATTGCCTCGATCTTGCCATCTGTAGAATGGGGCGCGCGGAAGACCAGGGCTCCTGCCCCTCCCCAGGAGATGGCGAGAGCTTCCTAAAGCTCTCGGCCCTGCAGAGCATTGCTGAGAGGCTGTGGGGTGTGTGGGAGGGCTTTCCTCAGAGGCTCGGCTTTGCTGCCATGCGAGTTTACCTTTTTCTTCTTTGGGATGGCGACCGAAAATAGTTTGGTGTGAACGCAGCAGGTCTGCCTTGTGATAAGGTTGTTCCCCGGGGGGAGGGAGGATTTGAGCTGCTCAGCAAAGCCAAGTTCACCTCACAAGTGTTAGGAAGGGTTTCCCCTACGCTCATTTTAAGCCTGATGGCAGCGGGTGGTTCTGATGCTCGTTCCAGAGCGGGCAGGGAGGCTGGGGAGGCGGTCGCCCGTTGGACACATCCCTCCGGGTCCTGCGAGTGGCCAGGCTGGCTCCTGGGGGAGCAGCCCTTGGTAGCCCCAGTCTGGTGGTGACAAGCATGGTTTGTCCTCACGTGGAGCGTGGGGACCAGGCTCCGGCGAGGGAAGGGGTGAAACCTGCCGTTGAGCGTTCCCATCTGCCTTGTCAGCATGCCTTCCCCTTGATCTGGTTTATGAGCTTCCCGGTAACAAATCAGTGGCAGATGTGCAGATAAGAAACGCAGCCTGCTGCGACGCAGGCTGGCAGGTTGGCCAGCCCTGACTGCACCGGCCCAGGTCCGCCTGACACGGTGGCACAGTGGGACCGGTGCCGGGTCAGCAGTTACCGCGCTCTCAGCCCAAAAGCTGGGCTAAGTTGTGAGCTCTAGGTAAGAGCAGCCTGTTCTGGTCCACCGTCTCGCTCTCCTCTGAGCTGTGGCGTTAACCGGGGCTCTGGTCTGCGCCGCTCCCAGCTGTGCCGCAGGCAGCTGCCGGGTTTTCAGCACGCTCCTGTTTCGCTGGGTGCTTGGTCAGGGCATTTGCCCGGCCCGACGAGCCAGAGCCGGGGCCGGTGCACACCCGATCCTCACGGTGTTAAACCCTGAGGTCAAGGGCGGCTGCTGCGGACGCTGGCCGGTGTCCCGGGAAGGTGAGGGTGGCCCCGCTCTGGTGCCCATGTGTCAGCAGGACTGACGACTCGATTGTATCTTAGCTTATTACACAGAGATAGCGTGGTTTTTTTTTTTCCATGGCTGGTTCTGTTGGGGACCCGGCAGCTTTTCGTCCTCTCTTGTCAGGAGAGAGGGTTGGGATTGTTTTGCTGAGCTCTCGCGCAGCTGCTGAAGGAATAGAACCACGATTGTTAACACTTAATTTCCTTTTTGTGTGCAGGTTTAGAAATGTTGTTGCTTGTTCAGTGACCTGCCAGCTGGGTTTCACTTTCACATCCTCCTGCCTGGTTGTGCCAGCACAAGTTGTTACCCAAAAAAACCCCAAACGAAACTACCACCATTTTCCAAACAGTTTTTAACCTAATGAAAAGCAATTACATTTTTCCCCCCCCAAACACAAAATCTGGGGCTTGAAACGAGTTGTGCTCATCTGGCTTTCTACTTGTGTGCTCCCTGGCTCTGGTACGTGGCATGTTCACTGAGGAAAGCCTGAACCAAATGCCTGGAGGCAGAGGTTACCCAGGGTCCGGCCCTGAGTAAACAGAAGTGAAAGGTATTTTTTCTTTGGCTAATCCAATCTAAGATCAGAGAAGGGCTTCTGCACCTTCCTGCCCTTCAGCAGCCGGCAGGTCTGAGTCTGGTTTCAGAGATGTCTATAATTCTGAGTGTTTTTTACTGTTGGCTGAGAGGATAAAAGTGCGCAGAATGGGACAGCCTGTGCACTGTCAGAGCGCGGCCAGGCTTTCATCTCGGATGGCAGAGTGCTTTGCAGACGTTCATTAAGTCCAGTAGCGCTGGAGCCAGCTCGGGTGGCTCTCCAGGGAGTCAGTGGCGTTATGAAATGAGCGGCCTGGGCTCTCACAGCCTCCCCATCCTGTGCTGGGGTTATGGCCCAGGTGCCCTCTGCTCTGGTCATCAGCTACACGCCAGCACCCATGGAGCTCCGGAAGGGCTGCGCGCCCCTGCAGCACTGCAGGAAGGTGCTGGGTTTAAGCCCTTTTCTCCCTGTCCCACATCCTGAGATGCTGCCCGAGCTTATGGGGGCGTTGGGGCAGGCTGGAGTGGAGGAGGGATTGTGCTGTGAGAGATCTCCCTGCTCTCAAACCTCACAGACAGTTTTTGTTTCTTACATCCCTGCTCAGGACCAAGAAAGACGAACGCCGCTGCATGCTGCTGCCTACATAGGAGATGTTGCAATCCTTGAGCTCCTAATACTGTCAGGTAAGGGCCAAGGCTCAGGGCACTTGGCTCGAGTGCTGGCGCTGCCTTTAAGGCGTCTTTCTGATCTCTGGCCTTAGGGGTGCAGAGCAATAGTTTTTTGGTCACCCTCCAAGCAACCCTGTGCTTATGCTTAAGCTAGTGGGGCTGCAGCCAGGGGAAGATTAGGAAACGTTGCCATAATCCTAAGAGGTTTGTTCAGACAGAGAAGTGTCTTGGAACTGAAATAGCAGAGGTGGAAACCAAGCCAGGAGGGGGATATGTGCAAGATGTTAGAAGGAGGTACTGGAGGAGGGGATGCGTGCCTTGGAGACACCCTGAACTGCAGTATGCTCAGGGGAGCAGGGTTTCACTTGCTCATGGAGAGGGTTCAGCTAAAAAACAGGATTTTGCTCAGTTTTGGCTTGTGTTCCTCAACGTAGCTGCCCTTCGTTTCCCTCTGGAGACGCTCGGCCCTGTGCTTTGGTCCTGTGCCCGTGCGGCGCGGACAGGGGAGTCTCCTCGTCCGCCCTTCACCAGTGCAGTGCCTCAGGGCACCATGGGCTTCGCAGCTGCTTGCTGGTGCTGTGGGGAGCCCCGAGGCTGGCATGATCCTATGTGACCCTCACAAGGAGTGACCTGGGGGAATCCTTTGCTGAGGGCTTGTTAAACAGGATTGGGGATGTTCAACTCCATCTGCAGAGCATGGGATGCCCTTACGTGCCCCTTGCTGATGTTTTTCATGCCTGTGTATTCAGTTCTCAGCAGCAAAGAAAGGCAGGGGCTTCAGGGTCGTGGACCTAAGTGCTTAGCACAGGCCTGGAGCTGGGATGGCAGTAATCTGTCATCTTTCTTTTCTAATACGGAGGTGCAGCTCACAGTGACCGCAGCTCACAACATGAAATGCTCTGGTTTTTTGACTCAGGTGGCCTTGTTTTAAACTAAGAAGCAGACTGCTCACTGGGTCTCTGTTGTGGTTTTTTTGGCTCAGTGGGGAAGCTGGCACTCTGGGAGGTGTAGTCTCTTCAGTCTCTTCCTTGCTGTGTCCTGTGCAGTGCACCGGCATGGTCTCCCAGGGGGTGCAGCTTCTTCCTCTTGCAGTTCATGGAGCCTGTCCTCACCTAAAGCTCAGTGCAGGGTCGCCTCTTGCAGCAGAACTGGGACTCTTGCCCGGCAGGTGCCTCAGAGGTGGCTGCAGACCTGCCCTGGGACTCTGGAGCAGGCAGCCGGTCACCTCTCTGTCCCCTGACCCCTTCTGTTCTTCCTCAGGTGCTAATGTTAACGCAAAGGACACTGTTTGGCTCACTCCGTTACACCGCGCTGCGGCTTCTCGTAACGAGGTAGGTTCCCTCTGGCTCTGTCTGCTCCTTGCATGGGGGTGGCGGGCACTGATGGGAGGGGGGACCGTGCTTCTCCTTCTCTTTTCCATTTTCCCTGTTTTTGGCTGAAATGGGCATTCTCATTAGAGTGGAGTGGGGACAAATGCGTAATTCAGAGGCTGAAAATGAGAGCTGTAAAAAATCTCCCTGGTTCCCTTCCCACCATCCTTCAGGAGTGGGTTTTTCCCCACAACGTCCTCCTCCCCGCCTTTACCCTGGGCTTTGTCTAATCCAGCTTTACATTTCTTTGAGGGATACGGGGCTCTCACCCTTTCTCTCGGGAGCTGATTCCAACAGATCTTGTTGGAAAGATTTCCTAACGTTTAGCTTTTGTGGGCTTAACTTCATCCCACTTAACTTTGTCCTGTTTTGAGTTGCTGGAGAGCAAGAAACTCTGTGGTCGTGTTGGTTGGAGCCAGGGGATCAGAAGCCCTGACTCTGACACGCAGGACAAGTTACCACATATCGACTGGTTGCATGAATTCTCTTAATTGGGAGCAGACACGGGATGAAACACATTAGTGTAAACCTCTACTAAAGGCGGTCGCTGTGAGCATGTGCGGACAGTTACTGTGGGTCGCTAAAACACGGGAGCTCAGCAAGCCGAGACTGTTTTGCTGTCAGGTCTGAAGTGCTGCTTGTCTGTGAATTTGAGCACGCTTGTTTGCTCCTCTGCCTCGGCTCAGATGTGCTGGAGAGTCTCCTCCCTCGTGCTGTTCTTCCCCAGGGTGCTTGGCACAGAGCTCTGCCAGTGCCCTGCATGCCCGGCTCCTGAGAGGAGCCTTCCCGAAATGCCTGTGTGCTTCACGGCTTTTCCTGCCTAGAGCCTGCTCTCTAGGATTGCTGGGTCTATGCACTGCCTGGCTGTGCTTCTCCCGGCCAGGAGTGGTATCGGCTAGCCCTGGGACAAAAGAGCCATGGGGCTGGGATCGTTGGAAGCCCTGCCCCAATGCTGCGTGGAAGTGGGCAGCCTGTAAACCGTAGCAAGGAAGATGTGGGGTTGCAGCAAACAGCCTCTACCAGCAAATTGGGGAGATAATTATAAAATTTGGGTCAGTGGGTCACATTTGTCATCCCCCGGGCGCTTTGTACCTCGTGAGTCATGGATGAACACTCACTTACAGTTAAATCACGTGGCTCAGAGGTATTTCTCCCGTGCTGGTACCCCCGTGCAGCCGAGTTTCACAGCTGCGCTTGGGTGGGATGAGCCCAGCTCAATCAGGTCCCACACACTGAACTCCAGCCTGGAAGGAGCTGGAGCAGCCCAGGGGAGGCCTGGAGGATTTGGGTAGGGAAGATTCCTTCTCCCTTCTCGTTCCTGGAGCCTCTCTCACGCTGTCTTTACCTCTCTCACCCTTTCTCTGTGATAACATGCTGAAACACAGCCATGCATGGGCTTCAAAATGCCATTGAGGACACGAAAGCCAACAAGTCATTTCCTTTGACAGAGTGGGGAAGAAGCTGTACTTGTGAGCGTGCGGTGCAGTTTCACACGCAGGGGCAAGGGCCGCAAGGGCAGCTCTGGCTCCCGGGGCTGTAGGCTGGTATGGGTCTGGGCAGCCCCGTGTGTGCTGAAGGCATGAGGTGGACCGAGCTGCGGCTTCCCCCACTTGGCTGGAGGGCGCCTGCAGGCTCCAGCAGGTTGGGTTAGAGCTCTGCTTTCCTCTGCTCCTGCTAGAAGGCACTTCACCTCCTCCTGAAGCACTCGGCAGACGTCAATGCCCGCGACAAGTATTGGCAAACGCCTCTGCATGTCGCCGCTGCCAACCGGGCCACCAAGTGCGTGGAGGCCATCATCCCCCTGCTGAGCACTGTCAACGTCGCGGACCGCACGGGCCGCACGGCGCTGCACCACGCCGTGCACAGCGGCCACCTCGAGGTAGGCCAGAGGGGTTTGGGCGCAGGGGGTCCCGCGCCTGTCCCCCTTCCTGGGTCTGGGCTTCGCAGGTGGCGAAGGCAGGGAGGAACATCAGCCTTGCCCCTCTCACTACTTCTCCCCATCTAGATGGTGAACCTGCTGTTGAACAAAGGGGCCAGCCTGAGTACTTGTGACAAGAAGGACCGCCAGCCCATCCACTGGGCAGCTTTCCTGGGTAGGTTTTCTCCATGAGCATCGGTCCGGTTTCTTCTCCCACGTTGCTTGCTGCCGACAGATTCACCTTTCAGAGCTGTGGGGCTCCCCACAGGCCGCTGTGCCCAGTTCTGTTTTCTGGGGTCCCCTGGCTCTTACCGCTGTCTCCTGGACAGGGCATTTGGAAGTTATGAAGCTGCTGGTGGCCCGGGGAGCTGATGTGATGTGTAAGGACAAGAAGGGCTACACCCTGCTGCACACCGCGGCAGCTAGTGGCCAGATCGAAGTCGTGCGTCACCTGCTGAGGCTGGGAGTCGAGGTAAGACACCCCGTGGCTGCGAGCAGCGTGCGCTCGGGTGCAGGCCAGTCTGGAGACAGGAGAAGGAGAGGGTGCTGGGTGGTGGCAGGAGCCCTGGCTGGTTCTCAGCTGCCTTTTTTTCCATCCTGAATCCCCACATTCTCTGGGGTTTGTTGCTCCCACAGATCGATGAACCAAATTCCTTCGGTAACACTGCACTTCACATTGCCTGTTACATGGGCCAAGATGCCGTGGCCAACGAGCTGGTGAATTACGGCGCCAACGTCAATCAGCCTAACGAGAAGGGCTTCACCCCTCTGCACTTTGCTGCCGTCTCCACCAATGGGGCCCTGTGCCTAGAGCTCCTCGTCAACAACGGGGCCGATGTCAACTTTCAGGTCTGGCACTGAGGGGTTGAGCTTGGGGATGGGGAACGCGGGGACCCGCTGCCGGAGGGGGGGGCTCAGGGAGGGTGGTGGGGAGCCGGATGCGACGTCTCTTCTGCTCTCCGCAGAGTAAGGAAGGGAAGAGCCCTTTGCACATGGCGGCCATTCACGGACGGTTCACGCGTTCGCAGATCCTCATTCAGAACGGTGAGTGGCTTCTCCCCCAACCCTGGGTTACCCCAGCCTTTCCTTGTGCTTCTCAGCACCTGCCTCCAGGACCTCCCTGTGTGTTTACTTGGAGGGTTTAAGAGCTCTACAATTATCACTCAAATCCACTCTGTGCTCTTGGGGCTATTGCCGGTAGCCCTGTGCTGCTCTGCGGTGGCAGGGAGCGTGCGTGCCCTCACGGGCAGCAAAGTGCGGACCAGGGGACTGAAATTCCAGCCAGGTCAGAGCTGCTGCAGCCAAAGAACATTCCCACTGCCACATCCAGCCTGAAAGACAATATCCTTGTAAGAAGGCTGCAGGCTTGGCAGACACCCCGGGGGTTCAGCTGGAGACCTCCGGGGCTGAATGCATCCCGTCCTGGGGCAAGGGGGAGAGATCTAATGCCCCAGGTTTGCAGGATGCAGGAGGGCTCTCAGCTCAGAGAGCAGTTTACCGCTGTCCTCCTGCACGATGGTGAACGGACTCGCGTTATTAGCCGTGTTCCTGCGAGGGGGATGCGGCTGTCGGAACAGCCTGGGCTGCTCGGGGTTAGAACACAGAGACCTGCTGGCAAAGCACTTGGCTTCTCCTTTCTAGGCAGTGAGATTGACTGTGCTGACAAATACGGCAATACCCCCCTCCACGTTGCTGCTAGATATGGCCACGAGCTGCTAATTAGTACTTTGATGACGAATGGTGCTGACACTGCAAGGTAAGGAAGGAGTCTTCCTCCTCCTCCCTGCCCTGGGCTGGAGGGTGCAAGAATGATCCATCCTGACTCCCTTCTCGTCTCCTGGCAGGCGTGGGATCCACGACATGTTCCCTCTGCACTTAGCTGTTCTCTTTGGATTTTCAGACTGTTGTCGTAAGCTACTTTCCTCAGGTGAGTGGCTCGGCCGCCCCTCCTGTGGCGGGGGCAGTGGGGGGACCCTCGAGCTTCCCCCTGACTCCCTGCCCCTCCTGTCACCCAGGTCAGTTGTACAGTATCGTCTCCTCGCTGAGCAATGAGCACGTGCTGTCTGCAGGCTTCGATATCAACACGCCTGACAACCTCGGGAGGACTTGCCTCCACGCTGCTGCTTCTGGAGGGTGAGCTGCGCATGGGGCGCTGGTCCCACATGCTGTGCAGGAAGGTCGCTGCCTGCCCCCAGCCCAAACCGTAACCCTCCCGTCTGCCCCTGAGCTACAGCATGGGCAGTCCGGTGCAGTGCTTTGGTCAGGAGTGGGAGTCGGACCCCTGGGGGCCGTTCCCAGCCCCGAGAGAAAACGGGGGCGTGAGTTCAAAGCAGGAATGAAACGTGGGAACCTTTTGGCCCTGTTCTGCCCCTGACTCCGTGACTCATCCCAGTCGTCCCCCTCCATGGCTGTTTCCCCTTCTCTGAAGGCTGAAGTGCTTCCTTGGCTGGGGGTTCACGAAGGTCTCACAGGCTGATGCCTGAAAAGCAGCAGGGATTTATCTGGCTGCGTAGGTGCCTTGTATTGTTTGCCAGAGAGTTCCATGTCGTGCGGCGTATTGAGGGCGAATGCGTCTGCAGCGATACGGCAGAGGTGCCAGGGTGCTATCAAGGACCTTGTTTCTGTTATGTCTGTACGGTGCTTGAGAGCCAGTCACGGAGCCGTCCTTCGGCATCGCAGTGCCGTTACCCTCCCTGAGCGGCGGGAACAATGCACTGACGCAGAAGCCAGAAAACCTAGATCTTTTCTGTAGCATAAAATCCAGTGCGTCAGCTGCACTAATGCCATGGCTAATGTCTTTCTATAATTGCCTGGTTGTTTGAGAGCTCCATGCAGTGCAGGATAGCGCTGGTAAGGCAGGAAGCATGAAGGGTTGTTTCACTGGAGAGCAGGGAAGAGCTTTGTGTATGCAGCATCCAGCCATGGCTGCAGCTTTTACGCTGCCCAAAGATGACAAACTGAATTGAGCTTCGGCACATCCAGGCTGTGCGGGTGAGAAGCGTAGCTGTCTTGTCTGCAACTAGGAGGAGTTTGTGTTGCTTCTGTGGTCCCTTCTGATCTGTGTCTAACTCGTCTCTCTGCCTCCTGTAGGAACGTTGAATGTCTTAATTTGCTGTTGAGCAGCGGTGCTGACTTGAGGAGGAGAGATAAATTTGGAAGGTAAGTGTGCTGCAGGCCTTGCAAGGTTGCAGGGGTGATTCCTCCAGCCCTGATAGAGCTGGAGAGCACCGAACCTGGGTTTGTGTTGGGATATTCCCAAGACCTTTGCTGCATTTGGTGTCTAGAGCTGCTTCCTTCACCCCCTCCCTCCCCAAGGGGCCCAGCTCTGGCTCTTTAGAGGGAGCTGCTGACCCAAACCCTTGAGCCAGAGCAGGGCGCAGCTCAGCGGCGGGGGGTGGCTGGCTCCCTGGGTCCTGCCTTGCTGCCAAGCGAGTTTCTCCACCTGTGACAGGTGGCGCTGCTAAGACCCCCTCTCCCTTCCCCCTTCCCAGGACTCCACTGCACTACGCGGCTGCCAACGGCAGCTATCAGTGTACGGTGACACTGGTCACGGCAGGAGCCAGTATTAACGAGGCTGACTGTAAAGGCTGTACCCCCTTACACTATGCTGCTGCTTCGGACACGTACAGGAGGTGGGTGTCTCGGGGGCGCACGCTCCCGCTGCTGGAGCTGGAGAGGAGGGCACGCTGCTGGGCGACAGTGCTCTGCTGTTCCCTGGCCACCTCCCTGCAGCTGGTGCTCAGTGGGTTGTGGAGAGGGGAGTGCTTCGAGGAGCGTGGGTAGGAGGGGGTAATCAGCAAACTGATGCAGGTCTCTGACCTTTCAGAGCAGAGACTCATTCAGGAAACAGCCATGACACTGATGAGGAGCCACTGAAGGAGTCCAGGCTGAAGGAGGCATTCTTGTGAGTCCACACCGCAGCCCCATCTGGCAGCTGTTTGTTGTTTACCCCTTCCCCGGACCCCCGCATGCAGTCGCTAGAAGTACCTTGCTTCTGCTTACGCTGAAGTGAGCAGTGATGCCTTGGAGGAAACATCTGCTGACTTGATTCTCGAGGCAAACCTGGCCATGGCTTCCTGGTCCTCACTTCCAGTGGGCTTTGCACGCGCTTCATGTCTTGAGGAGATTAGTACGGCACCTGCTGTGGGATGAAAGCAGAGGGGGGTCCCTGCAAAGCTCTGCATCTCCAATCTCCCCTTTGGCTTCACCTCCCCTTTCTCCTGCCCGTTGCAGTTGTTTAGAGTTCTTGCTGGATAATGGTGCTGACCCATCCCTCCGGGACAAGCAGGGGTATACCGCTGTCCACTACGCAGCCGCGTACGGCAACAGGCAGAACCTCGAACTGGTGAGTGAGCCAGAGAAAACCCTCTGTGCTGCCAGGATAGGGGGGAAGCCTCTCCTAAGGAACGTGTCAAGCCCTGTAGTGTCCAGATGTGGCTAAAGGACTGTGTGTTTGTAGGCACTACAGTGTCAGGGTTTGCCCAGGAGGAAGGGAGATGGGTGTGATGAAAAAGCACAGGGGCTCTTGGGGAGCCATCGTGCTGGGAATACCATGGAGGAAAGACCTGCGCTTGAGAGAAAGGGGCTTTGTTACCCAGCAAAGGGTCATGTATGGATGTCTTGCTTAAATCCCTGTCAATAGAGCTAGGTTGGGCTTTTAAAAGAAAGCCTGGAGACCTGTGCCAAGGAAGAGCTCTTGCAGTACAGAAAATGCCTTGTAACTGTCTGAAATGCCTGCATTGTTACAGAGCAAGCTTGCAGCCGTGCAGGTATAGGAAATCATATGAGTAGTGGATAGCAGGGGCTTGATGTGACTGTCTCTGCAGGGCCCAAAGCCAGGTTAAGGAAGGTCCCTTCCTGAAATTCAGATCATTCTGAAGCAGATGAGCAGGTTTTCTAATCCCTCTGCAGCCTGCTGGTGGACAAGGGTGTCTGTCGAAGCCTCCGTGAGTCCAGGATCAGTTATGGTTTTGTGTTGTTGCTGTTGCAGCTCCTGGAAATGTCTTTTAACTGCCTGGAGGATGTAGAAAGCACCATTCCAGTCAGCCCTTTGCACTTAGCTGTAAGTACGGCTGGCCCGGTCCCAGGGTTGCAGAGGGCACCTGGCTCCGTGCGGGGCTCATGCTGAGTCCCGGAGAGGTGCCTGCTCCTGGGCAGCGCGGGCTGGGTCCCTGCAGGTGTCGGTGCTGAGCGCGGGGCGAAGCGGGAGAGGCGCTGGGGAGCGGCTTTCCCCATAGGCCGTCGGTCAAAGTCCCTTGGGTTTGTATGTTAAACTATTTGCTCTCTCCAGGGCTTTCTGATTGCTGCTGTTTGGAGTCATCTCCCTTGTTTGAGCGGGAGGGAGTGGGAGCGGGCAAGGGCTTTGCATGGGACTGGGGTGCAAACAAGAGGCAGTGGCTGGGCAGGAGCTCATCTGGCTGGAGGGGCCCAGGGAGCAGGAATTGTCCTCGGCGGGGACTTCTGGGTGCAGCCTCTCCAGGCGCTGCTTTAACGTGGTCTGCTTTGCCCTCAGGCCTATAATGGTCACTGTGAAGCCCTAAAGACACTTGCCGAAACCCTCGTGAACCTCGACGTGCGGGACCACAAGGGGCGGACAGCGCTGTACCTCGCCACGGAGAGAGGATCCACGGAGTGCGTGGAGGTGCTCACCAGCCACGGCGCGTCCGCTCTGGTGAAGGAGAGGAAGAGGAAGTGGACCCCTCTCCACGCTGCAGGTGACGGAGGGCAGACGGGGCTGGGGGTGGCGAGGGAGCGTGTCCAGAGCCCTTCCAGCCATCAGTGCCACCGCTGCCGAGGACGTCTGTTCCCCTGGGGAAGGGGCTGTGGTGTAGGATGATGCTTAGAGGCAGGATGGGGCCAGTGCAGCCTGCTGTGATGTGCCAGCAGAAGCTGTGGGTCCAAGTGGCTCAGCAGCGGGTGGGAGGGAAGACACCGGCAGCTTCTGCGCACACGTGGCTTCAGCTCAGCCCGTGCACGTGCTAATGAATCCTGTAGCCTGGCAACCACATAACGAATCTGCTCAGCCCCGTGCGCCTGGCTGCTGAGCACAAGCCCCTTCCTTTGGTCTGCGGCGGCGGCTGGAAGGAGGGGGGACCCGTCTGTACATGTGTGTGACTCCTCCTTTCCTCATGCGTCGTCTCCAGCTGCCAACGGGAACACGGATTCCCTGCACCTCCTGATAGACAGCGGGGAGCGCGCAGACATCACCGACGTCATGGACATCCACGGCCAGTGAGTTTGTCCGGATGTTTCTCTTGGGATCTGTGCGGCACAGGGTCAGGCCTCTTGCGGGGTGGCTGGGACGGGGGAGAGAGGGTAATGCCCGAACGCAGCTGATTTCCAAGCCCACTCTCCTCCCCGCTGCAGAACCCCACTGATGCTGGCGATCATGAATGGCCACGTTGACTGTGTCCACCTCCTGCTGGAGAAGGGATCCACGGCCGATGCAGCAGACAAGAGGGGAAGGACCGCCCTGCACCGAGGGGTGAGTGCATCCCTGGGAGCGGGGCGGGCCTGGGGTCCCGCAGCTTCTGCTCGTCCTCCTGAGCGAAGGCTGCTTGGAGAACAAGCAGGTGGTTTCTTTTGTTGCAAGAGTCCTGGGTGAAAGAGCCCGTTTTCCCTTCCTGAGGTGCAGCGTTTCAGAAGGAAGCTGGGGAAGAAAGGGGGTGGTTCTGTTGTCAATGACTGAAGGATGAGCTCTGACCTCCTGCTCCTCTTTCCTGGCCGCAGGCTGTGACAGGCTGTGAGGACTGCCTGGCTGCCCTGCTGGACCACGATGCCTTCGTTCTGTGTCGGGATTTCAAAGGCCGGACCCCGATCCACTTTGCATCAGCATGCGGGCACTTAGAAATCCTGAGGACCCTGCTGCAGGCAGCCCTCTCTACTGACCCTCTGGACTCTGTGGTGGACTACAGCGGTTACTCACCAATGCACTGGGCTTCATACAGTGGTAAGGACGTGGGCTGCGCCCCTGCCCACCTCTGCTCTGCTCCGGCTGTTGGTGGGGAGGGGGGAGCAAGGAAGAGCCAGGTTATCCCTCTGTCCCCCACTGCTCTGGGAGCCGTCAGCCCAGCAGCGAGTTCAGCTTGGTGGGAAGGACAGCACATATCTGGGAGGGAGGCAGGGAGTTTTTCTCCCCCCACCAAGCTCCTTAAAAAAGATATAAATATGAAAACAGCTATTACAGAACAGCAGAGGCTGCTTCCTCCAGGACTGCTGGATTTATAGGATTACTTGGCCATCACCCTGGCTGCAGGGAGTGGTGGGACTGGTACGGCCTCAGGAAGGGCTGTCTCAGCCTTTCAAAGGGAAACTAGCAATGTGGCTGTGAAGTCCTTCAGGAGACGGTGTGGAATTAGAAACCTCCTGAAGTGCAGCAGCTTTGCTGCCAGAGAGGACACAAACCCGCTGCCTCTGTGCTGGGGAATGGGCTTTTGGGCACTTCGGTGCCACGGGTCCTGTGCAGCCTCTGGGGCCTCCGGCTCTTTGGACGTGGGCAGAACCAGAGGGGCCTTCAGTCCCTTCTTGCTCTGTTACAGGTGAGGAACCGCAGGCTGGGTACTGATGTACTTCTGTCCCTCTCTTCTCACAGGGCATGAAGATTGTCTTGAATTGTTACTTGAACACAATCCGTTTGCGTACCTAGAAGGAAACCCCTTTACTCCATTGCACTGTGCAGTGTAAGTGGCATCTGGGACCTGCCCAGGGTTCTTCCCAGCCGGGTGATGGGGGAGATACGTGGTCTGTGTGGAGGAGCTCCAAACCCTGCCCTTCTTGCTGAGGGCTCTTTCCTGGGCAGCAGCAGCTCCTCGGGGTGGTACCACCTGCTCATCCCAGCTCCCCTGTGGCAGGGAGGCGGTTGCTGGACTGCTGGAGGTCCTCGGGGAGCTGTAAAGCAGCTGTCGTGTTGGCTGTGCACAGCACAGCCAGGGCTGTCGTGTACCAGACTCCCAAGCCAGCAGGCCTTCAGCTCGACGGAGCTACTGGAGCTGCTGAGGGCTGGTGGTTCAGCCCTTGCTGGCCCTCTTGAGGCCAGCTCATCTCTGCTCTTTGGTTATGGAGCAGCTCAGGAAATCTCCAGGCTTCCCATGAGGCTCTGGGGATGGGCTCTGGTGGGAGAAGGGCTCCAGGTTGTCCCAGGCCGGCTTCCTCAGAGGTGTCTGGGGCAGCGTGAGCACGATTCCGGGGCTCTCACTGGGTGCAGAGAGGTTTGGGGCTGACAGTGATTCCTTGGCTCTGCAGCTGGCAGAGGAAGGCGTGTGCTGCCCTGGGCAGCTGTGGAGGGATGAGGAAGGTGGAGGCATCGCCGCGTTCTGCCTGGGGTGGGCCTGGTGCGTCCATGGGACTTGTAGCAGCAAACAGATAGGCAAGGCTGTTGTCTGGCATGGTACTGTGTTTCCTTGAGTAATACCGAGAAGAGTAAATGGGTGTTTTACCCTGAACAACTCCAGACCAGCTGCTGTTTGCATCCAAGCCCCAGGAGCATGCTGCTCGCTCCCACTGCAGAGGTGCTAACGCTGCTTGGTCTTGTTCTAACTTCCCTTCTTGTCCCCACTCCAGAATTAACAACCAGGACGGCACTGCTGAAATGCTGGTGGAAGCATTAGGTGCCAAGATTGTTAATAGCAGAGATGCCAAAGGAAGGTGAGCACAGGCTCGTCCCGCTCTCGTCACCCGCTGCCCGGTGCTGCTGGGTGGTGGCTGTGACGCCCACAGTGATTTCCTCATGACTTCCCACGGCACAAAGGGACTCTGACGTCCCCAAACCTGTCTGTAAGGCTGGGCAGTCTCGCTGGGGTGGGTGCTGTGCCCTTCTCTTTACCTGCTCTCTCGCCTTCCCAGGACACCCCTTCACGCTGCTGCCTTTGCAGACAACATCCATGGTTTACAGCTGCTTCTGCGCCACCAAGCCGAGGTGGACATGACTGACAAGCTGGGAAGGACTCCCCTCATGATGGCTTCTGAGAACGGGCACACTGCAGCAGTCGGTACGTGGCCGGTAGCCGCTCCGTATGGGATGCAAGCCTCCCTGGGCCTCCCCGTAACTGCGTCCATGGGAACAGGGCTGCCCCTCTCCTCGTAGGCACGGCGGGATAGCTGCCCCTCTCCTGCCCCCTCGGCACATGGCGGCTGCCCCGCATTGCCGGGCTCTGTGCTGCTGCTGCTCAACAGCAGCTCCCCCTCCTCATTTCAGAGTTC
This sequence comes from Phalacrocorax carbo, assembly GCF_963921805.1. Classification (NCBI taxonomy): domain Eukaryota; kingdom Metazoa; phylum Chordata; class Aves; order Suliformes; family Phalacrocoracidae; genus Phalacrocorax; species Phalacrocorax carbo. The sequence goes on from NC_087539.1 coordinate 602,839, forward strand.
CTGCTGTACCAAGCAAAAGCAAATATAACTGTGCTGGATGTCAACAAGAACACAGCTCTTCACCTGGCCTGCAGCAAGGTAGGGAGACGGACGCTCCGTCACGTGCCGCGATTGCAGTCACCATCGCCTTCAGCCTTGCCGCCTTAACGTGGCGTCGTCTGCCCGCTCCTGCCCGACCAGAGCAGAGGCGAGGGCCCTGGGCTTGCTCTGCCTGCCTGCTTACCTGTCTTGACCTGTACAGATGCTCCTGATTCAGTTTGGAGCTGCTTAGGTTGTGGCACAGACCCATCTGTATTTTCCCCTGGGGACCCGCTCTCTGAGCTCGGTGTGCTTCCTGGGGCGTGGTGGGAGCGAGAGGCTTGTGGTCAGTGCGTCCGTGCAAAGAAGGAGATGCTGCAGAGGAGACGGAGGAGACTGCAGCTTCTCTTCTCAGGCCCTGCTGAAGTGTTTAATTGCTGTAGAAGGCTGGGTTTGGGGAATGTTTCTGCATCCTGAGGAATCATGTCCCATTTAGACAGCACCATGTCCCCTCCGCTGTCCCTGCGTTCCTGCTCGTGCGCTATAAACAGCCTGGTCTCCTTTCCAGGGTCATGAAAAGTGTGCCTTGTTGATCCTGGGGGAAACCCAAGACCTTGGCCTTATCAATGCAAGTAACAGTGCTCTGCAAATGTGAGTATTTGGACAGCTGGCACCAGTGGGGAGAAGCAGGGCTTTGCTGGGAGGGGGTGATACGCTGGCGAAAGGGCGGTGGTAGGAGCTCGGCTCCGGCTTGGCACGTGCAGGGAGCACAGGTGAGGTCAGGAACGGTCAAGCGTCTGCCCTCGAAGGCGCTTGCAGGGGCCCGTTGTTTTAGCACGAGGTGTTAAAGGCAGGTGGCTCCGCTGCCGGGTTAACGCTGCCTTCCCCCCGCCCCGCAGGCCGCTCCACATCGCAGCTCGGAACGGGCTGGCCTCCGTCGTCCAGGCCCTGCTCAGCAGAGGTGCCACTGTGCTGGCTGTGGATGAAGAAGGTGCGTGCTCCTTGCGGGTGCCTGGGGGGGTTCAGCGTGATGCCCCTGGGGGATGGGGGCTGCCTGGGGAAGCGCTCAGCCGGGATCGGAAGGATTTCCACATCCTTTCCATGGCTGAGCAACATGTCTCAGCTCATGGCATTGCAGGAACAGCCTGGATGAGGATGTTGGCACGCTGTGATCCCCTGTAAAAGCATTTCCAGGTCTCACAGGTGTTGGAAACATGTCTTTTGCCCCCATGCATCTTCTGGTGGCTGTCCGGCTCTCCTACCGGGCACAAAACCAGCCCAGCCTGAGCCAGCAATAAGCTGTTGACTCACTTGCAAGTTGGCAGAAGCTGGTTGTTGTGGCCAGAAGCTTTTTCTCCCAGCAGAGTTCTTGCTCTGCCGGAATACCTTTAAGTTGTGAAAAATATCACTGCGTCTGCCAGGGCTTCTGAGGCTTTTCATTCGTGTCCTGCTGATCCTGGCACACTTCAGAGCAGTTGCTGCAGTTGCAGGGATTGCCGGTGTCCAGAAGCAAGGTCTTTTGAGACAAAGAGAAATAGGAGTCCCGGCCCCTCAGTGCAGGGGTGAAAGCTGTCCCAGTCAAAGCATTCCCCGGGGGAGGCGCCCGTCTGGGACGGTTCTTCACCCGCGGCTTTGTTCTAGGTCATACCCCAGCCTTGGCATGCGCCCCCAACAAGGACGTTGCCGACTGCCTGGCACTTATCCTCTCCACCATGAAGCCTTTCCCACCTAAAGACGCCATCAGCTCTTTCAGCTTCAACCTCCTCAAGAACTGCGGCATTGCAGCCAAAACCGCCGCCTGCGGGGCCCTGCCCAACGGCAGCACCTGCCCCTACAGCAAGGACCGGCACAATGCCATCGGCTTGGACGGCTGTTACTCGGAGTAGCTTAAACTATGGGTGACCTAATATCTTATTATATTTATTTAGAAATTCTATAAATATAGGGCACTTTAAAGGAGAACAAGACTGGGCAGGCCTTCTAGCACGGCCGGATAGGCCAAGAGTTCAGAGCTTCCTCTTCCCGCTGATCGCCAGCGCGGTGCCAGAGCTGTCAATCGGTCTCACGAGCAGCCGGCGGTGCCGTTCCCGCCCTCTGCCCTTACTCGATCTCCCCGTCAGCGCGTGCTCGCGCCCCTCCGACGGCAGGGCAGGGGGCGGGTGCTGCGGGCTTAGGGCTTTGCCCAGCCGAGGCGGGGCAGGTGCCACCATCCGCTGGCCGGCAGATGGGAACGGGGCTTTTCCCCCAGCTTTTGGGGTTGGTTCCGGTGTTTGCCAGCGTCCCGCGCCAGCCTCCCGCCCTGCCTGGCCTCCGGGACGCCCCCGGGGCTGCCCCGAGCCCTCGCTCTGCCCGGCCGGGACGGGGAAGCCTGAACTCTTGGTGGGATGGGGTGGGTGGGAGTCTTTGGGAATTGGCTGGTCTCGCAAGCGCGGGGGTGGGTGTTAGCTCCTGGCCAAGTGCCACTGTAACTGCTCCTCTCTCGCAATCACTTCTTTCCTCACGCTCATCCTTCGATTCCAATACAAACACTTGAATCAAGATCTACTGTACCTGGGACACTAAAATATCCTTTTGGCAGCTGTCATTTATATGCAAAAACGGGTGCTGCTGCCCAACCCCGCGGTCGGCTGGCTGCGGATGCGCTGCTGGAGCCTCCCTCCCCACACCAGGCACTTTAGGGACTCTGTTGGTCGGGTGGGTTTTTTTTTCTTGGCAAAATGTCGGATCCTAAGAAACGATTCTTTTTTGAATTTTCGTTCTCTGTTTTGCGTGGCCGTTCCCATGCGAGAGTCAGTGTTGCTTTTTTTTTTTTAAAAAAAAAGAAAAAGGTTATTTATAAAGAAACGAGCATTTACCTTTAAAAAAAAAAAACACAACAAAAACCATTAAAAAAAATTCTGAAAGTTTTAGCTTTTTAATAAGGAAAACAATGCACTTCGAAGTCCTTATTCACAACCCTAAGTAAGTCTGTGTTTATTTTTCTAACGCAGCATCTTGGCAGGTTTATTAGCGTGCGTGTATGTGGGATCATTGTTTTTTGTTTTGGGTTTTCTGTTTTTAATTTTAGAAATCATATTTATAATGCAGGTTTGAAGCATTCGAGAATGTTGCACTGTTTTTTTTCCTTTGGTGTTTTTTTGTTTTGTTTTGGGTTTTTTTTTTTCCTTCTGAATTACTGTAACAGTATCACGTGCAAAAAAACAATACTCTTTCTCCATATCACGAGTCTGTTCAAAGCCAAAGACTGGGATGCAGAGACCGAGAACGGGCTGACAGGGCAACAAGCATTTCGGGAACCATCTTCGCCCCCGACCTCCTGTCCCTCCGCAGCCTTGCCGAAAGCGGGGAGCGCGGGGCTGGGGCCGGGGCTCGCGCCGGGGCCACCCCAGGGGCGTCCCGGGGTGGCCCCTCTGGGGCGGCAGCGGGGAGAAGAGGATCCCTCTCTCCCACCGAGTCCTCGGTGGCCGCTCGCCTCCTCTTTGCCGGCAAGACTGCGACGGGACCGCGCAAGCCGTGCGCTGTAGCTCTTCTGCCCAGCGTTTCAGAGAGAAAAAGCATTTCTGTAACCAAAATAAGGTATTAACGTCTTTTTTTTTTTTTTTTTCATCTTTTTTTAAAATAGTTTCTAAATGAAGGCGGCTCCTGTTAGGTGGCGTTTGTCGGGTTTAGGCTGTGGCGCGGAGCAGGCGCTGGAGCCGGCTGTTCCCGGGAGAGGCTCCCGGCGGGCGAGGGTGCTGCTGGCAGCCCGCGCGGAGCGGCCCCTCGCGCTGTTCCTTTCTTTTACCAAAGCCAAACTCTTAGAACCAAATATGAAGTCTCAGTCTTGGCCTTTGGGTGATAAGCACATTTTCTTCACGTTTCACGTAGGCGTTTTTCCCGGAGGGGAGCGGGGTCGGGGACCTCCCGTCGCTCTTGCTCGGCACCAGCTCGCCGCCGGAGCTCGGCCTCCCCGCCCCGTTACCCACCCGCACTTCGTTCAGCAAAGCACTCGAGAAATCGGCCCTTGACAAGGTCTCGGAGCCGGAGCAGCGGGTCAGCCCTGGTCCTCGGAGGGCTCCGGCCCCCAGGCGGTGGGGGCCGGCCGCTTCTCACGGGCCGGGCTCCCCTGGCTGCTCCGGAGGCATCTCCCCTTTTTGGACCACGCGCCCCCTCCACCCCACCGGCGGCGCGGCGGCGGCGGCTTGCTGCGCCGGCGGGTCCCCTCCTTCGGTGCCAGCGTAGGATCGTGTCCCCGGCTGATTGTGTCTCCCCCTCCCCGCTCCCCCCAACCCTCGAGCTTGAAAGAAAGTGTTAATCTTTCTGCACCGAATACCTCAGTTCGGAACCAGAATAAACTCGCGAAACTTGAATTAAAAAGATCCTTTTTGAAGATCCTTTTCAGTATTCTACAGAGGAGAACTGGAAAAAGAGACTTGTTTACATTGCTGTCGAGTCCGCACTTGCCTCTTGCAGCTCTTTCCCTTTCTGGGAGGAATTTAGGCATCACTTTATCTCTTCTCGCTGCTGGCCCTCACCCTCCCCGCAGGGCAGGAAAATGGGTCCAAAGTCCTGAGCCGTCGTCTTCAAGGGCTAAAGTACTTTTCCAGGCACACGGAGGGGCTGAGCCGCCCCCGGCCTTGGCTCCCGGCCCCGGCACGGGCAGCGATTCCCGGGGTCAGAGACGGGTTCGAACCCCGGAGCCGTGGTGGCTCCGGCCTCTCGAGCGATGCTCCGGCTCTCCCGAGGTCGGCTGGGGAAAGCTCAGAGACACCAGCAGAGCCGTGCCCGCCGTGGGAGGGACGTGGCCCTGGTCCCCGATGCCGTGTGGCTTTAGCATCGCTGATGGGGGACGGGACTCCAGCACCGTTTCACTTGAACATGGTTTTCCTGTAGCCAGGGTGAGAGCGTTCCTTAGAGCACATGGAGAATGCTGCTTTTCCTTCACCCCCCCCCGTTATTTTTTGGAGTATTATTGTGGCTTTCAGTTTCTTTGTTTAGAGAAGAAGACTGATCTCTCTCTTGGCCTCGTTTCTGTGCTACGACGCGTTACCTTCCGCTCAACATGACAACTAAAACTATGACGAGACAATCAATGTGATCTCTGTAAGGGCTTCTCCATTTCTTCTCTGCAGCACCATGCTTTAGATGTGTGTGTTCTCTGCTCTTAGCGAGGGTCTTTTTCTCCCTTCCCCGTGTGTCTTATTAAAAATAATAATAATAATAATAATAATGATGGAGGGAAACGAGGTTTCAGCAGCGCATCCATGGTCTGGGAGCACATGGGAGGAAACACGGGGTGGGGTGGGAATGGGGACGTGCGGCCAGTTTCCTTGCGGGTACCAGTCTTGTTCTCCTTTAACGCTGTATTGTATACATTTGACAGCACAGCTTGACAATTTAAGTAATAATCAAAGTGTTTGGTAATAATGCATTATTTTGCTAAACGAGATTTGTGATGGTTTCCCTAGTGCATTGTAAAGAGGGATGGAGGGAAACTTCCGCTGCCCTTCCTGCTCCCTCCCCGGCCCCTCGGGGGGCGGCGGGCGGGGGCTCCCCCAAACCTCCCTCCCCGCCGACCTTTATGCCAAAGTTGGACCATTCCCGCTTAGCGTCCTGTCCGGCGCCCGCTTGGCGTAGCTCTCGCCAAGCAGCCTCTTTTTCGGCTTCCCCCCGCGACGCTACTTAAATCTCTTGGTTTCGAATACGCAGGCACCGGATCGCCCGCCCCCTCTGCTGCCCCGACCCCCCGGAAAAGGAAGTTTCTCTCCGCCCCTTGGTCCAAAGCACTTGCTTCAAGTAATAAGCACTTTTGTTAAAGCATGAGTCTGGATTCCCTTTAGCATCCCACGGGATAGAGAGCAGCAAGAGCGGAAGGGATAAGAGAGTGTCTTTGGTTTTATTTTTTCATTTTTAATTTTAAAGAAAAAAAAAAAAGTTTGTTTCTAGGGAATGAATGGACAAAGGGAAGTTGTGTTTTGAGAGGAGAAAAAAAAAAAAACAAAAAAAAACAAAACAGCACAAATACATTTCAACTCAAAAGGTGTATTTGCACTGCCATTGCTAGAGAAAGGGGCTGCCAGCCCTGCGGCCCCGCTGAGCCATATAAACTGCTGACAAACACTGAATGTAACGTCCTTGCAGGGGGCAGCCCGGGGAGGCTGGGATTGGCTTTATTCTCGACGGGCGCCTCAATGAAATTCAAAAATAACCTAACGACGATGAGAATCTGGTTGGTGTTTCTCGGTTGTTGCTGTTCCCGAGCTGCAGGCAATTTGAAACTTCTTTTTTCCTTTAGGAAATCGTTTTTCCCCCTTCCCGTCCCCTCTCCCCGCCCTCCGCCCCGTCCCTGCCCCGGACGGAGCGAGGAGCTCCCTCGACCAAAAGCGAGATGCAGACGAGCAGTTCCCGGCCCCGCCGACCACAGCCCAGGGCTGGAGTCCGGCAGATATAAAAGTAGCACTAAAAACAAAGCAAAAACTCCCCCCCCCCCCCCCCCCCCCCCAAAAAAAAAAAAAAAGGAACAAGTTGTTTTTTATTGGTTGTTTGTTTTGAACACTCAGAGTGTGGTAGCGATTCTGTAGGTCCCGCGGCCCTGCCAGGGTCCCCCGGCCGCGGGGCGCCGTGTTAGTGAGAAACAAGCGAAAAACCAAAACAAAGAACAAACCGCAAAGACCCAAGAAACAATCTTTTTCTTTGATTTTATTCTGTTGTTTGGTGGGGCGAGGGGACGGGCCCGGGGAGCTGCCCCCGCTCCCTCCCAGCTCCAGCCCGAGGGTCCCCGCGTGCCCCCGCCTGCCACAGGGACCACAAACGGGGGGAATGTCGGGGTCGGGCCCGTGCAGACCGTCAGCCCGCGCTCACCTTTGCCTTCAGTAAGAAACCAAAGGAAAAACCAACCCCTTCCATTCGAGATACTGGCACGGACACGCGGATTCTTTGCTTTGGGGGTTGTTTGTTCTTTTTTTTTTTTTCTTTTTCTTTCCGCCTTTTCTTTGTTTCTTTGTTTTTCTCCAAGGACGCGAGGAGCTGTTCAAACCTCTTCTCCTGGCTGAATTTTTCTGGGCTCAGCAGTGCTGGGTGTGTTTGAAAGGAGGAAAAAAAAAAAAAAAAACCAACAAAAAAAAAAACCAACAAAGCCGAGACTCGGCCGAAGCGTCGGCGGGAGCTTCGGAGCGGGGAGGCGGAGGGTAACGTATGCACGAGGCGAGGGACCTGCCGGGAGCTCGTGGAGGGGGAGCGGTGGCCCTCTAGTTAAACTGAAACCCTCAGAGTCACGGCGTTGAGGCTGGAACGGGACGGAGTCAGAGCCCCCGAGGGGCAGGGTGGGGAAGGGGGATGCGTCTCGAAGGACTCGAAGGCATCTGTAGCAAGCTCTGTGTCTTTACAATATCCTATGTGTAAATGCTGCACCTCTGTATATTATGCACATAAACATTTCTTTGAATAAGATAGGACAGACCTCATCACCAGTCAGGTATAAACGACTCTTCCTCTTCTGTGTCTCGGTGTCCTGGCGTGCGTGTGCGTGCAAGCGGTTCGTGTGCGGGTCCGTGTGTCTGGGCGTTGTCCGAGCTCCCCGTGCAGGGGAGAAGGAGGGAAAAAAGAGGAAAATAGCCTTACTCGACCCAGTCGTATCGATATTGTTCGTCAACTTGAAAATAATAAAGTAAATGCATGGAAACCTCTAGCTGAGCCACGGCGCGTGACCGTGGGTGTGATGTTTCCGAGGTCCAGGGTCCGAGCGTCTCGCGCTGCGCGGCCCGAAGCTCTCGGTCCCGCTGGGGTTTCTCCTTCAGCTGCGGAGGGTGGGCGGCTGCTGCCTCGCGCGCCTGGCCCTTCCTCCTGTCCTTGCTTTTCCTGAGGCCGTAGGGAGCGAATTCCTCACGGCTTGACCAAAACTGCCGTTTCTTTGGTGCTCTGCACTTAGTTTCCAGGGGTCGTTGTCGGTTCTCGGAGCCCCGAGGTGCTGCGGTCCACGCGTGCTGCTCTGCCCGCCCCGGCCGGCACCGTCCGTCTGTCCGCAGGCCCGCCGCCAGCTTCCTCGACCCGGGAGTGAGCCCTTCCAAGCTCTGCCTCCGGTGAAGGACGTGGACGGAGTCACCAGTCGAGTTAGTCTGAGCCGGATAAAACGCGGGGGCTGCCCTCCCTGGGAGGAGAGGCCGGGGAGCGGGGTGGGGCCAGAGGCGCGAGGGGTCCCAGCCCCGCCGCGGGACGTGGCCGGGGGTCCCGGCGGGCGGGTGGTATTCGGGCGCCCCGATGCCAGCAGCGTCGTTCCGTTCCTGAATTTTGCACTATGAAACGTGGCCAGTTTGGGGGGTGGGGGTGGGGAGGGGGCGCGCTGCCGGGCTCCTGCCTGCGAGAGCCCTGGGGAGTTTGACAAAAAGGAAAGTCAGAGATGCTGTAGGCTGGTCGTGGGTGGCGTGGAGGGTCCCGACGTGCTGGGGCTGCGGTGTGGGGAGCTTGGAGGGCATTAAGACAAACCCAGAGCCTGTCCTAAGCGCTGGACTTGACAACATTTTTCCTACTTGAAGGTACTAACCGAAATAGCTGCTTTCTTCAACCTGTTCCGCCCCCGCTGCGCGCCGGAGGTGGGCTGGGGGCTGGCGGGGGGGTGCTGTGCAGGGGCTGGCTGCGGCTGTGAGGGGAGCGGTGCTCGGAGCCGGTCCTTGTCCCTCTGAGCCCCAAAAAGCTCTCGCGTCCCGTCAGGCACCGCTTAGCCCTTACCAGCGTCTGGCTCCGGCTGCGGGGACGAGAGGTGGGGTGGGCGGAGGAAGGCGTAGAGCAAAACCTGCAGCCCAGCTGGTTCTGTAAGAGGATGGAGCCTGAATTTCAGCCCTCCAGCAGGCAGGGCCTTGCCTGGGGTCACCCCTTTGCCTGTGCCCCCAGGCAGACCCCGCGGCGGCCGTGCTGCTCCGCGGCCGGTGGGCACACGCGTCCTGAAGCGACCTGCTACAGCCGTTGCGGTGGGCAGCAAGGGCTCGAAAATTGCACTGAAATTGTTACGTCCCAGTTCCTCCTCCTCCTCCAACAGATCTGAATTTCTCTTTGAGCCCTCGGTGCTTCCCGTCAGCCCGAGTCCCCTCTCCTGAGCGCCCAAAACCCCCCGAGACTCCCGTCCCCAGCTACGAGAGCCGGCCCCAGGCCAGAGCCTCTCCCTGCAGATCTCCAGCTCCGTCCCAGCACAGCAGAGTAGGGACTGGGCCGGGAGCTGCCAGACCTGCAGCGGAGGGTCCGGCCGGGCTTCGCGACGCTTCCCTGCCCTTTCCAAACCTGCTGGTGTCCGGGACATCTCATTAAAAGTTGCAGGCGTCGGGCTGGATTCCGTCGCGGGCTGGGATTCCGCGTGAGCTTGGAGCAGCAAGGCGTGAGCTGGCGTTTGGGCAGGGCTGGGCGTTAAGAAACGGTGTCTGTCTGCAGGGAGGATGCGGCGCTGCGGCCAGAGGCTGGGAGCGTGGGCGGGGGGGCGTGCGGGTCCGTATGTCCGTGGGCAGGGGCGTGCTCCGTCTCAGCAGGCGCTCTCTTAGCTTTAAAGATCTCTGTGTCCTCTAAGAGCCCTTTCAAAGTCGTTTGGTAGGTTCCTCCCTTTTCCTTCCCGATACACGTGGAAGGGAGTTTACCGAGATTTGCTTCATTTCTCACCCGTCCTGCGTCAGGGAAGCACAGGTTGGTAACGAAGGGCTCGGACCCCCCCGCGCCGCAGCGGCTCTCCTGCCGGCCGACCCGCCGCCTTCCGGACCGTCCCGCCGGCCGGTCCGGGTTTGACACCCGGTACCATCCCTGGGACCGTATCTCAGTGCTCTCTTGCCGCACCACTGCTGCCCCGGGACGCGGCGGCGGCTCCTCTGCCCGTCACACGTTCGGTGCGGGGGACGTCTGTGGGACGGGCAGGGGTCTCGGGCAGGGGTCTCGGGCAGCTCCCTGTCCGGCTGCAGACGTGCCAAAGGCGGGGCAGCCGGCGCTGGTGCTTGGCGGAGCCGCTCCCCGAAGCGATCGGCACCCAGCTGCCCTCGCGGGGGCTGAAGCTCACCCTCGCTCCCCCGCGGGGCCGGGGCAGCTGCGGGGACGTTCGCCCGCCTGCGGCACGACCGTCCCCTCGGCTGCCCCGGGGCTGGCCGGACCCCGGGCCTTGGACACCCCGGTCCCTGGTGATGGATTTTTGGCTGTTTCGGACCTTTGCAGGGAGCGACGTTCCCTGGGGGAAGGGCCGGAGCCGGTTACCCTCCCAGCTCTGTCTGCTCTGAGCACCCTGAGCCCTCAGGCTTCACCGGTGCCCCGGTGCGAGACCAGCCCAGGCGCAGGGTCCCCCCAGCGCCCCGTTTGCCGCGCGCCGGGCTGGGCCCAGGCAGGAGCTGCCTGTGCCGTGGGAAGAGCCAGCGTGGGATGGGAGAGTCTCTGTGGGCTTGTTCGTGGGGTGGTTAGATAACGAAGAGTTGCTTTAATTTGTGTCTTCTCTGCACTGTTCACACCTACCTCTGGCAATAACCGGGCTGGGGCGCAGACCCGGGGAAAAGGCTTCCGCGCCGCCCGGACCCGCAGCCTCGGCGCTGGACCGGGGCGGCGGCGCGAGCGCAGGCACGGCCGGGCTCTGGGGAGAGCGGCCCCGAGCGACCCCCCGCGCGCCGGCCCCGCGCGCCCCTGTGTAGCAGCTGCTTCGTCTCCTCCGAAGGTATTTTTACTTTAACTCCCCGGCTTCGTTCCCCTCCAGTGCACTGAAACGTGGAACCTGCTGAGCAAAAACCAGCGTGCGGCCGTGCTGTTGTTCGTCAGCGGCAGGGCCTTAACTGGCAGTCGTTCTTGCTGGGGACTTTAACGCGGATGCCTTTGTACTTGGGCAGGGAGGGAGAGGCGAGGGGTCGGCTCGAGGGGTCGGTGCCCGCGCGTCCCCGCAGCGAGCGCCGTCGGCGCCGTCCCTGTCCGAGACCCAGCAGAGGCAGGGTCTGTGCTCCGTCCCGTGGCGCCCGCGGCGCAGATCCCGCTGCCGCGGCGTTGGTGGTTCAGGCGTCTCCCTCCCCTCTGTAGGTGCTTCTTCCTTCAACCACTGGTTCAAAGCACAAGCACGTGGCCGGCTGGGCGAGGAGGGCTCCGCTCCTGGGGGCGCAGGGGCTCCCGGCCCCTCGCCCCCCCCCGCGCGCCTGCCCCGTGGAGACCCACCGCGAGTAGGGTAGAGTTTTGATGTGCAATTTAAAAATAGAAAAAAAAAAAAAAAAAAAAAAAAAGTACGAAATCTCCCCGGGGCCGTCACGGCGGCCTCGAGGTGCCGGGTGCCTTGGTGGGCAAACTGAGCCATGTCCCCCTGAGCTTGCTGGTTTCTCGCCCTTCTCCTGAGAGCAGGCGCCCCAGAGAGCCCCGAAATCAGTCCCGACCAGCGAAGCACTTGTCTCTGGGTGGAGGAAATTGGAGTGAGCAAAATCCCTTCGTGTCGCGCAAGGGAAACAGAAAGCCGTTCAACCCCCTCGTGGTTCTAGGGAGCGAATATGAGGTGATATGTAGGAGAAGGAAATCAGCCCAACAAGCCATCCGTCCCCGCAGCGCAGATGCTATCCTGTCGGCCTCCTCCTTACCCCCGCCTGAGCCTAGTGAGCGGTTACTTTTGTCTCGAATGTTCCATATATGTATTTTCAGAAATCCTGCATCACTTTCGGGGAGGGAGGGGGGGGAAAGGAACTGAAAAGAAATTAAAAAAATAAAAAGGTAAAAAAAAAATAGAAAAAAGCATTCAGACTTGATCTATTTTATACAATGTAAGCTGCGACCAAGTCCTGTTATTCATATTGTGGCTTTGAATCAATTATGTTTATTAAAATGCTATTGCTTCTATGTCCTGTCGTCCTTTCTCCGCTAATGGCTGGTCCAGGGGGAGCGGGAAGGAGGAACGCGCTCGACCTCGCCCCCGGAGCCGGGCGTGTGAGCACCCCACTGCCGTCCCAGGCCCCCGGGAGAGGAGACAGGGCGGCGAGGGGACCCCACGTCCCCTCCCCGCGGGGCTGGGGGGGCTGTGCAGAGCTGAGCCACGGAGCCTCCCGGGGACGGCGGGTGCTCCTGGGGATCTCACGAGGAGGGGGGAGAGTCCTGGGGGCACGTTTGGGGCTCCCGCCGTCCTGCCATCCTTCCAGTTCGGCCGCCGCGGGCTCCGGCCATGGTTCCCTGCTCTGGTCGGCGGCGGGAGCGAGCGGGGCTGAGCCCCGGGGCTGCTCAGGGCTGCAGCCAGGCGCGGACGTGTCCCTCGGCGAGGGCGATGCCCAGCATGATGCCGCTGCCCAGCAGGAACCCCGCGTTCTGCAGGAGGAAGCGGCCCCAGGTGCCCTCGCCGGGGCCCTCGGCGCCCCGCAGCACCTCGGGGAGCTGGGGCAGAGTGGGGGGCTCAGCAGGGCTGGTGCGAGACCCAGCCCCGCGGCCGCCCCCTCCAGCTGCCCCCTTACCATGTCGGCCAGGGCCACGTAGAGGAAGATGCCGGCGGTGGCGGTAAGGATCCAGGGGGTGAGGTGGGACGCGCTCTGCCCCACGGCCGCCCCCGCTGCTGCCCCCAGGCAGGAGAGCAGGGCCGAGAGCAGGTTGAGGAGCAGGATGGTGCGGGGGGCCGTGCCCGCCCGCAGCAGCACCGCCAGGTCACCTGCGGCAAGAGGAGGGTGGGTGGTGGGGGGCGACGGGGGGTGCCACGGCTGGGGCAGGGGGGCGGGCACCTACCCAGCTCGTGGGGCAGCTCGTGGCAGAGCACGGCCAGCGCCGTGCTGAGGCCGCTGGAGAGGCTGTGGGAGAAGGCAGCACCTGCGGGAAGAGGGTCCTTCGCCCCAGACCTGCACGGACCCTGTGCCCCAATGCACCGTGCACCCCTGTCCCTGTGCACCCCTTGTCCCCCTGTCACCCCCACCCCGTGCACCCCCTGCCCCTCACCGATGGCCAGCCCGTCCGTCAGGTTGTGGATCCCGTCCCCCAGCACCACCATCCAGACAATGTCAGTGGCCCCGGGGCTGGGGGGCAGCGCGGGGCCGTGGGAGTGTCCGTGGGAGGAGTGTCCGTGGGGGTGTCCCTGGGGCTTGAGCTCCAGCTCTGGCTCCGGTGCCGTCAGGTGTCGCAGCTCAGCCCCTGCGGTGGTAGACACGCGGGGTGGGTGCCAGGGCCGGGGGCCACAGGCGCTGCAGGGTGCGAGGGGGTCTTACCTCCTTGCGACGGTGCCAGGACCCCCGTGGCCACGTCAGGGGTCTCTCGAGGGGAGCGTCCCTGGGGAAGACAGAGGCATTGCGTGCAAAGCTGGCCCTGGTGGCAGCCCCACACCCTCCCCGGTGCCCGCAGCTCTCACCGTGGCCTCCCGGCTCCGCCGCAGCATCCCCAGGAGCAGCTCCACCAGGAAGAGCAGGTAGATGCCCCCCAGCACCGCCAGCCCCTGCAGCACCGCAGCCCCTGGCTCCACCGGTGTCTCCTGGTGCTTCCCCTGGGCCTGGACATGGGTGGGTGTCCCAGTGGCTCAGGGGACCTGGGTAGCCCGGTCCCCCCGGGTGCTCCATCCCACCTCTGGCCCACCGGGGCGGGGGTACCTACGTGGGGCCAGAGGTGGAGCAGGGCATCCCCGCAGAGCGTCCCCACGGCCAGCGCCACCAGGAAGGCCAGCAGCGAGCGGAAGAAGCTGCGGCTCAGCAGCGGGACGAGGACGACAGCCAGGGCGGAGGGCAGGCTGACGAAGGTGACGGCCAGGAGCCCCCAGCCCAGCGCTGTGGGGTGGGTGAGATGGGCACAGCCGGGGCAGGAGGGTGCAGGACCCAGAGATGGGGGTGCAGGATGGGGGGGGGTGTCCTTGGGGATGCAGGGATGGGGACCCTGGGACCAGGACTGTGGGTGATGGGAACCTGGGGATGGGGGATGTGGGAGGGGGACACTCGGGGATGCAGGGATGGGGTGGCAGCGACTGGGGACCAGACACTGGAGGGATCCAGGGATGGCGGTGAAGGGACGGGGACCAGGGGCGCTGAGGAGCCAGGGATGAGGATGCAGGGACAGGGTCTACAGCATCCAGCTGATGGGGGACTGGGGACTTAGGGTGCAGGAAGAGTGGCCGTGGGACCAGTCAGCCGGGGAAGCCAGGGATGGTGCTACAAAGACAGGGGGTGTGGGGACCAGATGCTGGGGTACCTGGGGATGCAGCGATGTGAGACCTGGGGACCGGCTGATGGGGACCTGGGGGTGGGGCTGCAGGGACAGGGGACCCAGGGACAGGTGACCCGGGGCTGGGGGCCAGGGAGGGGCCCTGGGTTGGGGTTACCTGGCCACAGGGCCCCCCCCGGGGGAGGCAGCGTCACCTCATCGCTGTGCTGGATGCAGACACGGCTGTCGATCTGGTAGAGCAGGGCCGGGCAGAGGAGGGTGAACTGCTCCGGCGTCAGCTGCGACACCGAGTCCAGCCCAAAATTCACCAGCAGCTGGGTGACGTTGAGGCACTGCGGGGGGTGGTGGTGAGGGGTGTTGGGGTGCTGGGGCCCCCGGGTCCTGCTGGGGGATGAGGAGCTGCCAGGGGCTCCCCAGGGGCTCCCAGTGCGTGGCAGTGGAGCAGGACATCGCGACCCCCCCCCCCCAGCCCCACTCACATCATCATGCGGGTGGTCGGCGCTGGAGTGCTCCAAGCCCAGCACCCGCCCCAGCAAGCTCAGGCCGGGCTGGTCCTGCCGAGGGTGTGGGGGCGCCCCGCGGCTCCCAGGGGTGGCCCCAGCACCGGGGGGCTCGGTGGGCACCGGCTTCATCCAGCTTTTTGTCTGGGAGGGCCGGGGGCTGAGGGAGGCGAGTGCGGATGAGCCCCCGCATGGCACCGGTTGCAGGGGGGAGCGGCCCCCCGGGGGCGGGCAAGGGGACGGCCGGTACCTGGGGGCGCGGGTGGGCAGCGGGGCGCTGGGTGCTGGGTCCCCGCCGTGCTCCCAGACGGAGTGCCAGTGCCGGTGCTTCTCCTCCTGCACCTCCAGCAGGTCGAGGTGGCTGACGTGGCCGTGTCCCAGCTCCTCGTGCTGGATCTGCACCACCTGCACGCGGCCCAGCCCCAGGCTGCCCAGCAGCCGCGCCAGCCCCTCGAAGGGCAGCGTCCCGTTGGCCCCGTACTGCCCGAAGAGCTGCTGCAGGTAGTAGCCGTGCTCCTGCGCCGCGTCCTCGGGCAGCGGCCCCAGCTCCCCTGCGGCCCCCGCGGCCCCCAGAGCCAGCAGCCCCAGGGCGCCCAGGAGGAGCCCAGGGGGGCCCATGGGGCCAGATCCTGCCACCGGCGGGGGGGGGGGGGGGGTCCCGGCGGAGCTGGGGGACAAGGGGGTGCTGGCGTGAGGGCAGCGGGTGCTGCGGTGTCCCCAGGCCTGTGGGCGCAGACCCCGGTGGCCGTGGGTGCCTCCCAGGACACGGGGGGGGTCCCACCAAGCAACCCCCGTACACACCCTCCTGCCACCCGTCCGTCCGTCTGCCCACGGGGACGGCTGGAAAGCAACAGGTGGCACCAGGGTCACGGGCGCGGACACGTGTCCCTACATCAGGGACACCCACCGGGAAGCGAGGCCGGGGGCAGGGGGGGCGGGCAGGGCCTGGTGCCGTCCCCGTGGCCCCCGTGGGACTGGGCCCCCTACGGTGGGTGACGGGGGGATGTGGGGACAACGCTGGGGGGCACAGTGACGCTCGTCCTTGAGGGGAGGTTTTGCAACTGGGGCAGCTTTTGTGTCGAAGTTAATGTTTCACCGGGCAGGGAGATAATGGCAGCGGCACCCCCCGGCAGGGCGCTCGCACCCCCACCCCCCCGCCGCCCGCGCCCCCGACGCACCCGCCCGCAGCCCCACCTGGCGCAGCCGTGTGTGTCCCCCCGCCCGCCCCAGCTCCCACCCCACTGCCAGGGACGCAGGAACAGCCCTGCACGGGGATGGGAAGCACCAAACAGTGGGTGGGACGGCGGGATGGCCGTGGGGCCCATCCTCCCCCTCCACGTGGGACTTGCCGATGCCGTGGGGCTGGGAAAATCCCATGACTCCAGGAGCTGGTGCCCCACTGTCATCCCCACCACGGCGCGAGGTCCCGAGGATGCCCCCACCTTCACCAGAGCTGACCCCCTCCTGCCAAGGAGGGTCTCGCAGTCCCCGGCATCATCCAGTTCATGGGGCCCCGTCCCGCCAGCTGCGGTGCCAGGATCGCCCGCGCCCCCCAGGACCCCTCCCGTGCCCCCCAGGGGCTCACCTGGGGCTGCGCTGTGCTGATCGCGGGGGCCAGGGGACGCGCCACTGACCGGCCCCCGTCCCCGTGCCGCGGCCGCGCCGAATGCTGCACCCGAACTGGGGGGGCCAAGGGTCACCCAGGCACTGCTCCCAGCCAGCCCCGGCGCCGGGAGGGGCCGCGCGGGGAGGGCCTTAAAGGGTGAGGGGGGTCCGGGCCCCCCGCGACGCGGGCAGGGATCAGGCAAGGCGCGGGCAGGAGGTCAGCCTTTATTAACACCTGCCCTGACAGGTCCTGGCTGCCCGCCCCGGCACGGACGACGGCAGGCAGCGGCTGGGTGCGGGGGGCTCAGGGTGGGGGGCTGTAGACCCCTGCCCCCAGGGGCAGCCGGGCAACAGCCGCACGGCTCAGCCCCGTCCTGCCCAGGACCCCCGAGCCCGACCGGCCCAAGACAAGGGGGTCCAGGCCACCCCTGCCCTCCCCAGAGGGGGTGTGAGTGGGGGGCAACGGGGCCCAGCTGGTCCCCTCCTCGCCCCGGGGGCTGCTGAGGGCGGGGGGCCGGGGACACCCCCCGCAGACCGTGCCGGCGGCCGAGGGAGAGGGGCCGCGGGGGGGTCCCGGCCCGTTATCTCTTGCTGCTCCGCCGCGTCTCCTTGCCGTTGCTGACGGGGCTGGCGGCGGGGCTGGGGTGGCCGGGCTGGCTGCGGGTGATGCGGCCGCTGGGGGGGTGTGCGGGGGCGCTGGGGGGGTGCGCGGGGCCCCCCGGGCTCAGCCCGTTCCCGTTCTGGCTGTCGGGGGCTGGAAGCAGAGCGGAGCACCGGGAAGGAGGTGAGGCCGGAGGCACTCCTGAGCCGGGGAGGGGGTGACACCGGGGGGGTGTCCTTGGGGTGGGGAGGGGGCTGCGTGCCCTACCTGGGGGTGCTGCAGGGGGGGCCTGGCTGGTCTGTGAAGCAGCTGGACTCGTGCTCTCGTTCTGGGCCTGCGGAGGAGACAGAGACGCGCCGTGTGCCAGGGAGCCGGGGCAGCCACGCTCGGGGGGGGCCGGGGGTCCCAGCCTGGTCCCCCCCTGCCCCAAAACTCACCCCTTTGCTCTGCGACTGCTGCGCCACGTACTCGGGGTTGGGCTCGCTGAAGTTGGGCACCTCGGAGTAGACCATGCAGAACCTGCCGGCAGAGGGGGGGCGGTGGGGTCCCCCCAGCTGATCCCCCCGGACCCCCCCCCCTCCAACCGCCCCCCCGGGACCCCCGGCCCCGTCCTTACTCGCCGATCTTCTGCAGGTCGCCTCCGCGCCCCGTGTAGAGGGTCAGGCAGCCCTTGAAGACGGAGGCGTACCTGGAGGGGGAAGGCCGGGGGCGTCAGGGCGGGGGCAGCCCCGAGGGGCCGGGGGTCCTGGGGTGCCCCCCCTCCCCCGCCTACCCCTTGGTGAGGCGGATGATGTCGCCGGGCTGGATGAGGTTCCCCACGTCGTCCCACACCGAGATGTTGATGCTGCCCGACTTGTCGGCCACCTTGCACGTCCGCACCTCGTGCCCGTCCTTCGTCTTCGTCACCCGGCCTGGGGGCGGGAGCGGGTCAGGGGCGCGGGGGCGCGGGGCCGCGGGACCCCGGCCCCCCCCGCCGTCGCACCCACCCGTCTCCAGCACGATGAAGATGAGGTTGAGGTTCTTCAGCCCCGGTTTCACGTCCTTCACCAGCGTCTCGGCGCTCATGGTGCCGGCGGGGGCCCTGCGGCGGACGCCGCCGTCACCCCCGGCCCCGCACGGCGACACCGGGAGGGGGGCAGCGGTGGGGGGGGACACACACCGGCTACGGCACCCCCGGGACGGGCCCGCGGGGATGAGGCGCAACCGGCCGCGGGGGCGGCACCGCTGGGGACGGCGACCACGGGGACCACGGGGACGGGGCCGCCGGGCTGCGGGGGACAACGGAGACGGGACGGCGGGGGCGGCACCCCCCACCGGGGACGGGGCGACCGGGGAGGCGACTCCGGGGCCACCGGGCACGGGAGCACCGGGCCCGATCCCGGGATCGCTCGGTGCCCCGTCCTCCCGCCCCGCCGCCAGGGGGCGCTCGCGCCTCCCGCCCCGCCGCCCCCGGCGCTGCCCCCCCCCCACTGCGCGCGCGCTGACCTGCCGGAGCGCCGCCGCCGCGGGCACTCCCGGAAGTCGCCGGCCACCGCCTCCGTGCAGCCAATCAGCGCGCGAACGGGCGGAGGACGTGCCGCGCCGACAGCGAATGGCGACGCGGAGGGGGCGGCCGTCGTCGGGGGGAGGGGGCGAGGTGAGTCGCCAGCCCCGCCCCCGCCCCGCCCCGCCCCGCGCGGGTCATAGAGCCCGCCCCGACCAGCGAGTTCCGTCCCTGTCACCGGCTAGAGCGGCGCTTCCGGGCGGTGTCGGGGCGGGTGCTTCCGGCGGGGCGGGCGTTGCGTAGTGGCGGGGCCGGGCGGGGGGAGGCGGCGGCCGCCCCTGAGCCCCGCGGCGTCCCGGAGCTGGCCCGGGCCGGGCGGCAGGCGGTACGTGAGGGGCGGAGAGGGGGGAGCGGGGAGGCGGATGCCGGGGGGTGCCCGGGGCGCGGGGAAGGGCCCTGAGGGGCCGCCGCGGCCCTGGGCCGGGCTGGCGGGAGCGCGGCGGGGGAAGGGTGGGGAGGTGCTGGAGGGGGAGGGACCCCGGTGTGGGGGGCACGGCCCCGGCTCGCTCTCCCGTACCCTGCCCCCCTCTCACGGGCCGGGGCTGCGGGGCTCGGCCCGTCCCTCGCCGGTGGTGCCCGGAGAGGCGGCGTTAAACGCCCCGACTGTGGGCGGAGGTGCCGGTTCCCCCCGAGGATGCGGCCGCTCCGGAAGGAAGGACGTTCCTCGGGCCGAAAGCGGCTCCCCATAGCAGCGACTCGCGGCCCCCGGGCGCCGCTGGGCCCCCGCGGGGCCGGGGGCGCGGGCTGGGGGTCCCCTGCGCGGAGCAGCCCCGGTGACGGGGAGGGCGCGCAGCTCCCCCTCCTCGGGGCCTGGCCCCCCGGAGCACGTCGCAAAGCCCGCCCGTGTGTTGGGGCGGGAGGCAGGGGGAAGTCGGTAATTAAATGGGGTAAGGCTTTAATTGTGGCGAGGCTTTGCAGAGGGGCCGCGCGCTGCCGCACCTGAGCTCTGCGGCGGCCGTAGTGGTGTTTGATGCAGTTGGAAGTGATAAAGGTAAAAACGTCCAAAAATGTAACAACATCAGATAAACTTCGTGTTATAACAGTAATAAAGCTGCTCGTGGCGGCTTTGGGTGCCGTCACGCCCTGTTCGGCATGGTGGGAACGTCCAGGGGCGTTTCCGAGCTGGTTTTATCCTTGTTGCCGAGACCAGCAGATAAAACCAAAGCAGTTTTTCCCGATTCAGGCATCCCTGCTGTCGATTTTTTGCAACGCTAGAGCGAGCAGAGGAGTTGCAAGAAAAAAACTTGGATTTGTGTCAGAAGATCTTAAGGTGGCATTTGGGGAGACTATTTTTAGCAGGATTGCATAACTTAAAAGCTGAGACTTTACCTACTGGGCAAATGTTTCTTCCCCTGCACGCGGTGCGCTCCTGCGGCGCAGCGATCCTGCTGGAAACACCTCTCGTCCCAGCTTTTCTCCCAGCCAAGTGAGGCGGGGGTTTGAGGCGAGCGGAGTTCTGGCCGAGGGCTGGAATTTCTGAAGCAAAGTGCCACGGGGAGGCAACCGATGTTTAGGTCACTGGCTCAGTCGTGCTCAGCCTGTCGGGGAGGCTGGGATGCGTGAGGGCTCTCCAAGACTGGCTGGGGGCTCTGGAGGGACCCTTATTCTTGCCATTTAAATTAAAAAAGGCAAGGCGGAGTACTTTTTTCTATGGTTGGAAGACAAGGTAGGGAGCCGGGGAGCGGTCTGAGATGCGGTGGTGATTCTCTGTTCCCGTGACCGACGTCAGACCCTTGTCCCCAGGGAAACGCGCGTGTCCGTGTCGGAGGCATATAGGGCTCGTGTTGCAGGAGCTCGATGGTTTCTGCACAGGCTCTTCTCCTTTTTAGGAGAGTTGCACAGGCGCTTTGGGAAATGCAGGTTTCTGTTCTGTGGGGCTGAAGGCCTGGGTTCCTGCGTGGAGGAAGAGAGGTGTCTTCACCTGGGCCCTGAGAGGGGGGTGAAGGGCAGGGCACAGCCTTCCACCTTGGTTTTTACTGTGCTCATTTTTCCTTCCCTTTTTTTCCCCCCCTGTGACTAGATCTGTCCTGTCTGACCTTATGACTCCTGCGTGGCAGCGGCTCTTGGCCCTCGAAGAACGACATTTTAAACTGTAGAAGAGGAAGGGGAAAAGATGGGCCATTGGGAGCATCTCCCTGAAAAGAGTAAACCCAGCCCTGCCCTGCCTCTTTGCTACTTAGGGAGGAATTCTGCCACGGAAGGTAAATCGAGTGCCTCTCAAAACTTTCTCCATCTGTGCACGGGGGATGAGTTCTAAGTCCTTCCTCCACAAAAGTGGAGCCTCCAACACGTGAACAGTTAGTTACATCAGCACTTTTACGGGGTGTTGCTTTATATATGCTTTCAGGGCTCTCAGTTGGCTGCTGCCAATAACTTTGAAGTCATATTTGTCTGAAAACTTTGTTCTTGCTCTGCTAAAAGAAAGATCTCAGTATGTCTTTGACAGTCCCCACATTGCAGCTGACAGCACAACACATGAGGCTGTTCTCGCAGCTTGTAGCTGCCCGATCTCTCCCCTGGCAGATCTACCTAGATCACCGCTTAGAGCTCACAGCCTGCTGTTCCCGGGTCTGTGCAGGCTCACAGTGCACAGAGCAGGCAGCTCTTGCTCTAAAGCCGTTAAAGAACCTTTGTTGTAATTAATGTCTACAGGGAAATAGCAAGATCTTCCTTAAATTTCAGAGGTTTAAAATAAATCCTGCCAAACTGGCTTAAAAACTGCCCCTGCCTGATTTCTGTATCTCTTATTTCACTTGGTGCTCCAGAAGGGCAGACACTGGAATCCCCAGAGTGCTCTCGAACGAGCGAGGTTCCCTGTGGCTTGCAGGGAAAGTGCTTTGTTACCAAAACCCACTGATGATTCTGGAGTTCTGGAAAAGCATCCCAAAAGGCTGCAGAGACAGCTGGAGGCAATGCAAAGCGAACTTCAAACAGAGCTAAAGGTAAAAGCGGGCCGTGAGTCGCGCTGCTCGGCGGTCTCCGCCTGTGTTTTCTCGCTGATCGGTCAGCTTGGCGGCCGGCCAGCTGCTGAGGCTTCGCAGCTTGTGTGGGCTCCTCGCAGCCGAAAACAGGAAACACTTCGTACTGAATAGGATCCGTGCTGCTCTGCTGTGAGGATGGGATTATTCTCCGAGCCTAAAGAGATCCCTCGCATCCAAACGCTTTAAAGGCAGAAAGCTCTTTGGTGTTCTCATGTTACGGTTTCCCTGTGGCCACTGGTCTGGACTCGCTCGGTACAACGGTAGTGCCGGTAGTCGAAGGTGGGTCTGCCGGGGAGTGTGGAGGCTTGGCCGGCCTGTGCGGGCCAGGCTGCCGAGCCGCCTCGGCGAGGGGCCCGGGTTTTGCCCTGGGCTCCTGGGAATCCTCGCCTCCTGCGTGGGGAGCCGGCGGCTCTTGGGGTGCTGCTGGTGGAGGTGGCGGCTCTTGGGCGTCCTCCTGCCTGCCAGGTCTGCCTTTCTGTGGCGTGGTTTTCTCTGGGACAGGGCATCGCGTCCGCTTCTGGTGGAGCAGTCCGGGTTGGGAGGGGACAGGCTACTGACAGAGCAGCGATGTGGGATGCTTTTTATAACTGAGTGTGTGTATTCAGGCATTTTCCTGGCTGAGATTTACATTGTGGTTTTGGGGGGGGGAACGAACCCCAAACATAAACTAGTTTAACTTCAGATTTAGGCTTTTAATTTTCTTGGTGTCTTTACACGGTAAGAAGTGGACCAGAAAATAAAAGGCTGGGTAGAGCTGTGCTGTGTAATGCCAGCATGGCCCCGGCTGTTAACGAGTGGCTTGTTCCGCCTATCTAAGGAAGGGAAACCCCCCTCGCAGACTCTCTCATCCATCTCTGTAGCCACGAACGCTCTCCAGACAAACCCCTTCTCCTGGGTGCAG
This sequence comes from Phalacrocorax carbo, assembly GCF_963921805.1. NCBI lineage: Eukaryota > Metazoa > Chordata > Aves > Suliformes > Phalacrocoracidae > Phalacrocorax > Phalacrocorax carbo. The sequence goes on from NC_087539.1 coordinate 625,064, forward strand.
GGCCCGGCACGTGCGCGAGACCCCGTGCCGGTGGGAGCCTGCGGGCACCTCTGCCGGCGCCGATGAGGAACGTGCAGCCCCCCGATGTAGGCTGGGGCCGGGTCCGTGCCTCTGGGCCGTCGGTGGCAACGTCTTCCTCTGGTCTTGCTGCGTCCGCCTGGAGACGTGCTGCGGGGCTGCGTCAGCGTGCCGTGCCGCATTCCTCCGTGATCTCTGGGGTTTGTGGGATGTGTCAGAGCCCGGGCGACAGCTGGGGAGGGCAGCTGGTGGCTTGAGTAGTTGTTAGTGGGAGCTCGTACCCCAAGTCACAGGACCTTGTTTGGTTCCTGCCTGGGCTCCTGGTAGGCAGGAGCTGTTACAGACAGAGCTCAAGCGAGAGAAAGAGACTTTGCAGTGTTGAAATGCAGCAAGTGGGAAGAATATTCTAAACTTGTAGTGGAAAGAACAAAATGTGTGTTTCTGCCTGGATCTTGAACGTTTCCCCTCTGATAGACCGGGGCGTAGGAACCTGAGGCTTGGGAGGCTGCGGTTCTGTTTGCAACACCTGGACTGAGCGTATCCCCCGTTCCTGAGGGTGGTCGGTGACGGTGACAGCCCGTGTGTGCCGGGAGGGACACGGGCAGGGTCTCGCCCCAGCCGCAGCTGGGGTACCGTGGACCCTGCGAGGCAGGGGAGTGCTCAGCCAGGGCAGGAGGTGAAACGTGGGTGTAGCCCTGTAGAGGAGTTACACCCCCCTCCTGCTGAAATTTTTTTTTTTGAGGAATATAATGCTGTCTTGTGGAAATCTGCCTTGAGGTTTCCTTCCCCAACACGAATGTGGGGCTGACCTTTGAGCGTTCTCCCAGTTGTCCCTATGTTGTTGCCTATCTGTGGGGTTTGACCTATTCTGCCCCTTTCGCGGTCCTGAGGCATCGAAGCCCCTCCGCAGTGCTGGAGACTGAATTCCTGAGCTTTGGAAGGGCTTGATCTGAAAAAAGTACAGAAGGGAAGTGGCAGGAATTGGGTGGGCAGCTCCGGGTCAGGCCACCCTGTCAGAACATCCTAATAAAGAGCAGGACCTTGATGTTCCCAAAACAATGTGTGATTTTTATTTTTTTTTCCCCCTAGAAGTCGTTGCCATGGCTTAGCAACCTGCAGCAACAAACTGCGCTCCCTGAGCCGCTCGCAGTTGCGAAGCAGAGGCTTGCAGTCAGCTCGATTCTTGCTTATGCATTCCATAGGGCTGTAGGACTTGTTGCAGTGCCAAGGACTTGGCATCCCAGGAGATCTTGTCAAGCTCCTCGCAGGCCGAAGGTAAGGGTAGCTGGAGCGGAGCAGGGGTTTGATCTGGTCTGTGGATGTTGCTTCTGCTCCTCCCACGGCTCTGGAAGAGAGCGGCTGTCCGTGGAATTGGGGATGGCATGGGTTAAAAGCTGTCTTGTGCCTGTCTTGGCTGTGCTGGAGGCAGGAGGGATGGGGCACCGCGGAGTTTTACCTGGGCTGTTTGGCTTGCTCTTTCAGATGAGCCTTGTCCAGTCTGAGGTGATAACGCCCTTGCCCCGTGGCTGCACACAGGGTTGTCCACCTCCCTCTTAGATCATCCTAAGAGGTGATCAAAGAGTAAAGCTGATCCTAAGAGCAAATCTTCCGTAGGTGCAGAGGTGATGCTGTCTGCACAGCGTGGCGTGCTGCGAGCCGCTCCGCTTTCAGCAGCTGCCTCCAGGAGCTTCCCAGAGATCTTTTTTTATTTGCTTTCCTTTCTCGAGGTGGCTGATCTCCCTGGCAAACTCTTCTGCCTCCAGCCTTTTTCACTTAAATCCTTTCAATGCATCAAAAGTACAGAAAACAGGATGAGTTTGTTGGGTCCCAGCTGGGAGGGGCTGCAGGCTGGCTCTGCTTTTTTGGTACCCATAGTGTTTCATGTTGTGGGATTTTGAGGTGCTGCCAGCGTTAGGCATGATGCCTGTAGGTGTTCCCAGGACTATGAGTCGGGCTTTAGTGATCCTGAAGAGGTTCCCAGGATAAGGAACAGCCTTGCTGGGTGGCAAAGCCCTCTAGCCTGATTCTGCAGGGGTTAAGCAATAGCAGCTCTTCAACATGTTGTTTGTCCTTCCACCAGCTACCGAAACGGGATCTTGAACATGGGTAGGGCCTCACGATTGATGTGTTTTCCTCCTATTATACAACCAAGAATGATTGTTTAACCCCGTTTTCCTTTTGATCTTGTTTGCCTGTGTGTACTTGGGCAAAAGCTTCCTTTAATTTGTGAAAAGCTTTTTTTAAAAAAAGGGATTTTTTTTCTTTTCTCCTTCAGAAAGTTTTGCTCTCTGGATGTGAGCTAATGTCAAACAGAAGATCACTGGAAGAAAACTCTTTACGGAAAGAGCTGTTAGATTTGTACTTTCAATACTTTTGTGTTTTAATTAGCAAATAATGAGTAATATTTTTGCCTGTGGCCTCTGGAATCAAGATAGTGTGTACTAAAACTTCGTGGATTAGTCAGCCATTCCTGAAGTCTCTGCTAACTGGTTAAAACGCTTTGAAGAAACACCTCCACCTAAGGAAAGTTTTAGGCCTGGGGGATATCGATTATTTCGGGTGTGGGAGGGACCGCAGTGAGCACGCTGAATCCATCGGGTTTTGCTCCTGCTGGAGGAAACACCGTTTGGAGAGGAATGGATTAACTCGTGTCACCATTGTTCCGAAACAAGTACATGAGCTCAACAATTACGTTGGAAGTGGGTGGTAACTCTTTAAAGGATCGGTAAGCAAGAATCAAGATACCAGTTAGTCCTGTAAGCCGATCAAACCCAACTCCTTGGTGTAGCTGTTCCCCCTGAGGCCCGAGGGCGGCTCCGCCTGGTGCTGGTCCGTACGGGGAGTCCCAGAGCTGCTGCTGTGTCGCAGAGCACGAAGGCTTGCTGGGCGCTTGGCTGAAACGGGAGCTGCTGTTAGGACTGCTTCGCTGGCTTTTCCTGCGAGTGGAGCGTAAATTACTCTAAATTGCTGTCTGCTTCCTGGGTATGTGCGACAGCAATTAGAGGCCCTGGGTATTAATGCTGGAGAGGAGTGAACGAGTCGCGTTTCAGCTGAGGCTGTTTGTCTGATCAATTTTTTTGGTGGGGAGGGAGCGCTGCTGCTCTGCGGTGTCATTAGTGGGGTGGTTAATTATGCACATGCCAGGCAGCTGGTGGTTACTGGTGGTGTGCATGCAGGCAGAACTGGTTTGTTGTATCGGCTGCTCTTCACCGGTTACTCTCGATGGAGAAACTGAAGTCAGGCAGGTGAAGCGACTGGCCTGGCCTGCAGACCAGCGCTCTCCTCTGCGCCAGCTTGTGGCCCGTAGATGTCTCGAATACATGCAGAAATTCCTGGGAAAACCACTAAACCATGCAGGCTCATTCCACACATGCAGGCCAGCCCGATGCCAACAAAATGGGAAGGAGCAAAGGAACAGGCAGAGCGATGCCACGAACCCGATCCTGCAGCTGCTGAGCTGCCTCTCCGGAGCTCGCCGGTAGCGCTGAGCACGGGACGGTGTGCGGCTGAGCCCGGGGACTCCCTGCACGGGGTGGACTCTGGACCCCGCTCGGGTTTGGTGCTGGCTTTTGAAATCAGATCCGCTCTGTCAAGCAGCGCGTAACACGGGTGAGCACGGGGTGCAGTTTTGTACCAGAAAAGTCAAGGTAATGATCAGAAAGACCAGGAAGCTCTGACACGAGTCAAGGCTATAAATGCAGTCACTTGGAACAGCCTGGCCAGCTCGGTGGGGCTCGACAGAGCGGCCGAAGCCCCGAGCAGTGAGGAGAGCGCAGCAGGGAAGGTGGCTGCCCCCAGCCTGTGTGCGTCCGCTCTCCTCGCTGCCGTAACGCGCAGCTGTGCGGCTCCCGGCCGCCCGGGTGCGCAGCCCGAGGCGGGGGCAGCCGGACCTGCGCTGCTGGTATTTTCGTTTCCAGAGAAGTTACGGGATGTGTGTTGTGCCAGCTCTTCCTTGCTGTGAAATCCTAATGGGGCCTGTACCCGAGCAGAGAGCTCGTAGTTCCAGATTAGGGCAAAGTTTGGATTTGTGCTCGGCCTGCGTGCCAGCAAATGCCCGCGTCGGTTCCCTGCCGGGCCCGGCAGCGCAGGGCAGTGGCTCCAGCCAGGAATGCACAACATGCACTCGGCTTGTTTCTGTCCCGCTGTACTGCGTGGCTTAGAAACTGGGTCGCTGGACAACTAGGTCAGGCAGAGGGACTTTTAGCCAGCTTTAGATTACGCTGCGTGTTCGGACTCGATATTGCTCTTGTTAATCTTCCGTTTCAGACTGCTCTTCCTCTTGTGTGTCACTGGGGGCTGTTTATAGCGCTGGCTGACGGGTCCCCTGGTGCCCCACGACGGCTGGGTGGCTCTAAGGTGGCCGGGCTGCTGGGCACTCACGTGCGTGGCCTGCAGGACCCCCGCGAGTTCGTCACAGCTGCTGACCGCGCCGTGCTCTAGAATGCACAGACTTCAGGTGCCGGGGGCTGTCGCGAGCCACGGCGGGCAGGCAAGCAACCAGCCGGGCTGGGCAAGCTGCCGCTGGCCAGCTGGGCTGCACTAACTGGGTCGCTTGCAGAGGAGCCACAGGCCGCCACAGCTCTGCACGCTGTCGCTGGGGTGGCGAATCCTCTGCCGTTGTACAGGAGCAGGCTGCTGTCACCGGAGCGAGCTCTGGTTGCTGATGTGAGGGTTTCCCGTGAAGCTTCCATTGTGTCAGGTCACTTAGGAGCTGCTTTAAGGCTGCAAGGCACAGACATGGGCACAGCTTCAACACCGATGACTCTTCCGTCTTCAATCTGCTTGTCAGACCAGAGATCCGGCTGAGCAGAGCCCTTTCGCCTGCGTCCTGGCGCCAGCCCTGATCCTATCCGAGCAGCCTCCTCACCTGGGTGATGGAGCCCAGCAGATGCCTTCAGCCGAAGGTCAGAGCCCCTGCGCTCCCTCCCAGGCACCCATGGGGCAGCTCCCACTGTGTAGTCCTGTCCCAGGTCTTCTGCTGTCCTGCCGGCAGCCTCCTTCCTTGGTGTGACCTGGACTCATGGGGGTGGGGGCTCTCTTGAGTGGGTGCAGATCCTGGGGGCTGGGAGCCAGTTGCTGCAAAACTTTGACTTTACAAAGTTGCAAAGTTTGAGTTTGCAAAACTTTAAGCTTCTGGGTCGCTTTTTACCCCCCATGGAAACTTCCCAGCAGCAGCGAGACTGCTTCAGAAACCCCGCGGCCCCCCCGAGATGTTATGTATTTACTCACAGCAGGGCGGCAGGGGTGACAAAGCGTGGTGCCCCAGAACACACACAGTGCAAACCAGTGAGAAGATCGCTGGTGTCCTGGCTCCCATGCCGGGCTTTAACTGCTACAGAACAGCCCCTCTTGCATCCATATGTTGTTTTCTCTCCCTTTCCTCCCCTCCCCCTTGCTTTCTGGTTTTATTTCTATTTCTTCTGGCGCACGAGGCTGATGAAATTAGGAAAGATTATTAAAAACACCATTGCTCACAGAACAGGTTTCTTCCGAGCTATCCCAGCTGCAAAGCGGCTCTGGTATCTGTTGGCAACACTTATATTGGAAGTAATGAGAAAATGGTGTCTCTTCTCCCCGAGAACCAGGCAAAGCCTGACACGCTGGAGACTTCCAGCACAGGCTAATTAAGTTTGATTTGTTTTGTGTGCTTGTTTTTAATTTTTTAATGGATTCTGTCTGGTCTTCTGTATTTCCACAGAAGGGATGGGCTTCCCTAGTGAACTGGCACCAGATACTGCCTCGGAAAAGGGGCTGGTTGTGTGGATCTGCCGCTAAAATGCGGGCAGGCAGCGGAGCTGGCAGATGCTGCCGGTGGATGGTGCCCCCGGGGGAAGCTGGACACCTTTGCATTTGAACACAAGGCCCTGGGGTGGTCGCTGCTCTTCGTCCAGTTGTTGGCTTTACTGACCGTTGTGCTCGGATTTTCCAGGCGTACTTTCTGCCGTGTGTTTAGTAGGTAGGTGCTGGCTCCGCTCCCGTGATCACATTGTTCTGGTTGTTGTCATTTATTGTTTGCCTTGGGCCAGGTTGGTTTATCTCGGCGAGCTCTAGCTGTGAGTGCGCGAGTCGTCCCCGTCGCCTGTTCCGCTTGGCACAGCGATGCGGGCCGAGGTGGGTCGGTGCCTCTTCCAAGACTTCACCTTCTCAGGCTCTGGGCGCCTGGGGAGTTCTGGAGCCAGCACATCAGTTACCTGGGTGAAACTCACTTGCCTCCCAGTTTGCCTCTGCACTGGTCCTTGCTCGTGTTGCTCATACTTCTACTCACCAGCTCCTGGGGGTGAGTCAGTGTCTCCCGACAGCCTGGCACGCTGTTTGCGTGGTGCAGGTGGAGGTGTCTGCTCCTGCCCCGGCACCTGCAGCCAACAGTGCTGGTAAGGTCTCGTGGAAGGTGCTGCTTTCCTAGCAAAGCTGTCTAGGCCCAGGCCCTTTCCAGGTTGCTCTGGATCCTTGCCCAGGTGTGCTTGTAGCCTTAAACAGCTGTTGACCAAGGAGAGCTGGCTGTGTGGGTGAGCAGGAGCGTGGAAGTCCGACCCTGAGAGCTCCAGATGAGTCAGCCTGCCTGTGCCGGTGGAGCGGAGAGCTCCTCCGGAGCTGGGAGATGCTGGCTTGCTCCACAGACTGCGCCTGGAGCAGTCGACCAGGCAGAAAGCTTGGCTCAGCCGGAGCGTCTGGGATCCACTGGCTTGAACACATTGTGGCAAAAAGGAGGGAACATGTGCTTTGGGGGCCGTGGAACAAATCCAGGGGCTCCTATGCAGGCTTTTGTTTTTTTATTTCAAGGAGGAGAGGGAGCTTTTTTTTTTAAGCCATTAATTTTCCTTTTATCAACAGGAAAAATATTCCTAGCAATTGACTTTTCCTCTGGGGCCAGGAATGGTTAGTTACTGTGCTGGCAGGCAGCACATATCACAGAAGTCTTACCTGTATGATTGCTGCTACCATGAAAGACGGGCGGATACGCTTTGGGTCAGAGGAGCCCCAGCCTTGCTCGCTGTGGTCCTGCGCTGTTTGAAGGGCGGAGGTAAGCTCATGCCAGGCAGCTGAATGAAGCCCGTTTTTGCCCAAGGTTTGGAGCAAAACTGCAATGCATTGGGTATGTAGGGATGAATGTCCTGTGACCAGAATAGCGGGGAGTTCACAGTGATGGTCTGCCTCTACTTCTAGGTGTCATATTTGCCTATTTAAATGGCAGGTTTATGGGGAGGACAGAAGAGCACCACAAGTTGGGGCTTGGGATGAGATGCTGGACCCTCCGTAGCAATCGGGGAGCGGGGGATCCCTGCCGTGGGGATGTGACAGGCTTGGGGCTGTCCTCGGTGCAGTGCTGCCCTAACCAGCTAGGGAGTGAGTTGTTGCCTTCCTCTTTCCTCTCCTCTATTTCCCCAAGGGCTTATTAGGAACCTTTGTCTCTGCTGGTGGATGCTGAGGAGGCTTTGGGTAAGGGTAGGTATATCAAAGTGCTTTTGACTTGTTAATTACTGATCCTCCCTGATAGAATCAAGCCCTTGTTGCTATGTAGATCCCTTCTGTGTTGAGCAGTGTGCAGGCATTTGAAGTCCCCAGGCCAAGAAGATGACAATCTACAAAGACAAGGCAGGAGCATGATGGCAAGGGAAGCAGGGGGGAAAAAAGTGACTTATCCTGGCTTTTCTCTATAATTTGGGCTAAATCCCAGCTCTGTGACTGGCCTCTGGTCTGTGCGAACTGTCCCCTCTCCCTGCCCAGCCCTCGGGAGGCTGGTGGCGCTTGGGTCACGAAGCCGCGCGTATTTGGAGAGGCAAGATTGGGAAGCTCATTCGCGTAAGTCAAGTATAATCATAGGTGGCAGTTGCTGTTTACTGCAGAAGCAATTTCCCGTAACAGCGGGTTTGCCTGGGTTCCTGCTCAGCCTTCGCTCCCCTGTATCATGTCTGGCCCCTGTTGCAGATGGTTTGGCTCGACTTCACTGTGGTGGCTGAGTGCCTCTGCAAGCTCTTCCAGGAAAGGTATTTTCGAAGCTCTTTGTGCTTCGGTTCAGCACATGATGGATCCCTGCAGCCCGTGAATCATCGCTCTTGCTGAGTAGCGCTGCGCAAGTAGGGCTTGCTCATACTGGCTATATGATACCTTCTTTGGGGCCATCCTGCAGGTTGCTGAGCCCAGGGAAGAATGAGTGTATCCAGTATCCTGCGGGGCCAGGTCATTAATTCGCCTCTGGATCTAGCAGGAGGGAGATTAGGTTGCCAGCTCCATCTCACTCGAGCATTTGCAGATGCTTTTAGCTCTCCTGTTTCTGCTTTGTGATAGCAGCAGGGTGCTCCTTGCTTCAGCGTGCTGGCAGAGCCCCACAGACGATCTCTGGCAAAAGGGGGAACAGCTGGGTCGAGGAATGAGAAGAATTCAGGGGTGCTCAGACTTGTGCAGGTGCTGAAATTTTTCTGGAGGAAGTTCTGATGTGGGTTGTTTGGCAGATGGCAAGGCTGGTGTTCAGTGCTCGCGTTTTGCCCCCCGCTCGGCTCTTTCTGAGTGGTTGTGAAGGCATTTAGTGCCTTGCCCAGCTGTTTGTTGGAGGGGCGATGTTGGAGTTTGGAAGCTCGGAAGCAAAAGGCAAAGCCAGGTTGCTAGGGAGTGTGGTTGTGAAGAAGCAGTGCCCAGTGTGGTTCCGCTCGGGTACCCGAGCGCCCATGCAGGGGCAGGTGCTGTACCTCCCGAGCAGGAGGAGAGCGCAGGCTGTTCATGGAGCCGCTTGTAGATTTGGAGACACGTTAAGACACCAGGGCATGAGCCAGTGCCCGTGCACTGAGCAGCGGAGAGGGTCAGAGTGGTCCCAGCTGCCAAGCGAGGCACCTCCGGGGTGGGAGGCTAGCAGGCTGCACGGGTGCTGTGGCTCAGCTGGCAGCCGGGAGCTGTTGTGCTGGGTCCTCCACATCATGTTTGCCCTTCCAGTTGGTTTGAGCCCAATGTAAATGTGTTGGAGGTGCCGAGACTTGCAATGAGAGTGCCTCACAAAGGGATGGGAAGGCATTTGGGTTCCTTCCCAGTGGATGAGAGCCTCACCTATCTGTCCAAAGGCATGGGGAGGCTTAAGAGCAGCTGATCCTGGTTGCTGGGAGATCCGTTCTCCCTCCAGCCGTTAATCGTATCTGAATTGCAAACTGACACAGGGACTTTCCCCACCCCAGCCTTTATCTCTTTTGTCTGTGCCTGCTCTGGGGAAGCAAAGAATCCATCTGCACGTGGAGCTGATTTATCATCTGACTTTTGCAGTGTCCCGTGAGTTGATTAAAGTCCCTCCCTGCTGCTCTTTGACTTGGGGAGAGTCCCAAGGGCCAACCATGAAGCGACTGCATTACCTACAGCTTCCCTTTCTGTCCATCCATCACCTCCTCTCCTCCTCTGCTGCTGCAGCTGAGCAGACGCAGTGGTTTCCGCAACCAGCTCTGCTTGCCGTGTCTGCCTAGAGCTCCTTGAGCTGCAAAGAGCTGGCTGGAGCGGTACGTGGTGTTGTGCAAGCACTTTGGCCGAGGTGCACGAGCTTGGCACCGCTGGCTGTGGCTGGGTGGCCACATCTGGCTGCCAGCAGCAGCAGGGTGAGCTCCTCCAGAGCAGGTAGATGCTCCTGGTGTTTGCACAGCTGGAAGTGCTGCCATGCCACAGTCTCGTCACTGCGTGGATGGTGGTTTCAGAGCCTCATGTGGGGTCTGTGTGCCCTCGCACGCCTCCCATCCCCTCTTGGCTCCTGCTTGTTTGGGGTAGGAGCTCCTTTATCTGGAGCCAAGTGCAGTGTGAGTCTGTATGGCCGTGGTGGTTTGTCACCGACCTTGATGTTGGTGAGAACAGGAGAGGAGGAGCTGGCTCTTCAGGGACCAGCCCCAGAGGAACTGGTAACTGCTGGTGTGCCAGGGCAGAGCTCAAGGTCGGCCTCTGGCAGTGTTACCTGGGACAGCCGTCCTCAGAGGGGAGGGAGGGGGGCTTGGTGCCTGAGGGGCTGCTCCGGGGCCGCGCACCCTCCGTGCTGGGAGCAGGAGCCCCGACAGCTGTGGCGAGTCGCGGGGGCTCCTCGTCCGGGCGCTGGAGCGCCCAGCTGAGGAGACGCTCTGCTGCAGATGGTGTTGGGTGTCCTCACTCTGCGTCTGCTCCGCCGAGTGGGAAGGCTGCTGCGACGGCAGCAGAGGGCGATACCTGCAGCTGGGGTGCCAGGAGCCAGCGGGGCCGCTGCTCCCGGGGAAGGAGCTGGTTCTTCCACAGCCAGTGCGGTGAGGCTGGTGGGTGTCTGGCTGCACCCGGGAAAGGTCCCTGGTACGCATCCCGCTGCTCAGCCCATGGGACTGGGCTCACTTGTTAGAGGTGTCCCTGTGCTGTCCTTGCCCCTGTAAACCAAATAAAACTGTGCAAAAACAACCCCAGCAACCAGGAAGTAGAAAAACTGCAGCAGGATTAGTAATAACGTGTGGGAGAGAGGCAATGCCAGCAGCACGTCAAAACGGAGGAGCGGTTCAGCGCACACGAGGGGAGCTGAGACCACTTCTCCCTGCGTGCTTCTCTGTACAGCACCTGGCTCTGAGCTCCAGCCGTGCCCAGGGCTACCCCAACTGGCTGTGCTGGGAGGAGAGAGCAGAAATTTGGGAGCCAGGACACTGTGAGGGCCGGGACCTGCTCTGTGCAGGCGTCACGCGGTGCTCGACTCCTCCTAACCACCCTTCTTTTTCCCTCCAGGGTTCTGGCATCGGTGATGAGCAATGGGGTATGATGTAGCACGTTTTCAGGGGGATGTTGATGAAGACCTTATATGCCCCATCTGCAGCGGGGTCCTGGAGGAGCCTGTTCAGGTAGGTTTCCGTCTGAGCACTGACTGTGGCTACTGCAGCTCCAGGCTTCTAGATGTCTTGATCAGATGATGGGCGCCGCACACAGCGTGTGCATTAGGTGAGCTCAATGGATTCTTAACTTTCCTACTAGTGGTTTAAGGCAACAGCACGGGTAAGGAAGCAGAACCAGGGATAGAAGTCTGTGGTTGTGTGAGCTCTGGTGGAAGTCAACTAATGTTCTGGGTTTGGGGCATGTCCTGGGGTCAGCAAGGAGGCGGGAGGAAAAACAAGCTTGTGTTGGGATGGGTTTCCCGTGCATTCCTTACTCCCTTCTTAACTCTACCAAAGCTCAGTGCAGCTGCAGACCAGTGATGGTGTCCCAAGGCAGAGATGGCAGCAGCTATGCTAAAATCTGTCCCTTGCTTATGGCTTCATGCTTGGCTGACCCTCTCTGCTTCCCTGCATGCATGCTTCCTCCATGCTACAGAGCTGATCTGTTTTACTTGCTGCTGGGAGCCTGGCTCTGCTCTCCTGCTCCTCTCCTGCCATCAAACGTAGCTCGGAGGATGGACGGACCGCAGCCCTGGTACCAGCAGGCTGCCGTGCCCGGGCCCGGCGCAGCCGTGTTGTTCGGTGGATCCTGCAGCCACTCGGGGAAGGAGGGTGTGCACGGGGAGCTGCTGCTCCCACTCCTCCCTCCGCTTCCCGCAGAGCGGAAGGGCTGTTGGACGGGGCTTTCCTGTGAGCTCTGTTACTGCGAGGTCTGCCAGTGCAGTGTCCCTCCAGAGCACTGTGCCGTCTCCAGCCCTCCTGTGCCTTTTGGTATTTGCCACCGTGTTCTGCTAAGACCTGTTATTTGGGGAGAGATTAGTGGGGGCTTTTATAGCCCCCTCACCAGAGCTGGCCGGCGTGGAGCTGCGGGCTGAGCAGAGCCGGCTTCTACGTGGGGCTTTGCCCCCCCTGTCCCTGCCGCTTCCCTCCAGGGTCTGTGCGCCCCCGAGGCGTTCCTACGCTGGCCGAGCTGTGGCCACGTGCGGGGCAGCTCAGTACCCTCTGCGTAAATCCAGCTTCCTTTGAAATAAAACGGATTAAAATAAAACTGAGATAATCTGAAATGTGTGCATAATTATTGCAAATTCATTGCTTAATAACGAACCGCATCACAAAAGCTGTGATTTGTGCCCTGTTGCTAAGCTGCCCGGTGGGGGTCCCCGAGAGGCTGGGGCTGTGTGCTGTAGCCCACCATGTGCCAGGGGCTGTGTGGAGCTGCAATCTATTGTGGTTAAAATTGTGTGTTAGCACCTTCCAGCTACAATAATCTGCTATGTCAAACAAGCTTTGATTTCAAAAAGTCTGTCAACGCGATCATAGGGAAGGGGAAAGTTAGGGTTTATTATTTCACAGTGGAAAACTGCAGGTTTATTTAAATCTCCTTTTGAGAATGTGATATCACAATCTCCCTTGTTCCCAGGCTTTTCTCAAGAGTGTTTAACAGCCTGTCTGTTGGATACCAGCCCTCCTGCTCCTGCCAGCGCCACAGTAACTGGAGCTGCGACGAGGATGAGTTCGTAGTGAGGCACAAGCCGTGCCCTCTGACAAGCCTTGGTTTGAAGGCAGCAAATTCCTGAGGGCTCTTACCTTGTTCCTCCCTTCCAGCGACGTCCCTCTGCCTGGCCAAGGCAGGGCCCCACCTCTAGTCATAGCTCGGAGGGCTCAGGGCCCTATCCAGACCGAGATTTCAGTATCTCCAAGGATGGAGGTGCCCCAGGGCCTGTCCCTGTGTTCTGGGCACAGAGTGACCCTCTGCCAGTGAAACTGCTGTGATTTATCTGTCACGTCTCCAGTGTGCACTTGGTGACGCTGGGGTACCCCAGCTGCTAAACTTCAGTGGGGTGGGCATGGGCTTGTGAGGGTAAAATGCCGCAGGGGGAGCAGAGAGGCCAGCTTTGCGGAGGGCAGCGGAAAGCTGAATCCTCGGAGAGCAGGGCAGGACTTTGGGAAAACACGATGCAGAGGGGTGGCTGTCCCTGTGCCAGAGCCCGGCATGTGCTGCCTCGGCTGCCACAGGCTCGGCTGCCCGCTGGCTCGGGGGTGCCGGGCTGGTTGGCTCGGGCTGCGATGCCCAGGGGCTGCGCTAAAACTCCCAAGATGGTCCTGTAGCCTGACGGGGCGAACCCTCATGCGGCGTGTGTCCTGCGCTCGTCGTCTGCCTTTGTCGGCTGGTACGAGGCAGCCTGCAAGGCACCGTGTGCTGAGGGAACGGCTTGGAAGTGAGACTTAGCTCTGAGTGTCTCTGACCTTCCTGTAACTCTGGGTTTCTGCTCTGTAGAAGAAAGCTCGGTGTTGTCCGAAGAGCTGGCGTGTGTCCTGCTCCCCCTCCCCAGTGCAGCTTGAACGCAGGAGCAGAGCCCAGCTGTGTAAATACAGTGAAGTAATGTTCTAATCTGCTGCGGAAAAATGTTCAAATTTAGCATCCCAATCTGCCTTGCCCCCTCGGCCCTGTAGGGAGGCAGCGTTACCTGGGGCAGAGCAGAGCCGGAGCGTGGCTCTGAGGGGTCTGCGCCCAGGGAGCTGATCGGCTTGCAAGACGCCACGTGTCTGCGGGGAAGAGGGTGCCTTGGTGGGGCCGGGCACGCAAACTAAAACCAGAGGTGGCTCGAGGTGGGCACTTGCTTTTCCAAGGGAAGGGAGGACGGCTCCGCAGCAGTGCCTCTCGCGTTGCGGTGGAAGGTGCTGTGCCTGGCTCTGGTCTTGCAGGCCTGGCTTTTGGTGTCTCACTCCCCGGTGCGGGCATCGTGCCTGCTTGTGTAATGGAGGCACCTCTTCCCTTTGCTCTCCTCCCCCTGGGCAGCACGAGGAGCTGTGCGCCCCTCGAAGACTGAGAGCCTTTCTCTGGTCAAGGTTGTCCTCCACACCCGGGCCGGCAAACGCTTCCCCGCCGGCCCTGAGTAACGCGTGGCTGTTCTCTGCCCCTCCGCAGGCTCCCCACTGTGAGCACGCCTTCTGCAATGCCTGCATCACCCAGTGGTTCTCCCAGCAGCAGACGTGCCCCGTGGACCGCAGCGTCGTGACGGTTGCCCACCTCCGCCCCGTCCCGCGCATCATGCGTAATATGCTCTCGAAGCTGCAGATCACTTGCGACAACGCTGTTTTCGGCTGTACGGCCGTTGTGCGACTTGACAACCTGATGTCTCACCTCAATGACTGCGAGCACAATCCAAAGCGCCCCGTGACTTGCGAGCAGGGATGCGGGTGAGGATGGCCTTGGGGGGCTTTGCCACAGAGGGTGGGCAGAGCAGAGGCCGCAGCCTCGGGGAAGGAAACCGGGGTCTGGTGCCTGGCACCCTTTTACTCCCTGGGTGCAGAGCTCTGTGGGTAGCCGGGCTTTGAAGGCTGCGGTGCTGCAGAAAGGGAAGGATTTTTGGTCAAACCCATTTCTTTTTGAACATGGTTCAAAGCGCCTGGCTCTTCAGCTCGTTGCTGGGGCTTGGGACTCAGTTGGCTGCTGGAAACGGGGTACTGGAGCCTTTGTGAATCTGCCCAGAGCCATTCCAGCCCCCTGGGACAAGTTCCAGCCTGATCTCTGCTCCCTCCTACGTGTTGCCGAGAGCCAGGAGTGGTGGGTGGCTGGCCTGGCCTTGGCACTCGTGCTCTCGGTGCCGATATCTGTCCCACTCACGTGTTGTAAGCATCCAGCCAGGTGGTGACTGACTGTTGGCTTGGAGACTGTCAGAGGCCGGATCAGGCCCATGGGCTGCCTCGTGTGGGACCTCGTTCTGAACCCTGATCACTTTGGAGGAGGGAAAATCCCCATTGCCTGCCAACCTGGGGGTGATTTGTTCCCGTAGCTCTCCCCGAGACCATTTGGCTTGGCCAAAGGCGGGAACAGGCGTTCCTACACCTATCGGAGGTTACGGCGCTGGGCTTCCCGGGCCTCCTGGCAAGTCCTCCAAGACTGGATTTGTTCTGGAGGCTGTTTACGCGCTCATGCCAAGTGCTCTGGTGTGCAACTTTCCCTAATGTGGGGCCTCCACCTTTTTTTGCAATGATCCGCAGCTTGGAAATGCCCAAAGATGAGCTGCCAAACCACAACTGCATCAAGCATTTAAGGTCTGTGGTGCAACAGCAGCAGACGAGAATCGCTGAGCTGGAGAAGACCTCAGCAGAGCACAAGCATCAGCTGGCCGAGCAGGTAGGTCGGTGTGTGCGAGGGGCTGTCCCGCAGCGGGGTCTCTCATGGGAAGGGTCAGCCTCGCCTGCGTGGACACCAAACGCCAAAAAAGGTTTGTGGAGGAAGAAAGCGGCTGCGGAGCAGCCCGAGCTGAGCACGGCCGGGGCTCTGCTGCTGTTCTGCACCTCTCGTCCAGCCGCTGGGACGGCAGCTGAGCCGAGGGGCAGGGGCGCGCGGCTCCCTGCCGCCGCGCTGGGGGTCTGGTGACGTGTGGGCGCTGACCCCTTTTCGCAAACCCCGCTGTGTCCTGCCTGTTGCAGAAACGGGACATTCAGTTGCTGAAGGCCTACATGCGCGCCATCCGCAGCGTCAACCCCAACCTGCAGAACCTGGAGGAGACCATCGAATACAATGAGATCCTGGAGTAAGTGCTGGCTCTGGTGGCGATCGGGGAGGAGGTGGGGAGCCCTGCGTCGGGGCGCGAGCGGAGCTGGGAGTCTGCCGGCTTGGCTGATGGGTTCGAGCGGGGGTGAAGTGCCTTCGGAGGCAAAGGTGCGGTTTGAGAAGAAAACGTTTCACGAGAGCAGGGGGGCAGTTGCAGGGTGTTTGTGCTGGGGAGCGGCACGTGAGCTGCTTGCACAAAGCGCTCGGACCATTTTTATTCTTCCATCTGCATCCTGCCCACAAGCAGGAAGCTGCCAGATTCCTTCCTCCTTGAGAGAAAGGCTGGAGGAAGCAGCTCCTCATCTCATCCTTTCTTCCCCTCCCTCTGGGGAGCAGCAGGGTTGAATGCCGCAGCTGGGTCCGGTTTGGGGGTGAAAACAGGGGAGGGGTAGGTGGGGAAAGGGGGGCGTTCCCCGTCCAGCCTTGCCTCCGAGCGCGGAGCAGACCAGCTCCTTGATTCTGTCGGGAGCCCCCAAAACCGCACGGTGCTGACCGCGCGTCCCGTGCCTGTCGCCAGGTGGGTGAACTCCCTGCAGCCGGCCCGGGTGACGCGGTGGGGCGGGATGATCTCCACGCCGGACGCGGTGCTGCAGGCCGTCATCAAGCGCTCGCTGGTGGAGAGCGGCTGCCCCACGTCCATCATCAACGAGCTGATCGAGAACGCCCACGAGCGGAACTGGCCGCAGGGCCTGGCCACGCTGGAGACCCGCCAGATGAACCGGCGGTACTACGAGAACTATGTGGCCAAGCGCATCCCCGGCAAGCAGGCCGTGGTGGTGATGGCCTGCGAAAACCAGCACATGGGCGAGGACATGGTGCTAGAGCCGGGACTGGTGATGATATTTGCACACGGAGTGGAGGAAATCTAAGGACTCTCAAAGAGAAACGCTTCGTGCTGACGAGGGAGAGGAGGGGGAAGGTGCAGAGGTGGAGGCTGGGGGTAGCCGGTCAAAACTGCCGGCGTTCCCTAGTCACCGACATGGTTTTCTTAGGGCACTGTTCCCTCGAACCTCTTGCTTCCTAGCTGAAATGATTAAATGCCTCTGGTAAATACTACTCAAACACTTGGCCCAGCGGTGAGCGCACGCTGCAGCCCCTCCACGTTCGCCCCTTGCAGATCAGCTTCCCCGTTCGATGTCTTTCAAGGAGAGAAGGAGCAAGCGCTCCACACGTACTGCCAGACTCCTCAGACCCAGCCTGCGTTTTGGGTGCTGGTGCCTCTCCCAAAGCCCGGCTCCTGGCCCGGCCCAAACCCAAAGGCCCAGCTCAGCTCTTGCTGAGGACTGACCCCGCGGCCCCTGGCAGCTCGCGCCTGTGCGGTGGCCGAATCCCCCCTGGGCTTTCTCTCCCTCTCTGGATTTTCTGCCTCGCTCTCGGCGTCTCTGCCGCCGTCCCTCCGAGCCTTGCCTCCGATGGCGCAGTACGGCAGCAGCGGGGTCCGCTCCCCTCTCCTGCGGGCCGGGGAGGGGGCTTGGCCAGGGGAGCCCCCAAAACGGGCGCTGTTGCCGTCGCCGGCGGGGCCCTGCCCAAGCCCCGCTCGACCCGCTGAGGGCTTGGGCCTTCCACCGCGCTGGGGGGGCTCGGTGTTGGGGACCAGCCGTTCCCCCACCACCGTCCCTGCCCGGCGCCGTGCAGCCCTCGGGCCCCTCTCCCCGTGCATGCCCCAGCCCCTCTCCTCCCCGGGAGAGGCCGGACCCCCGCGCTCACCCCCGCAGCAGCTCGCAGCCCCCCGGGCGTCTCCCACCTTGCCCCCGGACGCCGTCCTGCCCCGTGTTTGCCGGTGTTTGGCTCCGCTTTCTCTGCTGTTACCGGTGTTCCTTCTCCAGACACTTTGTGACTGTGGTTTTGTATTTTCCTTTTTTTTTTTTTTTTGTACTTTTTTTGGCCTTGTCTCGTTTTTATTTCCCCCCTTTTATTTTATTTCTGAAGTACCGTGGACAGGCACCTCAGAGCCTGGTTACGTTTACTTGTTGGGAACTTAATTTATTTGCATTCGTTTTGTTGTTTTTTACAGTACTTTCTCCGCCGGCGTCCGCACGGCTGGGGTCCGGCCGCAGCTCGGTCGGTGCCCCCCGGCGCGGATTTACGTGATCAATAAACAGCGTTCTCGTTGCTTTTTTGGCCTCTCAGCGCCTTGGGGGTCTGCGCCGGCTGCCCGAACCCCCTGCCAGGGGGACACGGGGGTGTCTGACAACGGGGCTCAGTCCCATGTGAAACACGGGTGGGGGGTTTGGGGGGGTCCTCCCCATCTCGGGGGTGGGGGGGCCTGTGCCAGCCGTGGGGTCCCTCCAGTCTCTTCATGTCGCTGCGATTGATGAACGCCTTTGCTACTGCGGTCCCCTCCGGCCGGGGACCCTCCCCGGGAGGGCCGGGCCCCCCCGAACCCCTCTGGGGGGTGGGTGAGGGTCTCGGGGAGGCTCCAGGCACGGGGCGTGGTGGGGGGTGGCATGTCTCCATGCCCAGCTCTGCAGCCCCCCCCCCCGAGGCGCGGTCCCCGAAAAGTGCCGCCCCCCCGCCCCCAGGGGCCCGCTGCTAAAAGAGCGGGTACCGGGCACGGGAGGTTCCCCCCGCGGTGCGACCAGGCCTCCCCCGCCGCGCCCCCCGCCAGTCCCCGCAAAAACGGGTGTTGGCGTCACGGACAGGATTCGAACCTGTGCGGGGAAACCCCATTGGATTTCGAGTCCAACGCCTTAACCACTCGGCCACCGTGACTCCCGCGCCACCCTACGCCGCGCTCCGCCTAGACCGGGCCCCGCCGCCGCGCGCCCCGCCCCGCCCCGCCCGGCCCCGCGCGGGGCTCCCGCCCCTCCCGCCGCCGCTCCCGGCCCGGCCCCCGCACCGGGACCCCCCCACGGCGCGAGGGCGGGGGGGGGGGGGGGGCGGCCCCGCCTTGCGCCCGGCCCGGCAGGGGGCGCCGCCGCCCGGTACCGAGCGGGCGGGAGAACGCGGGGCGGGGCCGGCAGGGGGCGGCAGAGCGGGCGCGGCGCGGGGCGGGGCGGGGCCGGCAGGGGGCGGCAGAGCGGGCGCGGCGCGGGGCGGGGCCGGCAGGGGGCGGCAGAGCGGGCGCGGCGCGGGGCGGGGCCGGCAGGGGGCGGCAGAGCGGGCGCGGCGCGGGGCGGGGCCGGCAGGGGGCGGCAGAGCGGGCGCGGCGCGGGGCGGGGCCGGCAGGGGGCGGCAGAGCGGGCGCGGCGCGGGGCGGGGCCGGCAGGGGGCGGCAGAGCGGGCGCGGCGCGGGGCGGGGCCGGCAGGGGGCGGCAGAGCGGGCGCGGCGCGGCGCGGCGCGGCGGGAGGCGGCCCGGCCCGCTCGAAGATGGCGGTGCGGAAGAAGGACGGCGGCCCCAACGTCAAGTACTACGAGGCCTCGGACACCGTCAGCCAGTTCGACAACGTCCGCCTCTGGCTCGGCAAGAACTACAAGAAGGTAGGCCGCGGCGGGGGGCGGGGGGCGCCGGCACCGGCCCCCGCCCCGCCGGGCCCGGCCTGTCACGGCCCCGCCGCCGCCATCGCCGCCCCCGCCCCCCCCCCCCCCCTCCCCCCCGCCGCCGCTTCCCCCCGGGCCCTGCCCCGGCGGCGGCGCTGACCCCCCCGCCCCCCCCCCCCCCGCAGTACATCCAGGCCGAGCCCCCCACCAACAAGTCGCTGTCGAGCCTGGTGGTGCAGCTGCTGCAGTTCCAGGAGGAGGTCTTCGGCAAGCACGTCAGCAACGCGCCCCTCACCAAGCTGCCGGTGAGCCCCCCGCCGGGGCGGGCAGCCGGCGGGGACGGGGACGGGGACAGGGACGGGGACACGGCGGGGCAGGGGCCGCGCTCCGGCGGGGGCCGCGGTGCGGCGACACCCGGGGACAAGGCCCCGATCAGGGGCAGCGCCCCAGAGACGTGGGGGCAGCGCCCCAGAGATGAGGGAAGAGCGGCCCGATGACCCCGGGACAGCGCCGCGATGACCCAGGCACAAGGCCCCGATGAGCCGGGGGCAGCGCCCCGAAGGCGCGGGGACAAGGCTGAGCGGGGTCGGTGCCCCAAAGACCCGGGGACGAGGCCCCGGGGACAGCGCCCGACCACGGGCAGCACCCGGTCACCCGGGACGGTGTCCCAGCGTGGCACAGCGCCCTGCTCGGGGGTGGTGCCCCGGGGTCCTGGGGTTAGTGCCCCGTGACACTCGGGCACCGTCCCACTGGGAGCTGCCCCCGGGCGGGGTTCGGGCCCCAGCAACCAGGGGACAGCGTCCCGCCAGGGAGAGGGTCCCGCCAGGGAGAGGGTCCCGCCAGGGAGAGGGTCCTGCCAGGGAGAGGGTCCCCCCAGGGAGAGGGTCCTGCCAGGGACAGCACCCCAGCACCGGGACAGGGCCCCGACCACGGACAGCACCCCAAGGGCCCGTCGACAGCACCTTATAGATGTGGGGACGCCGTGCCAGGGACCCCAGGACAGCACCCCATGGACGTGGGGACAGCGTCCCTACGCAGGGACAGGTCCCCAAGCAGGGACAGTGCCCCAACACCCCAGGGACTGCATCCCAACCCACGGACAGCCCAACAAAGGGCACCCCGATGAGGGGATTGCACCCCGACATGGGGATGGCACCCTGACGAGGGGGTGGCACCCTGCCCAGCTCCCCACCACGCCAGGGACGCAGCCCACCCCTTGTGGCCGCCTCCCCCAACCCTTTTCTTCCCGTTACAGATAAAATGCTTCTTGGATTTCAAGGCGGGAGGAGCCCTGTGCCACATCCTGGCAGCGGCCTATAAATTCAAGAGCGACCAAGGATGGTGAGTGCCGGCCTGTGCCCGCTGGGTCTGGGGGCCCTGGGAGCGGGAGGGGGCCGAGGTGGGGGTCACAGAGCCAGGGGGCGGGGGTGGTCCCCTCCTCGGGAACGCCCTGGGGTGGCCTCGGCCAGGGTCTGCACGGGGGTGAGCTCTTTGTAGGTCACTCACCTCCACAGCAAGCAGGTGCTGTGGCACATTCCCCCCGCCCCACCGTGGACCCCTGATGGGGTTCAGGCGCGTGTCCCCCCCCAATCCCCCAGGCTTTGGCTGCTGACGAGGAGACCTGAGCTGTGGCTTTCATGAGAGTCGCTCTTTTCTTCCAATAAGGCGGCGTTTCGATTTCCAGAATCCCTCGCGGATGGACCGCAACGTGGAGATGTTCATGACCATCGAGAAATCCCTGGTGCAGGTAAGAGGCGCTGCCCCTGCCCACCCTGGGACCCCCCTGTCCCCCACCCGCTCACCGCTCTGCTCTTCTCCTTCCCCAGAACAACTGCCTGGCCCGGCCCAACATCTTCCTGCACCAGGAGATCGAGCCCAAGCTGCTGAGCAAGCTGAAAGACATCGTCAAGAGACACCAGGTCAGTGGCAGCACCAGGGTGGGGGGCACAGGGGGGGCCCACCCGACACCTTGTCCCGGCAGTCAGCCCTGGACCGGCTCCCCTGCTCTCCTCGCAGGGCACAGTGACCGAGGACAAGAGCAACGCATCCCACATCGTCTGCCCTGTCCCCGGGAACCTGGAGGAAGGTGGGTCCAAGCTCATGATGAAACACTGGTGGGGGAGTGGTGTTTGGGGGGTCCAGAGCTGTGCTCAGCGTCACGGGTGGCTCTTGGTGCGACGGCGGGTCATGCTCAGTGCCGGCCCCGCTCCGTGTCTCCCGCAGAGGAGTGGGTCCGGCCGGTCATGAAGCGCGACAAGCAGGTCTTGCTGCACTGGGGCTACTACCCCGACAGGTGAGGGGTCCCGGGTGGGGGCTGTGGGGGCACGGCTGAAGCCTGATGGAGCTCCCCTCTGCCCATGGGGTGCCCGTACTGCTGTGGGTGCTGCTCTCACGCCGTCCTTCTGTGCCCGCAGCTACGACACCTGGATCCCCGCCAGCGAAATTGAGGCCTCCGTGGAGGACGCTCCAACGCCGGAGAAGCCCCGGAAGGTAACGGGGTCCCCCAGGCTGAGATGGCGGCTGCAGCCCCCTCCCCTGCCCGCTGGCTGCCTGACACACCCACACCCCTGCCCGGCAGGTCCACGCCAAGTGGATCCTGGACACGGACACCTTCAACGAGTGGATGAATGAGGAGGACTACGAGGTGACGGATGAGAAAAGCCCCGTCGCCCGCAGGAAGAAGATCTCAGCCAAGACGCTGACGGACGAGGTCAGAGCGGGGCTGCAAAACCACGGGGGGTGAAGATGAGGGTCTCTGCTTGGCCGTCCCACTCGGCTGCACCCAGTGACCCCCCCTGTCCCCCCAGGTGAACAGCCCCGACTCTGACCGGCGGGACAAGAAGGGGGGCAACTACAAGAAGCGAAAGCGCTCGCCCTCCCCCTCGCCCACCCCAGAAGCCAAGAAGAAGAACGCAAAGAAGGGGTGAGCCTGGGCTTGGGGGGGGTGGCAGGGTCAGTTCCGGCCCTGGAGTCGGGGCTGTGGGGAGCCTCGCCCTGGGGTGCGGTGGTGACTGGGACATGGGGGGGTCTCTCCCTTCGCAGACCCTCCACCCCCTACAATAAATCCAAACGTGGGCACCGTGAGGAGGAGCAGGAGGACCTGACGAAGGACATGGACGAGCCCTCGCCTGTCCCCAACGTGGAGGAGGTCACCCTGCCCAAGACAGGTCAGGCTGGGGGGCCGGCAGGCACCCTGCGGGGTCCCCCCGTCACGAGCGTGGGCTGTGTGGGGGCCCATCCTTGGGGTGCTCAGCATCGCTTCCCTCCGCTGCAGTCAACACCAAGAAGGACTCGGAGTCTGCGCCCGTCAAGGGGGGCACCATGACGGACCTGGGTGAGTCCGCGCCGCCGAGGCCGAGCGCCACGGCGGGTCCCCCGGCACCGCAGACCCGGCAGTGCCCAAAACCGCCCTCTCCCTTCCAGATGAGCAGGAAGATGAGAGCATGGAGACGGCCGGCAAGGTGAGTCGTGCTCCTCCAGGGAAGGTGTCCCCACCCCAGCACAGGGGTCACCGTCGCTGGATGGTCACCTCTTCATCTCTCTTCTCTTGTTACCTCTCTTGAGTAGAAAAAGGCCCCTTTCTGCCCTTCCCTTTGCCCCTGGGGCTGCAGGCGGCTTTGCCCTGGGCCGTTGGTGTCATCCTGCCCTCAGTGAGGATGAGGAAGGGTGCAAAAGCAGGGCTCAGGATCCCCTTGCCCATGTGGTGCTGGTCTCTGGTAGGATGAGGAAGAGAATGGCACTGGGAGCAAGGGGGAGCAGGCCAAGAACCCCGACCTGCACGAGGACAACGTGACGGAGCAGACCCACCACATCATCATCCCCAGCTACGCCGCCTGGTTCGACTACAACAGGTACGGGAGGGCCGAGGATGAGGACGGCGCCCCGAGGCACCAGCCCGATGGTGTGGGGCCGCCGGGCCGGGCCCTCCCCAAGCGTCTCATCTTGCAGCGTCCACGCCATCGAGCGCCGAGCCCTGCCGGAGTTCTTCAATGGCAAGAATAAATCCAAGACCCCCGAAATGTGAGGCTGAACCCCGACACACACTTCCCCGTCCCTCCCGGTGCCGGCGGGGCCGCGGCCGGCGCTGACACCTCGCCGTTCTCCCCCAGATACTTGGCTTACCGCAACTTCATGATCGACACGTACCGGCTGAACCCGCAGGAGTACCTGACCTCCACGGCGTGCCGCCGCAACCTGGCCGGGGACGTCTGTGCCATCATGCGGTGGGTCCGGGGCCAGCGGGGCGGTGGGGGGCATCCATTTGGCACCGTGGGGCTGGCGGAGGGACCGGCAGGGTCTGAGCCCCGGCTCTCCGCAGGGTCCATGCCTTCCTGGAGCAGTGGGGCCTCATCAACTACCAGGTGGACGCTGAGAGCCGGCCCACCCCCATGGGCCCCCCGCCGACCTCCCACTTCCACGTCCTGGCTGATACGCCCTCGGGGCTGGTGCCGCTGCAGCCCAAGACGCCCCAGGTGGGTGTGCGGGGGCAGCAGCTCCTCGCCCAGCCGCGTCCCCCCTCTGCCTTCCCCCGGTCCCCGCGGGGGCCGGGCGCGGGGTGGGGTGGGGGGGTGGGGGGATCGCACAGCTTCGATCCGTGCCTCAGGGCCGGCAGAGCGACGGCGACGCCAAGACGGGCCGCAAGAGCAAAGAGATCGAAGACCTCGTCACCGAGACGGTGAAGGGGAAGCCGGAGCTGGTAGGCGGCTTCTTGGGGTCCGTCCCCCCGCCGCTGGCCGAGGAAGGCTCCTTCCCTCCTCCCCCTCGCGCCCCGCATGCCGCCCTGCCCCGGGGAGCAGGGACGCGGGGGGGACACCGTGACGAGATGGGGCATGAAGGCTTCTCTGGGATGGGGGGGGTGGGGAAACGGGCGTCCTCGCGGCCTGTCCCCCGTGGCCACGTCCCCAGCGTCCCCTCTCCTCCCCCCGGCAGCAGACCTCGGCCTCGCAGCAGATGCTGAACTTCCCCGACAAGAGCAAGGAGAAGCCGGCCGACATGCAGAACTTCGGCCTCCGCACCGACATGTACACCAAGAAGAATGTCCCCTCCAAGGTGGGCACCCCCCGTCCCGGTCGCCGTCCCCCTGCCCGCTGCCGCTCACCCCTCTCTCCCCCCGCAGAGCAAAGCCGCCGCCAGCGCCACGCGGGAGTGGACGGAGCAGGAGACGCTGCTGCTGCTGGAGGTGAGTGGGGGGTCCACAGGGAGGGGGGGGATGGGGCTGCCGGACCCCGCTGACACCCCCCTGCTCCATCCCACAGGCCCTGGAGATGTACAAGGATGACTGGAACAAGGTGTCGGAGCACGTGGGCAGCCGGACGCAGGACGAGTGCATCCTGCACTTCCTGCGGCTGCCCATCGAGGACCCCTACCTGGAGGACTCGGAGGCGTCCCTGGGGCCGCTGGCCTACCAGCCCATCCCCTTCAGCCAGTCCGGCAACCCCGTCATGAGCACCGTCGCCTTCCTGGCCTCCGTCGTCGACCCCCGCGTCGCCTCCGCCGCTGCCAAGTCGGCTCTGGGTAAGGCAGCCCCTCCGCTGGGGGGGGCCTGGCTGGGTCCTGGGGGTCTGTGGGGAGAGGGATCGGTCCTACAGGGAGACGGGCTGGGTGCTATGGGGAGAGGGATGGGTCCTGTAGGCCCTATAGGGTCCTGTAGGAGTCCTGTAGGGGGACGGGATGAGACCTATGGGGACAGGATGACTCATGAGGCGATGGGGTGAGTCTCTAGAGCATCCTACAGAGAGGCAGAGGAAGGCCGGTGTGGAGATGGGGGTGTGACCTCTCGGGGATGTGACGAGCCCCCCGTGAGGGCTATACGAACCTGAGGCCCAGGGCTGGCTCCGCGGGGCGGTGGGGGCCCCACTGCCGGCCCCGCTGAGGCCCCACGGCGCTGCCCCGCAGAGGAGTTCTCCAAGATGAAGGAGGAGGTGCCCACGGCCTTGGTGGAGGCCCACGTCCGCAAGGTGGAGGAGGCGGCCAAGGTGACGGGCAAGGCCGACCCCGCGTTCGGGCTGGAGAGCAGCGGCATCGCCGGCACCACCTCCGACGAGCCGGAGCGGATAGGTGAGGCGGGCTCCGTGCGATGAGTTTGTCGGGTCTGGGGTGGGCAGCAGTGGGGGGCCTGACCCTGCGCTTGTGTCCCCAGAGGAGAGCGGCGCGGAGGAGGCGCGGGCGGAGGCGCAGCCGGCGGAGGAGAAGAAGGAGGCGAAGGTAGCGGCTGGCCCAGGGAGGGGGTGTGGGGCGGGGTGGGGGCCGGGGAGGGCGGCCAGCGCAGGGACTCAGCGGCCGCGGGGCCGGTCCCTCCCCAGGAGCCCCGGGACGGTGCCGCTGAGGAGGAGGCAAAGGAGAAGCCTGGGGACGCGCCCAAGAAGGAGGAGGAGAAGGGGAAGGAGGTGGAGGGCGAGAAGGAGCCCGACAAGGGGGATGGCGATGGAACAGGTGAGTTGGGGCGGGGGGGGGGGGCCCTGGCTGGGCTGGGGGGATGCTGACCCCACACCCCCCACGGCCCTGCCCCACTGACATGGCCTCCACCCTGCCGCAGGGGAGCTGGAGAAGGAGAAGGAGGCGAAGGAGGGGCCAGACGAGGCGCCCAAGGAGCCACCGGAGCCCGAGGCCGAGCGTAAGGCCAAGGTGGAGCGGGACATCGGCGAGGGGAACCTCTCCACTGCCGCCGCCGCCGCCCTGGCCGCCGCCGCTGTGAAGGCCAAGGTGAGGGGCTGGGGTCGGGGCTGGGGGGGGGGCGGGGGGGTGCAGCACGGGTGCAGGGGCTGAACCCCCTGGTCCCCCCCTCGCAGCACTTGGCGGCTGTGGAGGAGCGTAAGATCAAGTCGCTGGTGGCGCTGCTGGTGGAGACGCAGATGAAGAAGCTGGAGATCAAACTGCGGCACTTCGAGGAGCTGGAGACCATCATGGACCGGGAGCGCGAGGCCGTGAGTGATGGGGAGGGGGAGCTGGGCGCTTGCCCCCGCTCCAGCAGCCCCTGCTGACCCTCACCCCGCTGCCGTGACCCCCCCCCCAGCTGGAATACCAGCGGCAGCAGCTGCTGGCGGACCGCCAGGCCTTCCACATGGAGCAGCTGAAGTACGCGGAGATGCGCGCCCGCCAGCAGCACTTCCAGCACCTCCAGCAGCAGCAGCAGCAGCAGCCGCCCCCGCTGCCGCCGGGGGCCCAGCCCCTGCCCGCCGGTGCCCCCCTGGCCCCCGCCGCCCACCCGCTGGGCGCGCCGCCCGCCCCCGCCATGGTGGCCCCCGCCGAGCCCATGGGGCAGCCGCTGCCCGGGGCCCCCCCGCCGCAGCCGCCCCCGCCGCCGGGCGCCCCGGCCGTCCCGCACGGTGAGTCGGGGTGCCGAGGGCTGGGGGTGAGGGTGTGTGGGGAGGGTGCCAACGCCGGGATCTCGGTGCTGATGCCCCCCTCCCCGCAGCCCCGGCGCCATTCCCCGGGCAGCAGCCGCCGTCCCAGAGCCTGGCTGGGAGCCTCGGTGGCAGCGGCCACCCCGCCGTGCCCGGTAATGCGCCCGCGGCCCTGCCCTTCGGATTGCCTCCATCCGCCATCCCATTTAGCATGGCTAACCCCCCCGCCGAGCCCCTCGGCGCCACCTTCCCCGCTAACCCGCCCGCCCTCCCGCTGCATGGGGCCCTCGCCAGCAGCATGCCGTCCGGGGGGCTGCCCCCCCCCACCCACCCACCCGGCCTGGCCCTGCCGCACCTCGCGGGGGGCTCGGCCGCCGCGCACAGCCCCGCCATCGTGGCCGCCGTGCAGGGAAGCCTCCTTCCCAACCCCGGCCTTCTCGCAGGTGAGACATGGGGGGGGGCGTGGGGGGCCACCGGGGACGGGGACGGGCGGGAACCCATCGGGAGTGGCTCAGGGAGGGGGCACCCACTCGCGGGCATGGGGCTGGGGGAGGCTCAACCCTTCCTGGGAGCTGTGGGGCAAGAGGTGCTCATGCACCCCCTTGCCCCCCCCAGATGTGACCCCCCCCACCTCTCTTTTCTCTCCCTGCAGACCAAGGCCCCCCCCTGCAGACGGACCCCATCGCGCCCAGCCCCAGCACGGCCACCCCCGTCCCCCCCACGCAGTGAGCCCCCACCGGGGCCGAGGATGCCGCAGCCCCCCCACCCCGCCGCCACCACCGGCCCAGGGAGACCGGCCCCTCCCGCTCCCGCAAGGCGCCCCAAAGGAAGCCCCCCCCAGACCCCCGACCCCTCCAGCTTTGGTATTTTTTTATGATTGTCCCAGATTTTATTTAAGTGTTGGTCTCCCCGGGCAGGCGGGGGGACCCTGCTCCCCCCCGGCTATTTATGAGACAGCTCCAATCCCACCTGGCACATGGGCATTTCCCCCCAACCCCTCAGCTCTGTCTCAGTTGTCTCCCCCCCATTGTTTTTGGGTTTTTGGTTTTTTTTTTTGGTTTTGTTTTTTTTTTTTTTTAAGAAAAACCAACAAAAATAAAATTCCAAGTCCCCGGGGCGGGAAGAAACAGCCTCGTGGTGCAGGGTCTGTCTTGGGGCGGGGGGGCAGAAGCGCATGGACCCAGCATCACCTTTCTGACACTTTATTTGATGCCGTGGAGCAATAATTTAGCCGGTGGGGCTGGGGGGGAGGGGGGCCGGGGGGGGGGGGAGGGGGGCTTCTAGGGGTGGCAGGAAAATGAGGGAAAAGGCACAAAACCCAGCGTGATGGGGGCAGGGATGGGGGGGGGGGGATGCACGACGACACGAGGGGTCTTCAACCGCTCAGCACCATCCGGACCAGCTCTGTGGAGAGAATGGGGGGGATGCAGTGAGGTGGGGGTCTGCCGGGACCCCCAGCCCTCGTCCCAGAGAGAGAGGCAGGAAAACCAAAGTCAAACGGCTGAAGAGCGCAGGGAGGAACCAGCGTCGCTGCAGCCCCGGCCCAACATCGCTGCCCTCGCTGCCGGGGGGCTCCACCGGCCCCCCCCCACCCCCACGCCAGCACCCACGTCCCGGCCCCGGCGCACAGGGGGGCTCCATGCAGAGGGGCATGCGGGGCGGGGGGGAGGGGGGAAGGCTGCACCAAGGGCGAGAGCGCAAACCAGGCGGCCTTTTTTTTTTTTTTTTTTCTTTTTTTTTTTTAAAAAAAAAAGACACCACGGAAAAAATAGGAAGGAAAAAAAAACTGTAAGTAACTGAGGGGAGCGGGGGGGAGGCGTACCCCTGCGGCGTCACCCTGACAAGATGTGTCTCACAAACGCTGGGAGGAAGGAAGGAGACATGATGGTCAGGGAGGGAGTGGGGCCGCGGCCAAGCCCCCCCGGGACCCCCCCCAGCACCCCTGGGACCCCCAGGACCCCCGGCCCTCACCTTCGTAGTTGATGCAACCGTTGCTGTCCTCGTGCCCGGCCACCAGCTGCTCCACCTCCTCCTCCGTCATCTTCTCGCCTGCAGGACAGCCCGCGTCACCCCGGGGTGATGGGGGGACACGCCGGGGGTCCCCGGGCCTTGTGGGCCTTTCGGGGTGGGGGGGGGGGGGCGTCGGGAGATGGCTGGGGGATTGCAGAACTGGCTGGGAGATCGTGGGGTCCCTGGGGCTGGCTGGGCTTTGGGGGTCCTCAGGGGCGGCCAAGGGGTCCCCGAGAGCTCGCAGCAATTCGGGGACCCAGGTGGGGGCTGTGACGCTCACCCAGGGTGACGAGGACGTGGCGGATCTCGGCCCCCATGACGGTGCCGTTGCCCTCCTTGTCGAAGACCCGCAGCCCCTCCACGTAGTCCTCGAAGCAGCCCTGGTCCTTGTTCTTGGCGATGGTCTGCATCATGGGCAGGAACTGCTCGAAGTTCAGCGTCTTCACGTTCATCTCTGCGGGAGAGAGGCCGTGGGCTGGGGCCGGGGGGGCCTGGGGAGTCCGGGGGGGTGGGAACGACGACGCACGGGACCCCCCACTCACCATCGCTCTTGGGGTTGCCCAGCACCTTCATGACCTCGGCGTTGGTGGGGTTCTGGCCCAGCGCCCGCATCACGTCCCCGCACTGGCTGTACAGGATCTTCCCATCCCCCGTGCGGTCGAAGAGCTGGAACGCCTCCTTGAACTCTGCCGGACCCCCCCCCACCCCGCGTCAGCACCTCCGGGACCCCCCGATGCACGGGGACACCCCCGTCCCGACGCACCGGGATCCCCCCCGATAGGCCTCCCATCCCGCGGGACGCTGCATCCACAGACCCCGCACCGATGGGACCCCCCCCGCAGCCTGCGCCCCTGGGACCCCGCACCTCGGGGACCCCGTTACCTGGCCCCTCCCCGCCCCCTCCCGGGTCGGGTTTCGGTTCCGGGCGGGATCCGGTTTCCCGGTGGAACCCGACGCCGGGCGCGGCCGGGATGCTGCCGCCTCCGCCCCCCCCCAAAGCGGACCCAGGCGTCCGGGCCGCTCCCGCCCCCCCCCCCCGGGAAGGAACCCGGGCGTCCGGGCCCCCCCCGCAGGAATGCGCGGCCCGGCCCCGTGCTCTGCCCATATAAGGGCAAATGGCGCAAGAAGGGACCGCGCCCCCCCCCGCCCCGCACCCCTCCGGGCCCGGCCCCGCATCCCTCTCCCGCACCCCACCCCGCACCCCCCCCCACCCCCCCCGCACGAACGGCCCCGCCCGGCCAGACTTTGCCCCGGGAAAGGCCCCGCCCGCGGCCGCGCAGGAAGCGCTGGGGGCGGCGGGGCCGGTCCGGGGGCGGGGGGGGTCGTGCCCGGTACCGGGGGGGGGGGGGGGGGTGGGGGGCAGTGGGGGCCCGTGCCCGGTGCCGGTCACTCACCCGCAGTCTGCTCCTCCGAGAAGTCGCACTGCGGGGAGAGCGCGGCGGTCAGCGGGGACCGGCACCGGCCGCGCCGTCGGGGACGGCGCTAGGGGCCGCGCCCGGTGCCCGCCGAGCCGCCGCCGAGCCCCTCCCGCGC
This sequence comes from Phalacrocorax carbo, assembly GCF_963921805.1. Classification (NCBI taxonomy): domain Eukaryota; kingdom Metazoa; phylum Chordata; class Aves; order Suliformes; family Phalacrocoracidae; genus Phalacrocorax; species Phalacrocorax carbo. Next base: position 654,791 of record NC_087539.1, read on the forward strand.
CCCGCGCCCCCCGCCCCGCCAAGCCCCCGGCCCCCGCCGCGCCGCGCCGCGCCCCGCCGCCCCCGCAGCCGCCCCCGCAGCCGCCCCCGCATCCCCCCCGCGCATGCCCCGCCCGCGGCAGCCGGAGCCGGTCCCGGTGCCCGGTGCCCGGTGCCCGGTGCCCGGTGCCCCACCATGGCGGCGGCCGCTCCCGTCCCGGCTCTGGGCCGCGCAGCGCGGGCGGGCGCTTTCTACCGCCCGGCGTCACCGCCCGTCATTGGCCGCGCGCCGGCTGCGTCACCGCGCGCTAATTACGCGGTGCATTATTCATGAGCGGGCGGGGAGAGGAGAGGCCACGCCCCTTCTCCCGGGGGGGATTTTTTGTCTATAGATGGGCACGGAGAGGGGCGGGGGGGGGTGGGGGGGGCACCACCACGGGCACCCCAGTGATGTCAGCCCACGGGGCGCACCCCGAGGGCCACACCCCATGGAGGGCACCCCACCGGGGACACCCCCCCACCCCAAGGGGACACTGTGGGGTCCCGGCCCTGGGACCAGCCTGACCTCGGGGGGGCTGCTGAAGACGGGACGCACGGTGGGGCCGAGGTGGGGGGTGGCGGAACCAGGTGAAGGCGGGGTGGTCGCCCCTTGCTCAGCCCCCGCCCAGCGGTGCAGACCCCGATAAGGCGCGGCTCATCAGCTCCCGAAAATCCGGCCTAAACCTGAGCCCGGGCAGGCCCCAACCGAGCCCCCTGGGGGGGCGTATTCAGGCCGAAGCAAGAAGCCGTCACCCACTCGCAGCGACATATTAGAGGGCTTAATTCTGTGGCTCCTTTATATTATAGACGTGTGAACATTTTCGCTGTCCCACGGGGCCTTCCTCCCTCCTCACCCTCATTTATCCACCCAAACAGCCCCAAGGGTGCGCCGCGGCGACGAACGGTGCAAAGATACGTGGGGATGGGGCGCGGGGGGGCTTCACACCAGCTGTAAAATCAGAGCATGGGGGTAACTCGGGGAGCTCCTTCGCCGCCGGCCCGAGACCCCCCGCATCGCCTTTGACCCTGGCGCGGGCTGCCGGACCACCGAGCAGGTCGTACCCTCCTTCCCCCGCGTTCTTGGCTCTTGCTCTACCGATTTCTGCCTTATTATGTGTTGGGCTTAACTAGACGGGTTAAAATAAGTTGCTTAAGGGCAGTGGAAAATTAATAATCTGTGGTGTATGTTAAGGGCCTGGCGTCCCGCCAGCGAAGCGCCGTTACGGACAGACCCTGCCTCGCTGCAGGCATCAGTGCAGGACCGACACCCCCCCCGCAGGGGACACCGCAGTGGGGACACCCCCCAACCCCCCCACACGGGGGACATCCAAAGGACCATACCCTGGAGGCAGCCTCTCGGGGTGGGGGACAGACCCCCCCCGCAAAGGGCAGCCCGATGGGGACCCCATGACAGCCATTCCCTGGGGTCGCACCCACCAGGGACCCCACGTGGGGACACGGCCGGGGGGGGACATCCCAATGACCATCCCCCCCATGGGAGACACCCCACTAGGGACATGACGAGGGGGAGTGCCCCATGGGGGACCCCCATGGGAGTACATCACACAGGGGGGCGGGATGCTGCAGACCCCCAGGCTCCCACCGGGACCCCCAGGACCACACGAAGCCACTGCTGTCTCCTCCCTCCTTTATTAGTGGGGGGGGGGACACAGGGCCGCAGCCCCAGGAAGGCAGCGAGGGGGTCGGCGCGGCGGTGGCACGGCGGTGGCGGCGGCGGCTCTAACAAAAGCGTCTCCCCGGGGGGGGGACCCGGGGGGCACGACCCCAGGCCGGGCCCCCCCACGCCCAGAGGCTCCTCGGGGGGTGAAAGGCACGAGGTATGTAACAGTCTGGGGGGGCGCAGGGGGGGGCCGAGCCTGGCCCCCACCTGGTGTGTCTTTGGTCAGTGGCGAGGCGGGGGGCGGTGGGGGGGCAGCAGGAGTAGTGGGGGGGCTCACTCCCCCCCCTCCCTTCACACTGCCCCAGGCACAGCATGAAATGGGGGCCCGGGGGGGCCCAGCTCTAGGGGCTGCTCCGCTCCTCCCGCAGGTCGTACCTGGGGGGAGGAGGAAGAGAGGTTAAGGGGCAGAAGGGGGATATGCCCCCCACCCCTGAGACACCCACTGGGATCCCCCCAAACCTCCCACCCCCCAGGACCGTGCCCCCCAGCCCCCCGACTCACCAGTGGGGTCCCCCCTTGGACAGATCCACCTGCGCCAGGTCCAGATGAAGCTGGGGGAGAGCAAAGGCTCAGAGGAGCTCCCTGCCCCACCCCCACCCCGACTCCCCCAGACCCCCCCTACCTTCCCCAGCACCTCCTTTTCCCGCGACATGAAGGACAGGGTGGATTTGACATGAGCTTCCAGCTTGCGCCGCGAGGCTTCCTCGAGGGACATGTCCCACTCAAACCTGGGGAGACTGGGCTGTACTGGGCCGTACTGGGCGGCACCGGGTGGCACCGGGCAGGCGTCCCCCCCCGTTTCCCCCCCCACCTCTCATTGAAGTCAGGGTTGAGGGTCTTCTTCTGCACGCTGGTCTTCCTCTTGGTGCCGCGGCTGCGGTCAGGCAGCAGCACCAGGGACACGTAGGGGTCGGGCAGCTCCTTCGACACCGGCTTCAGCTTCCTGGGGGGGGGGACACATGACTCAGCGGGGGGGTCCCAGCCCCGAGCACCCCACCTGCCCCCCCCACCGGCAGCCTCACCTGCAGGCGTGGACGATGGCCACCAGCTTGCGCTCGTCCCCGTGGTACCAGAGCGAGAGCTGCAGCCGGCCCAGGGGACCCTCCGCCGGCTCCGGGGGGCTGCGGGGGCAGAGGGTCAGTGCCCCCCCCGGGCCCCTGGCATGGTGGGGGGGCTCGGCCCTGGGCTCCCCGGGGTCGCTCACGCTCTGACCCTCCGTCCTGGCTGCGGGTTTGCAACCGGAGCAGACACAGGGACGGGGGCTGGATGCAATGTGGGGACGGGGGCTGGATGCTCCCGGGGGGGGGCTCATGTCCCCCAAACCTACCTGTCAGCTGGGAGCAGGCGCTGGCGCAGCCCCCCGGCCCCGCTCTCCTCCTCATCTGCCTCCGCGGGCTGGGGGGCAGCATCCCCCCCATCTGGGGACACGCTGCTGGCCCCCATCTCCGCCTGCTGCGACACCAGGACCTGGGGTGGGAGCGGGGTGGGTGAGGAGGGTCCCAACCCCTCCCCCAACCTGCCCCCCACACCCCATCACTCACCCCCAGCTGCACCCGCAGCAGGACCTGGGTGCCGGGGCCCCCCCGGGCCAGCAGGAACCAGCCGTCCAGCACCAGCCCCTCCGAGGCCAGGAGCTGGGTCAGGGGCAGGCTGAGGGTGCCGAGGAGCTGCCCCCCCTCCTCCTTCACCTGCAGGCACAGGCGGCTCAGCACCCCGGGACCGGACCCCCGCCAGGGGGACGGGACCCCCACCATGGGGACGGGACCCGGGGCCGAGACCTGCAGCTCCAGTGACTCCACGTGGGGCCGCTTGATGAGGAAGGAGAAGCCTTCGTCCCACACAGGCTCAGCAGTCGGGGTGCAGGTCTGGGGGCAAGAGAGCGGGTGAGAGACGCCCCCCCCCCTCATTCCACACAGCCCCCCCAGCCCCCCCCACGTCTTACCTTGGTCTTGACGGAGACGTCGCGCACGGCCAGGCTGGCGAAGGCGGCGGGTGGCTTGGAGCCCTTCCGGAGCTGGGGGACAGCGGGTTGGGGGTGATGGGGGCGGCTGGGGGGTGCCCGGGGCAGGGCCGAGGGACCCCAGGCGTGGGGCAGCCACTCACCGGGAGGTCGGCAGCTCGGTCCACGAAGACGGAGAGGAGAGCGGCCGAGAGCTCCTCGCCCCGGGCGGGCTGCAGGAGGCTGTTGGTGTGCAGGACCTGGGGTGGGGGGCAGCGGGTGGGCTGGGGGTCCCCCCGCGGCGTGGGGGCGCATGGGGACCCACAGGGGCAGGGATGGGGATGGGGGATGCATGGGCAGGAGGATGGGCATGGCCACGGGGACGGGATGCACAGGATGGGGACGGGGAAGGGGACGGGGATGGAGGGGGACAGGGATGCAGGGGGACGGGGATGCAGGGGGACGGGGATGGGGAAGGGGCCAGCTGTGCCCCCCTCATCCTCGGGAGCCGTTACCTGCTCAAGGAGGGCAGCGCTGGGGCTGGGGGCCAGGGTCTCCAGCCGCACGTGCAGCCGCCCCGACTTCACCTCCTCCAGGGGCAGCCACTGGTGGGACAGGGAGGGTGGGTGAGACCCCCCCAGTGCAGCCCCCCTCCCCACCTCGGTGCAGCCCCCCCTTGGCCCCTCTCCTACCTCATCCACGATGCGGTTGCCCAGCACCTGCCTCAGTGGCACCTTGCACCTGCGGGGGAGCAGCTGGTGAGGGCTGGGGGGGGGGCCACCCCCCAGCCCCCCCATACACCCCCCAGCACCCACCGGCCCAGGAAGTCGTCCTTGTCGATGTCCTTGTCGAAGAGGTCAAACTCCACGTCCTGCCCCGGGACGTTGTCCACAATCACCTGGGCAGGGAGAGGCATCACCCATGGGGGCACCCCCAGATGCCTGGGTCCCCTCCCAGCCCCCTGCCTCAATATCCCCTCCTGGGGGGAGGAAACGGGACCCCCCCCCCGACTGCAGCACATCCACGCCCACGGGGAGGATGCCCAGGCTGGGGGCAGTCGGGGTGCGGGGACCCCCCCAGTACCTCGTAGACCTCGTTCCAGCGGGGGTTGAGGTCCTCCTTGATGACGCGGCTGCGGAAGACCCTCCCGGCCACCCGCACCTTGGCGTAGGGGTCGGAGCGGCCCCGCACCACCCCCTTGAAGAAGTTGTCTTTGGCGATCAGGTTCTCGGCCTCCAGGAGGTGGATCCGCAGCACTTGCTGGGGACACGGGGACACGCCGGGCACTGGCAGGGGGGGCTGCCGGGCACGTCCGGCCCCAAGCTCTCCCCAGCCCCCTTCCTGCCCTAGACACCCCCATCCTGCACCCCAGGACCACCCATCCTGCTCTCCAGGTCCCCCAGAGCCTCTTCCTGCCCCCCTGAAACCCCCCATCCTGCCCTCCCAGGACTCCCCAAGCTCCTGAGCCCCATCCTATGCCCCAGGACCCCCCATCCTGCTGCCCAGAGCCCCCCCAGCCCCATCCCACATTGCTCCCTCCCAGTCCCTCTCCAGCCCCCCCACCCCTGAGCCTCATCCTGCCCCCCCCTCAAGCCCTCCAGCCCCCCCCAGTGATGCCCTCCAGGGCGCCCCATCCCCTCCCAACCTCGGTGCCGAACCGGTGGTCGGGGCTGGCGTGGGTGGGCCGGTGGGTGCTGCCGGCGCTGGCCGGGGGGTCCGGCTGCCCTGGGGGGGGAGGGGTGGGGCCACTGTTCTCGGGGGCGTCGAGATAGAGCACCTGCAGGGCTGGGGGTCAGTGGGGAGGGGGGGCAGCGGCAGAGCCTGCCCCCCCCGGTCCCACCGAGCCCCCCTCACCCGCAGAACCAGCTTCATGTAGAGGCGGCTGCCGGGCCCCGAGTGCTGGAGCTGGAAGGGCTGGTCCAGCGTCAGCTCCGGGGCGTCGAGCAGGCGGGCGAGGGGCAGCGAGAGGGAGCCCAGGGTGCTCTGGCGGGGGTCGTCCTTCACCTGGGGGGCACTGGGCGTCATGGGGATCCGGGGGAAAGGGGGCAGTGGGGGGATGTGGGGCAGAAACGGGAATGTGGGGGAGAAACGGGCTGCAGGATTTGGGTGGGAAACAGGGACAGGGATTTGGGGAGATATGGGGGGAAATGGGGCTGGGGAGATCTTGGTGGGTGTGAGGGGACACGGGGCTGGGGTCTCGCCTGGATGTCCACGTCCTGGTTCACAGGGTCGTGCAGGAAGAAGCGGAAAGCATCTTCCCAGACAGGAGCAGTCGTGTTATAGACCACCTGGGGGGGAGCGGGGTTAGACCCCCGCTGGCTGGCCAGGCCCCCGCCACCCAGTGCCAGCCCTGGGGGCCCACCCTGGCATGGCTGCACCCCCAGACTCCCCCAGCCCACCTTGCTCTCCCGTGTGACATCCTGCACTGAGACCTGCACCATGGGGTTGGGCTCCTTGCCTGTCTTCTTCATCTGCACAGAAATGGGGGGGGTCCCACACAGCTCTGACCCCACAGAGCAGGGAACCCTGGCCCCCCCCACCCCCCCCAGACCCCCACTCACGGGCAGCTCCTCAGCCCGGTCCAGGTACACGACCAGGATGGCGGCTGATGGGGGATCGGGTTTGGTCACAATCGCCCGGTTCCTCTCCAAAACCTGAGGGGCGATGCCCAGGGAGGGGTTGTCCAGGGCAGACAGACATCCCGCCCCCCTGTGACCCCCCCAGTCTGGGCTGAGACCTGGCAAACTCATCTCCGGGCTGAGCCCTGCTCACCTGCTCCAGTTTGGAGGTGTCGGACATGAGCGAGAGCCACTCCAGGCGCAGGTGGAGCCGCCCCTGGCCCCCCTCCTGCAGCGGGAACCACTGTGGGGGCAGAGGGGTCAGCACAGCCCCTGGCCCCCCCCAGGACCCCCTGCCCCGGCACCCACCTCCTCCAGCACCCGGGCCTTCAGCACCTCCCCAAAATCCAGCTTCATCCTAGAGGGGTGTAGGAGCGGCCGTGAACTGCGGGGCTGGGGGGCAGCAGCCCCCCCAGCCACCAACCCGGGGGTCCGGCCCCCCCCGCACCTGCCCAGGAGGTCGTCCTGGTCGGGGTCTTTGTCGAACAGCTCCACCTCCACCTCCTGCCCTGGCACCTCGTGCACGATGAACTGGGGGACAGGGTCAGCAGGGGGGTGGGCAGGGGGTCCCCCTGCTCAGCACAGCCGGGCTGGGGACCTCATGGGGGTCCCCGTGTCCAGCCTGGCTGGGATGGGATGCTCCTGCCCCCACGGCCTGGCTGGGGATGCTTGGAGGGTCACTGTGCCCACCCCCCCCACCCCAGCTGGTCTGGGGGTGGGGGCATAAGGAGGGTCCGGGGGGGGTCTCACCTCATAGACCTCATTCCAGGTGGGGTTGAGATTGTCGTCGATGACGCGGCTGGTGACGACCTGGGTGCCGACGCGCAGGACAGCGTAGGGGTCCGACTTGCCCTCCACCAGCCCCCCCATGAACCGGTCCTTCGACCGCAGGTCCCGGGCACCCCGGAGGTGCACCCGCACCACGCCCTGTGGGGGGGGGGGTGTCAGCCGGGGGAGGGGGTCGGGGGGACAGCTGGACCCCCCCGGGACCCCCAGCCAGCCCTTACCCGGGGCAGGGGGCAGCGGAGCTGGGCGGCCTCATGCAGGTTGGGCACCAGCGGGACCAGGAGGCGGTTGGGCAGGACGAGGTAGGAGGAGATGGCGTCCATGATCATCGTGTCCGACATGGAGCTGCGGGGGGGGGGCACCGTCACGGGGGGGGGGCCATGGATGGCATGGTCCCCAGAAGACCCCGCAGCCGGGCTGGGGCTCACCTGAGCCCCGGGATGTCCAGCAGGTTGGTCATCCCTGTCCAGTTGATGTCCAGCGTCTGCGGGATGGGGGGCAGGAATGGGGTCAGGCAGGGGGGCCAGACCCCAGCCACACCCTGTTTGGGGGGGCGGCCAGGGCTGCCGGTCCCTTCGGGGTGGGGGGGCGGTACTCACCGGGCGCCGGATGAAGAACATGGTGAGGGCCCCCACGATGGGGACGTCCCCAAGGAGGGGCTCCAGGATGATCCGCAGCATCCCGTGGAGCTGGGGGGGGGGGCGCAGCACTGAGACGTGACCCACCCACCACAGCCACAGCCCCCACCCCGTCAGCTCCCCATGCCCCTAGCCCTGCTGCCCCCCAGCCGGGGCAGACCCCCCTCACCTGCATGCCCTTCACCCCCGCCTTGCAGAAGAACTTCTTCACCTCCACGTCGATCTGGACGTCACCCACGTAGCTGCAGAGGTGGGATGTAGGGATGGGGAGGGGTCTTCACCATGGCACCCCCCAGTCAGATGTAGGACGGGGGCTGGGTGTGCAGGGGACTGAGACCCGGCGCCTTCGCCACACGGGTGGCTCCAGCCGCTCACCTGATGTTGAGGTCGAGCAGGATCTGCTTCTTGTGGGCGCCAGGGTGAGCCCTGACCCCCAGGACCCGGAGAGGCTGGGGGAGGAGGGGGCAGCGGTGAGCAAGGGGGTGGGGGGGGCCATGGGGGGGCACCCCCACCCCCGAGGGGAGCCCTACCTTCTCGCCCATGTCCACCTTGGTGAAGGTGAAGGTCTGGAGGTGGGTGTTGGAGGCCCGGATGGACGGAGCGATGTTCTCCACCAGCAGCTTCTCCATGTACTGCCCGAAGAAGGGCCAGGCCTGGGCCAGGACCTGCCAGCAGCAGGACGGATGGACGGACAGACAGACACAGCGGGATGGAGGGAGGGAGGGAGGGAGGGATGGAGGCCAAGGTGGATGGAAGGATGCAGGGAGGGAGGGATGGAGGGAGGGATGCAGGGAGGGATGCAGGGATGCAGGGAGGGATGGAGGGATGCAGGGAGGGATGGATGGAGGGAGGGATGCAGGGATGCAGGGAGGGATGGAGGGATGCAGGGAGGGATGGAGGGATGCAGGGAGGGATGCAGGGACATACAGACAGACGGATGCCTCACCTTGTTCAGCCATTCCGCCCTCTCCACATCCGGGAAGCTCACCTGGGGGCAGACAGACGGGCAGGGGGTGTTGTGAGGCCGGGGCCGGGGGGGAGGGAGCCTGGCTGCAGGTTTTGCCCCGGTGCCACGGCACGGCCCCACCCAGCCCCGTGCCTCAGTTTCCCCATGGGGCCAGGGGAACCCTCCCAGGGCCAGGCTTGGGGTGGGTGACATCCCCCCCCCCCAGCTGCGACCAACATCTGGCAGCAGTTCCGGCCCCGCTGCCGAGCGTGGCCCCATCGTGGCCGTTCCCGGGGGTCCCGAGAAGGGGGTCCCGGCCCCCGCGGAACCACAGGGCAGGGGTTCTCGGCCCCCCCGCGCCTGCCCCCGCCCGCGGCCGGGCAGGAAGCGGCCCCCCCGGGCTCGGTGACTCAGGGCCCGGCCCCAGCGCTGCCGGAAGCCCCGGGCGGGACCCAGGGGGGTTGTGGGGGGGTGACCCCACTGCGGGGGTCGAACAGGGGAGCCCCACCGGGGGGGGGGGGGGGGAGGGTCAGCGGGGGGTGCGATGCAGCATCTTGGCGGTGGCGGGGGAACTTCAGCGGCGGAGGGGTGCGGGCAGCGGGATGCGGAGCAGCCTGTTGGGGGGGGGGTCCCGGCCCCGGGGGTCCCGCACGGCGGGAAGCTCAAGCGGGGCTCGGTGCAGCGTTGGGGCGGGGGAGGGGGCGGGACCGCAGGCAGCGGGGCCGGGGGCGGTGCGGCGTAGGGTGGGACGCGGGGGTCCCGCCCGGCCGGGGCCGCCCAAGCGGGGTGCGGGGGTAAGCGCGGTGCCGGGGGTCCCGCCCAGCGGAATGGGGGGTGGGGGGGGGGGGGTGAGGGAGGGAGCAGCCCGAGCCGGCCCCGGTGCCGCCGGCGGGGATAACGGTGCGGCGGGCGGGCCCCGCTTACCCAGGCCGGCAGCTCCCCGCGGGCCGCGCCCAGCCCCGCGGCGGCGGCGCGCACGGCCGCCTCCTCGTCGTGCTGCAGGCGGGCGGCCAGCCGCATCCCGCGCTCCCGGGCGCGCCGCCGCCGCCGCCAGCCCGCGTAGAGCGCCAGGGCCAGCAGCAGCGCGCCCGCGCCCAGCCCCAGCAGCCCCGCGGCGTAGGCGGGCAGCGCCCACAGCAGCCGCCGGCCCAGCGCGCCCAGCGCCGCCAGCCCCGCGCCGCGCCGCTCCATCCCGCACCGCCGGCCCGCACGGCCCCGCGCCGCGCCCGGCCCCGCCCCGCGCCCCGCCCCGCCCCGCGCCCCGCCCCGCGCCCCGCCCCGCCCCGCGGAACCGAACTGAAGGGGCGTGGCGGAGATAGCCTGTGGGCGGGGCTGAGGGGAGGGGGCGTGGTGGAAGGACATTGTGGGCAGAGCCAAAGCGAGGGGGGCGTGACCTACAAACCTGTGGGCGGGGCCAAAGCGGGGGCGTGGCTGAGGGCACTCGTGGGCGGAGCCAAAGCCAGGCGTCAGCTCCCATCTGCGCCCCCCCCCCCCCCCCCCAATACCCCCCTCTCAGTCTGTCGTCATCCCCCCACCCCACCCCACCCCCCGGTCCCTTTGCCAGGTCCCACCGGTTGCCCCTCCCCCCGCCCCGGGAGGGGACGGCGGCGCCGTGGGCAGGAGAGCGATCGCCGCAACCATTTTTGGGGTTTTTTTTTGGTTGTTTGGTTTTTTTTTTTAATGGTTGAAAACATTACAGGCCCCAGGGGAGCCGCAGCCCCAGTGCCCCCCCGGGACACAGACCTGGCACGGGGCGGGCGTGTCCATAGGCGGGGCTCTGCAGGGAGCAGCCCCACCCCCCCATGCAGTGCATGCTGGAGCGAGGCACGAAGCCCCGGGGTGGGGTGGGGGTCACCGCTCGCCCCACTCCCACGCTGCCAGCACCCCCACCAGGCAAGAGCCCCCGCGGGAGCTGCCTCCACTGTCCACCGGCTGGGGAGCCTCTGCCCTTCCTCCTCCTCCCGTATCCCCCAGGGGCTCAGTCTCACGGGGGGGCCGCAGTCCGGGCGGCTGCGCCATCCCCCCGCGGCACCGGGGGGGTCAGTGGGGCATGGCCGTTATCCTCATGCTCTGGGAGGCGATGGGGTACGTCACCATGGGGGTGGTGGCGTGGCTCATGGTGATCCCGCCCAGCGGCTGCGCCATCGAGACGGCCACCGGCGCCACCGAGACGGCCACCGGCGCCATGGAGACAGGGGGGGCCATGCCCTGCGCGATGGTCTGGGCCAAGGCGGCCGAGAGCGGGGTGATTTCGGGGTTCAGGGGGGGAGCGGCGTTGGCAGGGGGAGCCGCCTGGGCTCCGGCGGGAGCTACCAAATCCTGTTGGGAAACGGGCCGGGGCTGGAGGGCCTGGCTGCTGAGCGTGGTGTGGGTCTGGGCGATGCTGTGGTTGTAGTTGGTGACAGTGCCCACCGTCGGGGCCAGAGTCTGCTCGGTGGCGGTGGCGGTGGAGCTCAGCGTCATCACCTTGGCCTGGTTGCGGAACTGGGCGTTCTGCTCCAGCAGCACCTCGTTGGTGGCCAGCAGGTTGTTCACCTGCTTCTTGAGATCCTCCACACGCTTGCGCAGCATGATGTTCTCCTCCTCCAGCAGCCGGTACTCCACCGTCCGCGGGCTGGTGAAGCTGTACTCATAGGTCTCAAAATGCAGCCCGTCCACGCGCCGCCGCTTCAGCACGGGGTCGTGGTCGTCGTAGCGGTCGGAGTCGTAGATGGTGTCGTAGGGGTCGTAGCGGCGGACGGCGGGGACGATGCCCTGCTCGCGGGTGGCCATGCCTCGCGCCTCGTACTCGTAGTCCCGCTGCAGGTGCTGGAACTTGCACTTGGTGCCCCGCTGGCAGTCGCCCTTCAAGAAGTCCCTGCAGATGGGCACCTCCTCCTTGCTGTTGGGCAGGTCGGCCGGCGAGAGGCCCAGCCCAGCGGCCACCTTCTGCCGCAGGCGGGGGGGCAGCTCCCCCGTCTTCTTGTAGCAGTCCTCGTCCTCCTTGGTGCCGTGGATGAAGCGGCAGTTGAGCCGGACGCACTCCTTGTTCTGGAAGTCGTGGCAGAAGATGAACTCGTTCTTGCGCACGCCCAGGTTGGTGACCTCGCTGATGTCGGGGTGCCGGAAGCGGCAGCGCTTGCCTCGCTTGCAGACGTTGCGCAGGAAATCGCGGCAGATGTCGTCGGCGTTGGCGCCCACCTCATCGCCGCTGCTGCTGTTGTTGTAGCCGTCGCGGTCGGGCATCTTCGCCGCTGCTGCCGCCACCGCCGCCGCGGGGCCCCAGGCACTGCGGGAGGGAGGGAGGGAGCGGGGTGAGGGATGGGACCGGGAGCAGCCTCCCGGTACTGCCGCGGAACACCCGCCCCGGGGCACCGGCACCGCCCGGTGCCAGCGCGACCGCGGTGCCCCGATCCGCGGGTGGGTCCCGGGCGGCCCCTCCCCGGGCCCGCCTATGCCAGCAGGAGCGGCCCAGGCCGGCCGCAGGGCCCCGGTCACCGCCTATCCCCAGGGTGAGGGACCTTCGCCCGGTGACAGCCCCGCCGGGGCGCACCGGGAGGGCGGGGCCCCCCCGCCGGATCCCCATAGCAGCTGCCCTGCAGGCCGTGGGACAGGCCCGGCAGCGGCTCGGCCCCGGGGCGGGGGCGGCGGCGCGAGGCCCCGGAGCGCGGCCTGTCCCGGTGGAGGCGCGGCCCGTCCCGCCAGGCCCCGCACTCACCCGTCCGCGGCCTCCTCGCGGGTCCTCCAGCGCCAACAATGAGCGGCCCCTTCCGGCCGCCGCTCTGCGCCGGGCAGGAAGCGCTCTATGATGCTTCCGGGGCAACCCGGAAGAAGCTGCGAGCTCTTCCTCCCGGGCGGACAGAGCGGCCGGCTTTTCCGTCGCCGTGACGTCACGCGCGTGCGACACCGATTCGGGGCTCCCCGCGGGCTCCCCTTGCCGCCCCGGTACCACCCCTTACCCGGGAACCCCTCTCCCCCGCCCCGTTACCGGGGCACCCCGCGCTCCCCAAAGAACCACACCACGTCCCGACAAACACCAGCTTTATTCGCGGCGCGGCGGCCGCCACAGAGCGCAGAACCGGCCCGGTGCGGCGGGGATTCCCCCCCCGCGGCACCGGGCACCTCCCGGACACACCGGGTCGTCTCCCCAGCGGCGGCGGCGGCCCCGCGGTGGGGCCTACTTGGATCTCTGCCTCATCTTCCTCCTCTTGCGCTTCAGCCTGGCGGGGGGAGAGAGCGGCGCTGAGGGCCCGGGGCCGGCCCCACACGGCAGGACCGGGCGGCCAGAGCCTCCCGCGCTGCCCGGTGAGCGGGACCGGCGGGCGGCGACCCCGGGGGGGACCTCACGTACCTGCGCATGCGCTTCTTGCGCCACTGCGGGGAGAGGAGGGGAGAGGGCTGCATTAGTGCCGGGACCGGCGGGGCCGGGGACGCGACCCCCGTCCCGGACCCTCCCCACGGCCACCCCGAGGCACCCAGAGCCCCCAACCGGCTCCCCAGAGCCCCACCGCGTCCCCAGACCCCAGCCCCAGCCCCCCACTCTCCCAGGCCCCCGCACTGACACCCCCGGCCTCGCTCCACGACCCGATGTAACCGAGACCCCGCCGGGACACCCCACCCGGAGCCTCCACCCCCGCCCCAGGACTCCCCTCCCCGGGGCTCTCCAGGCCCTGGCGCGCCCTCCCAGCCCGGCCCGGGACCCCCCCAGAGGAACTGAGGCGGGGAATGAATCGCCATCGGCCGCCCCCGCGCCGCCCCCACCGCTTACCTTGGCCCTCATGGCGTTCCGGAGGCGCCGCGCTCAGTCCCGGCGGGGGGGCGGCGGCGCGGGCGGTGGATGGAGGTGGATAGAGCGGCCGGCGGCGGTGGCGGCCCACAAGATGGCGGCAGCAACGACCGAGAGAGGCCTTAGCCGCCCGCCGGGGCCTATTTATACGGTGGCACCCGTGGCCGCGCCCACTTCAGCGCGGGGCACGACGGGAGCTGTAGTCCCCGCCCCCGGGGCCTCATGGGAGCGGTAGTTCCGGCCCCGGGGCATGACGGGAGCTGTAGTCCGCCCGCCGGCCGCCATTTTGCGCAGCCCCGGAGGAGCCGCCCCGCGCCCGGCGGGGACGGGGGGGGTGTCCCCGCACGCCCCGTCCGGCCCGCACACCCCCCCCCGCACCCCCGGCCCCGCCGCTCCTCCGGCCAAGGAGAGACGTCAAGGGGAGCGTTTACTGGGGGGGGGGGGAGTGGGCAAGTCAGTCAGCGCTGCTCTTGGGAGTTTGTGCTTGCCAAAGTTTAAGAACGACCCAAGTTTCTTGTATGGAGACGTACGGTATTTTTCTCCTCTTTAAAGTAAAAATGGAAAATTAAATAAACCGCCGGCAAGCCTCCGTGGTTTATAAACCTGCATCGTGGACTTAGAGAAAGGTTACATCGGCCATTCTTCCACAGAGGGCAGAATATTGCTTAAAAATACTAAAATGTCCCTCCTGGGGAAAATGAAGTTTCTTTTTTCCCTCAAGGTCAGGGTTAAGGCATCGGAGCCGCCCCAGCCCTCCGGCTCCGGGTGGGGACCCGCGTCCATCCCGCCGCCGCTGCAAGAGCAGAGAGATGGAAAAAAAATCAGGGGAAAAAAAAATAGCGCATCATTTATTCTCTTTTATTGACTTTGGTAATATTTGCACGTGTGGAGTTTGGGGGGGGGGGGTGGGGGGAACCCAGATCTCGGCGAGGAAGGACGGTGCCCGCGGAGCCGCCCGGGAGCGTTTTTAAAGGCGAGTTTCTCCCAAATTCAGCTACAGCTGGGGAATAACCAGGGAGCCGGTCAGCAGGTATCGGCAAAGAAAAGAACATCACATTCAACTACCTGTAATTCCATTGGCTTTTTTTTTCTTTTTCTGTTTTTTTTTTTTTATTTTTTCTTTTTTTAAAAAAAGGCTGACTATAAAAGAGCGATACCCCTGCCCGGACTCCACCCCGCGTCCGACAGCTCCTGCGGCGCTTCCCTCGCCTACGGCCGGAGGAGCGCGTGCGGAGAGGAGACCCTTCCGAGAGCCGCCAGCGCACGTGGGAGCGCGGGACAGGCCCGCGGGGAAGCACGGGACTCCCGGGGCCGCCGGGGAGCTGCGCCCCAGCGCCGGGCAGCGCGCCTGCCCCCCGCCCCTCCGCCGAGCTGGAGGCGGGGAACGCCGGACAGTCAATTTAAAAACGAGCTCGCCACAGCGGCATATTAAAAAATAGAGCGTTTATACGTAAATCAAGGCAGAGACAGAACAGAGTAGACAGAGCAGTCTACAGTTTCACAGGGGACATAAAATTTGTTATTTTTTCCCAATTATCAACGTACAATCTAGAGGCTGTAAGAGAAGAGAGAAACCCTCCGCCCCGAGGGAACGGAGAGGGATGCCTGGGCGGCCGGGAGGGGCCGCGATGGCGCAGCGAGGCAGATCACCTTACACCGTCCAGCGTACCATATCACTAAACACAGGGCACTTTTTTGTCGGGCGTAATCGGCTGTTTGGTTTTGGTTTTTTTCCTCCAAGAAAAGCTGTAAAGGGAGAAATTATTAAAAAAAAAAAAAAAAGGGGGGGGGTGGGGAGGAGGAGGAAGAAAGCAGGCAGCTCTCTACGCTCCCTCTCGCTGGGATCGGCTTATTTGTTCACCTCTTCAACAAGTATGGGTAGTATAAAAGGTTAGAAAGAGTGGATATAGACTAGCTTTTACTCCTGATTTTATTTTTCTGCTTTCCTTTTTTTAAGTAGTCTGAAGTGGCTGAGAGAATCCTCCCTCATTGGCAAAGTCAATAGGAGCTGGTTGTAGTCAGTGGGAAGTCCAGACTGTTTGTTGTTTGGTCGTAAGAGACAAACAGTGCTAGATTATTTCGCTTCTGTTTTTGGGGGGAAAAGGGGCGAGTGTGTGTGAAGTGGGTGCTACATGGAGGGAGCGGGAGCTGCTCAGTCGCCAGCCTCGTTCTCTTCCGCCGTCTCTCCCGTGGTGGCGTTCTCTGCGTTCTTGGAGGCCTGCGGAGACAAAGCCAGGGCGGCGGTGAGGACGGGGGCTCGCCGGCGGCCGCGCGGCGCCGCGACGCTGGCGGCAGGTTCGGCGCAGCCCACCCGGGGGACCAGGAGGCCCCTTCCCACGAGGCGGCGGCTTCGCGAGCCTGGGGGACGCCAGGGCTCAGAGGGGAGCCCGCAACGCCCCCACGCAGGGCCTGGGTAGCGTTCGGGCGGGGTGACGGCAAGCGATAACGTGCCACTGACCCCCGGCAACACGTGGCCACGTTACCTTCTTTTTCTTCTTTTTCTGGGTCTTCCGGCTTGCAGAACTTTGTAGAAGGGCCTAGAGGCAGGAAGGAAACATAAGAAACTAGAAAGCAGGCTCCTTTTTTTGACAGCAGATACAGGGAAACGTGTCTGAAGAGGAACAAGCGCCGCTGACCCCCGAAGGAATGGTGGTAAGTCCTCACGGGCCCGGTGATGGGCGGGGAATGCCACAGCCTCACACCCTGCCGAGGTATGAGGCCTCGGAGCCAGCTGCCGAGGCTTCTCAGCCGCTCCTAGGAAAGGGCTGACTGTTGTTATCAAGCCACTAGAGCTGGTGCTTGATGCAGGAAATGGGGACCCAACCTGGTCTTAAGCAAATCTTTTCCTTTTTAAGCTCACGCCCTGCACAGTCGTCGGGGTTTTGCTTCCCACCTTCACCCCGAGGGATGCAAAGACAGGGTGACCCGTGCGATGCGCTACATCTACTGACTATTATTTTTAAACCCACCTTCAGTTCTCCATCTTGCACCTCAAACTCCGACTTGTAGAGTTCCGGTTCAAAGGGGCCGCTGGTTATCCTCATAGGACCGTTGGGCATTAAAAGCACTGTGAATTTGAACTGTGCAACAAACTCTCCTGCAAGACAGAACCGGGCGTTACTACACGTTCCCCGCGCCCCCGATCCACCGGGTATCTCAGCAGATGTTTCCAAGCAGACGTTTCGATTCCTGTGCCATTTCCACACTGTCACTGCTGGACACCATCTCGCAGGAACTGCTTAAAACCTACCCCAGGCAGGGCAAAACAACTCCTTTACCACCCCTCGCCCCCAAAGCCTGCTCCGTAAGTGAACCAGAGAGCTGCAGCCATCAATCTCTCCTCCTGCCCAGGAAATTACTCCACAAAAAAATTTCATATCGCTGGCACGACTCCAGAGCAAGATCCAGAAGCCAATGGGCAGCGAGTTTCCTGGAGGATAAATCCCAGGGCCCTTGAAGTACATCCCTGGTATTTATACGGCCTCCGGAAGCGACCGACAGTTGTCCGCCGAGCGCCCGTCCACACCCGGCTCCCAGTCCTCCCACCGCCAGCACTCACCTTCCTTTTCGTAGAGGACGTTGAAAGGCTGGAGCAGCTCGTGCTTGGCGCATTCCACCACCCCCATCCTGGCCTTCTTCTCATCCTCAAATGCCCTGCGGAGGAGACAGAGACACACCTGAGCTCATGCCCTCTCCTAGAAGCCA
This sequence comes from Phalacrocorax carbo, assembly GCF_963921805.1. Lineage (NCBI taxonomy): Eukaryota > Metazoa > Chordata > Aves > Suliformes > Phalacrocoracidae > Phalacrocorax > Phalacrocorax carbo. The sequence continues at coordinate 671,886 of NC_087539.1, forward strand.
GATTCCACCCCGCAGGTTTCAGAATTGCCCCCGGGGTCAGGCTGGAGCCTTTATCCACTTGTGCCCCCCTCGCCCCAGCAGCGTCGAGGTGCAGTGACAAAGCAGACTGCCAGAGCAGGGAACTGCCGGGTGAACTGTAACCTCCAGGGAGCAGAAAAGGCAAGTGGACTTAAGGGTGGAAAAAAGGCTGTCAAGTGAATGTTGTTTCCTTAGTTTGAGAGTACATCGCTTAAAAAAAAAAATCAGTGGGAACTGCCTCACCTCTGCGTGCTGTGCCCCGACACTGCTTTCACCCTTCTCCGGTTTATTTTAAAAGCAATTCCTGGCTCCCCACCTGCCACACGAGGCAGAGATTCTCAAATCCTCAGGCTCTGCCTGGGATTCCTGCTTAAGCCTGTAACATCCTTCCTCCACCCACTCCTGGGCTCAAATACAGCAAACCCCAGCGTAAAGCAGCAAAGGCCGCCTCCTCCTCCGAGACAGGACAGTGAAAGCACGTGGGCTCTGCGGTCAGCGTGGTCTGCAAGCTCACGCCAAGCCCCCCGCTCTGAACACATGGGGAGGCCACGAATAAGAGCAAATACCTGAGAGTAAATGGCATAGTATCAAAGCGCCTCTCCACCTCACTGAAAAAGGCACGGGAGGTTTTCATCTTCAAGCCGTACTGTTTGGAGGGGTCCCTTTTGTAAATTGTAGTTCTCTGTCCAGCGTCCTTTGCCTGAAAACGCAAACAGAGCTGAGAGACCAGGAAAGCAGCGCAGCACTTCCCCAGCCAGGTCAGCCAACGCCTGCAGGCGCTGGGGCGTCAGCATCGGGCAAGCACCGCCCGTGCTGCGACACCTCAAAGGTGCACCTCCACTTTTCGGATGGAAAAGGCTCCACCCAAAAAGACACAGCGATACCCAGGCAACAAGTATTCCCCGGCTGGAGCTGGCACCCGCAAGGATGTGGCTGTTAGCACCACGGCTGCTGCCGACTCTTCTGAAACACGGCCGCTTTGACCACGCGCGCAGAGGAGCCACAGGCCAAGAAGCACCAGCCTCACCTTTCCCTCTCCACTGCTGACGAGAACATCAACAGCGTAAACTTCATGGACCTCAAATTCTGCTTTTTCATGGTCCTTCCTGGATTAAAAAAAAAAAAAAGGTTGGTGAGTCAAAGAACAGTAAATGAAGAAGTCAAAACCTCCTAGGCAGCCCCAGTAGCTCGCACAAGCCCACGCTGGCCTTAGCCAGAGAAGGTCTACAAGCACAAAGTAGCACTACGGTGCTAGTGACCAGCTGCCGGAGCAGAAGAGCAAAAGCTGGCACAGAAGATGCCAAAGTTGAGGAGTAACATGCCAGGCAGCAGAGCTGGTCAGTGACAGGCTGGCAGAGAAATCCAGCAATAAAGCCAGTGCTCCTCCTGCCCAGGACAAGTAGCTCCATCCCCAGTAAGGGGTGGGAGGTCTCAGACCTCTGGCGATTTGAGCTTGTGGACACGTCCTAGGCAGGTAGGATGTGACCTACCACGCCTGGTCCATCACCACACCTGAGAACTTACAGGCCCAGTGCTGGATTTAGAGCCACCAAGCTCTAAATATTCAGCATTGGACCCAACCCCGAGGGATCCCCGAGAGGAGCTGCTGGAACAGAACGGAGTGACATATCCAGACCATGAGTTCAAAACCACCCCGAGATGCTACTGACAGCGATCACCACCCAGTGGGCTCCTGGCAGCTTCTGCAAGAGAAGCGATAGGTCTTGGCACAGCTCCTGGTGAATTAGCAGCCACCGCTACAGCCAGCAACAGTTGGTTATTTTGCTGGCAGCCTCCAGCAGACTCCTTCGAGAAACTGGACAGAAACCAAGAACACTGGCAGGTGCCAGCGAGGAGCCTCACGGAGGAGCCTCACGGCAGCGACTTCCAGCCCTCCTTGCTCAGAACAACCCACAAACAGAGCCACGCTTCACGTTCACAGAGGACAGACAAGAAAATATGGGCCTAACAAGCTACAGATTTGCCATACAGGGTCAGACTTCAAGAAGGAGGCCTTACGGGGAGCAGTCTACACCCCGGTTAAATGAAACATACCTGCTACATCCCCCACTTGATACCGCAGCGAGAAACAGGGTCACCATCCTGGACCTAGTCACACCCCTCCCAAACGCTGCTGGAAGCAGCGACCCCAGAGGTGATGCTCACTTTTGCTGGTCTGTAGGGTTCTGGATGATTGTTTTCTCTCCATCGATCACATGCTGTTTCAGCTGGTGCGACAGCATCCCTGCCGTGACAAGAGAATCCATTAACACCTCTGCGCTGCAAACCAGCGACACGGTGACTTGCATTATTAACGCTCCAGGGCCCGGGACTGCAGCCCTCAGCTAGAGCGAGCGGTAAAGACACCGTCGTCAGCGTTAGCACTTCCTCGCCTCCCGTCAAGTGCGCTAGCGCAGACACGGGGCTCCCCAAAGCCCGCTCCGACTTCAGCAACGCTCCCTCGCCAGCGGGGAGCTGCAAGCTCCCGCGAGAGGCGCGGCAGCCGCCCAGCCCTTTCAAGCACTGCCGCTTCTCACTTCGGCACGTGCGCTGCACCGGTGGGCCGTACGGACTGGAGGCGAACCCACGGGCACGTCCGACGCACCCCGGGGTGTCTTTTAAAGATGCAAAATGTCAAATTAATGGAAACTCGCAGTCCTTTCCCAGCACCTCGGCTGTACCGCACTCAAAGGGTATTTTCTGGGGGGTTTGCTTCACTTTCCCCTTCTGTTCTACACTTCACCTTCCAATCGAAGTGTAGGAAGAGGCGCGCGCGGCCGCCCCGCTCCCCAGGCCCCCGGCCCAGCAGGGGCAGCCGCGCGCCTCCGTTCAGGGACGGCCGCCGCTGGCGGGAAGGGAAAGCACAACCCCAGCCGCCAACTGCCCCGTTTGTTTTCATCAACTGGGGCCTTATGCCGCTGCCGGTGCCTCCATAATTACGGCACTCGACTGTTTCCAAAACAGTGGCTGCTTCAACTCCCTCGACAGTGCGAGCGGCCGCCTCCTCACTGCAGCTGATGCCACGTTTTTTCACAGAGAAAGGAGCAAAACATTAGGGAGACCCACAAAGCCATCCCACACAGGGAACAGGGAACCGACGTTCCGAGACTGGGCTAAGGCGAGCGAAAAGAACGGGCCAGCTTTACAGTATTTCAGGATATTTAACTAATAATGGACCGATGTAAGTGTGGCTGAAAGAACCATTTGACAGTGATGTCACCGACTAGGAGCCAAGCATCTGCGTGTGCCAAATGTCAGGCTAAGCTCTCCCGCCACCTTTCAGACAAGAAGCCAGCAGTCTCATTTCTACCAGAAGCTATCCCAGCGCCTTCCCACTCGCCCGTTATCAACGCTGCGAAGGGAACGTGAATCAGTTTAGACTTGGAAGGAAGGAAATTACATACCCTGCACATCTATGGGCTGCCTTCGCAGCGGCCCTCGCATTACAAACAAGCTCTGTTACGTATTCGCTAAAGGGGTTTTAGCTACGAGTGGTCAAGTGTGAAAGCGAAGGGCCACGCCATTTGCCCGGGGTCAGCAGGAAGTCCAGGAGCCAGGACACCACCTACCAGCTGGGGAAGCCCGCGTCTATTGTTCCTAGAGTAACGCAGCTTTAAAAAATAAAAATATAGAGGAAGGAAGGAAGAAGAATCTAGAGAGTTCTGAAGGGATTTTCTTTTTCTCTTTAGCAAAGGCTGCTGCATTTAAAGCTGGCATGTCTAGGACTCGTAGTCATTAGGTGTCTCCCAGAATTTGAATAGGGCAGCTCGGGATTTAGCGTGCAGCTAAAACGTCGCTACCTCCGGTCAGCTGCTCCCCGTCCTTACCTTCAATCGGCGTGCAGTGAAACGAGTGGGCTATTTTGTTCCACGCGTCTGTCACTTGTGTGTTCTGGATGAAGAAAGCATGAAAACACATTAAGGATATAAAATTCAAGCCACAAGTACGGCAGGTTTTTTTAACTCGACAGCGTTCTGTGCTAAAGCCAGGGTTTCTAACCGACAGGTGCTCTAACACCTCCAAAAAAAAGGAGAAACGGTGTCAGGCTTCCATTTTTAACCTGGTGTCAACAAAAACGACACGTAACACGAGGTCAGCTCAGCCTCCCGCACGGCACCCAGTGCCTTCTCGCAAGCCATCCCTCTTCAGGGGATTACACTGGGAACTGAGAGCGACACGAGCGCGCTTGGAATAGTATCGCAGCGGCAAAGGAGGCTGCCCACGGCCGCCGAGGCACCTGAGCACCAGGCCAGGGAGAGGTGCAAGCGGGAGACGGAAGGGAGCACCGTTCGGTGGAGTCGCTGTGTGCACCCAGCTGCCTTTTCAGCAAGGAAAGGACCGGCGAGCGGGAGCACCGAGGCGTCTCTGTGAAGCCGCCAGCGCACAGGGAAGAGCTCGGGTCCCGCAGGGAAGCCAGAGCTGCTGACAGAAATCACCGCCACCCGCCCCGGCGGGCTGGTGCTCACCCAGCAGCAGCTCAGCTGTCCGCAGACAGCTGCTTCCAGATTCCCCACATCACTGGGCAATTCCTCCCCGACAAGGTCACGCGCTTTGATCTCTACGCAGTAAGCGTGGCACGGGCAGCGCCTGTACTCGAGCTCGTCGCCCCGTGCCCAGACGTACCTTCCCCCGCAGCAGTCACCCACCTGATTTCCAGGCTTTACCAAGCGCAGAGCAGCTTCGGCACAGAGATGAGCCGCCTTGATGACATCAGCTTTACGGCCTGACACAGGGTTTTCCTGGAAGAACACAAAAACACAGGCTTTTTAAGGTACATTCCCTTCCTGCTTGTTAGCAGGAACACTGTTCTGAGTGTCCAGAAACAGATTCTCCATCTAGCCAGACACCCTCCCCCAGAGAGAACAGGGAAATCTGGCTCAGAGGTGGAAGGGCTTCTGGCTCCACAGCTCGGTCGTTAAGTCTCTTCTCCATTAAAAGAGCAGATGAGTATCAGCCACAAACAAATTGGCGCTCTCGCGAGTTAACAGAAACACCCTAGTACAAGAGCATCACTGTCAAAGACTGAAAACAGAACGAAACTCTCCTGTCACCAAAAGTTGTGGACTGGGAAGATTTCAATACACTTCAAAAAGGTTTTTTTGTTGTTGTTTTCTTTTCCCCATCAAGTCGTTCAGACACTGCCACTGGAGAAAAACCATTCCCAAGACCCACACCGCCATCCTCCTCCCAAGACTACAGCTAAAGGTTCGTTCCGAGCTTACATGACAACTTTACGCACACAACAGTCATTCCCACCGCGTGAGCGTGGCTTAGCGTCACTTCCAACATGCCCAGCCGAACCACGCGTGCCACGGTGGTCTCCTCGCCGGCTCGTACCAGGGCTGGGCGCTGCGGCCAGCCCCGAGCAAGGAAAGCCCGTGCTGGCGTGTCCAGGCAGGAGAAGTGGGCAGCAGAGACTAGTTTTGGGGCTCAAAGAACAAGTCGCCCCTGAGCTCAGTTTGCAAAGGCGAAGGCAGCGGCTCCCAGCAGCGCAGCACTGGGCTCCCGGTGCCTCAGCTAGTAGAGGGGGCAGCAAAACCAGTCTGCCTAGTCCACCCCACAGCCCCACTCTACATGCAAATGACCCACCGCAGCACCACTCACACGTGGTTTCTCTCAAATAGTTTGTAACCTTGCAAAATTGTATGTGTTGAAACAGCGCGTCAGCCCTCATTTTCCAGAGGGCTGAATAACTTTTAGGAAGGGGACTGTTTTCACCCTGTCACCGCTGCACCACCAGACCCACGGTGCTTTTGCTAAACGACACGGCTGCCTCTCCGGGGCTCCGCGCTGCCGCCGCCTCGGGAACCAGAGGCACCCGAACATCAGCTTTGTAATCTCTCCTTTAGACCGCACGCAAGGCGGCGGCGGCAGGAGACACTGCTCCATCACAACCTACCTTTGAGGCGTCTATGACAAAACTGTGTGCTACATTCGCTATGAAGCCATCGACATGGACTCCCAAGTCACTGCAACAGAAAGAGAGCTAATTACAGGTGGGGCATCATGGCGCAGGAAACTTGCGTGACTTCTAGAATATCAGAAGACTCAAGCATGTTTCAAGCGCTTCATTCGAGAGGCTACGAGATTCCTTAATTAGCCACGCCGAGGAAGGATTGAACACACCAAGCAGGATTAGAAAGCAAAGCCCAATGACAACAGTAAACTCACACGAAGCATAAGCAAGACGCTTACATTTTGACCAAGTCTCCTTCTTTGAGGATGTAGTCTTGGTCACTCTTCAGGGGGGAGAAGTGACAGACACAGTTATTTACTGATATACTCGTTGGGAAGGCAATACCTATAAAAGGAAAAGAACATTCCATGAGAGCGTGCAGCCTCACACCCGGCACAGGCATCAGCCCCACCGACGTGGATCGTCACTCGGGGTTTTGGTTTCTGAAGTGCTTTAAAATGCCCCGTCACACAAGCCTCTGGCCGAGGAGCCAGGAGGAACACAGCACATGGTCTGCTCCCGTCAGAGACATCCATCCAGGGCAGTGAGCCGCCTGCAAAAGGGCCCTCAAGTCTGCCAAACAGAAACCAGGGAGCTCTGGGTGACCACTCCAGTGACACACTTTTTCCACAGCAACCACAGACCGGCGATAACCGAACCGCAGGTCTTCCTGAAGGGGGGACACTGCTGTCCAAAGTAACTCTCATTTCAATGGGGATGACTGGGTGCATCAAAATGGGAAGCTGAGGCTCACCAGTGATGCTTACCAGCAGGGCTGGCAGGAGGATCTGGGTTAAAATTGGCTTTCTGGCAACAGCAAACTGTTTCTTACACTGATTAGCACCGAGTAGGGCTTTCTGTGCCCTTGCCCATTCACACCAGCCACCCAACGGGACCAAGAAACATGACAACGCTGATAATGTCTTTGGAGCAGGCCTCACCTTTTTTCATTTCTTTCTCCTTCTTGAAGATCTTGCCAGTCTCCTCCATGATCATGGCATCTCCCTTCTCGCACAGGCAGAGAACCGACACTCCGGAGTTCGCCGCTTCGACCACCGCACGCAGGACCCCTGAATTCAAGCACAGACACGGAGCTGTTGAAGCCTGTTAATGACAAACGGCCTTAAATCTAACACCGGTGCTCACCACACGGCACCGTGGTGGAAAAGTTCTGTTTGTTTTCTAAGAGGGAACAAGACTCTGGACTCAGCTTTTCACCAAAGGGACCGTGGAGGGGCAGAAATCCCACTTCAACCTTTATTTTCTTTTCAAGAAGGTTTCACGGAGACCGTGAGCAAACGAACGTACGCTGGGGTTTGCGCAGGTGAAGCGCTGCAGCTTCAGGCACCTGCCTGCGCAGACCGAGGTCTGTCAAACAAAGCAGCCAAGCAGAAACACCGCTCTCCCACATTCTTTCTGGAGAAGTCAGAGCTACAGAAACAGGTTTGAAAATTACTTGGGAGACGCCGCACATCAAAGGAACGGGGGCCAGCACTGCGGACGTGCAGGACCAGAGGTACGGAGCAGTTGAAAGACTTTGCCGGGCACAAGAGCTGGCAGCGGCGCAGAGCCGGTTACGTTAGTCCCTTACTCTGCAGAAACGTGTTTTAAAGGTAACCCACGTGCTCCTGCTCTGTCCCAGCAGCTGCCAGACACAGGGAACTCCACACGCCTTGCTCCACGCCACAGGTCAGAGAGGTTTTGCTGCCTGCACCCAATTTTGGGCGTATTCCAGTGCCCGCGAGTCCCACCAGCGTTTTGGTTCTGCCGTAGATGACAGCGCACCTCACACTTTGTAGGATGAGTGGGGAAAGGGGCTTTGGTTGAAACACTGCCGGTGACGTTCACAAACACACCTCGTGGGTGTTACGGGGGCCCAGGGGCTGCTGGAGGAGCCACATTCGATGGCCTCCCCACAGTCCAGGCAGGGCTGAGGTGCTCCGGCTGTCACCAGCAGACCCCTGAGCTGCTGTTTCCCCCTCGCTCCAGCTGGGACACTTTATAGGGAGTCGTAAAGCTTACGCTGAAATATTTTCAGATGCTGGGATAAAAGCTATCCTCACAGTTTCTTCTCACTCTGTGAGCATGGTGTTTTTACAAGAGGCTGTTTTGAGAAGTGCCTCCGTTGGGTGGGATTTTCGGTAACCGATGGCGTGTGTTCTACGTACGACATCAATAAATATTTCGGAAGCACTGAAGGGGATGTTTATGAGCAGGAGGGTTTTCATAATTTCTTTCACACTGAGTAAAAACCTGAAGTCTTTCACCTGCATGACAAATTATTTTTCAAATCCCTTCAGTCACCTTTCCGTGTGCCACGAACAATGACAAATTGGGAATATTTTTTTAAGTACAGATAAAGCTCTGATAAAGAGACATTCAGTGGGTGGCTGGACAGAGAGAGGCGAGAACAGGGAATGTTAAAACAAACACAGCGTAAAGATAAACGGAGAGCAGCGCTCATCAGAGCATTCAAACAAAACCAAGAAGCAGACAGCGTGATAGCGCTGACCGAGGAACACCTACTAATTGTACTCCGGCCTTCCATGACGTCTCATTTATATCGTTAAAGGCACCTCTTTCTGACAAAAACCCACGGCGTTCTGAACTTTTTGCCACAGCTTTATGTGTGCTCTTCCCAAACACGCTCATGCCCGCCGTGAGGGCGAGGAAACAGTGCCTTTCCTCTCCTGGGAAGGGAGGCGGCCCCTCCGCACAGCCAGGCTCGGGGCACACCGTTACACCCAGTTTGCCCAGCGGACAGAGAAGGCGAAGGGGCATCCTCCCTTCCCAAAGGGGAGCCCCCACCGCTGCGGCGCTCAGCCCCACGTCTCTCTCCTGAGCCACGTCCCGAGTTACCCGTCAGGATGACTTAAAAGAAGCATCGAAGTCAGCAACAATTAGTGTGGGACACGCCGCTAGCGAGGCTGTTCCTAACGCCGGGGCAACCTCACAGAACCGGTCCAGTTAGCTCTTTAAACAGCTGTCACCCTTCTCGAGGGGCAACTAACCACCCTTAATGATACAGCAAAAATAAGCGTTTAAAAAAATAACAGCAGGATGGAAATAACACGGGGGGGGGCGGGGGGGGGGGGGGGGGGGCAAAGTTTCAGGGACGCCCAACGCGGGTCGCAGGCCCGTGCGGGCAGCAGCCCCGGCCCGGGACAGCCTCCCCGCGTCAGTTCGCTCGATTAAAGCCCCGAACAAAAGAGCGGAGCGGGGCAGCCCCGGGGCAGGACGCGGGCATCCCCCGCACCGGGCCGGCCCCGCCCGCCGGGCCCCGCTCCCGGCGCCCCCCGCGGGAGGGCGGCCGGGGGGCGCCGGGCCCTTCCCCCGCCCCCCCCCCCCCCGCACCGCCGGTGCACGTGGGGCGCGGAGGCCACGTGCCGGCAGCAGCGGCCGTGCGGGGCCGGGACGGGGACAACCGGGGAGCCGCCGCCACCGAGGTGGGACGCACGGCCGCCCCCCCCCCCACTCCCCTTCCCGCAGCTCCACACCGGCGTGTGGAGACGGCCGTTGGCAGCGAGGGCGGGGGGGGGGGGGGGGCGGAGAGGCAGGCCTCACCACCGTCCCCGGGCCCCCCGCCGCTGCCTCCACCCCCGCCCCGCCTCACCGGGCACCCCCGGCTCCGACCCCCGCCCAAGGCCTGCCGCCCCCTCCCCGCCAACCCCCGCCCGGCCGCGGCCCAGCACTCACGGTTGGCGATGTCCCCCCCCATCTTGTACTTGGTCACCACCAGGTCCTCGGCGATAGTGAGCTCGGCCGCCTCCTCCTCGCCCGACATGGTCGGAGTCGGAGCCGCCGCCGACCCCCCCCCCGCCGCCGCCGCCGCTTGAGGACTGAGGAGACCCCGGGGAGCGCGAGCGAGAGAGCGCGAGCAGGGCAGGAGCGCGGGCTCCGCGCGGGGCACGCTGGGAAGGCGAGTCCCCGCCCCCTCGGACTACAGCTCCCGGCAGCCCCCGCGGCGCGGCGCGCGCGGCGCGGCCCGGCCCCACCTCACGGACTGCAGCTCCCGGCGGGCGCCGCGGCTCTCGCGAGAGGCGGGGGGCGGCGCGCCCGGAAGTGGGGCGCGAGGGGTGCTGGGAAGTGTAGTCCGCAGGGAAAGGGGCGGGGGGCACCGGCCCGGCGCAGCCCCAGGGGCCTGGGGGCAGGGGTTGGTGACCGCCCTGGGGCTGCCGCTCCCCCAGCCCGTGGCCGCGGCCCCATTCACCGCCCCAGCCCCATCACAGCCCCCCCCACCCCCCCCCCGTCCCATGCACGGCCCCCCGGCCCCGGTCCCACACCGTGTCCCCCACCCCACGCCCCCCATCCCAAACAGCAGCACCACTTCGGGTCAACTTCCCTTTGTCTTTATTCAGCATTTACAAACCCCACCCGACCCTCGCGCCCTGCCGGGGCCGGGGGAGTGGGGGCGATGCCCCGAGCTGGGGGGGTCCGGGTTGGCGCCCCCCGGCAGCCGCTCCTGGCACCTGGTGAAAACAGGACAAAAAAAAGAGATTCTCCGGGGCCTCGCCCCGGGGGCGGCTGCGCGACCCCTCCTCGTCCCGGCCCCACTGCCCGGCGAGCCGTAACGGGCTCTGAACTGCCCCCCCCGACCAGGGCACAGCCCCCGAAGAGCCCCGGGTGAGGGGAGCACCCCCAAACCTTCACTCCGGTTCTGGCAGGGAATGGGGAAACCTGAAAATGAGTCTGGGCGGGTCCTTCTTGCCCAGAAATCCCATCCGACCTCATCTCCCTGCACCCCAAGGCAGCCCCAGAGAGGGACCCCAGCCCCCCTGCAGGGACCCCCAGTCCCCCCGCAGGGACCGACCCAGCGCCCCTGCACATGGGGAGCACATTCAGCTGGGGGCAACGGCTGGGGGGAACCCACAAGGCATGGCAGGAGGGGGACCCAGGGGTCCAGAGCCCCGCTGACCCCTCTCTGCTGGGGGGCCTGGGTTGCCCCGCCCCAGCTTGGGGTGCTCAGGATTAGCCCTCCCGGCACTGTACCCCAGGAGAGGCTTTGGGAAGGGTGGCAGGGAGCAGGCACTCCCAGAGGGCTCGCAGCCCCCCCAGGCTGGGCTGGGACCCCCCGGCCCCCTGCCCGCACTGCAGCTTTGGCTCATGCCCCCGAGGGGGATCCTTCATATACAGTGTAAACAGCCCCGGGGGGTCCAGAAAGGCAGCAGGGTGCCAGCGGGGCCCGGGGGGGGGGTCCAGGGGCATCCCCTACGTCCGCTGGGCGTCCGCCTTGGCGAAGAGGCGGCTGTGCCAGTAGTCGGGATTGTCGAAGGCGCAGTCCGAAGCCTCCAGGCTCCGCAGGGGCTTCATGCAGGGGGTGGGGGGCCCAGGGGGTCCGCGGCAGCCGGGGCAGTGGGGGACCAGCACCGCCTCCATCTCCTCGTAGCCCTGCTCCTCCTCGGTGGCTGGGGCGGCCTCCCCCGGGCGCATGTCGGTGTAGCCGTCGTGCCGGGGGGGGCCGCCCTCCTGCCGGGGTCCCGGACCCCCGGCTACGCTGCCCAGCGAGCGGCTCAGCCGCGGCTGCTTGTTCATGTACTCGTAGTCCTCCTCCTCCTGCCCCCGGCCCGGCGGGGCTCCCGGGGGGGCCCCCAGCTCTGAGCCCACCTCCATGTACTCGTAGCCCAGCTCCTCCAGCGAGGCCGGCCGGGGCGGGGGTGCTCCCAGGGGACCCCCAGGCCGACGGTTCATGTACTCATACTCCTCCTCCGGCTCCGGCACCGAGCCCCCGGCGGGGTCCGGCTCTGCGAGGCAGGGGTCAGACACCAGCCAGGCCCCCCCAGCCCTCCCGGGCTCCCCCTCTCTGCCCACGGGACCTGTTCTGCGTGGGGGGGGGGTCCTCATCTGGGCCACTGCTGGGTTTATCCCACCCCACAGCTCTCAACCCCCTAAAAAGATGATTCCCTGCCCCAGCCTGAACCCCAACCCTGCACTAACAGGTCCCCCCACCCCTAACACTGGAGGTGGGCCCCCTCCGCACCTGGGGACAGGCTGCCCCCACCCCACAGACTCAGGAGCCCCCAGCCCCAGCCCTACAAGGATGGGCCCCCACCTGCTTAACCCCAAACCCTGAGGGGACGGGTCCCACCACCCCACGGGGACGGGCTCCTCGCAACCCCAGAGCGGCAGAAGCCCCCAGACCCAGTCCTAGAGGATAGGGCCCCCCCCACCCTGCACAGATGGGACCCCCACTTCTTCAGGAAGGGTGGGACCCCCGTTCCCCTGCCTGGACGGGACCCCCCCCAAGGCTGCACCCCTCACCCCGTCCAGCGCAGTTGGGGGTGACGTAGCCGTTGGCGTCCTCCTCGCTGCCCTCTGTGCTGGGGGGCGGCGGGGGGAAGCTCTCCCGCTGGGACAGGTAGGCGCTGTCCCCCCGCGAGCGCAGGCTGCGGCAGAGGCTCCCCGACAGCGACCCCCCCTCGGCCAGGTCCAGCTCCGAGGCCGTGCCCCGGCCCTCCGACGACTCCGACACCGTCCGTCCCAGGGACTCCTGACGGCTGCGCCGCGGCAGCCGGCTCCCCCCGCCCTGGGGGACACGGGGCTGAGAGGGGGGCACCCCTGCGGACCCCAGCGCCCCCGCCCCACCGCCCCACGGCCACCGCTTCACCTCCCACCGCCCCACGGCCACCCCTTTGTCCCCCTGCCCTGGCACCCCATGGCCACCCCCGTGGCCCCCCAGCACCCCATGGCCACCCCGCACCCCACGGGTACCTGGCGGCCGCTGCCGAGGCCGGGCTGGTTCATGGGGATGTAGCCGGCCGGGGGGCTGAGCAGGCTGGGGCTCTGCGGGGGGACACGGAGGGTTGACACCCAGGAGGGGGGAACAGGGGGGCTGGGACCCCCCTCATCCTGCTGCAGGAACGGGGTGCGGGTCCTGCGGAGGCTCAGAGGGGACGACAAGCCAGTGGGGAAGGGGGGTCCATGGGTCAGCCCCACATCTCACCTGCATGGGGACATCCCCGGACCCCGCATCCCCATCCCACCCTGTGCCATGCCCAGGACCAGCCCCAGAGCCCCCAGACCTGAGGGGACAGGGGGGTCTCACCCGGGTACAGCTGCCCCGCGGCCGTTGCGGGTAGAGCCCGGTGGTGAGGCTGAAGGAGACGTCCAGCTCCTCCTCCTCCTCCTCCAGCTCCAGCGTCTCCATGTCATCCAGCTCCTTGTCGCTGAGGGTGGGGGGCTCGGCGGGCGGCACGGCCCCACTCTCCTGCTGAGGGGGTGGCTGCGTCAGGGGCTGTGGGGCTGGGGGTGGGGGGTCTGGGGGGGGGGTGCCGTGCTCACCTTGATCACCAGGTAGCGCGGGGGGTCGCGGGCCATGCGGGTGAACTCATTGGCCAGCTCCTTGAAGGTGGGACGGATGTTCTCGTCGATCATCCAGCCTGGGGGGGGACGGAGGGGGCTGAGAGCCGGGACCCTGCCCCAAGGATGGGGACACGGCCGGGACTTTGCCCCGGTGACGGGGTCAGGGATGGGGACAGGAGCAGGACCCTCCCCCGGGGTCGGGCTGTGGGCGGTGGCCCCACACTCACACTTCACCATCACCATGTAGACGTCGATGGTGCAGATCTGGGGCTGCGAGAGCCGCTCGCCCTTCTCCAGCAGGTCGGGCACCTCGGCCAGCCGGATCCCGGCATAGGGCTCGGCCCCAAAGGTCATCATCTCCCAGAGCGTCACGCCTGCGGGGACAGTCCCCGTGAGCCCCGTGGGGCTGGGGGTCCCCGGGGGGGGCTGGGGAGGGCCGGCGCTTACCGTAGCTCCAGACGTCGCTCTGGTGCGTGTACTTCCCAAAGTGGATGCTCTCCAGCGCCATCCACTTGATGGGCGTCTGCGAGGAAAGGTGGGGTGTGGGGGGACGTGGATGGGTGGGGGGACATGGGGAGTGGGACATCCCACAGGGCAGGGAGGGGATGGAACGTCCCTGGGTGTTGGGGGTACTGGGGACATGGGGAGGAGGGGCTGCCGGGGGTGCCGGGGCTGTGGGGCAGGGAGGGGGTGCCCCGTGGCACAGGGGGGACTTGGGGGGACACGGGGGTCCCTGCCAGGCGCCCACCTTGACCTCGTTGTAGAAGTACTTTTTGTCGTCGGGGTAGAGGAGGTCGGCGATGCCGAAATCGGCCACCTGAGCCTGGCTGGGCGACTTGAGCAGCACGTTGCGGGCGGCCAGGTTGCGGTGCACCATGCGGTGCTCCTCCAGGTAGTACATGCCCTGGGGGGCGGCGGGGGGTGTCAGCGGGGCCGGGGGGTGCCACAGGGACCCCCCCCACACCCCGGGGACTCACCTTGGCCACCTGGACGCACCAGTTGAGCAGGAGCTGGGGGCTGATGCTGTCGCGGTTCTTGCGGACGTAGTCAAGGAGGGAGCCCAGCGGCAGGAGCTGCGTCACCAGCTGCAGCTGGGGGCCGGGGCAGATGCCCAGCAGACGCACGATGTAGGCATGGTCCAGGCTGCCGATGGCCAGCATGTGCTGCGGGGGCAGTGTCAGCCGCGGCTAAGCCCCCCCCCCGCCTCCCATGGGGGGCCCCCCGGGGAGCAGGGTCCGGCCCGCACCGCACCCCCGGACTTACGTCGGTGACGGCGTGGAAGGACTGCTGCCCGCTCCAGTCCTGGATCACCTTGATGCTCACCGGGATCTTGATGGAGTCCCCGTCGGGGATCCAGATTCCCTGGGCGGGGACGGGATGCCCTGGTGAGCCCCGTGCCCAGCCACGGCTGAGCCCCCCCACCGAGCCCCCCGCTCACCTTGTGCACGGTCCCGAAGACGCCGGAGCCCAGCACCTTCAGCCGCTTCAGCTCCGTCTCCTTGAAGATGCGAGCCAGCACCTTGTTGGCTTTTTCACTGGGGTCCAGCGGCTCCAGGCTCTGCTGGGCGGGAGACGGAGATGGGGACGGGGATGGAGAGCGATGGGGAGGGAAGGGGCAGGGATGGGGACGGAGACCTGGGATGGGGACGGATGGGGATGGGGATGGGGCTGGAGACAGGGACAGACGGTGATGGGTCCCACACCCCTCCTGCCTGTCGAACCCCCTCCCCACAGTCCCGGGGCTCCCCCCTGCCTCAGCCCAGCTCCCCGTGGGACTGGGACCCCCTGGGTGCGGCTGCCCCGCTCACCTCCCCCCTCTCCAGGTAGCGCCGCATCGCCCGCTTCTTCTGGATCTTCTTGCCCCGCCAGTAGAGCAGGGCGAGGAGGATGCAGGAGCAGGAGAGGAAGAGCCCCCCGACCACCATCACCGCGATCACTGTCGGTGTTTTCCTGGGTGCAGGAGGAGGCCGGGGCTGAGCTCCCGGTGCCGGCAGGTCCCAGCCCGCCGCCGCTCCCCACGCGCTTCCCACGGCCCTGCCTGCCGCGGGGGCGGCACGCACCCCAACCCCGGGGCTGGCGGGGGCGGCGCGGGCAGGGCTCGGCGCCCGGGGGCGTGCGTGGCACGGCGGGGGGGGCGGGGGCACGGCCAGGGCCGGGGGTCCCCCAGCACCCACACGGCAGGGAAAGGCCCCAGAGCAGGACGGCACGGCACGGCGCGGCACACGCGGCATGCCGCAACGTAGCGCGGCGCGGCTCAGCATGCCGCGGCACACCACGGCACGGCGCGGTGCGGTGCAGCAGGGCACGGCGTGGCATGGCCCGGCAGCGCCCCAGGACCCCCGCAGCCCCCACCCCACGGTACCTGGAGACAGGCAGGACATCCCCCCGGCAGTCCCGCAGCAGCGGCCCCACGCACCTGCCGAGACAGAGACGGAGCCGGCGGTGAGAGGGGGCACGGGCAGCCCCCTCCTCCGGGGGGACGCCGGAGCCCCCCGCCACCCCACCCCGGCGCACCCATGGGTGCAGTTCTCGTGGCAGGGCCGGCACTCGCGGCTGGCGTCGGGGTACTTGTAGATGGGGCTGCGCTCGCCCAGGATGCCCTCGGGGCAGCTCTCCACGCAGTGGGGCCCGTCCCGGTAGTGGGCGCAGCGGGTGCAGGTGTCGGTGCCCTGCGGGCCGAGAGGGCGCGTGAGGACCCACGGGGACGTCACCGCTGCCGCCGCGGGTCCCCGGCCAGGCCGTACCGAGCCGTTGCAGGTGAGGTTGCCCTCGATGTGCTCGCACTCGGGGTGGCACTCGAAGCACTCGCCCCCCTGGGCGAACTCCCGCGTCTCCCTGCAGGGACAAGGCAGGGTCACTGGACCACCCCGGCGTCCGGCACCCCAGCCCACGCCTGCGCACCCTGGGGTCCACCCCAGCGTCCGTCCCACCCCGGGCTCTGTCCTGCCACAGGATCAGTGCCACCCCAGCATCCATCCCACCCCAGCATCCATCCCACCCCGGGATTAGTATCCCCCCAGGATTGGTGTCCCCCCGCCGGGTCCATCCCACTCTGGTGCTGACCCCGCTGCCCACCCCGGCGTCATCCTGCTCCCTGTGCCCATCCTGGAGCTGATCCCCCCCTGGTGCCCACCCCAGGAGCCCACCCTGGTGCTTCCTCCAGGGCTGCCGCCCCCGCCCCAGACCCCCTCACCCTTCGGTGAAGTGGCAGGTGGGCACGCAGACGCCGCGGCGGCTGTAGTGGCGGCAGGACAGGCACTGCGCGGGGCCGGGGCCCCAGCAGCCGTCGGCGGAGCACAGCGGGTCGCACACCTTCCCCTCTTGCTCTGCAGGGAGGGAAGGGGGCTCGGCGCGGGGTCCCCGGCCCCGCGGCCCCCCCCGCCCCGGCCCCGGCCCCACTCACGGCACTTGCTGCGGGGTTTGTTGTTGCGGATGTCGAGGTCGGCGCGGCGGCGGCTCAGGGCCCCCCACTGCACCGTGTGGAGGTAGCAGAGCTGGCGGTTCTCGGTGATGTAGACCCTGCCCGCGCTCACCTCCCGCAGCGAGCGCAGCCCCAGCGACGTCACGTTCTCGTTCTTCATGATCAGCAGGGAGAAACCCCGGCTGCGGGGAGGGCGTCAGGGCGGGGGGCTCGGGGGGCACCTGCCGACCCCGAGGGGATGCAGGGACAGGCAGGGACAATGGGGGGGTGCGGGGGTGCAGGGGTGGGGGTGATGGGGGGATGCAGGAACGGGAGGTGATGGGGGGGACACGCAGGGATGGGGGTGACAGGGGGATGCAGAGATGATGGGGGGAAGCAGGGACAGGGGATGATGGGGGATGCAGGGATGGAGGTGACGGGGGGATGCAGGGATGAGGGACGTTGGGGGTGGCAGGGGTGGGGGGTGATGGGGGAATGCAGAGATGATGGGGGGAAGCAGGGACAGGGGACGATGGGGGAAGCAGGGATGGGGGTGACGGGGGGATGCAGGGATGGGGGACGATGGGGGACGCAGGGTTGGGGGGGTGATGGGGGGATGCAAGGATGGGGGGTGACGGGGGGGCACAGAAGAGGACCGTGAGGTGCCGGGTCGGGGCTGTGGGGGTGGGGACTCACTTGTACAGGCTCCGTCCCCCAATGGTGACGAGGTTGGAGAAGACGCTGAAGTTGTGCATGTGCTTGGGCCAGGACTGGATGTTCAGGTACCCTGCGGGGGGACAACATGACAGGGCGGGGGTCAGGGTGGCCCTGGGGGGTCCCGGGGGGGTCCCAGCATCCCCCAGCCCCACTGCTCACCTGTGATCTCCCGCACCGTCTGGAAGACGTTCAGCTTCTCGGGGTCCAGCGCCGAGATGTTGCGCCAGGGATCCCTGCAGAGCTGCAGGCGTCAGCCGGGGAGGGGGGCTGCACCCCACCTCCCCCAGGCCCCCCCAGACCCCCAGC
This sequence comes from Phalacrocorax carbo, assembly GCF_963921805.1. Lineage (NCBI taxonomy): Eukaryota > Metazoa > Chordata > Aves > Suliformes > Phalacrocoracidae > Phalacrocorax > Phalacrocorax carbo. The sequence continues at coordinate 689,582 of NC_087539.1, forward strand.
CTCACCCCTCCAGGCCGGTGATGAGGAAGTCCAGGTTGCCCAAGATCTTGGTGCAGTTCACGAAGGTGTCGATGTTGCTGGAGTCCACAGTCTGGTACTTGCTGCCGGTGCCGGTGCCCTCACAGGCTGCGGGATGCGGACGGTGAGGGCTCGTCCCGCAGCCCCCGGCCCCCCCGGCCCCCCCAGCCCCCTACCCTTGGGACACAGCCCCGAGCAGGGCTCGCACATCTTCAGCCCGTTCTTCTCCACCTCCATCTTGTCGTTGGGGCAGGCGCGGACGCAGGAGCTCTGGTCCACCACAAAGTTGTCTGCGGGGAGACCCTCGCGGTTAGAGCCTGGCCCCGGGCCCCCCCCGGCCCCCCGCAGCCCCCTGCGCCCCCCCCGTGCCCCCCTGCGCCCCGGCTCACGCGGGCAGCTCCGGACGCAGATGCCCCCGTACTGGTACTTGGTGTCGGGGTTGGGCTCCAGCTGGAAGGTCAGCTTGTTGTAGATGAGGGGCTGGGGGCAGAGCGGCACGCACGCCCCGCTGTCGTTGAAGTGCCGGCAGGCCTGCGGGACAGACGGACGATGGGGGTGAGTGGGGCACGGTGACACTGACGGACGGACACAGGGATGCACGGATGCCTCTCACCCTGCAAGGACAGCATCGCCCTGCGCCCACCCAGGGGTTGAGATCCCTCCCATGGGGGCAGACAGATGGACACACGGACGGATGGTCAGACACACAGATACCTCCCCCCCCCCGCACAGACAGTATCCCCCTGTGCCCACCCCGGGGGGCACATGGGCCAGCTCCCTCCCCACGAATGGGGGCAGACAGACTGACGCACAGTGGATGGACGATGCATGGGTGGGTGGGCAGAGAGGGGGATGCATGGACAGACAGACACACAGATGCCGCTCCGCATCACCCCCCCCACTCGCCCTGGGGGTGCAGGATGAGCCCCCCCAGGGGCAGCCGGGCAGGGGGACACGTACGAAGCAGTGTGTCTGGAGGGGGCCGGTGCAGCCCCCCGCGCACTCCTCGTGGCAGCACTCGTTGGGCGCCCGCCCGAAGCAGCGCCCGTTGCACTGGGGGGCGCAGATGGTCTTCGTCACTGCGGGGAGGTGGAGGTGAGTGGGGGGGGGGACGCGACCCCAGACCCCCTGGCCCCCTCCAAACCCCCCGGTACCCACGTTTCTGGCAGTCCTCAGGGCCGGGCCCCCAGCAGTGCCCGCCGCAGCTCTCGTGGCACGGGGTGCCTGTGGAGGGAGCGCAGCGGGGTCACCCCCAAAGCCGGGGGGTGTCACCCCCCCATCCCCCACCGCCCACGCCCCCCCCCCACGCACAGGCCTTGCCGTTGTCCCCCACGACGGGCTCCAGGCGGGGGTCCCGCATGATGTCCCGCCACTCCACCGTCTCCACGTGGCACAGCTGCGCGTTCTTCTCGATGTAGACGCCGCCGGCCAGGATCTCTGCGGGGGCGGCCGGTGGGCGACGGGCGCTGCGGCCCCCCCAGCCCTGCCCGGCACCGGGATGGTGGGGAGGGGACGGCACCGCTCCCGCATGGGGACCACAGCGGGCACAGCATGGCCCCAGGGTGCCGGGGGGTGGCACCGCTCCGGGATGGGGACCAGGACGCCACGGGGACAGTACCGCTGCAGGATGGGGACCACGGGGGGACAGCAGAGCTCCGGGATGGGGACCGTGGGATGCACGGAGGGGGTGGCACCACTCTAGGTGGGGACCATGGCGGGACAGCAACGCTCTGGGATGGGCACCAGGACGCAGCAGGGGATGGCACCACTCCAGAATGGGGACCACAGGTGGGTGGCACCGCTCCGGCACGGGGATCCATGGGGAGATGGCACCAGGATGGGGACATCACTGCTCTGGGATGGGGACCGCAGAGGGGCCAGCACGGCCCCAGGGTGCACAGGGGGGTGGCACCAGGCTGTGACGGGGAGCAGGAGGGGATGGCACCGCTCCGGGATGGGTCCCAGGACACAGGGGGTCTCAGCGGCGCCACAGCCCGGGGGTCCCACCTGTGAGCTGGTTGAGGCCGAGCTGGCGCAGGGCGTGGGTGGTGTTGGGGTTGTAGTTGAGCAGGACGAAGAGCGCGTACTTCTCCTCGTAGAACTGGGTCCCACGGATGACGCGCAGGTTCTGCAGCGGCAGCGACGCGAAGACGTTCATGGCGATCAGGATGTAGCCCGTCACCTCCCGGATGGTCTGTGGGGTGGCAGCACGTGTCAGCCCGGCGGGCGCAGACCCCCGTGCTCCCCCCCCCCATGTCCCCCCCGTGTCCCCCCGCTCACCTGCAGGAAGGAGAGGTCCTGCGTGTGGTCGATGAGGACGATCTCCAGGTTACCCATCACGATCTCGCAGTTGTTGTACATCTTGTGCAGCGTCTGGTACTGGTGCTGGGCGTCCCCCGTCACGCTCAGCCCGTTCAGCGTCCCCGCGCACACTGCGGGCACAGCACCCTGTCCCCCACCGCAGCCACGGCACCGCGCCCCACGGTGGCTGCGTCCCCCCGTGGTGGCTGCGTCCCTGTGCCCCCCCATGCTGGCCATGTCACCCTCTTGATAGCCATGGTCACATCCTCTGTGGGGTCCTTCTCCCCCCCCAGGCTGGCCACAGCCTGCCCTTGATGGCCACGGCCCCCCACGGTGGCCGTGTCCCCTCCTCAGTGGCTCTGTCCCTCCCACACCGGCCACGTCCCCCCCCCCCGGCGCAGTGTCCCTGACCCCCCTATAGCCTGTCCCCCCCATGCTGGCCACGGCGGTGCCCCGCGGTGTCGCCGTCCCCACCACAGCGGTGCCCCCCACCCACATCGTCCCCCCCGTGTTGTCCCCGCCGTGGGGGTGGGGGTGCCTGAGGGGGGGTGACGGGTGCTCCCCCGCCCTCCCCTCCCCGCACAGCGCCCGAACCGGCCGGGCAAGGGTTGCGCAAGGCGGGCGCTGCAGGCGCGGCCCCCGCACGGCGCTCCCGCGGCGCCCGGACTTCGGACCTGGCCGCGGCACAGCCCAGCCCGCCTTGACACCCGGGGCCGGGCCGGCCCGGACGCCTGGGTCCCCAGAGCTCGGGGGGGGCGGGGGGCGCCGAGGGGGCCCCAGGGTTAATGATTGCCCGGCCCCCTCCGCGCCAGGGCGGACAGGGCCCCTTTGTGCGCGGGGCAGGATGCGGCCCCCTCCCCGCAGCCGCACAAAGGGGCGATTGTGGCGAGTGGGATGGGGGGAGGCCGAGCCCCCCGAAAGCGGCGGGAGAGCCGGCACCCCCAGGGGCAGAGCGGGGTGCAGCCCACCCCCACCCCCAGCCCAGCCCAGACGTGACTCAGGCCCCGGCGCGGGGGGGGGCTGCGGGTGGGTAAATGGCAGCTTTGTCCGGCCCCAGCGCGGGGGCAGCGAAGGGCCCGAACCCCCTCCCGGGGGCAGCCGCAGAGAACGGGCGGCTCGGTGCATGCACAGGAAGGGGCACGGGGCCAGCACCCCCCCCCCTTTCCCCCCTCCCCCCTGCAGCTACAGCCTGCGCCCACCCCCCCACCACACACCCACCCCCACCCCCCCCCGGCCGGAGCTATTTTAATAGGGAAGGGGCTATAAAAAGGTCTCAGCTGCGTTGGGGCACGGCCCCCAGCCCTGATGCCTGGCTCGGTGGGGCCGGGGGCTGGGGCCCCCAAGAAACAACAGGGGGTGCTGGGGGCAGCTTGGGGGTCCCCAGGCTGCTGGGGGGCAGGATCCATCCCCCGCAGAACCCCCGTATCTGGGAACAACCAGCGCCTTTGGGTGATGCTAGTGAATCATTAACAGCTGCTCGAAGGGTCCCACCAGAGCCCGGGACCCCCCTCGGCGCCGGCTCCCGACAAAGCGGGGTGCAGGGGGCTGGGGGTGCCTGGCCCTCGGGGTGCACCTGCCCGCGGGGGTGTGAGGGCCGGGGCCCCCCCGGCGCCGCTGTGGCCGGGCGTTATCAGCGCGGGGCCCCGCTGGCAGCTCCGGCACGTCGCCTGCTATCTGCCGCGTGCCACCGTGCCGCCGCGGCCCCCCGGCCCCCGCCGCCAGGAATAGCACCGGGGGACCCGGCCGGGGGCCTGGGGAGCTGGGGGGGACCAGACCCGACCTCCCGCCCTCAGCCCCACGGGCGGCACAAAGGGGGTCTGTGTGTGCGGGGCAGGCGCTGCCGCAGGGCCAGATCCCATCCCCAAACAAAAGGGGGCTCCGAGACAGGGACGGGGACAAGGACGGGGGGTTCTGGCGGGGAGCGGAGCTGGTCCCGCACCCCCCGATGCCGGCACCGGGTGCCGGTGGGTGCTGGGGTGGGAGCTGGCTGGGCCCCCCAAGCGCGGCAGCCCTCGGCGTCGCCAGCGGCACATGGCAGAGCGGAGGCGCCGAGGGGCCGGGCGTGCCCCCGCGTGCCGCCGGCGAGGCCCCCCACACCTGGGTGCTCTGGCAGGTGACGCCGGCCCCACCTTCGCGTCCGGCCCTCGGTGTTTTCCTTTTGGGGCTGAAAAACAACTCCCGAGTGAACCCGGCTCTTCCGGGAGCGCTGCCCGCTCCGCCCGGTCAGGGTGCAGGGGGGGCCCCGGGGCAAACAGGGACCGGGTCCCCTTCGAGGGGTCCCCCGCTGCCCTGGCCGGGTCTGGTGGCATCGGTGGGTCCCGGCCCCGCAGCCTAAAATTAGCCCCAGCAGCTGCGGGGGGCGCAGGTGCCTCTGCCCGGAGGGGAACCGAGCCCCGGGAGAGGCGGGGAGCCGAGCCCCGGCCCCGCCGCCTGCACCAACGAAGCCGCAGCCCAGGGAGGCTTTGCCGGGTCCCGGTGCCCTCGGGGATGTCGGGGTCTCCGCGGTCGGAGCGCTGGGGATCGGGGTGGGGGGTCCCGGGACGCCCTCCCCGGGGAAGGGGCCACGGGAGCCGCTGAGACCGGGATCCGCACCGGCAGGATCGGGACGATCGGGACCCCCGAGCGCTACCGGCCCCCGCGAGGGCTCCCGCTGCCGCCACCCGTGCCGGGACCCCCGCGCGGCCCCGGTGCCCGTTCCCGCCGCACAGCGCCGGATCCCCCGGGACCCCCGCCCGCCGCCGGCGCCGCCCCGGTCCCCGCCGGTGCCGGTGCTCACCTGCCTGCGCGGAGCCGGGCGCGGGGGCGCGGAGCAGCATTAGCACCAGCAGCAGCGCCCGGTGCCGGTGCCGGTGCCGGTCCATCGCGGCTGCTCTCCGCGGCCGGCTCGCAGGGCCCGGCGGCTGCGGCGTGCCCGGGCGCGGCGGGGGGAATGCACCTGGCGCGGGGCCGCCGGGGCGGGACGGGCCCGGGGCGGGCGGGGCGGGGCGGTGGCGGCGCGGGGAGGGGGGGCACCCCCGGGGAGCCCGGCCCGGGACCCGCCCGCCACCGCCCGGGCTGCCGCGCCGCGCACCCCCCGCCCCCGTGCCCCCAAAGCCTGACCCCGCTGCAGCCCCCCCCCCGGGCAAAGGTCTGGCCCTGTGACAGACCCCCAAAACCCCGAGGCGTTGCCTGGCCCCATAGGAGCCCCCCAAAACGCAGTGTGTATATGACCCCTTGACAGCCCCTCAATAGCCTGGGGGAGCTCCTGATCCCATGAGAGCCCCCCAAAACCCCGGGGGAAGGTGGGGTGGGGGGTGTGCCTGACCCTGTGACAGGCCCCCAAAACCCCAGGATTGTATATGGCCCCATGAGAGCCCCCAATATCCTGGGGCAGGGGCCTGGCCCCATGACAGCCCCCCAAAACCAGAGGTAGGGTGTGGGTGTGCCTGGCCCCATGACAGATCCCCACTGAAACCCAGCCCTGGTGCACCCCCAGCTATGTCCAGCCCCCCAACACTCCCCAGGGAACACCCGGTCCCACCCGCAGGGCAGGGGGGTTCAGTGCTGCCCCTCCCAGCTCAGAGCAGGTCCCATGACTGGGGGGATTGGGGGCACCCACAGCCCCCCATGTTGCCAGGTCTTGGGGTGGCCATAGGGGGATGGTCCAGGGGCAGCATGAGGCCCTCAAGGGGGTCGTGGGGCACAAGGCCAGCCCCCCTGGGGCTGCCTCGTGCAGGCAGGGGGTGCACACACACACCCCCACACCCTCCCACAGGGCTGGGTGTCTGTCCATCCATCTGTACCCCAAAACACATCCCACTCCCACACTGGGACAGCACCTGTGTGCCGAGTCCCCGCAGGCCCCCACTAGAGGGCAGTCATTTGCCCCCCCAGCCCCATGGGGTGGGCAGCAGAGCCCCCCAACTCCACACAGCTTCCCCAGGGTGAGCCCAGGGCCCCCTAGTCTGGCCCCCCCTCACAACAAGGGGCCGGGAGCCCCCCCCAGTCATCCCAAACCCCCTCCCCACACACAGAGTGATGGCGCCACCCATCCCCAAGCCCCCCCAAGTGCAGAGCCAGGTTCGGTGCAGGGTCCTTTATTCAGCCCGCGCTGGGGGACGCGTTCAACCGGAGCCTCCTCACATGGGCTTGGGCGGGGGCCGGGGGGCTGCGCCCTGCGGGGGGAAGGTGGGGGGTCAGCGGGGGCCGGGGGGGCACGAGCCCCCAGCCCCTCCTGGCCCCCCAATACGTACAGCCGGCCTGAAGCGGGGTGGGGGCGTGCGGTCCTTGCGGGCCTCCCGCGAGCGGTTCCGCACCACCTTGCTGTGGATGGCGCAGCTGACGCAGTAATGCAGCTTCACATACAGCTTGGGCAGGACGTAGGCTGCAAGGATGGGGCGAGGGGGGGGTCAGTGGCCCCCGCTCGCCCCACAACACCAGAGGACATGGGCCTCTCCCGTCACGGGGGCAGGGGCCCCCCCCAACCCTTACAGTCGAAGACGCTGGCCTCCGAGATGTCCCTGACGGCCGCGGCCTCCACGATGTTCCTGATGACAAACTTCTTGATGGCCTTGTCCTTGGGGACGCAGCGGGCGCAGTTGGTGCAGCGGATGGGCTGGACGTGCCCGCGGCCCTTCTTGGCCCGGCCGTTGTTCCTCCTCTTCTTCGTCTACGGGAAGGGGCAGAGGATGGAGCCGGGACCCCCCCGCCCCGCCCCCAGCACCTCCCCGGTTCCCCCCCACAGCCGCCCCCGCCCCCCAGGATCCCCACGACCGCCCCACTGTACCCCCGGCCCCCCACGCATCCCCCTCCCAGCATCCACAGCTGCCGCCCCCGGGTCCCCACACGGCCCCAGAGAGGCCCCCCCCGGATCCACACAGCCCCCCACGGGGTCCCCACAGAGGCCCTACACGAGTTCCCCGCGGCCTCCCCATTCCCCTCCACCCCACACGGGCCCCCCCGGCCGCCCCCCAGGCCCACGCGGGCCCATCCCGTTCCCACAGGGCCCCCCCCTACGGCTACTCCCGGCCCCACACGGGCTCCCGGTCCCCCCCGTCCCACAGAGGGCCCCCCACAGGCCCCCCCGGCCGCGCCGCCCTCACCATCTCGCTACCGGGGCGGCGAAAGAGGGCCCGGCCGCCGCGCCGCCGCCCTTATATACGCGCCCTCCGCCCGGAAGCGCCTCCGCCGCCGCCCCGTGCCCGCCGCTGTCCGCAGGACCCCTCCGGCCGCCTCGGGGCGGCTCCGCCGGCGGGGTCGGGCCGGGCGCGGGGCGAGCGGGGGCGGCGCTGGGCCGCGGTACCGGCGGCGGCGGTGGGACTACTTTTCCTCGCCGCGGCGGAGGGGTTCGGCGCCACGCGCGGTGTGAGGTGTCCGCGCGCGCCCCGCGCCGCGGCGCCTGCTGCGTGTGGCGTCATCCGCGCCGCGCGCGCCGCGGGGGCCGCTGGGAGATGTAGTCCCGTGGAGGGCGGGGCCTCGGGGCGGGGCGGGGCCCTGCCCCTCCCAACCCCCCGGCGGGGACCCCGGGGTCCTCCCCCCATCCCGGGGGTCCCCAACATCCGCTCTGTGTCCCCAGAGACTCCACGCCCGGGGGGAGGAACCACCCCCACGCCGCCCCCGTGCTCATGGGGGTGACCCCTAGTGTCCCCCCTTTATGGGGGGGCACGTGTTCTTCGTTCCCCCCAAACCTTGACAGGGAACCCCCAATGCCCGCCCTCCCCAGCCTGGGTGGTCCCCAGTGTCCGGTCCCCCCTCCTCCCCGAGCTCTGGGGACCGCCCCCATCTCCCTAAAGGCAATCCCGGGGTCCTGCCCCCGCCCCCCAGCTCCAGGGACCCCCCTCCCATCCCTGCAAAGGGCATCTTGGGGTCCTGCCCCCCCCAGCTCTGGCCCCCTCCCACCAATGGCAATCCCGGGGTCCTGCCCCCCGCCCCCCTGACAATCCTGGGGTCCTGCCCCCCCCAGCCCCCACCCCACAGAAGAGAGGGGGAGGGGGGAAGCGTTAAATTACTCCGGTTTATTTATAACAGACCTTCAGCCAGTACAGTACAAAACTTACAGTAGTAGATCTCGTTACACAAATAGGTAATTACAATATCTTACAGATACAAAAGCTCCTGCGGTCACGGGGGGGGGGGGAGGGGGGCGGCGGGGGGTGGTTTTTGTCCAAAAGCGAGTCTAACCTCACAAAAAAGGGAAAAACAAAGACGACAGCAAATCCATTAACGATATACAAATGAAAACTCGTTAGAAAGGAAGGAGGGGCCGGAGCCCGGGGGAGGCCGGGGTATTGCACATCATCGTTTGTTCTTCATACATCTGATTAAAAAATATAGATATTTACACGAGTAAAGCGACCTGGAGTTTTACAAAATTCCTACATTTTTGTTTTAGACTCTTTTACAGGAAAAAGAAAAGAGACGGAAAGAAGAAGAAAAAAAACAGAACCCAAGGGCGGACAGAAACTGCAGAGCTTCCATTTCGGTTCGTAAAAACCCCTTTTTTGGGTTTGTTTCGGCGCTGTGGGGGCGCGGGGGGCTCCGGCTCGTTCAGCCGGCGCCGGTCATCGGTGGCAGCGGGCGGGAAGGGGCGAGCCGAGCCCCGCGCCGAGCCCCGGCCCGGCCGTCCCCTCTCCCCACGCAGACAGAAAAGCAAGAAAGGAGAAAAAAGAATAATTATAATAAAAGAAAATGGGAAATAGGGGCAACGGGAGTTGCCGCCGCGTGAGGTGGTTGTGTTTGTGTCCGTAGAAAAAGGAACAGCCTTTGGTTTCAACCTCAGGAGAGCCCCGGGGAGCGGCTGCTGCTGAGGGGCGTTTTATGCATCCTGGGCCTGGGTGGGGAGCGGGCCCCCCCCGGGCGGGGGGCTGCGGCCGGGGGTCCCGGCCGCCGCGGGAGCCAGCAGCACTGAGGCAGCGGCCGGCTCTGCCACGGCCCTCGCCAGGGATCGGCGCCCGGCCCACGCTTTATTTTTGGTTATGTGGGCTGCCGCCCCGGCCCCGCTCAATCCCTTTTGCCAGGGGACCCCCATCCCTGGGGGTCCCCGGCTCCGGACCCCGAGGGGGGCTGGGAGCCCCTTCCCTCGGTGTCTCGCCCCTGAAAATGGGCCGGCTCCCGGCAATCCACCCCTGGAGCCGCTCGTCCCAGGGGAAGGGGCTCCGCAGACAGGTGCTCGATGCAGCAGACGACACCCCCAACCTCCCACCCCTCTTTCGGACCCCTCCGATCTCGGGGGGAACCCGGGGGTCCCGCTGCCGGCGGGACCGAGGGCAAAGCTCTGGCATTTGGGGTGCCGCTGCCCCGGCTCCTCCGTGCGAGCGAGAGCGGGGCGGGCGCTGCGGGAACAGAAGCGACGCCGGACCGCGGGGAGATCCCACCGAGCCCCCGGGAATGCCAGGGGGAGCGACTCGGCCGCGAAGGCTCTGGGGGGCAGAGGGAGCGAGGGGGGGCCGGGTCGGGGGTCCGGCGTCCCCACCGCCGGCGGGCAGTGTGCGGGGAGCAACCCCTGCAGCAGAGCGGGCTGGAGATACTGGCCTGTGCCGAGGAAGAGGAGGAGGAGGAGGAGGAGGACCCAGACAGCAGGATGGAGCCATCACCTGGACGCTCGCCATCTTCCTGACTTATGTTTCCTTCATTTAAGCGGGGCGATGCGGACCCCCGTCGCCCCCCGTGCAGGGCCAGGCGTACGGGGGGCTTCAAACACCGCGGGGAGGAGGAGCCGGGCAAAACCCGGCTTCGCCGACCTGGCCCTGCCGGCACCGCCGCCGGCACAACCGGCCCGCGGGGCGGCAGGGGGGTCCCTGCTTTATGCTCCGTGTATTTAAACTCATTAAAGCTCGGGGCGCAGCGGCCCCCCGCCAGGCGGGGGGGGCTCGCGGCCAGCGGAGGAGGGGAGTCCCTGGGGTGGGGGTTTTAGCACCTAATCTGAGGTTTGCTTGGCCCAAGAGCGGGGACGGGCACTGCCGGGCTCGCACCAAGGAAAGGGCTCGGAGCTCCGTGCCGGCGCGTGCCGTGCCGTGCCGGAGAGCCGGCCGGGGCCGGGGCGGGAGAGGGAGGGGAACCAGTCTCAAAAATTCGAGTGAGACTTTGGGGTGGGGGTGGAGAGAGAGTTATAAAAAGAGAAACTAAGAAGCTTAATAAATAACAGTGAGAGAGGTGGGGGGGAAAAGCACAAAAAAGTCCGTTAATATTTAAATAAATCCATTTATAAAAAGGCAAATTGTTAAGAGCTCCCCCTCGTCGGGGTTGGTTTTTTTTTTTTTAGTTATTGATTTTTTTTTTTTAAATATTTTTGTAGCCAAAGTCAGTGCAAAGGAGTATAAAAGAAAAACCAACAGTTCCATGCCCTAGGGGTGGAGGGGCTGAGCTAGAGACAGAGGAAGAGTCGAGGGCGGGCTGGGGGGCACGGGGAGAGGAGGGGGGGGGGTTTTAGCCGACTTTATGCTCGCCCCGCACTATGTGGGAGGAGAACTCGTACCGGTCCTGGCTGTGGTAGCCACAGATGTTGCATTCGAAAGGGTCTCTGAAGCCGTGGCAGCCCATGTGGATGGTGAACATGACGTGGTCCAGGAAAAGGATGCGGCAGTGCTCGCACTTGAAGGCCCTGATCTGCTCCCCGTCCTCGTTGACCACCCGCAGGGCTTCTTTGGCGGAGCTGGGCGTGGAGCGGGCGGCCGGGGGTCCCTCCGGCAGCTTGGGGTCCTCTTTGGCGTAGGCTGGGCTCTGGCGGCTGCTGGCACAGTTCCCTGCCGGCAGCTGCGAGCTCCGCTCTTCGTGGTTGCTCTCCGTGTCCGTCGAGTCCTGGCAGCCGTTGGTGGGCGATACGCCCGGCTCCCGGCCCCGGTACACCACCTGCACCCCGTCCGGCACGTCCTCGTGCCCCTCGGCAGCTTCCCGGCTCCCCGGCATCTCCAGCCGACCTGGCAGGGGCTGGATCTGGGTGTAGACGGAGCTGATGACGGGGGTGACTTCTGAGATGCAGTTTGTGGGGGGCAGCCGGAGGGGGCGAAGATGCTCCCCCCCCATCAGGGAGAGGGAGCCGCCGTAGGAGGGGTCGAGGGGGTGGTGGGCCGAGACCATCTCCACATCCTTCTCGAAGCCGGAGTTCACGTCGAAGGGGAGGTCCGAGAGGGTGAATCGCATCTGCTTCTCCCCTGCCGGGAAGGAGAGCGGCGTCAGAACGGGCAGGCTTGGTTTTGGGGTGCACCCCCGCCCCCCACCACATCCTCTCCCTCCCCAGCACCGCGTGCAAGACCTGCCCCGTCCCGGGATCGTGGGGATGAAAGGCGCTTTGCGAACACCAGCCGCACACCCGAGCGCAGAGTCTCAGCTCCTGGGGGCTCGAGCCCCGCTCCAGCGACCGGGGGCTCCCCCTCTCCCTCCTCTCTCCTGTCTGCCCAGGAAGCAAGGGGGGGAAATCCCCTTACCCACAAATTTCTGAGGTGTCGATCGCTTCCGTTTGGTGAGGCTGTTCGCCAGCCGGTCAATAAACGTCGGCCGATCGGACGAGGGGTGAAGCAGAGAGTCCGGCACTATCTCCAGGTCTCGCATCTCGTCACCTGGCAAGACAAGGGAAACCCGGTTCAGCCGGCAACCGCGGGACGGGGCGAGCGGGACGGGCACGCTGCGACCCAGGCCGGAGACTCCGCAGCCAGCGCTCGAGGCACGCCGCTCCTGCCCTCTGCTAGCTGGGACGGACCTACGGAAAGGCTGCCGGGCTGCCTGCTCCAGGCCCAGAGCTTACCCCGTCGGTGAATCGGTCGCAGGGGAGCGCCGGCAGCCGGTCCGCCTCCCTTCTTCATCGAGCTGGGCCCGCTCCTGCCACTTTGGGGAAGAGGAGCCGGCTTCAACGCATTGAAGTGCCCTCGCTTCTCTCGCCGGCTCTCAACGCCGGCCTGGAGAGACCTGCCCCGTGTCGCTGCTGGCAAGGGCAGCTCCGCCATTCCCGTGCCCCGCAGGTTACGGACCGTCCGGTTAAAGTGTCGGGGCAGCCTTAACCGGTGAACCTCGCCGCAAGCACCGGTGGCTCTAGAGGGACCAGGTCCGGCTCCGAAAGGGTGAGGAGCCGGGAAGGCTCCGGCTTTGGTTCTTTGCTGGCGCAGCAAAGACAGGGGCGCTGCCTGCGGGCTCCGAGGAGGAGCCAGAAGGTGCTTCCAAGCCAGGCGGTGCCCGTTTCAGACCCCTGCCCGCCGGGGTAAATCCCCTACATCGCGGTGTCGCGCTGGTGTTCGGCTATTTATGGAAAACACTCTCGGTAGTTCTTCCACTAGAAATATGGGCCATGGGTGTGTTTCGATTCAGGGGGCTTTGAAATTCAGCTGGCGGAGAGGGGAGGAACCAGGGAGGGAGCTCTTTGCACTTGCAGAGGTTTGCGGCATTAACCAACGCGCACGCATAGCACCTTTCATCCCACGATCGCCGGGGCACGGAGAGCTCCGGGGCCCACGCTCTCCCCCACGCAGCACCCCCCCTTTTCTAATGGGAAGGATGTCCCCGAAACTCAACCCCATCAGCCAGAGACGGGGCTGGAAAGCAAACCCACGCCCCCATTTCCCACCCTACTGGGACCCCTCATCGTGCCCCCGGAGCCAGGGAGGCTGCGGGGCTCCGGCCCCCCGCGGCACTGACCTTGCTGGCTGGCCAGCGACTGCGGTTCAGTGTTCAGACTCTGCAGGTAGTTGTGGCACCGCTCCTTGTGCTCCTCCAGCGTGCTCTGCTGCTTGTAGCTCCGGCCGCAGTAGTTGCACTTGTAGGGCTTGCCGACGGTGGGGGAGGAGACTGCAAAACACGCAAACCAGAGCCTGGCCGTAAGAACAGACGTAGTGCCCTCGCCAAAGAGCCCGGGAATGGGCTGGACGTGCGTCGACGGGAGAGAAAAGCGGCAGGAGTCGGTTGACAGGGAGCGTCACGGCAGGGCAGCGACCCTCACCATCAGCCCACCGCACCATCTAGCTGTGCTGCGGAGGAAGGACCTCTCCAGCACGTCTCAAGCAACAGTTTCCAGAGCTGGGGGCAAAAGTTGTGACCTGCAGCTCCCAGCTTCTGCCTCAGCCTTCCTCTGACCCCCATCTAACCCAAACCAGCTACTGCACACGCCCTGGCAGCGCAGCAATTTGCCTCCTCGAACGCCTCTCCCTGCCAGAGAGCCGCAGGGGAAGGGCCGGATGCTCCTGGATCTTGATAGATGGGGAGCTACAAAAATAAATCATAATTTGGCCAAATACCTAAACCAAAACGTCTCAGGCCTGGCTTTTACCTACGCTCTGCTCCCAACACACCAGCGATACAGGTTTCTAGCAGCTGTCTGGCCACGTTACACACCTCCAGGTAAATCCTCGTGCTGGAAGCCCCGACGGCAAAGGCAATATTTAAGGAGGGGAGCTGGAACCCCCAACTTTTTAAACTTTTCTAAGCATTTCTTTACCCTCCATATGCCACAACGTGCTCGGTGGCTTGGCCAGCACTCGGTTGCTGCACAGAGTGCACAGCCCCCCACTGAGATTTGTGATAAGACACTCGCCAGGCACATTTTTATTCTCATCTCTCCCAATTTTCTCGCTTCCAACTGAAAATCACCCAAGCCACCCAAGGTCGGCATTCAGCCTCGCTGGCCGGCGACGGCCAGACAAAGGAGAGCGTCCGCCCCGCGCGCCATCTTATCATCTGCACGTTTTAACCGACAGACGACTTACAGTGAAAAATCATGACCCCTCCCAAGGGGAGATGGTATCTCTGAGCCCCGTCGCAGTTTCCATCGCGCCGTGAGGCTGCTGCCCGCGCAGGGCATGGGGAAACGCGACTGCTGACACGGGGGTTTTGTGCCGCTCGCTGGGTGATTGCTAATTAGGCATAACCGCAGCGGGACCTGGGGAGCAGACCAGCCGACATCCTTCGGGCACGGGGAAAGGGCAAGGCGGTCCCCACCCCATTAAACAGCCTCGGGGCGGGGGGAAGGGATCCAGGCTCCAAGGGACCCGCAGCTGCAGGTTGATCACACTCAGACGCCTTTTGGGGGAGGCAGCTCGTTAGGCAAGAAGATGTTAACGGGCAAAAAAAGACAAGTGCAGGGAAGCTGAGCCAGAGAGGGGGGTGGGCTCTCCAGCCCCCCGCACCCGCCCCGAGCGCTCAACCAGGACGGAGAGCGCAGCCCCACGCGCGCCCTTCTCCCCGGCCGTCGCCCTCACCCGGGAGCTCGCCTCCCGAAACAGGCGGGACGCCAAACCGCAGAGCCACGCCGCGCTGGGGAGGGAGACGGGGGGCCCACCGGGCGAGAGCCAGCGACCGCGGCATCCGAGAGGACCCCAAGAGCTGCCGTGCCCTTCCCCTCCGGCGCTGCTCCACGGGGCGGGGAGGCCGCGTTTGGTAGCGGGGCAATGCCCCGAAATCGGCAGCTTCTGCTGGAAGCCGGAGCCCATCACCCTCCGCATGGGGCGTGCTGGCAGGGGCGTCAGCCAGCCCCGTGACAGTCGCCTGCGTCATGCTCGCCCCGTCCGGCTGCCTGTCGAGACCCGCCTGGACCAGGCTCTTTCTGTTCCTGTCAGATTTAAGGGGTTGTTTGGGGGTTTTTTTTTTGCAGCTTGTGGTTTAACCTTTAACTGCTTTTAAAAAAAACCACATTTGCGGGCTGTAGGTGAATTCACATTTACCCCCCGCCCCAGCTCTGTCACCTGGATTCATGTGAAGTGCTCTGCACTGCGGCTGGGATGTGGGGCCAGCACCTCCTCTTGCAACGGCTTGTACCGGACCCTGCCCAACCACCACCACGGCAGCCCCGAACAGCGGCGCTCAGCGAGGAGAGCGGCCGCGGCCGCACGCGCCGTGCC
Organism: Phalacrocorax carbo; assembly: GCF_963921805.1. Classification (NCBI taxonomy): domain Eukaryota; kingdom Metazoa; phylum Chordata; class Aves; order Suliformes; family Phalacrocoracidae; genus Phalacrocorax; species Phalacrocorax carbo. The sequence goes on from NC_087539.1 coordinate 704,698, forward strand.
CCTGCCCCGTCCCAGCCCGGCAGCTCAGCCACGCCGCAGGCAGATCCAGGAGTCCAGGAGCCACCACTGATTTCACCACCAAAGCTCCGGGTTAGAAATCAATCTGGAGAAGCCGATGACAAGCACAAATCTCTCCTCCCAGCTCTCCCCAGGCAGCAGCATTGTCACAGAGCAACTGGGTATCGGGGGAGGCGAGGATGCCACCAGCCTCCGAGTACGAACACAAAAATGTGTGTTAGAAACTTACTCCTCAAATCTAGCAGTGTAGATGGGAGAGCCTCAACTCCAAAGTCCGTTACATGTCATTCATCTCCATCACTCACTCGGCTTTTGAAGTCAAAGGTCCCCCAGATGGCTCGGTTTTGTTACTCCTAAACAAAACAACAACCCAAACCCCTGCATGCGCTCGCGCTTCACAAAGCTCCCCCAACGGCTGCGTTGGCATCGGGGTTGGCTCTCCAAGCCACGAAGCTCCACAAGGATACCCTGAACTTATTTCCTCAGGGTCCTTCCTTCCCCTTTGCCGCCCCAGCCTGTGTTTCGGGGCTCTGGGGACAGCAGGACACGGGGGAGCCTGGGACCTGGCCATCGCCTGACCGCGCCGGGACGGCTCCCTGGGGACACGGACCGAGCTGTCCTCCTGCCCACACACCTCGGCAGCAGAGGTCTTGCTCCCAGTGTCGAGGCTCCTCCGGGGCTCTGCCCACGCCGCAGCAATGCTCTGCCACGGTGGTTTGCTAAGTCTGCGCTGGGTTTCCCCTCGCAGAGGGTCAGCTACGGCTCAGGGACAGGGTTTTACAGTGGCTGCAGGACAAGGAGGGAGGCTCCGGCCTGAGCTGGGCTTTGCCTCGCCAGCAGTCGCTTCCCCTTTTACTCCATAGTCTGTTCTTTAAAACGTCGTCATTTACCCACCGACACGTGCTCGAGTCTCGGATGGGCTCGGTCCATCTGTCACCTAACGCGAGCGAGAGGCTTCCAGCGAGCAACGAGGTCTGTTCAGGATCCCAGAAGTTCTTCACCCATGTAATACCCAAGACGTGAGCAAGGGGGACGCTCCCCTCGCTGCCAGACTCCACCAGGAAAAGTTTCTTCTGACCAAGTACAACAAACAGAAAGGTTCCCTCCGAACGCGAGCTCCAGGTTCGTTTATTTACCGGGCTGTGAAGCAGCGAGGACTAAAAGGGAGGGAGGTCTTGGGGGACCGGCAGCTCCTCTCAGCTGTCCCGGGTGTGGGCCGCAGCTTCTGATCTATTTCAGAGCAACGCAGCGTGTTTGATCTGGATTTTAATACCTCACTTTTTTGGACAGCACATCTTCCAAGATGAAAGCTCAGAGTCCCTCATGGGGACAGCATGAAACACACATGCCTCTAGTTAAGGCAGAAGGAAGGAAAGCCAAGCCCCACTGCCTTCCACGCAGGCAGGGTAACTGCTAGACTTTTGCCTGTGAAATCCACATTAAACGAAGGTTTTCTTAGTAATTAGCTCCCATAAAGACTAATTTTTGTTTGATATGTTGCGAGGGCTCGTCCCATTTCTGTGTCTCTTGACTGAAGGACTCAAGGCGACCCTTTCCATGCCTGGCAGCGGGGAGACGCTGGCACAGCTCTGCCAAGGACCCACCTCTGGACCCTCAGCGAGGGCGAATGTCGTGGACAGGCACAGCCCGAGAGGGGGATCTCAAACCACAAGAGGGTCCTGCATCCCTGGGTCTGGGCATTCGGGTTCCCCTGAAGCACATTAATTAGGAGCAAGCCCCCCCAGGAGCGCGAGGCAGGCTCAGAGCAGGGTCTCACCAGCCACGGGAGCTGCTGCTGCAGCATGTGCCCCTCGGTTCAGATCTGCGCATCCGCCTACGTGAGCCTCTCGGCTGCCAGCGAGTCGGGGTTCCCGGAACGGGGCTCAGCCACGTAACGCCCCCAAACCCCACGCTCCTACACAGAGGGGGCCGGGAGGGTTTAAACAAAGCGAAGAATGGAGACCTTCCTGCTGGGACTCTGCTCCAGGCACACCAGAGTTTTTTCAAAAATCCAGGAGCCATCCGGTCTCAGAGCACCCACCCCCTGCCGAAAACCCACGTGCTGAAGGTCCCCAAGCAGGGAAGGGCACAAGGTAGAGCTGCCTCATGGCAGACAGATGCCAAAGCCCTCCCCGAGCCGACGCAGCGCTGCCCGGGATGGAGCGTGGCTCGGTGCCGGCCGAGCTGCTGCCGCTCGGAGCAGCTGGGGGCGGAGGGGAGGAAGACGGATGATGCTGATCGCTCCAGACTGAAGGGCTCGTCGGGGGAGCTGAAGGCCTTGAGGTGGAGCAGTTGCAGCTCAACTGGTCCCAGCAGCTGCTGTGGTGCTTGGGTGCTTTGCAGGGCTTTCCTCACCCTCCGAGGGGCGCCGAGGCCACTAATCTCCCCTCCTCCCCTGGGGCAAAACCAACTTTTTCCCGATCATCTCAGTATCAGAAACACCACCCACTGCCATATTCTGGCCAGGCTGGAGAACCAGACAAGAGACCAAAAAAGTCTTATACTGAGAAGCAGCTCTGTCCCTTGGCAGCGGGGATGTCCAGAGACAAAATATAATGGATGGGAAGCTCCAGCAAACCCCCAAACCTCCTCCCGCGCAGGCAGCGGGTGAGAACCAACAGCCCTGTTCCAGGCCTGGCACCCTTCTCCAGGGGTCAAACCGCCCAGATTCCCCCCCAGCATCTCCCAGGAAGTCTCAGATGGGGGGGGTGGGGGGTGCGGGATGAAAAACTCCCAAAAGAAACAGCAAAGATGTGCCCACAGCAAGATGGAAGCTTAAACCCAGAGCAACGCACTGTCCCACTGAGAAGGGCACAGGGCAGAAACCTAAAGAAAATGGGGGCTTTGGGGCCAGGCTGCGAGCGGGGAGCAGGTGTGTGGGCTCCTGGGCAAGGCTGTGATGACAACAGGCTCTTCAGGGGACAGGTTTCTTCCTTCAAGGAAGCACACGACACTCGTTTCCACGCAGCGCTCGAAAGGTTAGTCACAGGTGTTCAAAGCCATCTGCGTGAACTTTAAAAGCCCCGACAGCACCACAGAAACACGCCGGTGCGCAAATCAAGGGAAAACGATCACAAACCAGGGGGCCGGCTGGCGTGCTTCACTCCCACCCATGGCCCCCGCCAGCTGTTACATCACGGAACCGGAGGGTGAAAACCACATCTCAAATGTCATATTTTAAAAAGGACAATGTCAAAACAACACACAAACAAAACCCCTCAGCGCTCATTTTCACTGGGGCAGGGCACACCCAAGGGTGGGACCTATCTTGATTCAATAAAATCTATTAAACATTTATCTTCATATGAAAGAGATACAATAACCCCCAGGAGCGACTGGAACACAGCGGCACAAAGCCCCGCAGGCTCCCCTCCGGCCAGCGGAGCTCCCAAACCATTAAGCAGACACTGACGCAACCTCCCCCCGGCACACGCTCTGCCTTCGGCAGGTCGGCTCCGCACCGCGGCAGCAGTGCAGGGACTGCAGCAAGCCGGGAGCCGACGCGAGAGCAAGTTTGGCTGCTGTCGGTTCGGAGCTCGAGGCTGGCACTTTTGGAAGCTGAGCTCAAATCCCTGGTTTTGTACCATCATCGCGCGTCCCCTCCCTGCCTCCCCCTCCCTTCCCGGCCCGAGGCCGGCCAGAGCTACCCACCGGAGTGTGTTCGCAGGTGGCCAGTGAGCGCATCCCTCCTGCGGCAGGCGTAGTTGCAGAAGGGGCACTTGAAGGGCTTCTCGCCGGAGTGCAGCTTGATGTGACGTAGGAGGTTTCCCTTCTGGGTGAAGGAGGCTCCGCACTGGTTGCAGTGGAAGGGCCTTTCTCCTGCAAAACCGGAGCAGCGGGTGAAACGTCTGCTTAAAAGCATTTCCCAAGTCTGCAGAGGAGCAGCTCTCGAATCAACAGCCCGGGAGACCAGAAGCATTCACAGGTTCAGCAGTGCTGAACACCTTCGAGAAGGAAAGCCCTAGGTTAACTACCAGACGGAGCGCTCTGGACGTGACCTCCAACCCGGGGAGTGACAGACCTGCTGCTGGAGGACGGACAGTGACGAGGAAAGGCCAGCTCCACACACTTCCCTGGACCTTTCCTCACTAGCATCTTCTGGCCACCACCAGCAGGGTGAGCGTCTTGGACCTGACACCCATCCCCCGTGGTGTCTGTGCCCACCAGCCAACACACGCCTGCTTCCCCCCAGCCCATCCTGCCCCTGCCCCGGCCTCGGGGCTGCCGCTCACCCGTGTGGCTGCGCTTGTGCACCATCAGCACGTTGGGGCCGATGCACACCATCCCGCAGATGTCGCATTTCAGCTTGCCGTTGGGCAGCCGAATGCCCCCGGGGGAGTGCGGCTCCTGGCCCGTCCCGTCGCAGTAGCCCAGGGGCTCCGAGAGCGAGTCCTCCACGATCACGCTGTCCTCCTTCTCGAGCATCCGGTCATCCTGTGAGAGCAGCCGGCTGGCTTCCTCATCGCTGTACATCTCCACCTTGATAGAGTTTGCTACGAGGAGGCAGAAGGGATAAAACAGTCAGTGGAGGAAAAGACTCCTAAGTTAAAGAAGGTGGGAGCGCAGCTTAGGCGAGACTTACTCCTAAAAGAAATACTGTGATGCATTAAGTGATTTGTTTGCGATAAACGTGCACCTTCGTATTTCATTGACTATCAAGAACAGACATCAAACATGGATCAAACGAGGTTATGGGCTGGATGGCTTGTTTGCACTCCCTGAAGATTACTGCTCTGCATCCCGCCTTGTAAGGTGACTGACTGAAGAAAAAGACATTTAGTTCCCTAGAATCAAAGGCAGAAGGGGGAAGAAAAACCACTCGTGCTTTTAAAGTACTGCAGAGGAAGCAAAAACCCCAAGCTTTGACTCCCTGAGCCAGTAAAGGCTCAAAACACACTGGGCACAGAGAGCCGAACGCGAGTCTCTCGGATGGTCAGCAAGTCTCAGCTCGCTCGAGAAGCCATTGCTGCAAGACCTGGGATCCAACTATCTCAAGGCAGAAAAAAGAAACCGAACCCGACGGTGCTGCCTGAAACCCCCACGCCTGCCCTGGGCACGCCGATCGCTGCCTCGCCGGCAGCCCTGGCTGCCCCAGCTGCGCCCAGGCTCCCCGCAGGCAGCTCTGCCTCTTCCCCTTCCCTCAACTGCCAAAGAGGCTGCAGGAATCGCAGCAAATGCAGGGAGGGGACCAACACCCGTGGCAGGCGTTTGGGCACCAAAAACCCAGAGAAAGCTTGTGTGAAATCAGGGAAGCGGACGTGAGCGGTGCCAGGGACCAGGTAAAGGTCCCACAGCTGAGGGCTGGTGAATCCTGGGAGCAGCCGCAGCGCTTCTGGTCCAGACAAGAGCAGGAGCCGGAGGAACCGTGCTCAAGAAGCCCACCAAAGCTGGGCGGTGGAGGGCCGCGGGTCCAGGGCAGCAGGTGGGTCTCCCTGCCCTGGGGCGGGCGCTGCACCGCAGCAAAGCCCCGAGGTTTCCCTCCCCACCACTACCTTTCCTTCCTCCTGCAGCATCAGGATCGGATGCTGGCGAGGGGATGCGCCAGCCCTGACCTACATTCCCGGCTGCTCTAATGATCTGTGGAATGCCACAAATCAAACACTCCCCGAGACGACGGTGACCGCTGCGCTCCCTCCGCTGCCAGCAAGCTGCAGCCCTGCGGGGACCGGGAGAGGGAAGAACGGGGGGAACCTCTCCCTCTCCTCCCTCCGCTACCTCCCGATGAACTTGTCCACCCAGACCCTGCACGCTTCCTCCCTCGGCCAAGGGTTGAAGCGGTCGTCCCACCTCGCGACACCAGCTGTACCCTCTGCGCGAGGGAGAACTGCCGCCGGGACACCCTCGGCCTCGGTGAAAAGTCACCTGTTTGGAGAGCCAGTCTTTAAATGATCAACTTGGAAAGTTTCCTCCCACTTTACGCCAGCTCCAGCAGCCAGGAGCAAGGGGGAATCCCCTGGAGAGGCTCCTCCGAGCTCTCTGGCCAGGGATGGCTGCTCCTCGGCCCCATCGCACCCGCTACCTGCTCCTGTAGCGCTGGTCCTGGCAGGCCGGAGGAAGATGATGATGGAGTAAAATTGAATCCAGGTCACCCACATGGCCATGCGCTGAGCCCACGGGCTTAAACAAAATATTTACAGAACCCCTTTAAATATCGGATTCTTATTTCTTCCATTTAAAGCAGGAGGCTCTTCCCAATCCCTTAAGAGGAGAACTGTGGGGGCTGGAGGAAACTGAACTTTATATACACAAAGGAGACTCTGCTGCTGCCCGGAGGGTAGGAGATTGCAGAGTCCAAGCTGCCTTGTGGAGACAGGCGTGAGAACGGAGCAGCCCGAGTGCAACCACACAGAAATCCCAGCAGCTTCCAGATCTGGTGCTGAGTCGACCCCTGGGGCTCATTCAGCTCTCTGTGAGAGCGTGAATGCTCACCCACGGCCCGGGGACAGGCACAGCGTACCAGCCGAGGGCATGCGAGGAAACCTTGGTAACGTCCCGGGTACCAAACCATCCAGAGGATTTGACCTTTAAAGCCCGGGGGGTCCTGAACAAACCCTCACATCAGCTGAGGCAGGGACGGTCCTTCCTGGTGGGCGAGCAGGAGGGCTTTGGGTCGCTTACTGGGCGAGGAGGACATGCGAACACTGGAGAGAGGAGGTGGCGGCAGCAAGACGGTCCCGGGGAGACCCGCGCCTCCCGCTCCCCCCGAACGGGGGACACGCGGCCCCCAAGGAGCCAGGCCACGCGCTCGGAGACGACAGCTCCTCCTCCGCGCCGCCTTCGACACGGCGGGCAGGAGGGCTCCGGCTCTTCCAGGTACAGCCTCGCAAGGGGGATGAACGAGGAGCAGCAGCATGGAAGTGATTCATCCAAGACTGCGTGAGGTTTATTGCCGGGTGAAAAGCCCAGGAATTCTGGCTCTCGCTCCCCTCCTTCCCTTCCTGGATCCTCGCGGCAGACAATGCTGCCTTCCCAGAGAGGCTCCAGGCAACGTGAACTGTGCACCCGGCCTTGGCAATCGGAGGCACTTTCAGACCGTCTGCTGAGCCACTGGCCAAAGCCACCGCTGGCTGCAGACTGGGAGGAGACTCTGCGGCTGAAGCATTCTTGCGGGGGGAGCAGGACTTTATTTACGTGCTGGCCGGTGCCACCACGCTCCCCGGGGAGCATCCAGGAGAGCCAGTGCAAACAGGCGCCTCTGTGCACAAACACGAAGTGAAAAGCTCCTCTCTCGGTGGCGGGAGCTGCCTGGATGAGTGGATGTTTGCTGCACTTTGATTTTTTCTGGTTTTTTTTTTTTTTCTCCCTTTCCCCTGGGGACTTATTTTTTTTTCCTGGGCATAGAAGGGAGGCCAGCTATTGTTCTGTAATTCTCCTTTCAGAACCAACGCAGAGTCCGGTCTCACTGGAGAGAAGTCTCTGCTGGCAGAACAGGTTATATAATATTCTTGCTCCTCTGGGGCACGATGCTTGCTGGATGAACCAGCTGTGAAGTCAAGTCAGATCAGAGACAATACCATCACTAGCATCCTGCTGTTAAAGGGGAAGGGATCGTTATTGTCCTTTCAGTCAGTCCACGTGCTCAATTCCTTTCGCTTCTGATCAAGCGAAAAGGCTGCGTTACCTCTCAGAACTGTCTTCTGCGAAAAAGCCAAGACTTTATTTCTTTGCGGAGCTTCTAAGCGGTTTTATAGAGCAAATGTAAAATAAATAGCAAGTAATAAAAGGAAAAAATGGCAACAGAGCTCATTCGTAACATCACCGCTTCTGAAAACGTAATGCTTTGGGTTTGTTTGGTCCTGGTTCAGAAAAAGCAGCCTTCAAATGCCAGGACCTAACCAGAGGCGTCCCGAGCGCCTAACGGCTGGAAGCCCACGCGGATAAATTACGAGGGAGTTTCTCTGCTACGGAAAAGCAACCAGCAACTGCACGCTGGAAGCTGGGAGAGGGGGAAGATCAGAGCAGTGCCGGTGTTTTCGGTGCTGGTTGAGTCAAGCCGGTAGGGACGGCCCAACTGTCGGCTCTTGAATACCGAGAGCGCAATTCAGAGCGGGACTTGCCAACTTATCTTGTCTCAGCGCTCCTTTTCACGTGTCAGCACGACTTAGTGGCGCGTGTGGCCCATGGAAACTTGACGGCTGCCCCGAGAAGGCTGCGACGCAAATAGCGCCTCTGCGAGTTAAGCCCGTACCGGCCGCGCTGAGCTCACGCCGGGCCGCGCCGTTCCCCAGCGCTCAAGGGAAACGTCACGCTTCTCCTCGATCACCGCAGCGAGCAACGGGAGCGGACGGCATGCCAGGACGAGCGACCGACTGCGACAGCTCTGAAATCGGACCTATTTTACTGGGGGAGCTTCTTAAATATAATTGAAAAAGCCGTTTCGTTCATTTTAAATAAAAAGCAAAGAATTCCATCAGCTGATGGGTAAGGAGATGGAAAGCCTCATGCTGTGGGCAGGAGATTCCCCACACCAGTCCCGTTTCTGGATCAGTTCCCTGTCAGGTGCCGGCCACCAGCTCGGCCGACGGCACTCTGCCGGGCGAGAGCGCGTGGAGGCAGCGGCACGACGGGGCAGCACCTCAGGGCCACCCGCTCTGCCCTGCAGAGGTGACAAGGGCCGGCAGGAGAGGAGCTTCCCAAGCAGCACGCTGCCTCCCGCCTCGTCTGCTCACTTCTTGCGCGGGGGGGAACAGGCAAAGCCAACGCCTGAACTAAATGGCGCAGACTGGCCGGGGTAGGCGAAGGCTGGGGAGCCGGCGGTGTGTTTCATCACCCCGTGGCACTGCCGGTGTATCCAAACGTGCCCAGGGGCTCTCTGGCTCTCCCACAGCGTCACAAATAACTTCCCAACAGACTCATTCACGGAGAGGCAGGGTTCTGCTGCTCCCTGAACTGCTGTGCGTGCCGCCAACTCCGACCTGCCCCAGCTACTACACGAGAGGAAGCGGAGCAGCTTCTCATTTCCCACACAGCCATCTAGACAGTTGTAAAAAATAACTTATTCCAAAGCAACCAATGGCTCTGCGGCCCCTCCAGAGCTGTGATCATTAACAGTCTGGAACATGCAGCTGCTTGAAAGTCAAGGTGAAATTCACAACCACAAGGAAAGACCCCGAGTCCTTGGCATCGGCACAGCCGACTCGAAAGGCTCCGGGCTCAGCAACAGCCAGGGCCCAGGATCAGTAACCCGGCAGCTGCTGCGTGCAGAGACCAAAGCAGGGTTTTATCCTCTTCGGTCGGAAAACAAAGAGTCAGACTTAGAGAGAAATCTGTCACAGCGGGAGGTCAGAATTTATGTCACGCCTGAGAGACTGGAGGGTTTGGGGACAAAACAGGCAGACCTTGGCATGGCTTCTTTTGGTTAGGTTGGCGTACTCACCACTGAGAGAGCGGCTCGGGGAGGAGTGCTGGCTGTTGGGTGTGCTCACCGTGGGTCCCACGATCGCCGAGCTGAACTCCTTCTCCAGAGAGGAATCCCCACTACCTTTGGGAGGAGGGAAACACAAGTGAGTGATGCCTGAAGCACGGCTTGTGGGTTTGCACTGGCCTCACCCCATCGAGCCCTCTTCCCAGCACCTCTGCTTCGGAAAGGGGCTGCTGACGGGTCCTTCGGGGGGCTGGGGGGCTCGGCTCTTACCCCAGCGGCACCATCTGCCACGCACACCAGCACAGTACCAGAGCTCGGTGCTTTCTGGACCGCAGTCCTCCAGCTGCGACCCCCCCAGACACCACAGCCCCGCGCCAGCCTCGTGCCGACGGCAGCAGCACGCTTTGCTCTCCTCGCCTGCTCGCAGAGAGCTTGCAGTGGGGGAGAGGGGTCGGCATGCCACGCCGGGGGGGCTCTGCGGGAGCTCCGGCTGGCACTGCTGTGCAAAGGTGTGCCGGCCGAGGGGGGAGCCAGGCCGCCCCGCCACGCACAAGCACCGATCCCCCACCTAAACAACCCGTGTCTCGCCCTGCCAGGCTGACCCCAGCCCTCCACCCGGCGAGCGGGTCCCTTCGCCAGGCACTGGGGTCCCCCTCCCCGACAGTCCGTGCCGAAGTGACAATCCCAAGCAGATACTTACGTCCCTGGGAAGCCGAGCCCACCCCAGCTGGACCCTTGTGGTCCCTGGAAACAGACCCTTGCCCTTTCACACTGGAAGCAAGTTCAGCGATACAGCTGCCTACCAGATCACCTGGAGCCCAAGGCATTTGTGCAGCAGGCTAGACTCATTTTTTCCCCTTCGGGGGCTAGCAGGTTTCTGTTCCGGCAAGACCTACCGGCTGCCAGCGCGCAGAAAACCCCCAGTTCCCTGCCAGCCCTCCCCACCGCACGCCTGAGCGCCGGGCAGCTGCCTGCAGCGGCCGCTCCTCGGTGATGCTGCGGGGACAGGGACGGCGGAGTTTCATGATGGAAAGTGCAGAAGCTCCGTGAACGCCTTTAGCACAGCTGGGAATGTTATTTCCAAATACTTGCATCTGGAGAAACTCTCCTCTCGGTGCTCCCCGAGCCCAGTTCATCCCATTGTCTGATGACTACTGGGACGCTGAGCTCATCAGCCTCGCTGAGCATGGGAATCATTTATGGTAACTGCCCTCGGTGAGACAGCATCTTCTAAATCACTGCTCGACTGAGACCGAGCTGGGACACCCCAGCAGCATCCTCACCCTTCCCAACTCCCCACGGGTGGCATTTCAAAGAGGTTTTCTTTCCTCCCGGGGCCACAGTGGGAGACACTTAGAGGACCCTTCCCTCTCCCCTCCCCACTCTTCAGCGAGGCTGGTGAGCTGCTGCCAGTGAGTTTGAGTCACACGAAGCCTACGTGCACTGCCAGCCACGGCAGAAGAGGTTAACGAGAAGGCTGAGCAAGGAGCCCTGCAGTGGAAAGCACCCTGCTGCTGAGAGGGAGCAGCCCCGTGCGTTACTCTGTGGGCTGGGGGCTCGTCCTGCAGCCCAAAAACCGAACAGCCGCTGTGTGGGGCGAGACCGACCCTCTCAAAGGGCCTCGGTACATCACGAGCGGTGTCCTGAGCCTACCTCGCTCATATTCGCCTCCACGGGCATCTCGGGGGGGTCAGGCCTTTCCTTCCCTCTCCTCCCTGCCAGCACAGGGGATTTCAGACACCTATAAATCAGTCCCTCTGCCCAGCACAGCCCCCTGCACCCCTTCTCCTCCGCGCACAGAGAGCGAGCGGAGACGGCACCGAGTTATTTCAGGATCCTTCCCCCCGCCCCCCCGCTCCCGTTTAACTCGCATTATTCTACCTTGCTGGAGATACCCTGGAGTGTTATCACAGCCAACTCCTTGGAAACAGCGCTGGAGCCCAGGCTGCGTGTGCATGTCTGCGTCGCTGGCAGGGCGCACGCAGCCACTCACCTTCCAGGAAGAGCAGATTCCTGGAAGTGAGGGAAACGACCGTCATTTTACAGTCAGGCAGCACGGCGAGCGGGAACCTGGGCTGCCCCGCTCCCCGGCACGGGGACGCGCGGCCTTCGGAGAGCCGCCCGAGGACGATGCCCCGAGGAGGGAGAGGAGGGTGGTGAGGGACCGGGGATGCTGCGAGGTCTCTGCTCTGCCCTCGCAATGCAGCCGGCTGCCAGCGGGCTCGGCGACCAGGCACAGGACCCAAAATATCAGTGGGAAATGGAGGGAGGGAGAACAGTATCATCCCCAATGTCAGTCTGTACCAGCCACGGCTCATTTGGCCTCCGACCCTCCTGCATCAATAAGGGATGAGAACATCAAAGCCTTGGTCCTCAGCTCCAGAAACGGAGCAAAACTCTCTGGTATTAAACTCCCCCAGCTACCTGGTGCGTCCGGACCCAGAGCACGCCCTGGAGCAGACGCTCAGCCCAGAAGAGAGGCACTTCACACCTTCCCAGCCCTGCACACACAAGCGTATCCGTGTCAGACGGCCAGAGCCCGCAGCCACAACGCACGAGACCGTGGCCTCGTGCTGCCGTGACAAGGAATTCTTTTAGGCAGCATTTGCAGGTGAGCTTACCTTGGCGTGCAGTGCCCATCCTACAAAAGACAACCCTCCTGGTCCCAGGTTTAACCCTGAAGATGAGGTCAGGGCTCACTAACAAAGGATGCAGGCGATGCTGACAGCAGGAAGAACCCCACCACACTGCTTTAGAATCTGTTCTCAGCTGCTGCCAGTCTCTGATGTATTGGAGAAAGGTTAAAAACCCCAAACTAGGATTTAAGTTAAACATTAAGGAGATAAAAAAACCTCCTTAATTTATCCTCAGTCCCTCCAAGCATAAAGGCAGGGCACTGCAGCCCGTTTTCAGTTCAAAGCTCAGCCCCTCGGCCAGCTAGCTTCATCCTCCAGATCCCAAAGGATCCTTCTTATCTCAAAGGATTCCCAGTCTCCTTCTGACTGGAGGTACCAAGGGGTAACCGAGCTGATCCTTGGTGCCCAGCCCTCCCTGGAACAGGGGTCAGGCCAGCGCGAAGCTTCGCGCAGCCAAGAGCCTCAGCTCCCCTGGGAGGGATCGCTGTCGAACCCACGCAGAGCCGCATGGACCTCAGCCAGGACCCCCCCTCCAAAAACCACCCCCTCTCCCCCCCACAGGGACAGGCTTTTTCCCCTCTGTTCAGCAGTGGGGCTGACACCGGGACCCCCGACAACAGCTTCTGTGAGCAGCTCGGAGCCCCAGGAAGGTGGGCAGGCTGCCCGCCGCCGACAGCGAGAGCTGAAGCTCTATCCCACCCCTGGGAGCAACCAGTGCCTGGTTTCGATGGTCTCTCAGCAATTTCCCTCTCTGATAACTTTTCAGACTTGAGATTTCAGGAAATATTGGGTCACATTTCATTTGCTCTAAAAAAACAAATGGAAACCTGAACGTCACGCAAGAGATGGTTCGTCTGTCTGTAGCCCAGTTATCCAAGGAGCCGACAGCGTTTAACCCTGTTCTTGGGTGCCCGGCACCCAAACAGAAGAGGGTAAAATGGAGGAGACTTGGGCCGTTTTGGGGAGCAGAGCACAGAGGGACAGCCTGAAAACATGCCCCGTCTTCCATCAGCCTCCGACAAGCACACGCGTGGGCAGCGGAAGCGGAGGCAGACCTCCGACGGTGCCTGGCCATGCCAGGGAGAGGACTGGAGCGAGGGAGGGCAGGATCCCGCCGTGGTTCAGGGACCTGATCCCACCCTGCCCGCGCAGGGCGTCCGTGGCCTGGGACGGCGAGGCTGACGAGGGGCGGCTCTGCGGTTCTGCACGGGGCTCAGCCCTTCTTACCGTCTGCCGACCGACACGAGCAGAGAGCAGCAAAGCCGTAATCTGCACGATCCCAAAGCTGGTTTTTTGGGTTAAGCGTCGACAGAAGGAGTTACAGCCCGAGGAACCGGCACGCAGCATGGAGAGGTCTCTCTTGCCCGCCTCCACCTTGTTCCTACCCCCTCTGCGGTAACGGCTCTGTCTCTACCAGAGCTGTTTCAAAACTGACTTATTTTCCTCTGAAGAATTCAAAGGAGAAAAAGTATTTCACATTCATGAAAAGTTTCCGGGCTTTCGGTTACCTCACTATTTGACAAACATGAACTTTTTCTTTTTTTCATTTAATTAAACATATTTCACAGAAACAAGTTTCAAGAGCTCTGCTGTTTGTTTCCTCTAGTCATTTCAGATCCGCAGCAGCTCAGTGACCCGGAGCAGCAAACTGGCAGGCCTTGACCCTGACCCTAACGATTAGCTCATCTTCATTAGGCCTGCCCTGACCCCCAGGCCAGGCAGCACAGGCTTCGCTCCCCAGGTACTGGGGAACTCAAAAAAGAAAGCCCACCCTGGCCAGGACAGCCCCGCAGAGCTCCTGTAGCGCTGCTCTTCCCTTCTTCCATCTTTTAACTGTTTCCCTTCCCTCCAAACTCCAGTAGCTGCTTAAACCTCGGACGCCCGGGACTTCCAGCGCTGAAAGCTCACATGCACCCGAGGGGGATTCAGGCTGCACCGAGGGAGACGGGGTTTTTCTGTTGCCTCTTTTCAGACCTTCTTCCCGGGCCGCAGCACCTCCGCGCTCGCGGGCACACACGGACCTGCCGCAGGGACCGGGGGGAAAGGGGAAGGCTCACCCACGGCGCTCCCCGAGGAGAAGCAAAGCCGCAGCTCTGCAGGCGACATGGACCCGCGCCGAGCGCAGCCACACGGCCCCGCGCTCCGCTGGAGGACGGCGGCGAGCGCCGGGCGGACGCGGTTCTGCCGAGCGAAGGCGAGCGAGCCGCCGCGTTCGGCAGGCAGCCGCCCTGGCACAGCGCGGCCGGCCGGCTTCGGGGAAGCATTTTGTCATTTAAGGGAGACGTCCTGGCAACCAAACCCCGGGCAGCAAACTGCAGCGAGCGCCTCGAGAAGAGCCAAGCGCCTAACCCGAGCAGGGGTCCTCCGGGGATCGGAGGAAATCTTCGTTGAAAGAAGGAGCACACAATAACTCCGAGGATGAACTTTGTCAGAATGGGCAGGATATAACGTGATTTATGCAAAGGGGCGTTGTGCAAGGTCCCCTGCGTGGCTCTGTCAATGCACCAAGTCCCGGCCACCGCAACCGCTCATTAGAACAGCTGGGGTCCTCTCTCCCTTCCAATGCACTTCAACTTCTGACCTTCATCCCCGCTGAGCCATTCATCCCCGGCACCCCCCAGCTCCTCCAGCTCGCAGGGCCCGCGCGGAGGCCGCCTCCTCCTGCCTCTCGTGTCGCTGGGGCAGGATTAGGTAATCGTTCCTTCTGGCTTTGCCACTTCTAAATCGACGGCGGGTCTTACGCTAATCCCCCTCTTCCCCTGAGCAAAGATGGACAAACTGAGGTGTTTTCACACCGCAAACACCAGTTCCCCAGAGATAAGAACAAATCCCACCAAACTAGCTTTCACTTATAGCCCGTACCGGCTGCGAGCCAGGTTTCTGCAGGCAACCAGATAATCTAAATCCTCCCAGTGTCACTGTGATCACCTCTGGAGACGGTCACTGGGGCTGCAACCCCCAGCATGGCAGCTCCAGTCCATGCGACCCTGCCGGTTACGGAGTGGCGTGGCATGCCGGCAGCTTCCAGCACCCAGATCTAGGCCAGCCCCGCACCGCGCCCCCCCCACAGAGTTTTCATGGCTTTATGTCTGGAACTCAGCCTAGGTTTAAGATTAAAGCACTCTAATAAACACTAGCGCTGGACTTGGCAAGGCACACAGCTGAGATCACCTGTGGGGGCTTTAAATATCGCGCTGCTTCCAGTTGCAGGCTCGGCATCCCGGAAAGCGGGACTAAACCACTCATTTCATGAGCACGGCCAGGAGCCCTGCAGGAATGACCAACCTCCGCGAGACCTCTCAGCACTGGGACTGTGCAGCCATCATGGGAAATAGGTGCTTTCCTTTCAGCTCACAGCAAGGCTTGAAAATTCCCCTAGCACTGGCGTGCCGGCAGCCACAAGCACATAAACTTCAGCATAAGCTTCCAAGGCTCAGCCTAGGCACCGTTTTGTAAACTAGCTGTTTGTTATGCCACGGGCTTTAACACTCGTCAGGTAAGGAAACATGCTGAGGTTCTGAGCACTGTTCCTCAATGCTCAATCTGCGATGGCGACAGCAGCGCAGCCTCAGGCAGAGCAACCGAGCGCAGGACAGCTTACACCCAAAGGACGAGACGGAGCACCTTAAAACATTAACAACCCAAAATAGCCGGCAAAAATCAAGATCAGACATACCAGATATGTAAGATCGTCCATTACAGTCTTCTATGTCCATCTTTAAGGTACTTTGCTGAAAGAGAAAGCAGAGCTCAGTCAGAGTTAGCCTCCAGAAGCTGCTCAGACTCTCCTCCAGTAAAACCGCCCAACAGCTTCTCGGAGCAGAGTTACTCACCCCACGTTCCTTTAACGCTGTGTTGCAGCCCTGGGCTTAACACCGTCAACACCGACTTCGCCATCAACCCCAGCGGGCTACACTGTCCCTCCCCGTCCGAGCAGCACTTCCCAGGAGGAAAGCGGCCGCCGACGCCAGCAGCAGGCGGTGGTCCCGGCAGCGAAGCTGCGGACGGAAGCCGCGGTAAACACGGGGGGTTTCATCCCCCCGCACGCCGACCACCGCCACCGCAGCTCTGCGGCGCACACGGGAAACGGCGTCAGCTCTTACAGCCAAACCCTGGGACACTCGGAGCGGGCAGAGGCGCGACAAGAGGAGCTGCAGCTCCCCTGGGACGGCCGAGAGCTGGAGCGTCTCCACTCCGGACAGACAGACGGCCACTGCCACAGCCCCGGGCAGCAAGGTGTGCCAGCAATTTGCTTCTCCCACTCCGGTGAGGGGCCGCTGCTGGGAACCGGCACGCTTGTGCCCGCCGTGGCAGCGGGGAGCTGAAGCCTCGAGCGCGGGACGCGCGTAGCCCAAGCGCTCGGCTTCATTTTATCAATGGGACGTCGTCGGGGTTTCGGGCAACGAGACCGAACGCTAACGCGCCACGCGCTGCCGAGCAGCCTCGCGACAGCATTTCCAGCGACCACACCAAAATAAAAGGGAAATCTGCCTTACATTTTGCTGCTCGGCCCCCCACGGAGATAATGAACATTTTATACATTCAAATGGCTTTTATTTGTCAATTACACTGGCTGTTTAAGAAACAAAATGAGCCCAATTTTAGAAACAGGAGTTTTGCTGTTTAGAGTTGCCTCTAATTGGCAGTTGATAGGGTCGGAAACGGAGCGCTTGCTGCAGAGAACAATTAAAAAAAGCGATAATTTGTGGAGATGAATCGCCTCCTCAAAAAGGAAAAGCAACGTGATCTGCAGAGCGCGAGCACACACGAGCAGCAGCAACGCCGTTTGTTTTCCCCTCCGTCTCTCGAGCGGCCGATACGCTGCAGACGGCGAGGCTTTCCAGGGGGCCTCGGTACCTTTTCCGAGCCGAAAGCAAGCGGTCGCTCCCTTCTGACGGTGCCGCTCTTAAAAGCGGATTTTCAACAATAACTGCGTCCTGAAGGAACCAAGTTGTACAAGCCTTGCTCCTGGCAACGCACCGCTCGAGATACATACAGATGCGGTCAGGGCACCTTAGGCCAGGCTTATTACCACATCGGCCCTGACCGCTTGCTTGATGCTAACGAAGACAACACGCTCTCACCGTGCTCCACTTAACCGCAGACCTCGCTGGTTTGGGGGAGGCTTCTGCCAGCTGGGCACCAGTTTACACCTAGTCCTGCCCAGGGTGGTTTGCCAGCCATCCCCGCGCCGTTTGGTGACAGGGCAGCAAGGCAAGGACCCCCCGCCACCACCAGGTCCCCTGTGCTGCGGGTCCCGAGGCCTGACCGGGGAGCGGGAGTCGGCGGCCCCGATCCCCCCGCCGGCAGCGGGATGCAGACTCCCAGGCCTGCTCAAATCCGCAAGTAAAAGGCGCCTTGTAGCCCAGGCAGCCACAGGCACCAGGTGAATTTATATTATAGGGGCTGCACAGAGCAAGGAAGCACATGGGCCGGTGCCGTAACACCCACCCCGCTCCCGTCCCCACCACCTGTGTCACCAGACGGGGGAGGACGTCCCGCGGCCGTACCTCTGCCCTGCCGGCCCGCGCAGCAAAGGAAAAGCCGAGCGCTTCAGAGTTCCCCTTCCCACCCCACAGTGGCCGTTAACTTCACGAGATGAAAACAATTTAGGTTGAAATCTCTCTCTCAAGTGCCGGGTTACGCAGGAACTGTGGTTTAAAAAAATGCATCCTGCAGCTTTATTTTTGTTGAACCCATAATTTTGCTGTTCTGTGCTATGCACAGCCGCTCAGAGGTCTCTCTTCTTTGCACAAAGGGCACAGCAATGCACTAATAAAAATCAATTTTATTTAGAAACCCCTTTCTCTCCTGTACCGTGCAGAAGCCCTTGAAAGTTTTATTATTATTTTTTTAAAAAGAAAAAGGACTAAGTGCCAAGTGACCGTCTGACGGGCACCACGGTGAACACACAGCACGGGAAGCTGCCGGCATCGCCCCCTCCCAGGGATCCGTCCTGCCCCGGGCTCGTGGCCAAGGCCAGGGACAAGCAGGACCCCGGTGTCCTCCCTAAACCGCAGGCAGCAAGGAGGAGGAATTATCTTCCCTCCAAGTAATCAGCTAATAATCAGCCAAATAAAATTGAGTTGAGGAGCCAGATCTGTAACTCCTACTTCCTACTCAGGCACGCGGACTCATTAAGGTTAACGGGATGATGCACAATAAAAGAGATCGATTCCTCCTTCCTTTGTATTTTAAAAAGGGACCCAGATAAAAAACATCGGGAGCGTTTCAGGAGGCCTGAGCCACACGCCAGCGGTTACTTCCCTTAATTTCAGCTGAGCGTGAGGCCTCGCAAGCAGGAATTGCAATTTTAAAAATTGCAAATTAAAAAAAAAAAGCACCTAGCTCGCATGAGCCTACAGCTCTGCGGTAACGGCGGCCCATGATTAACCTTCGGCTAGAAAATGGTTCTGCGCGCCGTCTGCTCCCAGAGTCCTTTTGATTTCGAAAAGCACCGCAAAAAGGCTGCGCAGCCGGACTGACAAAACCCCACGTCACCGCCTGGGTGAAAACACATTCCCGGGAGGAAGGGGCTGCTTCCAAGGAAGCGGCTTCTGCTGGTCGCTGCTCAGTGCTGGCGCAGCAGGGAGCGACGCCGGCGCCTCCGAGCTCCCCTCAGCACCACCAACAGCCGCCCTCATCTCCAGGAGGAAGGGCGACCCTCGCGATCCCCCGCGGAACAGAGCCCCAGCCCGAAGCACGGCGTTCATCCTCTCTCCAGAGGGGGACCTGGGTCAGGCGCCGCGGCGAGGACTCGGGCTGGGGACAAGCCTCCACGCTTTGGGCCGTCAGGGACAGAGAGCGCGTCTCCAGACTTTCTTCCCAGCTTTCAGGTGTGCTCATCAACGTGGGAATCGGAGACAGACGCTCACTAAAATTAGAGCAGAGAGCCTACAGCGCTGCTCAACGCTCTCCTCCCCGCTGAAATAAGGACTTTTCCCCAAGTGGCAACACTCAAGGAAAAAAAGCCCTCAGAACTAGCCCAATTTAAAAATCTCCTCCACCTCAGCACGATGCAATTTGTGGATGTCCTTTGCACTAATAACAAGAGGCTTCTGAAGAAGGCTAGGCCTGGGCGCCCCTCCTGCACTGAGAGAGAGGCCGGGTCTTTGCTTAATCCTGGGATGGCAGAAACATCCCAGAGATGGGAGAAGTCTCTCAGATCCCGCCCAGCCCGCAGGCCGCCTCTCTGCGCCCTCCAACACGGGGCTCCCGTCAGCTGCCCCCGGAGCCCCTCGGAACTGCTGTTAGCCTTGCTGTCGTTAGGAAAGCCAGCCTCTTCTCTTCCCCTCTTAATTTCTCCCCGGTGCTTTGGGTTATACCTCAAGCGCCGTGAAACAATTCCGAAGGCTCGGCACCAGCAGCAAAACGCTCCTCCAGGCACCACGACAGCAGGAGGAGACACCCCAGCCCAATTACCCCTACAGAGGGTAAATGCTCAGCTGCCGCCAGACATGCACAGAAACCAGCCAGAAACATCAAAACCCTTCAGTCTGACCCGTTTCTCTGCCGGTCTGGCAGCGTGGCTTGCAGGCAGGGATGGCTTCCCGAGAGCCGCCTGGTGCGCAGACACGCAGGTCCTGGACGGGACGGGCCGAAGGGCCCCTTGGGAGCCACGAGCGCCAGCCCCTGGTGCGCCAAACACCTCCCGGGCACCACCACCTCCCTCTCTGCGCCGAGGCCTGGCTCCCGGCTCCCCGCCGACCTGCTGCGGGACAGCTTGGCTCAGCCCCGGCGCGACCGGCATTGCTGGAAGCAGCCGGCCCGCGGCGAGAAGCGAAGCGGTGTGTAGGGGGAAGACACGCTCAGCGCGAACATCTTCAAGCCTCCTGTTGGGGTAAGAATTAGTAAGCACTGCAAAGGTCCCTGCAGTTTCTTTTCCCAGCCATTGTTTCCATTAGCTGCCGTTTATTTTCCAACATGAGGACTTTTTTTCCACCTTTGCTGCAAATAGAAGCGCGCTGAACAAACTGGCTGCTCAAAAACAACAAAGTTTGTGTCACTGGAAACGCTTCAAAACCCAGCGCGGGGGAAAGGTTTTTGCAGGGAGCCCCCCATCCCGCGAGCGCCCCCGACTTAAACACCGAGGAAGCAGCTCTGCCCCACATGTGCCGGTGCTCTGCGGCAGCCGGGAAGACCCCGGCTCAAGGGGCTCAACAAAGGCAGAAGTGAACAGAGCCACCTTTCAAAAGCGAAAATCAAAGCGTTGTGACATGTTTTATCCATTATAAAATAGCTCCCATTGTTTCCATAGTTTGAAATATATTATTCAATAAGATGAAGTGTTGTTGCTAAAAAAAAAGTGACTTAACGCAAAGCTGCAGTTGGAGGACGGCAGCCGACAGCTCCTCACCGCCGCTCTGGGGAGAGACCCTTCGTCTCCCCCGACGTTCATCATCAAAGCTACACTGGGGCGAAGCAACGCCACGCGGCGCTGGTGGGAGAGGCAAGAGGAACGCTCTTCGGCTGCCGCTTCAGGGAGGGGCAGGCGAGTGTCCTACGCCCCGCTCCGAACCACCCGCGCTGGGGTTTGACAGCCAGCCGAGCCGACGCGGCCGCTGACTCCGACCGCACGAGCCCAGCCCAACAGCGGAGCCCTGAATCACGAAGACGGGTCTGGGATCGTCCCCCCATGACCCCAGAGGTTATCGGCCGGAGACCATCTCCCAGACAACGCCCATGTTTTGGGTGCCTTAACCCAAGAACTGAGCAAACACAGCTGCAATTTCCGTCCTTTTTTATAGATAAAGCCAGTCCTTGACAAAACAGGGGAAGAGAGAGTGAGAAGCCCTCCGAGGATCCAGACCCAGACCCCGGATCAGCGATCGGAGCGAGGTCTAGCCACGGGCAGGTGAGGCACCGGGCGCTCTCCCTGCCGAAGCAGGGATGCTGTTTTTCACTAACATTCACCGCCTGGCGAAGCTCCTCCCAGCTGGAACGGCTCCTAACGCTAACACAACTGGACACAAGCCTTACCCACTCATTGATATAATTTTGTTTAAAAGCCTGCTGACAGAAAAGGCACCATAAACCAGCAGAGTGTAAAATGTAAAATTCCTTGTCTTAAACGCGCTCCCAAGATTCAGCGACTTCAACAAAGTTTGAATTCAAAACAAACCGAGGGCCGTCTTCTACCGTGCCTTTGTTCAGCGTCTAAACCCGTGTTGTGCCCTCCGGGCATCACCACAATACGAATAAATAATAACCGTGAGCAACGATGCCGAGCCTACAAAAGATGAAAAGACCTTTCAGGAGCCCGCCCTGGCAGCGACGGAAGAGAAGCTCCTTCTTCAGCACTCACTTGGACAGACAGACAGATACAGACTGCAGGAAAGAGACCCTGGCCTTTAGGAAGCAGAGCCGTGCTGCACTTTCAACGCTGTCGTTTCAGCCCAACTTTGCTAACGACGCTCACTCGTGTTTTAAATGGAACTGATCCACTGAGAGAGGAGGAAGATGAATCCTCTGCTGGATGCTCCCTCCTCGTGCCTGCTGCCCTCGGATAACCCCGCTCCATCCTCAGGCGCGGAGACCACGTCGGCCCCCGCGGTTCCCGTAATTCCCCTCGGGAGCACAAGCCGCTGCTGTGCAAACAGGATCGGCACTCCGGGGCCCTGCAGCTCGCCGGCTCCTCCGAACACTGACACCTTCACAAGGGCTCCAGAGCCCCATCTCTCACACTGCCTCACTGAGGCCGCTCAGGTTTCCTCGAGTCCTTGGAAGTGAAAGCCAAGGCCAAAAATCGTTATCCCGGCTCCGCCACCGCTCGCCCCAGCCGTGCCGCAGGACACGGCCCGCCCTTCCCCACCCAGGCACAGCCCCCACCTAAGCCCAGGGTGCGACCCGGCAGATGCAGACGCTCACGTTTCATCGGTACCAGGACCCCAATACACCGCGGGAAGGCATCTGCGAGCTTCCCCCGGACAACGCCGCCCTCAGCCCGCGACAGCGGCCTCGCCAGGTGCGAAGCATGGCACAGGGGTGCTGCCTGTCCAAAGCGTCAGCGCCCGAGGAAGCCCCCCACGTTCTCACAGCACAGACCCCAGGCACCCACGACGTCCCCTGGAGCTGAGAGCCTGCAAGGAGCAGCCACGAGCAGAGAACAAGCCAACAGCCGGGCTGCCGGCAGCGGCTTCGGTCCAAGACCTTCCCCAGAGCTGATGCTGCCTCTTCCCGTGTCCCCTCCAGGGTCTCTGGGTCCCCCTTCAGCAATCCCCACAGGCACCAGCTGCCGGGACAGGGCATCGGCACGATGCCTCAGCTTTGGAGGACAACAGACATGCTCTTACTCTCCGTGAACAGAACGAGTCAGTCGCTGGCATTGCATCTTCTCTCCAGGAGGGGTTTGCCAGGAGCCGGGTCAGGAGCAGCAGGGACACCAGCTCCGGGTTTTGGGGAGCTCATTCCTGCTCCCTGCTCCCCCGAGCTGCTGGAGCCAGGCGCTGCCCGTCTGGTGCCTCCCTGCACGGGGGGAGAACAGCACGGCCCCTCCTGCCCACAGAAGGTCTCCAGAGCCGCTGCAGAATCGGTAACAGCGGGCAGAGGGGGATACTGGGGAACACTGGTGGCCAGCAAGAAAATGGGGGAGCTGAACCCCGCATCTGAGCATCCCTGTCACGCAACCAAAGAGGAGGCTCCGGCATTTACAGGCTGGTCGGGAAAACCCTGCCCGGAGCCAAGAGCTTCAGCTGAAAAGCGGCGCCTGCAGCAACCTTGGCCCCGGAGCCAGTAGCACAGCCGAGGGGTGAACACGCTTGGGAGAGGCTCACCCCAAAACCCCAAAGAATCGTGCCCTAAACCTCCCCCCCCAAAACCTGGTGCTCCAGAAAACGGACATGGGGACAGGAGGGAAGCAATCCCAAAGGCAGGCAGACGGACAGACAGATCCCTCCACGGAACGGGGACGCAGGAAATGCACAAGAACTTCGGCGGGGCTCGCCGGGCCGCGGCAGCCCCGAACACCGGCCCGCCGGTGAAGCCCGCTGCTTCCCAGGAACATCATTTCACCGGCACCGCTGGGGGGATCCCCCGCGTCCCCCTCCCCGCCACCGCGGCCGGGTCCCAGCGAGGCACCTCCAGCCCCCTCGTCCCCCAGAGCGGCCAAGTTTCGGGGCTGTCCTCCTACAAGGAGGGACCCCCCAGCCCGGCCGGCTCCGGCCCCCACCGCCGTCCTGGGGAGAGGGGCTCGGGGGCCACAGCAGCCCCCCCGGGGGGGCCTCAGAACCCGCCCCGGGGAACAGCCCCCCCCCAAAGCCGTGACACCCCCCGAGACACAAGCCCGCGGTAAACAGAACCCCCCAGGCAAGGGGTGTCCCCCCCCAAACCCAGCCCCCGCCGCGGAGACGCCCGACCCCCATGGCAGCCCCCCCCCATAGCAAGCCCCCCCAGCCCGGCCCCCCGCCCGGTCACACCCAACCCCCCCCGCCCCCTGACAGGCCCCCCGCCCAGCACAGCAGCCCCGGCCCACCCGCGCCCCCCCCGGCCCCACGCCCCCCCTCTCACCGGCGGGGCTCGGGGAGGGCCCCCCCGGCCCGGCCCGACGGCGGGGCGTGGGGGAGCGGCGGGGGGGGCTCAGGGCCGCGGCGGCGGCGGCTCCATCGGCGGCGGCTTCACCTGAGGGACCCCCCCGCCCGCCCCCGGCCACTTCCGGCCCCCGCGCGCAGCCAGGCCGCGCAGCCGAGCGCCGACGCCCTCGAGCCGCCGGGAGGGGGGCGCCGCGGCCGCCATGGGCCGGCACGGGGGGGGCTCAGCCGAGCGCCGGCGCATCGAGCGGAGGAGCGCCGAGAGCGTCGAGCGGAGCGCCGAGGCCATCGATGGACGCGAGGGGGTGGGGGGCGCTTGGGTGGGGGCGGTAATCGATAGCCGATAGCCAATAATCGATAACCGATAATCGATACGGCGGCGACGGGCTCACGGGCAGGAGCCGCCACGCACCAAGAAGTACCGGGACCCCGGGCCTGGCGGGACCCCCCCATCAAGGGGCGCCCATGAGCGGCCCCAAGGGGACCGGTACCGGGTGGGGGGAAGCGGGACACGAAGGTCCCCTCGGGGCGGGGCAGGAGGGGCGCAGGGACGGGGGGGATGGGTGGGGTGTGTCTCCCCCATGTGGGCGCCGGTAGGTGGGTCCTGGGGGCTGGAGGGTGCCCGCGTGAATCCCACAGGGTCGGGGGTCTATAGGGACCGGGGGTCCCTGGGGACAGAGGGGTCCCGTGGCAGAGGGGCAGCCCTGGGCTGGGGGGGGGTGAGGGGGGGGTGGGTGGGTTTGGGCGGTCCCCCAGGGCCGCCCCGTCCCGTTACAGCGGCCGCTGCCGCGACGCTGCCCCAGGAAACCAGCGAGTCCATAAAACTGCGCAATCTTTATGGAGCCACTTTCACACGTCCGGGGTTGTAAAAAAGCGGCGACCTTTGAGCCGCCACGGCCGCGGGCGAGCGGGGAAAGGCCCGGGGCGATCAGCCGGTGACGCTGACACGGACACGGTGCCAGGCGTTGCTGAGAACCCCGCGCAGGTTCCAGATGGGTGCCACGGTGTCAGGCTGCACGTTGTAGCTACCGTCCACCGCCTTGCAGACGATCTCCAGCTCGGCTCCCGCCGTCACCGGCACCTCCAGCTCCCACAGCACCCAGGCCCAGGCGCGCCCCGGCACCGGCCGCTCGCCCAACAGCCGCGCCACTCGCCAGGTCCGGCCGCCGTCCAGCGAGACGTCCACCCGCACCACCTCCCGCCCGCCCCCGCTCCAGGCATAGCCCTTCACCGTCAGCTCTCCCGCCGGCACCGCCGCACCGGGGCGCGGCTGGGTGATGGCTGACTGCACCGGCAGCTCCTGGATGGCCGGTGCCGTCGAGTAGTCCACCGTGTCCCAGTCCACGCAGGGGGAGAAGCCCTTGTAGTCGTTCTGCTGCCAGTGGCTAGGGCTCTCGGCCGGGCTGACGGCCACGCGCCGCAGCCACTTGACGCTGCGGGCGCCCACCACACCGGGCACCACCACGCGCACGGGGAAGCCGTGGTCGCGGGGCAGCTCCTTGCCGTTCATCTCGTAGGCCAGCAGCACGTCGGCGGCCGGGCTGATGGCGCGGCCGTAGGGGATGGAGGCGCCGTAGGGAGCCCCCCCAACGTCGGTGTCCAGCCCCTCAAAGCAGACGTGCCACTCGCCCTCCCGCTCCTCCCCGAAGCCGGCGTGCAGCAGGACGTCGCGCAGCCGCACGCCGCCCCAGCGCGCTGTGCTGATGGCCCCGATGTCCCACGCCAGCCCCTTGACGGGGCGGACGCGGCTCATCTCGGTGCGGCGGTTGCCGGCACACTGCAGCGTGGCCGTCACCTCGTGCTTGGGGAAGCGGCTGCGCAGCTCGGCCAGCGACAGCGAGAGCGCCCGGCCCCCCGGCCCCTCCACCCGCAGCCGGTACAAGTCGGGGTCCACTGTCGGCACCGGCAGGTGGTTACGGGTGAAGAAGAGCTCGTTGGGCGTCAGGAAGCGCTCGGCCAGCAGCTCTGCTGGCGGCTCGGCATTGAATGGCTTCTGGCTGTTGACATGCAGCCCGGGGTGCCGGGGGGGATCCCTGGCAAAGGGGTCCTGGGCAGTGTCGGGAGCCGGTGGTGCCTCCTCGGGGCTCAGCTCCCCCACTTTGTACTCGTGCAGCAGCTCCAGGACGTGGGGCTGATTGTGGACGGCGTAGAGGGCCCAGAAGGGCTCCAGGGCGCCGCCGGCCGCCAGCAGCACCTTGTCAGCCCCCCCGGGGTGCAGCTCCACGAAGTCGGTGACATCGAAGACCTCGGTGCCGTGGGTCACCCAGATGCGGTCCTGGGGGGAGCGGTGCCGCCCCACCTCCTCCCGTGTGTACAGGGGGTAACGGGGGGCGGGGGTGGCCTGGGCCGCCTGGGCGCCCTGGGGGACCCCAGCCTCATCAGTAGGGAATGCTGCACCCTCCCCACAGGGTGCCCCCTCCCAGGGGGTGCCCCTACTGCTCCCCACCAGCACCCTGGGGTTTCCTCCCAAAACCAGCACCCCGATGGGATGACCCGCAGCTGGGGGGGCGGGATGTGGCACCCCCTGTGTCCCCGTGCCAGAGAAGGACCATGGCAGGGGGACTCATCCCTAAGGACCCGGGCATCCCGGTGCTGCTCCCCCCCCAGGGATCCAGCCCCCCGGTGCTGCCCACCCCCCCGGGCTCACACACCCCCGGGGCCCCCTCGTCCTCAGCACCCCCCCGGTGCGGTCCCTTCCCCAGTGCCGCTCACCCGCCGCCGCCGTTCTCCGTAGGCGAGGACAGCTCCGAGGCCCAGCAACGCCGCCAGCACCGGGGCCGCCCCCCGGCGCCCCCCCGCCGCTGGGCTACCGGGGAGGAACCGGGAGCAGCCGCGGCGGGGCAGCGGCAACGGCAGCAGCGGGAGCCTGCGGGGAGAGCGGAGCTGGGACCGGCCCGGGACGGGCGGCGGCACCGGGGGTCGCGGGGAGACCCGCGGGGCGGCTCCTACCTGTGCCCGGCGACAGCTCGGAGCAGCTGCATCGCGGCGGCACCTGGGCGGGACAGAGCGGCTGGGGCGAGCAGCGGGCACCGGCCCCGGGGGAGCCCCCGCGGCAAGCGGGCACCGGGGACACGCGTGGGGCAGCCCCACTCGCCCACCGCCCGCCCCCGCCGCGCACCTGCGTTACGGCTCCGGTAGCGCGACCTCCCGCCTGCCTCTGCCTCTTTAAGAGAGGGGCGACGGGCGTGGCCTCAACGGGGGACGAGCCCGCCGGCCACGCCCCCTCCCGGACTCGGCGGGTCTGCGTGGGCGTGGCCTAAATCCCCCCAGCGGGGCCCAACGGTGGCATTTAAAGGGGCAACGACGGAAGCATTTAAAGGGGCAACGACGGCGGGATTTAAAGGGGTCGCGGCGGCAGCGATCGCCCACCCGCGCCGTTCCCGGCGGGCAGCCGGGGTCTGTTCCGTTTCTCTCCCCGGGAGGGCAGCGGCCAACAGCCGGGGGCCGCCGCCCAGCTCGCTGCTCCGATAAGCGTTATCGGGGCAGGGCTGGGGCAACACCTGCTCTTGGCACCGGGCAGGAGCCGGGGAAGGCGGTGTCCAACCCCCCCCAAACCCCCCCGAGCACACAGAGGGTGTTTTTCCTTCCATTTTTTTTTTTCGTTGTTTGGTTTGGTTTACTTACATTAAATACATCGGTAAATCAGCAGTTGAGTTCTGTTACCATGATTGTTATTTAAATGCAATGGCGGAGCTTTCTCAAAGCAAAAAAAAAAAAAAAAAGAAAAAAACATCAGAGAAGCAGAAGAAGAAAAAGAAAGAGAAAAGCTGCAGTGTCCCCATTTGGTCCAGGGTTTTGGCCAGAAGATGGTGGGGGGAGACGTGGGGCTGCCAGCATTGTCTGGGCAGGGTTGGGGTGCCCAGCGGGGAACGGGGTCCCCAGCGCCACAAGCTCCGCTCCCTGCTTAAATACAAGTCACTGATTCGGGGGGCTCCGCCAGCTGGACCCCAGCCCAAGAGAAGACACAACCTTTGCCCGTGCTGTGGCACGACATGGCGGCACCGTCTCTGCCGTGCCGGGAGGGAAGGCAGGGCTGCCCTAGGGGGCTGCCCTGCGGTGGTGGGGGGTGTGTACCTGGGGGCTCTGCCCCCGGGGCAGGGGGCTTCATACCAGACGGGTCCCTCCGCCTCACAGCCCCGGGAGCAAGGGGGGTCCTACGCTGACCCACAGCCCTGGGGGCTCCCCAGAGCCCCCCACCTTGCAAGCAGGACCCTCCGGCGGGGGCTGGGAAGCCTGGCCCCGACACCCCGCGGGCAGAGCAGGGTGCTGCCAGGCGCTGGGAGCGACGGGACCCGTCCAAGGCCAGGCAAGCGCCGGCTGCGGAGCACGGCCCCATCGGCCAGGCGGTGCTGCCCTCTGCAGACGTGCTGCCGCTTCAGGGTGTCCCCATTTCGGGGTGTCCCCATTTCGGGGTGTCCCCTTGTGCTGCAGCGCCTAGGGGTGCCACCTGCCTCCCCCCAGAGCCGGGGGTCTCCGTGGGGCCCTTTCACTCTGCCGCTGGGATCGACTGACGGCGCCTGGTAACGTCCCGACTCTCCCGAGCGCGGCCGTGCCGCGACCGAGGACTTCTCCAGCCAAGAAACATCCTTAGGGAAAGCAGAAACAAAACTACATCAGCGCGGTGCCTCCTTCCCCCTCCGCCGCCCCGAGGGCTCGGGCCCAACGGGACCGAAAGGGAACAAAAAAACCAAGGTGCATCTTAACGGGACATTTCCACGACTAAAGTGCAAAACCAGAGACGCCCCTCGCCCGCCACCGGCCGGGGGGACGGGGACAAACCGCGGAGCAAGAGGAGAGATCGGCGGGTTCATCGCCGCCGGCGCGGCCGCTCGCGCCCCGAGGGCGCCGGGATCACCAGAGGGACACGGTGGGGCGGCCCCAGCAATAACGTGCAGCAGCTCTACGGGGGAAGGTGGGGAAGGGGCTTGTGGTGGCCTCACGGTGATTGGTGCTCGGGGTCCAGCGGTCGCCCCACTTCCCCCCTCCTCCCCCCCCAAAAAAAAGTCCCCAGGCACTTCCGATCCTCCAGCAAAAAAGGCCACCTAGGAAGAAATTAAGGACACTGCAGCTTTCCTCCCCCCCGACAGCCAAACAGAAGAAACAGGAGGGGGAAAAAAAAAAAAAAATAAAACTTGAAAAGAAATCCATGACAGACCCCCTCGGAAAAATCCCGTGTTTTCCAGAGGTCTCTGGTTCCAGCTGGTTCGCCACAACGTGAACCTCCGAGGCCGATGCTGCCACCTCCTCCGGTCTCTCCCCACCCCAGCTCTACGGGGAGGGTGGGAGGAGAGACTTTAACGGGAACAGAGATTTACCAAAGCAGAGAGGGAGGTGGGAGAGGGAGGAAGATGAAGGGAGGAATCAGAATATTAGGTCGCTATTTGCACCTATAATACAAAGTGAAGAAGAGTTTGTTTTTTTTGGAAGTTAAGTCCCCGGCTGATCTAGTTCCACTGCCTTCGGGATGGTGGTAATGGGTGTCTGGTGGTGGTTCTGAAGCATTAAAAAGTGCAGTTAGAGGGAGCTCTCGGGAGGGTTTTGGTTCAGACGGGTTTCTCGGTGTGCCGTTATGGAGGTGAGGTGTGCTGGACGGGGAGGGAGGTTATATCTTAGCTCTTCCTCTCGCGCGGGCGCTGGCGGAGGCCGCCCTTTAGTTGCTACAACACTGGCTCTTGTTCTGCTGGCTCTGCTCGTGCAGGTCCACACCTCTGCTCCTGCCCGCCACTCCGCTCGTGCTCTGGGGCTCGCTCTTTGGCAGCTTCTTGGCTGGAGGGGGAAGACGGGTGAGATGGCAGCGGCAGCAGGACGGCGGCTCACTCAGTGGCACAGCCCCGCCGCTGCGGGCTTTGGGCCAGGCTTCGGGATGCGGCAGGACCCTCCTCCAGCGCAACCGAGACCCTGAAGCCACCCCAGCAAGGCCCACGCACCTGCCAGCCGCTTCCCCGGGCAGAAAGAGCAGTTTCCCTTCGAGCTGCTCTCGCACTGAGCGTCAGCTCCGCACGCCTCGGTGCTGAGCCCCGGTAGTAGCACCGCAGCCCCGCGGCACAGCCGCTGCCGCGGCACGAGGAGCCGCGCTCACCGGAGGGCAGGACAGGCACCAGCTCTGCTCAGCCTCCCGAAAACCTCTGCGGGGGCAACGCCGCACCACAGGCAGACCCCCTTCCACCCCACCTCGGCCCCCCAGCTGCTCCCGGAGCCTCACCAATGGCCAAGAAGAGGTCGTTCACATTCATTGCTGTCTTGGCCGACGTCTCCATGAACAATAGGCTGTTGTCATCTGCGTAGGCCTGCGCCTCCTGGAAGAGGGGCGAGCAGCCCGGTGAGGGGCCGGCAGCCGAAACCCCAGCGCATCTCCCACGGCAGCGCCGAGGGGGGACGGGGATGGGCAGGGGAGCTCACACCGGCCTGGAGGAGCCTCGGGCCGACACTTACTTCATATTCCACCATGCGTTTGCTGGCCAGGTCAGCCTTGTTGCCCGCGAGGGCGATCACGATGCTGGGGCTGGCTTGTCTCTGCAGCTCCTTCACCCATGTCTTCGCCCGTGCAAACGTTTCCTAGGAGCAGAGGTGGGAACTCAAGGCTCGTCCCACCGCTGCGCTGCAAGGTGGGCGACTTAGAGAGACCCCCGCCACGGCAAGAGCCGCCCCCGCCTCCCTGCGTGGAGATGGGCCCCGCGAGACCCCCGCAGCCACGAGCACCCCGAGCCGCGCAGGCCTTCACTCCTGGGCAGTTTAACCGAGGTGCCTCGCGCCCGGCAGCCGAGGAGTGGAGAGAGACCCTACCTGGTTGGTGATATCATAGACCACGATGGCAGCTTGCGCCCCCCGGTAGTACATCGGGGCCAGACTGTGGTATCTCTCCTGGCCAGCCGTATCCCAGATCTCGAACTTTACTGTTGTGTCATCCAGGCAGACGGACTGTGTAAGGAACGCCGCTGTGGGGAGGAAAGACGATGTCAGACATAGTGTCGGCCACCCCCGCTGCGGGCAGGCCCCCAACGGGCAGCGGGGAACCCTCCCCACACCCCCAGTCCAGGCCCAGAAGGGACGCGGACCCGGGTGCACCCCAACCCCACAGCCGGCTCCGCGACCAGCTGGATGGAGGAGCCCATTAGTCGCATCCAGCCCCGCTCTGTGCGAGCAGCGTGCTTATCAGGGGCTCAGCAAGGGCTCCTGCACCGGCTGCGGCCCGGGGACCACCACATCCACCGAGGCGTCACCACGAGACCACAGGATGAGGTGTGGGGACTGTGGCTAGAGCCCGCCTCGCACGCCGAGCACCGGCTGCCGAGTGCCCCCGCCGTACTGTGGAGGCAGGACAAAAGATCAGAGCACGGTGGGGGCTTGTATTTAACGAGAAATAAAACCGGCATGACACAAAGCTGTGGCAACGGGGCTGCGAGCGCCTGCGAGCGTTACTCGAGGGTGCCAGAGCACCCACAGCAGGCACCTCTCGCCGACTCACCGCCGATGGTGCTCTCCTGGTACTCGTGGAACTGGCCCTTGACGAAGCGCAGCACCAGGCTGGATTTCCCCACCGCTGACTCGCCCAGTAGCACCAGCTTGAACTGACAGATTTTACTGGCTTGGGACTGCCCGTTCGGCCTGGCGGCTCCTCGGCTGGTCATGGCCTGGGTGCTGCTGGCGCCGCGCGCCCTGCTAACCGGAGAGCCGGGAAGGCACCGAGGCGGCCGCGCGGGGCAGGGGCTGGGTGCAGGGTGCTGGTCTCTGATCCGCTCAGCTGTCCTGGAAGGAGAAGAGAGCCGTCGGCATGCTGAGCGCACACGGCACAATACCCCCCGCATCCCCCCGGGACTGTATCATGTCCGCGGAGGCACATGCTGCTGAACCTTTGCGGGCAAAACTCTTCTTGCCTCAAGCTAGAAGATGCTCCTCGTTAAGGGGTCTTTCCCTGGGGTCTCTCCCCCGGCACCCCGCACCAGCACGTGGCACAGACCGGCAGGCCACGGCTCTGCTCCCCGAGCCTCTGTTCCAGAGGGATTTCACGAAGCAGCAAATTGTTCGGTAGGAGCTAATCCGAGAGCCAGGCAGACGGGATCCTCGCGGCCAAGGAGGCTGGGAGTGAGTCAGCAGTCCTCCCAGCCCTCCCGCTCCCGGACGCGGCGAGCAGCCCCCAGGGCCGGGACACGCCGCGCCGCCGGAGCCGGAGCCGGGGCGGCGGGAAGGGGCAGCGGGAGAGCAGCTGGGTGGCAGCGAGCGGCTCCAGGCCTGGACTGCTCTTATTTACGCGGCAGCCGGGGAGATGCCACAACAGCTCCAGCTGCCTCCCCGCCAGCCGGCCAGGAGGAGGGGTTGGAAACAAACTCCCCAGCTCTGCCTTAAAGTTCCTCAGCCCTGGTTTGGTTTTTTCCACCCCCCCTGGTTTTGCTTTGTTTTCCACGCCGGACAGGAGCAGCAGGGGTCTGAGAGCCCCTCGGGCTGGGGGTGCAGGAGCAGGCTGCCCACCCAAATCCAGGTGTCAGCAGGATTAAGCACCTGGAGCAACACGGCCCCTCGAAGCCCGAGGGGGTGGGCGCTGGGAGGGGGCGCTTGGGGAAGAGACAAAACCTGAGGGTCACCGGGCAGCCGGAGTTTCGGCTTCTGTGGCTGACACACCCGGGGAGAGCAGGGGAAAGCAGGATTTGTATTTTGTTTTAGGAGCTAATCTCACTCTCCCTTGTAACACCCCGGTCCCAAGGTTGCGGGGCCGCAGCAGAGATTTATCCGCGCTGGCAGGGCCACGCAGGCAACAGGACAAGGATTGCAGATACCAGAACCAACAAGCGGAAAACTGTTTGTTGCCAGTTCCCCTTCCCCATCTGCCTGAAGACGTAAGCAGGGCTAAAGCCGGACGAGCCCGGCAGGAAACACTTGTGAACCACAGCACTCGCACGGCACAGACCCCGACCCGACCCGTCGCCTCCCCCACGGCGCGGCAAAGCCCTGGGAACACAAACTCATCAGCACGGCACTCGCCCGGGTGCAGGGAATGCTGCCTCCCTCCTCCAGCACTGCTCAGCAGAGACACGGCTCAGCAACGGCCCCGGCAGCATCCCGAGCACGGCTCGGCATGACCTGCCAGGGGGCAGCCGGCGCAGCCCAGGCAGCCAGACTCCAGCCAGCTCTCTTTGGTTTGATCCAGAAAGGCACCAGGAGAGCTCACACAGGACGAGGCTGGGCACGGGTGAAGTTCGGAATCGCTCCAGCCAAGCAGTACTCTCATGAGCACAGAGGCAGGGCTGAAGATTTTACAAGTATTTGAACTATTCTGAGCAGAAATCCCCGTCCTGGCTGCAACGCGGCACGCGAGGAGGCCAGGGCAGAGAATGGGACCCGCTCCAGCGGCAGCGCGGGGCGCAACGATGACTTCGGCTCCAACCACCCTCCTGCCTCAAAGCACAAGGGGGAACCCCCCTGCATCTCGCCAGGCCGCCGCAGCTGCCCAGGCTCGGTGCGACCCCCCTGCCCGCGACGGCGGGGAGCAGAGGGACCAGCTCACTGCCTGCAGCTCGGCCCTCTGCCTTCCCCTGCCAGCCAGATCAGCTCCTTCCCCTGCAAACACCATCGAGCTCTGAAGCAACCGCTGCTGGAATCCACTTTGGGAACAGATCCGCCTCGCCCTCTCCAAGTCTCTTCTCACTCTCCTTCGCCAGCTCAGCCTGGCGCTGCTGGGGCCGGTCCCTTCCGCAGGCCGGGAGCGACAGCCTCAGTCCTGAGCCAGCCCCGAGCACCGCAGCCTGGCTCCCTCCTTCCTCGGCCGATTTCCTTGCCGAAAGCTGCTCTCTTACCCCTCTGTGCTATTTCGGCAGCAGCCCGGGCTCCTCACGCAGACCCCGGCCCCGTCGCAGGAGGCAGCAGCTCACCCCGCGGGGGCTCCGCACCACCACACCATTGCACCTCCACCACCTGCTCGCTGGGGATTTACGACACCAGGTCCCTTCGTCCCGCTCTGCGGCTCCAGCTGGAGCCACGCGGCAGGCGCCCAGAATAGATCCTGTGCTTATAAATAAGGGAGGAGCTGCCAGGCAGCCGCAGGCTGAGGGCTCCAGCTCACAGGGGGATGGCGAGCTCGCAGGTGAGCGGCGAGGCCCTGACGGCCACGGACCAGCTGGGACCCCCGCCCATGGGGACCGGCGGCGGCTTCACCGGGCACCCGGCCTCAGGCTGCACCTCTCCGCCGGCAGCCGTTCGGCACAAACCCCAAGTCACCTTTTCCAGGACTTCAAGTGCCACGTGGCCTGCGGATCCTGACTGTCTGCAGACCCCTGGCATCGCGTGGGTCTCCTCATCTTCATCCTCCTCCTCCTCCAGACAGCGAGGTGTGCGCTGCCACCTCCACACTGCTCAGGTGGGCTCTCCGGGGAGAGCTCTGTGCGGAGCGAGCTCCTGGACAAAGCCATCACCATCCCACAAAGCCATAGGCTGCTGGGAGCGCTCCAGGGTTTGCTGGAGGAACGGCGCCAAGGCTTTGGCTGTTCTCCCCCAAGCTGTGGTGCCCGGGGCTGCCCTGCTCCGTCCTCGCCCCCCCTTGCTCAGCAGGACCCCAAGGCGCCACCCAGGTACGGCCAGCCCTGCAAGGAACTGCTTCTCCTGCCCAGGAGCTGCTTCAGCACACCACACTGAAAGCACAGCAGCCACGAAATCCCACCTCTGAGGAACTACGGAAGGTGCAGACACTCCAATTCAGCTTCCTTCAGACAAACCTGGGCTTCAGGGCATCAGAAGATGCACAGACCCCCCACGACAAACAGATATTCATACTAAAACATTGCTACAATGTGTAAAAAAGGTGCCTATACGTTGATCCATAGAAGTCTGCAGCTATTTTTGGCGTGCTTTCATGTCATCAGCAATTACTGTTAGCTGGTGGTTGAGCAAGATTTACAGTGTGATACGGCAAGCACCAGCAACCACGAGTGGGGCTACAAAACCCGCCAGAATGAACCTGCTCCTCCCCTGCGCGGTGGCAGGGCCTTTCCCTGGCCGAGGGCTGTGCCCGCCGCCGGCAAACGAGCTGATCGGTGCCTGATGAGGTTCAGGGAGTCCAAGGCTGCCTCACTCCGTCTCCTCCAAAACACCCTTCCCAGAAGGGATCCCAAAGGCTCCGGCAGCCTCGCCGGGATGCCGGGACACAGCGTTCGAAGGCAGCGCCGCACCCGTGGCTACCTGCACAGCCAGGACTGCCAAGCCCCACGGCTGAGCATGCCGAGAGCCGCACCGGCTGAACCGCGCTCGGGAGAAGGGGGCATCCTTTGCAGGGGAGGGTTGCAACAGCCCGTCTGGGCTAACTGCTTTCCTGTTGCCAGCGATACTTTTCCTATGTCCCAATCGCGCTCGAGAAACCACCCAGAGGCGCGCGGGGGCTCAGCCCGCCACGGATTCACCCAGCCAGTGCCAGCGGGCTGCCGGGTACGGAGGTACAGCTGGCACCAAGGGAGGTCTGGCTTGTGGGGCAAAGCTGAGCTATTCACACCACTGGGAGTATACAAAGCCATTCCGTGGCCCTCTTAGGCATCCCTCCTTAATGAACTATTCTCATGACTCGACGAGCTCCGATGGCCCGGTGACACGAAGGTGTGGACGAGCTCCCACGGAGGATGGTGGAGACCCGGCTCTCCCCCGACCCGCATGGCACTTAAAGCCGGCCAGTCGCAGCGGCTGCACTCGAGCCATCGCGCAGCAGAGCTGGTTCACAGCCCTGGCTGAGGGACAGGCTCCGGCCCTGTCCGCTACACGCCGTCCCCCCACGCCTCGCCAGCGTCGCACCCAAGATAGCGCTGACACGCGCTCAAGGCCACCCAGGCGAAGCTTCCCATTCTCCCAGGAGGGATCCGGGCTCTGCTCCAGCACAAACAGCGAGTCCTGCGTGGACTCAGGGGATCCAGCGGCGCTGCCACAGGACACCCCGCTTTGGACGGGGAGCGCAGCGGGCAGCTTCTTGGAGAGGAGATCAGCATTTTTTGACCTGCTCTTCCACGACGGCGCCGGGTTCCTCCATCTTGCACCGATTTGGGCAGCTCCCGTCCCGTGCCAGCGGGTTCAGCAGAAGCCGCGGCCCAGCAGCCCAACCCCGGAGCCCTGCCAGCGCCTCCGGCCTCAGGCCAGTTCTCCCCGGGCCAGGGCAGGCTCGGGAAGCCGAAGCTCCGGGTGGAAGCGCAGGGGAGGCCCCGCTCCGGGGTGGGAGCCGCAGCTCCGCAGGCGCTCCAGCGCAAGGATCCGCGGGGAAGCCGGACACGGGCGGCGGCGGCGCGTCCCGTCCGGGGCCGCGGGACACGGGACCCCCACACCGGGACCTTCGCGGATGCTTCACGGAGCCTCGGGCACCCGCCGGGCCGGCTCGGCCGGGGCTCCGCGGGGACCCCGGCGCTTCCCGGTGCCCGTGTCCGTGACACGCCCCGCGGGTTTCACACCGGGGCCCGGTGCGAAGCCCACGGACGGTCCGTACCGGGGGAGAAGAGCAGTAGCACGAACCCAAACGCCTCCCGGGCACCGGGACCCCCCGGGCCTGGCGGGGCAGCGCCTCGGTGACACCGGGAGACCCACGGACGGGGGAGACACCCCTGGGACACCCCCCCCACGACCCCCGGCCCCGGGAGGGGCCCAGCTGCCCCAGCCCCCGCGCCGCGGCCCGGGGCGGCCGCAGCGGGGGAGGGGCCGAGGCCCCCTCGGACGCCCCAAAACGGGGCTACCCCAGGTTACCCCCCGGGCCCAGCACCGCCCCCGTCCCGGCCCCCCCGCCCCGCGGCCCCCTCCCAACGCCCACGCCCCCCCATACCTCTCCGCCCGGCCCGGCCCGGCCCTCCCGTCGCGGCCCCCGAGAGCACAAACAGCGGCTCAACCGAACCCTCCTGGCGTGGGCGGGACTAAGTGATGGATCCGCCAATAGACGGCGCGCCGCGGGGCGGGTGGGTACGCCTCTTCCTCTCGGCTCGGCCAATGGGAGAGGCGAGGCGGGTGTCAACGCCCCCGCCCAGCGTTAGGGAAGCCAATCGGCGGCGGCTACAGGGGGAATAGGCAGCCGTCCAGCCAATAGGAGCGAGGAGAGGTTGGCCAATGGTTGGAGGGAGATCGTGAAGGAGACGGGGCTTGGGGTGAGTGACGCGGCTTGAAGCCAACGGGAAGCGCAGCCGTGCGGGGGAAGGTATCAACAAATAAGGTGACCTAAGGGGGAGAGCCGCCACAGCCGCAGTGACCAATCGGAACGAAGGTTGCTGCCGCATCACCCAATCACAGACCAGGAGAAGCCCGGCCCGGCCCACGCCGGTCGTCATCTCGCGGCCAATCACAGTAGGCGCTGCCCGTGATTGACAACCGGCGGGACAAGCCGCAGGGCGGGCGCGGGGGCCGCCGGGAGCCGCGACCTCTGACATACACCTCCTCCGCCCCCCACCCCGGCAGCGGCCTGGCCTGGGGGCGGGGCCCGGCCCGGCCAATACCAGCGCTCCAGAGCGGCCATGGGCGTGGCCAGCCGGGGGTGGGGCAGAGGAGGTGTGGCTTTGTGGCAGTGGGCGGGGCCGGGCAGGGAGGGTACCATGGGGTCCTATGGGGACATACGGGGAGGGGCGTCATGTGGGGTCGTACGGAGCCACCGGGCACCTACTGAGGGGCACAGCCAGGGGGGCAGTGGGGGCCTTGAGCACCCCCAGAGGAGCGGGGGGGGGCACAGGGGGACTGGGGTGACAGTGACGGCAGGGCGAGGGTGGCAGGGATGGGGTGTGTCCCGTGTCCCCCTCCCACACCCCCCCCAGCGCCACAGACGGAGCGGGAACGTTTGGTACGAAATTGCAGAAGTTACAAAAGTTGCGAGGAAACCGCGGGGGGGGGGGGCAGGCAAGGGGGGGGGCCAGGCTCTGTGGGGGAGCCCCCACCCCCCTCTGGGGCAATCCCACCTTCCCACCCCCATAGGATGGAGGGTACGGACCCCCCCAGGGCTTCACACCCCACCCTCAGGTGCTGGGTGAGGGGCAGTAGCGAGGACGATGGTGGGGACAAAGGTGCTCCCCCCCACCCCATGCTGGTCCCAGGGGCCCCCCCGGAGGGGTCATTAAGTGCCGAAAGTCCGGGCGAGGGGCAGGGGGGCCTCGCCACGTCGGGGAGCAGAGCGGGGGGACAACCCGTTCCCCCGTGGGGGGGTGCGGGGTGGGGTCCTGAGCCCCCAGCCGCCGCATCCTAGGGCCGGACATCACCTCTTGCAGCGCGGGGACGGAGGCTCCTTTCGGGAGGGGGGGCGGAGGCGGCAGCCCCCCCTTGCCAGGCCCTCGTGGGGCAGCTGCCAGTCCTGTCCCAAGCCCCCCGTGGGCGTGGGGGGGGGTCCAGGGCCGCTCACAGCCGCAGGTGGGGGACAGCCCTGGTGACGTCGCGGAAGAAGGGGTGTCCCAGCGCCGCCTTGGCCGAGATCCGCTTGTTGGGGTCATAGTGCAGCATTTGCTGGGGGAGGACAGGAGGGTGGGCGGTGAGGCGGGGGGGGTCCTCATCGTCCCCCCACATCCCCCCCTCGCCCCTCGCTCACCGCCAGCAGCTTCCGTCCCTCCTCGTCCAGCGGCGGCACCACTTTGCTGAAGTCCTGCCGGGCCCACTTGGGGAAGCTGGGCTTGTAGTCGGGCATGGCGGTGACGCCGGGCCAGGCCGCCTCGTCCGGCGTCCCCAGCGTCCGGAAGATGCGGAAAAGCTGGTCGATCTCCGAGTCCCCCGGGAAGAGGGCGCGCCGGGTGATCTGGGCACGGGGGGGGGGGGATGGGCTCCATCAGGGGGCTGGGAACCATCCCTGCACCCCCAGAGCACCCTCTTTGGGGCAGGGGTCCAGCCCCAGGGGGATCCTGGTCACCGGTCACACCCCGAGACGTCCCACCCTTCCCAAGGCCAAGGTCAGTGGCTGGGGGATGGGGCCAGGGCCCCCCCCGGGCAGGGATCACACGCAGCCCCCACCCCGTGAGCTCTCACGCCAGCCCCTCGTGACCGTCCCCACGGCGGAAGCGGGCCCCGGTTATCCCGCGGAGCGCCGGGCGCTGCTGTCGCCCGCGTGATGTGGCCCCTGGGGCGGGGGGGGGGGGCTCACATGATGCCCAGCCAGCACGGCCCCCTCCCCGCACCCACAAAGCCCCTTTATTCCCTGGGTGCCGCGGCGGGCATCACCCCTGCACCCCTGGTGACCCCAGGGCTGCGCCCCGGGGAGTCACGGCATCACCGGCACAGGACCCCCGGGCGCAGCCTAAAGCGCGGGGACCGCAGCGTCACCCCGGCGGGGGTCTGGGGGTGCCAGGCACCCCGCTGCCCATCACCCCACCATCACCCACCATCTCCGCAAAGATGCAGCCCAAGCTCCAGATGTCGACGGCCGTCGAGTAGTACTTGCAGCCCAGCAGGATCTCGGGGGCTCGGTACCAGAGGGTCACCACCTGCCACGGAGCCGGGGACACACACGGTGGGCACCGCTTGCCCCCCAAACCCACCCACGGCGCCCCCCGCGCCCCCTCCCAGCGCCCACCTCGTGGGTGTAGGTGCGCACGGGCACCCCGAAGGCGCGGGCCAGGCCGAAGTCGGCCAGTTTGATGGCGCCGTCGGCGTTGATGAGCAGGTTTTGGGGCTTGAGGTCGCGGTGCAGGACGCGGTGCGCGTGGCAGAAGGCCAGGCCCTGCAGCAGCTGGAACAGGTAGCTCTGCGGGGACGGGAGGGGGGGTCAGCATGGCCGGACCCCCGCCGCGGGGACGGCCCCCCGCCCCCGCCATCACACTCCCCCCACACCTTGATGAGGGGGAGGGCGATGCCGCTGATGGACGACGCGTCCATGAACTTCTTCAGGTCCTGGTGCAGGAACTCGAACACCAGGTAGAGCTTGTTCTCCGTGTGGATCACGTCCAGCAACCTGCGGGAGCGGGCACTGCCTGGGCCGGCACTGTGGGGTGCCCCATGGCCACGGGGCTTCCCACAGCCCCGGGGCCACCAAGGTGGAGCCAGAGCCGTGGCATGGCTCGGGGGGGAGCTCTGCAGAGCCCCCAGTCCCATGGCTCACAGAGTCCACTGGCCCACTCGTGTCTGTGCTTCCACCCCCGCAGCCCTGGTCCCCGCCATGCCTCTGCACCCCCACCCCCCGTGTCCGTGTCCTTCGTGTCTGCCCCCGCAGCCCTGTCCCCACCGTGCCCGTGTTCCCCCCCGCTGCCCCGGCCCCCCGTGCCCGTGTCCCCTCCCACCCGTGTCCGTGTCCCCTCCCATCCCCACTCACTTGACGATGTTGGGGTGGTTGAGCTCCTTGAGCAGGGAGATCTCCCGGATGGCCGTGCTGGGGACACCCTCGGTCTCCCTGCGGGGGGGGGGGGGAGGGGGCGGGTCAGCCCCAGGCCCGCCGCCCCCCCCCGGCCCCCGGGGCCCCCTCCCGACCCCCCCCACTCACGTATCCAGGCGGATCTTCTTGAGCGCCACCACCTCCCCCGTGACCTTGTTCCGGGCCTTGTACACGACGCCGTAGGTGCCCTCCCCGATCTTCTCCACCTTCTGGAAGTTCTCCATGGGGGGACCCTGGGGGGGGCGCGGGCGGGGGGCCCGGGGGGGGACCTCGGGCGGCGAGGGGGAGGGGTCGGGGAGGGGTCCGGGGCGGCCCCCGGGACGGCCCCCGGGACGAGGAGGGGGGCTCCCCGGGTCGGGGGGGGGGGGGGGGGTCCCGGGGCGGTCCCTGGGAGGGGGGGGGTCCCGGGCGCGCGCGCGGCGGGTGGAACGATCGCGTCCGCCGCTTCCCCCCGCGCGCAACAATGTTACGGCGGCCCCGCCCGCGCGCCTTCCCGCCTTCCGCCGGCCACGCCCCCCGCGCCGCCGCATTGGCCGGGACCGCCGTGACGTGCCGTGCGGCGCGGGAGATTCCTTAAAGCGACAGAAGCGAGCGGCGGAGACCCGCGGGGGGCGGGACCGGGGTCCCCCCCCAGAGCTGGCGGGGCGGGAGCGCCCGGGCCGGGTCCCCCGGGGGAGGGGGGGGGTCCGGGGCCACCGGGCGGGACCGGAGCCGCAGCCGCCGGGACCGGGCACCGGAGGAGCCGCCGCGGGCTCAGAATCAGCCCCACGGCCGGGCCCGGAGGCGGCATCGCCGTGGGAGGGGGACGGGACTCGCACCCACGGGCGCCGTCCTGAACACGCGGTCCCACGGGCACGGTCCTGCACAAGCAGACCCGCGCACACGGACCCGCACACGGACCCGCACAAGGCCACGGGTGGGACCCCGCCGGGTGGCGCTGGGAGCGGTTGGGTGCTGGAGATGCCCCGCCCAGCAGGAAAGGATCGGGGTCCCCCTGGTGTGTGGGATGGGGGTCCCTGTGTATGCCCAGGTTTGGGGTCCCCGCCTGTGTACGTGCAGAATCGGGGGGTCCGCGTGTCTGCAGGATCGGGGTCCCCCTGTGTGTGCAGGATGGGGGTCCCCGCCTGTGTGAGTGACGGGGTCCCCCTGCCTGCACCCCATCCTGCACGAGTGGGTGGCCTGGGCTTGGGGGGTGGGGGGTCCCCATCCAGTCTCCCAGCCATACTGAGAACCAAGTCCGTGTCCCTGGGGCCACCAGGACAGCGCAGAGAGCGGGGGGCAGCACACCCCTACACCCCTATTCCCCTCCCCGAGCTGGGGGGGTCTCTGCATCCCCCAGGAAGGACCCCACAACACCCCACCCACCCAGGGCAGAGCCGAAGCGTGTGACTGGGGCTGACAGGGCGCTGCACACACGTGCACACACGTGTTCCCCACGCAACTCAACCGGGGGGGGCCGGTTCCCCCCCTTTTGGGGTGGGACTATGCAAACAAGAGCCGCTTCATATCCCCCATCCCCGTCCCCTTCGCCTCTCTGCCCCAGCGGTGCCCGAGCGCGTGGGGAGACGAGGACGGTGGGACCATGTGGGTGCATGGGGTGATCGCGGTGTTGGGGACCCTCCTGGTCTTGGCCTCGGCTCAGAGTCGTAAGTGGGGTTGGTGGGGACACGCTTGATGTGGGGGGTCCTGGGCGGGGGGCGTCCGGGCAGCATCCAGAGCCTGACACAGGGATGTTTGGGATGGTCCCAGCCAGCGAGGGGGCTCGCGGGGCCAGGGCGGGCAGCTCTCGGATCCCCACCACCCTGGGGATTGTGCTCGAGGGGGGAGCAGACCCCCTCTCAAAGCTAAGTCATGCAGGGAGCAGGGTTAGACCCTGCTAATCCCATGGGTGGGGGCTGCTTGGAGGCCACGGGGAGCTTGTTTTGGGGTGCCCATCCCTCTGCAGGATTTGGGGGGACCTACAGCCCTCTGGGAGTGGGATGGGAGGTGGAGGTCTCCGTCCCTTTGTGCCAGGGGGGATCTGGGGGACCTACAGCCCAAGGTGAGTGGGGTGGGAGGTGGGGGGTCCCCATTCCTCCGTGTGAATGCTGTAAATGGGAGGGGGGACCCTGTGCTGCCTGCAAATGGGGGGACCCCCATCCGCCTGTGAGTGAGGGGACATGGAGGGGACTCGGCAGCCCCCTGAGAGTGGGGGGCCGGGGGGAAGCGCTCGCCCCGTCTTGCCCAGGGCTGCCGGCGCCGGCTCAGCTGAGAGTCACATGAAAAGGCTTTGGGCAGCGCTCGGCGCCATGTGATGGGCTTTGCCCCGCACGCGGCTTGGCCCGAGCCTGTCACGTGGCCCCCGGGGTGCCCAAGGGTCGGGGGGACCCGGCCGGACGCCCCGTGCAGGTGTCGGATCGGGGCCACCCCGCGCGGGTGCTCCAGGTGCCACACGCACCCTCTCGCCCTCCTCCCGCAGGAGCCGGTGGCCGGAGCCGTGGCCGGAGCCAGCCCTGGAGCGGGCGGCCGGCGCCGTTCCGGAGCTGGGACGCGCGGCTGTACCGGCCGTGGCAGGAGGGCACGCAGCAGCAGCAGGACTGCTGGCGAGGTGGGTGCCGGGACGGGCGCCGGGGACCGTGCTGGCCCTGGGCGCTGGCCCTGAGCCGCTGTCCCCGTGCCTGGCAGGCGGCGACATCACCTTTGACATCAGCAATGATGCTCCCACCATGGCGGGTGCCGAGGCCACCTTCTCCATCGCCCTCCGCTTCCCCAGCACCCAGGCGGTGCTGCCCGACGGCCGCATCGTCTGGAGCCAGAACTGCACCGTCAATGGTCAGCACCTGCCCAAACCCCCTCCCTGGCCCCACGCCCCGCACCCCCCTCACCCTCTGCTCCCCGCAGGCACCCGCGTCACCCAGGGCGAGCCCGTCTTCCCGGAGCAGCCGGTCCAGGGCGCGGATGGCGTCTTCCCCGACGGGCAGCCGTTTCCCCCCAGCACCAGCGGCAAGCGTGGAAAATTCGTCTACGTCTGGTGGACGTGGGGTGAGGCTGGCACCGACCCCCGCTGGGGACTGGGGGGTCCTGGAGACAGTGCCTGACCCCCCCGTTCTGCAGGGCGCTACTGGCAGGTGGTGGACGGCGCTGCGTCCCAGCTGACGGTGGGCACGGCGGGGGTGCCACTGGGCTCCTACACCATGGAGGTGGTCGTCTACCACTACCGCGGCCGCCAGAGGTTCATCCCCATCGGCCGCACCAGCACCCAGTTCAGCATCACGGGTGGGTGCCGGGGCTGTGGGGGTGGGTGGTGTGTGGGGCCGACGGGGGAGCCCAGCAGGGACTGGCGAGGTGACAGTGCCCCGTGTCCCCCCCCAGACCAGGTGCCCTTCGCCGTGGACATGATGCAGGTGCAGGGCACGGCGGAGGAAAACGGGCACTTCGTGCGTAACCGCGCCGTCGCCTTCACCGTGCGGCTGCACGACCCCAGCCACTACCTGCGCGACGCCGACATCTCCTACTCCTGGGACTTCGGGGACCAGAGCGGGACCCTCATCTCCCGCAGCACCACCGTCACCCACACCTACCTGGAGACAGGGTCCTTCACTGCCCAACTGGTGCTGCAGGCCGCCATCCCCCTCAGCCCCTGCGGCACCGCCGCGACCCCCGTTGCGGACCCCACCACCGGGTCGCCTCCGTCGGAGGGACCCACGGCCACGCAGCCCGCTGACACCACACCGAGCAGCGCCGGGGCAGCCAGCACCGGTAAGGGAGCACGGAGCCATCCCCACTCCCGTGGGTGCTGGGTGCCTGGGGGTCCCAGGGGCACCCCCTCCTCCGGGTGCCCCCTCCATCCTCGCTCTGCCCGCAGGACCCGCCGCCTCCAGCTCGCCAGTGGAGCCCACGGGGGGATCGGTGGCCGCAGCCTCGGTCCCCACTGTCACCGAGCCCGTCCTCCTGGCACTCAGCACCACAGCAGACGCTGCCGGCGGAGCCGCGGGTACCGACCCCACGGCCGTCTCTGCCGCGGCATCCGCAGACCCCCTGCTACCCACCTCGGTGGCCCCAGCTGGGGATGTGCTGGCCACCTCGGCCCCGGCAGCTGCAGGGGGAACGGTGGCTGCAGGTGGGTGCTTCCCCTGGGGCAGGGC
Organism: Phalacrocorax carbo; assembly: GCF_963921805.1. Classification (NCBI taxonomy): domain Eukaryota; kingdom Metazoa; phylum Chordata; class Aves; order Suliformes; family Phalacrocoracidae; genus Phalacrocorax; species Phalacrocorax carbo. The sequence continues at coordinate 748,644 of NC_087539.1, forward strand.
CACATCAGGGGCTCCCCAAGGGCTCGGTCCCCCCTTGCCCTTCCTCAGCATCTTCCCTGCCTCCTGCTTCTCCTGCAGATGCGGCAGCAGCTGGAGCCACGGCTGGAGCCACAGTTGATGCCACAGCTGGAGATACAGCTGGATCCACAGCGGAATCCCTGGTCGAAGCCACAGCTGGAGCGACAGTGGGAGCTACCGTGGGAGCCACAGCTGTATCCCTTGCCGCTGCCACAGCTGGAGCCACAGCTGGAGCAACCGTGGGAGCCACGGCTGTATCCCTTGCTGCCGCCACAGCTGGAGCCACAGCTGGAGCAACCGTGGGAGCCACAGCTGTATCCCTTGCTGCTGCCACAGCTGGAGCCACAGCTGGAGCAACCGTGGGAGAAACAGCTGTATCCGTCGCTGCTGCCACAGCTGGAGCCACAGCTGGAGCAACCGTGGGAGAAACAGCTGTATCCGTCGCTGCTGCCACAGCCGTGCCCACGGTCGCCCCTGACGGCACGGCCGAGGCGCTGGTGCTGGTGAAGAGGCAGGCGCCGGCTGCCGAGCCCACCGGCTGCATCCTCTACCGCTACGGCACCTTCTCCACCCAGCTCAACATCGTCCGTGAGTGCCGGGCTGGGGGGGCCGGGGGCGGCCTGGGGGGTCCGAGCCGGCTCCGACACCGCGTCCCGTTGCAGAGGGGATCGAGAGCGTGGCCATCGTGCAGGTGGTGCCGGTGGTGCCGGAGGGCAGCGAGAGCAGCGTGGAGCTGACGGTGACGTGCGAGGGGAGGTGAGGGCAGCCGGGGCCGCCGGCCTGGGGACAGGGCTGGGGATGGGACGGGGACCACGCGCCGGGGCTGGGGGGGGGTCCGCGGTGGCCTGACGCCTGCCCGCAGCCTGCCCGAGGAGGTGTGCACCGTGGTGGCGGACGCCGAGTGCCAGACGGCGCAGACGCAGACGTGCTCGGCCGTGGCGCCGGCCCCCGGCTGCCAGCTCGTCCTGCGCCAGGACTTCAACCAGTCCGGCCTCTACTGCCTCAACGTCTCCTTGGCCAACGGCAACGGCCTGGCCGTGGCCAGCACCCGCGTCGCCGTCGGAGGTGGGAGCGGGGCAGGGTGGGTGGGTGGGTGGGGGTCCCGTGGGACCGGAGGGTGCTGAGCTGCCTCTGCCCACAGGCGCTGCCCCGGCTGCCGGCAGGACCACGCTCTTCGTGGGGCTGGTGCTCATCGCCGCCGCCCTGGGCACCGCTGCCTACACCTACAGGTCAGGCTCTGCGGGGCACCGTGGCGTGGGAGGGGGCACCATGGCGTGGGAGGGGTACCGTGGTGTGGGGGTCCACCATGACCTGGAGGCCACCACAGCCCCACCGGCACTGGCACTAAGCCTCTTGCCGTGTCTCTGCCCCACAGACGTGTGAAGTACAGCCCGCTGCTGGTCATGGCCCCCCCGGACCCCCGGCCCCGGGGCTGGCTGCCCCCCGGCTCTACCCTCCGCCTCCTGCTGCGCCAGGCCTTTGGGGGGGCTCCCAGCGGCGAGAGCAGCCCCCTGCTCCGCACCAACGCGATCTAGGGCCCCCCCACCCCGCGCCGCCCCCCGCCTGGCCCGAGCCCCCAGGACCTGGGGGGGCCGCAGGGGTGGGGGGACGCGCGGCCCCGGCCTCGACAACACCAACATTAAAGGCTCAGCTCAGCCGGTGCCTCTGCCTGGTTGTGTGTCTTGGGGGGGGGTGTTTGGGGGTCCGGGGCACCTGCGTCCTGTGGGGGGGGCCAGAGCTGAGCCCGCTGCCCCCGTGGTCAGCACAGCCGGCACCTGTCTCACCATCAGCTTTATTACTGCAAGAGGCACTTGAAATTGGGGGGGGAGTAATAAATAGGGTGGGGGGCTGGCGGGGCAGGGGGCTCCGGCCACCGCGGCACATGTGGGGGGGCCTCGCGCAGCCCCCTCCCACCCTGGCACAGCACCCGCGGGTTCTGAGCACCCCTGGGTGCGGGAGGGGGGCACACAGCTGCCACCCACCCCTGCTGGGGACGCGCAGAGCGGAGGGGCGGTTGGTCCGGGGGGCTCGATGGGGGGGCTCCCTCCCCCCCATCCCGAGCCCCTCAGGCCTCGGGGGGTCCCTTCTTGAGGCCGAAGAAGCTGGAGGAGCGTGGCGGCGCGGCCATGAGCATCGGCGTCTGGTTCTTGTGGGTGATCTTGATCTGCAAGACAGAGGCTGGGGCTGGCGGGGCCGGGGGGGCCGACACTCTGGGGGGGCCCCGAGGTGCTCAGCGGGGGCAGGGGGCCACCAGCGCCCCACAGCTTGGAGGGTTGGGGGTCCACCTACCGTGCAAGGTGGCTGCATCCAGGGCTCCCCGTCGATCTGCATGGGCAGGGGCTTCAGCGTCCTGCAAAAAAACCCACACCCCCGGGTCAGTCGCTGCCCCAGCCTGCCCCCCCCACGCCTCCCTGGCCCCCCCCAGGACCCCCGCTCACCGCAGGGTGATCTCGGAGCAGGTCGCCAGCCGCTTGCCCGCGCTCTTCAGCCCGGTGTAGATCTGCCCCATCTCCAGCACCCCCTCCAGCCCCACCACCTCCAGCCGCCGGTCGCTCAGGTCTGGGAGGGGTGGGGGGGGGGGGGTCAGGGCTGTGTGTGGGGGCAGAGAAGGGGGGGGTGTCCCATGGCGCCCCACGCACCCTGCACGCAGGTCTTGAGGGTCTCGGCGTCGGTGATAGCCGGGGGCTGCCCGGCGCCCGCCGCCCTCCTCGCCTCCCCCAGCGCCCGCTTGGTCTCGCCCCAGAGGTTGGAGCCTCCGTGCATGCTGGGGATGTTCAGCACCGCCAGCCCCGCCAGGGCCCCGCTCAGGTCCAGGGGGGTCCCGCAGCACTGGGGGGGGGTGGGGGGTGGCACATCAGGGTGGGGCAGGGCAGCCCCAGGCCACACACCCCCCCCCACGGGATGGGGGGACCGCTCACCTCCACGCTCAGACACTCCTTGAGCTTCTTGCAGGTGGCGAAGATGGTCTCGGAGGTGGCGAACTCGAGGTACCACAGCTTGTTCTTCATCCTGGGGGGGGACACACGTTGTGGGGGAGCTGGGGGGGACGTGGGGGGATGGCCCCATCCCCCACCCACCTGCTGTTGAACTTCTCCGGGTACTTCTCCCGCATGACGTGAAAGCGGTGGGCGATGGAGGCGTCCTGGGGTGGGGGGCAGAGGGGGGGTGAGGGCCTGGGGGTGGTGACGGCCCCCCCCCGTGCCCCCTCACCCCACGCACCACCCCGATGGAGAAGTAGTTGTTAATGATCTCGTAGGGCACCGGGTCCCCCGCGGCCGCCGGGTCCTCGGGCAGCACCTCCACCCGCCACCGGTCCATCTGCACCAGGCTGCCGCCCTCCATCTCCCGCAGGATCTTCACCAGGTCCTCCCCGGTGTAGCCTGCGGTGGGGGAGGGGCCGTGGGACGGGGTGGGGGGCCGTGGGGTGCGTGTGTGTCCCCCCACCATCCCACCCCACTCACCTCCCCCCCAGCGCAGGCAGCGGGCCAGGTCGTTGCCGGTCCCCAGGGGCAGCACAGCCACGGGGGGCCGGCAGGGCAGGTTGGCTTTATCTGCAAAGAGAGGGGGGGGTCAGGGGGTCAGGGGGTCGGGGGAGAGCAGCACCCCCCGGGAGGGGTGGGCAGCACCCACCGATGGCGTCCAGGATCCAGCCCACAGTGCCATCGCCACCGCACACCAGAATCCGAAAATCTGGCACATCCCGGAAGAAATTGAGCCTGGGAGGGAGAGAGGGGGGGTCAGGGCAGGATTGGGCCCCCCGCGGGCCCCACACTGTCCCCCCACAGCCCCACTCACCCGGGGGTGGGTCCTCCCTGCTGCAGGTTATAAACCTGCCGGGGGTTGAGCAGATACTGGAACTTCCGCAGCACCCTGGGGGGAGAGGGGCGCTGGGGGGGCTGGGGGGGCCGGGCGGCTGCCCCTCCCCATGGGGCTGATGGAATGAGCCCCCCCGGTACCCCCGGGCCCCCCTTTACCTCTCCCCCTGCTTCCCTCCGCTCTTGGGGTTGACGAAGACGAGGAGCGGGTGGGTGTCGGGCACGGGGCTGACCTGTGGGGTGCGGGGTGAGGGCTGTGCCCCGGCCCCCGGGGATGGGGGGGGACACGGGGAGGGTGTGGGGGGACACGGTGGGGTTCGCAGCTCACCCGCAGCGCCTGGCCCTCGGGGGTGGTGAAGACCTGCGGCATCTCCTCAACCGGCGTCCCGCTGCCGTCCCGCTGGCTGTCCTGCCTCTCCTGCGAGCACCGGCGGCACCCCCAGCTCAGCGGGGGCCTCGGTGGGGAGTGGGGGGCAGTGTCGCCACCGGGGGGCCCAGCAGCCCCTGGGGGAGCCCCCCCAGGACCCCACTCACCAGCAGGACGGGGTAGATGGCGGCGGGGGGCAGGATGTGGTCCCGCAGGACCCCACAGTCGCAGGCGGGGGGCACGAGGGACAGGCACTCCTCATGGATCTGGGGGCAGAGGGGGGTGAGGGTGGCTGTGGGGGGGGGGGCGGGGGCGGCAGGGACCCCCGCCACGGGGACGCACCCACCTTCAGGTGGCACCAGACGCAGTGCAGCCCCGTCAGGCTCTGGAAGCTCTTGATCTTCTTCTGGCACTTGCCGCACTTGCCGGCCTCGCAGCCGCCCTTCACCCACACGTGGGCCTGGACCTGCGCAAGCCCCCCTCCCCGTCACCCCACAGCGGGGGGCCGGGGGGGGGCTCGGCCACTGCGACCCCCCGCCGGGCGGGGTGGGTGGGGAGGGCGGATGGACGGACAAATGCACTGGCGGATGCACGACTTGACAGAGGAGCGGATGGACGGACAGGCGGACACACACGGACAGACGGGCGGGCGGGCGGAGGTGGCTGGGAGGGGTGGACGGCGGGTGGAGCAACAGGTAGGTGGACAGAAGGGTGAGTGGACGGACAGATGGGTGGACAGGCGGATGGACAGGCAGGCGGACGGCCGGACAGGCGGACGGCCGGACAGCGGCGCCGGGGGCCACTCACGCCGGCCTCCTTGCGGGACTTGGCGTAGGTGCTGATGCAGCTGGGGGGGGCCCGGCGGGCGCAGCGCTCGTGGACCGTGAACTTGCAGACTGGGGAGGGGGTGATGGGGATGGGTGGGGCAGGGGCGGGGCTCACCCTGGCCCTACCCCCCCGGCTCCACCCCCCCCACCTCCCCGACCAATCACAGCACCGCCCCATCCAGCCGGTCGGCCAATGGCAGCCCACCCTCACAGCTCCCTGGCCGGTGGGTGGGGCGTGGGGTGTCCCACGCCCGTGTGGGTGGGGCAGGGTGGAGCTTCTGCACAGCTGGAGGGGCGGAGCCTCCTACAACCGCTGCATCCGGAGCATCCCCACCCTATTCCCACCACCACATCCCTGTCCCCATCCTGACCATCACCCCAGTTCCCACCACATCCCTGTCTCACCCCCACCCCATCCCCATCCCATCCCCATCCTGGTCTGGCCACCATCCCAGTCCCCACCAGATTCCTGTCCCCATCCCCACCCCACCCCACCCCCGTCCCACCCCCGTCCCGTCCCCGCTCACAGGTGCAGCAGAGCCCCTGCTTGCGCAGCCCCACCAGCAGCGTCTCGCACACGTTGCAGTACACGGGGCGGTTGAAGTGCTTCAGGCGCCACATGTGCTGCCCGTCGTCCTTCATGTGCTGGGGGGGGACGGGGTCAGGGGGTCCCCGGGCAGGCGGGGGAGAGGACATGGGGTCAGGGGGGCGCCGCCCGGGGGGGGGCCCGGCGCAGCGGCACCCCGGCACTCACCACCTCCAGCCCCAGCAGCACGAGCAGCGGGATGTTGGTGACCCCCCCGCGGAGCCACTCGGCCAACGACACCGTCCCGCTGCCGTCGTAGTCGATCTCCCGCATCATCTCCTGCAGGATCTGGGGGACGGGGGGGGCTCAAGGGGGGCGCAGGGCTGGGGAGGGGGCAGCCCCCCGCCATCCCGGTGTCCCAGCTCTGCTCACCGGCTTCAGCTCGGTGACATCCCAGTCCAGGTACTGGGCCACGCGCATCATCTGGGTGATGATCCGATCCACCTCCTGGGGGGACAGTGTCAGCGGGGGGGGGGCCCGGGGGGGCCCGGCCGCAGCCCCCCCTCCCCGGTGCTCACCGAGCTGTCCAGGAGCCCGTTCCCGTCCTTGTCATACAGCTTGAAGGTGACTGCGGGGGAATGGCGGGGTGAGGGGACCCTGGCGGGACCCTGGCAGGCCCCTGGGGACCCCCGAACCCCCCCGTGACTCACACTCCAGCTTGTCCTCGGGGCGTCCCCCCTCCAGCAGCGAGAAGTAGCAGGAGACATCGTTAATGCAGACGAGGTCGGTGCCTGCAGGGAGAGACCCCGATGAGACCCCTGGGGCGCCCTGGAGCACCCTCCCCCGGCCCCCCCGGCCCCCCCCTCACCCGCCCGGCTGCCCGGCGGTGCCGCGGCCCCGCTCTGGAAGGAGGCGAAGAGGTGACGGCAGAGCGGCTCCGGCACATCGTCCGCCTCCAGGTAACTCCGCAGGAACAGCGTGAACCCCTCGAAGTCGACGCACTGTGGGGGGTTGGGGAGCAGAGTCAGGATGGGGGACCCCCGGTACAACCCCCCCCGGTCTGGGCCGTCCCCGGGGGGGGTGTGGGGGGTGCCGGGGCCTCACCTCTCCCTGGCGGTGCTGTGACAGGGCCCCGCCGCTGTAGAAATCCTGCAGCACATCCTGCACCTTCCTGCTGCTGTCTGGGGGCAGAGGCGCCGGCGAGGCCGCTCCGGTGCGTGCACACGCGTGTGCCCCCCCTCCCCATCCCGACACGTGTGCACGCGGCCACGTGGGTGAGGCTGCCGTGTCAGGCACGCACACGCGTGTGAAGCTGCTCCGGAGCGTGCTTGTGCACGCAGAGCTGCCCCAGTGCATGCAAAGCCACCGCCATGCGTACATGCAGGCGTGTGAGGCTGCCCCATGCACACACACGCATGCAGAGCCGCTGCCATGCATGCACACGTAGGTGTGCGAGGCCACCCCACGCATGCACATATAGGCAGAGTCACCCCCGTGTGTGCACACGCGTGCACAGCCACCCCCACACGTGCACACAGGCCTGTAAAGCTGCCCCTATGCATGCACACACATGCAGAGCCACCGCCACGCGTGCACACGCATGTAAAGCCACGCTCAAACATGCACATGGGTGTGTGAGGCTGCCCCCGTGCATGCACACGCGTGCAGAACCATCCCTGTGCATGCATACAGGCGTCTGGAGCTGCCCCTACGCACGCACATGCACGCAGAGCCACTCCACGCATGCACACAGGTGAGTGAAGCCACCCACACGTGAGCACACGCATGCAAAGCCACGCTGACATGCGCACGCAGGCGTGTGAGGTCACCCCTGTGCACACACACGCGTGCAGAGCCATTCTGTGCACGCACACGGGTGTGTGAAGACACCTCGTGCGTGCACACGCGTGCAGAGCCATCCTGTGCACGCACACAGGACTGCCACGCACGCACACACGCGTGTGAGGCCACCTTGCGGACATACATGTGCAGAGCCGCCCCCGCACGTGCACGCAAGCAGGCGAAGCCGCCCCCGTCGCCCACCCACGCGTGTGCAGCCGTCCCCCCACGGGCACACGAGTCCGCTCCCGTGCATGCACACGCGTGTGCGGGTGTGGGTGGCTGCAACCCCGAAAAACGGGGTCCCCGTGTGCGTGTCCCCACTCACAATCCAGGTACTTCTGCAGCTGGGCGAACTCCTGGGGGCTGAGGGTGGCCCAGTCCCGGCCCTCCTCCATGGCTGCGCGCTGGCGGGGGGTGCCCACGGTGCTGCGGCGGGGGTCGGGAAAGGGGGTGCGTTGGGGGCGGGTCGCCGGCAGCGCCCCCACAACCCGCGTTCACCCCCCGCCACACGCCGCCGTCACGCGTGTGAGCTCCCGACGCGTGGGGCTGAGCTTTGAACCCCAGGCGGGGTGCGGCGCCCGGCTGGGGAGGGGCACCCATGGGTGACGGGGGACACACCGGGGTGACACCGCGCTACGAGACACCCCCCCCGCGCCGGGCTGGGTGATGCTCCCCCCCCCCCAGATGTGTGCCAGATGTGGAGGGACAGCGGTTGGGTGGGGTCCTCTCCATCCCCACGGCACCCATGGGTGGGACCCTCTGCTCGGTGAACACCCCCAGGGTGGCAGCTTGGGGGGGGGGGCGCGGGTTGCTCCCACCCCCGTGGGCCTCCCACGGGGCTGAGTCACGCCGGGACCCGCCCAGCACCACGTCCCGGGGAGAAGGGGAGGGGGGGGGGAACCGGGACCAGGACGGGACCGGGACCCCCCAGTGCTCCCCCCAGATCGGGGGACACGGAGCCCCTCCCCGGTCGCGCGGCGACCCCGCGGGGGGGGACGTCCCTGCGCTCGGGCATCCCCGGTGCCTCTTCCTTCCCCTTCCCGTCCCCCCACCCCCGCACGGCCCGGTACATCCCAGTACATTCCGGTAGGGCTCGGTACGGCCCCCCCCGTCCCGCCGGAGCCCCCCGGGGCCCCCCCCCGGCGCATCCCGGTGCTTCTTCCCGCACGTACCTGGCGGGTCCCGCGGCGGCTGGTCCCGGCCCGGCCCCGTGACATCACGGCGGGGCGGGGGCGGCAGCGGCTGCACGTGCCGCCGGGGATGGGGGGGGGGGGCAGCCCCGACGGCGGCGGCGGCGGCAACCGGGGGCGGCAACGCCGCCTGCCCCTGCCCTGCCCGCAGCGCTGCCCCTCGGGGGGCCCCACGCGCGACCGCACCCCCCCCCCCCGCACCCCTCTCCTTGCACCCTCCCGCCGCCGTTTCCTCCCCGACCCGGGGGGTGGGGTGGGTGAGGGGGGGTCGCACCGGGGCAGGATCGGTCCCGGGGGACCCCACAGGGGGGGCAAGGGGCTCACACACAGCCCTCCCCCCCCGGGGCGGGGTGCAGAGCGGGACGGGGTGCGGGGCCCCCGTGGGCCCCCCCCCCCCGCCTGGAAATCCCCCGCGGCGGCTGCGGGGGCGGGAGGCGGCCTCCGCTTCGGTGGCTCACGAAGCCGCCCCCCCCCCGCCACGCGTGGGGCCGGGGTGTCACATCCGCCCCGGGCGGGTGGGCGAGGCGTGGGGACCCCAATCCACCTGCGGGCTGCCCCGCCCCTCCCGGGCACGGAGCTTGGGGAGGGCCGGGGTACCCCCCCGCGATGGTGACCCCCCACCCCGAGACGGGGCCCTCCCGTGTCCCCCCGCCCTGGGGGCGCTGGGGCGCGGCGGGGCCTGGAACAGAAAGCGGTTGTGAAAGCGGGGAGGGGGGGACGGACCCCCATGTCGGGGGAGGGGGGACACGACCCTCGAGCGGCCCCGGCCCCGGGGGCGGGTCGGTCCCCATCCCGGGGGGACCTTGAGGGGGGTCCGCATCCCGGTGGGTGCCTTGGGAGGGGGGTCCCCATCCCGGGGGGCTGCCCGAGGGGTCGGTCCCCATTGCGGGGGTGCCCCGGGGTGAGTCCCTATCCCGGGGGGGGGGCTGCCCGGGGCTGGTCCCCATGCCGGGGGGTCGCCAGTCCCGCTCCCGAGGGGGGGTCCCTATCCCGGTGGGGTGCCCGGGGGTCGGCTCCCGTGCCGTGGGGGGTCAGTATCCATGCCAGGGGGGGTCTCCGTGGCCGAGGGCGCCCCGGGGGCCGCGCTCCCCCCGCGCTGGCGCCGCTTCCTCCTCCCCCGCCGTATCGCGGGGTGCGATCGGGGACGGCGGTGGCGGTTTGGGGGTTCCCGTCCCACAGGCGCGCCGGGGGGAACCTCAGGGGCCGCGAGCGGGGAGGGGGGGCGGCCGGGGGACAGACGGACGGACACACAGACACCGCCTCCCCTCCGCCCGGCGGCGCAGCCGGGAGGGGGATCGGGGACACCGCGGTGGCCATGGTGGTGGGCCCGGAGAGGGGAGGGCAACGGGACCCCCAAAGCCGGCCTCACACCCCCCGCCTGGGGTCACCATGGCAACCTCGCACCTCGGAGGGGTGTTGGGGGTGCTGCCCCGGTGCATGGCGGGTGTGCGCCCCACACGAGGCGCTGTCTCTTTAAAAACAAAATGGCCGCCCGCGCCGCGCGGCGCCTCCGCGGCCACGCCCGGCCGCCGCCGCCGCCACTTCCGGGGCGGGGCTGGGAGGCCGGAAGTGTGTCGCGCTCGCAAGATGGCGACTCCCTATGTGACTGACGAGACCGGTGAGTGCGGCCCGGCCCGGCGCCGTGGGGCGGGCGGCTCTCGTGGGGCGGGGCCCGGCCTCGTGGGGCTGCTGCGTCCCCGCATCCGTGGGGCGGGACCCAGCCCCGGTACCTGCGGGGCCGGGTGCCGCCTCCCCGGGCTCTCCGGGGCCCCGTCTGCCCCGTCTGCGCCCCCGCCGGTGCCGTGGGGTTGCGCCCCCCTCGTGTGTACCCCGCGGTGTCTGTGGTGTTCCGCTGTCCTCGTCCCGGGCCTGGGGGCGTGGGGTGTCCTGCGGTGTCGGTGGGACCCCCGCGGGGTGTCTTGGGGTGCATGGTGTGTCCTGGGAGCCCTGCGGCGTCCGTGGGGTGTCCTGGGACACCTGTGGGGTCTGTGGGGTGTTCTGGGGCATCTGTGGGGTGTGTGTGCTGTCCGTGGGGTGTCCGTGGGGCGTCCGTGGGGTGTCCTGGGTCCCCCGTGGAGCACCCCGGGGCCGCCAGCCGACGGCGCCTTGGCCCGGCAGGGAAGTACATCGCCTCAACGCAGCGCCCTGACGGCACCTGGCGGAAGCAGCGGCGGGTGAAGGAGGGATACGTTCCCCAGGAGGAGGTGCCGGTGTAAGTGGGGCAGGCGGCTGGGGGAAAGGGGGGCCCTCCCCTGGGTGGGGAGGGAGCTCCCCCCACGGGGCTGGGGTCTGCCGTGCCGCGAGAGGGGAGCGGAGCTGCCGGAGTGTCCCATCCCGTCCCCAGGCACCCTGGACCGTGGCCCCGCCACTCCGAGGGCTGCGTGCGCTGGGTTACGTCTTGAGGTCTCAGTCTCTTTCCAGGTGCCTGAGCAATTCCGACCCCCTCACCCCTACCCTATAAGCCGTATCCTGCCGGTACGTATTGACTCGTGCCGCGGCCCCCCGCGGGGTGGCCGTGCGGGTCCAGGCCGTCCGCGGACGTGAGGAGGACCCCGAGCGGCGGCGTGTGCCGGGGTGCGGAGCTCGGCAGCGCTGACCCGCTCCGAGGGTGGCTGCTCGGCCGCTGCGTGGCGGAAGGAGCAGAGCCCACAGCTCCCCCCGGGGCAGAGCCGGACGCGGGGGCTGCTCCGTGGCGGGGGCTTTGCTGGAGGCACCAAACGATCCTGGGGTTTGGCGACGGGGTCTTTGGTGCCACACCGGGGGTCCTTGGCACCACCCCGCGGCCCTGCGGAGGGACGGCGGGGGAGAGGCGCCTTCACAGGCTCTCGTTCTGTGCAGGTACGAGAATAAATATGTGAAGTTTTTCAAAAGCAAACCCGAGCTGCCCCCGGGGCTGAGCCTGGAGGCCACCGCGCAGCCCGGCAAGCAGCCCGGCAAGGCGGAGAGCGGCGAGACGGGACTGTCCAAGGCGGCGAAAAGGAACTTGAAACGCAAGGAGAAGAGGAAGCAGCAGCAGGAGAAGGGCGAGCGGGAGACGGACGAACTGATCCAGGTGCTGGAGAAGGCCTCTCTGTCAGGGGGTGGCAGCGGGGACAAGGGGCCGCCGGGGGACAGTCAGGCGGCCGTGCCGCAGCCGGCCTGCGGCACCAGGGCCCCCACCGAGGGAGAAGCCCCCGCCTCGGAGAAGAGCAAGAAGATCAAGAACCTGAAGAAGAAGCTGCGGCAGGTGGAGGAGCTGCAGCAGCGGCTCGACTCGGGGGAGATAAAGCAGCCGACGAAAGAGCAGCTGGAGAAGCTGGGACGGAGGAAAGCCTTGGAGGAGGAACTGCGGGACCTGGAGCTGGACTTGTAAGGGGTGGGTGGGGGGTTCGGGGGGCGCAGGGACGCGGCGGGGTGGGGAGGGGCGCGGGTGGCGTCCCCAGCGCGCAGGCTGCCCGGACCGAGCGCCCGGCCGGGGATTTCGGTTGGGCGGGTGCTGCTGTCGGTGGGTTTATTTTTTTTTTTCTGAGAACGGTTGTTCCCAGCTATCGGTGTTAGAAACCCGGCGCCTCTCGAATACCTCTCTCCTCTTTTTTTTTTTTTTTTGTTTTTAATAATTTTATTTGGGGTGGGACCGGGCGGAGCCGTGCTGCGTCCAGGGCGGGGCTGCGGCCCCCTCCCCCCCGACCTTCCCAGCCCCTTGTGTTCTGTGTTGCGGCCTCTCTCTTCCTTTATTTTTAAAAATCATGCAATAATAAAATTGCAGTAGTGACCCGGCGCCGGGAGCTCAGATCTGCCTTTCCCCGCGTCGGGGGGGCTCCGAGGGACGTGGTGAGGGCAGAGCCCAGCGCCAGCCCCCCTGCCCCGGCAGGACCTGTTTCTTACAAAGGTGGGGATCTGGAGGGGTCCCCATCTGTGCCCCCTCACTGCTGGCTGCTGAGCTCTGGCGGTACTGGGGGGCTCACGCTGCACCCCCAGGATGCTCTTTAATGCAACAGCCCCGGTACAAGCACAGTGTGGGTGTGGGTCAGGGGGCCCTTCCGTGGGAGGGGGGTTGATGTGGTCCTTTGGGGGCTCAGGGCAGGGCTGGGGGGCCAGAGAGGCCCCACGGTGGGGTGAGATCCCCCTGCGGTGGGGTTAAGGCTTTTGGGACCCTCCACAGCAGAGGGGGAGCTGGGCTGGGCCCACAGTGTGTGCAGAGCTTGGGTAGGTCCTACAAAAATAAAGGGGAAACTTTATTTTTAAGGGGTCTCTTCTGGTGCCGGAGGCTGGGTGGGAGCTGGGGCATGGGGTCAGGGCTGCACCCCCCAGGGTCTGCCCTCTGTGGGGCTGGCGAGGGGCAGGGGCTGCAGTGGGTATGGGGCTGGCAGCAGCAGTGGGGCAGGCCATGGGGCTGGCAGTGGTAGGGCGGGCTGTGGGGCAGGCAGCAGTGGGGGGGGCACTGGGTTTGGTTCACACCAGGGGACCCCCCCACAGCCCCTGGGGGTCCTCAGCCCCTACATGCCTTAAAGCCCCGCCTCCCCTTAGCCACACCCCGGGGGTGGGGCATACGGCACCTCATTTGCCTATTTAAAGAGGCAGGCACAGTGGGAGTGGGGGGCCCTAGCACCCCCAAGGCACGTCGGTGGGGCGCTCAGGGGTGCTCAGGGGCGGCGGCGGGGCGGGGGGGCAGTGAGGGGTGTGGTGGAGCCGCAGTCGGCATCAGGGGTGGCGGCGGGGCCCGGCGCGGTCCCGCTCTCCAGCTGCCGGTCCCGCAGGCTCCGGATGTAGCTCTGGGGGAACACGGGGGTCAGCGCGGCCCCGCGGCCACCGGCACAGCCTCGCCGGGGCACGGACTCACCGGGGCCAGCACGTCGCCCGCGTAGCGCTTGACGGGGGGGGGCTTGCGGCGGTAGGTGCCCTCGGGGGGGGCCAGGCTCTGCCGGCGCTTGGCCTCCTTCTGCCGGATGCGCAGCAGCTGCAGCCGCTTCTGCCGCCGGCTGAGGATGACTGTGGGGAGCGGGGGCTGAGCCCTGCCCCGCGGCCCCTCCCTGTGACAACTCTGTCCCCACCGCCTTCACCGTCCCCCGGCCGTCGCCGTCCCCGTCCCACGGCCATCGCCATCCCATCACCACCGTCTCCATCCCTGTCTCCCTCCCCACCTCGCCCCCATTCCCACCTCACCCCCACTGTCACCCCCCCTTCCCTGCCATCCCCGTCCCATCCTGACACCGCCCCTGTCCCCATCACCGCCCTGGTCACCATCCCCATCCCTGCCCTCGTCCCCACCCTCCCTCGCCACTCACGATCACCCGCGTGCTGGGACCCCTCCCTGCTGCCTCCCCCCGGCTGCTCCCACCACCCAGCACCCCCCGGGCCAGCTGGGACCGGGGTGCCCCCCCGTGCCCCCCTCCTCGCCCCCACTCACCATCAGTGTGGGAGAAGCCGTCAGCCGTCAGCTTCCACTGGAGCAGGACGGCGAGGAGGCTGAGCGCCGGCCAGGCGCCCAGCACCACCCAGCTGTGCCAGCACAGCGGCCCCGCCGGCGCCAGCCGCAGCCGGTCGTAGACGTAGAGCACCAACGCCAGCGCCTCCACGAAGTAGTCGGCGCAGACCACGACGACGGCGGCACCGAAGACGGCGGTGGAGAGGACGGTCACCGCCTTCGGCCACTGCAGCGCCAGGAGGGCGCAGAGCAGCGCCAGCCCCAGCAGGCTGCCCGCCGGCACCCAGGGGCTCGGCGGCGGCAGCACCGGCGCCGCCGCCACCAGCGCGGCCGTGGCCAGCAGCAGCCCCAGCAGCAGCCCGGTGGTGAAGAGCCCGACGCTGCGCAGCAGCATGGTGACCAGCCCGCAGAGCAGCCCGATGCCCAGGGCGATGCCCGCGCTGGCCTCCAGGCTCAGCTGCGTCTCCAGCACCCGCTCCTTGTAGCACAGGAGGAAGATGACGGTGGAGCCGAAGAGCAGCCCCGAGAGGAACATGATGGCCTTGAAGCAGCGGTACCCTGCCACGGGCGCGGGGGGCGTCACCGCCAGCTGCTCTGGCTGTGCCCCACGGCGTGCCCTGCGCCACCCCTTCTGGCTGTGCCCCACAGCGTGCCCCATGGCCATGCCCCCGCCCCCAGCCTGGGGGGGCTCCCCACTGCGCCACCGCAATGCCCCTCTTCTTGTCCCCCCCATTCCCTGCAAGGTCCCTCGCCTTGTGCCTGCCGTGCCCCCCAGCCGTGCCCCCCAGCCGTGCCGGTGCTCACCGAAGCAGCCGCAGACGAGGCCAAAGAGGGCACCGAGGGCGCAGAGGGCGGCTGGGACAGGCTCGTAGGGGGGCCGGTGCTCCAGGGTGCAGCGGGGCGCAGGGGGGGCACTGGCCTCCATCGCCCGGGGGCTGGGGGGGGCGGTGCTGAGCCCCCGCTGCCCCGCCCGGCACCCAGCCCCACTCTCAACCCTGCGGGTGGTGGGTGAGAGTCCCCCCCTCCCCACACCCACATCTGGCAGCAGCACCGTGGGGGGGCACATCTGGGGGGAATGTGGCTGGGGGGAATGTGGCTGGGGGCTGGTGGCTACTGGGAGCACTGGGCTGGGGGCACTAGAAACTGGGGAGCTGCTGCAGTGGGGAGGGCTGCGAGTAGTGGGGGCTGCTGGGAGGGGGAACTGGGAGCTACTGGGGAGAGCGAGCTGGGGGCACTGGGAGTGCTGGGCTGGGGGAACTGCGAGCTACTGGGGAGAGTGAGCTGGGGGCACTGGGAGTTGCCAAGGGGACGGGGCGGGGGGTAGTGCTGTCTGGGGCTGCCGCACTGGGAGGGCTGGGGGCACTGGGAGCGCGGGGGGCCGGGCGGGAGTGCTGGGGGCACTGGGAGGGCTGGGGGCACTGTGAGCGCGGGGGGCCGGGCGGGAGGGTTGGGGGCACTGGGAGCGCGGGGGGCCGGGCGGGAGGGCGGGCTGGGGGCACTGGGAGGGAGGGCTGGGGGCACTGGGAGCGCGGGGGTCCAGGCGGGAGGACTGGGAGCGCGGGGGCACCGGGGGCGCCCATCGGTCCCGCCGCCCCTGCCGGGACTCACCCACTCGGTGCCGGTCCCGGGGGTCGCGGTGGGGCCCGGCCCGGCCGCGGAGCCGAGACTCCGCCGGGGGCGGGGGCAGGGCGGGGCGGCCGGGGGTCCCGCGCGGGGACGGGGCCGGGGCCGGGCGTGGGGCGGGGGCTGCGGTCGCGGGTGGGCGGCGGGGCCGGGTCCAGGCGTGGGGCGGTGGCGAGGCGGGCCTGGGGGGGCTGCGGGGCGGGGGTCCCTCCTGTGGGGCCGGGGGGGACACGGGCGTGGGGCGGAGTCCCGCGTGGGCGCCCCGGGGCGCGGGCACGTGACGGGGTCGGCGCAGGGCGCCTGGGTGCCTCCCGGGGCGGCCAAAGGGTTAACGGGAGGGGTGGCGCTGCCGCTTTAAGGGGCGGGGTGCGCGGAATGACGCGCCGGAGCCAGGCCCCGCCCCCGGAAGTGGGAGGTGGCGGCGGCGGGCGGGAGGAAGGCGGAAGTGAGGCGGGTTGAGGGACCCGGGGGGGGGCGGGAGGCGGCGGCGACCCCCCCCCCCCGCCGGCACCGGCACTGTGAGTCCCCGCCCCCCCCCCCGGGCCCCCCGCCGGTCCCCGCCCGCCACGGGGGCGGCGGGACCCTGAGCAGCGGCGGAGCCGCGCTTTAGGGGTGAAATTCCCCTGGAATCGGCCTGATGGCGTCACCGGGCGGAGGGGGTGTCCCGTGAGCGCCCGGGGCCGGGCCAGGGGGGTTCCCTGGGGCCGGTGCACGGGGGTCCGGGGGGCGGGGGGGGGTGGTCCTCGGGGCTGGGGGGGAATCCCTGGAGCCGGTGCGGGGTCCCGTGGCCGGGAGGGCTCTCTAGGCCTGGGGGGTTTCCCTGGGGCCGGTGCAGGGGGGTCCTGGGGTCGGGGGAGTCCCGGGTCTGGGGGGGGCTGCTGGGCCTGCGGGATTCCCCGGGGCCGGTGCGGGGGGGCGGTGTCCCGGAGCCGGGAGGGTTCCCCAGGGCTGGGGGGATAGTCCCGGCGCTAGGGGGGCTCTCGGGGATGGCGGGGGCTCCCGGGACCGGCGGGGGCTGTGCTTATCCCACTCTCGTCTGCAGGGCCCGGCAGGATGGCCGTGACCTAGGCCCGGCCCGGGGCCGCCGGGATGGAGCAGCTCCGGCAGCGGGAAGCGACTGCGGCCGAAGGAGGCACCGGACCCGGCTGGAGCTCGGAGCCCCCCGGGAGCAGCAGCCACCCCGCAGGGGACAGCACTGCCTGGAACGGGAGCTGTGGCCGCCCACCCACCCCCGGCCCTGAAGACGATGGTGACCTGCCCTTCCCGGGCCCCCGGTGCTCCTGCTGCTGCCGGGGGGAGCCGGCCACCCCCCCGAGCCCCGTGGCCGGGCGGCGTGAGGGGTCCTGCAGCCTGACCTGCCGCAACTGGGCCACCACTGCCCCAGCGGTGCCGCAGCCCCGCGGGCGGGAGGAGGGCGAGGAGGATGAGGATGGCGTGGGGAAGGGGTGCCGGAGGACACGGAGGCGGCAGAGGCATCGCTCGGCCCCCAAGGAGAAGGAGGATGGCAGCCGGCGCGAGAGCGGCGCGGGCAAGCGGCACCGGCCGGTGCGGAAGAGGAGCCGCGGGGACGGGGCTGAGTTGCCGGGGCCGGTGGAGGAGCTGGCCGGCTGCCGGGGGCTGCTGGCGGCGGCGCTGGCCCAGGCCCGCAGGCTGGGCGCGGAGGCCAGCGGGCGGCTGCTCTGCTCCTGCTGCCACCTCAGTGCCCGTGACCTGGGCTGGGTGCAGGCCGGCGTGCGGAGCTGGGGCCGGCGGGTGAGCCAGCGGGCCCGGAGCGGCTCTCTCAAGGCGGCCCGGTGGCTGCGGACCGGGGCAGGGCTCTTCCTCCGCCTGCTCTGGATGCTTTGCGCACTCCTCCTCCTCCTCCTCATGCTGCTCCTGGGCAGCCTGCGGCTGTGCTGGCGCCTGGGTGCTGCCGCGCTGGCTGCCGGTGTGGATCGGCTGGGCAGGAGCCAGCGGGCGGCCCAGCTCCTCGCGCTCCTGGACGTGGCCGTGCTCCGCAGGACGTGGGGGCTTCTCAGGGAGAGCCGGACGTGCCGTTACCTCTGGGACTGGCTGCAGAGGCGGCGAGCTCCCCCCTGGGTGCCCTGGGGGGGCCAGACAGGCGGGCTGGGGGACGCGGTGCCCGGCCCCGATGCGGGTGCTCCCACCGCCGGCTCTGGGGAGGAGGTGAGCCGCTTGCTGGCCATGGCGGAGGTGCCCGAGGAGGAGCTGAACCCCTTCCAGGTGCTGGGCGTGGAGGCGACAGCGTCGGACGCCGAGCTGAAGAAGGCCTATCGCCGGCTGGCGGTGCTGGTGCGTGGGCGGCGGGGGGCTCTGGGTGTCCCCCCACAGCCTCGAGATGTGGCGCTGAGATTTCCTGCTCCTCCCAGGTCCACCCGGACAAGAACGAGCATCCGAGGGCAGAGGCAGCATTCAAGGTGCTGCGGGCGGCCTGGGACATTGTCAGCAGCCCGGAGAGGAGGAAGGAGTACGAGATGTGAGTGGGCTCAGCGGTGGGATGGGGAGAGTTTGGGGGTGCTGTGTAGCCCCCTGCCCCCCGCCGGCTCGCCCCCGTGCAGGGTCTGACCCTGGTTTCCCCCCCCTCGCAGCAAGCGGATGGCGGAGAGCGAGCTGACGAGGTCCATGAGCGAGTTCCTGAGCCGGCTGCAGGACGACCTGAAGGAGGCCATGAACACCATGATGTGCAGCAAGTGCCAGGGGAAACACAAGTAGGTCCCGAGGCCGCAGTGCAGTGCCCTGGGGGCCCCAAAGCGCGGGGGGGCGATTTGGGGGGCGGGGGGCAGAGCCAGTGTCGCTCCCGCCGGGGTCGGAAACACCTGTCCTCGCCGCAGGAGGTTCGAGATGGACCGAGACCCCCTCAGCGCCCGCTACTGCGCCGAGTGCGGCGGGCTGCACCCCGCCGAGGAGGGCGACTTCTGGGCCGAGTCCAGCCTGCTGGGGCTGAAGATCACCTACTTCGCCATGATGGACGGGAAGATCTACGACATCACAGGTGGGTGCCGCCTCCCGGAGCCCCCGGCCCAAGCGGGTGCCGCCGGCCGTCCCCCCCGCGCCGGGGCGGCGTGACCGGCGGCTGCCTGTCTCTCGGCAGAGTGGGCCGGCTGCCAGCGCGTGGGGATCTCCCCGGACACCCACCGCGTCCCCTACCACATCTCCTTCGGCTCGCGGAGCGCCGCGCCGGGCGGGCGGCAGAGGTTGGTGACAGGAGAGGGGCCGGACCTCCGTCCTGGGTGGGGACGGAGGGCTTCGGGCTCTGACGGGACCCCCCCAACACCCACTTTCCCCTCCGCAGGAGTGCCTCCAAGGGCAGCCCCACCTCGGCTGCTGACCTGCAGGACTTCTTCACCCGCATCTTTCAGGGGAGCTCAGGACCGATGCCTGGGGGGCCCTTCCCACCTCCCCCCTCGCCCCCGGGGGCCGCAGCCCCCCCTGGCGCCCCCCCGAGGGCCGAGGGCGCAGCCCCCAAGGGCGACGCGAAGCACAAGAGGCGGAAGAAGGTGCGTCGGCCGTTCCAGCGCTGAGCAGCGCCGGGCAGACGGGGCTCTGCTGGGCACGAAAAGGGCTCTTTCGAATAAAAAAAATTCTATTTTTCTTTTTTTTTTTTTAAAAAAAGTAATCTCTATATTTAAAAGTAACCAGGGAGCTTGCAGGCTGACGCAGCCAACGCAAGCAGGAGGAGCTCTGTGTTGGAGCCAGCCGTACCAAAGAGCCCGGTGGGGCTGGGCAGGCAGGCGGGGACCAGGACAGACAGACAGACAGGCTGTCAGGTCTCTTCAGGGTTATTGCAGGCGTTCGGGTGACGCAGCTCGTGGGGAGGCGGCTGCTGGCGCCGCTCTGGAGGGAAGGGAGCTGTGGCCGCCCCCAGTATCGCAGGGTGCCTTCCTCCCCACGCTGGGGCTGGGGGGTCCCCGCACGGCGGCTCCCCCACCCCGATGAGCCGCTCCTTCGGGCACAGCCACAGGGCTGAAGCTGCCGGGGAGGCTTGGAGGGGGTCCCACGAGCCCCCCCGCGCTGTGCCTTGTCCCGAGGAGCTGCAGCCAGGCAGCCTCTGCCAGCGCCATTGCAATAACTTTTTTTTTTTTAAGCAGATTGTTCCTTTTCACTCGTACGGATCTATTTATTACCGTGTGCATCCGCTTTCTATTAACATAGCCGTGTATATCAGCTGCGCTCCTCCTCCTCACAGCGCTGCCCGGCCGGGGCCCCGCTGTCACCGCCCGGCTCCCCCTGCCCTGGTTTTGCTTTTCCTGCCTCAGCTTTGCTGGAGGGACCCTCGTCCCCTTCCCTCAGCGCTGGGGACGAAGAGCAGCTTAGTATTTTTTTAAAGAAGCGCTGCTGAAAGCTCGAGCTGCACGGCGAGGGGGTTTTTGCAGAGACGCGAGGGAGCGTCCGGCGCCTCGCCGAGCGATTGGCGTCTCCCGACCCTCCGAGCCAGGCAGGGACGTGGCGGCTGTGCCCGTCCCTCGCAGGGAGCAACAGCGCTGGGGGGGCTGCACGAGGCTCCCCAGCCCGCGACCGCTCGAGCGGCGCTGAAACGCCCCGAGAACCGCTGCCGTAGGCCACGATTGCTTTTCACTAACCTTTTTGTACTCCCAGACTGGAGCAGCTGGGTTTTAAATGGTAGTGTACCTCTTTCTTATCACTTTTGTTAAATTAAAAGTGCGGTTTGAAGATGTCTGGCTGGTCTGTGCGGGGAGGGGTGGGCGGGAGGCATGAGCTGGGGCCGGTCCCACCGCAAGGGTGCCGCTCCAGTCGCTAGAAGTTCTTTATTGCAGTGGAAACTTATAAAACACGAGGACGAGGGAGGTGTAGGTGGGCAACTCGTCCCACCGGTCAGCAGTTCTCCCCTCGCAGGTGCTTTCTGCGCGGTTACACCGAGGTTAGTTTGAAGGAAACACGCACGTGCGATGTGACTGGGCGCTCCGTACCGCTCAGCTGCGCTCCCCTCTTCACCGAAGAGATCAAGCCTAAGCGAGGAGCCCCTTTGAGAGGGAGGAATCCTGCTAAAAGCCAGGGCGGTCCATGCCCTGTGCCCAGCCCTCCTCACGCCTCGCCCCTGCTCTCCAGCCTGCACCTCTCGCCGCTCCAGCGTCCCCGCTCCAGCTCCGCGGCCTCTCCCAGGAGGCGCCGGGGCCTCAGTACTTGTTGATGCCAAAGACCCGCACGCCGTGGAACTGGGGCAGCTTGGGCAGAAGGACGCTGAGCAGGGAGGCCGTGTTGATGACAAAGTGCGCAGGGTCATATTTGGTGTAAAAGCTGGTGAGGAGGTATCTGGAGGGGGGGGAGGGGGAGGCCCTGGGTGAGCTCTGGGCCACTCCCACTCTTCCCTCTGCCTGCACCAGGGGCATTTTGGGTGCCTCGCTGGTGTTTCCCGTGCGAAACAGTGCCTCGCAGCTGGGGAGCCCTCTCCAGCCAGAGGAGCTGCCTGTGGCAGGGTGGCTGTGCCGGCAGAAGCCCGGCGGTCCCCCAATGCGCCCCAGGCGCCCCCCGCCCTCCCGCCTCGCTCAGCGGCACTCACAGCACTACTGGGGAGATGCTGAGGAACTTGCGCGAGGAGGTGCACTGCGTCCCGTAGTCTATCTGCTCCCAGTGCGTGAGGAGGCGATCCTTTCCCTGATCCGGGGTCTCAAAGGGGGTCCCTTTCACCGTGTGCAGCAGCAAGTACATGACCTGCAGGTTTCAAGGGGAGAGGGGATGTAAAGCAAGCCCGGGGAAGCCCGCTGCTGGGACAGAAACGTGCTTTTTCTGCCTTGTCACTGCTGTTTCCCGAGCTAACGACTGCTCACCAGCCACAGCTCCCCCACAGCACCAAATCCCCAGCCCTTTCCGCGCTGACCCACAGGAACCAGGGGCTTCCTCGTAGCCCAGGGACACGGAACCGTACACAGCGAACGCCTGCCTGTGTGCTCTCCAACCCTGGGAGAAAAGCAGGCCAAGCTTTGACTAACCAGGTTGTGTATGACATTGGTGAGCGTCCAGACCACAGGAATGCTGAAGAACGGGATGCTGAGGAGCACGACGTGGAGGACGCCCACGGAGATCACATACGCCAGCCAGATACCCCGGCTGTTCATCACTCGTGTGTTGGGGTTCACCTCGCTGTGCGCCACGCCGACGTTCATCCCGGAGTAGGCAAACGGGGGCTTCCAGAGGTCTCCTTGGGGAGGTTTTCCCAAATCTCTGCAATTCCTAACCCAGTTGGGGGTCTTGGCGTAGCCCCAGATCCACGGTTTTCCTGCAGCACCTCACACCCCAGCCTTCCCTCGTCCCCCAATGCCCCCCCAACACTCCAGCTCCCTAATTAGTGGCTCCGCATCTCAGCCTGAAGAAAAGGAACATGCAGGGAAGGAGAAAAGAAAGCAGCTCAGCCCCAGGCACCAGGACCACGCTGTAATGGGTCCCCTCTCCTGGTGCTCGCCCCATGCCATGAGCCTGGCTCCTCGCCCCTCGGTGGGGCTGGGAACCCACCCCTGGGGGAATGTTGTCCTCCCCAGGGCTGGCTATGCCTGCTCCCACCAGGGCCTGGCCTTGCCACCATGGCCTCGCACCACCGGAGCCCCCATAGCCCTGGGCACCTGCACCCCTGGGACCCCCAGCCCAGCTCCTCCCAACCGCAGATCCCCCCCATAGCCCCGGGCCCCTGCACCCCTGAACCCCAGCCCAGCTACCCACAACCCCCGGGCTCCCTCACACCCCTGGGTCCTCCCCAGCCTGGGCCCCTGCAGCCCTGGCTCCCACACCCCGGGCGCCCCCCATCCCCTTGCACCCGCAGACCACTCATAGCCCCGGGCCTCTGCACCCCTAAGCCCCCCAGCCCGATCCCCCGAACACCAGCCCCAGGACTTCCCCCACCCCTAGGCCTCCCAGGCCCCTGCAGCCCCTCCCATCCCCGGCCCCTCGCAGTTCCCCTGGCCCCCAGCACCGCCGAGCCCCCCAGCCCGGCCCCCCCCACCCCCAGGTCCCCCAGACTCCCCGCACCTTCGGGACCCCCCAGCTCGGTCCCCCGGCCCCCAAAGCCCAGACCCCACGCAGCCCCAGCCCCCGCACCCGTCGCGGACCCCCGGCCCGGCCCCTCACAAGCCACCAACCCACCCGCCGGCTCCGCAGCCGTTGCCAAGACCCTGCCCGCCCCCGGGGCTCGTATCCAGGAAGTCCCAGCGCCCATCCCTCTCTCCATTGGCCGATCCGCCCGTCGCTCAGCGCCGCCCCGCCCCTCGGGCGCTGGCAGGCCAATAGCGAGCGTCAGGCGCGGGTGAGGACTGGCCAGTCGTGAGAGACGGTGTTGGGAAAGAGGTTTGAAATCGCCGGTCTAGGAAACGCGGCGCTGATTGGGCGGTGGGTGGCCGGTAGGGGCGGGGCCGCCAGCGGGCTGTGGGGGCGACAAGATGGCGGCGGAGACCGTGGAGCTCCATAAGCTGAAGGTACCGGTCGGGCCGCCGTGGCCCCGGGTCCTGCGGTGGGCGCTCGGCGGGGGGTGCGGCCTGTCCCGGCCCGGGGCTCCCGCCGCCGCCGGGCCTCACCGCGCCGGGCTGGGCCTGAGCCGCGGCGCGCGGGGGCGGCGGGCGCGTGTCCCTCGGCTGGGAGCCCCTGGAGCCGCGCTGCCCCCCCCGGCCTCGCGGGGCGCCTCGGGCCGCGCCGCGCACGGGAGGGCTCCGCCGGGGCCCCCGGGGGTGGCCCGCCCCCCCCCCTCCCGGCCGGTCCGGGGGGGCTTCTCCTGGGGGTCCTCCCGCTCCCGGCCGGGGCCCGGCGGGCGCTGGTGGGTGAGAGGCTCCCTCAGGCCTGAGGCGGGAGCCGGCCGATGGCGGGGGGAACCGGGCGTCCGGGAGCGCGGCCGGCGTTTGGGGGGGGCCGTCCCGGGCCCTAGAAAAGCCAATTCCTGGAATCATGGAATGTCCTGAGCTGGGAGGGACCCGCAGGGACCATCGAGCCCAGCTCCCGGCCCTGCACAGGACACCCCAAATTCACACCGTGGCTCTGAGGGCCGTGTCCAAGTGCTCCTGGAATATCGCCGGGCTGGTGCCGTGATGCCTCCCTGGGGAGCCTGTGCCAGGGCCCCACCACCCTCGGGGGGAAGGACCTTCTCCTAATGCCCAGCCTCACCCTCCCCTGGCACATCTCCCTGCCGTTCCCTCGGGGCCTGGCGTTGGTCACCAGAGAGCAGAGACCAGCCCTGCCCCTCCTCCTGCCCTCGGGAGGGGGCTGCAGAGCCCATGAGGCTGCCCTCGGCCCCCTCTGCTCCAGCTGAACAAACCCAGGGACCTCAGCTGCTCCACACGGTTTCTCCCCTAAACCCTTCACCAGCTCCGTGGCTGCCTCTGGACACTCTCCAGTAGCTTTATACCCTTAATGTCCTGTGGGTTTTGTTGGCTTATTTATATGCTTTTTAAAAACTATTATTTAAAAATTACGACCACTTATTTGTTTCTCGGCGCGCGTCCGCATGCGTGGGGGAGTCGCACGCGCTAATCTGAGGCTCCTTCTCTTATGTAGTTGGCTGAACTGAAGCAGGAATGTCTGGCCCGTGGCCTGGAAGCAAAAGGCAACAAGCAGGATCTGATCAACCGGCTCCAGGCGTACCTGGAGGAGCACGGTGGGTGCCGCATGCTGGCGGGGGCCTTGGCGGGCTCCTTCTGGGGCTGTCCGTGGGGAGAGACCCCCAGGCTTCGGCCCCCGTTTGTGTGGGGCTCCTGGGCGAAAGGGGGAGCCCTGGGCTGAGCGTGGGGCTGTAACCAACCACCTTTGCTTCCCGAGGAAAACTCTCGTAGTGTTTACCTGAGAAGGCAAGATGTTACTGAAGTAATTTGCTGCTGTAATTGCTCTGTTGTTGTGTTCTCCAGCTGAAGAAGAAGCAAATGAAGAAGACGTCCTGGGAGAAGAAATCGAGGTAGGTTGTCTCTCAGGCAGCCTGTCCCGCCAACGGCCTGTGCAGGGGCTCAGGTTTGCCTGATGGCGTGTGACCTCCCGCCGGCCGCGTGGCGGTTCCGTGTGCCAGGAGGTACCTGGGGCCGCCGCATCTGTTTTAAAGCGTGGCCTTTCTGTGTTGGGTCCGAACGCACTGGATTTCACTGCAAAAGCTCAGTGTTGGGCTCGGGTGGCGCATGTAACCCCAGTGCGCGGCTGCCGGCTGGGAGCGGGGTCGCTCTGCCCGCGTTCGGCAGGGTTCGTGCTGCGTTGCCCCGTGCTTTTGTCGCAAAATGAACAGCAAACACGGCCGGAGCGCGGTGGGGTTTTAAGAACAAACATGTGAGAAGGAGTTACCAAGCTGGTGGCCTGACGGTGCCAAGCATGGGCCAGGCTGGGTGAGCCTTAAAGCAGGAGAGTTTGTTCCACGGGAGGTGAGGAGATCCGGCCTGGGGAAGCGCTTTGCGCTTAAAACACCAGCGGAAACCGATCCCTCCGGCGGCCAGGGTCTTTGCCGCTTGGCAAGCGTGTGCCCACGAGGAGGATGTGGAAGATTTCTCCCTGGTTTCACAAAAAGTATTTTGTGAGGGGTGAGGTGGATCTCCCCAGATGGATGCTGGGCATCGAGCACGAGCGCTGCATAATTTTTTATGTTCCTTGGTGGCTCGGCATGCGGGCTGGGGGACGTCTCACTGCAGTTATTTCCTCAGCCTTCTGAAGCCCAGACTTTCTGTAAGGGATTAGACTTTGGATAAATCAAGAGTCTGTGTCCAGAGCAGCTCGTGTTCAAACCCTGCCAGACTGAGGCAGGGATTGTGTGTGATATTCCATGCTGTGAGCATGTAACGTTGCGTCCTGCTGCAAACCGTGCCGTAGTGGGCTGGGTTAAACCTGCAACGCAGAGATCTTTGGGCGTGTGCAGGCTGAAATACCTGCGTGTGCCTTTTAAACCGGTGAGAGCCCAAAAGACTCGACAGCGTCCCCGCCGCGGTGCATTCCTCTCTTGCTCGGCCAGCTGGAGCATTTATTATCTGACCTCTCGACTCCTTGCCTTGCAGGAAGAAGAGCAGAAGCCGGTAGAGCCACCCGTCAAAGTAGAAGAGCCTCCTGTGAAATCGCCTGACGTGTAACTATCCTTTCTGAGTAAACCAAAGCAAACCCGTGGGGCGCGAGGGCCGGTGGCGATAAGCTTCGTACAGCCCCCTTTTGGAGTTTGGGCCAAAGGGGGCCGCGGCAGGTGTCGGAGCAGGGGTGTGGCCCCCGCCTCAGCCCTGGGCGGTGGCCGGGTGGGCTGGCTGCCCCCCGCGGGGCTGCTCTCCCCTCCGGCAGCCCGAAGCCAGCCCCGGCGCTGGCGGCTGCCGGCCGTGGCGTGTGGGCAGGAGGGGGCGTCCTGTGCCCGCCGAGCCACGCCGGGAGCGCCCGGCCCCACATCCCAGGCAGAATTGCTTCCTGTGAAAGTGCCATTAAACCATTACTACCTTTCAGGGCATAAAATGAGAAACCTGTCCAGGAATCTGGAACAAAAGCAGTGCATTTTTCTAAATGGGAGACCTTAATGAGGCTGGCTGTGACCCACTGTTTTATGGGAGTTGTTTGGGGGAGGAGGATGCTATTTCACTTAGCCTGGGAACTTCCGAACTTTGTCTCTTCCTCTTTTGTTTTCCCCCTCGAGGCTGAGCTCTGTTTTCGGAGCATAAACTTTGGAGCACGCCCACTCCATTATATTTTCGTTCGGTCCTTTTACAGGTCCCGCTGTTGTCAGCCGCACATTGTTCAGGAAGTGTGTGTTTGAAATGGAGCCTGGGCTCGGGGTGCTGGTGCTGACCTGGGGAAAGTTGCCTGTGGCTGTCCCATGAACTAGAACAGAACAATCCTTTGTATTTGAGGGCCATAAAGGAATAAAGCTCTCTGGGGCTTGCAGTCGAGGCTTTGGGCTTCTGACGAGAGCTGAAAGTTACTGTTAAGAGCCTTAAGATGGGCAGGGGTTTATTCTTGGGCACGTAGGTCTGCGGCCTCTTGCTGTAATATCCACCCGGCGTTTTGAGGTGCATCTACAGCACCCCGCTAAAATCACAGAGCGTTTCTCTTAAATGGAGTTAATTATTCCCCAAGCCCGTGTAAAGAACGTGGCTGGTTCTTGTGTCTTTTCCAGCTTGCTTCCCCTCATGGCCAAAGGAATTCAGGAATGCTCAAGGCACTGGTTAGGCTGGCAGGAGAACCCATGGCTGCGCCTTCGCTGGGTCGTGCGTGTCCTGCCCCCACTACACCCTAGACTTTGGTTATAAGTTTCACAGGCTTCGTACTTCACTTTAGCATCGATACCTGGCTCTGTGCTTGCCCTCACGAGGGGGATGCTGGCTTGGGGATGCTCCTGTTTCACAAACAGGCCCTCCGTTAAGGTGGCGTTGCTGGAGATGGGTGGCTGGGAGGAGAACCCCGATGCTGCTCCCGCCGGGACATGCCTGTGAAACTAGCGGGAGCTCTTCTGACTGATTTCTCTCTCTCCCAACACCTCTAGGATTACGGAAAAGAAGGTAGTGAAAATAACGTCAGAAATATCGCAGATGGAGGTAAGGCTGCTTCTTTGTCCTCCGAGGTGTCGGTTTCCTTGTTCCCTTCATTCAGAGACTCCTTTGTGCGTTGGTGGGGCTGCGTCAGCACCTCCATTGTAAACCTGCTTTATTTTTCCTGGATTTTATATTGCTGACCGGTCGCTGGCTGCAGAGTGACCTGGCAGAGCGGTGACCCCATGGCACGTTTCATTCTGACGCTAGATCTTAAGGAATGTTTCTCTCAGTCGTCCGTTGATGCCTCTTCCCTTGGGGCTCGCGGCCGCTGCCTTCCGCCACCATCCACCGCTGACCCTACCCCGATATCCCTGACTCGGCAGCGCCGAGCCGCTCCTGGGCTGTCGTTCCATCGCAGGCCAAGGTGGACTTTGCCCCGTAGCGTCCTGTGCTCGGGACGATAAAGCCTGGTAGGCTTGAGCCGCCTCTGTTACGACTCTGGCGTATGAGTTGTGTTTCGTGCTATTGGGGGCATGAATGGTTCCGCTGCAGGGCTCCCCGGGTCGTGGCACATCCCCGTCCCTCGGGACTCGCTTCAGACACGTAAAACTACGAAGCTTTGTTGGGATGCGTGTCAGGCAGTAATCACTTGGGGAGGAACTGATAGGAGCTAACAGATCATCTCATCTTTATCTTCCCTAGCTTTGTCACGTACGTTTGCTGGGCTTATTTAAAACAAACACACATAGAAGCCGCCGATTCCTCTGGGAAAACTTTGCGAAACTTTTGAGTTTCAGGAATCTGGTTGTGGTTCTCTAATCCTCCCCGTTATTTTTTTGTTCATGTTCCATAAGAAAGAAATCACTATGAAAACACGGCTCTTGTCTCCCTGCTGTTCACCGCTGCTTTAGGGTTTTAATCTTCTGTTTGGGACACGATCATTTCCACAGCAACCGGGGTGATGTCGCAAGGGGAGGATTATGACCTCAGTGAAGGAGTAATGAGGAGAAACACAGCACCTGATGGGAGCTGGGGGTGTTGCTGAAGGAGCGATGTCCCCCGCGATGCAGGGCTGCCCCTGGCCGTAGCTGGTTAAAGAGCTCGTTAAGAGCTTGCTGAAGTTATGCTCTTGCCCTTTGGTTTTTTCCAAATTCTGCCAAACCTATTTTCAGGAAATCCACTTTTTTTTTTTGAGTGTGACTCAGGTCTCAGCAAAATTATGTTCTAGATGGTTTTTGAAGATAAAAGGGAATTATTTTCCCATGCAGTGCATGACTGAACGGTGGAGGCCGTCAATGCGGGCTGTTCCGCGTGCTAGGAACACAGGCGAGCCCAAAAACCAAGGAGACAAATTCCTAGGAAAGGCGACCATCGGGGATAAACGAGCGCAGGCGTGAGCACGTTTCAGTCCGCGGTTTGCTGTGGATTCCTTGAGTCTGGGAGGGCGTAAGGGAGGCAGACCACCGCCCATCTGACCGTGAGAGCCCCCTCCGGGGGGATGCTGGGGCAGCGGAGCCTTCCCTCCGGTCCGGCACGGCTTGTCTGAGTCGAGGCGCCTTCTGGAAGCTGCCTCTTCAGGCTCTTCTTTTGGGTGGTCTTCCAAGTGTCAGAAAGAAGAAGGAAATAGGCTTTGACCCAAGTGGGATGTTTTTCTGTCTTTATTGTTTCTACCCAGTTGAGTAAAAGTTCCTCAGTACTGACAGGGTTAGGAGCGGTGTTCCTCTGCCATCTTTTCTAAACATCTCTGTTTCGATGCACATGTTTATTACGCTCCTCACTGTGCTTTTGGCTAAAGTAAATGTTTCCGTTAAAATAGTATCTGTTTCTCTAACCTTTAAAACACCAAACGCATTTTTGGGCCCTTGTGTAATAATAAAATGTTAAATATTTCCCGTAAGCTTTTAAGGGGATTTAGTACTCGTAGGTGCAAACCCACGCGCTTCCCATGTCTCCAAGCTTTTCCGTGCCCAGGGCAGCGCGCTCCGAGCCAGGCGGGCCTTGCCTGCAGCGAGGGCAGCAGGCCGAGTCCTTTCTACGTAGCTGAATTTCGTCTTGAATTGCTCTGCTAATGGCAAGCTCTGCTTGCGAGGCTGAGCCAACTGCCTGAATGGTGTCGGCCTCTTGTGAAAAGGCTTGTGCCAGATAAAGTTCCCTGAAAACAAACACCTCCCCAATCCCCTTTTCTGGCATATTTGGCCTTTTTGCTTAGTGGGGGGAAGAAAAGGGAATCTTGTTTGCCTCTCTCCTTGCAAATGAGCCGAAGCCGGGTCGTGCCTACCGCTTGCTTCCCGCCTCCGGGAGGGAAGTCAGGGCCGCTCCCTTTGTAGTCCCTGCCAGGAGCGCTGCTCCTTTCCCCCTGGCACGAGGGCTTCCCTGGGCCAGGTGTGCGGCGCTCCAGCCTGCGTGCTGGCACGCCGGCCTCCAGCGCGGTTGCAGCCTTGTATCATCTTAAAATAGTCGCCCGTGCCTGTCGGGGCCCCGGTCCCGTTCTCTTCTGGCACGTCTCCTTTCCTAGGAGCGCTCCCTGAGCAGCAGAGCGATGGCCTACCTTTTTTTGTTAGAGTTTTTATTACGCCTGTGTTTCTCAGAACCACGAGGGTGCCTTTTGGTCGAGCGTACCCCCTGGAGGCTGTGGGGTGGCTTCTTGGGTGGTGTCGAGCCATGGGAAGGTTGCCTGCAGCATCTCTCCCTTCCCCTGCGGGTGCAGGGAGGTGTTCTTCCCCTTTCCAGACTGCGCGCTGCCGGTCTAGCAGGGCACGTCGGAGCCTTAGCCCACCGCGGGATTCAGCGTGCCGGCCTCTCTCTGCAGAACCTCCTTTCTGTACCCTTCAAATCCTCGCTCTTCCTCAGCTGGCTCCTTTCTCTCCCTCCTCCAGCGAATGCAGAAGAGGGCCGAACGCTTCAACGTGCCCGTGAGCCTGGAGAGCAAGAAGGCAGCGCGGGCAGCTCGGTGAGTCTACGCTTGGAGCCTTCTCCCCTCCTCTTGCTTGGGAGAAGATCTCTCGGGACGCGGCTGCCCGCACGGCAGGTCGTGTTGGCGTGAGGTGAACGTGGCTCTGTGCTGTGTGTGGGCGGTGGGGCAGCAACGCTGGGGAGGAGCCTGGAAAACGGGGTGGAGGACGCCCCCAGCCCGAGCAACCGGCGGACGGGTTTGCTGCGGGGTTCGCGGCTGTGTTACGGCTGCAGGGAGGCGGTGCTCCTCGTGAGGCCGGAGGCCCGCGCGCCAGCTCTGGGCCGTGTCTGATTGCGGAGTGTTTGCTGCATGCTTTACTGGTCGCTACGGCTAAAATACCGGTGAAATTTCTGCCAGTTCTCACAGTTATTCTGGAAAGACAGGGCGAGGAAAGGGAGGAATGGTGAACTGCTGGTGATCGGACTAGCGATCTGGGCTTTGAGGTTGGTTTTGTGAAGAAAGTGGGGAATCGCTGTACGCAGAGTAAGCGCGGGAATTCCTGCAGGAACTGCAGGAGCCGGTAACAGTGTGTTCCCGCTAGTCTCGCCCCAGAGCAGTTTTACCCAAGTACGCTCGTGCAGAGCGTTTGAAGGAGAAGTTCACTTGACGTGCCAGGTACCGGCTGACCTTATCTTCGCCCGAGTCTCTGACTAAGCTCTGTTTACCTTTGGCAGGTTTGGTTTGGCCACAGTTTCGACTAAAGGTGAGGAGGTGAAGCAGAACCAATCCATGGAGTGACCTTACTGCAAATATTTAATTATTCTTGGGGAAAGAAACTTGCCGGTGGGACTACCTTTGTTTTCCCTTCTGTCCCTTTTTGTGACCGTGCCCAGGAACTCTGAGCGGGAATTGTAGGATCAGGAAGAAAAAGGACATGTGTTGTTCCCTTGGTAGTTCAGACGCTTTTCCCAGTATCTATTTGTCAAGCACAACTGGAAGACACTAGCCAGGTTTTCCCGTGGTATCCCTGAACAGAGCGCCAGGCATCGCGTGGCTTTGAAAAACCTCGGGTTCGATTGCCCAAGCTGTCTTAGCGAGGTGGGAGGGCAGCGTTTTTGCAGGTGGAGAAGGTGATTTGAAGGTGAAAAAGAAATTGGGGGATTCACTCCGTAGCGAGCAGAGATAGACGCTGGGGAAAACGGGACAGCAGATCAAACTGGTCTGTGGTGGGGCGGGCGCAGGGCCGCTCCGGGCCCCGCTCTGACTTTACTGCACCTCCTTTAGATAAGGTGCTGCTCCAGTGTTTGTTCTCTAACCGGGCTTTTTTTTCTTGCCTCCTCGTTCCAGGCCTCTCTGCAGACAGCAAACCCACGGTAAGAAATGCTGCTTGTTCCTGAGTCACTGCTGGTCAGGCGTTGGCACGGGTTGTAGGCGGTAGGAGGAGGTTCCTGTCTGCAGGGGTGAACTACCAAAATGGTCCAGGAACGGCACACGTGGAGCGCGAGTTAACGACGTGCCCACGCTGGAGTCGAGGGGTCCCCGTCCCTTGGCAGTGTTTGGCGGCCTCTGGGACGGTTTCTCAGACGAGCTGCTTCTGGAACGAAACACTGAAAGGAACAAAGGCGGATTTGGGTTTTTTCCATATGCCTGATTTTCCTTGCCTTTTTTTTTTAATCACTTGAATTACGCTTCAGGAGTGGACGCAGTGAATGACCTGTAGTAACTTACTCTGCTTTTAACGGCCGATGCTGCTTTGCCTGCCTGACTCCCAGGTCTAAGTAGGAGGCACCAAAGCATGCAGGGCTGAGAGCTCTCGCCCTGGGCAGCCAGCTCAGTGTTTGCGTGCTCGATTGAGGGTGAGCAGAACAGAGCTAAGCCAAGATCTGTCACCAGGCAAGGTCAGAGGTTTCTCTGGTGCCAGGGCTGTAAAAGATCTTGCATGAGCATCTGCGAGGCAGAAGAGCACCGGGGTTTCCTCTGCAGAACGATGTACTCCAGATGCTTGTCCCCCCAAGCCTGTGCTCGCTAGGGGTAGGTGCTGTCGTGGTGGCTGACGCCTCTCTGGGAGCCCCCGCAGGCTGGTGGGACCTCCTTAGGTAGTGCCATGACAGTCCTGGAAGGGTGAGGGTGCAGCGATGGCTTCTTGAACCTGTGGCAGCTGGAGAGCAGTGGTGACTTTTAGGAGTGCTGGCAAGTTTGCCTGCAAGGCTGTTTATTTTGTTTGTGTTGACCAGACTGCTCCAGGAAGGGTACAGCTCACAGTCGCACTCCGAAAGAACCGCTCCTTCGGGGGCAGGGGGGAACAGCACGTGGGGTGTTCGTCCTTTGGCTGGTTTGAGGAAGCCAAGGGGCAGACTGGCAGTTTCTGGCTGCTTCGGTTGGGACGCTGGGTCTTCTCCTGCAGCCCTCGGCGCTGCCAGGGGCCGTTGCTGCTGGGTGTCGGGGCAGCGCGGTGCCCGGAGGAGCTTTCCCTGGGGCAGTCACTGCGCAGGAGGCTTTTCTGGGAGGCGGCCGTATCTCCATCCCTGCACCCTGAGTGATGGTGATTTAAAAAACTAAAATTGTGAGGGTGATTTAAAAACAACTAAAATTATTTCCTATGTCTTTATAGGTAAACATGGATAAATTAAAGGAAAGGGCTCAAAGATTTGGGTTGAATGTCTCCTCGCTCTCCAAGAAGGTAAGGTGCCTCGGCCTCCAGGATACTCTTTGCACCCCCAGATTAGCCCAGTGCTCCAGCTCGTAGCGTGCCGTGACCGTTCAAAGCCTTCGTGCTGCTTGAGGCTTTACATCTTGTTATTAATGCAGCGGCGCGGGCCCCGGGCCCCGGGGGAGGCTTGTCAGCGCTGTTTCCTTCATCTTTCCTTCTGTTTGTTTTTGTGTGTGCGACTCTTGATACGGTTTTGAGTTAGTTACGACTGCTGCGTAGAGGTGTTGAGTTTTAAGATTGTTCGCCCAAATTTTAACGGGGGAAGAGACCCCGTTTAGCAGGCTGTAATTGGTTTGTTTTCAGGCGTTTGACTCGCGCTGCGTAAGTGCGTGTTTCTGATTGGGGTGGGAGCCAAGTCCGTAACGACCGAGGTAATGAGCTCTCTGAAGAGAATGCGTCCAGGCTCCCCGGTAGGAAATAACCCTTTGAAGTACAAATGAGATGAGCTTTGTAGGGGGATGAATTTGGTCTTGAAGCTATTTATTTTTTCCAGGGGAGAAATACACACAGGCTTCTGAGCGTAACCCCTCTCTGGTCCCCATACTGAGGCTGATGTAGCTCAGCCTTTGCGTGCTGGAGCTGACTGCGGGGTCTGTCGGTGGGGCAGGAGCCGGAGCCACGCTCTGCCTCTGGCTGGAAGGGTGGGCTTTGCTGAAGGGTGCTGGGCGTGCTGGGGGGGCCCTGGGGTGTGCTGGGAGGTAAACATGTGCTTACCGGCGCGATAATCCCTTGCCTAAACGTGTTCTGTAGCAAACTGGGGAGAGGATGAATTTAGCGTGTTTGGGGAAAACAGAAGAAAGGATAAATATGTACTGAGAGATTAACACAACGTCCTGTGCGCTTCCCAAACAAAAATCGCCTTTTGCTCTTCTGGGCTTTAACGAACCTCGTGCTGCAGCACTGTTCAGAAATAGTGGTGAGTGAAAGGAATTGTCCAGCTACAACAGCTGGATGATGTTGGCATGGAGACCTCTCCTCTCGGTGCGGGAAAGGGTAAGAGCCAGGGGAGGTTCGTCCTCGCTCCATCCCTGTGAAATAAGCCCCTCTCCTCCTCGGGGGGACGGGTTTGACCTTTTTTGCTGCCTGTTTCTCCACATACGAGTGTTCTGCTTTATTCCGCTGGCCCTGGGAATTCACTGATGTAGAAAATATCTGGCATTGGAGGTCGCTGTTCCCCCCCCCTTCCTCCTGTCCCTTTGGGGGTGGGGGAAGGAGGCCAGTGCATTAAGGCTGGGATATGTGGAGCTCAGGGTGAGAGGCTGCTCAAACATCATTAACCCTGTCACTAGGAGCTCCCATTTTTCAGGAGGAATATATGCCTTGTCAATGTTTATGGCCGTGGCCTTCCCTGGGTAGGATTGTGCGGCTGCAGCTTAATGAAGCCGGGGCTTATGGCAGGAACAGGCTCTCCCGCTTGCGCCGTGGTCCCTGCGTGTGGCAAAAACCTGAGAGCACCCAAGTGCTGGCGAACGGCTTGGGGAGCTGGGACCTCGCAATCGCAGCTCTCTGGGTAGTGGCGACCTGCTGCCCCTCGTACAGATGGAGCCCGACCGGTGGGGAAGGCGACGTGCCCGCGGCCAGGAGTCGGTGGTGGGGCCGGCTGCAGCCGCCGGCTCGCCCGGCGCTGGGCTTTGTGTGCCCCGCGAGCTCCGGCCGCGCGCTCTGGAGCGGTGTCCAGCAGCAGGGCTCGCCGCGCCGTGTCCCTTTTTTGTTTGCTCCACCAGGAAGCCGAGTTCATGGGCTTAGAAGTGGCTTCTCCCACTGAGCGGAACACACTCTTGCATTCCTGGGAGGAATATTATTGGTTACTTTAATTAGCTGGTAGTATTGTGCTTCCCACCTGGGTGTTCTTTATAGCTTTTCATTACGGAGGAGCCTGGCAGTTGCGAATGTTTACATGTGTCTTGGCAGGTTTTTATACCGTGCGTCGCAGCAAAAACTTTACAATAAACCATTGTCTCCCCGGAGCCACACTTCATTTCCTATTCAAATTGGTTTGGGGAGGGGTAGGGATGTGGGGGGGAGAATCGTAGCTAAGGGGGATTTCAGACCTGCTGTGCACAGGGAGCAAATGCAGAGCTGCGTTAGTGGCTGTGAACTCATCTGTAGCTTTGAACCCCCTTGCCGCTCTGTTAGCCCTCTGGGGTAGAAATCTTTCAAGTTTGAAATCCTCTTCCTCTCCGCCTAAAGGGGAAGCGAGACCCCGGTCGCTGGGAGCAGAGCGGGCGAACAGAAAGGTTGGCGGTGCTGGAGCAGCAGAGGCAGGTGCTCATTTGTCTCAAGGCAGCACGGGGCCATCAAATTAATTTTTAAAATAAATCAAGCAAACGTTTATCTCCCTGTAGCGCTGCCTCTCCCCTCGGAGGCCTCCTGTTAAAGCACACACTCGCTGACCTAAAGCTACCATCCCTTGACTCCTGTTAGTTGTACTTAACCCCCCACACTTGTAAATGTTCCCTCTCTATAGCAGCTGCTCCCTGTAAGCCTCAAACTCGCCGCTCCCCAGGGGAGGATGTTTAGCTGCGTGTTTTATATGCAGGGTTTGCTGCTGCAGAGGGAGCTGCCTGTGTCGTGGCTCTGATTCAGAAGCATTTCTCCAAGGGGGTGGTTTGCTCTTTATGTATAAAATAGCCTTGTAAGTCTCCTGCTGAGAAAGCGTTGGCACCAAATGGACAGCAAGAGCCCTTGGGATAACATAAAAGCTCTGTTTGCCACCTTTGTATTACATTATCAAATACCTTTCCCCATCCGAACAGATGACTAAAATAATTGGCTTTTATATCTCCTCTTTAACGTGGAGGCCTCAAACTGCCTTACGAGCAATTAGCTGATTAACCCTCGGCCGTTCAGAGGTTGGGAGCAGAGAGGTGAAGCGCCTCTGCTCCGAGGTCACCCCGAGCCGGGAGTCCCCGCTCCGAGCCCCCTTCTCCCCAGCGCGTTTCCCTGAGCGGGGGGCAAAACAAAGGATTTTTGCCGCAAATCTCGATCTGCGCGCCTAGCGATCTCATCCCTCACCGTGGGGAACCTGTCCCGCCACCGGCGCGGCGGCTTCTCGGGGCAGAGGGGAGCGTCTGTGTCTGGTGAGAGGTGGAGTGACCCGTCTGTAGCGAGGCGGAGCGGGGAGCGCGACTCCCAAACAGTGTGTCACCTTAAATAACTTCATTTCTTTTTTTCCTTTGCCTGTTGCAAGTCTTCCATTTTACGGCCGGATCGTTGTAGCCGTGAGACATGTCGGGAGCCCTGCGGGTGTCCCAGCTCGGATCCTGAGCAGCGGCAGCAGCACAGGATGCCAAAGTAGCCCCTTGATCAAAAGGTACTGACTCTCCTGGCTGGGAAGAGTTAATGCTTTAATACGGCCATCGGTCACGATTCTAGATTAATGCTGGTTTAATTCCGGTTAATGAGAATGTGTGTTACACGGAGCAGATAAGAGCTGCGCTTGCCGGAGATCAGCTGGCCGAGCTGGCAGGCTGACTGCGTGACGTGCGTGTGGTGTTGGAGTGGAGCAGGGGTCAGCGGACCGGCAGAAAGCCCGTGTGTATACAAAACAGCTAAATGAGAGAGAGAAAACAATTGGCTTAATTGTTTGGCTTCCAGCAAGCTTATAATAACGTGCTGAGGAGGAATCCTTTTCCTGGATAATTCTTCTGCCTGCAGTCTTTCCAAACACCCCCTGCCAGCCCCGGATGAGAAGCTATTAACCACCAAGGAAGCGAAGGGTGGTGGTGGGGGAGACGTGCTGATGTTGGCACAGGAAAGGAGAGAGGATTCGTGGCCGAGGACTGCTCCTAGCTCGCACCAGGGACGGGCGAGTCACGCGTGGGGGTATACGCCTGCGCTCCGGAGGAGCGTGGTTGGCTTATGTGGCCAGGCTGTGTCAAGAAATACCTTCTGCTGTCGCTTTGAAGAGGTGGCTCCTGCCTTGTTTGAAAGGGCACGTGCCCCTGAATGCTACTTTTGGTTTTTTGCCCCAAAACTTCACTTTTTCTGGCTGTCATCAGCTTTACATCTTTCTGTTGCCGTCCTCTCTGCTTTCTACCCAGTCTCTGCTGTGGCAGAGCGGAGGAGAGCCGTCTCCTCCGGGTTATAAGCCAGCCTCTTGTCTTTGTGTGCTTCATCTTAATGCCGCGCGCCCTCACCTTCTGTAGTGCGTTGTGATTAGAATACACATAAAAGACGGCCCAGGAACGTGTCTTCACCGAGCCGTAAATTCGTGGTGAGGTTGTATTTGTCCCGAGAAGTTGACGGCTCGCCTGCGTGTTGTCTGCACATCCTTCCTCCTCAGGACCCCCGCACGAGTTCTGCTTTTTGGGTGGGTTCATGGAGTACGTGGCACTTCTCAGATCAGCCACGGAAAAGGAGTTTTTCTCCCTTGGAGTGGCAGGGTAACGTGCCACGTGTGGAGGAGCTGGTGCGTCGTGATAGACGGCACGGTGATCGGGAGCCTTCTGCGGGCAGAGACCCGGTGCCGCGCTCTGCACTTCTTTCCCCGTGCCCCGAAATTCCCATGACAGTGTGCTTTTAAATCTTAATATTTTTAGGTATTTTAAAAAGCTGCTTTGGGTAATTTTTAAAGGATTTTCCATCTCCCTCTGCGTTGGCCTAGTGGTAACTAAAGCAGCTGGATTTACAGAGGGAGAAGATTTAAAAAATAGTCCTGGCTTAAAGAGTAAAAGAGCAAAGCCCTCCAACACGCCTCATGTTTTCACTCATTACAGAAGCTTTTCGGTAGTCCTGCAGAAAGTAGAAACTAGGTCAGGTAGAAGAATGCAGCTAGAATCGCATGGGCGTGCGGAATCGGAGTCGGGAGGTCCCGGTACAAAATAACGCGACTAGCGAGGAGCGTCGAAGGCGGCGAGAGGCGGCTGTGTGAGCCCGGAAAGCCGTCAGCCCGCGCTAACTGCGGGGGTGCCCGTGGGCGGCCCGGCGGCAGGCGGCTCGACCCAGGCCAACCTGTTTCATGCCTTTTTTTGCCTTTGCTGAGCGGGTCTGCCTGCAGATAGGAAACAGTATCAAAAGGTAAACCTCAGTCTCCAGGAGAGAAAGAGAGGTTTTGGGGCGCTCCGGCCTTAAGGCTTTTGCAGGTAAACTGGACAGTCTCCAGTTGGCCCCTGTAAGGATTTACAGAAAGTGAGCGCTAATCCTCCAGGAACGTGCTCTTCTCTCCTGGCTCCTGGGCAGGAGCCCCGCAGGGTCCGCGCCGGGCTCGCTGCGCGCCGCAGTAGCGATGGGTGCGTGCCGCCCGTCCCCTCGCTGCCTCTCCTTGCCCCGGCCCCTGCGAAGCGACGTCACTATTTTCCAAGTTGAGCCGCTGAATGCGGGCCTGTTGGTTTAAGATAATGGGAAGTGACAAGGTGAAGAATAGTGCTGGCAGTCATGGACGTTCTAACACAAGGGTGCTGTAAGCGAGGCCTCCGCCGCCCCTGCCCCCTCCGGGGTCGCTCAGGGAAGGGGTTTGTTGATGGAGTCGCCGGCGCAGGCAGCATCCCTGGGTGGAGGGCAGGGCGGGAGAGGCGTTTATGTTCGCCCTTTGTAGTGGGGGGCGTGTGTAGTCTTGTTTTTAGCACTCCTGCACCCCGAGAGCCCTCCCCATCCCCATCCCGGACGTGGCGAAGCTCCGTGCCGGAGTGCCTCTGGACACAGGCTGTTGGATGCTGCCCAACGTGGCTGCGAGGCGCAGGGCAGAGCAGCTGCCGCAGGGGCCGTGGCGCGGGAAGGGGAGGCTGGGCACCGCCTGTGTGCCAGCACGTGGCTTACTGGTGTGCTTGAAGACATGAACCCCGACCTTCCCAGGGCTCCGACCCCCTGCAAAATAAGACCTGAGGTTACAAGAAAAATGTATAGGTTTAACAGACCTCATTTTTGTGTTGTTTTTTTTTTTTTCCATTTAAGACAAAGCAGGCTTCCCCTTGAGGGCGTGGTTGTCTTCGCTGGCCCAGGGCACTCTGGCCAAGGGCAATGCAACAGTCCCCTCTGGGAAGAGGGATGGATTTGTGGTTTCCAGTCCTGATCCCTGGTGATCCAGCTGGTGTACGATGGGATTGTGCAAGGAAATTGAGGTCTTGTGTTTCCTAGAAGGCAAATAATGAGTTCTGACCAACCAGCCTTGTCCCTTGCAAATAACTCCAGACTGGTACGCAGGGGAAAAGAAATCTAGGTTTGCTGCTCGAAGCAGAAACCTCACAGGAGCCCTGAGGAGCTCGAGGCGGTGTGTGCCCATGGAGTGGAGCAGCTGCAGTCGCTGGGTGTGGGAGAAACCAGCCTCTGCCCGGCGTGTTCAGTGGTCGTGTGTGCCAGGCTGCTACGAGACTGACTCTGTGCGGGTTGATTCCCGCGCAGGCGAGTAAAGATGAATTTGAAGCACAAGTGTCGGACTGAGATGCCTTTCAAGGCATTGTTGCCCTTTCTGGGCTAGGCAGATCTTAAAAGCTTGAAATACACTCAAGTTTCCTGCCTCCGCAGTCTCTCCGCTATTTTAGTAGCGAAATCCTCGTTGCTTTTCTAAACGTTTTACTCTCTGCTCCCGTGAATGAGTCACGCTGATGGGAAGTAGTGAAGTTAATGAGACGCAAAGCTCGGCCGTGCCGCACGAGGTATGAGGAGCCTCAGGTGTGTTGTAGCAAACTAGGAGTTACGCTTTTCAGGTGGGAGCGTAATTTCATGGTTTCGGGTTGACCGTCTGCCTGCAGGCGCGTAACCGCGCAGGAGCGCAAGCGTTGTGCTCCCGGGAAGCCCGTCCTCTCGCCTGGTGGAGACGCTGGTGCTCTCCTGCTGCTCCCCTAAAACTCAGCTGTGCCAGAGGGGTTCAAGTTCAGCTGTGCAGCGGGTAAGTTGCTGTGCCCGAGGGGCTGGGAAGCCGGAGAGCCCGCGCCTCGGAGCGTCCCTTCCCCAGTGCCTGTGCTGTGACCCTCGGTCACCTGTGCTCTCAGCTGCTGTTATTTCCTCCCCTCTGGCATTTCCTCTCCAGCATATCCAAAAATAATTTCTCTCTCTCCTGCTGCCTCAGCTACCCACGCTCTTGTAAATCTTGCCACTGGCTTTCTCCCCTTCTCGGACGGCGTGGGCAGCGGCGCGGGCCTGGCGTGATGGCAGCGAGCGGGTGCTGTGGCCAGTGCTGGGCTTGCAGAGCTGCCCTGTGCCTGTCTTGGTCGTGGCATGTTCTCCCGTCACGCTGGCTGCTTTCTGGCTGCCACGTCTGCGAGCAGGCGTCACTGTGACTGGGCTCCTCCTGATCTCCCCGGCGCCTCCCATGAACCCCTGTCCAGGGTGACTCTCCTGTCCCTCTGGCTCTGCTGGGGGGTTTGTTGCTTGCACCGCCAGGGCTTTCCTGAATTTTCGGTTCTGGACCTTCTGACTTGGCGCTCTAAGCCCTTGCAAAGCCCCTGGTAGTTCTTGCTTCCCTGTGAATAAGCTCCACGTCAGGCAAAGGTGGAGCTGCCGTTTACTATGGTCAGTGCTTAAGTGACTGGGGTTTTGGTGCTGAGGGAATTCAGGGCGTGAGGGACCTGGCGGTGAAGGTTTCAGCCTGTAGGAAAAAGCAGAGGGAGGTGCTGCGAGAGCCGGCCGCTCTGGGGGCTGGAGCCCCCGTGCCCACCCTGGGGGTGGCGTAGGGTACCCAGAGCCTGCCCTTGGCTCTCCTGTGCGTGGGGGCGACTCCGGGGTTGGTGGTGCAATCTGTACGTCCTGTTGTTGTCCTTCTCTTTGTACTGGAAACTCTTGTGGTTGGCCACGTGAGAACATCTTACGCCCTTCTACGCCTGATAAGACTGTGGCTTTTGTTATCTTTTCAGTGCTTATTGGGCATCATGTGCTGTTTTCTCCAGCCTTCACCTAGGCAGGATGGAAAAACAGCAGCTGAAGAAAGACATAACTTGGTTTCTGAGAGAAATGTCAACTTGGCATCCAGCCGCCCCCCGAAAGGGCTGGAGGGTCTTCTGCTGGGCTGCAGGATCTGCCGGTGCAGCACCATCGTGGCCCAGCTTAACCTGGTCCCCGAGCTGTGGAGACGTGGTCACCGCAGCCCTACGGCAAAGGGAGGAAGCTGCTGTGCAACAAACAAACACGAAGTGACGGCGTGGCTTGGTGCTGCGCCGTCGCTCCCGCCTGCTGCCGCCTGCAGCTCCTGAAGCAATTTGGTGTTTTCCATTATTCCTTCGGAAGCGCTTCCCCCTCCGCCCCAGCCCTTTACGCGCACTTACACACACCCACGATGTCATTTTAAAAATAAATGACGAGAGCGCCGCGCGGGGTCAGGGGGACTCCTGCTCGCACATTGATCCCGGCGCCGGCTGAAAGGGCTCCGCGTCCCGGACAAACCTTCGGGGAGTGGCGAAGGGCTCGCTCCCGGGGGGGACAACGCTGGGGGACTCTCTGACCTCCCTCTGCCCAGTCATCTGGTTCTTCATTGGTCCCCGCTGTGAAACAGAACTTCGCTTTTGTCTGTAACACAAATACATCTTTTCCCCACCCCCCCTTTCCCCCTCTATTATGATTCAATCAATGATGTCATTATGTCCCATTCAGGGGCTCTTGAACCATTTGGCTGCAGGAATTTGGAGGAGCGGCCGGGGAAGAATGGCAGACCCAGCTCTCGCTCCCGGCCTTCCAGAGCCTATTCTAGTCTCAGCCGGAGAAACAAAGTCAGGTTTCCCCTTCACCCCTCTTCACCGCGGAGGACAAAAGTAAAGCCAGCGCCAAACCCCCCTGTGAAACGCAGAGAGGGGTGCGTGTGCTGGCGCATGTGGAGGGGGGCGGCGGGGAATGTCTGCTGGCGAATTAAACCTCGCCCTGTTCTGCCGAGCGTCCCCTCCTTTCCGTTTAATCCTTTTAATTAAGATAACTTAAGCAGTGTTTTCTGTTCCTGGAAGACTTGACGGTTTTGCATCCCCCGGCAGCGCCGGCCTCTGTGGTGACATTGCGCCGAGTCTTGGGTTTGTGGCTTTTATGGGGGGCTCTGAGCTTCCTCTTCGCCGCCGCGCACGTGGTGCTGGCGGTTTTGCAGGAGCGTTAGAAAACCCTCCGTAAAAGCAAACGATCCACACGCTTCAGCCCCCAAAAGTTTTCCTAGTCTTAACTGATTTGGGAACGGAAAGCCTGGCTTTCTCAAACCCCTCTCCGGTTCGGTGAGCGAAGGCAGAGTTGATCTCTCCCAGCTCCGCGCTTTCTGGAAGGCCCTTTAGGGCACTGAGGGGTGCGGGGTGCTTAGGCGCTCGCCCCAGGCTGGAGACCCTTGACTGTGGATCCAGAGCCAGGACCACCTCGAGTACCTTTCTCCCGAGGGTTCTGAGAGCGGGCACCCTGCAGCGATGCTGCGGGCGCGCGGCTGGGTGTCTCCCGGGCCCGGCTTTGTCAAAGCACGCTCATCCTGCAGGGCCAAAAGAAGCTTGTTTAAAAACCTGGTCTTATAATAACATTTGGGATGGAACAGCTTAATTCCGCGGGTAATTTAGTGGCTAATATACCTTTTCCTGGACTCTGGCCATTCTTGTTATTTAAAAGACGTGAAAGCGAGTGAGCGGGCGGTCGCAGGGGAGCTGTGCCCGGGAGGGGTCCCCGCGGACGAGGCTGTTTCTGCTGGCCAGCTGCACGCCGGGGCAGGGCCTCGCTGGCACGCGAGCTGCCATCCCGGAGGAAAGAATGCGCCGAATTAACAATTGGTAGCGTTCAGTTCGTTGAATATTTGCAGAGCGGCAGCTCTTTCGCGACATTCCCCTTCGGGCTCTGCTAGAATCCGAAGCTTTTTAGTGATACTGGGGAAACCAAATGAAGCGACCATAAAAGATCAAACGTAAGGTGCTCTGGGAGTGCTTTACCCACGGCCTTTTATCTCTTCTGGTTGAAAGAGGTCTGAAGGCTCTGCGCGCGTGGAAGCGACGAGCATCCGCGTGGAGCCGGAGGCGCGGGAGGTGTGTGCGGGCGAAGGCTGTCGGCCTGTGCGTTTCCCCTCCTGCTCCGCGAGTCGTGCAGTTTGGTTTTCCCGTGGTGCCTTGTTGGTCAGGGGCAGCCCGGGATGCTCTCGGATGTCCACTCTTCCTGCAGGGCGGTTCCTCCTTGCTGGGGTCAGGCAGCTGACTTCTCCAGTCCAAAATCTAATCGAGCGACCCTCGGCACCGTGTCCCCGCTCCGCAGGATTCGGGCTTTGCCTTTCCGCTGGAAGGTGGGGCTGTTCCACTCGTCGCTGCGCTGCTGCTGGGAGGAGGATGGTCTGGGGCCCGAGAAACCAAGTGTCCGGCCCAGAAGTCACACGCGAGCCGGCCCCTGGCATCGCCTGGGTGAAGGCTTGGTCCGGCCGTGCCCTCAGCTCAGGAGAGTTGTTTGGCAGAGAAAAGAAGAGAAAATCGATAACGCAGCCTTCGCTCTGCTCCTCCAAAAGAGAAACCAGGTGTAAATGGTGGGAGAAAGGCCGAGTCGCAGCCAGCGCTGAGCTGCTCTGCTTGGAGGTTAGTTTGTAGATTAGCACAAAGCCTTTTATAATTAAACTCCGGGCAGCGCAATTGCACCGGGAGGTGCTGCTCTGCCCTGCCGGTTTTTCTTGCAGGCCAGTTTAGTTTTCCCTGGTCATATTTGAACGGCTGGGTCGCTAACTCTGCTCTCTTGAGCCGTGGACTCGTCTTTGCAGCGGTCGGTCAGGGGGTGCAAAGTCATTGCCAGGCCCCGGGTGCCTCGGGAGCTTCTGGCAGCAGGACAAAACGCTGGTCTCTCTCCCAACCTGCTTCGTTTATTACTGAAAAATCCTTCACCTTTGGGGTCAGGAGTGGTGGGCGCTCGCCTGCTTCCCAGGCCCTTGGGTGTGGGCACAGAGCCTGGATAAAACCGCCTTTGAGTCAAAATCAAGCAATGGACCCTGGGATCCCCGGGAGAATGAATGTGCGTGGCTCCGGTCGTCGTCCTTGCTGTCGGCTGCGGTGCGGCGGGCGCGTTTGCACCCAGTGGTTTCCTAGTTCTACAAACTCACCACAATTTCACCGCCTTTTACAGGGACTTCTTTCGGTGTGTAAAGCAGCAGCACGCAGGCACAACGGGGCAGTTCTCAGCTGGCCGGCGAGGTCTGCCGGACCCGGCAGCGTGGTGGGCTCGGCGGGTCCCGCTGCCTGCCGGAGGCGTGGGGATTTGCGCTGCCGCTTGCCGGGGAAGGGTTAACCTCGCCGTGGTGTGTTGTCATTTTTGCGCTTGTTGGGTTTGAATAGAATGGATTTTTCTTGTTTTTTTTTTTTTGGGTAAATGTGGGGCTAATGTGCAATTCAAATCATGTTTAGTCATCGCCCGATTGCCTCTTTTTAATAACAGCTGGACTCTCTGAGGGAAAACTCTCGTGCTCTGCCAAGTGGCTTTAACTCTGCCGGCCTCCCCTTGCAGAGCCAGGTGTATCGCTCTTAAACCCGCTCCCAGGCTCGGCGCCGGACGCGCGGGGCTCGCCTCAAAGCCTTCCCGCGCTGGCGCCGGTGAACTTTAGGAGGGAAGAGCCTCTGTAAATGCCCTGTGACATTTAAGATGCTGTTCGGCGGGTGCAAAGAGATGAAAAGCCCCTTCGGAGGCCGTTTG
Organism: Phalacrocorax carbo; assembly: GCF_963921805.1. Classification (NCBI taxonomy): domain Eukaryota; kingdom Metazoa; phylum Chordata; class Aves; order Suliformes; family Phalacrocoracidae; genus Phalacrocorax; species Phalacrocorax carbo. The sequence goes on from NC_087539.1 coordinate 792,808, forward strand.
CCTTGTGGCGCACCTGAAGCGCGTCTCCGTCGCTCGCCCGTGCGGCATTCCTGACGTGTTTGTTTCATCCCTGACGTCGAAGTCGAAGAATGCTTTTCAACTCGGCGCTGGCAGAGCTGCAGGTGTACTCTTAGCACATGTCTGTGACTTTCTTCCCTTCCTCCCCTGCTGATCCCGTTTGGGGTGAGCATAAACTTCTAACTGTGAGAGCCGTGGGGTCTTGACACGGACAAACCTCAGAACTGCCGGCTGTCGCGGCTCCTGCCCAACACGATGGATGGGAAAACACTTTCACTGGATTTTTTTCTTTTTGCCTTCCAACCTGTTTTCCAAGATGCACGTTGGAAGAAAGGGCAAGGAGCAAGCTTGGGGTGCCTGTTCCCCTCAGCTTGCGTAAAAAAAAACGTTGCTGGGAGGTGAGTTAGTCCAGAAAGCAGCGAGGCACTGATCCGGTGTTGCTCAGGCTTCGTTAGTGTGAATAAGTGGGGACCTCCCCGGCATACAACCAGAGCAGACACGGCGTTTTAAATGCTTGTGCTCCTCATGCTTCCCACCTCCTTTCATAAATAAAGATCTTCAGAGACCTGCAGCTTGGCCTGGTCCTGCACTAGGCTTGTCCCAGACACCGAGAGTAGCTTTTGAGCAGACGAAGGGAGCCAGAAGATCGAGCTTTGCTCTAACTTTAGGTGTCTTTGTGGACTGACTCTGTAACCTGGGTCCGGGAGAGGCAGCAGGGGGTGCAGATCGTCCAGCGGCGTAGGGTGTGTTTGAGTGAGGCTGTCGGCGAGACCCAGCTGCGTCGGATGTCGCCACCGTCTCGCTGTGAGGCGGCAAACGGGACGTTTCTCCGAGTCCCCGAGTCGAGCTGCTGGCGCTGGGGGTTTGCTGTCCATTTCCCACAGAGATAAAGCTGTGTTTGATGTTTCTGAAGTGCGTGGAGGCCCTCGGATCCGCCTGCGTTGTGTGATCTTTGTTTAAGCTGTGCCGTTTAAAAGCCGTTCCTACATGGCAGCAGAACAGAGGGTCCTTCTAACGCTGTTTGTATAAGGACTGTGATAGGGACTTTAATGTATATTCCTGCCGCGTGTATCTAATCTAAGTGGAGCCCTCGTGGTGGTGGTATTTTGGAGGAAGGCTGGGACTATCTCTGCTGGCTCGGCCGCAGTGTGTCTCCCCCTGCGACCAGCTCCAGATCTGGGCTGGAAGCACAAAGTGCTGTTGGAGACGAAAGAGCTGTGCTGACTTGGCTTGAAAGGGGCAGCCGGAGATCACCCCTGTGTGTTGTCGGGCTTTTGGAGGAGCGTCGCGTCGCTCCTCGTCCCTGCGCCCTCCTCTGCATACGCGGAGGCGAAGGTCTCTGTGGAAGGCAGTTTTGCGGATGGAAATGGGAAGGGGTGTCCGGCACACGGGGAAGAGTTCGGTACAAACCCCGGGCTTCCCTGTCGCTTCCCGTCCCCTGCTGAGCGCTCGCTGGCGTCGGGGAGCGTCGACTGCGGAAGGACTTCGCAGCACTCGGAGCCCACGAGGGGAAAGAAACGGGAGGAATAAATACGTTGAGATGAATTTCAAAAAGGTGGTGGGTGACAGCTGCGCGTCCTAGGATTGGAGTGTTTCTGAGAATAAAACCATCAGTTGCTGTCATTCACCCTCCGGGTATGAAATTGGAAGCCCAGTTACCCTTGAGTGTTTCATAACCTTTACCTTTTGGAGGTCAAGGCCATGTCATCATTAATCTACCATCGCCTGAAAGCCTCAGGGCTCTGCTTTTCATCCTGCCATCCGTCATGCTGCAGCGAGATACAGGAGAGTGACCAGAAGGGTCCAGCTTTACACACACATGTGGGCACACACCCTTCCATCCTCCGAGAATGAAAACACCGAGGATGCGATTATGGAGGCTCGTGACTGTCTCTCTGCATTTGTGATGAGGATACTCCGGGCTTCATCTGCAAATCCAGAGCGGTTTCCTCCTGGGGACGCTTTAATCTGCGGAGAAAGCAGCACTCTGCCCATGCAGCATGAAACTTGGCCTCGGGGGCAGAGATTTCATAGCGACGTGGCCTTTTAAAACACAGAGTGGGTGCACCAAGCGAGTCATTTCCCCGCACGCCAGGGAGCTGCGCCTTTGAAGGCTGTTGCCTTACCTTTTATGTGGCTGTTATTGTGCAAGGAGCCTGGCCAAACCAGGGCAGCGAGCTGTGATCTGACAGCGGCATAGCTGCAGGCGACAGCTGAACGCGTGGAGCATCTCCCGTGCGTTGGGCCCTTGCCCCTGGTCTGAATCCGTGTCAGGGTCTCCTGGAGAGCCGGGCCGGCTCCTCACCCTTCACCCTCCCCAGCTGCTCGGGATGAGCCTGACCTTACTCCTGAAGTCTCATTTCGTGGCACGCGCCTGGAGCAGCTGCGGTTTAACCTACGTGTCTGAGACCTGGGCGCTGTGAGCACAGAGGGGGATGTGCTGGAGGGTGGTGGGGCCTCGGAGGCCTCGTCCTTGGCAGCAGCTCGCTCGGTGCAGAGATCAGAGGCGCTCGTGATGAATCATTTATTAGAAGCTCGTAGGCGCTGGGGGCCGAGGGCGGCTGTCCTGCTTCTTGCCCTGAACGCCAAAGGCACTGAGATGCTTTTAGGTGATCTGGGAATCTACATGTCCGCCCTCTGAGAGCGGGGCCGGCGGCGGGTCTTTCCCCTCTGTACAAACTTTGAGTCCTTGGGAAGTTAACCAGAACGGCGCGGCGCGGCACTGCTGCCGCAGCTCCTTATCCCGCCCTGCAGGAGCTGCTGCTCGCAGCTTGCCGAGCTGAGGTGGGAGAGGAGAGCGGCGGGCTCGCCGCCAGCGAAGGGCTGAGTCTCCCTTGCGGGAAGCTCCTGTGCGGAGTTCAGAGGTAACCAGCTGTGCTCTGCCTGCCCCGAGCCGGGATCTGCTCTGTTGGGAGCCGGGATCTGCTCTGTTGGCAGGGCAGCCGCGAGTGCCAGAGCTCTGCGCACCATGGAAACCACGAATTAATGCCTTTTGGCATTAACTCTTCCAGGACCAGCACTGTGCCTTTGCCCAGGAGGGAGGGAATGATCCGGGTTTTGAATGGATCCTTCTCTCTTTTGGGAATAAGTGATATGAGCCAGAGGAGAAGCTGTTAAACCTGGATTTAAGCAGTGCTGACAGGTACTCTTCCAGTCTGGAGCTGTACGGCCCCTACTGCCCCTCGGCACCTCTCCCTGTGCTCACCAGGGCACTTCCCCACCCGTGTCACCTGCCTCAAGGAAAAAAAGATCGCTTGAAGCCCGAGGTTCCTCGGGGTGCTGCTCGGAGGGATGCTGCTCCCTTCTTCCCTGCCTGGAAGAGGGTAGGCAGCGGCTTGGGGACATCAGCCCTGGGGGCAGAGGGGCCTGATTCTGCCTGGGGCGGTGCAGAGCCTGCCCCCTCGGAGCCTGGGGTCCGTGGGGTTTAGACCGGGCACTCCAGATGAAGAGGGAGCCTGGATCTCGTAGGGAGAGGAAGCGGATCCCAGGGCAGGTCCCCGTGGTGGCGGGATGCTGTTACTGACAGCAGAGCTGCGCCAGCGCCCTGTGGTCCCCCAGATGGCATTTAGGGGTCAAAATTAAAGCTTTGGGATCACATAGAGCACAAATACATCGATATGCTTGTGGAAATGCTCCCAGATCGCAGGAAAGACTTTGCTTCAGGGCTCGGAGTCCTTCATAAACCCTTTTTCCCCCCTCCCTTTTTTTTTAGACAAACTACAAAATAACGATCATGGCGTGAGCGCAAAGGGAACAAGCCTAGAAGTAGTAAGGTTAGAAAATAAATCTGACATCCTGCCAGAAAGGTCAGCTTTCCCTGCAGATGCTGGTGCACCCATTTGCACGCCGGAGCACGGCCCCAGGGCACTACCAGGGGTTGATAGATGCAGAGATAGCAGCGTTTTGATAGAGGTAATTTTCCTCAGATGGGTTTCAGCACCCCATGAATCAAAACCTGTCAGCGAGAAGCTAAAGATGGAGTGAAGTTTATTGTACGCGTGTTTGCATCTGACACTGTCGTGCTAGGGGGTCAAGTGAGCGAGATCATTAGGACCGTGTTGATTTAGGAGGACGGTTATGTGCTTTCCCTGCAGGGCAGCGGTGGGGGCGGGAGGCGTGGGGGTGGCTTACCGAAAAAATAAATAAGAACCCACAGCTCGGTGCGGTCCCTGGGAGCCTCCCGTGTCCTTTTATTAAAGACACAGCGCTGCTGCTCTTGGAAGGGGCTTTGGGGCCATCCTCCTGCTCGTGGCATTTAAACCACGCGGGCAGCAGCGATGGTTTTGAAGAGCCTGTTTATTGTCACTAACGCCCAGGTTGGATTTTCTTTGTGCGGCCGCGGCTTGTGCGCGCGTCGTGCTGCTCCAGCCACCCAACTTTTCCTTCCCCGTCCCCGTGAGGATAATCCCTCCCGGCGTCCTTTGTTCACAGCCCTCGAATTTTGCTGCTTTTCTGGGACGTTGCTTCTTCCTGAGAGCTGGAGCAAGCCCAGCCTGGATTGAGTGCTGGGGTGGGAGCGGGCGCTCGGCTGCTCCCCCGCGAGAGCCCCGGGCAGATGCGTACCTTCCGCCCTCCTCCCCGAAACAGGGCTGGGGCGGGCAGGGAGTGCCAAGGGTGATTTACCCTTTGCTCGTAGCTATCAAACCTCGGAAGGGAAGACCGGCAGAATAGGGCAGGTGGGTGAGGGCGGCGGTGTCCCGGTGACGGAGCCGTCTTCAGGAGTCCTGCACAGAGGATTTCTGGGAAGGAAGGTTAAGCTGCGGGCTCGGCGGGGCTGCCAGCGCTCGCCGTGGTGTTCGGCAGGGGTCCCTGCGGCGAGGGGCTGTAACGCGTGGCGGGGAATCAGCCGTGTTGGCGCCGCGGCTGCTGGCAGCTTCCTACGGAGCCGGAGCTCGTGAGAACCTCGGGGCTTTCGGTTCCAGCGCCTCGGGCGGCCCTGTTGCCACAACACGCGTCCGCGCCGGGAGTAATAGCGCGGAGCGGGTCGCTGTGGCCTCGTTTATGTAAGGTATTGGCGGGGCGAGGTTACCCCGCTGCTCGCTAACGGGGCGCCGGTGCCACTCGGGACATGTTTGGCTGCTGATGGCGCGTGGTTTATGACCTCGAGCTTAAACGGATAAGCGCCCAGCTTGATTCCCCCGCTTGGCGGCTAATCCCGGTTGAGCCAGGTGGAGCGTGTTTTCTTGGCAGTGGTGCCCCTCTTCTCCTCCGGCCTTGGTACCCCTCGTTCCTCGGCGCGGCGGGAAGCCGTGCGTCGGGGCGGCGCGGCCGGGGACCCTTTGGCGAGCGAGAGCCGGCTCGTGAGCCGCGCTCCCCTGGGTACCGCGATGCGTTGGGTGGGGTTATGGGGGGTGAGAGCTCTGAGATGTACTTAATGCTAGGGGAGGGAGAAGTGGTAGGAGCCTTGCAAAGTAATCGGGCAGCCTTAACTGTGGAAACGGTCTGAAAGAGGCACGAAACAGCCGGAGGTAGGAATAAATCTGCAGAAAATGGATGTGTTGAGGCTTTTATGGGCGATGATGGCTTTGGTTGTTACTGGCGATTGGGACGTTGGCGTGGGTGATGGCAGCGAAGGTAAAAAGCCTCCAGGTTTTTTGGAGAACCTTGAGAAGCAGGAACTGGAAGGCTCTGGGAAACGTCAGTAGAAATTTTCTTGCTTGGGCTGGAAAAAAATGAAATGAGACTTAGGAAGATAGGGCGAGTGCCGAGCCTCCGTCACCAAATGAGCACGTTTCCCAGAGAAGCGGCACGTGGGGCGACTGGCAGAGACCTGCTGCCCCCTTTCCCAAGGGCGTTACGAAGGTCCCTGCGACAGCGGTAAACGCTTCCCCCAAATCCTTCCTGGGCCACATCCAGACAAAGGTGAGGTTCCGGCTGCCGAGGCTGGGTTTTCCTTCGCCCGTGCCCCCCGCACCCTGTCCCAGTGGCTGTGACGAGCGTCTGCCCTTCCCTTCCACCCTCCTTCACGCTCAGGTTTGAGTGTGAAGAAATGCGGAGCAAAGACGACGCGGTGCCGTAACGTCGAGCAGGCACGAGGGGGGCTGCGGAGGTCGAGCGCGGGCTGGTGTGTGGGCGCTGCCCTTGTGCGCCTTGGCTGATCACGGCTGGAGGACCAGAGCCCCCCGCGTTCTCTGACGTGCTCCGCAGGAGCTCTTCCCCATGGCGTGCGAGCCGTCCCCTCCGGACGGCGCGCTTTGCCGAGGCAGAGGAGCAGCCCGCTCCGCGCTCGGCGTCTCCGCTGCCTTGCTCCAACTTTTAGCAGGTGCTCTGGTAGCCGACTGCGGGAGGCGTGGGGGTAGGAGGGACATGATTTACCGTTAAATGAGCACCCTGGGGCGTTGCCAACAAAATAAATCTTCGTCCTTCTTTGTGCCAGAGTGAAGAAGACGAGAAACTGAAGAAGAGAAAGGAGCGGTTTGGCATTGTAACGAGTTCAGCCGGGGCTGGAGCTACAGAGGACACAGAGGTAAAACCTTTTCCAGAGCGGATGGGGAGCGGCCGAGGGTGCCGAGGGGAGCGGTGACGGTCCTGGGGTGACTCTGCACACCTGGGGCCTCGCTCAGCGCCGGGTCCCCTGGGCTGGCGTGGGGCTGACCCCGAGCTGTGGGTGGGTGCGCTCCCGTGGCCGCTCAGCCTCTTTTCCCTGGCAGCGAGCGTTGAGCTTCTGCCATCCGATCTGTCACGGCTTTTCCCCTGGCTCCTCTGGAAATAGGCTGCTCTGGAGTCTACCAAGCCACGGGAGCGTGCCAGCACGTGTTGGCATCCAGCTCCTCTTGCAGGATGGCGCGGACCCTTCCAGGAGAGGCGGGGGGCACATCTGCTCTACTCCAGCCTCTCCCACCCCGGTTCCCCCTGCCCTCGCTTTGAGCTGACTCACTCTGCCCCATGAGCTCTGTAATTCCCCGTGTCCTGGATGCTCCTGGACCTCTGCGTCCCCTTGGATGCTATTGTAGGTCTTCATCAATAAATCCCTGGAGACTCTACAATATAATGAGGATTGAGATGCTGACCCTGTTTCCAACTTTTCTCCTCCATGCTTTGTTCTGTCCTCTGTGGTTTTGGCCCATCTTTTAAATTTGTAAGCGCCTCAGGGCAATTTTGTGCTCTTTTATGCGCTTTTACTCTTTCCTGTGCTTCAAATTGTTCCAAGTCACCGCGCAGGCTGTGCCCCGGCGCAGTAGCTCCTACGTTATGTTAGGTGGGGAGGGCCGTGCACACCTATGGTGCCATGTAAATACGGCTCCGGCGTGGCCAGCCGGAGTCAGGCACCCCTCTCCTGGGGACCAGGGGACCCTCGGGGGTGGGGAGCCCTGCGGTAACAACCGAACGGCAAAGGTTGGGGCAGGGCGAGTGTCGGGTCTCGGAAGCTGCTTCACCAGGCGGCTCCTGGGCTCGCCAGGCAAGAAGCGGGTTTTGTTTGGTTCCTAAGAGCAGCCTCAACACTTCAGGTGGGGTTTAGGGGCTTTTTGTGCGCGCGTGTGTTTTGTTTTGGGTTTACGGCAGAAACGCAGCCCCGCGTGAAGCGGGGAGCGGCGTTCCCAGCCTTCTGCTGAGCATGGGAGAATGAGCCCCTCCGGCCCGCGCGGAGGGGGCGGCTGGGCGAGGGATTCCATGCTTTTCCGTTAGGTCACTTGGAGATTGTGCCTGGAACAAAAAGGTCTTTTTACTGGTATTGTGTGCACTCAAATGCACCTTTCCCCTGGAGATTCTTGATTAGGGCTTCTGTTGCCCCCGGGCTATTTATCCTGCTAAAAATTAAGATTTATATGCCCCTCGTGTATCGGCTTAAAGGCATATCTGAGAGACGCAATAGTATATTTAATGCGTTTTAGTGTGTCCCTCTCACCTTCTCCATGAATAGGAGAGTGTTAACCCTTTGCCCTTTTACATTTCCCACCTCCCCACTGCCTGGAAGGGTTTCCAGGCCTCTGAAGTAGTCATTGTTCCCAGCTCAGCCCCTTTGTAGCGCATTGCCAGCAAGACGAAGTGACTTCAGCAGCACTGTATCTCAGGCACTGTATATTTCTGCTCCTTGCTTTCGGGGCACTCTTTGTCCCAGCGTTAGAACACAAACTCGGTAGCTCCCTCAAACTAACGTGGCCTTGGTGCGCTCAGGAAGGGGCCGGAGCCACCGAGCTCCGGCGTTGTTGCCGATGCCAAGCGTTTGGTAGATTCGCCATCGGGTCATGTGAGACTTTAAAGAACTTGTTTGTTTGTTTCTCTTTGGTCTTGATTTTTTTTTCTCTCTCTCTTGTAATTCCTTCCTGCAGGCAAAGAAGAGGAAAAGAGCAGAACGCTTTGGGATCGTCTGATGCCCGTCCTTTTTAGCTTCAGCCCATTTGCAGTGTGCCTCTCGAGTGCGTGCATACCCTTTCTCTCTCTTTCCCCCACTTTCTCTCACTCCCACACTGTTTCTCTAGGTTTTAGTGATGAGTAGACAGGGAATCCCCCGTAGTTGTATGATTGTGCTATTTACGTTTTTTTCAAGTTACCAAGTTTAGAAATGAAGAAAAGTTGAGCAAAAAGAAGAAACTGTTCTCAGCGCACCTCCCATAGCCCGCAGTCCTGCGGTCCGGGGGCTTCCCAGCCGCCGGCGGGGTCCTCGCAGCGGCTCGCGCCGGAGGTACCGTGCGGCGGGGAGAGGGGGAGGGCGTCCCGGCGCCCTCCGAGTGCCGCTGGGAGGGTCACGCTCTGCCCGGCAGATACGGGCGACGGAGCAGCGGCAGGAGCGCGCTGCCCGCTCTGCGATGAGGAAGGGGAGCCGCTGAGGAAGGGAGATGGAGCAGGGTTTGCTCTGCCCTCGGCAGCTGCTTTTCTAGTTTAAGGACTCGTGGTACGCTGCTGAAGCAAGGACCGGTGTGAAGTGTGTGTGTTTGCCATCCGATGCCGTCTCCACCTCTCGGGCTCCCTGGTCCCTCCTCGGCCCCGTGAGAGCGGGCCCCAAGCTTCAGCGCTCTTGTGGTCTCTCCCAGCAGCTGGGACGAGAACGCGCCTCGTCTCGAGAGCACGATGCGTTACGCGAGTCCTGCTCTGGATCTCCGCTGTCTTACCCCTGGCTCGTCTGAGATCTGACGGGTTGAACGTCAGGGAGGGATTTTCTCCCTTATATTGTCTCGTGTATTCAAAAGTGGAAGCGGCGTGTGTGATGGCCGACGCGTGGGGCAGTTTCGCGACTGCCTCCCTCCCCCGGGTGAGGCTAATGGGGATTGTCAGAGCAAGAATTGCCGATTAACCCTAGATCAAGACCGGTGTCCTAAAACGAGGAGGAAAACGTAGCGGTGCATTCGCAAACGGAGCCTGTTCCCACCGCTTCATTTATCCCGCCTTGTTAGGCCCTCTGCGGCTCGTGGCGTTTCACCCTCGTTTCCCAGGTTCCTCAAAGGTCAGTTGTACATTTCCCTCCTTAAACGACAAACCAGCAGAGTCGCTTTGTCCCGTGCCTGTTCTCAGGCTGGATCTTATCTTGTCCTCTCTTTGCCTCAGAGCAGCTGCCGAGCTGGCTTAACTCGCAGACTTGCTGAAGAAGCCTCAGTCCTCTCCGAGCTGCCAGGCGGTGCGGGAGGGCACCGGCGTTGCCCTGGGACCTGTGTTTTGAGTGCGGAAGCTCTTGGTAGCTGAGCGGCAACACGGTTCCTTCTGCTGCGCCGTCCGTAACCATTTTTGGTGAAATTACAGAACACGATTTGGCCGAGTCACGCGGAAGGCGGCGCTGCCGCAGCTTGTGACGCGCTTCTCGCCGCTTTAGCGTTTCGGACGGCGCCTTCGTTCTTGGGGAGCTGTGAGGAGCGGTTCCCCGGGGCGGCGTGCGCGGGCGGAAGAAGCGGTGGCCGTGGAGAAGCGCAGGACCCCGCACCGGTGGGGCTGGACTGGCAGCGCCGGGGCAGAGGAGCTGCCTGGCGCCCTTTCCTCCTTTGCCTGCCTAGAGAATTAGTTTCACTCGCAAGCGTTCGTTCCCGCCGCGTCTCCCACCCTGTGCAGAGCTTTGCCTCCCACAGATACCTCGGCCCCAGGCGGAGGCAGCGGTCTGTCTGTCTGTCTGCCCGGACTCTGAGGTGGGCATTGTGGCTGAAATCCTTCTCCCGTCTGAAGACTGACGTCCTGGGATTCTTATTTCTGACCGTAACCTCTTACCGGAGAGGTGTTGGCCTTGTCCGTGCTTGGTTCCTTACGATGCTAGAGAACAGCGGGTGTGTGTACAAATCGAGCGTTTCAGAGGCTTAGACCTGATTCTTGATAAGCAATATATATATATTTTTAACGTAGAAGTCTTCAACCCGCTTCCGTCCCATTCATGTTTGCAGTCTGACTGCGTCCGTGTGCCCTCGGTGACTCGAAGCAATACCTTGGACGTTTGTTTACCTTCCCAAAGGGCAGCTAAAAGCCACGGGGTCCGGGTTACGTCGTGTGTCTTGGGTTGTCAGTGGCTGAGTGAATCGAAGCTCCCTTGCTCCTTCCTGATTTAATGTAATAACGTTATTCTGGGGTTTTGTTTTTGGTTTTTTTTATGTCAGATTTTGTAAGATGTATTTTCTATTTGGCTCATGATCTCTTGGCTGGTTGTTTGCTTGAAATGTTTTGTAGTGTGCCAGGGCAAACACTGCATTTCATTCTCGGTTTCATAATAAAACTGCTTCTCCAAGGCAATTCTGGTATCTGTCAGTTTGATGCATGGCGCGGCCGAGGCTCGGGGCCGGAGCTGCCGCCGGGAGGGAGCCGGAGCAGATGGAGGCTTGGCCACCGCGGCTGCGGGGCAGAGACCCTGCGCGGCCGGGCCGTCGCCAGCGGTTAGGGATCGTCCTAACCTTAACTTGGTGCGGCCTGGCCGGGCTCCTAACGCCCCCCCTCGCCTCTCCGGATCGACCTCGCCGCTTCGTTCGGGTCGGTCTCGCTTCCCGCTGAGCTCGGGAAGCTGCGCGGGCCCTTCGGAGCCGCCGCCGGGCCGTGATGCAGACCCAGGGCTACGTGCAAGCGGCAGCGCGGCCGCCGCTTCGGCGCTGCGGACCAAGGGTCGTCGTAGAACTCGAGGGGAAGCGCAGATACCTGGTGGCTTCGCTGTGTCCGCGTGCTTCGGCCCCCTCTCTCCTAGCTTGGGGGGTCGCGGGGACAAGGCGGGGACTGCCGTGGCGGGAGGCTGCGGGTCCGGGAGCTCCCCGGGGCTGCGGCTCGGTGGTGGCCGGATCCTGAGCTTGGCGGGCGAGGAGCTGCCGTAGGCTGCGCTGCCTGGCTCCGGCTTTCCGGTAGCGCTGGCGATGGCACGTGGGACTCCCGTGGTGGGATGCCGTCGCCTTCCCGCCGCGCCGAGGGCAGACCCAAGGACTCCCGATGTCGCTGCCGGCTCCGCTCTCTGGCCCGGGGTCCGGAGCGGCGGAGGGGGGGGTCCCAGCCCCACTTCTGCCCTGCCCAGCCACGCGTCCTCCTCCCCGGGTCGCTCCCCTCTGCTCCCGGGCTCCCGGTGGTGTTTCTCCTCCCGGGGCCGGCAAAGCGACGTGCGCGCGTCTTCTCCCCCTCCCTCCCTCGCGCCGTCTCCTCCCCTCGTTGGGGATGAGCTTCCCTTGTGGTACCAAACTCGGGATGAGCTCCGCTGCCTCCCTCGCCGGGCGGATGCGCCGGGGTCCCCAGCCGGAGCCGGCGGCGCGGCCCTCGCTCTCCTTCCCCCCGGCTCCCCGGGGAGGTGCTGGGGGCTGTTTTGTAGAGGACGCTGCATCTTTCACCCGCCGGGCTTTCCCCTCCTGGGCGTAGGGGAGAATCATTCCAATCACACTGTGTTTAAAACACCACCTAATTTATTTTTCCTCTCCAAGCTGGGGGCTGCTCGTGACTAATTTGGGCTGAATAGGGGAAGAAAAAAAGCAGCGAGCACACAATGAGCGGGGGAAAGTGTGGGAAAGCGAGCGAAAGAAAAGGAGGGCCGGGGCTTGCGGCGTGAGAGCTGGTAACGCCGAGCAGTGCCCAAATTCAGCATGAAGTCACTTTTCACAGCAGACGTTTGGGCTGTAAATGCGAGTGGGACGATAGGTCAGGCCGGGGGGGCGATGAGAGGGAGAAACGGGGGGTTTGCACAATGGGGCGAGGAGCGAGGTGCGCGGCGGGAGGGACGTGCGCTCCGGTGCCAACGTGTCCCTTCTTCCAGCTGTGCCGTCCTCGTCTCCCAACGGCCTCTTGCCACCAGATCCTCCTTCGGTGGGTTGGAAACGTCTTTTGTTCAAATTCACAAAAATTGGGAGACAAAAGAGCGGAGCCTGGAAGTGCGGATGAGCCCGGGGAGGGTCGGCACCGAGCCCCCACCGCCGCCCTCCACCTGCGCTTGTGCCGGCGCCGATGAGCACGGCCGGCGTCGCTCCCGGCCCGGCGCCACCGTTCCTGCGGCTGGGAGCCGGGGCCACGCCGCGGGATCCTGGCTGTGCTGGGTCCCTCCGCGGGGGCTGGAGGGGGGGCTTCCGTCGCAGGAGGTGCCCGTGGATCGCTGCTGTGAAGACCTCCTCCTCCTCTCTCTCCAGACTTGCCAGTCTCGTGCATCTTCTCCCCAGGAGCCCGAGCCTTGGCCTTCCTCAGCTGGTTGCTCCAGTCCCGCAGGGCCTTTCCCCAGCGGCCGGGGGCTGCCCGGGAAGCAGGAGCGACGGCTGCTCGCTGCCTCCGTCCCCTCGAATCCTTCCTTCCTCCCCAGGCGCCGCGGCAGCCGAGGAGGCGGCGGCTCTGTGAGGGATGTGCTCGCTGCGGGACGGGCTTTTGGGTCGCCTCAAGTGCTGCTTGCGAGCAACCTGCTGCCCGGAGCCTGGGGTGCCGTGGGGATCTCTGGGTCCCTGGGGAGCCCCGTCCCCAGAGCCGGGCACGGCCCCGCGCCGCTGCCGCCTGCGTGTGATCTCTGCGGCAGCGCGGCATCCGTCGCCGGCGCTGGCGGGGCTGGACCGTGCCCAGCTCTCCCGGATAATCGCCCTGGTTCTGGCGTCTCCCCCCGGGGCCGCGGCGAGGCCGGTGGAGCTCCGCCAAGCTCCCCGTTGATGGTTTAATTACTGTGAATGTTGCATGCGGACGGTCTTGTTAGGCGGCAGAGGGGAAGGTTGGGGAGCCGGAGTATGTCATGGTGCAGCTGTGGGTGGTCGTCCGGATGTCCCTGTCCTAATTTGTCCCCCCCCAGCCCTGCCCGTGGGTCTCCGAATTAGGTCACCCGATGGCCGGGGGGAGCAGTGATGTGGGGTGCAGCCCCCGCGGCCTCGGGGGAGACGTGACCAGAACAAAAGCAAGCGCTCGTTAAACTCTTGACATCCTTCTCCGAAGCAAACAACCCCCCCCCTCGGTTCCTCCGGCTGCCCTTCTGGGTGGGTGACAGAGCCTGGCCCCCCCCCGGCCATGCCCTGAGGGACTGTGGGCAGGGCGGAGGCCCGGTCGCTGCGGGGATGCTGTGGAGCCGTGGCCGGCTCTCCCCGTGGGAGCTGCGTGCTGTCCCCCAGGGCTGGGGGAACCGGGGCCGTGTTGGGGCACGGGGTGTCGTTGCCCTCGGTGTGTCGTGTCGTGCTTCACGCTGCCCCGCGGGGCCTGAAGACCCCCAGGAGCTTTATCCAGGGGGAAGCTGAGTCTGGAGCAGCCCTGTCGTTGGAGGGACCATGGCCAAGACCTCAGCCCGGCCTGGAGCTGCCCACGGCCCCAGAGCGAGTCCCAGGGCTGGGGGTCTCCAGGAGGAGCAGACGGGACCCGCAGCAGGAGCGAGGGGTGCAGGGCAGGGACGGGGTGCTGCCGGGGACGGGGGAGCGGCAGCTTCCCAGCACGTCCTGCAGGACCTCGGCTCGAGGATGGCCGGCGCAGGAGGGTGGGAAAACGGCCAACATCCACCGAGCCGCCGCGGCCGGCAGGGCCTGGGACCCGGCTGACCCCCGCGGGGTGAGAGTCCGTGCCGGAGCTGCATCCGTGTGTCCGGACCGGGCTTGTGCCAGACTGTCCCCCTGCGCCCCCGGCCCCGTGGGCAGTGACCCTCCGCTGCCCACCCTGTCCCCTCCCGCCGGCCACAGCTGTAATTAGCTGCGACATTCTCGGCATACCTGCAGCCCCTAATGAGGCTCCATAAAGGCTGCCCCTGATCTCGGCTCCTCCGGCACTTGGGGCCACTTGTAAATCTCAGCTTTACAACGGGGAGCTGCGCTGGGAGGAAGCGGGGGCCGGCGGGAGGGCGGGGGGCTCCCACCCAGGGGGACGCGGCTCTCGCCACCGCCCAGAGCCGCTGCTCCCATGCAGGGTCCCCCCGGCCCTGTCTCAGGGGTCTCCATCCCTGTCCCGTGTCCTCCGTCCCCTCCTCGGGGTCAACCCACCCAGGTTTACTCAGCCTCGCTGCAGCTCTTGGTGGGGGGGGGGGCATGGAGTAAGAGCTCAGGATGATGAACCCACCCTGACCGGGGGGCTCAGGCCACCCCCGCGTCCGCTGCTGGGACGGGGACGTCCTTCTCCGGTGGGTTTGAGCAGCTTTTGGGGCGGTTGTGTTCTCCTGGGCTGGTTCTCGAGGTGTTGGTTCGGTGTTGGCCGCGAAAGCGCAAGGACAGGCGTGGTCGGAGGGGTTTGGGAGGGAGGGGGCTGCGGTTTGGCCCCAGCCGGGAGGTAAACCGGGAATGTCCTCGGCTGCGAGCGGCTCCGGGCCGGGCGCGGGGCACCGGGGTGGATTTCATCCCCTCTCATCCGCTTGTCCGTGGTGCGCGGCCAGCGTCGGGAGCGTGGGAAAAATGAGAAGCATCAGGGAACATTTCCCGAGCCGGTCAAAGCCAGGGTCGCTGGATCAGGCCAGGAGCTCCCGCGGGAGGGGGCGGGAGGGGGCGGCCGTGGCGCAGGGACGCGGCGCGGGGCGAGCGGGTGGGGAGGCCGCGGGCCCGTCCCCGGATCGGCACATGGGGCAAAGACCCTGAGGAGCAGCGGGGCTGCTCGCGCCCCTCCGAGCCCCCACCCGGCCCCTCCGGCTCCGCTCCGGTGGGGATGCTGCATGGCCGACCCGGGGATCCGGTGCCAACCGCGGGATCCGGTGCCAACCCGGGGATCCGGTGCTGACCCTGGGATCCGGTGCCGACCCGGGGATCTGGTGCCGACCCAGGGATCCGGTGCCGACCCAGGGATCCAGTGCCGACCCAGGGATCCGGTGCCAACCGCGGGATCCGGTGCCGACCCAGGGATCCGGTGCCAACCCGGGGATCCGGTGCTGACCCTGGGATCTGGTGCCGACCCCAGGGTCTGGCACCAGCGAGGGGCCGGGGCTGGGTGAGGGGCAGTGAGGCGGCGAGCAGAGGGCAGTAACCCAAGCAAAATGCGTTTGTCAGCAGTTTTCCCTTTTTTTTTCTTTTCTTTTTGGCTATATAAATTTTTTATTGTACAAAAAGTCTAAAAAAAAAAAAAACCAACCAAGGACGGAACCGGGACAGAGCAGTGGTTATGATATCGTACACAGGAGACTAACGCGAGTTACAGACCAAATGTAATTTATACAACACAGAAGTAACTGGGACGCTCGTTAAGCTTTTCCTTTCCTGTAGCTCTTCCTAATCCGGTTTGTGACCGAGGAGCCGCGAGTCCCCCCGCCCCGTCCCCCCGCGCCGGGGGCACCCGCTCCCTCCGGTACTGCTGCCCGGTAGCGGAGGTGGGGGGTGGCGTTGCCGAAAGGGGCTCCGTAACGAGGCCGTGGTGTAACGGGGTGGCTGAGCAGGGTCCCCCCACGGCCCCGGCCCGGCGGCGTCTCGGAGAGCGGTTCCGGCTTCGCCTGCAGGTTGGGGGCTCGGCCGGGCGCGAGGAGCCTGGGCTGGTGTTGGTGGCGTCTCAAGCCTCGCAATGGCCCCGGGAGGGGGGTCTTCTCCTGGGGGAGGCTGGTCCGGACCCACCGATCCCTGTCCCCCTCCATCCCCTGGGCTGCCGCAGCCTCCCCGGACCCGGCGCCCACCAGGCTGGTGGGGCTGGAGCCCCCTCCTCCACCCTGGGGCCGGGGGGATTTCGTGCCCCGATGCTGCAGCACCGCGGTGGAGCCGGCAGCACCTTGGTGGCTCCTCCGGCAGCGAGGAAAAGCCATCCCGGCGCAGACGGACCGATCCTGGCACCCAGCCAGCCCACGGACACGGCTCCGGCCCAGCCCCGGCTCTGCGGCGGAGGCGATCCTGTCCTCGTCTCGTCTTTAGCCTTCCATAGTGCAAATGGTTCCCCAGCCGCCGGCAGCCTCTCCCTCCCTCTCTCTCAACGCACGAGGTTTACAGGGAACACTCGGCATCCCCGGGCCGCCTCTTGCCACCGGCCCCGGCGTCACCGCGCGGCTCCGTCACGGTGACGCTTGTGCTGGGGGTGCGCTGCCGGCGCGAGCCCGGCATCTCGCGGGACGGCGACGCCGCGGGGGGACGTGGCACCAGCACGTGGGAGCCCGGCCGCGGTGCCGGCGAGCCCCGGGCTGGCCGGGAGCCCCCGGTGCGGGATGGAGCTGAAAGCTCTGAACTCTTTTGATTATTTCTTTTTTTTTAAATATTTTTTTTTTTAATTTATTTTTAAATTTTTTATTTTTGATGTTCAAGTGCTGTGTTTGGTCACGCGATTAAACCCTCCCCCCCCCGACCATCCACGGCCTTTTGGTCGTGTGATTTGGACCCGCCGCGTGTCCCCCCCCGGGCCCGTCCTGAGCCCCCGCCCTGGCAGCCGCGTCCCTGCCCCCCCCGGACACCCCTGAACGACAGAACGAGGAACAAAACAACGAACAAACAAACAGAAAAATAACCTAAGACGTTACGCACAGGACCAATACACCGGGTAAATAATAATAATATACTGACGGGGCTGCCACCCCCTGCCCGCCCTCGGCCAGTCAGCCCAGGGCAGTGGTCCCAGTGCCGCCCACCACCGGGGACTGTGGGACCACTGCCGCCCCGCCACTGGGACCAGTGCCCAGGGCTGACTGGTCCCAGTGCCCGGGGCAGCCCCATCCTTTCTTCTTCAGCGCCACCTGCCTGTAACAGCCGCCCCGGGGCCCTGCGGGGGCTTTGGGGGCGATGGGCTGCGGGTTTGGGGTGCTCCGAGGCTCCCCCAGTGCCGTTCCCAATGGCTCCCCCGAGTCGCTGCTGTTCCCCCCCGTGCCGGGAAGGAACCCCCCGCCGCCAACCAGAGCCCGGCCACGCGCGTCCCCCTCCCCGGGCAAGGGCCACGTCCCGGGTCAGGGGGAGCGAGACCCCCCTCCCCACCAGACAGGGCTTTGGCACGTGGCGATGGTTCCGGCGAGGGGGGGCAGGTGGATCCCAGCCAGATCCCAGCCACGCCGCAGCTTCCCTGACCCCGGAGCGGGATCCCGTGGCCGGGGTGGCTCCGTGCCCTTTCCAGTCCCTTCCAAGCAGCTTCTGGCTCCTTCCCGGCGCGTGGCTCTGCTCCCAGCGCTGGCTGTGCCGCGCCCGGCGCCTCGCAGGGCCCGGTGGGACTGGCCCAGGTGCTGGCAACGGCAGGACGGTGCTTCTCCGTGCCGGGGCTGGACGAGCCCTCGTGATCCGCGAGCGCTGGGTGGAAGCGAAACAGGGACCGGCAAAATATTTCCATGAGCGGCTTTGCCAGGACTGGCCCCTTTGGCATCACTCCGGGCCGGGGGACGCAGGCGTTGTCCCTGGCTCGGCGGGTCGGGAGGTCTCCCCCTTGCCAGGCTGCCCCCTCCTCCGGCACCGGCTCCACGGTGAGACCCAGCGCTGCCGGAGGACGTGGACCCCCCCGAAAGGCACTGAACGGCAGGGAGAGGGGGTGCCTCAGTCCCCGGCCCTGGCAGGGGCAGTCACTGGCTGCGGGGTTAATTCCCCTCTGGCCGGGCCATCCTTGTATCCGATGTCTTGCGACAGCCAGCAACAACCCGCTGGGAACAACCCACTGGCGTGCCGGCGCGGGGATCCTGGCCACAAAGGCGCCGGCGTGGGGCTGTTTCCCACGGCGCAACCGCAGGCCGGGTTTCGGGGCTGAGCTGCGGCCCCTGCCCGGCCCCGAGGGGTGATGGTGGCTGGGGACGCTCCCCTGGGACAACCCGCCTGCCCCAGCACCCCGCTCCTCGGGGGTCCCCAGCTCTCCCTGTCCCCTCGCCTTCGACTCCTGGAGCCGCGGGCTCTGGCCGGGGTGCGGGAAGCCCCTGCCGTGCCGCGGCGGGGCTGCAGGGCCGCCATCGCCGGAGCCGCTGCGCCGGTGGCATCGGTGCCGGCGGCGAGACCCGGTGGTGCTTGAGCCCGGCAGGAGGGGCCCTAAGTGCTTCGGCGCCGGGCGGGGTGGTCGGGGTTCGGCACAGCCAGGCTTCGGCACCGCCGGGCCAGCGCCGCGTCCTCGTCCCGGGGCAGCCTCGTCCTTGTAAGCGCTTTGGGCTCCGCGGAGCCGGGGACAAGTGCTAAACATCCCGGGTGCCCCCGGCTCCCGGCGCCTTCCCGGTCCCCGGCCACCCGGCGCCGTCCCTAAGTGCTACGCGGGGTGCGGACGTGCCGGGGTCGTTCCCCACGCGGCCCCGGTGCTTCTGCCCCGCGGTGCCATGGGCGAGGAGGGATGGACACGTGTCTCCCGGCCGGAGCCATCCGGCACCCTCAGGATAAGTGCTGGGGCCGGGGTCCGTGGGGGCTCCCCATGCTGCTCCCCCGGGCCGGGCAGAGCCGCCGTTTCCACCCCGGCGCGGGGTCGGCGGCCGCCTGGCGCCAGGGACGGCTCCCGGCCGGGACCCGGCGCGGCCCCGGTTGCATCACTCCGGCCGCGGCACAAGCGGAGGGGAGCTGCCGGAGCCGCCGGGGCAGCTGAACTCTTGAGAAAGCAGGAGCCTGTTCTCACGCGAAAATAATCCGAACGCCGAGGGCAGGGGGAGGCAAATCTGCTGCGTAAGCGGAATTTCTCCCCAGCCGGAGCCTCCGTCCAATTCTGGCCGGTGCTGCCTCCGGATAACCCCGGGCCGCCGGCCGCCCTCCCTCCCGCCGGAGACCCCCCGAGCCGCTGGCGCCTCCGGCCGCCCCGGGAGAGCGCCGGGCACCGGGACGAGCGCCGCCATCCTGCCGGCAGCACCGGGGCGAGCGTTGCCCTCCTGGATCTGAGGTGTGGGCGGCAGCTCCGTTCCCACCAAGCCATCCGTGCCCAGGGATGCTGTGGGATGCTGGCGGTGCCGGCTGCCACCGGCCGGTCCCCGGGGGGCCTCGGGCTGAAGCAGCCCCTCCAGGGCCATCCCCACCGTCGGGTCGTGGGTGCCAGGATGGTGCCGGCGGCGTGAAGGGAGGGACCAGGGCGAGCGGGGGCTTCCCGCAGCAAAGCGCTGGCCGGGAGGGTGATTAATAAATAAATAAATTAAAGAAGGGAGACGGTTTCCTCCCGGGCCGGAGCCGCCGGCGGCGCTCGCGTGGCCCAGCCGCCCCAGCGCGCCCGTCCCGGGTGTCCCGCTGCCGGATCCCGCCGTCCTTGCTCCGGCAGAGCATCCGGAGTGGGGCTGTCGTGACGGGGCCGTCAGCTGCTTGGGGACGGGGCCAACCGCGTTGGGTGTCACCTTGGCCGCGGGGTGGGCAGGGACGGCCCCGTCCCCGCCGCCACTCCAGAAGCGCGGGGAGACGCGGGCTCCGCTCGGCCGCCTCCTCTCCCCGTCACCGTTGAGCTGGGGCGGGAGAGCCGTCCGGTGAAGAGCCGCGCCGCCGTGCCGTGCCGTGCCGCCGTGCCGCCGCGGGCGGGGGCGGCGGTGCTGGGGGTCCCGGCCGCCCTTTCCCTTCTCCGTCCGGTTGCTTTATTGCACAATGCATGTCGAAGCGCGGGTTTGGTGCAGCGTTTCTCCGTGGGATTTTCTTCTCTCTCTCTCTCTTCCCCCGACATCCAAAGGAATTTCAACGCTTTGTTCTTTGTATTTAAAAAAAAACCCAAACCAACAAAAAACCCAAAAAACAGTGGAAGAGGAGTTTGTTGGTGGAGGGGGGCACGGGGCGGAGGGGCAGCACCAGCCGGGCTCTAAGAGCATCCGCATCTGTCAACCACCATGCCCGGGATCTTGCCGTAGATGATCTGCTGTTTGTCGTTGAAGTAAAGCATGTTGATGGGGGACATCTTGGTGGGGGTGCAGCAGGGCCCCGCCGAGCCCCGGGGGTTGGCCTGCTGCACCAGGTGGGTGTGGGGGTACTTCTGCATGAACATGTACTCGCACTGCCCCGAGCAGTAGTTGGCTTTGTATCTCTTGGGGGCGATAATCCAGTCCCAGCCGAAGGCCTCGAAGTCGACGGTGAGGGGGTAGCGGCAGCAGCGCGACTCGGTCGAGTGCTCGTCGCAGTCCAGCCCCAGGTTCCGCCGCGAGCGCTTGTTGTTCTCCAGCACCCGCAGCTCCATGAAGGGGTGCTGGGGGAGAGTGGGGGGGGGGCTGTGAGCCCCGCACACCGTCCCACCCTCCCACCGCCCCACTGTCCTGGCTCCCCGGGTCCCACGCGGCCCTGCAGAGCTGCCACCAGCCCCACGGGAGTGTCCCCAGCCCCACGGGAGTGTCCCCAGCCCCACGGGAGTGTCCCCAGCCCCATGCAAGTCTCATCATCCCCACCAAGCTGTGACCAGCCCCATGCAGCTCTAACTGGTCCCCCAGAGCTGTGGCCATCCCTGCGGAGCCATAACTGGCCCCACGGGACTGTCGCCAGCCCCATGGAGGTGGCACGAGCCCCATGGGGATGTCACCGTCCCCGTGGAGCTGTGACCAGTGCCATGGAGCTGTCACTGTCCCCACAAAGCTGCGACCAGCCCCACGGAGGCATTGCCAGCTCTGCGGAGATGTGACTGGTCTTGCGGAGCTGTGGCTGGTCCCCTGGAGCTGTCATCGTCCCCACGGAGCTGTGACTGTCCCCGCAAAGCCGTGACCAGCTCCACGGAGCCATCCCCAGCTTGGCAGAGCCGTGGTCAGCCCCACGGAGCTGTCGTTATCCCCATGGAGTTGTCACTGTCCCCACAGAGCTGCGAGCACCCCCCACAAGCTGCCACCAGCCCCACAGCGCTGCAGCACCACTGTGCCGGTCCCTGTTGTGTCCCCTCGCCCTCCGGTTCCCCAGGGATGGCTGGGGGCCCCGTGCCCAGCTGAGCACCGGGGCCACCATGGTGCTCCCCCAGCGCCACGCAGCACCGACCCCTGGGGACCGTGGGGGCCCCGAGCCACACGCCCGCCCCATGGCAGCCACCTACCAGCCCTTCGGCCCCGGGTCCCAGCGAAGTCACCGCCAAGTCGTTGCCGTTGGGGTCGAAGGCGTTGATCTCGATGCCCCAGTTGTTCTGCGGCTGCTTGAACCAGTTCTGCAGCACGTGCTTGAAGTCGATGCTCTGCCAGTGCCCGATGCGGGAATTGAGGTCGATCTTCAGGGAGCGGATGCGGATGTGGCGGCTGCCTTCCTCCGTCACCGGCTTCAGGCGGAGGATCTGCAGGTAGACGGTGGAGGTGTGCTGCACCGGCCGCAGGTACACCCACAGCTGCGCCTTCACCACCTTGGTGAACATGATCTTGGGGCTGAAGTTGAAGAAGCAGCAATGGGGGTTGCCCTCGATCTGCACCACGGGGTCCGCTGCGGGGAGGAAGGAGGCGTCAGGGGCGGCCCTGGGACCCCCCCCTCCCCACCTCCATCGGACACAGGGTCGGGGCGAGCTCCTCCTCGGTCGTTAGGAGTTGAAGGTCGGGTCAGAGGCCGCCCCAGGGGTCATTACCCCTCCATTCGCAATAAGGTCCCCGGCTGCCCCCTGACCCCGCGTCACCGGGGATTCATGATCCCCGCGGGGGCTGCGGGAACTGAGCCACCCGCTGAGCAGGGCCGGGCCGAGCGGGGCAGGGGGCTCCGGCCCTGCAGCACCTGCTCTGGGGCAGCCGGTTCCCACCACATCCCTGTGCTGGAGCCGGGAACGCGCCTGGTCCCACAGCCCTGGGGATGCAGCAAAGCCCCAAGGAGGGTCCACGGCACCAATCTCGGGGTCCAGGTACCACTGGGCTCCCTGCCAGCGCTCCAGTGGGTCTGCCTCTCAGAGGACATCCATCTCCCACCCTCCCATCTCCCACCCTCCCATCTCCCACCCTCCCAGGCTTGTGTTGAGGCAGCCCCATGCCTCTGCCGGCCTCGGCAAAGCAGCCGGGGATGCTTTGCCCAGGACCCCGGTGTGTCCTGCTCTTCTCAGAGACGGCGAAGGCGAGAGGCCGCTGTGGGGACAGGGATGCCCAACCCCGGTGGGATGACGGCCCCGAGCATCCGCCGGATCCAGGGGGTCCCTGGCCACCCTCCCCCAGCCCCATGGCAGCACCCCGGCTGGAGCCGGCCCCACGCCAGCCCTCCCTGCTCGGCAAACATCTGTGTCAAATTGAGCTGGGAATTTCCCCCCCCACCCGCAGCCCCCTCCCCCTGCCACGCACCGGTCAGGTTTAATAGCACCCAGCTGCAGCGCGGGGCCATTTGCTGCGCGCGAGGCCTCCCCGAACACATGGGGGTCACGACACCGGCCGCAGCCCCGGGAATGCCATCCAGCCCCCCGCCGCGCTGCACATAAACCAAAGTGACAGGGGCTGGGGGGCCGCGGGCGCCGGCCGCCCAAACCCCTCCCAGCAATTTGCTGAGCACAAGCCCCAAATTAAACCTGCGCTCCCTCGGGACCCGGCCGGGGAGTGTTTCCCCCAGCGCTGCCCGTCCCCTCAAAGCTGTGCTGGCCCCCCCCAGCTCCCAGCCCGGAGCAGGTTGTGACCCCCAGCCCCTCAGCAGGGACTTTGCCACCCGTCACCGGTGGGACATCGTTCCCAGCCTGGGCTGGTGGCCATATCGAGGGGCTGTGGGTGCCCCGTGGTCCCGGTGGCACCACTCCCTCTCCCCACAGAGCTCCCCGGCAGCCTCAGGGGATGTGGTTCTGGTTTGTTCGGGGCTCGCCGTGGCTGGCTCGGCGGCCAGGACAGCGCCGGTGGGGTTGTTTTTGTAGGGTCTCCAGGTGCAAGGTACCAAAGCAGCACTGGAGCCGGCGCAGGTCCCTTAAAGCCGCCCCTGAAGCCCCTCGCCGTGGTGCCGGCATCACCGCTGACCCTCTTCCAGCCCACGACTGGGGGACACTGGGGGTCTGCAGCCCTAGGGGTGAGAGGCGGGTCGGGGTGCCCGGGGGGGTCCGAGCGTGGGGGCTGTGCCACGCTGGCTGCTCCTGGCACGGGGCTGCGGCGATGCCAGGATGCTCGTCCCGTCGCTGTGGCAACGGGGGATAAAGGTTACCGGGACATCGGTCACAGCTGAGTATGTGCTGGGAGGGGGGTGGCCCGAGCCCCCCCCCCCACCCTTTGTTCCCACCGGCCCGGATTTGGGGCTCCCACCTCTGCTCCATTAACCCCTCGCCTGCCGCGGGGGACCAGAGCCCCTCCCCAGGCCCAGGCACCCCCTGTTGCCCAGAGGTGCCACGTGCCAGCGGTGCCTCCGCCGTGTCCCCGCTGCTGCCCGTGTCCCGCTGACCTTGAGCAGCTCCGGCCCTGGCGGGGCAGTGAGCAGCATGGGCAGCCCCCCGGCCCCCGCCAGCCCCTCGCCCTGGCCCGTGCCCAGCCCGGCCCCCCATTGCCCCTCATTAAGCTCCCTCCACCCCGCAGGTCGCGGGGGTCACGGGTAGCCCCTAAATGGGTTTAGGACCCAATTAACCTTCCCAGGTTCCTTCTGCATTTAAAAAAAATAACGGGGGGGTGGGGGGTGCTGGCTTGGGATTAAGCGGGGGGGGGGGCGGCCGGGGGGAACCCGAGAGCTTTATGGCTCTGCTGCCTATAAAGCCCTTTCCCTCCTTCTGTTCAGGAACCATAAAACCCCACACAATTGCCACGGGGGGGGTGAGGAGGGAGGGAAAAAATCATAATAATAACGGAGCGGCTGCGGCCGGGGCAGGCCGGACCCCGCGGCGCATCCGGCTGCGGGGCTGGGGCTGCGGGACCCCCGGAGCGGGGCCGTGCGGGGCCCGGCAGCCGGGAGGAAGGGCCGCCCTCTGGTATTTATTTTGGGGGCCCCTGAGCTGTTAAGGGGCAGGAGGGGGGGCCGGGGGCAGCGAGCGTTAACGCGGCGCGGGGAGGAAAACCCCAGCGTGTTGTCAATTTTATGGGTAATAAAATTTCAAAGCCGCCCGAGTCTATTAATGCCTGGGAAGGAAATTCGTCGGGGGGCTGCGGGGGGGGGCAGCGCCTCACACTTCCCTCCCTTCCGCTCACCCTTCGCACCCGGCCCCCCCGGCCCTGCTCCCGGGGGTCCTGCAGCCCCCCGCACCTCGGGGGTCCCACCACCTCGTCCCGCCACCAGAGCAGGTGGAGCCGGGGCCGGGACACGTGGAGCCACGCTGGCACGGGGGGAAACTGAGGCACGGAGAGGTGCGGGGTGTAGCTGCCCCGGAACCCCATTGCTCACCCCCGCCTCGCCCACGGACAGGCAGACGGACAGACAGACGGAGCCATGGCACAGCACAGCAAAGCCCCCATGCCCCATCCTCTCCCTGCCAGGGACCCAGGGCTGGAGCCCCTCATGCTCCAGCCGTGGGCAGGCCCAGGGCAGCCGCCCGCCTGTCCCCAGCACACCCGGCCGTCACCCGGCCGTCACCCTGCTGTCACCCTGCCACGTGCCGCAGCAGGAGGTGAGCGCTGGCACCCGCTGCCCAGCAGGGCCCTGGGGACCTGGAGGTCACCGCGCCGTCTGCCCTGTGCCCCCGGTCTGGTCCCAGTGCCGGTGCTGGGGCTGAGTCCCATTACCCAGTGCCAGGTCCCAGTATCCAGTGCCAGGTCCCAGTACCCAGTGCCAGCTCCCAGCACCCACTGCCAGGTCCCAGTACCCACTGCCAGGTCCCAGCACCCCCTGGCAGGTCCCAGAGTACCCCCTGGCAGGTCCCAGTACCCAGTGCCGGCTCCCAGTACCCACTGCCAGGTCCCAGCACCCACTGCCAGGTCCCAGTATCCACTGCCAGGTCCCAGCACCCACTGCCGGCTCCCAGTACCCAGTGCCGGCTCCCAGCACCCGGTGCCAGCTCCCAGCACCCCCTGCCAGGTCCCAGTACCCACTGCCAGGTCCCAGCACCCACTGCCAGGTCCCAGTATCCACTGCCGGCTCCCAGCACCCAGTGCCGGCTCCCAGCACCCGGTGCCCAGCACCAGTGTTGGTGCTCGGGCTGGTGCCAGTGCCCACTCCCACAATCCCACTGGTGCCCGTGCCGGGTCGCAGTACCTGCTACCGGGTCCCAGCTCCCAGTGGCCGCTCCCAGTCCCGTCCCCCAGTCCCCGGCGCCCCGGACCGGCTGCCGGCCGGGCTGTCCCGTCCCGGGGTCCCCGGTGCATCCCCCCGGGACTCACACGGGGCCGCCCTGGGGGAGGCGGGCGGGGGCTGCGGGCCGGTGCCCGGGGCCGAGCAAGGGGAGCCCCGGAGGGGGACCGGGAGGGAGTGGTGGGGGGGGACGGGGAGCCGCGGGGAAGGAGGGGGCACCCCGGGGTGCGCTCGAGGGGGGGGAGACCCGGAGGACCGGTGCCTGTCGCCGCACGGGACGAGGCGGGCGGGGAGGGGAACCGGGGTGGGGGGAACGGGCCCGGGGGTGGGGGGGGGCGTCCGCCGGCGAAGTTTGCAGCGGCGGCGGGGCGGAACAAAGGCGGCACTGACTTTCCTGGGCCATGCTGATGACGGTCTCGGTGGTGGCGTGGTACTCGTCCTCCTCCAGGTACTCGTCGTGCTGCAGCGAGTCCCCCTGGAAGTCGTGGAGGTCGAGGAGCTGCTGGAGCGGCGGGGCCTTGGGCAGCAGCTGCTTCACCACCTCCCGGGTGATGTTGGGCGCTTCCTTCAGCCGCAGCTTGCTCAGGATCTGCGACTTGATGCTCTCCAGCCGCAGCTCCTTGCTGTGCCGCCGCCAGAGACACACGGGGCAGGCGGGCTCGGAGGCGGGGGGCTGCGCTTCCACCCACCCCCCCGCCACCACCGCCACCGCCAGCAACCGCAGCAATACCGGGGCCATACCGGGAAACCTTCCCCGCCGGGCCGCCCCCCCCCCCGCTTCCACCGCAACGCGCAAGGGGCGCGGAACGGGGGGAAGGCGGTAGCGGTGGCGGGGGCGGGGAAGCGGGGGGCGGTGAGGGACCGGGGGGGGCGGAGGGGGGGGGGGGGAATGAAAAAAGCGGCGGTAGCGGCGGCCCCGGGGTTTTATACCCCAAGAGAAGTGTGTCGTCAGCGGCCTTGATTGGCTGCGGGCGCACAAAAGAGGTTCTGGCAGGGGCTTGTCACCAGCCGCCGCCGGCCCCCCGAGCACCGGGAGCGGCCCCGCCGCCCCCGCACGCCGCCCGGCTCGGGCCCGCACCCCCCCCCGCCCCCTCCCGCTTGTGGCGGGGGCGGCGCGGCGGGACCCAACTCCCGGCAAGTGCGGCGGGGCCCCGCGACACTTGCCGGGAGTTGGGTCCCGCCGCGCCGCCCCCCGCAGACCGGGGATGCGCGTCCCGGTCCCTCCATCCCTCGCTGCCCTCCCGCATCGCCCCCTTCCCCCCCACCGCCCCGGGCCGGTCCGCGCCCCCGCCCCCGTCCCCTCCCGGCCGTGTCCTTAACGGCGCCCCTGGCCCCCCTGCCCGGTCCCCGTCCCCTCCCGGACCGTGTCCTCAGCCGCCCCCCGGCCCCCTCCCCGTCGCCCCGCTCCCGGTGCCGACCCCATCAGAACCATGGAGAGGGCAAGAAGGAGGCGCGGCCGCGCCCGTGGCCCCGGGGATGCACCGGCCCCGGTCCGGGCCCCGCTCCCGGTCCGGCGGGAGGCGGCGGGGGGGGACGGGGAGGGTGTCCGGCGGGGTCAGGCCGTGGGGAGGCCCGGGCCGGGGGGAGGTCCCGGTGTGGCGGAGGTGGGGGAGCGGTGCCGTTACCCCCGGTGCGCGGCGGGAGCGTGGCGCAAGCGCATCGCGCCAGGGGGCGCCGCGGGGCCGCTCCGGAGCCGGCGCGTCCACACCGGAGCCGGTAAAACCGGAGCGAGGCGCAGGGCCGGGAGGAGAGCGCCACCGCGCGGCGCGGGGCGGCACCACGGCCCGGGGGGGGCGGGCACGGTCCCGGGGACGGGGGGGCGGCCCCGCCGTTACCCCCCCGCCCCCCGCCGGGTCCCGGTGCGGGGGTTCCCCCGCGGCGACGGAACCCCCGGTGTCACTGGGGCCGCGGAGGGCGAGAAGCGGAAGCGGGAGGCGGCGCTCGGCGCCCCGACACCGAGTGTTCCCCCCCTCCAACGCCGGGGTCCCTCGGACGCCTGGGTCCCTGTCCCCCCCTGCCCGCCTGCGTCCCGCCCCGCACGCCGGGCTGCGGGACCGAAGGGGTTAAGGCGGAGGCGTGACGTGGCCCCGCCGGCCCCGCCCACAGACCGCCCCGCAGGAGCTGTCAGCGGCCCCGGCCCCGGTAACGGCAACGGGGGGAGCGGGCGGGTCCCCGGGACCCCCTCGGGGGCGTCGCAGGGGGTGGGGGGGCCCTCGGCGGGGGGAGGGGGACCCGGGGAGGGCACCCCGCGCGTAGGGGGTCCCTGGGGGGCTCCCCCGTGGCGCGTCCCCGGGGAGGGGCATCACGGCGGCGGCCCCGCCCGGGGGGCTGAGGGGCTCGGGGCGGGGGCGGCCCCAGCGCCCCGCGCCTCTCCCGGGGTGCAGCGGGGACACCCCCCTTTCCCAGACCTGGCTGCTTCCATCTCCACGTGGGAGGTCGTCCCCCCCCCGCAGGAACCCACCGTGGGGCTGCGTCCTCGGCCAGGCACAGCCCCAGAACCGTCCCCACATCCCCCTGTCCCCGTGTCTCCGTGTCCCCACATCCCCATGACCCCACGTCCCCTCATCCCCACGTCCCCACGTCCCCGTGACCCCACACCCCCATGTCCCCAAGTCCCCATGTCCCCACACCCCCACGTCTGCACATCCCCGTGACCCCACTTCCCCACGTCCCCACATTCACGTCCCCACCCCTGGGCTGTGGCCTCTGGCAGCCGTGTGGGATAATTTTGGCTGGGTCCCCGCCCTGGGCCCGGAGCCGGGCAGGATGCAGCCCCGGGCGCTCCCACACCCCACAATTACAGGCCGGGCACTCGGGGCCCCGCTGGGGGTGGCGGGTCCCCCCTGAGCGCCGCGTGCCCCCAGCCCCGGCCATGGCGGGGCTGCTGCAGGCCCTGGTGGGCGCCTCGGAGAAGGCGGCGCACATCGCCCGGCTGTGCCGCCGCGAGGAGCCCCTCTTCCAGCTGCTGGTGGCCGAGAAGACGGGGGCCGACAGGAACAGGAGGTTCCTGCAGGACTTCAAGACGCTGGCGGACGTGCTCATCCAGGAGGTCATCAAGCACGACCTGGGGAAGGAGGTAGGGGATGGGGGTTCCCCAGGGTGCCCCCACACCACACCTGCACACAGCTGAGCCGCCCTGTCCCCCCCCAGTTCCCCGAGCTGCAGGGCCACATCCACGGTGAGGAGTCCAACGAGTTCCAGAATGGGCAGGGTGAGTCCCGGGGGGAGCAGCGGAGCCGGGGTCCCCCCACGCCGGGGGGCTGCGGGGCCGTGGCTGAGGCTGTGGTGCTGGCAGGGGAGACGGTGGCGGTGCGGGTCTGCGCCACGCCGGGAGACACCGCAGCCCTGCTGCTCTCCGTGCTGGAGCCCGAGCGGGCGGCTGCCGAGCTGCTGGCGGCCGCCGTGCACCAGGACGTGGCACTGGGGGATGCGGAGCTGGCCAGCGTGGCGCTCAGCATCCCCCCCCAGGACCTGGCCATCTGGATAGACCCCATCGGTGAGGGGGCGCCGGGAGAGGGTGGGTTGGGGACCCCCCTCCTACACCCGCTGCAGCTGAACCTCAGCGAATTCGGCTGTGCCCGCAGACTCCACCAACGAGTACATCGGCGGGCGCGAGGACGTGGCCCCCGTCGGTGGCATCGCCCCGGCGGGGCTGTGCTCGGCACTGGTGCTCATCGGGGCCTACGACCGGCGCACGGGCTGCCCTGTGATGGGCGTCATCAACGAGCCCTTCTTCCGCCGGGACCCCCTGACCCGCAGGTACCGGCACCGCGGGGAGCACCGGGGGCAGCACGGCCAGATCCTGCCCCCCAAGGGCCAGGGAGGGCCTGGGGACCCGGCGGCGGCGGCGCCGGTCACTCAGGGTCCCCATCCCCGCAGGTGGCAGGGGAGGTACCACTGGGGCGTCGCGTATGGGGACACGCGGCTGTGCTCGCTGAGCCCCCCGCCCCCGCGCCCCGCGCCCTGCGTGGTGCTGAGCCGGGCGGAGGGGGCGGCGGTGCGGGCGGCCCTGGGACCCCTCTGCGGCGACCGCCTGCGCTTCGCCGCCGGCGCCGGCTACAAGATGCTCTGCGTCATCCTGGGACTGGCGGACGCCTACGTCCTCTCCGAGGGCAGCACCTTCGCCTGGGACGCCTGCGCCCCCCACGCCATCCTGCGGGCCCTGGGCGGGGGCGCGGTGGCCCTGGCGGGGGCCCTGCGGGCGCGGCGGGTGGGCGACGCCGGGCCCCCTCCCGAGCTGGTCTACAACTGCCCAGCGGAGGGGGCGGTGGGGGCCGAGCGCTGGGCAAACCGGGGCGGCCTCGTGGCCTACGCGCACCCCCAGCACCTGGACGCCGTGCTGGCCGCGCTGGCCACCGTGCCGGGGCTCTGAGCCCCCCACGGCCGTGACCCCCGGGTGCAGGGTGAGGGGTGGCGGGGACCCCGGGGTGCTGGGCATGGGGTGGCAGGGCCCTGGGGGTGCAGGGCATTGGGCGGCAGGGACTGGGGTGGCCAGGACCCTGAGGTGCAGGGTGAGGGGTGTCCGGGACCCCAGGGGTGCAGGTTGTAGGATGGCCAGGACCCCTGGGGTCCTACCCCACGGTGTAGGGCACAGGGTCCCCAGGACCCTGGGGTGAAGGGCATGGGGTCCCCGGGACCCCTTGGGTGCAGGTTGTAGGGTGGCTGGGACCCTGCGGTGCAGGGTGAGGGGTGGCTGGGACCCCTGGGGTGCAGGTTATGGGGTGGCTGGGACCCTGCGGTGCAGGGTGAGGGGTGGCTGGGACTCCCAGGGTGCAGGCTGTAGGGTGGCCAGGACCCCCGGGATGCAGGGTGAGGGGTGGCTGGGACCCTGCAGTGCAGGGTGAGGGGTGGCTGGGACCCCCGGGGTGCAGGCATGGCCTCACCGGGACTTTGGGGTGCCAGGCATGGGGTAGGTGACCCCTCGGGGTACAGGGGATGGGTGGCAGGGACCAAGGGGCACAGGGTCCCCGGGACCCCCCGGGCGCAGGGTGCGGGATGGGGTGGGAGCTCGGGGTCCCCCCCACGTCCCCCCTCGCGGGACCGGCGGCTCCGGCACCATTAAAGCATCCTTCGCACCCGCGTGTCTGTGCTGCCCCGGGAGCGGGCGGGGCGGGGCCCGGGCGGGGCGGGGCGGGGCGGGGCGGGGCCCGCGCGGGGCGGGGCGGGGCGGGGCGGGGCGGGGCCCGCGCGGGGCGGGGCCGGGGCCGCCTGTTGACTCGCCCCGGCCCCATCACATGATCGCGGAGCTCACGGCGGAGGAGCGGCGCCGGTGAGCGCCCGGGGCGGGGGAGCGGCGGCAGCGGGAGGCACCGGCGGTACCGGCACCGGGAGCCGTCCCGGGAGCGGGGGTTGGGGCGGCGGGACCCGGGCCGGTGGGACTCGGGCGGGGCGGGCGGGGGCTGGGCCGGGACACCGGGGCTCGGGAGCGGGGCCGGGGCTCAAGCGGCGGCTCCCGCAGGACGGACGATGGCGGTCGAGGGTGGAATGAAATGTGTGAAGTTCTTGGTTTTCATCTTCAACTTCATCTTCTGGGTGAGTGCGGGACCGGGGGGGCGGGGGGGCCGGGGGGAGGCCCGGGGCCGGCAGAACCGGGCAGACGGGCTCTTCGCCGCCGTGCCCCACCGGGGATGGGCCCGCCCCAGCCCCACGGCAGGCAGCAGACCCCCCTCACCCCCACGTAGGGTCCCTTTGACACCCCCTTCTCCCCCGCCTTGTAGGCCCTGAGCGGAGGAGGGTCATGGGGACCCCGGGGGGGACCCCGCTGCCTGGGGGGGGTTGCCGCGGGTGCTGTGGGGGCAGAGGGGTGCAGCTGCCCGCTCTGGGAGAAGCCTGGCATTGGGCAGCGTTGCAGCCACATGCTGCCATCAGTAGGTTCCAGGGGTAACCGTGAGTCTGGCACAGCCCAGCTGAGGGAAGCTGAGCCCCGGGGTCAGGGTGTGGGCCCCACGGCTGACCAAGTGCCCCTGGGCCCCACGGCTCTGGCTGCCCCAGCCGGGGTCCCCGCATGTGAGAGCGTGCAGGTTTGGGGAAGTCGGGGTGAGGAAAGAGGCGCGAGGAGCCCAACGGCCATAGTGGGGCACGGGGGGGGGGGGGGAAGGGGGGGCAGGCTCCTTCCTGGCCGTCATCCTGTCCCCCCCACGCAGGGAGTGACTCGTCCCCATCCGCACCCTGGTCCTGCCGGGCTGAGTCACCCCTGGAGGGCCGGGGGAGGGGGCTCAGGCCGCCTGCCAGCTGCGGCGGGGGGGACATGATGGGGACACGGGCGCCAGCCCCCCCCGGCCCCGCCACCCCGAGTGTTTGTGCAGCGGGCGGCCGGGCGCGCTCTGTTTACCCACACCCAGCGAGCAAACAGGGCCAACAGCGCTCGGGGGGGGCCGCCCTGGGGGGGCTCCGACCACGGAGAAACCGGCCGGGGGGTGGGGGGGAGTCCCACCCGTAAGGGGGGATGCCGGGAATAAGTGGGGGTCAGAAGTGGGAAGGGCCGTGGGTGTCCCGGCTCCCGTGGGAGCGGGGCTGTTGGTGCCTGCTGGGACGGCTCGTGCCTGGCGTGCACCCCTGTCCCGGCACCCCCCTATCCGTCCGCGGCCCCCCTGGGCGGGGGGGCTGGCGCTGGGCCCCCCCCTCCGAGGCCTCTCGCTGTGGCCGGAAGGCCAGACTTCCCGGCGTCCCTGCGGCTGCCAGCCTGGCCCCCCCTCGCCGCAGCGGGGCTGGGGAGTGCTCCGCCATGGGGCGCGACTGGGGCCCCCTCCCGCCACCGTGCACCCGTGGGGACGTCGCTGGGCTGTGGGGCCAGAGGCACACACACCCCCCCCCCAAAACGCCCCAGGAGGGGGGTCCCCAATTTAGGGCCAAACTCCAGAGCTCCTCACCCCCACCCCGCACCCTCCCAGGAAGGGGATGATGCTCAGCTGTGGGTGACCCCCCACCCCGTCAGCTCTCGGGGCGGGGGGGGGGGGGTCCCAGCCCCGTGGGAGGCGGCAGCACCCCAATTCCCTGTGCCCCCCCAGGTATGCGGCGTGGCCCTCATCGCCATCGGCATCTACGCCCAGGTGGCCTTCAATAGGGCGCTGGTGATCAGCAGCGCCTCCACCACCAGCAGCCCCGTTGCCATCTTGGTGCTGGGCGTCATCATCTTCTTCATCTCCTTCTTCGGCTGCTGCGGCGCCTGGAAGGAGAGTTACTGCATGGTCACCACGGTGAGCC
Organism: Phalacrocorax carbo; assembly: GCF_963921805.1. Classification (NCBI taxonomy): domain Eukaryota; kingdom Metazoa; phylum Chordata; class Aves; order Suliformes; family Phalacrocoracidae; genus Phalacrocorax; species Phalacrocorax carbo. The sequence goes on from NC_087539.1 coordinate 825,204, forward strand.
CCCCGACCTCCCCCGCCCACACCCCCCCACCCGCCTCCCCCCACCCTGACCCCCACCCTCTGTCCCCCCTGCAGTTCGCCGTCCTGCTCAGCATCATCTTCCTGGTGGAGATTGCTGCCGCCATCACCGGATACGTCTTCAAGGACAAGGTGGGGACACGTGGGGAGGGGGTGTGGACCCGCATGGGTGCTGTGGACCCCCTCTCTGACCCCCCTGGCCCCCCCAGATCCGCTCGGAGGTGGAGCAGGACCTGTGGGACGCCCTGCGTAAGTACGGGAAGGACCAGCCCTTGACGGTGGCGGTGGACAGCTTCCAGAGGGATGTGAGTAACGGGGACACTTTGGGGGCAGGGGGTGGGGGGGCAGGCATCCAGGGCTCAGCCCCCCTGACCCTCTGGGGTTCCCCCCTCAACCCCCCGGCAGTTCCATTGCTGCGGAGTCAACAACTACACGGACTGGGCCACCACCCAGAGCCTCATGGTGAATGACACGGTGCCCCGGTCCTGCTGCCGCATCAACACCACATCCTGCAACATCCACCCCAGCCCCGCCACTGTCTACGAGAAGGTGAGACACCCCCCGTGGCCCCCCCACCCCCAGCTCAGCCCCCGGGGGTCCGGCTGCCCCCTGAGCCCCACTGCTCCCTCAGGGCTGCCTCCAGAGCATGGAGTCCTGGATAAAGAACAACATCGTCGTCGTGGCTGCGGTCGCGCTGGGCATCGCCTTCTTCGAGGTAAGATGTGGGTCTGAGCCCCACCGCCCCCGTGTGTGGGGCCATACAGGATGGGCATCACCCCCCTCCCCTCTCCCTTTCCAGATCTTGGGCATCGTCTTCGCTTGCTGCCTGATGAAGGGCATCCGCAGCGGATACGAGGTCATGTAGCCTCCGGTGGGTGCCACGGCCCCCCCAGCTTTTGCTGCCCCCCACCCAGGGGGCTGCGAGGGCTGCTCCCACCCACTCGCTCTCTACCAACTCCTCCAGGACAGGTCCCCATGTGCCAAACCCCCCTTGGGGGGTCGCTGCCATTGGACCCTCCCCGAGTGCCGATGAGGGCTGGGGGGGCCAGCGGAGCATCCCCCGGTTTCAAAATAAAACCAAAGGCTACCCTAGAGCTGTGTGTCCCCCCCCCGCGCCCGCCAGGCTGGGCTGGGAACCCTCGTGGGTGTGGGGGGTCCCCCTGTGGTCCATTGACCCCGTGGGTGCTGTAGGGCTCGGGGAGCCCCAGGGCGCTGCCCTGTCCTATGACTGGAACCTTCCCACCAGGAAGGGACTGGCGCTACTGGGAACAATGGGAGCAGGGTGGGGGCCGGCGTGTGTGGCCTTGGTGTGAGCAGCCCCGTCCCACTCCGGTGCTGGGGGGGGCAGCCGGGGCGGGACCGGCTTGGCTCGGGGCCGTGTCGACAGGACGCCGGGCTGTGCCAGGGCTGGCGGAAGGGCAGCGACGGTGGCAGCGTCCCTGCGGGTCCCCCGAGCGCCGTCACCCTGGAAGCAGCCCCCCACACACACCCACTGCAGCAGGGCTGGGGTCTCCGTGTGCCTCAGTAAAGCCACCAGCGGTCCCCGAGCCACGCGGGGACCCCATCCAGCCCCGGTGCCGCCGCAGGGTCGAGCACCGCAGGCGGGGGTTTGCACAGCACCCGGGGCGGGCGGTTTATTTGCAGCTCTTGGGCGGGGTGGGGGGGTCTCGCAGCTCTTGGGGGGTGGTCTGGCGGCCGCGGCAGGGGACTAGCGGACGCGGTGGGCCGGCTTGGGCAGGATGGTGGCCAGGACGAAGTCGACGAGGCAGGCGGGCAGGTAGGAGGCGGGCAGCCAGAGCAGCTTGGCGTCCCAGCCGGCGCTGTAGCGGGTGCGCGGGTGCCGGGCGCCCAGCGCGTGCTCCATGCAGCGCGTCACCTTGCTGAGGTCCGTGTCGCAGATGGCGTTCATGATGAGCCGCTGCACCTTGAGGTCTGGGGGATGCAGGTGGGGAAGCGGGGCGGGGGGGTCAGGCAGCCTGCGGCGGGGGGGAAACTGAGGCAGCGGGGACCCCCCCCGCCCCCGCACCCGCACCCCACTCACACTTGTGGAAGAAATCCTCGCCGTAGCTGAGCCGCGTCTCGGGCGCCAGGCGGTCCCAGAGCTGGCGCAGGGACGCCTCGATGCTCTCCAGGTTGGTCACGGCCGTCTTGAAGAAGCCGGGCTCCACGATGCTGACCTTCACCCCGAAGTGGTACATGTCGCGCCTGCGGGGTGCACGGCCGTCAGGGCGCGGGGCGGGGGCCGCGGGGCGGGCGGGGGGCCGGCACCCACCGCAGGCTGTCGGAGAAGGCCTCGATGCAGTACTTGGAGATGCAGTAGCCGCCGCCGTTGGCGGAGAGGCGGCCCAGCACGCTGGAGGTGTTCACCACCCGGCCCCGCGCCCGCTTCAGCAGGGGCAGGAACTGGAGCGTCACCTCGATGACCCCGAAGGTGTTGACGGCCATGATCTGGCGATAGTCCTCCATCGCCATCCACTCCGTGGGGCCGATGGGGTTGGCCACCCCCGCGTTGTTCACCAGCCCAAAGAGACCTTGGGGGGGGGACAGGACGGGACAGGGGACGCGCGATGGTGGCCACGGTCCCCTCCTGTGTGCCCTGCGGCACTTCCCCTGGGACCCCCATCCTGTCCCTAGTGGGACCCTCCCCTCCATGCTGCCCTGTAGCACCTTGCAGGGACCCCCACCCACCCTATAGCCCCTCTGCAGGGCTCTCCCAGCACCCCCCGGCAGGACCCATCTCGCCCCAGAGCCCCCAAGTCCTTTGCCTTGGGATGTCCTGCTGGGACCCCCCTGTTCTGCCCTGCAACACCTCCCCAGGGACCCCTCTTCCCACCCTGTACCCCCTCTATGGAGCTCCCCATCGTGCCCTATAGCACCCCATGGTGGAACCTGTCTTGCACTACAGCATCTCTCCTGTGACCACCATTTCTGCTGGGACCCCATCCTGCCCCCCAGCGCCTCCCCAGGGGCCCTGTGTGTGTGTGTGTCCCATCACCTCCCCTGGGACCCCATATCCCCCATCGCCTCCCTGGGTCCCATCCTGCCCCTCATCACCTCCCCAAGGACCCCATATCCCCCATCGCCTCCCCAGGTCCCAGCCTGCCCCCATCACCTCCCTGAGGACCCCATATCCCTCCCCAGCACCTCCCCTGGTCCCATCCTGCCCCCTGTCACCTCCTCAAGGACCCCATATCCCCCCCCAGCACCTCCCCCGGTCCCATCCTGCCCCCCGTCACCTCCCCAAGGACCCCATATCCCCCCCCAGCACCTCCCCCAGTCCCATCCTGCCCCCTGTCACCTCCCCAAGGACCCCATATCCCCCCCCCAGCACCTCCCCCGCTCCCATCCTGCCCCACTCACCCTTCTCGCCCACCTCTGCCCGCACCCACTCGACGGCCCGGCGGATGCTGTCGGAGCGGGTGACGTCGAGCAGGGTGGTGCGGAGGTGGCCGGGGCAGCTCCGCTGGAGGCTGTCGGCCCCTTTCTGGGTCAGGCAAGCGGCCAGCACCCGGTAGCCCTGGCGGGCCAGCCGCCGCGCCAGTAGGTTGCCGAAGCCGCTGTCGCAGCCGGTGATGAAGACGTGCTTGTCTTTGACGGAGGGCAGGGTCCGGCGGTCCCGCACCAGCCAGCCCAGCGCCCAGGCCAGCACCACCAGCAAGAGGTACAGCCACATGGCGGGGGCCTGCGGGGTCCGGGGGGGGCGGTGGGAGAGGAACCCAGGCGTCCTGGGCCGTGCCACCCCCCCCCACCACCAGGTCAACCCCTGCACCCCGAGTTGAACCCAGGCTCCTTGCTCGCTGGGTAAAGCCACGCACCCCTCCCTGCACAGGGGACCCCCAGATACTCTGCCCCACACCCTGGGGGGTCAGACCCCACCCAGGTGGAAGGTGGGAAAAGTGGGGGGCTGAGGATGGACCCCAGCATGGAGCAGGTCCCACATGGGTCTCAGTCTGTGCCCAGGTGCCACGGGGTGTCTGGGGACCCTGGGCGGTGGTCCCTGTCCTCCCAGGGTGGGGGGGTGAGGACCCCCGCATTGCCCTCCCAGCGTGGGGGTGAGAACCCCGCGTCCCACCCCCACAGACGAGTCTCGCACCAACCTCCCTCCCGCCGGGCCAGGGCGTCCGTGCGGCGTGCCGGGGATTAGCCGGGCACACTGCGTCAGCGCCTGGCCGCGACCCAGGGCCCGCGGGGCAGCCCCGCCAAGGGGGGGGTCCCAGCTGCTCCCCCCCAGCTTAACCCAGTCCCCCTCCTGCCCTCCCAGGGCAGGGGTGACCCCGGGCACCCTCTGTGCCTGACCTGTTGGGGAGGCGACCGTCACCGCTGCCGCCGGGACCCCCAACCCACCTGCCCCCACATCCCACCCCCTTCCCGATAAGGAAGCCCTATGGGGGGGCTGCATCCCCCTCCAGGAGCCCTGTTTGGGGAGGTCTTTGGGGGTGTCAGGATCCCCTGCCCTCGGGGGGCTGTGGGGGGGACACCCTGTGTCTGTCCCTGCCCAGCCCCGACGGTGCAGGCTCTCGGTGTGCACAAGACCCAACAGACTCATTTTGCCACACCCTGTGGCCGTGGGGCAGACCCACGGCGGGGGCTGCTGCGGCCCCGGCTTGCCTGGCACCCCCAGCCCGGGTCGGGGTGCGGAGGGGAGCCCACCCAGCAAGCCCCCACCTACCTTTGGCGGGGCAGAGGGCTCCAGGCACTGCTCCGGCTGCGGCAGCAGCAGCCGTCTGAGCTGGGGGGGCCGTGGCCGCTCCTCCCCCTGCGCTGGGGCAAAGGTCACAGTGGGCTGAACCCCCCCTTACCCCCCCGCTGGGTGCAGCTGGGGCGGGGGGAATTGGGTGCATGGGGGTACTGGGACACCCCTTGCCTTGTTGGGGGACCCTCACCGCGGAAGAGCCCTGACCAGAGCCGGGAGGGAGGGTGACCCCCTCCCAAGGCACATGGAACCCCCAGGTCCCCTTCCCAGCCCTGGGCGGGGGCACTGCCCGGAGGTGGGGGGCTGAGCTCCCCCCCAGGGGGATTAGAGCCCTCCCGGCCCAGAAGGGGCCCTTTGTCTGCGAGAAAAAGGGGCCTCAGAGCCCGAGTTAAGCAGTAAAGAGGATGAGGGGGCTTAGGAGGGGGCAGCCGAGGGCTGTGCCAGGGCCCCGACGTGTGCCAGACCTGGCCTCCACACACCGCCTGTACAACCACGCTTTATTCTGCCCGCTCCCCGGTACCGAGGGGTCCCCGCCGCGGCCGGGAGCTGCTGCGGCATCACGGTGGGGCCCGCGTTATCTGCCAGGACCAGCCGCGGCAGCGGGGAGGGTCCGGGGGTCCCCGGCAGCGGCGGCTCAGGAGCAGGAGGGCTGGAGCTGCCCCTTGTAGACGTACTCCAGGGCGGTGGCGATGGTCCGCATGTCCATCTCGATGCTGCGGGCCCAGTTCTCCACGTCGCCGATCTCCTGCCGGGATGGGGGGGGCTGTCAGGGAGCTGCCGGTGGGATTTGGGGTGTCCTAACCTGCCTCACTGCCCCTCTCCAGCAGCCGCAGCCCGGGGCGGGGGCTCGGGGCTGGCTGGGACCCCGTGGGTGCTGCCCGCCGTGGTGCGATGCGGCAGCGGGCAGACGGCACGGCCAAACTGCTCCGGCACCGAGCTGTGGGGCTGGGGGGGGGGGGGCCGCAGCCCACCCGCCCTCCAGCACCAGGCAGGCAGCACCGTGCCAGCAGCGGGCTCCCGACACGCGTGGGGCACAGGACCCCGTCCCTCAGCCAGCCACGGTGACACGGGGGGGTTCCCACGGGGCTGCTTTTCTATGTGTCCCAGAGGGAAACCTCCTCCCTGAGCCGAGCCAGGGTGGGGGGGCGACCTCCCCCCTCGCACTGTGCGGGGGGGACACCCCACCTTGAGGGCCTGGTTGAAGTTCTCCACCATGGTGATCCACTGCCCCGTCTGCTTGGCGAACTGCGCCGCCTGCACCTGCAGCGTCTTCACCTCGTGGTCCAGCTTCCGCTGGTTGACATAGGCCTGCGCCACCCTGCGAGGGGGGACACACACGGGGGGGGGGACACACGGGGGGTGGGGTGGACACCCCTAAAGGCTCCAGGGTGGGGAGGTGGCCCCAGGGAGGGGGGGTGCCAAAGCACTGGGGAGCCGTTAGTGGGGACTGGGGGGCGTGTCCTGGGGAGGGGGTTTGCGGTGGGAAGGGGCCAGGGAGTTGAGGGGGTGCCAGGGCAGGGGTTTTGGGGATGCAGGGGTTCCTGGATGGGTGGTGTGTTGGGGAAGGGGCTGGGGGGTGCCTGGGTGGGGGGGTTGGGGGTGCAGAGGTACCAGGGTGGGGGTTTGGGGGGCAAGGGGCACCAGAGTTGGGGGGAGTGTCCCTGGCTGGGGTGGGGTCTGTTGGGGAACAGGCTTGGGGGGTCCTGGAGGGTGGGGGGTTAGGGGTGCAGGGGTCTTGGGGCAGGGGTCTGGTAAGGACCAGGCCAGGGAGTTGAGGGGGTCCTTGGGCAGGGGTTTTGGGGTGCAGGGGTCCCTGGCTGGGGGTTTTGGGGGAAGAAGGGGTACCAGGGTTGGGGGGGGTGTCCCTGGCTGGGGGTCTGTTGGGGAAGAGGATTGTGGGGGGGTCCCTGGATGTGGGCTGGGGTGTGTGTCCCTGAATGGGGGCTCAGGGGAGGAAGGTGCACCAGGGCTGGGGGTGGTGTGGTGTGTTCCTGGCTGGGGTTTCCAAGGGTAAAAGGGGCTGGGGGGGGTCAGGGGGTCCCCAATTGGGGGTTTTGGGGGAGAAGGGCTGGGGAGTTTGGGGGTCCCTGGGTAGGGGTTGGAGGAGGAAGGGGCTGGGAGGTTGGGGGTACCCTGGGTAGGGGGGTTACAGGGGTCCCTGGATGGGGGTTGCGGGGGTCCCGGCCTCACCCCACGTTGAGGTGATCGACCAGGGCCTCGGTCAGGCGGGTGGCGGCGGCGATGGCCTCCCTGCGCCGCCGCTCTGGGGGGACGCGGCCGTCAGGGGCGGCGGGACCCCGCCCCGCCCTGCACGCGCCGCCCGTGACGCCAGCGGGGAGCCGCGTGACGTCAGCGTGCGGGGCTCTGACATCACGCTCCGCCCTACCGGCCACCCCCCCGCCCCTCACCGCCACGGTCGCCTCATTCCCCCCCCAACCGCCGCTCTGACGGACAGCCCCGCCGGCCAATGGGGTGCGGCCCGCACGTTGAGCGACAGCTCCCGCCGCCAATCGGGCCGCCGGGGGGCCGGTCGCCATGGGGACGGGGGCGGGCTCACCCTGCAGCTCCCGCCGCTCGCTCTGCCGGGCCTGGTGCTCCTTCAGCAGCCGGGACAGCATGGCGGCGGCGCCCGCGTCACGTGACCGCCACCTGAGCGCCACGTGACCGCCGCGTGACCGCGCGCCCCGCCTCCTGCGGGGCCTATAGGGGCCATAGGGGGGACGCGGGGGCCTGTAGGGGCCAGCGCAGGGCCGGGGTGGGGATGCGGGGCCCGGGTGAGGCCTGCATGAGCCCGGCTGGCACCCGAGGGGGCTGCGGGGGCCTGGCTGGGGGCCTGTGCGCGTGACCGGGGCCTGTCAGGGCTAGAGGGAGCTGTTTTGGGGGAGTGGGGCTCTGGGGGGGGCGTTTGGGGGCCCGGCTGGGGCTCTTGGGGCCCGGCTGGGGGTCATTGGGGGCTCTAGGGACCGGCTGGGGCCCGTCGGGGTGCTGGGGGTCTGTGGGGGCGTTGGGGGCTCTGGGAGCTCTGCTGGGGCCTGGCTGGGGGGGCTCTGGGCTTCTGTGGGGGCCCATGGGGCCCCGGCTGGGGGTCTGTGGAGGCTCTTGGGGCCCCTCTGGGTGTCTGTGGGGGCTCTGGTGGCCTGGCTGGGGGCCTGGGCCGGGGATGAGGGGTGCTGTAGGGGTTTGTGTTGGGGGACATATGGGTGCTATAGGGGCCTGGGTCCTGTGTCCCTGTAGCGTGACAGGTACATGGGTGCCTTAGGCTGTCGGCTCCCCCTTGCTGTGCTGGTTCCAGCTGTGCTGGCTGCTGGTCCCAGTACTGGCTGTGTGGCTGGGGGAAGCCTGGGCTGTGTTCTGTGGGTGACCAAGAGCCCAGGCATGAGGTGCTGGGGTCCCCCCAATCTTTGGGGTGCTGGGGACAGGTGAGCCATCTCTCCTCCCTGTGGTCTGTGATGAGCGAGGCAGTGCTCTGCTCCCCGCTGGCGACGGAGAGGCCAGGGGTGCCTGAAGGAGCTGAACGTGACTCTGTTAAACCCCACTTTTACTTCCCAGGTGGACCAGCCTGTGCTGGCTGGGAATTCCTGAGCTCTCACCCGCTTCCCAGCTGCGGTGGGAGCAAGACTGGGGCTAAATCTCAAATAATGCAGAATCGTCCTTGTCAGGGTGTCCCAATGTCAGGTACGGCCGCCTGGGCTGTTCCTGTGCCAGGACGTAATGGATGGGGCTGGTGGAGAGAGAAGTGAGCTGGCAGGGGGTGGGGGAGAGCCGGCCGGGCTCCCGGGATGCAGCTGCTGCCAGCAAAGTGCACTATGAAAATTAAATTGCTCTGCAGAGTGCCGGAAGGGTGAGCTGGCAGAATTGCCGGGATGCGTCTGAACTCATCGGGCTTAATCAGCCCGAGAGCTGGGATGAGGCTGCTCGGTTGGGCGGGCGCCAGCTGGCCGCAGCCGAGCAGAGTCAGGAGGGGGAGGAAGGTCTAGTCATCCCTTCGGGTCGGGCAGGGGAAGGGAGTATCAGGAAGGTGAAAAGAAAAGGCTGGGACTGTGAGGAGGGGGCTGTTGTTGTGCAGGTCGGTGCTGGCACAGGGCAGGCAGAGCTCGGGGCGCGCTGGCAGGGTCGGGGCGTAGCCCGCGCGAAGTTCGGCCTCGACGCAGCCTTGATTTCTGACTGTTTCTGCTCAAGCTCCCTTCAGGGCAGTCCTGGCAGGGGTTACCCACTCACGGCCCCATCGGGAGCGGGATGTGTGTCTCCGCATCCCAGCTGGCTTCTCCCCGCGGATTCAGCTCCTTGCACCTTCGCTGTCCGCTTGCCTTTGTTCTCTGAGCTGCTGACCTGGAGGAGCTCTGGCTGCAGCTACAGGAACTCGGGCATAAAATGTGGCCAAAGATAAACTGGTGAATGGGTAAAAATAACCCCAGCTTACTCCCCACGCACCTGTCCGATGCTGGCCCGCTCCAGTTACACAAACAAGTCCTTGCCTGCAGGAGCCCCTGCAGCCTTGGGAAGGGCAGAGGAATTTGTTTTGCTGTCTCACTCGTTAGCTGACGAGCGTGCCGGGCTAACGGGGGTGCTGTCGGGCAGAGCATGCTCGGGGTCTGCGTGCGGCGGGGCTGCCCCGCTCCTCCCTGCGCCCGGGCTTGGCGTGTGCCAGCGTCAGCTGCTCCCCGTGAAAGGTTTGGGTGTATCGGCGGGGGTTTGGCGTTCGGAGGGTAACTGCTGGCCGCTCTCCCACCCGTGGGACCCTCGGGACGAGGCACCGCTCCCAGAACTGTGCCGACCCAGTTCCTGCCCTTCCTTCCACAGGAATGAAGATTGCTGCCCGGTTGGGGACCTTTGCTGGTGGCGGCTGACGGTCCTGCAGGCGCCCGAGGGAGTTCACACCTTTCCCAGGCGCTGGCTCCGGCTCTCGGCACGCGCCAGGGATGTGCCTCGGCTTCCCTTGCTGACGCTGCCTGGAACAGCAGCGAAACACGCTCCCGTCTGCCTCGAGAGGCACGACGGGCCCCGGCTGCGGGCGCAGGAGCTGCTCCCGTGTGTGGCTCTGCTGCCTCCCCCATCCTCCCGCCTCTCCTGCGACGGAAGGTGCTCCGAGCGGGGAGCCTGGGCTCCATTCAGAGTTAATGGCGCTGGAGATGTGGTTTGGCCGCACCAGGGGAGCCCTCGGGAACATTTCCCTCCCTCCGTCCGTGTGGAAGCGAGTGGTGGGTCCCATCCTCGCCCTGCCCTCGCTCCGCTCCCGGCCCTCGCCGCTCCCTGACTCCAGCTGTTTCTACGCCCAGGGAAGCGCTTCCCACTCTCCCGATTTTCGCTCCCTGACCCCACAGAAGCCTTGGCGAGGCTCCTGGAGCGGATCCTGCCCTGGCTGGGGGAGTGGGACCAAGACACCCCCGTGTTGCCCCCGGGCTCTGCTGTCCTTGGGTGGGTTGGGGAGCTCAGCCCTGCAGCCCCCACCCGTCCGCTCCCCCCACCTCGGCTGCGCAGCGCTGGGGCCGGTGGGGTGAGGCTGCGGCTTCTGGGAGCGTCTGGGTTCAAATCCAAGCCAGGGCTCAGAGCAAAGGGAATCCTCCCAAAAAGGAGTTTTCTTCTCCTGATGTAGGAGCTGCCGTCCGACCCCCCGCCTCGCTCGCTCCCTCAGCCATGAAAACCCTCGAGCTTCGTGCCTGAGCCGCCGGGAGCGGCGTCCTGCCGGGCGCGGGCGGGGGGCAGCGCTTCCCCGGCAAACCCAGCCCCGTTTGGAAGTTGGCCCTTGCACCGAAAACAAAATTCCCTGGCGGCGGCGTGGAGGGGATGACAAAGCCCGCCGTGGGGCCGGCAGCGCCGGGGCTCCCGCGCTCGCCGCCTGCTCGTCGGGGGCAGCGTCAGCGGTGCCCGCCTGTGCCGTGCGCAGCAGCCACGGCCCCGCTGACGCCCAGCCGCCGGTGGCGTGAGGCAGCGAGGCCCCGCAGCCCCGAGGTGGGAAGTGTCCTGTTGTCCGTTCGTGAGGCGGGTTTGGGGTTGGAAATCCCCGACCCGCTGGGCCAGGCCCCCAGGGGAGCCGCTGTCGTTAACCCGGAGCAGCTGGCTTCTGCGGCACGTTACCAGGCTCGGAGCGGGGCGAGCTCCCGGGCGGCACCGCGCCGTGGCAGCCACGAGGGTCCGTCCTGACCCGGTGCGGGGCTGGCTCCCCCCTGGCCAGGGCTCCCCCGCAGCCGGAGCTCCCCAGCCTCAGGCTGCTGCTCGGCTTTGGGTCTGTTTGAGGGAAAACAAAGCAGATTTGGGGGCTTGTTTGGGAGGAGAGAGGCTCGAGAGCGTGGTGCCCCCGGGGTGGTTGGTTTGGGAGCTGGGAGGAGAGCCAGGTGGCAGAGCGAGTTGGGGTCCCATCTCCTCTCCCCCTGCTCGTGGGCACCCTGAAGCCTGGATCAGATTTTTTTGGGGGTCCCCTCTGTTCTGAGGGAGCACCGGGACCCCAAATTGTGGTTTTATCTAGATCAGCTGCTCGTGCTGCTTCGCGGCCACAACCACCTTCCTTTCTGTTCGGCCCGATGCTCGGGGGACGCTGTCCCCTTCCGCTGGGCAGCAGCAGCCGGGGAGCTCCGTGCTCCCCGGCCCGGTGGGCGATGGGGCGTGGGGCGTGGGCGGCGGGAGGCTGAGCAGCCCCCGGGGACCGCGTCTGTTCCCATCCTCCGCTCCCAGGCAGGGATCGGCCCTTTCCCACGTCAGGAGCACAACAGTGGGGATGTTGGGAAGGGATTTGGGCTGGAAAAGAGAAAAGAAGGGGCGAGCGTGGGGAGGGCTGGCTGGCAGCCAGGCGGGGGGTGAGCTGGGGGGACACAGACCCTCTTGGTCCTGCCTTCATCCCCCTGAAACGCAGGGCCAGCCGGCAGCGAGGAGGAGGAGGAGGTCAGGGTGAAGGACTGTTCCTGCGTCCAGCGCGGAGCTGGAGCTCATTCACACGGCCGGAGCAGCCCTGCCAGCTCCCAAATATCTTCACAGGCCTTTGGAGAGCGGGAGTGGTTAAAAATAGCCAGCATGCTGGAAAATATGACGGCCCCCCCTTTCCCTCCCCCCCCCCCAGGCTGCCGTTTGGGGCACGGGGCCGTGCTCAAGCCACAACGGCTCCTGTGGGACCCGGCCCTGCTGCTCGTGGGGTTTTGCTGCGCCGGCACCGCTGCCACCCCCAGTCCCCCGGGAGCCTGCGAAGGCAGCGGCCCCTTCGGTGTGGGGGGGTGTGGGTCCCACTCCTGCCAGCTGATCCTCTCGTTCTGGGGTGCAGGGGGTGCAGGGTGGAGGTGGTTGGGGGGACTGTCCCCATGGGAGCTGCCAGAGGGGCTGTCCCGCACCCCTTCCCACCGTCGTGTCCCCATGAGCACGGCCTTGGTGCTGGGAGGCAGAGGGACGGCAAATTGCCCGGTGGGTATCGCTGCAGGTGGTGGGGTATCGGGGTGTCGCTGCAGGTGGTGGCCTTTGGGGGTACTGGGGTGTTGGGCTGTGGCATCTCAGCGACAGCTCCATCCCGCTCCTCTGCTCCACCCCAGCTCGCAGAGAGTCCAGAGGTAGGCAATTGCCCTCCCGCTTCGACCCCCCACTGGAGGACCACCCGCCGCCCAGCCTGGGTGCTGTGCCCACCCTGGGGGACGTGGCCCTGCTTCAGCAGCACTGGAGGGGGGCGAGCAGTGGTTTGGGGCCGGGGAGCCCTGAGGGGGGTCACCCATGAGGGATGGGGAGATCTCTCAGCACCACTGGCTGATACAGTGCGCCGTGCCCCGTGCAGCGTGGTGGGGTGCGGTGCCCCGCGATTCGGGATGCGATGCCCCGCGCAGTGAGGTGTGGGGTGCGATACACAGCGATTCGGGGCGCGATGCCCCACGCAGCAAGGTGTGGGGTGCGATGCCCCGCGATTCGGGGTGTGATGCCCCGCACAGCGAGGTGTGGGGCACAATACATAGCGATTCGGGGTGTGATGCCCTGCGCAGCGAGGTGTGGGGCGCGATACACAGCGATTCGGGGCGCGATGCCCCGTGCAGCGAGGTGTGGGGCGCGATACACAGCGATTCGGGGTGTGATGCCCCGCGCAGCGAGGTGTGGGGCGCGATACACAGCGATTCGGGGCGCGATGCCCCGCGCAGCGAGGTGTGGGGCGCGATACACAGCGATTCAGGGCGCGATGCCCCGCGCAGCGAGGTGTGGGGCGCGATACACAGCGATTCGGGGCGCGATGCCCCGCGCAGCGAGGTGTGGGGCGCGATACACAGCGATTCGGGGCGCGATGCCCCGCGCAGCGAGGTGTGGGGCGCGATACACAGCGATCCGGGGCGCGATGCCCCGCGCAGCGAGGTGTGGGGCGCGATACACAGCGATTCGGGGTGTGATGCCCCGCGCAGCGAGGTGTGGGGCGCGATACACAGCGATTCGGGGTGTGATGCCCCGCGCAGCGAGGTGTGGGGCGCGATACACAGCGATTCGGGGCGCGATGCCCCGCGCAGCGAGGTGTGGGGCGCGATGCCCCGCGCAGCGAGGTGTGGGGCGCGATGCCCCGCGCAGCGAGGTGTGGGGCGCGATGCCCTGCCCCCGGCTGAGCGACCCGGGCTGTGCCAGCCGGGGTGACCCACCCGCGGCAGGCGGGGCGTGGGCCGTGCCGCCGCGGCCACGCGTGCTCGGCCGGAGCCGGGGGGGCGGCGGGGAGCGGCGGCATGGCGGGGGCTCGCTGCCTCTGGCTGCCCTGGCTCTGCCTGCGGCTGCTGCCGGGCGCAGCCTTCAACCTGGACGCCACCAGCACCCTGCTGAAGGACGGCGACAAGGGCAGCCTCTTCGGCTTCGCCGTGGCTCTGCACCGGCAGCTCAGCCCCGAGCCCGCCGGCTGGTGAGTGCGGGGCTGCGGAGGGTGCGGGAGCCGCGGGGCCCCGCCGGACGGCCGCGTCGGTCCCGCGGATGCTGCCCCGGTGGGGTGTCCCTCGCTCCGTGCCCCCTCCTCGGGCCTGTGTCCCCCACCCCGACCCCCATCTCGTCCCTCCGCTCAGTCGGGGATCGGCAGCCCGGGGGTCCCCCCGCCTCCTGGGGGTCCCCCCGCCTCCTGGGGGTTCCCCCGCCGCGCGGGGCTCCCCCCGCCGCCCGTCCCCCGGGGATGCTGGCGGGGGCGGCCCCTGCCCCCCACGGCTTCGGGGTGCCGAGAGTCCAACCGGGCGGGAGACCCGAGGGGACGGGGATGGGCGCCGGGACCCGCCGCCTGCGCTGCCCTTCTGAATTACTCAGCAGGAGCCGGGGGGGGGTGGGGGTGTCGGGGGGTTTGGGGGGACGATCGGTGCCCCGAGAGCAATCTTGGGGTGCTCGAGTGGATGGACCCCCCCCCGGGGCCCCCCCCCGGGCCGTGCCCGCCGCCTCCCCCGCGCCCGCTCGCCGCTGAGCTGGCAAACGCCCACCCGCCGCATGCCAGGGCAGCCACCGGCCGCAGCCGCAGCCCCCGGCCCTGCGTCCTCCGTGGACCCCAGACCCTGTGGCCCCCCACATGGCACTTGTGGCCCCCGGGGGGGGCTCGGGCTGCTGGCGGGGGTCTCAGCGACGGGGACCCCTGGAGCGGGCGGGTGTCGGGGCGCTGCCGCCCGCCGCTGCCCGCCCCCGTCCCCCCGGGCAGCCGCCGAAGGCACCCGGCCGCGGCAGCCGCCCTCTCCGCGTTCCTGGCGTCGGGAGGGGCGCTTTGGCTCCCCGGTGCCCCGGCTCCGGGGCAGGTGTTTGCAGAGCCGCCGGCACCGCACCGGTGTCCCCCTGCCCGTCGCCTCCGGCCCCCGGCAGGGCTCGGGGACCGGTTTGGCCCCCCGGGCTCCTTACGACGGTGGCCTGGCCCTGGCACCCCGGGCAGTGCCCGGCGCCCTGGCACAGGGTGCACTCCTGTGCCTCCCTCCGGCTCCCTCCTTTTTTGGGCATGTTGCTGCAGGGATATTTTGGGTGAATTCCAGTTTATTTTTACCGGCTCTGCCTCGCCGTCACCCCCCGGGGGCTCCCTCGCGTCCCGAGGCCACCGTCCCCCCCGGGGAGAGGGGCTAGGGGTGCCCACAGATGCCCCACTGCCACTGAGGGCGGCGCAGGGTGGGGGTCTGGATATGGGGGTCAGGGTGCCCCCAACCCTGCTGCACCAAGGGGGAGGGGGCAGGGAGCAGGCAGGAGCGGGGGGTCCGGGTGTGTGTCACCTCCCGCGCCCCCTCCCCTGCCCACACGTGCTCCGAGCTGCGGCTGAGGCCTGGGAACGGCGGCGCCGGGGGTGCAGCTGCTCGGCCGGGCGGGCTGGCACCGCGCTGGACGGGCACCGAGCCGGCGCGGCCCCGGCGCGAAATCGGTGCGGGGGCGCGGGGACAGCTGCGCGGGGGTGGCGGGGACGGGGGCGCTCCGGGTGGGTGCCGGGGGGGGGGGGATGGCGGGACCGGGTGCGCAAATGCAGCCGCACACGTGTGCAAACCCAGCGTTGCACGTGCACGGCGGGGGGTCGCGGGGGGCTGCCCCCCACGCCCTGACGGGGGGCTCCCCCCCGCTGCAGGCTGCTGGTGGGGGCTCCCCAGGCGCCGGCGCTGCCCAGCCAAGGCGCCAACCGGACCGGGGGGCTCTTCGCCTGCCCGCTGACCCCCGAGCTCTCCGACTGCTGGCGGGTGCCCATCGACGAGGGAGGTGAGGTGCGCTCCTGGGGCCCCCCCCCCCCCGCCCCCCCAGCTCCCCACCCTGGGGGTCCTGGCGGGGCTGACGCTGCCCATCCCCACCAGCGGACCTGCAGCGGGAGAGCAAGGAGAACCAGTGGCTGGGGGTGAGCGTGAAGAGCCAAGGTGCCGGCGGCAAGATTGTGGTGAGCACCCGGGAAGGTGGGGGGGGGGGTAGGGTGGCGAGGGCTGCGAGGGGGTCCCCCGGCACCGCCTGACGCCCCCCACCCCCTCCCACCCCCCCAGACCTGCGCCCACTTGTACGAGGCGCGACACCGGGTGCGGCAGCCCCTGGAGACGCGGGACGTGATCGGGCGCTGCTTCGTGCTGAGCCAGGACCTGCGGGTGCGGGACGAGCTGGACGGCGGCGAGTGGAAGTTCTGCGAGGGGCGGCCGCAGGGCCACGACCGCTTCGGCTCCTGCCAGCAGGGCCTGGCCGCCGCCTTCAGCCCCGACCACCATTACATCCTCTTCGGGGCCCCCGGCACCTACAACTGGAAAGGTGAGGGTGGGGGCGGCCGGCTTCCCCCCCCCCCCCCCGCCCCGGGGCCGAGCGAGGGTGCGGGAGCGGGGGGCTGCGCGCGTGCCTGTGCGCGGGTTTGCGTGTGCACGCGTGTGGGTGCGTGTTCCTGCCTGGGCGGGCGTGCGCATGCCTGCACGATGGGTGTGCAAGCTGTGGGTGTGAGCACAGGCGTGTGAGCACGTGTGTGAGCGTGCTGTGGGTGTGAGCACGTGCGTGAGCGTGCTGTGGGTCTCATCACACGTGTGTGAGCGTGCTGTGGGTCTGATCACACCTGTGTGAGCACCTGTGTGAGCGTGCTGTGGGTCTGATCACACGTGTGTGAGCATGCTGCAGGTGTGAGCACGTGTGTGAGCGTGCTGTGAGTGTGAGCGCGTGTGAGTGCTGTGGGTCTCATCACATGTGTGTGAGTGTGCTGTGGGTGTGAGCACGTGCGTGAGTGTGCTGTGGGTGTGGGCACATGTGTGAGCGTGCTGTGGGTCTCATCACACGTGTGTGAGCATGTTGTGTGTGAGCACACGGGTTCCTCCACGTGGTATGAGTGTGTGTGTGCACGCATATGGGGGTGTGCATGCAAGCATGTGTGTGCACGCGTGCGTACATGTGGGTGCATGTGGGTGTGAGCACAGGGGTGTGTTCATGCCGTGGGTGTGAGCACACAGGTGTGTGCGTGCTGTATGCGTGTGCATGTGTGCATGCATGTGGGTGTGTACATACACGTAAGCGTGTGCGTATGCAGGCATGTTCACATACGTGTGCTGTGTGTACGTGAACACATGGGGGTATGTGCGCTGTGAGCGTGTACATGCGTGGGGGGTGCTCGTGTCTGTGCACACGCGTGTGCGCTGGTGCGACCGTGTGTTGGGATGCCCAGGCCCAGGGTGGGTCCGCCTGGCCAGCACGGTGCCCTACGGCAGCTCCGGCGCCCCTTGTCCCCAGGCAGCAGGAGGGTCCCCAGGGGGGTTGCCGGGGGGTCCCCTCGCCCCTCACCCCTCCTCGGTTCGGCAGGGAACCTGCGCGTGGAGCTGCTTAACCAGAGCTCCCTCGACCTGCTGCGCTACGACGACGGGCCCTACGAAGCCGGGGGCGAGAAGGACCAGGACCCCTCGCTCATCCCCGTGCCCGCCAACAGCTACTTCGGTACGGGCACGGCGGAGCCCGGGCGCGGCGGCACGGCACGGCACAGGGGACCCCCCCACCGGCCCCGCCGCCCGGCTCCAGCCTGCCCTGGCCACGGTGCCCACCCTGACGCCCCTCTCTCTTTCTCTCCCGCCCGGCCGTGGCGCAGGGCTGCTCTTTGTGACAAACATTGATAGCTCAGACCCCGACCAGCTGGTCTACAAAACCCCCGAGCCCAGCGAGAAGGTGCCCGGCGCGGCCGGCGACGTGGCCCAGAATAGCTACTTGGGTTCGTAAGCGCCGGCGGTGCCGGCGTCCCCGTGTGCCGGCGTCCCCGTGTGCCACCTTCCCCGGAGCCGTGTCCTGTGGTGTGTGTCCCCCCTCCCCACCCGTGTCTCTGGAGGGGAGAGGAAAGGAGAGCTCCCGCGGCCTCGGCCGGGCCCAGCGAGCACGTGTCCACACGCGTGTGCACACGTGTCCCCATGCACGCACGCACGCGCTGAGCACGCCGCCCTCGGCACCTCCCTGTACGCGCAGCGTCGCCCCCCCCTCCTCGTGCACGCACCGAGAGCACACCCCCCCTTTGCACCCCCTCTGCATGCGTGGCCCCCCTCCTCGTGCACACCCCCTTGCACACCCAGCCGTGCACACGTGTGGCTGCACACCTCCGCCCGCTCCCACCCGTCTTGGGTCCATCCCGTGCAGGCACGTGCCTGTGGCCGTCGCTCCCCACCCCGGGGGGGGTCCCAACCCCCCCCAGCCAGGGCTCCCCACGGGCAGCGCTCCCTTGTCCCCATCCCTGTCTGCGTCCTGTGTCCTGTCGCTGTGGCGGGGGCACCGCCAGGCTGGGGGGGGGGTGTGCAGAGCCCGGGCAGGGGGCACACAGAGCCTGGTGTGGCCCCCCCCAGCACCCCACTGTCCCCGTGCTCTTCCCTCTGGAGGTGGGGGTGCATGGGGGGTGCACGGTTCCCGCGGGGGGAGGCAGCGGCTGCAGCCTGCTGGGGCCTGCCTGGGGGCTGCTGGGGGGGGGGCTCAGGGGGCTGCGTGGCTGCTGGGGGGGCTGGGGAGGGGCCAAGCACTGCAACCGCTGCACGTGGGGAAGGGGCTCCCAGCCCCCTGTCGTGGAGGGGGCCCTGCTGCTCTCTCCAGGTGTGGGGGGGTTCCGGTCCCCATCTGGCTCTGCTCCGGGTCTTGCTGCTCGGGCCCCAAAATCTTGCCTTCTCTCCCCGAAGTCTTCCCTTCTGGCGACGCGGGGAGGGGCTGGTCCTTGCTCACCCCGGCAGCCTCTGCTCCCCCTTGGCTTCCCCTGGCCCAGAGCTGGCGAGGGGTCCCCGCAGTCCTGCCCCCCGCCTGCGGCCGCTGCGCCCGGGGCGCGCAGAGCCCCGCCATTCCCGCACCAAAGCACGAGGCTCCACGAGGGGAGACCTGGCCACGCAGGGCTGAGCAGAGAGAGAGAGACGGATGGACAGACGGACGGGCAGATGGCGGGTGGGGGGGGCTGGGGGGGGGGCTGGGGGCTGGGCAGACACCGATACCTTCCCCCCCCCCCCCTCGCCTCCGCAGGCTTCTCGGTGGACTCTGGCGCAGGGCTGACGCGGAGGCGGGAGCTGAGCTTCGTCACCGGAGCCCCCCGCGCCAACCACACCGGGGCCGTGGTCATCCTGCGCCGCGACAGCGCCAACCGCCTGGTGCCCGAGGCCGTGCTGCCGGGCCAGCAGCTCACCTCCGCCTTCGGCTACGCTGTCGCCGTGCTCGACCTCAACAGCGATGGGTGAGTTTGGGGGGACCCCCCCGGCCGTGGCAGATTGGCACCCCCAGTCCTAGTGCCGGGGCATCGCCCGGGTTCGGCACCCGCGGCCGGGGGGATGATGGAGCCGTCGTCCCTGCAGCTGGATGGACCTGGTGGTGGGGGCCCCCCACTTTTTTGAGCGCAAGGAGGAGATTGGGGGGGCCGCCTATGTCTACATCAACCCGGCGGGGCGCTGGGACTCCGCCACCCCCCTCCGCCTCAACGGCACCCGCGGCTCCATGTTCGGCATCGCCCTCAGCACCGCCGGGGACCTCAACCAGGACGGCTTTGAGGGTGAGGGGTTTTGGGAGGGCTCGGGGAGAGGGGCTCTGGGGTCCTCATGGGCTGGGATGTGTCCCAGCCTGCATCCTGCTGCGGGGGCGGGATGGTGGCTCCCACAGAGGGTCCTGGGAGGGGTCTTGGGCCCCCCCCACTACCTGCCCTTGCTCCCCCTCCCCAGACCTTGCTGTGGGAGCCCCCTTCGACGGCGCTGGCAAAGTCTACATCTACCACGGCAGCAACCTGGGCATTGTGGCAAAGCCGGCACAGGTGAGGGGGTGCGGGGCTGGGGGGGTGCATTGCCCATCGCCCCCCCCACCCTGCCGGTTCCGGGTGTCACAGGCGTCTTGTCCCCAGGTCCTGGATGGGGAGGGCGTGGGGGTGACGGCCTTCGGCTACTCCCTCTCAGGGGGGCTGGATGTGGATGGGAACCTCTACCCCGACCTGCTCGTCGGCTCCCTCTCCGACTCCGTCGTGCTGTACAGGTGAGTGCCGTGGCCCCCAACTGGGGCTGCCCCCACCCCTGGGCACCCCCCACACCTGGGCTGCCCCCGTCCCCGAGCACCCCCACATCCCCGGGCACCCCCCGCCCCTGGGCACCCCCCACACCTGGGCTGCCCCCGTCCCCAGGCACCCCCCGTCCCTGGGCATCCCCATCGCAGGGCTCCCCTCAAACCCTCCCAGGGCATCCCCTGAACCAGGGTGTCCCTGGGCATAGTGGGGGGGTCCCATGCCAGGTCTGCACAAGGCTCGGTGTGCCCTCGGGGGGGGTCCCCAGCCTGGTACCCCCTGTTTCTCCCCCATCAGGGCCCGGCCGGTCGTCCACGTCTCCAGGAACGTCTCCCTGCTCCCCCCCAACATCGACCTGGAGCAGAGCAACTGCCAGCACCAGGAGGGTGTCTGGTGGGTGCCACCTGCCTCCCCCTCCCCATCTCCCCTCCCCGGGCACAAAGCCGGGGCACAGCGGGGGTGGGTGCCCCCGTCTCACCCCATGTCCCCGCAGCGTGGATGTCCGAGCCTGCTTCAGCTACACGGCCAGTCCCGCCAGCTACAGCCCCCGCCTCGGTGAGCGTGGCGGGGACGGGCAGCGGGGTGGGGGACCTCGGGGCGAGTGGGACCGGGGAGGGACCCCGGCATCACACCCATCCCTCTCCCCCCAGTGCTGGAGTATGTGTTCGATGCCGACACGGACCGCCGGCGGCTGGGCCAGGCCCCCCGCGTCACCTTCCTCGGCCGCCGTCCATCGGACCCCGAGCACCAGTTCTCCAACACGGTGGAGCTGCCCCGGCAGCACGCCCGTGCCTGCGTCAAAGCCACCTTCCAGCTCCAGGTGGGTCCCCATCCTCATCCTCATCCCGTCCTCATCCCATCCTCATCCTCATCCCGTCCTCATCCCATCCTCATCCTCATCCCCGTCCCCCCCCTCGCCCGCAGGACAGCATCCGTGACAAGCTGCGCCCCATCGCCGTCACCCTCGCCTACGGCATCCAGGGAGCCGGGGCCCCACGGCACAGCCGGGGGGCTGCGCGGCACAGCCGGGGGGCCGCCCTGCCGCCCCTGTCGCCCGTGCTCAGCCCCCAGCAGCCCAGCAGCCACCGCACCGAGGTGGGGACCCGGCCGCGTTCCCCTCCCCTCCCCAGGGGTCCGGGGTGCCCCGTCCCATGCGGGGGCTGCCTGGAGTGTCCCCGTTGTCCCCGCCGTGTCCCCCCAGGTGCATTTCCTGAAGCAGGGCTGCGGGGACGACAAGATCTGCCAGAGCAACCTCCAGCTTCGTTTCCAGTTCTGCGCCCGCCTGGGGGATGCCGATTTCCTCCCCCTGCCCCGGTGAGGGGGGCCGGGGTGCTGCCCCCCCGTGTCCCCACCCCGCGGGGTGTTGGGGACGCCCCAGGGGTGCTCACGGCGGCTCTGCTCCCAGGGGGGCAGATGGCACCGCCATCTTCGCCATGAGCGACCAGAAGGACGTGGCCCTGGAGATCCACGTCACCAACCTGCCCTCGGACCCGGCGGAGCCGCAGCGGGACGGGGACGATGCCCACGAGGCCATGCTCACTGCCACCTTCCCCCCGGAGCTGCCCTACGCCGCCCTGCGCCCCTACGACGGCCGGGTGCCCTCGGTGCGGCGGGGGCCTGGCGGGGGGCAAGGGTGGGGTGCTCTGGAGGTGGTACCGAGGGTGCTGGGGGCAGAGTGATGGGGTAGTCCTGTGGGTGCTGAGGGATGGGGAAAGTCCTGGGGATGCTGGAGGGCTGGGGGCAGTCCTGGGGGCGCTGGGGCTGCGGGATGGGGTCAGACCTGGGGCTGCTGAGGGTTGGGGGGTGCCAGCAGCAGGGGCTCAGCTCTCTGCCCCCCAGGACAAGCCGGTGGTGTGCCTCGCCAACCAGAACGGCTCGCAGGTGGAGTGCGAGCTGGGGAACCCCATGAAACGCGGAGCCCAGGTGGGCACAGCTCCCCGTTCCCCCCAGCCCCCAGCCCTCGGCCCCGGCCCCAGCCCTCACCCCTCTGCCCCCAGGTGCGGTTCTTCCTCATCCTCAGCACCCTGGGCATCACCATCCAGACCACGGACCTGGCGGTGGAGCTGGCCCTGTCCACGTGAGCCCCGGCGGGGTCGGGGGCCTTCGCGGCGGAGCCCCACGCTTGGCTCTGCGCGTGGGTGCATTTGCAGGGGGCGTTCGGGGTGATGCTCCCCTCTGACCCCCCCACCTGCCTCTCCCCAGGATCAGTGAGCAGCCGGGGCTGGAGCCGGTGGTGGCTCGCGCCCGCGTGGTCATCGAGCTGCCGCTCTCCGTGACGGGGTGAGTGAGGGCAAGGTGGGGGGTCCGGGATGCCCCCCCCAGGGCTGCTCTGACCCCCAGGTGTCCCCGCAGCGTGGCCGTGCCGCCCCGGCTCTTCTTCGGCGGGGTGGTGCGGGGGGAGAGCGCCATGCGGAGGGAGAGCCAGGTGGGCAGCGCCGTGCGCTTCGAGGTCACGGTGAGTCGCCCCGATGCCTCGTTCCCGCGGTGGGGGGACGGGGGTGTGCGTGGGATGCCGGGGGTCTCAGCCCCGCTGCTCCTCTTCCCCTGCCATGCTCCTGGGTGGGGTTGGCTGTGGGGCAGGGGGTCCATGCTGCCCCGCTCACGCCGCTGTCTCGCCCCATCGGCAGGTCTCCAACCGGGGCCAGTCGCTGAAGACGCTGGGCTCGGCCTTCCTCACCCTCCTCTGGCCCCACGAGATCAGCAACGGGAAATGGCTGCTCTACCCCCTGCACCTGGAGCTGGCGGCTGCCCCGGGGCAGCGGGCGGCCTGCAGCCCCTCCGCCAACCCGCTGCGCCTGGCCCTGGTACCGCCGCGGGAGGGGGTGCGTCGGTGCCCGGGGGGGTCCGTGCCGCCCCCCTCCATGCCCGTCCTTCCCCCCTCCAGGAGCCGCCGGGGGAGGCTGACCCCACCGAGCCACCCACCTCGGGGTCCTGGTGGGTGCCGGCGCCCGCCGAGAGGAGGAGGAACGTCACGCTGGTGAGCGGGGCTGGGGAGCGCCCGGTTCTGGGGTACCCCTGCAGCTGGGGTGCCCCCGGTCGTGGGGCGGGCAGCCGGGCTGACCCCCCACCCCATCCCGCAGGACTGCGCCCAGGGCACCGCGCGCTGCCTGGCCTTCCACTGCCCGCTGCACAGCTTCGAGCGCGCCGCCGTGCTGACGGCCCGCGGGCGCCTCTGGAACAGCACCTTCCTGGAGGTAGGAGGGGACGGGGACGGCCCCCCGGGACAGGGATGGCCCCCTCCCTGGGCTGGGGAGGGGGCTCAGCCCACCCCGTGCCCCCACCGCAGGAGTACCTGGCGGTCACCTCGGTGGAGCTGATCGTGCGCGCCAGCGTCTCGGTGACGTCCTCCATCAAGAACCTGGTGCTGAAGGACGCCTCCACACAGGTCTGGCTCCGCCGCCCCCAGCCCCCAACAGTCCCCCGGCCCCGCTGCCCCCTGACCGCCCTCCCCTCCCCCAGATCCCCATCTCCATCTACCTGGACCCCGGCGCGGCGGTGGCCGGCGGCGTGCCCTGGTGGGTCATCCTGCTGGCCGTGCTGGCCGGCATCCTCGTGCTGGCCCTGCTTGTCTTCATCCTCTGGAAGGTGAGGGACGGGGACGGGGGCCCCGCGGCAAGATGTGTCCCCCTCCCTATGGCACAGGGTCCCCTGGACATGCCGTGTCATCCCAGCCGTGCCACAGCATGCCATGCCGTGCCAGCTCAGCCGTGCCACACTATGCCACGCCATGCTATGCCACCTGTGCCGTGCCGTGCTCTGCCATGCCGTGCCATCTCAGCTGTGCCACACTGTGCCACGCCATGCTGTGCCATGCCATGCCACCCGTGCCGTGCCGTGCCGTGCCACCCAGCCTGGCCTTGCCCGGCCTCACCCTCTCGCTTCCTCCCCAGTGCGGCTTCTTCAAGCGGAGCAGCCGAAAGTCCCGCTACGCCGCTAACTATTACCGGGCCCGCCTGGGCCTGCAGCCCTCCGCGGCGGAGAAGCAGGCGCCGGAGGGCGAGCGGTAACGCAGGGCTCTGCCGCCCCGGCGCCGGCGGGCAGCGAGCACGGGTGCGCAGGGGCGTGCGAGGGCTGGCGGCCGCCCTGCGCAGGTGTGCGAGGGCTGGCGGTGTGCCGCGGCGGAGGGACGAGGGTTTGCAGCGGCCGTGTGCGGGCGTGCGAGGGTTGGCAGGGTGGACGGACGAGGGGTTTGCAGTGTGGGCGTGCAAGGGTTTGCAGTGCCCAAGCCGGGGTGTGCAAGGGCTTGCAGTGTGCGTGTACGTGGGTTTGCAGTGCTGGCGCGCGGTGGTGCAAAAGTTTGCAGTGCCCGAACCGGGACGCGCGAGGGTTTGCAGTGCTGGCATGTGTTTGCACAAGTGCTGGTGCAAAGCGCACGCCCCTGCGCTTTTGGGGTGAGAACCAAGGCATGGGCAAGCGCCGGCACGAGCGCCCGTGCCGTGGAGTCACGGAGCCCTTCCCAAAGCCGGGGCGTCCCCGCGGGGCCCTGACTCGCGCCGGTCCCCCGCAGCTGGGCTTCTTCCGCCGGGCGCGCTACGCGCCGCCGGCCGTGCCGCAGTACCACGCCGTGAAGATCCCGCGGGAGGAGCGGCAGCAGTTCCGCGAGGAGAAGACGGGCACGATCCAGAGGAAGGAGTGGGCCGCCAACCTGAGCGAGGCCAGCAACAGCCACGTCGCCCCCAGCTCGGCGTAGCCCCCGGGGACGGCGCGGGGATGGCGGATGCAGGACCCTCCTCCCCAGCCGTGCCCTGGGGAAGGACCCTCTGGCACCGCGTGTGGGGAGGCACACGTGTGTGCCGGCACACGCCTGCCTTAGCGGGGTGCGCGCGGGACTGCTCGTGCCGAGACGGACCCATCGGCCCCCCGGGGAGGGCTCGGCCCCACAGCGATGTTCAACCCAATAAAAGGAACAGCCCCTCCACAGAGACTCTGTCCCTTCCTCGCAGCCTGGGGCATGTCGGCCATGATGGGTGTGGCCGGGGAGCCGCCATGATGGGTGTGGCCGCGGAGCCGCCATGATGGGTGTGGCCTTTTCGATGGCCAGCGGGTGTCTGCGCTGCCGGGACCGGGACGAGCCCTGTCTGCCGGGGTAACGGGGCGCGCTCCCGTCCCCGCCCGGCGGGTTGGGCCCGGCAGCCCCGACCCACCGGCAACGGCGCCCCAGGAAGGAGTGGGCGCGGCCCTACCCTTAGTCAAGATGGCGGCGCCCTGAGCCAAGATGGCGCCGCGCTGCAGAGGCAGTGCGAAGCTTTTAAAATGGCGCCGCCCTCCGCGACTTCAGCGCGCTTGAGGTTAACGTCAGGTCGTCTTCCGGTGCATAACCGGAAGTGGCGCCGTCCATGGAGGCGTCCGGGCCGACACCGTCGCGGAGCGGCCGGAGCCTCCGCTCCCGGGGATGGTGAGGCCGCGGCGGCGGCACCGGAGCCGGCACCGGCTGCCCTGGGGGGGCTGACCTGAGCCCTCCCCGAGCCGGGGGGGTTTGTCCGGGGGACCCCAGACCCGGCCCGGCCCCCTCGTGTAATCCCCGGTGTCCCTCCGTGTCGCTCGGTGCCCCCAGCCTTTCCCCGTGTCCCTCGCTGCCTCCCGCGTCCCCCCGTGACCCCCCACGCCCCCAATTTCACACCCCTTTCGTTCCCCCCGTGTCCTGCTTGTCCCCACCACGTCCCAGGACTCCCCCACAGGGTTGGGGTCCCCCTGGAAAAGCTGCACCCCCGAGTTGATGGGGGAACCCCACCTTCTCTCCCCCGCAGACGTGCCGCTCTCCGGACTGATGGCGTCGGGCGCGACGAGCCGCTCCGAGGACGAGGAGTCGCTGGCGGGGCAGAAGCGGGGCTCGGCCCAAGCCGCGGGCGCCATCCCCAAGCGCCGCAGCTCCTCCCGGTACGCCGGGGTGGGAGAGGGGGGCGCGGGGCTGAACCCTGCCCACCCGCTGCCTGCCTGCGGGAGGGCACCAGCACCTAGAGCCATCTCGTTTCTTCCAGCTTCATCAAGAGGAAGAAGTTTGACGATGAGCTGGTAGAGAGCAGCCTCGCCAAATCCTCCAGCCGGGCCAAGGGTGCTGGCGGGGTCGAGCCCGGGCGCTGCTCGGGCAGCGAGCCCTCCTCCAGTGAGAAGAAGAAGGTGAGGGGCTAGCGGGAACATCCAGGGGCTGGTCGCGGGTCTGGGGAGCTCAATGATTCCCCAAACTCCCGTCTCTGCCCACCCAGGTCTCCAAGTCTGTGTCTGCCCCCATTGCGCCCAGCCCAGTCCCGACCCCCGGCCTCGCCAAGCGGATGAAGAAGAGCAAACAGCCCCTGCAGGTGACGAAGGATCTGGGCCGCTGGAAACCCGCTGACGACCTCCTGCTCATCAACGCCGTGCTGCAGGTAACGGCCCCGAGGGGCCGCCTGTCCCCTGGGGATGCTCGTGGGGAGGCGTTTGCCACTGCCGTGTTTTGGGGCTGTCCCCCAGGGACTGTCCCCTCACCCGGCGGCTTTCCCAGACCAACGATTTGACCTCCGTGCACTTGGGCGTGAAGTTCAGCTGCCGTTTCAACCTGCGGGAGATCCAGGAGCGCTGGTACGCGCTCCTCTACGACCCCATCATCTCCAAGTGAGTGCAGGGCGAGCGCCGAGGGGCAGAGCCGTCCCGGGGGCAGCCGCTGGGGACTGTGGGGGTCTCACACCGTGTCGTCCCCCCCAGGCTTGCCTGCCAGGCCATGCGGCAGCTGCACCCCGAGGCCATCGCCGCCATCCAGAGCAAAGTGCTCTTTAGCAAAGCCGAGGAGCAGCTGCTGAACAAGGTGGGATCGGTAAGAGCAGGGCGAGCTGCAGGGTGGGGGGCTCCAGTCTGGGGTCTTGGGCTCTCGAGGGGTGTCCTTGGTGCCGCATGTCCCTTCTCCCCTCTGCAGACCAGCCAGCCCACGCTCGACACCTTCCAGGAGCTGCTCCACAAGCACCCCGATGTCTTCTACCCGTCCCGCACGGCCAAGGCCCTGCAGCTGCACTGGCAGCTCATGAAGCAGTACTACCTGCTGGACGACCAGACCGGTGAGGCTCGGGGGGTCCCCTGCGCCCCCTGGGGACCCCTGACCCCTGCGCCCCCTCACTCCCGCCCCTCCTGCTCCTTCCAGTGCAGCCGCTGCCCAAGGGCGACCAAGTGCTGAACTTCTCGGACGCCGAGGACATGCTCGATGACAGCAAGCTGAAGTGAGGCTTTTGGGGGGCTGGGGGTGGGGACGGGGGCCGTGCTGGTGGGGCGCGGGGTGGCACCGTCTCATCCTGCCTCTTCTCCTCCGCAGGGATGGGCGGGATGAGGTGCTGGAGCACGGTGAGTCCAGCCCGCTCCCATCTGGGCAGCCCGAATTGGCGGGGAGAGGCCCAGGACCCCCAGGGCAGGGGGCAGGCGCCCCCCACCCTCCCCAGCTCCCTTCTCCCCTTCTCCCCAGAGCTGACCGTGGCCGACCGGCGCCAGAAGCGGGAGATCCGGCAGCTGGAGCAGGAGCTGCACAAGTGGCAGGTGCTGGTTGATAGCATCACAGGTAAGAGCTCTGGGAGCCAGGGGTAGCTGTCTGTCTGTCCCCCCAGCTGTCTGTCTGTCCCTCCACCCCTCTCACCCCTCCTTCCCACAGGCATGAGCTCCCCGGACTTCGACAGCCAGACGCTGGCCGTGCTGCGGGGCCGCATGGTGCGGTACCTCATGCGCTCCCGGGAGGTGAGTGCAGGTGTTGTGCCCCCCACCCTCCCCAGCAGAGCCCCCCACGCCCCAGGGAGCCCCCCAGCTTCCCCGCAGCCCCCTGATGCTTCCTCCCTGCCCCAGATCACGCTGGGCAGAGCCACGAAGGACAACCAGATCGACGTGGACCTGGCCCTGGAGGGACCGGCCTGGAAGATCTCCCGCAAGCAGGGTAGGGACGAGGATCGGGGCTGGGGGCTTTGGTCTTGGGGGGCTCTGGAGCGGGGGGCTGCACTTCCCTGCCTCCTTTCACCCCACGTTTCCCCTTCAGGCGTCATCAAGTTGAAGAATAACGGGGATTTCTTCATCGCTAACGAGGGCCGGCGTCCCATCTACATCGACGGGCGCCCCGTGCTCGGCGGCAACAAGTGGAAGCTGAACAACAACTCGGTGGTGGAGGTGAGCCCCGACGTGGCGAGGGGGGTCCCGGGGAGGGCTGGGGGGTCCCACCCTGCTCACCCTCTGCCCCCTCCCCAGATCGCCAGCCTCCGCTTCGTCTTCCTCATCAACCAGGACCTGATCGCCCTCATCAAGGCGGAGGCGGCCAAGCTGGCCCAGCAGTGACGAGGGGTGGGGGCTGCTCCCCTGGGTCCCCCACGCCGGCTCTGCAGGGGGGAAATGGGCGTCCCCACAGCCCCCCATTTGGTGATGGGGGCTCCCAGCACCCCTTGGCTGCCTCCTTGGGGGCGCTGGGCCCCCCCTGCCCCCAGCCCTGGGGCTGGAGATTGGAAGCCTACAATAAAGTGTTTTCCCCTCCTGCCGTGTGGGGGTCCCCAGGGGCTGGGGACAGGGCGGGGGGGGGGACACAGGACCCCCACCTCCTGTGGCGTGTTCTTAAAATCACTCTTTTATTGAAAAAAGTGGAGAGGAGGCTCCGCCCCAGCACGGGGGGGCAGCAGTTGGGTATGGTCTGGTTGCACTGGGGTCCCATCACATGCCCGTCCCCTCCTCTTGGGGCTGGGGGGGACCCTGGCCCTGGGACCCCCCCATCAGCACCAGCTCCAGGCTGGGCACGTCCCAGGGCACGGGGGGCTCCAGCTCCGCCGCGGGGAGGCCGTGGCCCCTCGAGGAGGCAGGGGTGGGTGGCCATGCCGGGGGGCTCCCCCGCGGCTGCCCCTCCTGCCCCCCCGGGGAGCCCCAGAAGGGGTCGGGATGCAGCCAGGGCTGGCTGCGGGCGGCGGGGGGGCCCCAGCCCCAGGGCTGGCTGCGGGCGCAGTCGGTGGGGGGCGGCCGGTGCAGGCAGAGCCCGGGGCCCCCCGTCTCCACGCGCAGCGGCTGGAGGGCTGCGGCCGTCACCGGGGCGTCGGGGCGCGGGGCGGGCGGCAGCAGCAGGAGCTGCACGGCCTCTCGCAGCACCCGCAGCCCCTCCCGCAGCTGCAGCACCTGCCCCGAGAGCTCGGCCACCTGCGGGTGACGGGGGTCAGTGTCCCCCTGGACCCCCCCCAACCCCTTCACCCCCCTGCCCAGCCCCCCCCTTACCGCCTGCCGCAGCTTCTCGATGGTGTCGGCGCTGCTCGGCTCCGGGGGGCCGGGGGGGATGGCCAGCAGCCCCCCGTCCCCAGCTGGGGGAAAGGTGAGTGTCTCCTCGGGGCACCCAGGGGTCCAGCCCCCTCCCCCTGGCCCCCCAGAACCTCGGCACTGGGGCCCCCCCGCCTTACCTGGCCCCAGGGAGGGGCCGAGGTGGAAGCTGAAGAGGGGCTTGTCGGCGGCGCAGCCCTCCCCCTCCGTGCCGTCGACCACCCTGTGGGACAGCGGGGGGGTGGGGGGGGTCGGTGGGGCACAGACCCACGGCTCCGGGCCTCCCCCCGCCCCCCCCCCCGCGGCCCCTCACCTGGGACTCAGGTCTGGGGGGCTGCTCCAAGGGTGCAGCTGCAGGGCTGTGGGGTGCCCGGCCGCGGGGTGGGCGCGGGGGCCGCCGCTGCGGGGGGGCCGGGGCTGGGTCCCCGCCACGGGGGATGGCCGGGGGCTGGGGGGGGCCGGGCCGGGGCTGGGGGGCTGCGCCTCGGCCCCCTCCTCCGCCGCGGGCTCCCCGCCGGGCGAGCACCACTCTGCCTGCAGCGGGGGCACAGAGGGGGGCCCTGCTCCTGCACCCTCGCATTGCCCCTTCCCCCGTGACGTCATCTTCGCCCTGTGATGTCACCTTTTGCCCCAGGAAGTTACCCCATCCCCCCCCCAGCCCTGCAATTCCCCCCACCTCAGCCCCACATCGCACCCTCCCCCCCACCCCACGTCAGCTTTGGCCCCACGGGTTGCGCCTCAAATTTGTCTTGTCCCCCTTAGCCAGGAGTTACGTCATAGCGTGAGGGCAGTGATGTCACTAGGAAGCTGTGATGTCATCCTCGGCTGCCTTGGCGTCGTGGAACCACCGAGCCCACGATGTCACCTCCCCTCTCCCCCCATCCCTGCTGGTGATAGCGTCAGCCCCCTGCCTCCCCCGGCTGATGTCACTCCCCAGCCCCATGGCGTCACCCCCCCTCCCCCCCCAGTGACGTCACCTCACCTCGGGGGCGCCCCCCAGGTCGTAGCTGAGCTCGCGGGGGAGCTGCCGGCGGAAGGCGCGGGCGAAGTCGGGGTCGAGGGCCAGGCCCTCGGCCAGCGCCGGCAGCCCCAGGCTCTGCAGGGCGCAGTACGTCAGCCCCCGCACGTCCGCCCGCGCCCGCCGGGTGCGCGGGGACCCCCCCAGGCCGCAGCCGATCAGGTCCCCCTTCCCTGGGGGGGGGTGGGGGGCGCGTTAGGCCGGCCATCGGTGTCACGACGCGGCCGGCCTCAGCCCGCTCCCGCGCCCCGCACCGAGGATGGCGAGGACGATGCCGTCCCGCAGCACCTCCATGGAGCCGGAGCGGAGGAAGTAGAGCGCCTGGAGCGCGTCGCCGCGGCGGATGAGCAGCTCTCCGGGGGTGCAGAAGGCGGGGCGCACCCCCAGGGAGAGGGCGCGCAGGCAGCCCCGGCTGGCCCCCGCGAAGAGGGGCAGCTGCAGCAGCTCCTTGTGCAGGTGCAGGGCGATGTCGGCCCGCAGCTCCTCGGGCAGGCTCTGCAGGAGCTGCGCGCCATGGGGTCAGTGGGGCGGGGGGCACCCCACGGCCCCCCTCCCTAACGCGGGCTGGGCCCCCCGAGCCCCCCCAGGACATCCTGAGCTCCCCATCCTGCCCTGCCACAGGCCGTGCTCCCAGAGCTCCCCCCACTCCGTCCCTGCCCCCCAGAGCCCCTGTCCCTCCCCGTCATGGACTGAGCACCCCAAAGTCCCCCCCGTAGCACCCAGAGCACCCCCCCCATCCCTATTTGGGGCGGCAGAGCCCCCAGGCCCCCTCCATCCCTGCCATGGCTCTGGTCCACCCCAGTTCCCATCCATCCCCCCCACAGACTGTGCACCCAAGTCCCCCAAGTCCATCCCTGCTGGGGGGCCGGGGCACCCCCAGTTCCCCTCCATCCCTGTCACGGGGCTGGGGAACCCCAGCTCTCATCCATCCGTGCACCGCTGCTGTTTGCCTGGGCCGGGGTCCCAGGGTGCCAGGGTCCCGGGGGGATGGGGTCCCAGGGTGCCAGGGTCCCGGGGGGGTGGTGTCCCAGGGTGCCGGGGTCCTGGGGGGATGGGGTCCCAGGGCGCTGGGGTCCCAGGGGGGTGGTGTCCCAGGGTGCCGGCGTCCTGGGGGGATGGGGTCCCAGGGCGCTGGGGTCCCGGGGGTGCCGGGGTCGGTGGCGCCCGCGGCGGGGGCTGACCTCGGCGGTGTCGATGCCGTTGTTGGCTGCCCAAGTGCTCTGGAAATACTCGAGGATGCGGCGCTTGAGGGGCCGGGGGATGCGGTGGATGCGGATGTAGTCGTGCAGGTCGCGGGTGCGGCTGTGGTACAGGAACCGGCGGGCGTACAGCCGCTGGATGATGGCCGTCACGTTGCCGAAGACCACCGCGTGCATCAGCGCTGGGGACAGCGGGGACACGCGTCACCCGGCCGCTGGGTCCCCCCACGCCCCCAGCCCGCCCCAGCCCCTCACCCCCGACCAGCATGGTGCAGATGGAGAAGATCTTCTCGGTGTCGGTGTTGGCGGAGACGTTGCCGAAGCCCACGCTGGTCAGGCTGCTCAGGGCGAAGTAGAGGGAGGTGATGTAGGCGCTGCGGAGCGACGGGCCCCCCAGCAGCCCCCCACTCTCGCTGCAGTTCGCCCCCGGCTCCGTGCCGTTCTTGGCCCCTCCGGCGCTGCAGTTCCTCCTCGCCAGGTAGTAGGGGGTCTCCAGCCGCCGCGCCAGCTCCTGCAGCCAGCCTGGGGGGGACGGGGTGGGGTGGGGTGGGGTGCTGCGGGGGCTGCTCGGCTTTGGGGGGGGGGGGCCGGACAAGGGCGCAGGGACACGGGACACAGGCAGCCCTTGGTCTGGGGCTGTGGGGTGCACACGCTGATGGGCAGGTCTCGGGGGGGGGGGGGGGGGGGGTATGGCCACCACGGGAGGGCTCAGGGAACAGGGGTGCACAAGCAAACTTCAGCTTTGGGGTGCACTGAGGACATTTGGGGGGGGGGCACCAGCAAACTCTGGCAGCAGCTCAGCGCGTGCACAGGCACCGGCTCCAGGGTATGGGGGGGGGACACATGCACAGGGCCAGGCATGTGGGGGCCACGGGCCAGGACCCCCCCGCAGCCCCTGGGGTGGGCAGCGGCAGCGGGGCGGCCGTACCGATCTCGGGCAGGGCGGCGGGGCTGCCCTCCACCTCACGCTGCCCCAGGAAGAACCAGCCGCAGGCAACCCAGTGGGCCAGGAGGGCGAAGACCACCATGAGCAGCGCCAGCACCACGGCGCTGTACTGCGAGTACCGGTCCAGGTTGGGCAGCAGCCGCAGCAGCCGCAGCAGCCGCACCGTCTTCAGCAGGTGGGCACCCACGTACTGCGGGGAGAGGGACGGGACACCCAGAGGCGATGGGGGGGACGACTGGTTGGCTCTGTCCAGCCACAAGCCCCCTTTGGGGTCCTTCACAGCCCATCGGGGTCCCTGCATCATTAATGGGGGGGGTGGGGGGTGGGGTGTGTGAGGTGGGGGTGTGGATTCCTGCAGTCCACCAGGGTCTCCAAAATCCCACCAGGACCCCACAGCCCCACTGGGGTCCCCAATGCCCCATCAGTGTCACCACAGCCACATGGAGAGTCTCCACAATCCCATCCACAGCCACATGGTGGGGTTGTGGGGGTGCAACGGGGTGTCCCTGCAGCCTTTTGGGCTCCCTGCACCCCTCAGCAGCCCCACCGGCCCATCAGGGTCTCCACTGAGGTCCCCGTGGTCCATCAGCAGCCCCAAACCCCCTGTAGGACACCCCCCACCCCGTCTGCAGCTTGGGGAGTGGGGGGGGGGGTGGGGGGTCTGTGTCCTTGCAGCCCAGGGAGGGTGTCCTTGCAGCCCCACAGCTCAGGGGTCCCCCAGCAGCCTGGGAAGGGGGTGTGAGGGGTTCCCCCACGTCCTGGCGCTCACCACGTTGACCCGGCAGGCGGCGAGCAGGTCGAAGGGCAGCGCGGCCACCAGGTCGAGTGGGAACCAGCCAGCCAGGTAGTGGCGGGCGACGGCGCGGGGGTCCAGCACCACCTGCCCCGACTTGCTGACGAAGGTGGTTCGGAAGTTGAGGATGATGTCTAGGGCGGGGTGGGGTCAGCCATCAGTGCACCGAGTCCCTCTGGCCTCTGCATGGGTCAGACTCTGGGGGAGGGGTGGGGGCTTTACCCAGCATGAAGAGGATTTCCACGCACAGGTCACAGGCGCTGGGGGGTCCGCGGGCGGCCGGCAGCCCCTCCTCAGTGCCCGCGCCCACGCAGACGCTGTAGGGGACAGTGACGGCCACGTAGAGGGTGGCGAGCAAGATGAGCCCGTCCCAGCCTGCCTTGAAGGCCCCGTAGTGCAGCAGGATGAGGGGGGGCTTGCGGATGGCGGCCACCTTGTACTCGGGCAGCGAGGGCTTGTCCCCGAAGACGCCCTGATGGAGACGGGGGTGGGGGGTCAGCCTAGAGCCCTGTCCCCTGCCCCGACACCCTGTCCCTAGCATGGATGTACTGTCCCCAGCCTCCACACCCTGTCCCCAGCCTGGACATCCCAAACCTCATCGCCAGCCCCTTCCCGGTCCAGCCACATTGTCTCCAGCCCCGACACCTTGTCTCCATCCCCCCGACACCCTGGAAAGCCTCCCCTCAGCCTCAGCACCTTGTCCCCAGCCCTTGTGTCACCACATACACTGCATCAGCCTCTTCCCTGCCTGGACACTGTTCCCAGCCAGGATGCCCTGTCCCCAACCCCGAAACGTGTCCCCAGCCTCAAAACATGTCCCCAGCCCCAAAACAGGTCCCCACCCCACCTTTCTGAGCTTGTGCTTGCTCTTCCTCTGCTTCTGCAGGTGCCCCGAGAGGTGGTATAGCACCGCCCGGCTCCGGCGCCGGCTGGCATTGAAGCCCTTCCCTCCGGCACGGCTGAAGCGCCGGCGCCCGCCTGCCCGGGCAGAGCGAGGGGACGTCAGGGACAGTGGTCGTGGGGGGCTCCAGCAGGTCCCATCGCGCCTCGCTGTCCCCTCACCCGTCTCCTTTGTGCTGTCGGCGGCCGAGTGGCTCTTGGTGCTGGTGATGTCCTTGTGGGACACGAGGAACAGGGCCACCTCGTCCTTCTCATTCTTGATGGGCACCACGTCCAGGAGGCACCAGAAGGGGACACCTGCCGGAGGGGGGCGACACGGGGGCTGGCGGGTTTGGAGGGGCTGCGGAAGGGACCCGGTCGCCCCCCGCTGCCACCCACCGCTCTTGCGGTAGAGGATGAGCTCGCCCTTGAAGGCCTGGTGCTCGTCCAGCGCGCGGCGGAGCTGCTGCCGCAGCAGCTCGCTGGTGTCGGGGCCGTAGAGGAAGGAGCAGGCGCAGCAGCGCTGCATCACCTCCGCCCGCGAGAAGCCCGTCAGGTCGCAGAAGCCGTCGGAGCAGTAGACGACGGGGAAGGCGCTGGGCACCTGGGCATTGCCCAGCACGAAGTTACTGTCTGCAAGGGAGAGGCGGCTGGGCTGGGGGGGCCGGCGAGGGGGGAAAGGGGGTGTCGGGAGCCCGTGGGGCTGGGGGACCCCATGGGTTTGGGGGACCACATAGACTGCGGGATCCCATGGCTGCTGGGGGATCCCATGAGGTTGGGGGATGCCATGAGGTTGGAGGGAAGGGGCCGGGGGAGCCCATTGGGTCTGGGGGATCCCATGAGGCTGGGGGGAAGGGGCCGGGGTGCCTGGGTCGGCCGTGGGGGCCCCTGTGGCTGTGCCCAGGGGTCCGGGGTGTCTGGGGTGGGGTCTGGGGGTGCGGGGGTACTGGGTGCGGGGGTGCCCGCAGCCATCTGGGCCCGCTGGGTTATTTTTACCCGCCGCGCAGCAGCTCTTGGGCTGAACCGCCCCGTTGGCACCGATGAAGCCCACTCTGCCTCATTTGCATACATTTGCATAGGAACAGCGTGGGGGGCTGCCTCCCACCCGCTCTCCCCGGGAGAGGCCAGAGCCGGGGGGAGGGGGGCGCCTTTCCCAAGGATCGGGGCGATCCGGGGGGCTCCAGCCCCCCGCGGCTGCCGGTGCCGGCACGGCGGGGGAGAGGGGGGCGGCCCCGGGAGGGGGCGGCGGGGGCGGATCCTTCCACGGGGGGCGGGGGGGGGGGGCGGCGGGAACCGGGACAGCACCGGGGCCCCCCCTGCCGCCCCCCGCCCCGGGCCGAGCACCCCCCGATCCGCCCGGGCGCTCTCCGAGGGGATCCCCGTGCGCAGCGCCGAGCACCGCCCGTGCCGTCCGGCCGCCCCGCCGGGGCCGGGGCCGGTACCGGTGCACTCACGCGTCCCGTCGAAGCGGCGGGCGATGGTGTCCAGGAAGGCGTTTTGGGGCGCCAGGAGCCCCCGCATCGGCGGCATCTCAGCGGCGGCTCCGCGCTGCCGCCATCCCCGCGGGCGCCGCCGGCCCCGGGGCTCCCCCCGCCCCGGGCCCGCCCCGGCACCGGCGCCGCCCCCCGGGAGGGGCTGGCAGAGACCGGGGGGCGCCGGGACCCCGCTCAGGGCCAGACGCTCCCGCGGCCGGGGCCGGTTCTCGCTCGTCTCAGTGGGGGGCGAGGAAGGGGCACCCCGAGGTG
This sequence comes from Phalacrocorax carbo, assembly GCF_963921805.1. Taxonomy (NCBI): domain Eukaryota; kingdom Metazoa; phylum Chordata; class Aves; order Suliformes; family Phalacrocoracidae; genus Phalacrocorax; species Phalacrocorax carbo. The sequence continues at coordinate 860,594 of NC_087539.1, forward strand.
GGCACCCGCGGGGGAGCCAGGGGCACCCGGGGGCGGCGGCACTTGGGGGTGGGGGGCCGCAGCCCCAGCCCAAGGGTCAGGCAGGAAAAGCAGAAAACACCCGAATTTTAAAGCTCAAAGTTGGGTTTCGTTTATTTAATTCACTCCACGGACTCAGGAGAACTTTGGTTAAAGAGGGGGGGAAAAAAAAAACAGCATGAAAAATGACGGGGGGGCGGGGGGGGCAAAGGCTGGAGCCCCCCAGGCCCCCCCAGCCTCTCGAGGGCTGGAGCGGGGAGCTGCGGTGGCGGCGAGGCACAGACAGCGCTGTCCCCCATGAACGCCGCCTTTCTAGCTGTGCGAATAAAGGGTGACCGTCGCGCTCTGCCCCCGGTGGCTCCCAGGATTAGCTCTGCTAATTGATATTGCTATAAATTTAATTTAGGGACAAAGAGCAGGTGGAGACGTGGGGGGAAGGCAGGGCAAGAAGTGAATAAAATAGAAGAGATCCAACCCCACCCCACCCCCCCCAAACCAGAGAACAGCCAAGTGTGTGGACGAAGCGGCCCCGCGTCGCGGCGACCCCCACAGCCCCCCCGGCTCTCCCCAGGCCCCGCGTCCCAGCACCCGCCCTCGCTGCCAGCGCAAGGGAGGGGGTGTCAGGGGCCGCTCCTCCCAGGAGAGGCCCAGGTGTTGGCGCACGGAAGAAAAAGACACTCCGGGCTGGGCTTGGGCCAGCGCTGCCAGCGATTTCGCGGAGAAAAGGCGATTTCTGGAGGGGAAAGGAAAAGGGGGAGAGCGACGCGGCCTGACCCCGCTGCGAGGGAGCGGCGCCGGCCTGAGAACACAAAGCAGACGAGGGTGGGGGGGAGGAAGGGAAGAGAGAAAAGAAAATGGCACAAGAAGTGAGAAGTGTAAACTTTCCTTCGTTAGTAGCCTAGCTAGGAGCTTCCTACAGTCTGGTTCTCCCGTGGGACGGGTGGCAGGAAGGGAGAGCCGGCGGCTCTCAGGAGTTCGCTCCCTCCTGGCGACTGGCTCGGGGCTTACGCTGCGGGAGCCCCTTGGTCTCTGTGCCGGAGGGAGGGGGGCCGGGCCGGCCCGGCTGTGCCGAGGCGCCGCTGGTGCCCGTGGGCTGAGTGTGGCCGGGGCCGCCAGCGGAGGCTGCCAGGGGCGACGTTTGCCGCCGGCCGTGGGCCTGGCCGGGCCCGTTCCTGTGCCGGTGGCCGCTGTTGTAGCGCCCGGGGGCGAGGGGGCTGACGTGGCGCTGGCCCTGGGGCCTGGGCCCCGCTCCCGGTCGCCTGTTCCCCTGGAAAGCCTGAAACAGAAGAGGGCGGATGAGCGAGCGCGGGGCGGCAGAGGCAGCTCCCGATGCCGCCAATCCCTACGCGTCCCCACCTCCCGTTCCTGGGGGAAGGGGGAACGGAAAAGCAGGACCCTCAACAGTCTGCTCTGACGCAGAAGCGTCGAGGCAAGGCTGCGCCCTGCGGCTCTCAGGTGCGCCGGACCCTGCTGCTGCCCGGCCCTGCGAGTGCTGACGGCGACGGGCACCTGGCAGGGAGGGACCCGGCCCGGGAACTGGGAGAAGAGCCACGGCAGCGCCGTGCCGGTGCCGCGCCAGGCTGCGGTTACCTCTCGCGAAGGCTGGGGCGGGCGGCCGGTGGCATTCCCCGCAGCTGCCTCCGCCGAGGGCTTCTTGCTCGCCGTGGTAAGGCTTGCAGCGGAGGCAGAGGCACACGCCGGGGTGGAGGGAGCAGAGGTTGCGCTGGGACCGCTCAGGGAGGCGGCCGTGACGGAGCTGCACCGCGATCGGGTGGAGTAGCTGTTCTTTGGGTGGGAAACTGGAAGAGAAACATCCCGAAATGTGCATTCGGCAAACGGGACCCCGACCATTCACCGTCCGGCCTCTGGACCCTGCCAGTGACAGCACTGCTGGGGCGGAGGCGGCTCACGGCTGGAGCCAAAGGCTCGAAGGGACAACAGAGCTTTGTCTGGTGAGACGAATCAGAGAATCGTTAAGGTTGGAAAAGACCTCCAGGATCACCAGGTCCAGCCATCAACCGTCACCCCAACACCACGAGTTCTAAACCATGCCCCAAAGTGCCACGTCTACACGTTTTCTGACCACCCCCAGGGATGGTGACTCCCCCACCTCTCTGGGCAGCCTCTTCCAATGCCTGACCGCTCTCTCAGTAAAGAAATTTTTCTTAATATCCAATCTAAACCTCTCCTGATGCAACTTCAGGCCATCTCCTGTCCCTGGTGACCTGGGAGCAGAGACCAGCCCCCCCCTCACTCCAGCCCCTCTCAGGGGGCTGCAGAGAGCGAGAAGGGCTCCCCTCAGCCCCCTCTTCTCCAGCCTAAACCCCCCCAGCCCCCTCAGCCGCCCCCCAGCACACTTGTGCTCCAGACCCTGCCCCAGCCCCGCTGCCCTTCTCTGGACACGCTCCAGCCCCTCAAGGCCCTTCTTGACCCGAGGGGCCCAAACCTGAGCCCAGCATTCGAGGTGGGGCCTCCCCAGGGCCGAGCACAGGGGCCCCATCCCTGCCCGGCCCCTGCTGGCCACACCAGTGCTGACACAAGCCCGGGGGCTGGTGGCCTCCTTGGCCACCCGGGCACTGCTGGCTCATGCCCAGCCGGCTGTCAGCCAGCACCCCCAGGGCCTTCTCCGCCGGGCACTTCCCAGCCCCTCTGCCCCAGGCCTGGGGCGCTGCCTGGGGTTGGTGCGACCCAAGGGCAGGACCCGGCACTGGGCCTTGTTAAACCTCACACAACTGGCCTCGGCCCATGATCCAGCCTGTCCAGGCCCCTCTGCAGAGCCTTCCTGCCCTCGAGCAGATCGACACTCCCACCCAGCTCGGTGTCGCCCGCAAGCTTTGGTCGTGAACGGTCCAAGGGCTTGGCTAACTGGGACCAGCGCTCGACAGCGAAGGGGACGGGCACAGACCTCTCGCCAAGGGAGGCGCGTCCGCAGCAGCAGCGAGGGGAGGGCTGCCTCCTTCTGCACTGCTGAGAGGAAACTAAACACCCAGAGCAAAAGGCTCCCAGTCCCGCCGCTATTGAGTTTTGGGGCACAGGTGAAGGGTTTTGGTGACGGCGGGGCTAGCGAAGGGGTGACAGCCACCTCGGCTCCTCCCCGACTCCCACCCGGCTCACCTTGCCCGAACGAGGCGATGCTCTTCTTCAGCGCGTCGAGGTCGCAGGTGAACCGCGCCACCCGGCCCAGGTCCTCGTCGTACTTCCGTTCGCTCACAAAGTGCTTCACAGGAAAGGCAGAACGCGCACGTTAATTCAGGGCACTGAATTCCAGGGCGCAGGCACAGAAAGCGGAGGCGAAAGCCTCGTGTTGTGGCCCTGGAACAAGCACCCGAGTTGGGTGCTGCTTGAAAAAAAACACCCCGCGGTGAAGAGGCAGGCGGCTGCAATGACTTATGGAAATAGAAAAAGCAGATTTTTGCAGCTCTTATACAAACCAGCCTTCCCCAGGCTCCTGCCAAGCCGTAGGTGAACTCAGTGCAACAGCAGCTCCGCCTGCCCCTCTCTGGTCTGTGAAAGCAGCGCAGCCCAGCTCCCTGGGGTCACTGGGGCAACGAATCCTGCCACGGGGGCGAGGGGCTGGAGTTTTCAAACTGGAGTTTAATTGATCCAACTTTGCACCGACCTCTTGTGGCAGCAGCCGGCGTGCTGGAGAGCAGCAGTGTTTTACGGGATGTAAAAGCCACCGGCGCGCAGCAGGCAGGCTCTCCCGATTTAGGGGGGGAAGGCAGAGGTCAGCCCACGCCAGCGGGAGGTTTTCACAACGGCTCTGAGCGCAGAGCTGCGGCCTCGCCGCCTTCCCACTCTCTGCCAGTTCACAACGGCTGAAAGCCGGGCTGCCGCGCCCCGGGGTTAACGTCTGGGTGATCGGTTGTTGGCCAAAGTCGGTATTTTACAAATCAAATATTTAAAATTAAGGTGTCCCGTGTCCCACGGCGGGGCTGCGGGCGGCAGCGTGCAGAATCCGAGAACCACGGACGCAAGGAGAGACTTGCACACAACACAGAATTGCTTTTAGAAGGGTCAGAAACCCAGAAGGTTACAAAAGAAGCGTACCACTGTTGCGAACTGTTAGGATTAATAGCCTTGCTGAGCGCTAGCAGCTGAAGTAGTTGAAGCCTTGGGCCACAAGAGCTACCCGAGAGTAAACTCTCTGATAAAACTAATCCTGCCAACACAGAACTCGCCGAATCTGGCAGATACGAGCGGAACGAAGAGGGTAAGGACCAAGGAAACCATTCCAAGAGAATGAGGTGATTTTGGAAGGCGGCCAGCCCAGCGACCAGGAAAGCTAGTAAGAAATCAACAGACCACCGACCAGAATTAAGGGATTGGACCTGGGGATCAGGTGCTGGGCGGTGCAGGTACAGCTGGGGTGCGTGATTTGGGGTGGGCGTCCCCCCTCGGAGGCACCCAGCTCGAGCTGCTCTGCATGTCGGATAAATAAACCCCTTATTCACTCAGCGGATGGGCGACCTGTCTTCTTCAAGAAGGAACCAAGGGCCAGGCCCTGCTGAGGTGGCATCCGTGTAATTCCTGCCACGGACTAGGCGGCGGCTGCGTAATTCCTGCAACACCGCGTTTGGGTGAGATTAGGACTAGGCTGGATTAGACAGAAGCGGAGCAAAACGCTCACCTTTATGTCGGCTCTGAGCTCGACCAGCTGCTCCTCCGACATTCGCACTGCCACATCAGTCATCTTCTTCAGGGCCTCTGCCTTCTTCTGGCGGCTCACCAGAATTTCCACTGCAAGACAGACCACAGCTCAGGCAGCGTCGGCACCGAACCAGCCTCCCCAGAGCAGAGCACCCCCAGCCCCGGCACACAGCACCTCACCGGCTGTGCAACGGGCTCCCCCCGAGCGCCCCGGCCAGCTCTGCGCCGCCCCCTCCCGCGGCGATTCACACCTCGAGGCACAGCCCGAGCTCTAAGCTGACTCCGCGAGGGGCACGACACGCAGCTTTGGTAGAAGCTCTGCCGCTCTCCCCAGGCTGACCGCTTCCCTGCCGCCCCCTCAAAGGTGCGGGTGTCCCTGCGGATCGCTCCCCGCCCGCACCAGGTGAGCTGGGAAAGCCCTTTCCAGCTCCCCAGGAACGGGCGCTCGCAGAATAGGGCGGTTTATGTCCCACCCTCTAACGAGGGCACAAAGCAACGGCCTCAAAGAGGACGGGTGCTGTCAACCGCGCCAGCAGCAAGCATCACCCAGTCACGATATACGCTCTTAACTCAAGCTACAGGGCAAGCTTTGTTCGGGTGTAGAGCCACGTATTTAGGAACAACGTGAACAGGAGGTAAGTCACAGAAATCTGCTCCTAGGGGGGCTGTTTCTTCAGCGCACAGCAACACCCACAGCTCTTCAGGTGGGCGCTTGTTGAGAAAGACAAGTCTTACTTGCTTCTGCTTTCACTTTGTCCATTTCAGCCAGCAACGCCACCTCGCGATCCATAAGGCTGGGGGATAAAAAAAAAAAAAAAATACAGAAAAAGGGAAGAGATTTAGTATTAAACAAAGAGGACAACGAAACCCTACAGCAAGAGCAGCGGCGGGAGGGTTTCCAGGGGCGCCGGCCAGCGGGGAGAGACCGGCAGGTGGCAGCAGGAGGCCGCCGCGCCGCGCACCGAGCCCCGGCTTTTGTTCTGGAAGCTGAGTCGTCGAGTGCAGGCTTTGCTAGCGTTAAAACTTGCTCAGGCTCGGGTCAGCGCGGAGCGGCGCTCCCAACAACCCGCTGGGTACGTGGTCACCTCGCTCTGGTAGTCGGAGCCACCTTGGCAAGGGGAGGGGGAGCGGCAGCTGTGGGGCTGGGGGAAGCTGTGCCCCGCCGGACTTGATCACCGAAGAAAACTAGGGCACAATGTTTAAAAGTCACTCAAAACACAAAACTAACGAGCAGCGGGGCAGGACAAGGAGCCACAACAGCAGGAGCAGGACGTGGGGCGTTCGGGCAGCCGTCCCCTCCCAGGCAGCCTCTCGGGTGCCACACTGGGAAGAAGCAGCGCTTCACACTTACGCCCTCAATAGCTCGTTGAAGCCTACCAAATTGGCCCACCAACCCAGAAACCCAGATTCCGGTGCTCCGTGCCGCTTCTCAGGAGGCGCGTGCCCCGCTGACCCCCACAGGGCTGCGGGACCCACACCAGACCCTTCCACGTGGTGCAGGTACGAGGACATGTCCTCCCGCCAGCCGCCACCACGCAGCCGGCAGCTCACCCGGAGGCACACACGTCCAAGATCCGGGAGTCTCTTACGGTCTGAGGATTTTTTGGCCACGGAGGGAACACCTGAGCTGGTCACAGCGAAGCATTGCCACTCGCCAGGAGGCTCCAGCGTGCCTCAAGTGTGTCTGTTGCCATGAGACCGCAATTCCCCCGGGCATCACGGCGGCAGCCTCTCCGCAAGCAGAACGGCACAGCTAGCGCCCGGCCACGTTTAGCGAATTCAGGCTATCGAGCACCCTCCGGTGAGGGGGAGCACCCCATAACCGCTGCCCACAGGCCGTGCAAAGGCGGCTCTTGCCCCTGGAGATGTGCACACCAAGTAACTCAGGTTACGGTGGAAGCAGGAGAGGAAATACCAGTCCTCCCGTTCTGGACAGGGGCAGGTACCGGTTGCAGCTCTGTTCTTCGCCATAAGGAATCCAGACCCTTGCAGACTCCCTCCCTGCAAACGCTTCTTTTGTGCTTCGCTCTAAGCTACGCCTCCAACGCCCTCAGCCTGCACCGCTGCAGCTCACCTTCGCTCAGCTGCTGCCAGCGGCTTGGATGCCTTCGACATCCAGCCTATCAATAGGGCTCCTTTCTGCTCTTATATTTAGAAAGCAGAAACTGAGTCTTCCTCTCGCGTAGCTGCATGATACTTGCAGCGCAGACGCTAAACGGTACTGAGATATCAGCGGCGCGCAGGGTCAGCCCTTCAACACCGACGACAGGCTTTTTTTAGTGAGAAAGGTTTGCTTGAAAACGGGAAGAATATTTATTTTAGCGACCATCCGAAAGGGAAACCACAGACCATCTGAAATGCAAACTGAAACCACCGCTCCTGCTCCTCTGCATGTCAGAGAGGGCTGAGGCAAGATCAATTTAAACAATTCCCCTGAACAGCAGCTTTGACATTTGGCTTCTTCTGTTGATTTATCGCTCTGTCCATCTGCCTTTTTCAGGGCAGGAATTGTTTCGGCTCGTAGCACAGCAGGGGCCTGATCCAGGTCAGGCACTCTCAGCCCAACTGCGCAAATACAACAACGCGTGTCAGAAGCTACGCTAATAAGGCTTCACCTTGTTTCCAGCCATCCCCAGAGCGCATCAACCTGGCTCTGCAACACCGACGGGCAGCATAAGGGGAGATACCCCAGCTGCCTTCTGCCCGGAGCCGCATCAGCAGCGGGAATCCGCCGGCGCTCGGAGAGACACGGGTGCGAATGCGGCCGTAGTGATTCATTCGAGGGCAGGGAACAGCCGTGTGGCTCTCGTGCTGCACAACTCGGCTGTGCTGCGCCTTAGCCCTGCGCCTCCTCCCTGAACACACAGGCACACACCCAGCCCCTGCCGAGCCAACACCCACTTTATATGGGCCATTCCGGGCTTTCTCCGCCGGGCTGCAGGCACACACGCACGCACCTTGGCACAGATCATGGCTTGCGTCTCTCGGTAATTTAATTTACTCAGCAGAGCTCAGCTGGAGTCCTTTACCCAATTTTACAGTTGGGCTGGCTGAGGCGCAGAGGTCAAGCGGCTTTGCCCGAGGTTTGCGTGATGAGTGACGCGCATCAGACCCCGCCGCTCCTCGTCAAACTCACTCCCTTCCTTCTGCCGGATCCGTTTGGGAACACACCTTCCCTACTCGATGGCTCTGGCCTGGGACACGGCCCCGTGCAGGCCGGGGAGCGCGTCTGCCCCTGCCAGAAGGGCTGGGCTTTAAGAAAGGACATTTAAGAAGAGCACAAGGAAGAAAAAGGGGAAGCAGATAAACCGATAACTGCTGAGGATGAAAGTGTGCTGAATACTCGGTTGTGACCCAGCCACGGAAGAGATGCTCCCAGCTGCAAGCCGGCTCGGCCGAGCAGTGCCCGCGAGGCGTTGTCTGCTCCCGAAAGACAACAGCTGTTTGCACACGCACGCGAAGGGATTCGGGGTCGGTTTTCCTTGGCGCCGAAACAAGGGTCTCAAAGGCTGCCCGCAATCGAAGGCGGCGGGAAGCACGCCTGGCAGCTCCGCCACGAGGAAGCAAGGGCGATCCGCAGCGCGAGGCACGCAGCGGCGATCTCGGCAGCGAGAAACCTCAAACCCTGCCCCAGGCCCGCCTCGGCACACGGTGCTCAAGTTGAACTCGCAAAGGCTCGGGGTTTTTTTTGCCTGATGTGCAAAATATTCAGGAAATTAAGGACTATGAGGATTCCCTAGTTCAGGTTACCCCATCATCTCCAGCCCGGAGGAGCAAATCCTCTCAAAATAGGAAGCCAAAGCAGCTACTGCTACACCTGCTACCCAAACAGGATGGATTTCAGAGACTGAGACAGGCATGACCCCAGCATTACGCTCTCCTTCTTCACCCTCCCCTACCTACAGACCACAGGCCTAGTACAAGCACGCTGTCTAGCAAGAGAAGATGCAAGGTCAAGAACTCTAGGAAGCCTCAGCGGTTAAAAGGACATCTGAAGGGCAGCCCTGACAGGCAGAAGTTAAACCAGTCCAAGCTTTGCTACTTAAATATCCTGTTTCAGTTGAACAAACCTGCTTTTAAACCAGGCTTTGCGTTGGTAGAAAGCCAGCTGGAGAGTAAAATTCAGCAAGAGGATTTAACTATTGGATCCTGCCTTGTGCTATAGGATTTAAGAATACACTAATTATTCCCTGGGTCACGAAGGGAGTTGGAAAAACAACAACAAAAAAAAAAAAAAGAAGCGAAGGTACAATTTACAGCTCAGCTCACCGGCAAGTGCATCACTTCTGGGAAAAGGAAAGTGAACCTCTTTCTGCGCAGCCAAACAGCCCCGGCTGCAGAGTCACCGCTTATCGATGGCTCAGAGCTGGCATCCTGCTGGGCACCTCCTTCGCTTGGCATTTGCTGAAGGAGGTTCCCGGTGGCCCCGTTCCAGGCGTGCATTCGCCTCCCCGCTCACGGAACCGCGCGTCCTGCTTCCCCTGCTGCCGGCCCAGCTTATCGGGGCAACGCGGCAGGACTGGACTTGAGTCTTTAACCTCTCCAAACATGACGCAAGTGTTTTATAGATGATAACATAAGTCAAAGGGCGAGGAGCTACTAAGATGGAACCAGACACGGTATCCAAAAGAATGACATTTTCCATACCAGGGAGAGGTTTTTACAGATGTTGAGACTGTATAGAAGGGAGGCAAAAAAACTCAACAAAACCCCACTGTACGCAGTGAATCAGTAGTCAAAGCCACTAATAAAATAAGAAATAATATTCATAAAGCCAAGCTTGAGTTAGAGCTGCAAATCCCTCAGCTGTTGGCAAGGTAAATCCCCTTGCACGGCAGCTTTTCTGAAGGACGGGAGGTGCCGGGAGCTCCACACCCGGCTTTGCCTCGGAGACCACAACTCTCAGCACGAAAACGCAGGTCAGGGCGCACGGACACCTTTAACCCTACCCCTCCAGCTTGGTCTAGTCTCCTCAGGTAAGTTTAAGAGTCATCTATGAACATTTTTGTCACTATTTTTAGCACACGCTGAATTTCAACACAGGACAGCGTTCCTCTTACTTCTGGAGAGCACTTCCCGGTGGCAGAGTTCAACAAAAGTACGAGCCCAAGGAAAAGTCCGCACCGAACAACTGAATTTGCTAAAAGGCTTCAGAATACGGCGCTCTACATCACTGCGCTAAATACGCTTGCCTTGGAGGCCACAGGCAGTTTGCAGACATAGACAGCTTTTGACGCAGATTTGCAAGTCTGCCAAGTATCTCCTTTAACCCTTCCATGCGATCACAGCATTTTAGTTACTTGTCAGACGTTACTCACTCTGGGCAAGGAGAACGCTGTGCGGCTTCTTATCAGTATTTCTTTACCGAAAGCAGTTGTATTTGTGTAACCAAGAACAACAATTTCTCAGTAATAGACTCCGTCAGCCAAGACGGCGAGCGTATCTGATCGTTAGGCCTCTCGGAATATCATCGTAAAGCACTTATCCAAACCGATAAAGATGTTCATTAAAAAAAAGACTTGATTACACTCGTAGGGAACATCATGCACAGTGTTAAAAGCTTGGCTTGCAACGGGGGAAGCGATGCTGCACAGGGTGACCTCTAACGCGTACCTACCTTCAAAAGGATCCCTCTCTTCCATGTTACGCTCAAACAAGATTTGAAGATTCCAGATATGAATGTTTGTTTCTAAAAGACCCACCCTACTGCACCCTGAGCTCCCAACAGTGCTCCTTCCAGCACAGCTAATATTGGTACCTCACTGGCAGCGCGTTATCTGGCGAGCTCCTCATATTATCTCTGTCTAGAATGACTTTATGACGGTCAGGACAACTGTCTTGTACCGACACGGAGCCACCGTGCGTCAAAGGCCCCGGTGGACACACCAAAGCCTTGAACATCCCACCACACGTGTGGGACGACAGCTCAAACACAGGCTTTGCAAAGCTGCCCGCAAAGGTGGCTTCTAAAAACTGCAGAGGACGGGACTTTAGGCTCCAGTTTATTCTTTATGACACGCTGAAGAACAGCGCTTGGGCAGGAGGGCAAACAAGCAGGTCATGAATCTGACTGGAAAACAGAAGTCTTATGCCAAATGTATTGGTCTTAAGCCTTAGCACCTGGATCTCTCCCTACATTTAACTTACCTACTCTGCAGTTCAGCAAAGACCTGCTTCATCTTCTTAATGGAAGCATCCATTTCCTCCTTCACCACGACCCGGTACCGAGCCAGCGAAACGGTGCAGCGCTGGAGATCCTTCACCGATTTTTCAATATTAGAACCTACCAAGAGACAGAGTGAACTCAAACGGCCATGTCAATCACACCGCTAAATCCTCCCAGCAGAGATAAATCTAAAGATGGCTTTCCCTCTTATTTTAAAGCTATACAATGCTTGGTTTTGAATTTTTCTTCCCCTTCCCTGTTACAAAGGCACTAGGTTCAGCAGGGACAGTTTGAGAGATTTTTCTTATTGGGGCAAGTTCTCCCAAGGCTTGTAGAATTTCCTTTTATGGGCGGGGATGTCCCTCCGCATTTCTCCGCATCCATGAGAGAAATCAAACGCATCTCCGAGTTGCTCTTGTGCTAGGGACCGGGGCCAAGTGAAACGCGGCCTACTCCAAAGACCAACACACCGTATCACTAAATTATATGAAACAACTGTTTCCCTGGGGAGGGGAATTATCTAGGAAACGAAAATTAAGGCTCTTTCCTCAAACCAGGAGCCAAAAGGATCGGTTATCGCTGCCAAGGTTGGTCCCCGTGTCTCGGCTCGCCAGCAGGGTACATCACCTTGCCCACGCGCTCTGGAGCCCGCTGGAGCGCAGTTGGCCCCTGCCAAGCTACATTAACAGCTGCTCGTTACAGCTTGCCCACGCAGCACGGAGGTGAACTACCACCACCTCACCTCCCTAAGCCAAGTACAACCACCGCGATCACAATCGGGGTCTCTGAGGTCCCTCCTGTCCCCGCTTGTTATCGTAAGAACTCAGCTGCGGAGGAAGCACACGGAAGAGGGGAAGAGAAAAATGCAGGAGAAGGCGGCTGTCACTTCTTGTAACGGGGCTCGTCCGGACTTCTGGCCTTTCAACAAATTCTCACAAAAGATGAGAAACAACCTAAAGGCTCTGTGACAGAGCGCGCAGAAGAATGGGCTAAGCGTATGCAGCGAGACTGGCTGCTTCCTCCCCTGCTTCTCTCGCACATATGGGTTTGCCGCTCCAGGCACTACATCTAAACTGCTGTCAAGATTCCTGCTGCGCGGAGGGAAGAGGAGGAGCGGAGTGCAAGTTACTGACCAGATAATCAGCAGCATGTTAGCTCGCATTAAAATCAAAGTCCAGTATGCCTCACCACCATGTCTGTGAGCGACACCGCAGAAGAGGCGGTGAGAAGTTGGCCAGCAGCAACCTGCTCCGGCATCGGAGCGCCCGCAGACCCTCAGGGCCTTACCTAGCTTCTTGTTTGCAGGTGAAACGGGAACATCTTCCAGCCGCGTTACAGACAGGGACGCAGGAATTGAACTGCTCGCTGCTGTTCTGGACAGAGACCTGCTAGCGCTCCTCTGCTCAGGCCGCTGTCTAAGAGACGAAGGGCTCTGGGAAGGATGCATGATGAGCGATTTTGTGTCAAAGTCTGCTATTCCGTTCGCTAGTTCAGGCACTGCTGTAGAAAAGCACACTCGTTTAAAGGGGAACACGAAGAGCGCAGCAGAACACTGAACGCCTCTTTATCACAACAAGCAAAAAAAATAATAATCAGAAATCAAGGTGAGCTGCTCTTCCGTGAAGAGCCGTCCAAGCAAATCAGTATGCAAAGCTGACCCAAAACTAAGAAGGAACACAAAAACGCAGGAGGCGGCTCCTCTGCTTTTTAAACGCTCGGTGCCCATCTCCTGCGCTACTTCATAGAGACTAACCTGTTCTATCAGGCATGTCCGGTGCCGCAGACTCGCAATCCTCCAGCTCTCTGGCATCAATTGAAAGTGCATCCAAACCTTCGCTGAGCGAGTCCACAGACTCTGTGTCGTGGGCGCAGCCGTTGACATGGAAACCGTTAATTCCACCCTTCTCCGAGTTGGCCGACTGCTCCTCTTCAGTGGACACCAATTTACCGGGGTCTGGGAGGCCAGGGCTCGAGTCAGCTTGCGGTTTCGGTTTGGTTTTCTTCTTCTTGTTCTAAGGATTAGGTATCCACACCACAAAGGGGGGGGGTGAAAAAATGTTAAGCTTAATTCCTGAAGGGAAAATTAAGCTTATGCTTACTGGCTGAAAGTAGCTGAATTAAGTGCTTTTTCAGCCAGCCTGGCTGTTGATCCTATTAACAGGAGGAGGGATTTAGTCAACAATGAGGACAGATATAGTGGCATTAATGAGGCGCGAATACATTATCCTCTCCGATGGCGTGCCAACAAGAGCAGTGCACCGGCCATCAGATGAAGGCTGCGTAACCGACGGGAAAGAGCAGCGAGGTTTGCGGCTGCAAGCCGCAGCACCAGCCGGGCCGCTTCTGGGGGTGCTCACTGGCAAGGTGCAGCTGCCGGGGTGCTCTGCCAGGCCTTGCTCTGATAGAACGCCCCTCGTTTCCCACCACAGGGCTCTTCAGTCACATTCCTCCCCCTCTCCATCTCATGCCGGTGCTTTACACGTATTCAATGGAGTCGTTTTGAATAATTATGATTTTATTCTTGTCCTGGTGGATTTAGATATTATAATATCAAGTACTGGAACTTTGCAAACCTTTATTTAACCCTTTCACAGAGGTCTGAGCAAAGAACTAGGCAAAGCACTCGAGAAAGCTTACGTGACAAAGAAATATATTTCCACAGAGCTCAGCATTAAACACAACTGTTCAGCTCCAAAGGTTACCGATGAAAAATGGAACAGCATGACTATCTGAACAGTGAATTACAGAGCTCCGTTGAAATAAATGGACCTGATAAAGATTTACTTCAGCGTGGGGCTGCGTGTGCGGATTAGGGGTCTGGTGGAGGGTCAGCGGAATGAAAGCGATTGTAAGGACAGAAAGTCTAGAACCTTTGTTTTTTTTTTTTCACATGCTACATTCGGCACAACGTGTCTGACAACTAAATCAAATGCAAACGTGGCGAGGAGACGACGTTTACAACTCGCACTGAAGTTGCCGTGTAAGTCACTGCCCTGAACAGCAAGGCACCCGATAACCCAGCGATTACCTCCGTGCGCCCGTTCCGCTAACGCAACACACACGTTTGCTCTTTGGTTTCTTTTCCCATCTAAATCACGAGGAATGCCTACTGTTCCCTGTAGCCTAAATCCTCAAAATAAAAAGATAGATGGCTTAGCAAAGTATATTTAAAAGGCGTTACCTTTTTTTTGCCTGTTACAGTCCATTCTTTCAGTACTTCACTGGCATTGCCTGAAATGAAATGCGGCGAGATGAGCAGTGGACGAGGCACCCACGCCAGTTCGTGGAAGTGCCTCCATACCTGGAGCCAGGTGTAACACTTCCCGCAGCTAAGTTTCAATTCTCTTAGGCGATATGATAAAGGTATCTGTTTCATTTTTGCTTTGTCAACACGCTGCTGAACGGGACTACTCCCTTACACCACAGTGCCAGCTCTTTCCGGGGGAAAAAAGTAAAATAAAATTAAAAAAAAAATCTCCTCTTTGGCTCTGTCCTACTAAAGGTTTAGGTACCTGGAACCCTGCTGGAGCATGTTCTGAGCTCAAAGGTTGCGTTCAGGTCAGGTATCTGCTGGCCTTCTCTCCCCAGAGACACTGACCGTGTCAGGATGCCCACAGTCTGAGGAATAGCTGTCATACCTTCTGCAGGCCAGCGGCAAAGCGCACTTGTCAGCGGTGGCCAGCACGGAAATAAGAGCTGCAAAGTGACAGGCACTGTCACCAGCAACAGCCGTTTGTCCAAGGTCAGAAAATCCACCTAATGCAGCATGCCAGCCAGGCCCAAGAGAAGATCTGTGAGCCAGGGTTCAAAGTACAAACAGCAGCTACCGACGCTGAAGGCATTCTCATTTTGCACATAAAAACAAGAGTTTCTGTAATTGAGTATCAAGCCTCCTTTATCTAAGGAGCTATCGAACGCTCATCTCTGCCCTGACCCCTAGCTGAACAAACACCAACTAAACCTTGGGAAGAGAATCATCCAGGCCTGTACTTGGATGTGCCGAGAAGCTACATGAGCTTCTGCTACCCGGTGTTCTTACCGCACGCAGCCCTTCCTGCACGAGGGCCGCTGCTGCTTCCGAAGCAGGTCCCTCAACGCGGTACGTACGAGTTATGAAGCCACAAACCCCGCCGAGAAACCAGCCGCAGTTACCTTCCATAAAGGCTTGCACCGTCTTGTCCACACAGTTGTCAAAGTGCTGCAGCACGAGGACAATCTCGTTGTTGCTCCTGTTGGGGACTATTGCACGCACCGCGCTGATCTGCAGGGAAGAAAACAGGGAAACGTGTAAACCATTTGCTTTACCCCACACGGAGCCTACGGCAACCCTTCCGCGAGCAGTCTAAAAACCATAAGCGATGACTTCGTAAACGATGGCTTCCTTATGAAACTTTAATGTGCCAGGACGATTTACCCTGAATAAAATTTTGCTTTTGACAGAGCTGCAGTTAGCTCCCAGACAGAAGCATATTTCATCTCAGAGAGGAGATGAAGATACAGCGTTCAGGAGCTCTTCCACGGCATGTGGTGAGTTAAAGTCTCGGAAGACACATTTACCTTCTCCTTCATGTTTTCAAAGGTTCCTCCTTGGGCCATCACAGTATTGGACTGCACATCAAAAATAAACCCAGACGGATCTGTGAAGACAAAGGAGAGGGAAGCTCTCTTCTGAACAACAGGCACCGAGAGACATTTCGAAAGATACGAAGCAAGAGGTCAGCTCTGAGTTGTTACTTTGCCAAGGAGAAAATTGAAATCCTACAAACGTACGGCGCTCGCTGGCTAATTCTGTCATCTGGTTAGCAGAGGATTACTAGCTGCTGAGAGTAAACGTACGGTACTGCAGCCTTGTTTAAGGACCAGGTTCTGCTCAGCCCAGGCATCCCCAAGGTGGTTCTGGTTTGCCAGTGCCCCCCACTGAACTCGAGCAGCCAATATACTCAGCTCTAGGTCAGTTTAAACCAACCCACCATGGATCAAATCCACAAGCTAAAAAACACAAGCCCCAGCAGGGCTGGTGCAGAACAGAAGATTGCTGAAGCAGACCGGACCAGTACCGCTCCTCCATCTCCATATTAATCTTTTAGTGAGACCAGCAATAAAGCATTAACAAAAGCGCTAGAGCCTTCGAGCAGCGTGGTTAACAATTTCCTCCACCTGGAGATACAAATGGCAAGCAGACTGATAAATGGGTTTGAAGATCCAGCAGCTTGTGTTCCCTGCCAGCTATAATCTCCAAGGTAATGCTTATATGTTCCAAAAGAGACCCATAATTGAGACAGCCATCACCAACAGGTTTGCTCCCTGCCAGCGAGCAAAGGTCACATAAATCTGCAGGCCCTACCGTTTCACTGAGATCCTTACCAGTACCTGCTATCACAAATTCATGCTTGATTTTCCTGCCAAGGGTCTGAGCAGGCTAAATTCCAGGTTTGCCGAAGCAAAGGGATATAGCTGTTCCTAGCTGTGTTTTACTACAACAGAACATACTTCAAACCGGTATTTTAGCCGCGTTTGGACTCCGCAAGAACGTGTGTCCCTGGGCAGGGGCTGACGGCCGGACCCCAGAGGTTTGAAGCGCTCCCGTTCTGCGCCAGCAGCCCCTCTCCAGGGGCTCTCCAGGCGTGCACAAAGCCACAGGCAGGTTTCCTAGGAGGGCATTTGCTTGCGGGTGCTTTGATGCCTCGAGCCCCGCATGGAGTCGGGGAAGTACAAGACCACCGGTTCTTCCGCAAAGCTCCTCAGGTGGGTTTCTACGGCTGCCTGGGGGCTTTGGGGACGGCCTGGGGGAAGGGATGCTTTCAGCAGACCAGGGTGCTCTGCGGGGACGCTCGCTCGGTCACTGCCCTTTGTGCTTTAGCTCAGCTGATATTCCAAGCTGCTGATTCATGTTCTTTCCCTCACCTCCTCTAAATAACTCGTACGCGATTTTGAGACACACCATTGACTTCCGCGGTTCCCAGACATTGATGTAGCATTTAAACTGAGATGCCTCCAAATACAGTGACAGAATTGTGAACATGATGGAAAGGTCAGCCTCTTATTAAGGCTACAGATGAATGGTTAAATTCTTCCTCGCGCCGTCCTTACCCGTTTCAGCCCCATGAGCAAGATTTTCTCAAGTTTCCCAAGCTCACAGAAGTTCAAGTTACCAACTTTCTAGTCCTTAATCTTGTAAATGGCTTTCAGACTCCCATCACTGAGGGAGAATTAGCAATCTTTTTTCAAAACCCTCACTGCAGAGCAGCCACCAAGGACCCAGGTGCCAGGAAAGATGAAGTTCTGCTCCCCCATGCAGCACATTTTCAGCTACTCAATCCCATCCCTTTCCCACATCTCCATTTGTGCTTGGTCTTACAGGGGACTGAGCTCGTCGGCACCTCGCTCCGAGCCGCTTCTCCAGCTTCCAGTTGCTTCGCTACGGCCCAAGTCCTCCCGGTGTTAAAGTGTTTATCATGCAAAAATTATGCAACGGAGACTACGCCATATCCATTTCATATCGCCCTTGAGCACTCCCAAGCATCATTAAAAGGGCTGCTGGCACTCGGGTCTCTTGTGACAGTGGGTATTTGCAAAAAGGGACAGAATTTAAAATGCTCACGCCCACGTGGACAGAACTCTGGCGGCCACCAGTGACTTCAGGATTTTGGAATTAACATCCTTGTGGGAAAGAACGGCTCCTTCCCAAAGCCAGGGCTCAGACTATGCATGTCATGTCTGACGTGACGAGTCAGGCAGACACTCAGACTGATCTCTGCTGCATTAAAACGTACACCATGCAGTGCTACCCTGTTGATCTGATGTGATAAACCCCAGAGACGACGCCAACGGCCTTAATTGCTTCTCTGTCCACAACTGCATCCTCCAGAAACATGAGGCGGTAAGAAATCATTCATCCCAAATCATTTACTTGTGTGTTTCAGTGCTATTTATTGGACTAATAACACAGGATCTCTTAAATAGAAACACTAACGATGCCAGGAAGAATCCACCCTACCAAATATCAATGTGCTCCTCCCGTAACTCCACTAATTGGTCCTTTCTGTAGGAAAGGCGTGCAAGAATTAAAACTACAGACCTAACAAATGCCTGCTCTGCTTCCCGGGACACACCGAATAAAGCAGCTTCACACCTGACACCTCGAGGAAGTCAGAGCAGCGGCCACTATTTCCTCCTCAAGTCCCCAAGCCAAGCCGGGTCCTGGCTCTCTTCTGAGCCACGGCAGGCAGTCATTTCATACAGAGACATGGAAAAGAAATAAAAGCACCAGCCCGACAGCTACAGAGGCTGTGTCCCAACCGGCGTCCCGGAGCACGCTTCAGGGAACCGTACAGCCAGATACACGTGTGCGTTCAGCTCCTCCGGCCCCGTCCAGCGCTTGAGCCCCCCGCACCCACGCGCCAGCTCGCGGCAAGTTTGCACAAACCCCGCGTGAAAGTTAAAAAAATGCTGCTCCAAGAGCCAGGACACTCGCAGGAGGACGGCTTTGGGGAGCTGGACAGCATATCCACCTGAAGTGCCGTGCAATCAAGATTCAGTTAAACCGTGAAACATTTATAGACTCTGTGGCTTTTCAGGTCAACGGTAACCGCGCCGGCTCTCCCAGGGATAGCGCGGGAGACCTCGGCTAATGCGAAATAAAAAGCTCCGAAAGAAACGGCGCCTCGCTGCTCGCTCAGAGCGTCTCCAATTTGCTCTAATTACAAGCATCTTCAGCAGTCCCTGCCTTGTGAGAATCGGGAGATGCCTGTGCCCAGGACTGCAGAGGTGACTGGACAGGAATTAATGCATCTTCCCAGGACAGAGTAAAGAAGCCAGAATATCATTATTCTAATTAGTCTGTGCTTGTGGTCATAGCAAAGCACCCACGGGTACAGGGAAGGGGTGGGGGTGTGGGGAATAAAAAAAAAATAAAAAAAAATAATCAGGATTTCCAAAAGTGGCACATAAGAGATTACACTCGTGGAAGGTTCCTGGGGTTTCGGGGCTCCCAGGGCGTCAGGCGCTGCACTCGAAGCAAACAGACCACCACAGGCTGCATTTCGCATCTCTCGCGTGTCGTGCTTTTCCTTACAAATTACATCAACACAGATTGCTATTCTTTTCCCTTGTAAGAACGGTTCTTGCTAACAGGCAACAGAGGTACCAATTCTAAGCTCTCTCCTTACGAATCAGAGAGAAAACTGGGGTTAGAATCAATGTTTCCGGGTTTGCTGCTGCCAAGACAACATTTCCTTGGTATCAGGGAAAAAAACTACATAGAAACACAAACCTCCCCCATGACTCAAGGGCAAAAAGCATGAGCGCACACCACCCTAAGCCCTCCCTTCCCCAGAATTAAGATATCTGAGCGGGTCTGTTGGGCCACTAAGCTGTGCTCGCTCCGTTTCTGTCCCTGCTTGCTGCCTGGGTGCATTCAAAGTCAGGGCTTGGTACCTCCATCAGCTGTTGTGGAAACTATTTTAATGCCCAAGGACAGCCCTGTGATACTCCTGCAGCACAGAGCCAGCCCACGGAGGTGGCAGCTGCCCTTCAGAGCTGTCTCAACAAGAAATGCCACTTTCTTATTTTCTCGAGCAAATTTTAAGGGGCCAAGCACCCAAAATGGCCTTCTCAATCCACACCCGCTGCAGGAACATCATCGGTTCACCAGGGTGTAATTAAGAAAACAAACTTGCTGCGCTTCAGATAGAATACGGTCACGCAGGCGAGAGATGGACTCGCAATTTGAAGAGTTCAGTCCGAGGTGAGCAAATTAAACCTCCCAGACACCCGATCTCAGAAGCATCCGATCAGCTGGATGGCTGCTGGATGGCAGCAGAGGCTTAGCCCCTGCATTAACGCAGGCTACCTGCCCGATATAAAACCATATTCATTTAAAGCTTGGAAGAATGGAGGGAAAAAGAAATTAAATTTGGAATACAAATTAGCTTCTTGCAAATCAACTAGAATACGCCCAAAGTTATGCTGCTAAAACTGGGTGTTTGTGGCTGACGCAAAAAGCGGGCGTTTTTGCCACGGAGGCAGGGACTCGTCCGCACGCAGCTCCCCGAAGCCCCCGCCCTGCTCCCCAGGGCCGGGGGAAGCACCCGCAGAGCGGGCCTGAGCGCCGCTGCGGGGTCACCGACCTGGTCCAGCCGAGGCAGGCACGCTGCCATTTCCCGTCGCCGCTCTAACCTGCGCTCCGCCTTCTGCTTTGGCCAGACGAGCGGTGAAGCAAGGCAATCAGCTTTCAGCGGAGCTAAGGCAGCGGAGCCAGAGAGCCATTAAGGTAATTTAAACTGCAGGACACGGTCTTCCCCCTCCCACCTAGTTTCCATCTACACATGAAAAATGAAAAATTAAATTAAACCTGCCCGTTTCCAGAGCATCACACTCAGAGTGATGCAGCTGAAGCGCCCGTGAATTCCTGACACCACCTGCATCCTCGTACCGCACCCGAGCTCACTCACAAGCCAGGACCCGATTTAGCAGGTCTCAGAACACACGCTCGATATTCGCCTTTGTGCGTTTTCAACACAACTCACAGCAAGGGCTGCCTCGCAGAGGAACTCCGCAGTCTCACGGTTTGCCAATGCTGCCAGAAGTTACCCGGGCACAGGCCGAGCAAAGAGCTTGCCACCGCCCCGGTCAGCAACGCCTGATTTCTGCAGAGCCGTATCTTCTGCTTGATCGATGCGTCGTTAAACAAAGTACGGGCTTCAAATGAAATTTCTCCCGTATTTGGGGGGTTTTGGCTCTGGTGTGCTGGCTCCCTGCTGCTTAACACCGCCCCAGCTGAAACCCTCCCCTCCCAGCAACTGATACCAAAGAACTTTCTGCCTTTTCAAATTCACGTAGGACAGTTTTCCATCAATTAAAAACGGCCCTTGATGGATCCAGATGAGTAGGAACCCGAGTGCTGTTTTATTCAGGAACCTGCATGCCAAAAAAACGCAGCTGATGTCCGATGGACACAAGATTTATGTGATTGCTTTGTATCCTGGGGTCACCAGTCATTCCCGAGCCTGGTGGCTGCTTTCACTCAACTCAATTAATCGAGTCGGAAGGGGGGATGAGAGGGAGCGCACGTGCTTCGTGTTGGGGGAAAAACAGAAGCGCTAAGGATCCAAGATCAGTTCAGGCAGCAGCAAACCAACAAACCTACTAGACTCTGGGGAAGCGTTTATTTAGGGATCTGGCATCACTGAGGCTCCCTTTCCTTCGAAATTCTAAATTATCCCTTATAGAACATACTAAAGCTGAAATGAGCCATCCAGTATAACCCAGACACGGACCTACACGTGGATGCACGCATTCAGATTTTGAATGGGAATAATTACATGGCTGGTTTAGAGACTGAGCGGTTTTCTCCTCAGCACAGATCTTTTGGGTAAAGAGTTATTTACAGCCAGTAATATTCAGGAGTAGAACATGATTCTGTGCCCAAACTTTGCATATACATTTTCACAAGTCTTAAAAATACCCTTCTGAATAGCTCAGATGTTCACTCTGTTCCGTGGCACTTCTAAGAAGAAGAAACAGGTGGGCTCCTGATTCGGTTTCAAAACTGCTGCGTTATTTAAAATAGGTCTGTCTGTTCCCTGTCTCTCGGCGCTCCTCAACCAGCCCTTTGTTACACTGCAAAGGGGTTTTGTTTTGCTTCAGAAAGACAGAGAAACCGGAAAGACATTCCTTACCTGGTCAAGGTACACGCCTTTACAGAGGACTGGAAAGTATCTGTTGACTACATTAGCATTCTAGAGCAGCAGAAAAGTAGTAATTGAAAATTCAATCACAGTCCAAACAGGACAGGGCGCAGCCAGAGGAGCCTGCGACTTTAACTCTCACCCGCCCTTACGTCCCCATTGCCACCGCCACGCGACTGGAGATGAGCCTGCTTAACAAAGCACGGCATATTTTACATCCCCGGTGGCAGGGCGAATTAAAGCCTACTCTGCATCCCTGCTCGGTGTCAAATATTTATGGCTGAGATCCCTTTACCTTTCTCGAGGAACCCGATACCTGCCAGCGCTTCCCAGCGGGTTCTCTCTGACACACTCTGCCGAGCAACCCCGAGAGCAGCGACTGTGCCGGCTTTCTCGTTCGGCTGGGGGTTTGCCAAACCCCTGAATTCCCTCAGAGTAACAGCTTCCCATGTTTTCCCCTACAGATCTCTCTTGCCGTTCCCCCACCTAGGCCCGTGCACTCTCTTCTGCTGTTTCAAGGTGCGTTTTTCTCTCCACCTGCACTCAGCCACAACGATTGCAGCATCAGAGAATTCAATTTCTTAGTGACTTGTACCGAGGCTTCGAGAGCACAGATACAAATACAGCGTTTTAAAAATCACTCCAAAATTACTCTATACAATAATTTCCATAACTGTTACTAATTGCTCTGAATCATGCATGGATCTAGCTGTCAAAGGACGGCTGGGCTCCTCAGGTAGACACCATTTCTATGCCAAAGCTACTAGAAAAAAAAAAATCCACAGAGAACAAAAGCTCTTCTCTCAAGGAAGAAGACATGAATTGTCAAACCCATTCGCCTTAAATTATTAATTAGTAGTCAGTTCAAATAAAGAGAGAACCGTAACCCCCAATCCCCCTTCTCCCCCCACCACGCACACACTTTGGAATTAATGTTTCACACGCGACAAATAAGATCCCTCACTGAAATGAGCTGCTCGACGCCAGAACAGCTTTGCCACTTAACATGCGATGGCAGAAAAAGGAAAACCAGCCTGTGCATTTGGAGGCAAAGCAAGGGAAAAAGCTTCTCGCAAACTTGCTCGTTGCCCTTCCCTACCTATCTCGAAGGAAAATTATTTAAGTAGGCCTAGTTTGAATCGCAGCCCAGGAGGTGAGGACCTGAGCTCAGCCATCCCACCCCGATTCGATGCCTTGTTTCTTGGCTGGATTCCTGGCAAGGTGGTGCCACAGGCGGCACAAGCAAGCCCAAGACAGCAGCCCACCCCGAGACCCCAGCATCCCTGGGGCACTTCGAGAGCGTGGACGAGGGCTGCCCCGGGAACAAGACTACGTTTTGGCAGAGTTAATCCCATCAGAGACCCCTCAGATTCACCCTGGCCAGACCCAGTGAGGGGAAGCCGCGAACCAGCTCCCCACAAAAAAGTTTGGCCCCGTAACTCCAACTACTAACCAATATTTTTTTCTCCTGTTGTCTAGCTGTGAAAGTGATGCAATATTAACATTACTCAGGAACTTGAAGGCAGAACTGTCCAGCTGGACAACTGAAACGCTACTAAAAATGTCACAAAACCCAACAGGTTATACGATGTCACCGAGAGAGTGACAATGAGCTGTCAAGGGACATCAGCAGCCGTGAAAGGAGTACAGCAACAGCAATTAACCCCTTCCCTAATTGATAACTTTGGAATCGATAGTGCTGTTTATTGGCATTTAATTATATCACATTCACATGCATCTTACCTTTTGTATTTTGCTTTTTAGACATCTCGGCGTGTTTGCTCTAATGTCCAGCTATACAGGAGGGGGGAAACCAGAGTCCTCGCCCTTGAGCAACGTAGCTGGCAGCCGCAATTCACAGACCGCCTTGTATCAACGCGGGAACGGCAGATATCTGGTTCGGGATGGCAAAATCCCAGCTGCGAGGGCAAACGGGGTCTGGAGTTGTCAGAAATCTGCTGACAGGCCAGCAGAGCACTACAGCTCCTTCCTCTGAAAAGCAACTTCTTGTCACGAAGCCTGACTGCAGCCGTTGGTATCGGTCTTTTCAGGTTCTGAAAAAGAAAGAAAAAAAAAAAAAGAAAGGAAATAAGAAAATTGCTACTGTGCTAACCACTGCATACCGCAAGTCTCCCAGCTTGTCAGAGCCGTCTTGCCCATGCTTTTTAAGAGTAAAATTTGTATTTTGTTTAAAGGCATGGTGAAACAACTAGCCAGCATAAAAAAAAAAAAAAGCAACATTAAATATAAAGCAACAAGATCCTTCCAGACTTGGAACAGTTTCAACAGGCTTAATCCAAAGCTACAGTAAGACACTGTCACTTAAGCGTGCAAGCAGTAGAACCAGGGAGGTTTAGAAGCCGTCGTAAAAAAAAAAGAAAAGAACATATTTACACAAATGCCAGCGTTTACGGATGCAAGAGCCATCAGCCACGGGACCGAGAGCGTGGCTCCCGCACTCCGTGACAGCGCGAACTCCAGGATCTCTCGCGCGTTAACGCAGCCGGCATCCCCAGGCAGGCAAAATTCACGCTGCACCCGTACAAATTTGAAACGCTTTCTCCGCTTCTTTCGGCGGAGCACGAAGCGCAAACCTCCCCCGCCGAGAGGGCGCAGGGGCAGCTCCGCGTGGCCGTACGTACGGGTATTTCCCTTGTGCTCCCGGCGCTCCTGATTTAAGGAGCCAGCAAAAGCAGGGGCGGCAGGCACCACATCAAGTACGATGACAGGTTAAACAAAGAACAACGGGATACACAAGGTAAGGAAACAATAGGGACCTCTCTGCCACGGCAGAGCCGCCGAACCCCAAGGAAGGATCCGTCTCCCGCTACAAAACCTCAAAGGCAAATTCACAATGGAGCGGGGAAAGCACAAAAGTTGCCCTTTCAAGATGTACAACGGGGGTAACTGGAGACACAAAACATTTTCATGAACAGCAGGAGACCTTGTACGTTTTAGCAAAACCCAGACGCTCTTGAAAATTCAGTGACAGCGCACCTAATTTGCTCCAGAATTAATTAGAAGTTCAACTCCCGTCCACCCTGACGATCAGGGTTATTTTTAAGGGATAGGGTTTACAAGTCTGAGGAATGCAGCACCGCTCCAGCAACACAAGAACCGGCAGGGCTGCCCCAGGGTTCGCCGGCAGGGTCCTAATGAGCCTATTTTGATTTAAAAACAGACGTTTCCTACCATTAGAATGTTCCCTTTATCGGCTACACAGGAGTTCAGAACTCTTTTCTAACCCGTGACCCTAGCCAGCTAAGCCTGAGACAGAGTCCACACTAAAAGACCGTGCAAAGGAGTTTTTTACCTGCAAACAGGGTCCCAAAAGGGGAGGTGGTTACAAACTCCTGCCTCGCCGCCTTCAGCTCTCCGAATTAAATGCCTTCATTCGTTTCGATGCCTCAAGGCACTAAATTCCACCTCATAACAATCGTGGCGTTTGAAACTCTGCTCAAAAATACAGAAGCTGGAGAGTTTAGCGAAGGATTAAGCTGCCGTATCGGGATGTGAGCGGTCCCCGAGCTCGGCGCCGGGAGACTGCCGGCAGGTCGAGCTCTGAGCTGCGCCGGCCGCGCTAGCGAGGCCGAAGTGCTTTGGTTTGCACGATTACACCCAAGTTTCACTTCCCCGCCTGACTGCTTTGTGCCCGCGACCAGGAAGCGCTCTGCAGGCACCTACCCGGAGCCTCCTGCGATTTAAGATAACGCTGGGTTGCAGAGAAGGAAAGTGCTCACGCACTGACTTACGATACCAGACCCTAATATCTCTGGAATATATTGCTCAGAGTTTTAAAAACAAACAAAAAAAAACAACCCACAAACCCACAACAATGCTTACAGTCCTCTTTATATTTTAATTTTTTAAATAAAGTCGAGCACGCTTTAATCCGGAGGGAGCCTGGAAACACACAGGTACTGACAAAAGCCTGTAACGTCACGCTTGACAGTACTTTATGTGAACTCCCTCAAGTTGTCTCCAACTTAATTCACGAAACAAAGGAACACTTAAAAACTGCCTCTGCCTGTACGTCCCCGAACAGCAAATAACTGCAGGAACACTTCAGACAAAGTCTAGGAACAAGCTGTAAAAACTATAAGTTGCCAGTAAAGAAGTTACCAGGAAATCTCAAAAAGCCTGCGAAACGCTGCACCTCATCGCCCAAGAAATATAGTTTTACCCACTTCAAAGGAGAAAATAAAGAGTAATTAAGTCTTGGGGGGAAAACAAACAACATACAACAGGTTCTGAATTACTCTTTGGCAAGCCGAATTTCTGAGCACAAAAGTAATAAAATAACGGACTGGAAACAAAACCCCACGGATGTGTCTGACGAGTACAGAACGGCAAATCTTTACGCCGTGATGATGCAATTAATATTGTACCCGACAGACCCCGTGGTAAGAACCCAGAGCCAGAGAGCCAAAAGCAGCTCCGGCTCACGCCCGAATCGGGGTTCGGGCTGCTGCGGGACCTGCCTTTAACTCGGCGCCTCTCACGGCAGATCGGCTGGAAACTTCGACGCGGCTGTTAGCTGGGAACCTTAAACAGATCGGCGCGAGAGGGCTGTAAAACACACAAGCGTTTTTAAAACCCAAGTGGAAATTTCAAGACTGGTAAAATAGCAAAGGTTAACTCAAGTTCAAATAAACTCATTACAGGCGGCGAGCTCCTTCAGATAAGGGCAATATAAGGCTGATATGGCGCGAAGGACGCGTCTATAGAAACGGTAAAGCATCGATACAAAAATGTCAAGAAATCTACCTGCAGGATTAAAATAAAATATTGTAGTTATAACAGAACTGACGGGGGAGCAATATAACCCGCAGAAACCCAACTCCCTCCTGCTACAGACCGAGCAGCCAAACTCCTCCCAGAGCTGCCAGCGTGCAGCCGACGACAAAACCTTTCCAAATCGCGCTGGAAACGTGCGTTATTGTTAAATGCGCAAATATCGGTATATTCCATCTAATTCAGATAGAAGGAAAACATTGGAAATCTTACAGACAGCAAGTCAGAAAGGAAAGGACTTCTAAATCCCCCACCCGCCGCGTTAGCTCGCCATGCTGTTCCTGCTCCGTCTAGACAGGTTATTTCAGTAAACTTTCGGAACTCGATAGCTCCCTATTTGAAGGAAAAGAAGGTAAACAGTGAGAAATTTGTCTGGATTTATATTTTTATTAGTCTTTGGAAGATGCTTTTGCTGAGAAACCCGGAGTTCTGAAGAATAAATAAATAAATCTGCTTCCTGGGAGGGTTTTTAGCATGGCGGGTGCGGTATCCCGGGCCGGCGGCACGGTGGGCTGTCCCCAGCTGCCGCCTCCCGCCCACCTGGAGCATAATTCACGCTGTACAGCAGCATCTGGCTAATTGGCTTTTGAATTAAGTAGTCCCTTACCAAGCAATTTTAATCCTGTTGAACAAGCACGTAAGAGTCGTCGCTGAGTACACACAACAGCGTTTCAGAAGGATAAATTGTCCTGTTTGTAATAATCATTCTCAAATAAAAATCCATTTTCCAGGACTCCAGCACCTCGGAGGACCCTGGTGTTTGCCTACGGCACTGGACCCCCCCGGTAACGCACTCACGCAAGGAGGGAATTAACTCAATTTTATAGCGTGTCCTAAATAACCCAAGCAATGATTACACTAGAAATTCAGGAACTTACTCTACCCATCACAGAACAAGACTTGGAGGAGCGGGTTTAATACACCCCCTGCGCGGAGGAACACCCCGACGTTCCTTTTGCCCTCGCCGGGCGCTGCCAGCCCCGACTCACTGCACAAGCACAGCCTGGTTTTTCCCAAACCTCCACTGAATCCCTGGGGAATTTACACAGCGCTGAAACCCCGAGATTCATGGGGGTTTTTGGCAAATACCTGCTCAGTTACAGCAGACCAAAACAAGCCTGTTCATCTCTCACGTCCAACAGATGCCTCACTCGTTCCCTTTCGAAGAACTAACTTTTTTTGCCCTGAAACAGACCACGAAACACAACAGGCCAGCATTTTAATCAAAGCCAGGCGGCTTCACTACACCAAGGACGGAAGCGCACCGCTCGGCGGCCGGCGCAGCACAGGCACGACTGCAACTTGGGCTTTTTTTTTCTTTCTTCCCCCCCCCCCGGCCCTGAAATTGAGACAATCTGTTTCCAGAAGCTCCTGCCGCCAAGCGTCGGCTCGGTCGGGGCGCGGGCTCCTCGCCTCTCCCAGCACGGGTCTGGGAAGGTCCAACGCCGCCAAATCCCTGCCCGCACAAAGCAGCTTCTCTTCCCACCCTGGACAAGTCCTTTCACGGCACCGGATGAAGGATCATAAAATCGTACGATACAAAGAACCATTTTAGGATTTTTTTAAAAAATAGTTTCTAATATCACTCTTGGGGTTTGGTTTTTTCCTCAGTATTTCCTCAGGAATGAACTCAACATTTAACCTCGGAGATAATTAGCTGTCTATATTCTGTTTAAATCCACACATTTATTGTTCTTTCACCGAATGCATTATGCAGAGCACGGCTGGGCATTAGCTATTCTCAAACATCTACCTCTTATAAGCCAATTGTGTATCGTTTTGCAGCACAAAGAAGTAAAATTCTGTATTTCTATAACAAAACACTCCCCTGTCTATTCCAATGATGCTACAAAACCCCTCCCGGAGTATTTACAAATACTTAAACAAGATAAAGGAGCAGACCACCGGGTTTCGTGGTCTTCAGGAGGGGGCTGCGGTGCCGGCTGCGGGTGGCACGCTGTTTTCCACACTCGCTTGCCACATGAACGGGCACTGGGAATTGCTGGTGGGATTTCTGACGCTTTACACAGCGACGCAAGCGGAGCAATTCGGCAGAAGCGCAATGCTCTTGAGTTGGACACCAAATTTTGCTTTCCTGAGGCAAAGATCTCTTTGCACTTTGTCTTCTGGTCCTCCCTCCATCCAGTCAAAGCTTTCTGTACCCCCTCCTGACCAGCCTGCCCAGGAGGGAACGGCGCAGCGGAAACTCGCGCGTGTGTGTTTGTGCTGGGTAATTTTGCGTGTGTGGCTACTATTTTTAGACTGTATTTGCCAGCGTTGTGATCTGGAAGAGTCGCACTGACTTGCCAAGAATTGTTTCATACTTCAGAGGATAAACATGTGTCTTCTGGATTAAATTTTACTTTTTACAATATATCTAAAAACCAGAAGCTTTTGAAGAGAAGGAAGGGGAAAATAACGGCAAAGGCAGCAGAAGATGCCACCTCTCATTGCCCCACTTTAAGTGGGGAACACACCTGCCGTCTCCCCCAGTTTAAATGGGGGGAATGGAATTACTGTAGTCCTACCTGAAACCTTCCCCTCTCCCTCAGCGTTTTCTTTGATTATAGCTGATCTCCAGGTCCGATATCCCAAGACATAGCTTGAAAATAGCATTAAAAATAAACCCTCTATTTTAGTTGCCAGATCTATTACCTTGAAGAAAAAACACAGTACCTATACATCCTCTTCAGATTGCAAGTCGCCTTTACAGCTCCTTTGTCCTGAATCCAACAAGAATCTTCTGCTTAGGGGTTGCATGGCTCAGAAAAATCATAAAATATTTAAATGCCCCTTGAAGAGTAAGCTACAATTAAAAATAACCCTTATGCATTAGGCAACTCCTGCAAGAATTTAGTCTGGCAAACCTGAAATGACAGTAGCCTCAGCAGACACGGCTGTGGCCACGTATACGTGACATACGGCAGAAAGGCTGCTGAAGCCACACACAACTTTCACAGGGATTGCATCCCAGAGGTACGGCGGGCCCCGTGCGCTTCGCTGGCCCAGCGCTCACCAGCTACATAATTAAGGGAGTATTGCAATAAAGGAAATAAACGCTGAGGCCCCGAGCAACGCCGTGTGACAGTGGGAGAGCGATATGGACCCGAGCGACCCCAGCGGGGACGTCCCGCGCCCCCCAGCCATCGGGAGGCCCAGCAGGCTGGCGGCACAGAGGGAGAAGAGAAGCCGCAGCACTGCTGGACCCACACTTCTTCCCCTCCACCTTTCAGGAGGCAGAGCCAATACCGACCGCAGGCACTTCGGGGGAGATTCTGCCTTTACTCCTCAAGGCGAGCGCAGACGAGGCCGCACTCCCCCGCTCCGTCTCCCCGGGGCAGATTACAAGGGAAGCAAGCAGCTCGGTGCCAGCCACAGCCAGGAGTTACAGGGCTCTCACACCAAACAGATGCCCGCTGCCCTTTCTGCTCCACCAGACCACCTCCAGGTCCCAAAAATCCCATGGACTCAGGCCTATGCTCCAGCTGCCTAACGGGGCAGCCCCAGCTCATGTGGGCAAGTCCTGCTTAGAATGCACAGACCCAGGGCCAAACAGAACGGCAAAACACTCCGCACCCTCTACCTGTAACTTGAGAGGCAAAAGACCTCAAAATCTACAACACCTCTAAAGAAAGATGTGGCAGCCAGAGCTTTCCAACAGAAGCATCCAGCGGGAAATGCAGCGCAAAGGTAGTGAAAAGTAGTCATTATAAAAAGCTAAAAATCATGACAATAGCTACCAGGCTCTGGCAGACACTGAAGCAGATCCCACAGGTAGTCTGCAGGGAATTTTCTGTCAATTGTTCCAAGTTTACCTCCCATCCGGTAACAAAGGCTCCACACAGAGGCTTTTGTTTCTGTTTCTGCATCTCAAACTCATCTCAAACTCCTTGGACTGCCCGATGATGGCAAGCTGCTTTGCAAGAGAATTGATCAAATTGATCGGACCATCACCCCTCACAGAGGATCATTACACCAGGGGAGCCACAAAGGCACCCTCAGAAAGGAACCCCACATCCCTCACAGGATTTTCTCCCCTCTCCAAACCAAACAAAATCCTATTCTTCGCCTTCCTTCCTATGGAACCTCGGTGTAGGGCTCGCCTCTGCGGGGAAGGAGGCGTCACAAACTCTGCAACAGCTCCCTCTGCGGATACATTAACGCCTCTTTTGCTCGCTCAGGAAGCTGATCGTCAAAGCACAAAACAAGAACAGCACCCACGGTCACTCACGGGGTGGAAAAGTGGGGACCAGGCACTGGAAGCCACCGTCTAACTTCCTGCTGGCTTGCTTCCTCGCAGAGAAAATCCTGAGTGAATAAGGGTGTGGGGGGGGTGAAGTCAAGCTCTACATGCGCTAAAGACCACAGGCCTGCGGAGGTATGGGGGGAAATTATATTTCCCTCTTTGCAACTCAGCCTGCTTTTCCCCACCCTCATTAGGTAATTATTTGTGATATGGTAACAGCGAAGGGCCCCCGAGCAGGATCTCCAAACACACCGGGAAGGATTCCGGCCCCTGCCTGGGCTTTATGAGCCGGGTGGGTACGGGAGGAGAGGCACGGATGAAGGACAGCGAGTGGAAGCAATGGGCGAGCTGGGCTGCCTACGTGTCCCGGCTGCGGCATAAATAATGTATTAACGCTCCCGACCGGCCGCTCCCCAGCGGTCACGCCAGCCCCGCGCTCCCCCCTGCAGCCGGCCCAAGGCTGCACCCCCCCCCGCGACCCCCCACCCCCTTTACCCCATGAGAAGCCCACCGCTCCACCCAGTCCGGCCAGCAAACCCCCTTCTGCAGCCGCCCCGGACCCCCACTGCCTGTGTCCCGTCCCCCACTGCCCGAGCTCCCCCCCCCACTG
Source organism: Phalacrocorax carbo (assembly GCF_963921805.1). Lineage (NCBI taxonomy): Eukaryota > Metazoa > Chordata > Aves > Suliformes > Phalacrocoracidae > Phalacrocorax > Phalacrocorax carbo. The sequence goes on from NC_087539.1 coordinate 891,766, forward strand.
CCCAGGCCCAACGCGCCTTCCCCACGCCTGGGGTGCGGGAGGGGGGCCCCGAGCCCCTCCGCTACCCAGGCCTTCTCCCAGCCCCCCCCACCCTGACACCCTTACCTCCCAAACCACCCACCCACCCCGCACAGGACACCCCACTCCCCTCACAGCACCCCTCCTACCCCCTCCATTTCCCCGCAGCCCACCCCCCAGGCTGTTCTCTCCCCCACAGAGCGCCCCCCCTTCTTCTCACAAGGCCCCTCAGCCCCTTCCTCGCCCCTCCCAAGGCCCCTCTCGACCCCCCTCACCCCTCGAAGGCCCCCCCCGACTCCTCCACCCACACAAGACCCCTCATCCCCCCACAAGGCCCTTCCCGCCCCCCCACACCTCACAAGACCCCCACGGCTCCCCCAACGCCTCACAAGGCCCTTCAGCCCCCCTCACTCTCTCACAAGGCCCCTCAGACCCCCACGCCCCACAAAAGTCCCCTCCCGACCCCTCCAACCCCTCACAAAGCCCCTTAGACCCCACACAACCCCACACAAAACGCCCCCGGGCCCCTCAACGCCTCACAAGGCCCCTCTCGACTCCCCCCAACCCCTCACAAGGGCCCTCTCAACCCCCCCAAACCCCTCCAAGGCGCCCCCGCCCCCCCAAGGCCCCTTCCGACACCCCCACCCCACACAAACCCCCTTCCCCTCACAAGGCCCCTCACAAGGCCCCCCACAGGGCCCCCCCCGCCCGTCGCCCCCTTCCCCGGCTCCTGCCCGCGCTGCTCCAGCCGGTCCCGGGCCCGGCCCCGCGGCCTTGGGGCACCCCGCACTCACCGGCCGTGGCGGTGGGGCCCCCCCGCCCCCGCCGCGACCCCCCCCCTCACCTCAGGCCGCCGCGATGCACCGGGGAGGGGGGCGGGGGCCGCGGCCCGGCAGGAGCCCTCAGGCCGCGCCAGCCAATCGGAACGCGGCCACCGCTCAGCAGCCAATGACGATGCGAGACGGCCGCACAGCGCCCGCCCTCCTGGAGGATTTCACCAATGAGAAGGCAGGAAAGGACCGGCTCGGCCCGCCCTCCCTCGCCTCCATCCAGTCGGCTACGAAGCGGGGGCCGGGCCGAGCGCTCCTGGCCAATGAAGGGACAGAGCGGTGCCCCTGGGCGCGCTGAGACGCAGCTCGGCGCGAGGAGGGAGGCATCCCGCCAGCCAATAGCGTAGCGGCCCAGCAGACGCGACGGCGAAGGCCACGCCCTCTCCCGCCTCCGGCGCTAGAGAGAGGCGTGACCAATGTACGCCGAGAGCCAATCGGATCCAGCAATGCCGAGGCCCCGCCTCCCCACCTCCACGATGGGCGGGGCGGGGCGGGGCGGCGGGCGCCGAACGTGGACGGAAACTGCCGAGAGCCGCCGCCCTGCGGCGGAAAGACCCGAGCGAGTCCGGGAGAGGCCGAAGGTGAGGGGCGGGGGCGGGGGCGGGGGCTGAGCTCGGGGATCCGCGGGTTCGCGTCCCCGGTCCGCCCAAACCGACCCCGGTCCGGCCCCGCCGCGCCTGCCCCCGAGGGGGGACCGGGGCTACCGGGTTCGTCGTGCAACGCTCCGCACAGCTCCCCGCGCAATGCTTTGCACAAGCTCATGTGCAATGGTTTGAACAAACCCCCATCCATTGCTTTGCAGAGATGTTCATGCAATGGTTTATCAGCAGCCCCACGCGTGCTCTGCTGCACGACCCCTGCCCGGTCATGGAATCATGGGATCATTAAGGTTGGAAAGGACCTCTAGGATGAAGTCCAACCACCACCCCAACACCCCCATGAGTTCTAAACCACGTCCCCAAATGCCACGTCTACACATTTTTTGACTCCCCCACCTCTCCGGGCAGCCTGTGCCAACCCCTGACCACTCCTGCAGGGAAGACATTTTCCCTAATATCCAATCTAAACCTCCCCTGACGCAGCTTGAGGCTGTTTCCTCTCGTCGTCTGGTCCCCGCCACACATCGCACCGAGCGAAGCAACGAAGCGGCAGCGAGAGGGAAACCGTGTGTTTACAAATCCCCCCGCCGCCCCTCTTGGTCCCCGGTGCAGCGGGGGCTGCCGGCATCACCCTGCCGCCGCTCTCCTGGGCCCCGCCAGCTCCTCGTAGGCCTCCTGCAGCTCAATGAAGCGCCTCTCGGCCTCCTCGGCACGGTGCCGGTTGTGATCTGGGTGCCAAAGCTTCACCAGCTCCCGGTGGCTCCGGTGTATGTCCTCGGTAGAGGCACCCGCCGGCAGGCCCAGGACCTGGGGGCAAAACAGACGTGCTGGGCTGGTGGTGGGGACCCTGCCGGGCCCCCCCAGGGTTGCGTGTGCCCTCACCAGCTGGAGGAGACCCCAAAAAGAGTGTTTGCCCCCACCCAGGGCATGGGGGCCGCCAAACCCTGTGGATCCCCCAGCACAGCATCCCACCGCAGCATCCCTCCCACTGCAGCATCCCCCGGATACCCAGTGCCGCACCCCGCACCTCGTACGCCCACTGCTGCCGCTCGCTCCAGCTGCTTGGTTTGAAGCCGGTGCCACCGTCCTGTGCCGGAGAGCCCCCAGCGAAGCCCAGGAGCTCTGCCAGGAGCCGGCCGGCGCGGAGGGGCAGGAGCAGGAGCTCGGTGGCAGCACGGGGCAGGGCCAGGAGGGTGCCCAGCACCCCCATGGCACCGCAGAGCCCGCGGCAGGCGAGCGGGGCGGCGAAGGCCAGGCATGCCAACCCCAGGTGGTAGAGCCGGGCGGCCAGCCGGGGCTGCGGCACCCCCCGGGGCTTGTAGCGCCGGTGCCGCTGCGCGGCGATGCTGGCGGCCAGGCTGGCGGGCAGCACCGCCAGCACCCGGCCCTGGAACAGGAGGGAGGCGAGGAAGGCTGCGGCCAGGATGCTGGGTGCCTCCGCCGTCTGGTCTCCCACCGAGGAGACCAGCTGCACCCCCAGACCCACAGCCAGGGGCTGCGCCAGCAGCACTGGCACCCAGGGCAGCCCCAGCACTGCCACCAGCCCAAAATACATCCCCACCGTCACCTGCCCCACCAGGCGCAGGGGGCTGAGGGCCGGCACGGTCCCACCGCGGTCCCTGGCTGCCTCGGCCCCGTTGGCGGCAGCCACCCAGCCGGGGAGGTGCCAGAAGTCCCAGAGCCAGCCGGCGCCGAAGCCGCCCAGCGTCAGCATCCACAGCAGCGCGTGGCTGTCCCGGCCCAAGTAGAGGTGGTGCAGCCCCAGTGGCCCCCCCAGCGCCCACAGCCCGTAGGCCACCAGCAGCCGCTTGGCCATCCTCCACCCCAGCTGTGGTGATCGGCTCGGCAGGGCTGCCCTGGGGGGGGTCACCGCCCCGGCGGGCACCGGCACGGCCCCGGCATCTGGCACCCTGCAGGATGGACAGTGCAGTCAGGGACCCCAGGTCACGCTGTCCCCCCCTGTGCCAGACCCCTCCGGTGACCTGCCTGCCCGCCCAGGGACGGTGCGTGCCCACCCGGGGTCCTGCATGCCCACCCAGGACCTGTGCATGCCAGCATGGCTTCCATGTGCCCACCCAGCACCATGCATCCCCACCCAGGATGCCCAGGACCACCCAGGGTCCCACACACCCACCCAGGACCAGTGCACGCCCACCCAGGGTCCCCTGAGCCCAGCCAGCACCCTGTGAGCCCACCCATGGTCCCATGAGCCCACCCGGGGCCAGTGCACCCCTGTAGCCCCCCAGACCCCTCACCAGTGGGGCTGCAGCCCACCCTGACCCACCTGTCCCCACGGAGCTCCCCGCGGCACCGCTCCCCCCGCCAGACTTTGCCCCGGCACGATGCCGGGCAAAGGGCACGGCATCGGCATCGCCGCGCCGGTGCGGGGACCTGGGGGGAGGAAACCGGCACCCCCAGCCCCGTACCCCCTCCCAGGGTGCAGCCGTCCCTGGCACGCCACGGTGCCTGGTATTGGGGTACCCGCTGCCTGGTGGATGGGACCCCCCTGCGGTGCAGGGACCCCCCAGCCTGGCCCCCCCGGGACTCTCTGCAGCTCCTGTTTGCTCAGCCCGCGCCGCCGCCGCCGTGTTTGCAGGGATTAACCGGCTGCCGGCCGCCAATTTGGTCTCATCCATTATTAACGGCCCCGCAGCTGCCCTGTGCCGGGGGCTCAGCCCTGTTAGAGGGGTCTGGGGGGGCCGCAGACCCCCCCTGCCAGCTCAGCACCCCCCAGGTGGTGCGACTGGATGGGCTTTGGGGGTGCATCACCCCCTGCTCGCTGCTTCCCTGGGTCTGGATGGGAACCCCCCACCCTCCCTTAGGGTTTGGGGGTGCAATGGGACAAAGCCCTGGTTCTGGGGGGGGCTGAGAGGCCAGGATGCCTGGGTCCCCGGGGACACCCCCCAGGATGCCGGCGAGGGGTGCTGGCGGCCCCCCCGGCTCGCCTGCCCGTCAGGGCGGGCTGACAGCGGCCCCCCCGCGCTGCCCACCCCGCGCCTGGCTGCCTCCCTGACAGCGGGTCCCAGCGGACCCCGGCCCACGCTCTGCTGCCCGCGAGCCCCGCGCTGGGGGGGCCCAGCCCCACCACCCTGACCGGGGGGGGGGGGGGCACCCTGGCTTGGGTGGGTGCCGGACCCCTCACCGGAGCCCCCACGACCCCCAGGCTGGTGGGGGCTGCAGTGTCGGGCCCCCCCATTTTGGTGCAGCATCGATGCGAGGGGGGGGACGAGGGGTCTCGCATCCCGATCGATTCCTTTAAGTATCTGGATTTAAAAATGTCAAATTTGCCTTTGGTGAGCAGGGCTGGCGGTCGATGGGGCGGGGGGGGCAGAGCCCCCCACAGCAGCCTCAGTTTCCCCAGGTGCCCCTGGACACACGGAGCCGGGGGGCTGCAGAGGAGCCCCTGGGGCATCTCAGGGTGCCCCAGCCCGGGGAGGGGGGCTCCCCCAGCGCCCCACGAGCGCCTGTTTGTGGGCGTAATTGGTGCCATTGATCAGCCCCGGCCACCAGCGTTTAAGGCATCGATTTTTGGAGCCTTCCTGCGAATTGAAGCATCTGTCACCGCCCGGGCGCGCGGGGACCACGGCCGGGGGCACGCGGGGACCACGGCTGGGGCCGCCTCCCGCCCGCCCCTCCGTGCAGGCAGCGGGGTCAGAGGGTCCCCAGCCACGAGCTGTCCCCTCTGGTCCCTGTGTGGGGCCATGCACAAGCACTGGGGACACACGCATGTCCCCACGCACGCATGTGCCATGATGCACACGCGTGTCCCGATGCACATGCATGCCCCGACGCACCCCACCCCCGCCTCCCAGCGAGGACACGAAGCACCCCCCCACCCCAACACCCACCCGCTGCAGCCCGGGCACCACGTCCCCACGCGCCGGGACACGGGGCACACACATGTGGGCGCACACGCGTGGGTGCCACCGGCCTGTGCTCGCGCGGCCGAGCCAAGCGCGCGCTCACACTCACACGGCGGAGCTCGGAAAAACCTGCCGTGGGGCTGGTTGAAGGCATCCGGCGCCGTCCCGCGTGTCACGCCGCCTTGTCAGTTTGCTGGTAATTAATGCAAACGCCGGGGCCGGAGTCCCTCCGGACTCGTACATCACTGCCAGCGCCGGCTGCGGCGCGGCCCTGGTACCCAAGTGCTGTTATTAGGGGAATTTTATATGTATTAGCTGTTGATGCACATTAATACATTAAAAATGTCAGCGGTGGAGGCCAGCTAATTGTCTGATTTAAATGTCTATTTGTCAGCGCCCGGCTCAGGTGGGCATGAGGCGAATCTGCAATGAGCCCCCAGCCCCGCCGGCGCGGGGGGCAGCACTGCAGGGGGGGGAATCCCGGCCCCCAGCACCCCACGGTGGGGCTGGGGGGTCCCGTGGGGTGGGGAGACCCAGCGTGCTGGCGTGTGGGGGGGCCCGGGCAGGTGGCAGGGGGGTGAGCGGGACCCCCGTGCCCCGGCCACCCATCTAATTGCCGCCCAGCCAGGATGGATTTCTCCGCCCGACATCCTCTGCATCCGTAATAAATGCCACTTGTCCAGAGAATTAATCCGGGCCGGCCCGCAGCCATCCATCTCGGCAGGCGCTGGCACGCCGTGACGGACGGCCCCGCCGCCGGAGCCCCCGCCAGCACGGGGGGGTGCAGTCGGGAGGGGAAGTAAATCCCCCCCGGGATCCCCTGGCCTCCCCTTCCTGAGGGATGCCCCCCCAGCGCCGGGTGATGGGCTGCCACCGCTCTGGTCACCCCACAGCTGAGACCCCACAGCTCATCACTGCAGTGGCCCAGGCACAGCCTTGCCCCCCCCGTGGGGCAGCCGCAGCAGGGTGGGGGCGGCCGTGGCTGGGCTCAGCCCCGGTGCAGGATCCAGCCCTGTGTGGGGCAGCCCCCCACGAGCGGCCGTGGGGCTGGGGCTCAGCACCATTCCAGGGGGAGACTCAGGGCACAGATGTGACCCCCCTGAGTACTACTTGGCCCCAGCGCGACGTGGCTGTCCCTGGGTGGGGTGGGACACCCCACCCTGACCCTGTCCCCACCCCTGAGCCCCCTGCTTACCATGTCCTGAGCCCCCCACTGCCGAGGGGCAGTCGGCTCCGGACCCCTGACCCCCCAGGCCCTCCCAGCCCCCTCCCAGCTGCCTCCTCACCAATTAGCAGCAGATGATAATGAGCCGGGGGGGCAGGAGGGGAGGGCTGGGGGTGCCCAGGAGGTGCCAGGGCAGAGGGGGTGCACGGGCTGAGGGCTGGGGGTATCTCAGGGTATGGGGGCACATTGGGGACTGGATGCAGGGGGTGACCTGGCTGGGGCTGGAGCCCACGGGGAGGGACATGGCAGTGACCCCACCACTGGCACAGGAGATGCTCTGCCCGCTTGGCCGCTTCTGCCACCCCACAAACGGGGGCACCCGAACGGCCCCGGGACCCCGCGGTGCCACGGGCTCCATCCAGGGGCGATGCTGCAGCAGCGGGCCCGCGGTGCTGGCACACCCCACACCAGGGTCCCCACGGGCTCTTCACCACCACCATACTGGGACAGCCCCGGGAGCGTCACCCCCAGCCCGGCCTCGCAGCCCCCCCGCCGCTGCTGGTTTATTGTTGCCGTTCAAGGACAATTTTCATCCAATTTCGGCCGGCCCGGTGGTGGGGCTTTATTGCAAACATGCCCTGGATGGAGCGCGCAGCGCCCGGCCGCCTCCAGCCCATCTATATTCATTTGCACAAGGCTCCCTCCCGGCCTGCGCGGCCAGAGCTGACATGCCAATCTGTCTGCCGTCCCGGCACGCCGCCGCCACGGGGCGGGAAGCCTTTGGCAAAGCCATGGGGAGAGGAAGGGTGACGTCCCCCAAGCGCCGGGGACCATGCAGCGGGCACCAGGGACCGTGCACCGGCACTGGGTGCCATGCACCAGGTGCTACGGACCATGCACCAGCACCGTGCACCACGCACTGGGCAGTGCTGGGGCTCAGGGACCGGGCGCTGGGGCCGTGCCGGTGCTGGATGCGACCCTGCGGGGCCACACGCCGCTGCACGAGCCGGTGGGTCCTCAGGGGCTGCAGAGGCAGATGGTGAACGTGGAGTTGCCGGACGGCTACACCGAAGCCTCCCTCCCCGTGCCGGCACTGCCGGCCCCGCTGGCTGCCGCAGGGGGGACGGCGGGGACGTGGGGCCGCGGCGTTATGCATTTATTCATGCTCTGCGCCCCGGCACCGCGGCTCTGCCGGCTGCCTCCAGCCCCCGTGGCTTGCACCAGGCTCAGCTCCCGGCTCTGGCCCCGGAGCCGCTGGCGCTGCGGTTGGGATGTGTCCATCCCCATCGGGGTGACCCGCAGCATCGTCCCAGGTCCTGCCTGAGGACAGCGAGAGCCGCCAGGATGGGGAAACCAAGGCACGGCTCAGCACCGGGAGCCACAAGGGGACGGGGATGTCACCCCCATGGCCGCTGGCACCCTCCCGGTGCCGGTGTGGGGGCTCAGCCCTGGCACTGGCCTCGCAGCCCCCATGGATGGGGCCGAGCCCCCACAAGCCCAGCCGCCTCTGCAGCAGCCAGGCACCGGAGCCAGGCCCAGCCCAGGAGCCGAGGGCAGGATCCGGCCCTGACCCCCCCATCCCTCCCATCTCCCCGCAGCTGCTCTCGCTGGGGCTGACCTTTCTCGCCGCTGCTGTTTTTGCCCGCAGCCTTGGCTCCCACCCCTGCTCCACTGCCAGCAGGGCTGGGGGCAGCCGGGACCCCCCGGCGTCCCCTCGCGTCCCCACAGCCAGGGCCTGGGCACCCGCTCACCACCAGCTCTCGGTGCCTGCTAATTAGCTCTCGGGCTTCCCCTCGCAGCCTGGCTAATTAATTCGCTGTTGCTGCTCATTAGGATCAGCCGGCGGAGGGGGTGGCGGTGGCGGGACTCCGGCGTCCCCGGGGAGCGGCACGGGCGGCATCGATGGCACCTGGACCCTGTCCCCGCCAGGGCGAGCGGGGGAGATGCTCCAACCGCCGTAATTTGTTGCACAAACATTGCCGGGTTTTTCAGGATTGCATTGATCCTCCTGCATAAAGGGCCCATAAATCCATCCAATATCCCGGCTGATTGATCGCCGCCCTTTGGAGGGAGCTGGCCAGGCCTGCAAATTTAAAAACTATACGGATAAATTACACACACGGTCGCTACGGTGGGAGCATCTCCCCTGCCCGCACCCCGGCATGCATATGCACACGCATGCAGCATGCACACGCATGCACACAACACGCACACGCATACACACGCAGGCGCACACCCCAGCGTGCACCCACGCGCGCGCACAAACACGGAGGGCCAGCCGCTGACACCGCAAGGACACGCGTGGACCTCTGCACCCAGACACGCGTGTGCAAAGCCGCCCCCAGGACCGTCCGCACCCGGTGGCTCCGCGCAGGAGGACCCCCTGGTCCCACGGCCCCCCGCAGGGGCACCCGAGGTGTCCCCGGTGCAGGGCAGCGCCGGTGCGGGGGCCGAGCGGGGGCCACCCAGGGCAGCTGGTGGCTCTTGCCTGGTTTCTCCTCTTTTCCCTGATATTTTCCTAATTGTGGGGAAGCTGCGGGAGAGGGGCTGCGGGCGGCGGGGGCTGCGGGCGGCGGGGGCTGCGGCTCCTCTCCCGGGAGCGCAGAGGGCAAGACTTCATTTTGCATAACGGAGCAAATTCAGGCAAGATTTGAAAAGAGCAGCAGTAAATCAGCTCCCAGAGCACCAGCTCCGCCGCGGCGCTGGGAGCAACCGGGGCCCGATCCGGACCCCCCCAGCAGCCCCTGGCCGTATGGGTGCCCTGATAGCAGCAGGGAGACCAGAGCCCCCCCAGGGATGCTGGCTCTGTCCCCATCCCCAGGCTGGGAAGGGGTCCTGCACCCCAGCAGAGCCCCCCCGGCCTGGGGCTCCCTGGCAGCACCCGCGCATTCGGGGTGAGCCCTGCAGAGGAGCCCCCCAAAACGGGCCTGTGGCCACCAGCCCCTGCATGGGGCTGAGCAGTGCGGGGGGGGTCCTCTGCACCCCCCGCCCCCCTGCCCGCGCCCCCCCGTACCCATGCACATCCAGCCCTGCGCTCACCCCCCCCCCGCAGCCACATGCACCTCCCCGCACAGACCCGCGCAGCCCTTTGCACCCCCAAACTGTGCACCCAGCACCCCCCGCCCCCCCCGCAACCCCCCCGCTCACACACACAGATCTGTGCACACGCACGGGCACACACCCCCCCCCCATTGCACACTCGCGTTTCCCCCCCCGTGGGCCCCCCCCCGTGCACCCATCACAACCCTGCACGCCCTCCCCCCCCCGGGCACCCCCCGCGCTCCCGTCCCTCCCCCCCCCAGCCCACCCCCCCGCCCCCGCCGTGCCCGGTGCCGTCGAACGGGGCGGGCGGAGCGGGGCTGCGGGCGCGGCGCGGCGCGGGCGGCGGCCCCGGCACGTGGATCCCGGCGCCACGGGCGGCAGGTACCGGCGGGCACCGGCGGGGGGTGGGGTGGAGAGGGGCGGGGGGGTCCGCGGCAGGCCCGGGGCCCCGCGTCCCCGGGGACCCCGAGCGGGAAGCGGGGGCGGCTCCGGGAGAACCGCGCTGCTCGTCCCCGTGTCCCCGCCGGTGCGCACCGGGGAGAGCGCGGCGTGGGGCAGCGGCGGGGCCGCTCCCGGGGGAGGGGGGGCCGCTCCCGGGCAACTTGGCGAGAAGTTGCCCCGCGCGTCGCGGCGGCTCCATCGCGGCTCCGGCCCCGGCTCCGCCGCGGCTCCATCCCGGCTCCGGTCCCGGCTCCATCCCGGCTCCGGTTACATCACCAGCTCCAACACCGGCTCCGGTCCTGGTTGCATCATCGGCTCCGGTCCTGACTCCAACACCGGCTCCGGTCCTGGCTGCTGCAGGAGCTCCGGTCTCGACTCTGGCCCCGGTTCCGTCGCCGTCTCGGGTCCCGGCTCCGCTCCCGGTTCCATCATCGGCTCCGGTCTCGTCCCCTTCACCAGCGCAAGTGCTCCCGGCTCCGGCCCCGCTCCCGGTCCCACCCTCGGCCCCAGCCCTGCTGCGGTGACCATCCCCGTCCCCCAGCCCCGCTCCCGTCCCCACTGCCAGCCCTGCTGCCGGCTCCAGCCCCCGCCCTGCCGCTGTGACCGTCCCTGTCCCTGTCCCCATCCTCATCCCCGTCCCCATCCCCACTCCCGCCACCCCTCCCAGCCCGGTCCCCGCCGGGGCGTGAGGCTCAGTGGGCGGCTGGGTGCCGTCCGCCCCCCCGGCACCACCATCGCGCCCAAGGGCGAGGAGGACCTGCTGGCGCTGGCCGCCTCCCGGCTGAGCCGCAGGAAGCGGGTGGCCGGGGCGGCCGTCGGCGTGGCCATGGTGCTGGTGCTGCTGGTGGCCATCCCGCTGCTGGTGCACAGCTCCAAGGCGGCCGCGCACTACGAGATGCTGGGCAGCTGCCGCATGGTTTGCGACCCCTACCCCGGCCCCGAGCTGCCCGCCGCCTCCCCGCCGCCCTTCCTGCCCGGCGCCAAGGGCGAGCCGGGGCGCAAGGGCCGCACCGGCGTGCGGGGTCCCCCTGGACCGCCGGGACCGCGGGGGCCGCCGGGTGAGCCAGGCCGGCCGGGGCCACCGGGGCCACCAGGTCCGGGTCCCGGGGGGTACATCCCCTCCTTCTACAGCCCCAAGATCGCCTTCTATGCGGGGCTGCGGAAGCCCCACGAGGGCTATGAGGTGCTGCGCTTCGACGACGTGGTCACCAACGTGGGCAACTACTACGAGCCCTCAAGTGGGAAGTTCACCTGCCCCCTGCCCGGCATCTACTTCTTCACCTACCACGTCCTCATGCGCGGCGGCGATGGCACCAGCATGTGGGCCGACCTCATGAAGAACGGGCAGGTACAGGCCGGCACCGCCACTGGCACCCCCGTGACGGTTCCTCCCCAGTATCCCTGGTACCCCCACCCTGCTCCCCAAAGCCCATCCCTCGCCCTGTTCCAGCCCGGCTCCTCCGCCCCCGTTTCTCTGTGCATCTCCACCTGGGTCCCCCATCCCAGCTCCCCCCATCCCAGTTTTCCCATCCTGCTTCCCCTGTCTTCATTTTCCCATCTTGTTTCCTCCCATCCCAGTTTTCCCATTCTCGTTTCCCTTAATCTCAGTTCCTCCCATTCCTGATCCCCCATCCCCAATTCCCCCCACCCCAGTCCCCATGTTCTGTTTCCCCCACCCAATTCCCCTGCCCCAATTCCCACCCTCTTCTCTCCATCCCATTTCCCCCCAACCCTGCTCCTCCCACCCCAGTACCCCCATCCCCTCTCCGCCCACCCGGTTCCCCCTCTGGGACCACGGAGGGGGTGACTGGGGGAGCCACCCCACACCCATCCCCACCACCCGCCATCGCCTCAGCCTTGGGGACACAAAACCCCCATCTGCGGGGCTCCTGCCGCAGGGCCGGGGGGGACACACTCCCCTGGGAGCGCCAGGCTCGGAGCTGGCGGGGAGTGGGGTCTGGTGGGGCCAGCTGGGCTGGCCACCAGCACTGGGGGGGGACAGGCTGTGCCTCCCCAGCCAGTCCCTTTGTTCGCGGAGGCGCAGTCCGGCCGGCAGCTCCTGCACCGCCTCGCCCCGGATGCTTCCCATTTATTATGGGAAAAACGAGGATCGATCTGGCAGGGTCAATACCGGCTCCGCTGTCCCCCCCAGGGCACCCCCAGTCCCTGGGCAGAGCAGCAGCATGGGGCAGGGGGGTCCCGGGTGCTGGGCCTCTCCAGATCCGGTCACCAGCAGGTCCTCGGGACCGAGCACCGACGGTGACACCCAGCTCTGACAGCCTGCTGCGGGTGTGGGGGCGTGGCCCTGTCCTGGGGGACCCCAGGGCATGGGGGTGGCTCTGTCCCTGTCCCCCCTGTCACCACTGCTGACCGGCAACAATTAGGGAGCGGGGGGGGTGGGGGGATGGATGCTGGCTCCCTCACCCGGTTCTGCCGCAGATGGGCGGCGTGACCTTGAGCGGTGATGGACAGACAGACAGAGGGGCTGAGCAGGTTGGGGGGTCCAGAGCAGCTCAGCCCCCTCCATTCCCAGCCCCACACCCTGGCTTGCCCCAGAGACAGTGTGCTGGGGGGGGTCCCTGACGGCCGTGCCCCCCCAGGTGCGGGCCAGCGCCATCGCGCAGGACGCCGACCAGAACTACGACTACGCCAGCAACAGCGTCATCCTGCACCTGGACGTGGGCGACGAGGTCTTCGTCAAGCTGGACGGCGGCAAAGTGCACGGCGGCAACACCAACAAGTACAGCACCTTCTCCGGCTTCATCATCTACCCCGACTGAGCCCCCCACCCCGGCACAGGGACAGGGAGGGTCCGGGCTCCTGCTGGTGTGACCGTCCCCCACAAGAGCTCTGGGAGTGATGAGACACCCCTGAGGACACACGTGCCCCCCGCCCCTGCCACACGCTGCCCTATGCACACACACCTCTTGGCTCCTCCACACCCCCATCAGTGCCCCCCTCTCCCCGCATGCCAGCACCCCCAAGGGCATTGGGGTGTCCCAGTGCTGTCCCCATCCACGGGCACCCCCAGTTCCCACGGCTGATTGTTGGGTTCCGTGTTCCCCCCAATAAAAAACTCTGGGTTTGGACATCCAGCTGCTGTCTTCGCCTCCCGGGGGGGGACAGGGGGGACCCCTGGGGACCAGAGAAAGGGGCACACCCAGGGGAGGGTCTGGGCTGCCATCGCCCCTTGGTGCTGGCCCTGCCTGTACCCAGAGCGGGATGAGCTCCGGGCCACTGGTGGGGACCCTTCTTGTCACCTTCCACCGTGTCGGCTGCCACGGGGGACAGGGAGAGCGATGCGCCCCCCCGCCACGCACGGGGGACACGGGCAACCCCCGCCAGGGGACACGCTGGGGACACCACCTGCCGCGGGGGTGCTCGGGGTCCCCGTGGGGGGGGGGAGCGGAGCCTCAGGGCGCCGGGTCCCCCCGTCCCCGCGTGGCCGTGGGCCGGTGCTGCCATCGCGTGGCCAGCGGCAGGGAGGACACGGCTCCCACCGGCTGGGCACAGAGCGGGGCCCGGCGGCCTAGGGACCCCCGGGAAGGGCTGGCAGGGGTGGGGGCTCGGCCCCCCCAAGGCCCACGGCTCCCGGAGACCCTATAACGGGACACAGGACGAACTCTTCATTATCAGCGCAGCGTCCGTGGGTGCGTCCCCATCGTCCCATCCCGGTCCCCCCGCGGGGCAGGGTCCTGGCTGTCCCCGGGGATGGCTGCGGGTGGGGGGTGAATCCCTCCTCCCCAGGGTGCTCCCCACCCCCCCAGGGTCCCCCAAACTCCCTGACCTGCACGGTCATATATGTTGCCCCCAGTTTCAACTCCCAGGGTGCCTCCCATCTCCCCAGGCACCTCCCTGCCCCCCAAATGTCCCTCCCCACCCCACTCCCAGGACCCCCCATTTTGATGCCTCCCCAGCCCCAGCACCGCCCCACCTGAGCCTGGGGAGGCACTGGGAAAAGGCCGATGCCACCATCACCACCACCTCGGAGTCCCTCTGGTCTTTGTCCCCCCAAGAGCTGCACCACAACCCCTCCTTGCAGAAGCCCCCCCAGTCCAGGCAGGCGGGGGCCCCCCATTCCCCTGAGCCCTTGGGGGGGTCAGGGGGCGCGGAAGGGCTCCGCATCCCCCAGCGCATGGCTGTACCGCGGTGCCAGCGGGCTCCGGGGCCAGGCCGGAGGGACGGGGTCGATCCTGCTGCAGGTGACACCACCACTGGCTGCGGGGGGCTGAGCCTGGGCCCCCCCAGGCTGTCTCCCCCCCACGACCGCGGGGGAGAGGCAGGCGGGAGGGTCTCGGAGGACTCGCTAGGCCCCCCGACACGCTGCGGGGACGAGAGTGGGGCTGGGAGGGTGTCAGAGCCAGGGAGGGCACCCAGGCGGCGCCCCCCACCCCGGTACAAAGGGCCGTCTGCGTGACGAGGACGGCGGCCAAGCCGGCGTTGGAAGTGCCGGTAGCCCCGGAGGTCTCGGTGCCGGCGGAGAGGGGCGAATGGCAGCCCCGAGCACCGGCACGGACCGCCCCCCCCGCTGCAGGGAGGCAGCCGTGGGGGGAAGGGGGCACACCGGTACCCAGAGTGCTGCATCGGGGGGGGGGGGGGGGGGGCGCCAGGAGGCACGGCCCCGCTCCCCCGGGCACGGAGGGAGCGCAGCTGCGTCCCGGCACCGGCGGCAGGAGCCGAACCCCAACAGCCCCATGGCTGCGGCGTGGCCGCCGGTTTACAAAGCACCGCCATGGCCGATGGCCCGCCCCGCGGCCCGGCGCCGGCCAATGAGCGGCGGCGGCAGCGGCAGGAGCCCGGCTGGGATTGGTTCAACGCCGTTCCAAGGGCTCGGCCTGTCAGCGATAGGCTGGAGAAGGGAAAGGGGTGACCATAGAGAGGACGGGTACGGTAGAGCGGCACGAAGGGGGATTGTGGGATAGCGGCGGTTCCGCACCGGGGGTCCTGCGCCCCGCCGCCCCCCCCCCCGGGACACGGTGCGGCCCCCGGGCTGGCTCCCCCCCCAGGCCCTTCGCCACCCGGCTGGCTTCGTTCAGCACGGGGCGCCCCCCCAGCTCCCCCTGTCCACGGCCGACACGAGTGACCCGGCCCCGTCCTCGCCACAGCCTTTATTTGCCGCTCAAGCAGGATGGGGATACCGGGGGGCACCCCCAGAGCCCCCCCCCCCGACCAGGCCCTGCACCGCAGCACACCCCGAGGGCCCGGGGGAGCCCGGGCCAAGGCAGAGGCAGCGGGGGGGGAGGGGGGGGACAGTGCCTGGGGACCCCTGGACCCCAAAACCCAGGGGCAGCCAGTGCCACCTCCATCAGCAGGAGGGGAGCAGGGACCCCCTCAGCCCCAGAGCCGGGGGAGTGTGGGAGACATTGGATAAATGTTAAATACAACTGAGGTTGTGGTAGGGAGAAAAACAAAGAGGCGATAAATAGCAATAAATAATGGGGGGGGGGGGATACGCAAGGCCCAGGGATGTGCCGCAGCATCGACCCTCGGTGCTGGCAGCAGGGATGGGGGGCAGCTGGCCCCACACTCTGCTCCCCGGCCCACACAAGGCACAGCGGGGTCCGGTGAAGCCCCCCCCACCAGCTGCCACCCCGCCAGGTTGGGCGGTGCAGGACTGGGGGAGCCCGTGTGGCAGGTCCCCTCCATCACTTCCCTGGCTCCGCTCGCTCCTTGTGCGACTCTGTCACCACCTGCTGCAGGGGGAGAAGGTGGGGGTCAGCCCCATGGTGGGGTCGGCCCCCCCCAGGCAGGGCCCCCCCAGTCCTCACCTGCCCGTCCCGCGTCTCGATGGTTTTGATGAGCACCATCCTCCGTGCAGGGCTCTCCGCAGGCTGCGGCTCCAGCACTGGGGCACAGAGAGGCCATCAGGCGCCCACTCTGCTCCCCCGGGGTACGGTGGGCGTGAGGCCTCCCCGGGCAGGAGCACAGGGACCCACCTGCACCCCTGTGGGGTGTCTGCCCCAACCCCCGGTCCCCTCCTCACCTGAACTTCTCATGCTGAAGGAGGTGGCGGGGGGCAGGGGGACGGTGATCCTGGTGGGGGGAGAGGGGAGTGAGGGGGGGTCTGGGGCTTCCGGGCATCGCTGGTGACCCTGACCCTTCCACACTATTGACCCACACCACAGTTAACCAGTGCCGGGCTGTGCCAAGCCGGTGGTGGGCTGTGCCCGTGGGCTGCCAGGCAGGTGGCCAGAGGAGCCGGCAGCTGCTCCCCCGCTATCGTGCCTTCCCCGGCCTTGCCCTTATCTCGGCAGCAAGAAGCTCCCGTGGGAACTCTTTGTTTGCCTGCAGAATCAGTGCCCAGAGCTGCCCCCGTGCAAGAAAATCCCGTAACAGCCGAGATGACCCAACGGCAGGGACCCTCTCCCCCGGCTGGACTCGGCACCTCAGCAGCGATGGGGACGTGAGGCTGCGTGTGCCAGCCTCCCCTCGCGAGGCAGAGCAGCCTCACCGGCTTTCCTCGCCCTCCAGCAGCTTGCGGTATGTGGCGATCTCAATGTCCAGGGCCATCTTGACGTTAAGCAGGTCCTGGTACTCGCGCAGGTGCCGCGCCATTTCTTCCTTCATCTGCTGGATCTCCTGCTCCAGCCGCCCCACCACGTCCTGGTAGTTCCCGATCTCCTCGCCAAACTCATCCTCCATCTCCCGCATCTGCCGCTGCAGCGCCTCATTCTGCAGGGGCAGAAGGACCCATGTGGGGCCGGGGCGGGGGCCTGGTGCCTGTGCCGCCCCTGGACCCCCCCACCCCGGCTCTCACCATGCCCTTCAGCCCGTCCACCTCACAGGTGAGGCTCTGGATCTGCCGCCGGGACTCATTCATCTCCTGCTTGGCCAGCCGCAGCGCCTCGTGGTTGCGGTTGGCTGCGTCTGAGAGGTCGGCAAACTGCGGGGGCCAGAGGAGTCAGGGCTGCCAGGGTGCTCCAGCCCCCCCGCCGGTCCCCCCAGCCCCGGGTACCTTTGACTTGTACCACTCCTCAGCTTCCTGCAGGTTCTTCACGGCAATGCTCTCGTACTGGGTGCGGATCTCCCGCAGCGCGGCCGTCAGCTCCGGCTTGCAGACCTCCACCTCTGCCGGCACCGCCGGGCTGGGGGCACTCACCTCCAGGTCCCGCAGCTCCTGCGTGGGGATGTGGGCCGTCACACCATGGCACACGGACCTGACCCACTCCCCCCGCCCCAGCCCCACCCAGGCCCCCCACCTCCTCATGCAGCTTCTTGAGGAAGCCAATCTCATCCATCAGCAGCTCAACCTTGCGCTCCAGCTCCAGGCGGGACAGCGTGGCATCATCCACATCCTGTGGGGAGAGGCCAGGCTGAGCTGTGGGGCAGCACAGAGGGGACAGACCCCCCCAGAACCGCCCTGGGAGGTGCAGGATGGGGAGCACATGGTGCACGGGGCACCGCTGGGGCCTTTGCACACATGAGCAGCCGTGTCAGGCCGTGTGTAGGGCAGTGGCATCACCGGTGTGTGCTGCACGGGCAGAGGGACACAGGGAATGGGCACTGCATGGGGGGGACGGGCCCCCCAGCCCCCCCACCTTGCGGAACAGCACCAGGCTTTTCTCCGCATCCTCCCGCTTCTGCGTCTCGTTCTCCAGCCTGGGGAGAATAGGGGTGAAAAGAAGGCTGGGGGTGGGGTGCAGCCCCCCACCTCATGCCTCCTGCTGCCTGGGGCCCCCCACCCTGCCGCAGTCCCTGACACGTTGCAGGCATGCGGGGATGGAGGAGGAGGAAGATGAGACCCCCAAGTCTGAGCCACCGCCCTCAGCCGTGGGAAGGGGCAGCCCTGGGGTGTCCCTGTCCCTGCACAGCCAGGGCAGGACCAGCTCCACCCACAGGACCCCCAGATTCTGGGGATCACCCCGGGCCCTGTCACACCACCCCGGGGCTGCAGGGCTGTGACCCCAGTGCAGCCCCCCCCCCGGGCCCCTCACTGGGACACGCTCCTTCCCGGGGGTCCATCCCTGCCTCGCACCATCTCCCCCCAAGAGCTCGTCCCAGTCCACGCCCAGTGCCCCCACCCCGCCATGCCCCTCCCAGTGCCCCTCCCTTCCGCAGAGCCCTGCTCTCCCAGTCCCCACCCTGGGTCCCTCCCCAGCGCCCCGCCCCTCCCAGTGCCCCCAGTGCATCTCCAGCGTGGACTGGGTGCATCCCCCCCCCTCCCAGTACACCCGGGGCACCCCCCACAGTTCCCTCCCCGACCTGCGGCCGGTCCCTTCCCGGTGCACCCCCCGGGCCCCACCCCAACATCCCCGGTGCATCCCCCAGTCTCCAACACCCCAGCGTTTCCCGGTGCATCTCCCGGTTCCAGTCACCCTCACATCCCCTGGTACCTCCCCCATCCTCATCCCGGTGCGTCCCTCACCCCGGTGTCTCCTCGGAGCCTCATCCCGGTGCGTCCCCCGGGCCCCACCCCGGTGTATCCTTCATCCCGCTGCATCCTCGGGGTGTCACCCCGGTGCGTCCCCCGGGCCCCACCCCGGTGCATCCCTCATCCCGGCGCGTCCCTCATCCCGGTGCCTCCTCGGAGCCTCATCCCGGTGCGTCCCCCGAGTCCCCGTCCCGGTGCGTCCCTCATCCCGGTGCAGCCCCCAGGCGCCCATCCCGGTGCGTCCCCCGTCCCCGCCGCCCACCCACCGCTGCTGCAGGGCCGCCAGGTCGGTGGCCAGCCCGTCTCGCTCGGCCTGGAGCCGGTCGCGGTCGCGGCCGAGGCGCTGCAGCCGCTCCCGCAGCCCCCGCAGCTCGCCCTGCACCAGCCCGGCGGTGCGGGGCGCGGTGGCGGCGGCGGCGCGGCCCAGGGCGGCTCGCAGGGCCCCGTTCTGCCGCTCCAGCGCCCGCACCCGCTCTAGGAAAGCGGCGAAGCGATCGTTCAGCGCCGCCAGCTCCTCCCGCTCCGCGCTCCGCGCCGCCGCCGCCGCCGCCAGCCGCCCCGGAGCCGCGGTGAGGGGCGGCGGCGCCCCGAGGGCGCGGCGCAGGTTGGGGGCGCGACCGCCGCGGCTCATGGCGGTACCGGGAGGGCGGCGGCTGCCGGTACCGGCTGTTTATAGCGGGCAGCGGCTCCGCCCCACAGTGGGGACCCGGGGGTGCGGGCTCGAGGGGAGGGGTCTCCCGGCCGGCGGGGGGAAGGACCGGGGACTGCGGGTGTCCCTTCGGGGGCGGGGAGAGGGGCCCGG
Organism: Phalacrocorax carbo; assembly: GCF_963921805.1. Classification (NCBI taxonomy): domain Eukaryota; kingdom Metazoa; phylum Chordata; class Aves; order Suliformes; family Phalacrocoracidae; genus Phalacrocorax; species Phalacrocorax carbo. The sequence continues at coordinate 910,897 of NC_087539.1, forward strand.
AGTGGCCGGGGACTCCCACTCAGGCTGCGGGACAGGGGACTGCGGGGCGGGGGCTGCAGGCATTCCCCCCTCGGGAGTGGCCGGGGACGCCACTTGGGATGCGGGGCGGGGGCTGCGGGACAGGGGGCTGCAGGCATTCCCCCCTCGGGAGTGGCCGGGGACGCCACTTGGGATGCGGGGCGGGGGCTGCGGGACAGGGGGCTGCAGGCATTCCCCCCTCGGGAGTGGCCGGGGACGCCACTCGGGATGCGGGGCGGGGGCTGCGGGACAGGGGGCTGCAGGCATTCCCCCCTCGGGAGTGGCCGGGGACGCCACTCGGGATGCGGGGCGGGGGCTGCGGGACAGGGGGCTGCAGGCATTCCCCCCTCGGGAGTGGCCGGGGACGCCACTCGGGATGCGGGGTAGGGGGCTGTCGGGTCCCCTCTCGGGGTGCAGGCAGCACCAGGGGTGGTGGGGAGAGGGGCCGGGGGTGCCCGGGGGACACAGACCCCCACCTGGGCGGGGGGAGAGGGGCTGGGCAGCACTTGCAGGGCTGCATCTCCCCCTGCCAGGATGCAGGAGAGTGTCTGGGGGACCCTGTGGGGTGGAGGACAGTACCAGGGGGTGTGGGGTCCCCCCCAAATACCATGGGGAGAGGGGGTGCAGCCCCCTCACTAGGATGCAGAGAGGGGCTGGGGGCTGCAGGGTGGGCCCTATCCTCAAGTCCTGCTGCAGGGCTCAGCAAAGCCCAATCCCAGATGGGTCACATCCTGCCCACGGAGCTCAGCCCTGTGGAGTGGGCACCTGAGGCCCTGTCCATCACAGTCCCCAGGGAGGGGGGCCCCTATGTCCCCCCTTAGTTTGTAGGCACAGCGTGACTCGGCTCTGCTGGAGCTGCCATGCGCAGGGTACTGAGCTCTGGCCCCCCCAGACCCCCCTTCCCAGGCAGCGAGGGCGGTGCTTCCCGGAAGGGGTCAGTGCCCTGCCCAGGGGCTGGGGTGGGGTGTCCCTCCCACCCAGGACCCCCCCCCCAGCTCTGCAGAGCACCGCACAGACCAGCCCCACGCCAGGAACAGCACAACACCACGTACAGCCCGTCTGCACCAGCCATGCCCAGGGCCCAATCCTGCCCACACACCCAGGGCCAGAGCACGTCTGCTGGGGCAGGCGAGGACAGCCCTGGCCCAGGGAGGGTGCTGGGGGGCCCCGACCTCCCTGGGGGCCCTTCCCAGGGGTCCTACCCATGTGATAATAATGCGGGGGGGGGGTAGGGGCTGGGAGTGGGGGGGTGGAGGCAGTGCAGCTCACAGCACAGGACTCAGCTAAGGGACCCCAGTCCCACGCAGCCCCCCCAGTGCAACCCTTGTGCCAGCTGGCAGCAGGGCCGGGCAGCCAGCCCAGGCCAGCTCAGCTCAGCCAGGACCCCCCTTCTCTTCGGGAACATCCCCCCAGGTCACCCCGAGGCAGATCGTGATGAGACAATAAACCAGGCAAGAGTGAAAAGAGCAATTTTAATGAACAGCACCACAGTGTAACTGGCAGAAGAGACAAGGCACTAGTATTCCTCCCCCTCCTCCTCCCCCTCCACACTGTCGGCTCCCACCTCCTCGTAATCCTTCTCCAGGGCAGCCATGTCCTCACGGGCCTCCGAGAACTCCCCCTCCTCCATGCCCTCCCCCACGTACCAGTGCACGAACGCCCGCTTGGCGTACATCAGATCGAACTTGTGGTCCAGGCGGGCCCAGGCCTCGGCGATGGCCGTCGTGTTGCTCAGCATGCACACGGCGCGCTGCACCTTGGCCAGGTCCCCCCCGGGCACCACCGTGGGCGGCTGGTAGTTGATGCCCACCTTGAAACCAGTCGGGCACCAGTCCACGAACTGGATGGTGCGCTTGGTCTTGATGGTGGCGATGGCGGCGTTGACATCCTTGGGCACCACGTCCCCGCGGTACAGCAGGCAGCAGGCCATGTACTTGCCGTGCCGTGGGTCGCACTTCACCATCTGGTTGGCCGGCTCGAAGCAGGCGTTGGTGATCTCCGCCACCGTCAGCTGCTCGTGGTAAGCCTTCTCGGCCGAGATGACGGGGGCGTAGGTGGCCAGCGGGAAGTGGATGCGGGGGTACGGCACCAGGTTGGTCTGGAACTCCGTCAGGTCGACATTCAGCGCCCCGTCGAAGCGCAGGGAGGCCGTGATGGAGGACACGATCTGGCTGATGAGGCGGTTGAGGTTGGTGTAGGTGGGCCTCTCGATGTCCAGGTTGCGGCGGCAGATGTCATAGATGGCCTCGTTGTCCACCATGAAGGCGCAGTCGGAGTGCTCCAGGGTGGTGTGGGTGGTGAGGATGGAGTTGTAGGGCTCCACCACGGCCGTGGAGACCTGCGGGGCCGGGTAGATGGAGAACTCCAGCTTGGACTTCTTGCCATAGTCGACGGAGAGGCGCTCCATGAGCAGGGAGGTGAAGCCAGAGCCGGTGCCACCCCCGAAGCTGTGGAAGACCAGGAAGCCCTGCAGCCCCGTGCACTGGTCAGCCTGTTGGAAGAGTCCCCAGCGGGGCCCGGAGCAGGTCAGCCATGGCTTCGCACCCTCGGTCTCCCCACGATGGGTGCAGCAGGAGCCACCCATCCCACGCCAGCCTGTGGGCAGCCAGCTCAGCCTTTGATGTGCCAGGAGCTCCCCGAGCAGAGCCAGCGGCACAGCAGGTCCGGCCAGCCCCGGCGCCAGACCCAGCGTGGGAACCAGAGGTTCAAAGAGCTCGGGCAGCCACACCAGACAAACCAGTGCTGCGCCAGCACCCAAACCAGGGCTGTGCCGTCCCCCTCTACCCAGGCGTGGGGCTTCCCATCCTCCTCCCCATTCCTGGCTGGGACAGGGCGCTGGTGCCCCTGGGGCAGGTGTGTCCCCTGAGGGCACCAGGGACAGCCCAGACCTGTTGCCCACACCCCAGGGCAGCCCCACCTTCTGCCCCCAAGTGCTGATGGGGCTAGAAGGCCCTGCTGATCACCTCCCCAGGGACACTGGCTTCCCTTGGGCCCCCGACACCCCCAGGGACAGACCCAGCCGGTGAGACCCCATGGGATGCTCACCAGCTTGCGGATGCGGTCGAGGACCAGGTCGATGATCTCCTTCCCGATGGTGTAGTGCCCACGGGCGTAGTTGTTGGCCGCATCCTCCTTGCCCGTGATCAGCTGCTCGGGGTGGAAGAGCTGCCGGTACGTCCCCGTGCGCACCTCGTCTGCGGGGAGAGCCCGCGCGCCCCGTTAGCGCCCATTAGCGCCAGGCATCCCGTTAACACCCGCCGCCCCACAGCCCCCCGCCCCACCGCGCTCACCGATCACCGTGGGCTCCAGGTCCACGAAGACGGCCCGGGGCACGTGCTTGCCGGCCCCCGTCTCGCTGAAGAAGGTGTTGAAGGAGTCGTCCCCGCCGCCGATGGTCTTGTCGCTGGGCATCTGCCCGTCGGGCTGGATGCCGTGCTCCAGGCAGTACAGCTCCCAGCAGGCATTGCCGATCTGCACGCCCGCTTGGCCCACGTGGATGGAGATGCACTCGCGCTGCGGGGGCACCGGGGGGATCGGTTGGGGGGCAGCTCCCACCCAAACGCCCGTTGGAGGTGTTCACCCCCTCCACTGCCCCAGAGCTAGAGTTAGGGCTCCCCAGGGTTATTCCCAGTCCCCACCACCCAAGGCCTGCACTGGAACAGGGGCAACTTCAGCCCCCTCCCCACAACACTGCCCATCACACTCCTCCTTTTAGAGTGCACCCAGGCCCCATGGAAAGGGGAACCCCCCCTTTTCTCCATCAGCCCTTGAACCACTCCAGGCTGTCCCAGCCATGCCACCAGCCCCCACAGCACCAGCCCTGACCCACAGGGATGGGCCCAAGGCCAGCAGCCCCCCAACTTGGGACAAGAGCAAACTCCAGGGACCAGGAAGGCTTTCCCCGTCCCGGCCGCTGCTGGTTGTGCCCGGGCCGGTGTGAGAGCGGCAGCTGCCCCCGCCATCACCCCACGCTGCTGTGACTCACTTCCACGCGTGCTCCCGGCGTGGGGCGCTCCCTGCCTCCAGGGAGAGGGCGGCAGTGGGGTCCCCCAGCACCCCCACACCCCCTCCCGGCTCAGGAAGGAACACGTCCAGGACCTGCGTGGGAGCCCGGGCCATGCACCGCACCCCAGTATGTCCCCCTGCAGAGGGGCAGGGGGCCTGGGGGTGGGAGCACCCAGGCCAGTGAGCCCCAGACGGGGGGGCCCAGAGCTCCGTTTCCCCCACGGGCACACAGGGCCCCGTGTGCCCCCACCTCAGGGCCTGCAAAAACTCGGCAGCCCCACGAGGTGTCCCGGACACACAGGGAACCTTCACCCCGCCAGCCCCGCAAGCTGCCCTGGACACGGCGGGAACCCGGCACGCCCCCATCCCCACGCACTGCCCCGGGGGTCCCACGCGTGTCCCCACGCCCCGGCCCTCACCATGGCCGCTCACTGCCCGAACCGTTACGGAGCTGCCGAGGAGGGAGGCGAGGGGTACCCGGCGGGGCCCCCCCGTGATATACCCCGGGGGCGGGGCTTCGAGGAGGGCGGGGCGTGATGGGCGGAGCCACAGATTTACCACGCCCTCCCGGGACAACGCAGTCCCGCCGGCCACACCCGCGCCGCCGACCACACCCTCTCCGCCCCGCCTCGATTCCGATTGGCCGGTTCGAAAGCCGGCGAGGTTGCGTAGCAGGTGATGTCGTCAGAGTGGAATGCGGAGAGCGGGGGGCGGGGCGAGGGGCGGGGCGCTGGAGCAGGAGGGGCGGGGCGTGTTGTGGGGCAGCAGGGGTCGCGGGGCATCGGGGGTGGCAGGACTGGGGGGCTTTGGAGGGGCTTTAGGGGCGGGGGGGCGGGCCGTGTGCGGTATTAGGGTCCGGGGGCTCAGCCGGGGGCCGGAGGGGTCTCTGCACCCCCCGGCCACAGCCCCAGGTCCCGGGGCCAGCCTGGGCTGGGGGCCACGGGGGTCCCGCCGGCCCCGCTCCCCGTCCCGTTCCCGTGGGAAGCCCCGCGGGCTCCCGCCGCGCCGGCTCCTGCGCCCGGCCGCCGCCAGCCCCGGGGCGGCTCCGCGGGGGAACCCACGCAGGGGCAGTTCCTGTGGGGCAGGACGGACGGGGCGGGCGGGGGGGCACCCCACGCTCACACGGGGAGCAGCGCTCCGTCCCGCCCTGGGGCCCCCCCCCCGGGCTGGGGGGCGCATTCCCAGGGCCAGAGACGGGTCTGGGGGGACAGCGTGGGAACACGGGCAGCCTCAGAGACCCCCACGCTGGGCTTCAAACCCCACCCCTGCAGTGGGGTCACTCCCTTGGGGTGTGTGTGTCCCCGGGCAAAGAGACCCTGTCCCCGTGCGGGGCTGGTCTGCGGAGAGCCGAGGGTGGGGGCACCAGGACGTCCCTGGAGACCAGCCATGGCGATGCTCCCCCTCCAGGCCCGATCCTGGCACAGCTGAGAGCTGCGTGTCCCCGGGGGCCACCATGTCCCCCTGTGCACCTCTGGGATCCCTGTCCCCCCCCGCCCAAGGCTGCACCCGGCCCCCACTGCACAGTGCCCTGCACAACAGCTCAGCCGGGGCCCCCAGGACTCCCCTGGGCACCCCCAGTGTCCCCCCACTCCCTGGGCACCGCCGGTGTCCCCCCCACTCCCTGGGCAGCCCCGTGTTCCCCCACTCCCTGGGCACCCCCGGTGTCCCCCCCACTCCCTGGGCAGCCCCGTGTTCCCCCACTCCCTGGGCACCCCCGGTGTCCCCCCCACTCCCTGGGCAGCCCCGTGTTCCCCCACTCCCCGGACACACCGGTGTCCCCCCACTCCCTGGGCATCCCCGGTGTCCCCCCCACTCCCTGGGCACCCCCGGTGTCCCCCCACTCCCTGGGCACCCCCGGTGTCCCCCCACTCCCCGGGCACACCGTTGTCCCCCCACTCCCCGGGCACACCCTCGGTGCTGGTGGCCAGTGTCCCTGCGACACCCACTCTTTGAGCCACTGAAGCCACCGGAGCCTGCCGAGCCCCCACCACCCCAGCTCCAGGGCCCTGCTGGGGGTCAGAGGCTGCTTTGGGGGGCCAGGCAGAGCAGGGACCCTCCCCCCAGCAGCGGGGTCTCTCCCGCCTCGCCCCCGCCGCCGCCGCCCCCGCCCCGCTCCTTTATTGCAGGCTTTGCCGCAATGCGGTGCTGCCCCGCGAGCGCTGAGCGATGCTGCAGCCCCCTCCCCACGGGCAGCATGGCCGCAGCCCCCTGCACCCCGCAATGGCCTCCCCTGCACCCTGTCCTGCCCCGTGTGTCCCCCCACCATCCCCCGTGTCCCCTGTCCCCCCTCCCTGGGGCTGAGCCTCCTTTTTGTTGTGGTTCCCGCAGCACCGGGAGGCAGCGGGGGCTGCGGCGGGCGGGGCATGGGGCATCCAGGCTGCGGGGGTACGCGGCGACCCCCTGCGCTCCCTCCCATGGGGATGGGGTCACCCGCTGCCCCCAGCACCAGGGGTCGGGAGGTCCTTCGCTCTGTCCTTCAGAGGGGGGCTGCGGGGCTGGGTGCAGGCAGGGACGGGTGCCACCACCTCCACCGCACCCCTGCAGCCCCCCAGTCCCACCCGAAGCCAGCTGGGGGACGGTGGGACCCATCCGGTGCCCCCCACCGCACCGGGGCCTCATCCTGCACCCCGGCAAGGAGCAGCCCCTGACCCAGAGCTGCCCTGTCTCTCCGTTTCGATGAACCCGTCACATCGATGGTGGCAGGGGACAGACAGACAGACAGAGCCGGCGCTTGCATGCCGTGTTCTGTGGGAAAACAGGTTAAAAATAGCAGCAGCCAGTGCCCGGAATGTCACCCCCTCCCCAGGAGCCGTGGCGGCCCCGACGTGGCCGGGACCCCCAGTCCCCAGGGATGGATGTGTCCCGGCCGTGGGGTGTGAGTTCACCAGTGAGGGACCCCCAGGAAGGGCCCAAACTGGGGGGGCTGGAAACCTTGGCCGTGCTGCAGGCAGGGAGCCAGCAGCTGGGAAATCAGCCCACACCAGGCTGTGCCGCTGGGGGGGAGCAGTGACCTTGGCCCTTGGAGCCCCCCAGGATGCCCAGCTCGGGGTGGGGAAGCCATGGGCAGGGCTGGGGGGGCTGTGTGGCCCGGGGGGGACTGCAGCGGGGCCAACGGCCTGTCCCACTTGGCGATGCCAGGGCGGCGGACGTGGCGGAGGGAGCAGCAACCGTCACCATGAGCAGCCGCGTTGCTACCAACAGTCAACAGAGCACAGGCGGCTGGGAAGTGCCGGAGGGGGGCTGGGAGCTGGGCCAGACCCCCCCTCACCTGCACACCCTGGGGCTGGACATCATGGGGGGGCCCCAGGGCTGGAGACCCCCATGCCAAGGTGCAGTGGGGCTGGGTGTTGGGGGACCCCTGTCTCCCCACACCCCCCGCGGCAAGGCCCCAGAATGGATGTTGGGGAAGGGGAATGGGTGTGATGGGGGGGTCCCAGGCTGTCTCCTAGCAACCGGTCTCCTAGCAACCCCGCCACCACGGCCGTTGCCTGGCAGCGGTCGGCGCGGGGACGAGTGGCCTTCCATACCTAACGAGATGGGAAGGGGCTGGGGGGGACCCCTGGCACACAGAGCCCCTCACCCTACACCCCGCATTTCCCAGGGGGGCTGAGCCACCTGCCACCCCACGGGGCACCCCCCGCCCATGGCACAGGGGATGGGACGGTCAGTGACCCCCCAGCCTGGAGAGGGGTGCCCGAGGTGGGGGCTGCTATGAGCCCCCCACGCCCCAGGCCCTTGGGGACACCCTGAGGGTGCCCTGCCAGGCCCTACATGGGTGCTGAGGCCTCAGTGCCGCAGGGAGACAAGGGCAGGAGATGTTTCCCACACGAGGACTGACCTGGCTGGGGGCTGAGCTGCTTTGGGGGCAGGGTCCCCCCAAAACATCCGTTTGCAACAGGGACCGGCCCGGCGGGAGCTGAATGTGCCGGGGCTGCTCCACTCGGCACAGCCGGGGCCCCCCGGTCCTTTGTTCTGGCAGGCGATGCCCAAATCCCGGACTCTCTTTGTCTGCAGCCCTGCAGCCCCTCGGCCCCTCCCTGCTCCCACCCTGCTTCAGCAGCACCCCAAAAGCACCCGAGCCTGAACAAAATCAGAGGGAAGTGTTTAACAAAAGAATAGAAGGAATAAAAGCTGCAAGAAAAAGGAGAAGTGGAGGAGGAAAAGGGAAAAAAGGAGTAGGAGAAGGAAGAGGAGGAGGAAGAACAGAGGACTGGGAGAAGTGGTTGGCCTCGATGACCTTAAAGGTCTTTTCCAGCCTAAATGATTCTGTAGTTCTATGATGGGGCTGGCAGCAGGGACATGCTGCTGCAGTGGGGACGTGGGGCTGGTGGTGGGGACGTGGGGCTGGTGGTGGAGACGTGGGAACCTGGAGCTGCCCAGAAATCTGCATAATGTGGGAAATGCAGAGAAAAATGTGATTTCCCAGCGGGGGAGGCCATCCTGGCAGCTCCACCTGCGGCAGCTGGGGCCAGCCCTGCCCGCACGTGTGGCGGGGGGGTCACCCTTCTGCAGGGATGGAGTCTCCCCCGGAGCCCCCCGCCTCGGGGCGACCACCCCCAGCCCCCACCCCCAGCCACTGTGGGCTTTGCAGGGACAAACGGGAGGGGGAACCCCCTGAGGAGGAGGGAGAACCTCCCGGGGCTGCAGGGGCCAGTGGCTCGTGGGGGGGGTTCACGCAGGGCCTGCAGCAGAGGGAGGGGTGGCCGGGGGACTCGTGCCCCAGTGTCCCAGCTGTGTTCCACCCGCCAGCTGCCACGGAGCAGCTGCCGCTCAGTCTGGGCCCCCCAGTCCCAAAAACTGTGCTGGGAGCTACCTCAGGGCTTCATCCCCCGTGTCCCCCCACTGTCCCCGTCCCCCCAGGCCCTGTCTGTCCCCAGCTGCCCCAGGGGAAGGTGTTTTCTCCCCTCGTTTGGGCCCCGCGGGGCTGGTTTCTGCTGCCCGAGCAGACAAAGAGGCGCTGGAAGGGACCGGGCACAGCCGGGAAAGGGCCAGGCTGTGGCCAGGGCAGGCAGCGCGCCACGGTGGGGATGGGGGCCAAGACGTGGCTGGGAACCAGGGCACTGGGGCATGGCCAGGCACGGGGACAGTGTCCCCAGGGCTGGGGACAGGGCCATGGCCAGGGATGGGGACCAGGGCGTGGCTGGGGATGGGGACAGGGGCACAGCCAAGGATGGGGACAGTATCCCCAGGGATAGGGACAGGGGGGTGGCAGGGGATGGGGACAGGGGGATGGCTGGGGACAGGGACAGGGGCACGGCCAGGGATGGGGACAATGTCCCCAGGGATGGGGATGGGGGATGGCTGGGGATGGGGACCAGACCATGGCTGGGGATGAGGACGAGAGTGATGTTGGGGTCAGGGACCAGGGTGTGGCTGAGGATGGGGACAGGGGTGTAACTGGGAGCCAGGGCAGTGGCCAGACTGGGGGACGGTGGCACAGCTGGGGACGGGGACAGGGACACCGCTGGGGCTGGGGACCAGGGCGTGGCTGAGGATGGGGATAACCGGGAGCCAGGGCGGTGGCGCACGGCCAGATCGGTGGCACAACCGTGGATGGGGACCCGGGCGTGTCCGGGGACGGTGGCTTGGCCAGGAACGGGGCCCGGGGCACGGTGGGGACGGGGACAAGGACATGGCCGGGGCCCAGACGGCGGCGGGAAGGAACCGGCGGCTGGGCCGGTCCGTGGCCGCCGCAGCCCCCGGCTCCCCCCCCCCCCGCCCCGCTCCGCCCGGTCTTTGTCTGCAGCTCCGGGGGGGCATTACCTCATCCCGCCCGCGCCAATGGCCGCCGCCGCCGCCGCCCCCGGCCCCGCCGCCCGCCCCGCCCCGCCGCTCCTATAAAGCCCCGCGCCGAGCCCGGTGCTCCGCCGCGCCTCTTACATCGACCGCCTCAGCGTCGGGCTGTGAGACCGCCCCGGAGCCGACCGCCGCCATGGTGAGATGGGGGGGGCAAGGGGGGGTCTGTGCTTCCCATCCCCCCGGTCCTCCCCTTCCCCCCGCCCGGGATGAGCGAAATGGGCCCCGGGGATGAGCCCGCATCGGGCACAGCTCCCGTTACACCGGGCAGGAAGGGGGGGGGTGTCACCCGGGACCAAGCCCCGAGCGTGGGTCCCTGTTAAATAAGGCTGGATGGGTTCCCATGCCTTCTCTGGGGCCGAGCACCGAGCCCATACCGGGTGTGCCTTCCGTTAAACCAGGCAGGATTGGGCCCCTGGGACCGAGCACCGAGCCCGCACCGGGCATGATGCCCGTTAAACCGAGCAGGATTGATCCGTGGGGCCGAGCCCGCAATGGGTGTGTTAAACCGGGCAGGATGGGTCCCCGGTGCTGATCGGCGAGCCCGTACTGGGCGTGGCCCCCCGGTTCCACGAGGCAGGATCGGGCCCCCCCTTCCCAGTGCTAAGCTGCTGTCCCGCACTGGGCGTGGCCCCGTTAAACCGGGCAAGACAGGACCCCCTCCCCCGGTGCTGAGCCCTCAGGCTGCACTGGGCGTGGCCCCGGTTTAACGGGGCAGGATGGGCCCGTGGTGGGGGGTGGATGAGGCAGGATGGGGCCCCATGGGTGCTGAGCACCCTGTCCTGCACTGGAGGATGGAGCAGGATGAAGCCCCCCTGTCCTGCACTGGGTGTGGCCCTTGTTCAATGGGGACCCGAGGGGGCAGGATGAGCCCCTGGTGCTGAGCCCTTCCAGTGAATGTTGCTGGGTCTCACAGGGTGGGTGGGGCGGGATGGGACCCTCGGGGGTCTCCATCTTGCCTTGGGTGAGGTCAAAGTCCTTTAGGGCAGGATGAGCCCCTGGTGCTCAGCTCCCCATCCCACAATGGGCAGGTTCCCAGCTCCCTTGGGGGGGGTGCGATGGGACCCCTGGAGCTGAGTAACCCCCCCCTGCACTGGGTGTTGTCCTGGAGCCGGGCCCCCCTGCAGCCCTCGGTGCCCAACAAGGCTGGGAACAATAGGGTGCATCTGGGCAGGATCTGGCCCCATCCACCCCTGGGGACCAGCCCTTCCCAGCTCAGCGCCAACCCGTCCTAAGGACATGATCGCCATGGGATCCTGGGCTGGTGCCGCAGCTGGGGGGGGAGGGGAGACAAAGGGGGGAGCCTGGGCGTGACACGGCCCCATGTCTTGCCCCCGCAGCGCGAGTGCATCTCCATCCACGTGGGCCAAGCGGGCGTGCAGATCGGCAATGCCTGCTGGGAGCTGTACTGCCTGGAGCACGGCATCCAGCCCGACGGGCAGATGCCCAGCGACAAGACCATCGGCGGCGGGGACGACTCCTTCAACACCTTCTTCAGCGAGACGGGGGCCGGCAAGCACGTGCCCCGGGCCGTCTTCGTGGACCTGGAGCCCACGGTGATCGGTGAGCGCGGTGGGGCGGGGGGCTGCGGGGCGGCGGGTGTTAACAGGATGCCTGGCGCTAATGGGGGCTAACGGGGCGCGCGGGCTCTCCCCGCAGACGAGGTGCGCACGGGGACGTACCGGCAGCTCTTCCACCCCGAGCAGCTGATCACGGGCAAGGAGGATGCGGCCAACAACTACGCCCGTGGGCACTACACCATCGGGAAGGAGATCATCGACCTGGTCCTCGACCGCATCCGCAAGCTGGTAGGGGTGGGGGGGACCCATGGGCAGCGTGCTGAGGACAAAGACTCAGTTCTGCCTCACCCTCCCCTCTGGACTAGCCGGGCTGGCTTTAGATTTAATATATTAATTAATGGTAATCCTGTTCTGCAGCAGCTGCCATTGGCCGGCAGCAGGACGTGGCGCAGCTGGGTTGTTGGAGCCGCTCCACAGCGCCGCAGCCCCAGGCGCCGGCGGTGCTGAGCTGTGCAATTCCCTCTTTGTTCCCCCTTGGCTTTCACCACAGCCGAGTCCAGCTGCGTGCGGCTGGGGATGGGCGTCCTGGCGATCGCACAGGCCGTGGCAGCCCCAACCGGCCCTTCCCGGAGCTGGGTGGCCATGCTGAGGCTGGAGCTTTGCCCTGCTCCCCGATACCCAAACCTGTTCCCATTCCGCTGCCGAGCCAGTGGCACCCAGCCCCCCTGCACGGTGCTTCCGGCCACTCTCCCACCCTGGGGGATGTTCTGCTCCCATCCAGGGCGACCCTGTCACCCATCCCACTGGCTCCTGCTCTGCTGCTGGAAATCCCCCAAATGTCCTCATGAGGACATGGAGAGGAAGGAGCAACTTCTGCTGCTGCCTGGACTAAACATGTCCCCCCCCCCTTGTCTTTCCTCACCAGGCTGACCAGTGCACGGGGCTGCAGGGCTTCCTGGTCTTCCACAGCTTCGGGGGTGGCACCGGCTCTGGCTTCACCTCCCTGCTCATGGAGCGCCTCTCCGTCGACTATGGCAAGAAGTCCAAGCTGGAGTTCTCCATCTACCCGGCCCCGCAGGTCTCCACGGCCGTGGTGGAGCCCTACAACTCCATCCTCACCACCCACACCACCCTGGAGCACTCCGACTGCGCCTTCATGGTGGACAACGAGGCCATCTATGACATCTGCCGCCGCAACCTGGACATCGAGAGGCCCACCTACACCAACCTCAATAGGTTGATAGGCCAGATCGTGTCCTCCATCACAGCCTCCCTGCGCTTCGACGGGGCGCTGAATGTCGACCTGACGGAGTTCCAGACCAACCTGGTGCCGTACCCCCGCATCCACTTCCCGCTGGCCACCTACGCCCCCGTCATCTCGGCCGAGAAGGCTTACCACGAGCAGCTCTCGGTGGCGGAGATCACCAACGCCTGCTTCGAGCCGGCCAACCAGATGGTGAAGTGCGACCCGCGGCACGGCAAGTACATGGCCTGCTGCCTGCTGTACCGCGGGGACGTGGTGCCCAAGGATGTCAACGCCGCCATCGCCACCATCAAGACCAAGCGCACCATCCAGTTCGTGGACTGGTGCCCGACTGGTTTCAAGGTGGGCATCAACTACCAGCCGCCCACGGTGGTGCCCGGGGGGGACCTGGCCAAGGTGCAGCGCGCCGTGTGCATGCTGAGCAACACGACGGCCATCGCCGAGGCCTGGGCCCGCCTGGACCACAAGTTCGATCTGATGTACGCCAAGCGGGCGTTCGTGCACTGGTACGTGGGGGAGGGCATGGAGGAGGGGGAGTTCTCGGAGGCCCGTGAGGACATGGCTGCCCTGGAGAAGGATTATGAGGAGGTGGGGGTGGATTCTGTGGAAGGAGAGGGAGAGGAGGAAGGGGAGGAATACTAAACTCTCACAAGGGTGCTGCTCTTACAGGGAACATAACCTAGTTGAAGACCCTCGTGGGTCTGTAGCAGTGTGTGCGCCGCGGTCTGTCCTGTTCAATGGTCTGTGCTTCAGTGGAAAAGTCTGTTACGGACCCACCCGTCCTCTCCTGTGGGTCTGAATAAAAGCATTCCCTGTCTTACAGCCTGGCTCTCCTGTCTTGACTCTGTGCTGTCATGTCCTTCCCTGGGTTTGGACACTGTCCCCAGCAGCCCGTGGTGCAGCACCGGGGTCCTGTGCTGCACCCAGGATTTCCATCCCGCTCCCTGAGCGTATGCTGGGGGTTGTGCTGAGTCCAGCACCATGCAGCCCCCCAGCCCTGTGCTCCCCAAACGGGTCCTTCCTCCCCACCCTGCTGCTGGGATGCCCCTGGGCTGGGCGGTGTGCCCCCCCTCCCCCTCCCCCTCGTGCCCCCCTGTGCCCTTGGCACTGTAGCAGGGGTGGGGGGAGCCCCAAGTGAGCACATGGGATGATTTAACTCCTCCTGAGGAGCTGGGGGCTGGGGATCTTTCATCCACCCATCCCCCTTTCCCCCAGTTTGGCAGAAGCCTGGGGGTCTCTGCTGCCTGCTTTGGCAGGGGAGGGGCTGTATTTTCTCAGGGGGCCCTGGTTTGGGGGGTGGGTGGGTGTCCTGTTGCCCACCATGGGTTGGAGCACTGGGGCTGCAGATCCCCGGGGGGGCTGAGGGTAACCCCTTCATCCTGCTGGGTGTCTGGGGATGGGTGCTTTCCTGCCCTGCCCCCCCTCCCCAGTCCATGATACGTCCTGAAGCCCCTCAGTTCCTTCCTGCAGGGAAGATGAGGGGCCCTGGCTATGCTGGTCCCAGAAGCCCCAGTCATGGGGAGGGGGAAATGGGGCAGCAGCCCCCCCCAGCCCTGTCTGGGCCCAGGGGGAGCCAGGCCCCACAGCCCATCCCCCCGCTGCTGGCTCATGGCTCCCATGAGGGATAAATAATGAAGGGGAAGTTGAACACGAAGTGAAACTTGAGCGGGTGCTGCAGCAAGGGGCAGGGCATGCTGCGGTGGGGGGGAAGCCCCAGGACCCCACCCTGGGACCCCACGGTCCATGGGGCTGCCGCAGTGCCAGAAACACCAGCTCCCAATAGGGCTGGGAGCGTCTCTTCCCCGAGCTGGCCGCCATGTCAGCATCCCTGGGAGCCAACTGGGCCCCGAGACCACCCGAGACCCCCACACCGAGGCCGGCTGCAGGAGCCTGATGCGGCCTGGCAGAGCCGGGGGTCGCTGAGAAAGCCCCTTCCCCGGGGGAGCGGAGGCGCTGGGGCGGCCATGCGGCGCCCGGGCGAGGCAAATGGCGGGGAGCCACGTCACCCGCTGCAATGCAGCGGCGGCGGGTGCTGCGGCGGCGGCTGTCGCTGCGGCGGTCCCGGCCCTGCACACCCCGGGGTGCCTGAGGCTTTGGGGCGGCCCCGGGGGGGCGGGGGGGGGTGGACGGGGGGTCCCCGGTAGCTCATGGCAGCGTGTGGTGCCGAAGGGGCCGCTGGGTCGTCCGCAAAGCTCTTGGCAAAACAGGAAGGCGGATTATTGGGAGTAAATAGCTCTGGGGATTAGAGGGGGCTGGTGCCAGGCCCCCCCCTCCTCGGTTCCCCCCCGCACCGGGCACCCCGTGGCCTCGCAGCTGGGCAGGGAGCAGAGGCACCCCCGGGGGGCACGGCGGGACCGCAGCACATCCCCCGTTTTATGGACCCCGGGAGGGTGAGGGGGAGTGTGGGGGGGGTCACACAGGGACACGGGGTCCCGGTGCTGCAGGAACGGCTGGGACAAAGCCCACTGCAGTGAGGGGGGGGTCTGCTCCCCCCAAGAGCGGGGGCCGGGGCTCCCCACCGCGCCAGGGCTCAGGGCTGTGGGGGCCACCTGCAGATGGCCGGGGAGGGGGCGGGGGGTGCAGATGGACCGGGGGGGGCGTTGCGGGGGGCTCTGCAGGCTGCAGATGGGCTGGGAGGGGCCCTGGGGTGCAGTCGCGGGGGGGGGGGGCGGGCCGTGCAGATGGGCCGGGGGCGCGGCGGGGGGGGTCTGGCTGCAGAAGCCGATTAACGGCCCCGGAAGGGGGGGGGGGGGGCGCCGGGCGCGGCAGCACGTGCCGCCCCCCCCCCCCCAAATGTCGCAGTTTTCCTCCGCAGCGACGCCGCACCGGGCGGGGGGGGGCGGGGGGGGGCGGGGGGGGGCGGGAGCGGCCGGTGCACCCCCCTCCACGGCAAACGCAGTGAGAGGGGGGGCTGAGGACCGCGGGAGAGGGGTCACGACCCCCGGCGCCCCCTACCCATGGGGGGGGGCCCCTCCACAAGCCCCGGGCGGGCGCTGCAGCCTAGCGCGGGGGGGCCCCCAAAGCCCCGCAGCGCCCTCCCGGCAGCGGGGGGGGGGGAAGGAGGCGGGTCGCGCTACGCGCCACAGCCAACCCGCGGTGGTCAGCGCATGGATGGGCGGGCGCGGTGGCCAATAGGAAGGTGGGGCGGGGGCGCGCGGCCCGCCCCCGGGCCGGTATAAAGGGGGGCGCCCGGGGGCGGCGGCAGCCTGGTACTTGCACCGATTCCTTGCTTGTCGGGACGAGTAACCGCGCCGCAGCCATGGTAAGGGGGGGCGATTGCAAAATGAGGGGGGTTGGGTAAAAGGGGGCGCGGGTGAGAGGAAGGCTGGAGCTGGGGGATTGGGGGAAATGGGCTGGAGGGGAGGGTGAAAGACTGAGGGGAGCGGAAAGCTGGGGGTGGGGGAACGGGGGGGCGGTATACGGTAGAATGGGGGCTGGGGATAACGGCGAGGGACGGAATGGGGACTGGGGAGAAGTGGGGGGGCATAACAGGAACGAGGGGGTGGCCGGAGGAGGCGGTGGGGGGCAGCGGGGGGATGGGATAGAGGAGGGGCTGGGGGTGCCGCCCTGGCGGTTGGGGAGCACCCCGGGGGCGTACGGCACGCTTGGGGGGGCGACACGTGGTCCCGGGTGGCTCCTTCGGTGGGGGCGGGGCTCCGCGCCGTTTTCGGCGCCCGGCCCCGACCGTTACCCTTCCCGCGCGCGGGAAGGCGCGGGAACAGCCCCACCCCCTGCAGGGGCACAGCCCCGCCCCCGCATCACCCCCTTCCCCCCCAGATTTAGCCCTGAATCTCCGATCTCCCTTACGGCGGGGGCAGAGGGTCCCTGCTGGATCCCCCCTCCCTGGCACCCACGCGAGCCCAACCCCAGGGGGCTAATCTTGCTCCGTGCCTCCTGGGGGAGCCCACGCGAGCTCCCCCCTACCAAACCCCACCACCACACCTCCCAAACCCGGGGCTTCCCCCCCGAAACCCGCGGCTCCCCCCCCGCGGGCGGGAGGAATGCGTGGGAGCAGGTGGTGCGGCACAGGGTGCGGCTGGGAATGTGCTGGACCCGCGGGGGGGGGGGCACAGAGGGACCCCCCGGGGCGGGGGGGGAGTGACGCCATCGGCCCTCCCCGGCGGTTTTGGGTCGGTTGGTGCAGTCACGTCCCCGCTGCTGCGCCGTGAGCTTCCTCCTCCTCTTCCTTCTGCGGCGCAGCCTCGCCCTGCCCGTGCTGCGGGGCTGTAAAATGTCCTCCCCGGGCGCCATTTGGGAGCAGAGGGAGGGCTGGTGCGGGGCGGTGGTACCCCCAGTACCCCCAGTATCCCCAGGGCTGTGCCAAATGCCGGCACCAGTCTGTCCCCAAACATGTGTGTCCCCCCCCGTGGCAAGCTCGGCTCCTGGGCGGCTCCTGCACCGCTCAGCTGGAGGTTTGGGGTGGCACTGATTTGGCTCCAGCTGGATGAGCCGGGGCACAACCAGCGTTTGGGTGGGAGCTGCCCCCCAACCAATCCCCCCGGTGCCCCCACAGCGCGAGTGCATCTCCATCCACGTGGGCCAAGCGGGCGTGCAGATCGGCAATGCCTGCTGGGAGCTGTACTGCCTGGAGCACGGCATCCAGCCCGACGGGCAGATGCCCAGCGACAAGACCATCGGCGGCGGGGACGACTCCTTCAACACCTTCTTCAGCGAGACGGGGGCCGGCAAGCACGTGCCCCGGGCCGTCTTCGTGGACCTGGAGCCCACGGTGATCGGTGAGCGCGGTGGGGCGGGGGGCTGTGGGGCGGCGGGTGTTAACGGAGTGCCCGGCGCTAATGGGGGCTAACGGGGCGCGCGGGCTCTCCCCGCAGACGAGGTGCGCACGGGGACGTACCGGCAGCTCTTCCACCCCGAGCAGCTGATCACGGGCAAGGAGGATGCGGCCAACAACTACGCCCGTGGGCACTACACCATCGGGAAGGAGATCATCGACCTGGTCCTCGACCGCATCCGCAAGCTGGTGGGTACCTACCCCTGGTGGGGCTGGCCCCACCGCAGCCCGTGGGGAAAGGGGACCTTCTAGTGGGACCTGGATGGCAATGTGGAGCTGGGCTGTGCCTCCAGGGTCTGGGTGCCTGGTTATGATTCCTGGCACCCTGCACCAGGTCGGTGCTCCCTGTGGGGTCTGGATCCTGTGAGTGGAGATCAGGGTAAGCCCCTTCCCCACCCCACGGGCTGAATCCCCTTCCTCAGGACCCTGCAAACCCACCACAGGTGCAAGCCCTGGATGTGCACCCTGAGGGTGGAGTGTGCCTGGGGGCAAGATGGGGCTTGGGAGTGCTGGCTCCTTTCTGCCCTTGGGAAAGCCTTATTTCATCCCTTTTTTTAGGGTCATGTGAGGTCTCCTTGGTCTGGACTCTGATCCTTCTTGACCAACTGCTTATGAGCAGCTGTGCTGAGTGTTTAACTTCTGCTGGGGCAGCTCATGCCCTGGGAGGGAAGTGCTGGTGCCCAGCAGACCTTGATGGCTGCCAGCCTCCTGCCCAAGCAGTGCCCCTGGGATAGCAGCTCTGGATGCCCTAACATGCTCCTGTAAGGCACTGTGGGTTTCGTCTTCCCCACAGCAGACCACCTGGGTTGTGCTGGGCACGGGCACTGCAAGGGACAGCTCCTGGAGCAGGAAGGAGCCGACTGTCCCCCAGTCCCTGCGGGAAGCGGCCCCTTTCCCTGAGGGCAGGTCATGCCAATGCACAGGGCGCCGTGGCTGGAAGCAGAGCTGGGGCACTTGGGCAGGTGCCTGCCCCTGCCTGCGTCCCCGAGACAAGAGTCCCCAAAGGCCTGAGACCCTGGGGTGAATATTTGCCTTCCTGGGCAACTCAGTAGCAGCTAAAGTAAGAATTACTGACAGATCGGTCTTGTTTTATCTTCCATTCTTCCAGGCTGACCAGTGCACAGGGCTGCAGGGCTTCCTGGTCTTCCACAGCTTCGGGGGTGGCACCGGCTCTGGCTTCACCTCCCTGCTCATGGAGCGCCTCTCCGTCGACTATGGCAAGAAGTCCAAGCTGGAGTTCTCCATCTACCCGGCCCCGCAGGTCTCCACGGCCGTGGTGGAGCCCTACAACTCCATCCTCACCACCCACACCACCCTGGAGCACTCCGACTGCGCCTTCATGGTGGACAACGAGGCCATCTATGACATCTGCCGCCGCAACCTGGACATCGAGAGGCCCACCTACACCAACCTCAACCGCCTCATCAGCCAGATCGTGTCCTCCATCACAGCCTCCCTGCGCTTCGACGGGGCGCTGAATGTCGACCTGACGGAGTTCCAGACCAACCTGGTGCCGTACCCCCGCATCCACTTCCCGCTGGCCACCTACGCCCCCGTCATCTCGGCCGAGAAGGCTTACCACGAGCAGCTCTCGGTGGCGGAGATCACCAACGCCTGCTTCGAGCCGGCCAACCAGATGGTGAAGTGCGACCCGCGGCACGGCAAGTACATGGCCTGCTGCCTGCTGTACCGCGGGGACGTGGTGCCCAAGGATGTCAACGCCGCCAT
Organism: Phalacrocorax carbo; assembly: GCF_963921805.1. NCBI lineage: Eukaryota > Metazoa > Chordata > Aves > Suliformes > Phalacrocoracidae > Phalacrocorax > Phalacrocorax carbo. The sequence continues at coordinate 930,020 of NC_087539.1, forward strand.
CGCCACCATCAAGACCAAGCGTAGCATCCAGTTCGTGGACTGGTGCCCGACTGGTTTCAAGGTGGGCATCAACTACCAGCCGCCCACGGTGGTGCCCGGGGGGGACCTGGCCAAGGTGCAGCGCGCCGTGTGCATGCTGAGCAACACGACGGCCATCGCCGAGGCCTGGGCCCGCCTGGACCACAAGTTCGATCTGATGTACGCCAAGCGGGCGTTCGTGCACTGGTACGTGGGGGAGGGCATGGAGGAGGGGGAGTTCTCGGAGGCCCGTGAGGACATGGCTGCCCTGGAGAAGGATTACGAGGAGGTGGGGGTGGATTCTGTGGAAGGAGAGGGAGAGGAGGAAGGGGAGGAATACTAAACACTGGGTTCCTTCTGTCGCTGTAGCATGTCCACAAAATATCTGCTTCAAACAACTTCAGCTTTTTGTGCACTGGGTGGGGTTCAGCCCAGTGTGCCCGGCTGGAGGGATGCGCTGCTCTGGCTGGGCTTGTGCTCTCTCTCATGTGATCATGTCGGTTTTCCATGTGTCTGTATCATGTCTGTGAATAAAAGGCTTTAAGAGAAGCTGCCACTGTGTCGGATACAAACCCTCTGTGTCCAGCACTGGGGCTGCCTGGCCCCATCCCGTGGGAACAGACTGTCTCTATTGTCTGTGCCCAGTGAGGGCCAGGGATGGCAGCACTGCTGCCCAGTGCTGGCTCTGGCCAGACCTTCTCTGGGAGGGTGGATTTCCCCCCTCACCCTGGGTGCACTGGGGTGGGGGTCTGCTAGGGCACCCTGTGTGCTGCTGTTCTCCTGGGTCCCTCCATGAGCAGCCTTTGGTGTGTTACAGCCCCGGGGGTCCCTGCCCTGTTCCAGCAGTAGGGCAGCCTGGCTCGGCCCTGCTGGCGACTAATCCACCCGGGGGATTAGTCCCGGCCCGGGGATTAAGCCTGTCCCAGCGCCTAATCCCGGTCCTGCCCGCCCAGGGGGATGCTCTTCCCCCTCCCCCCACACTCCGTGGGAGCGGCGGGCCGGCGCTCTCAGCCTATCGCTGCGCTCCGCACCGCCCTCAACCAATGAGCGGCGCCTCATTCACCGCCCAGGGCCAATGGGAGGGGAGGAGGCGGGGCTGTCTCGGGCCGTGGCGGCGCGGGTCCGTTGTAGCGCGTACCGGGGGCGGGGCCGAGCCGAGGGGGGCGGGGCCAGCGCCCGGTGCTCGTCCCGCAGCACCGGCCGCCGCTCGGAGCCGGCCCGGCGGGACCCGGCCCGGCCATGCTGGCCGCCCCATGGCCCCTGCGGAGCTGGACGCGCTGGCCGTGCGGGAGCAGCTCTTCCACGAGAGGGTCCGCGAGTGGATCGTGAGTGCCGGGGTCCCGGGGCGGCGGGCGCGGGAAAGGCGCCGGTGTGGCGGAGAGCCGTGGGTCGGGGCTGGGAGGCCGCAGTCCCCCGGGAGGGCCCATTTCCCCGGCGGGAGCTCTGGGGCCCGGCCGCCGCTGCGCCCCACGCCCGGCCCTTATCGGTGCCAGAGCCGCGGCGGGGCTGCCGTGCGCCCCGCAGATAGCGGGGTACCGGGGCTGGGCCGACCCCCGGGCGCGACCCGTCTGCCGGGGCCGGCCCCGCTGCTGCCCAGCTCCCGCGCTATCCCGGCCGCCCCCCGCCGTGCCGAGGTCCCGCCTTCCCCGACGCGGAGCCCCCGGTGAGCGGGAGCACCGGCGGTGCCGGGTGCTGGGGCGCGGCGTGTCGGAGCTGGGCCAGACCCGCGCCAGGCTCCTGGCTCTGTCCCTGCCCCCAGGGCGCTCGGTGTCAGCGGGAAGGGGTCCTGCAGAGACACCCCCCCCCACAAAAACCGTGGGCACCACGGAGGGAGGCACCCGGGTCTGCTCCTCTGGCCCCGCCCGGCCGGCCAGGGCACCCGCAGCCACGGGCTCGGGGATGGGGGCGACCCGAGTGTCGTGGTGTCTCCCACGGGCCCTGCGAGATGCTGCGTGCAGGGCAGCCGAGCGGGCTGCGACCAGCAGCGCCGGGGTGGCCCTGCCGTGGCCCTGCGGGGAGGAGCTGGTGGCCAGAGCCTGGCACCTCTGCTATGGAGCTCCCCAGACCCCCGCCCCGACCTGTGCCAGGGAGCTGCATCTTGCACAGGAGCTCCTGGCTCAGCACGGCCAACCTGGAGCTCGCTCGGCCTGGCTTTGAGTGCGGGAGGTGTTGGGGGTCCCATGGCCAGGCAGAGCTTTGGGCTGCCGGTGTATGGTCTGTGGCAGGAGGGAACCTGCGGCCTGAGACCCTTTCCTGGGCAAAGCAGGAATGGGAGGATCTGCTGGGCAGTGCCAGCTCCTGGTGGGAGCTGGGCCGGGTCCCAGTGCTCTCTGCCACCCCTCCCAGCAGACCCCAAGCACCCCCTGCCAGCTGAATCCCCCAGGCCAGGCAGGAGGGAGGTGCCGCAGCTGCCAAGGTGGCGAGTTCGGGCGACCTTTTCCCGTCCTGCCGCGTACCCAGCAGGATGAAAGGTCGCTGTGTTCCTCGAACGTCGCCGCCTGCTCCAGCTGGACCTCGGCGTGCCGGCAGGGGTGGGAGGGACGCGGCACCCGGCCTTGGCGCCCGGCTCAAGGCTGTTCCCATTGCTCTGCCGGGTGCCGGTGCCAGCAGGGTGAGGGATGCATGGTCGGGCAGTGCTGGTGTGGGACGGGTGTCCCGCAGGGTCCGGGCCACCCCTTTCCCTGCGGACCCCAGCTGCTAGGTGGGCTCTCCCTGTGGTGTCAGCCCCTCTGAGCTCCCCTGGCCCCCCAGGTGCTGTGTCAGCTTGCGAGCACCCATGGGTGAGCCCTGGGTGCAGCCCCCATGCATGGGCAGGGCCGAGCACAAGCGTGTGGGGTGTAACCAGGGCCAGGAGCGGAAAAACAAATAGGGTGGAGCTGACAGGCCATGGGGCTGGCGGCATCACCTGGGGTGGGAGCTCTGCCCTCCAGGCCTGCCTGTGCTGCCCACATTCCTCTGCCTGCAGATCTGCACCCTGGTCTTCGCCAGCCTCTACATCCTTTGCCACTTTATCATAACCCACTTCAAGAAGCACACGGACTTCACGGCAGGTAGGATGGCAGGAGCTGCCGGAGCCAGGCAGCCACATTCAGCCTTCCTGGGGCTTGTTCCTCCATCACTTTCTGTCTCCCCCCGGGAGCCTCGGACCTGCCGCAGCCTGGGTTGCTGTGGCATCGGTCCCTGCGGGGCACGTCCCCAGCTGCCACGGGACAGGAGCAGAACCCGAATCCCCTGGGAGTGTTTCCGCAGCATTTGGAGTGGGGGGACATTTGGGAGCGGGCAGGGAGCGATGCTTAGGGCTGCCCTGCCTCCCCCAGCCCCATTGGTTTGGGTTTCCCCCCCCACAGTTCATGATGATGAGGATGCTGCTGTCAACAGAATTGCGTAAGTTCCTGCCCGCCATGCTCCCTGCCTGCGGGATGCTCGGCCACTTCCTCTCCCAGGCCCCTCTGGCCTGCGGGGGCCAGTGACCCTGGGGGCTGTGGCCGGGCTGTGACACCCGTGGGGGGGCCCAGACCCAGTGCCGGAGCCAACGCTCATTGCTCCCACAGGCTGGGGCTGTGCACCTTCACCCTGGCCGTGGCGCTGGGCGCCGTGCTCCTGCTGCCCTTCTCCATCATCAGCAACGAGGTGCTGCTCTCCTTCCCCCAGAACTACTACATCCAGTGGCTGAATGGGTCCCTCGTCCACGGTGGGTGCGTGGGGCAGCCCCAGGGTGCCCTGATGGGGTGTGGGTCGGGATTGTCCCCCCGGGAGCTCACCCCACACCATCCCCCATCCAGGCCTCTGGAACTTGGTTTTCCTCTTCTCCAATCTGTCCCTCGTCTTCCTCATGCCCTTTGCCTACTTCTTCACCGAATCGGAGGGCTTCGCAGGATCCAAGAAGGTAGGTGGCCCTATGGGTGTGTCCCCCCACCCCGTCCCCCCCCATCCCCGGTTCCTCGCTAACCCTGCTCCCACAGGGCATCATGGCCAGGGTGTACGAGACGTCGGTGGTGCTGCTGCTGCTGACGCTGCTGGTGCTGGGCATGGTCTGGGTGGCCTCCGCCATCGTCGGCAACAATGCTGCCAGCCGCCAGTCGCTCTACGGTGGGTGCTGCCAGGGCACACTGGGGCTCTGCCGGCTCTGGCGGGGCAGGATCAGGCCGTGTGCTGAAGAGGAGGAGGGATGCCCAGTGCCGCTGCCCTGACCCTGCTGTCTCCACAGACCTCTGGGAGTACTACCTGCCCTACCTCTACTCCTGCATCTCGCTCTTCGGCGTGCTGCTTCTGCTGTGTGAGTTGTGGGACATTCCCCCAAGGTGCCCTGGTGACCCATCCTGCGCCGGGTGCTGGTCCCCCGGGGTGCCTGGCTGGGAGAAGGGGCTGCTCCCTGCAAACAGTGCCGGGGTCCGGAGGGGTCATGGTGCAGGGCTGAGTCCCCAGTCCCCACCCAGGACCCTTCTTGGGACATGGGGAGGGGTAGAATGCTGGGGCACCCCCACTCAGCCTCTCCTCCTGCTGCAGTGTGCACCCCCTTCGGCCTCTCCACCATGTTTACCGTCACGGGGAAGCTGCTGGTGAAACCCCGGGTAAGGTGTCCCCCCACTGGCCCTGCTGCCCCAGCCTGGGGGCTTGCTGTCCCTGGGGCTTCCTGGTTTCCCATCCTGGGCACTGGGTGCCATTCATAGCTCCCCGCCAGCTGCTCACAGGCTCCTCACCCATTCCCAGCTCCTGGAAGACCTGGACGAGCAGTTGAGCTGCACAAGGCTCGAGGAAGCTGCCGTGTCCCGCAGGATCTCCTCTGGTGGGTGCCCAGCACGGCTGCTGGCCAGGAGCAGGAGGCTTGGGGCAGCCCGGGGGCCCCTCTGCCCCACCCCATGGGAGCCCTCAGCCGCCACAAGCCCCTCGGCATCTCCTCCCTGGCAGGCAAAGCTTCCTGCTGGCTGAGCTTGAACGTGGAGCTGCTGCGGGAGCAGTTTTTCGCCATCCGGAGCAAGAGGCGGAAGCTGGGTAAGGAGCCTGGCGGGGGGCAAGCCCAGGACACCTGGGTTCTCTCCAGCTTGGCACTGGGAGCACTGGTTCCCTGGCAGCCTATGCCCCATGGAGGGAGGGTGGTATGAAATGGGGTGGGGGCTGTAACCCCCTGTCCTGGCACCTCAAGGCCCCCCTCAATCTCCTGCCCTGGGTGGGGGGGCTCGTGCTTCCCTCTAAACCTGGCACATCCCCCCTCCGCAGAGCTGCGGCACCGAGCGTCGCCCTGGCAGAGGAACCTGGGCTACCCCCTGGCCATGCTGGGCCTCCTGGCGCTGACGGTGAGTGTCCCTGGGCTCCCGGGGGAGCTGGCGCTCGTCCCCGTCATCCCCCAGCCGCCCTCACTCCCTCCCTGCTCCTCCCAGGGCATCTCCGTGCTCATTGTCTGCTTCCACGTCCTGGAGCTGCTGCTGGACGACGCCGCGATGCCACGGGGCATCCAGGTATGCAGGGGTGGGGACAGGGGACAGCGAGGAGGAGTCGTGTCCCACGCTGGCCTGGGGACCGCTCCTCCACAACGTGCCTCCTCCTCTCCCTGCAGGACGCGTGCCTGGGCCAGGTCTCCTTCTCCATCTTCGGTTCCTTCGGAGCTGCCCTGCAGGTCATCCTCATCTTGTATCCTTCAGGCGGGCACTCGTGTCCCCAGCACTGTCCCTGGGGCCATCCCACCCCATGTTCTTCCTTAACGCCCCTCGCAGCTACCTGATGGTCTCCTCAGTTGTGGGCTTCTACAGCTCCCCCTTCTTCACCCGGCTGCTCCCCGAGCGGCAGGACACCCCGCTCACCAAGGTGGGAGCACTGGGCTGGGGGTCTCCCAGGCCCCTCTCGAGGTGCAGGACCCCCAGTCCCCACAGCGCGCGGTTGTGCGTGGTGCTGTGCGGCATCCCCACGCAAGGGCACCATGTCTCCCCCCGCCGCCGCCAGCACAGCCCTGGGCGTGGGCAGGGTCCCGGTGGGGCTCTGGCACTGGGGAGCCCCTTCCCCAGCTCGGGGCAGGGCTGGGCCCCACGGCAGCACTGCCCCCCAAAACACTCCTCCTTCCCCCCACAGATCATCGGGAACTGTGTCTCTTTGCTGGTGCTCAGCTCGGCCCTGCCCGTCTTCTCCAGGACGCTGGGTGAGCCCCCGGAGGGACCCGGGTGACCCCGGAACTGGGATGTCCCCAGGACTGGGATGCCCTGACCAACCTCTCCCCCCCAGGGATCACCCGTTTCGACCTCCTGGGGGATTTTGGCCGCTACAACTGGCTGGGGAACTTCTACATCGTCTTCCTCTACAACATGGGCTTCGCGGGGCTCACCACCCTCTGCCTGGTGAAGAAGGTCTCCTGGGCCGTCCAGGCCGAGCTCATCCGTGCCTTCGGTGAGGGGACGTGGGGACACGGGGACAGGCTCAGGGCTGTGTGTGTCCCCCCCCCCGGCTCTCACACTCTCCCTCTGCCCAGGTCTGCACAAGCTGCCGCTGCCCGTGACGCGCTCCCGGCCCCACAGCAAGCCCTGCTAGGGCTGGGGGACAGGGACGTGCCCCCCAGCACAGCGGTGGCCCCCAGGACAGCCCCCAGCCACAGAGCCAGCCCTGACGGCGCCTGGTACCTCAAGGATGTTGGAGCCCCCCAGGGAGAGCTGAGACCCGTGAGGGGGGCCTGGCGCCCTCCCCCTAGGTCTGTCTCAGCCTGTTGCGCTACTGAGCCTTGGCCTTGAGCCGCGTCCCTGTCACAGCCCCCCCAGGGGCACGGGGTCCCCCAGGGGCTGCGCTGGCTGCGGCCCCCACTACCCCCCTTGCATACCTCATGTAAGAGCAGCCGGGCCCCCCTCCCACCCCCGGTGCTGCCCCAGCTGCTCCCTGGGGTGCGGTTGGGTTTTAAATGTCCCCCCACCCTGACACTACAGTGGGGGCTCCGTGGCCCCCCCTTAGTAACTCCACACCCCATCCCCATGTCACCCCAGGGCTGCTGGGGGGCACTGGTTGCCCCTTGCCCCGAGGCCTTTGGGGTCCCCGAGGGAGGGGCAGGGCTGGAGGGGCCCGAGGCACCAGGGACAAGCCCCCTCCCTGGCAGCTTGGTGTGATGAGTCTTTTGGGTCTCTGTTACCACGGAACTTGTTTGGAGCAATAAACAGTCTCTTTTTATTTTTTTAATATAAAATACCTTAAATCGGGGGGGGGGGTGTGTTTATTCCCCCCTGAGGGCAGGGACATGTGCGGGGGGCTGGGGGGGCTCGGTACAGTGGGGCAGGGCCGGGACCTTGCCTGTGGGGGTCCTGGTCCTGTCCCACCTCCCTCCCCTCTCCCTGGAAACCATAATTAACCCTCTTCCTGGCTGAGGCTAACGAGCCTTTTCCAGGAAGGGCCCAAGGTGAGAGCAGCTGCCCAGGGCTCATGGACCCCGGGGGTGTCGGGGGGCACCGGGCAGCTTCGGGGTGCGGGGGGGGGGGCTGAGCTGCCCCCAGTGAGGGGTACAAGGGGGGGATCCTGCCCCTGCGCTCCTGAGGAGGGGGGGGTCGTGCGGCCGGAGCGGAAACTGCCCCGGGAACCGGCCCCCCGCCCATCCTGCCCCGGCTGGGGCTGAGCCAGGCTGCCCCCCCCCATGGCGGGGGTGGGGGGCCCGGGCCCCCCCCTCGCCCCCCCCCGGCCGGGGCCGAGCAGGAAGCGCAGGAAGCCTGGTTTATATTGCAGGAAATGAGGCCATCGGTGCCCGCGATTTCCCTGCGACCTGCTCCCCTCCCAGTCACCCCGGGCTGGCACCGGGGCTGCGGGGGGGGGGCCCGCAGGGGTCCCCCCCGATCCGCTCCCAACCCTCCATCGCCCTGCTGCTGCCTTCTGCCCTCGCCGGGGCCCTCGGCACCCTTGGGTGCTTCGGCGGGAGCTCCGGGGGTGCTGGGGGGCGGGGCACGCCCGCAGCCCCGGGGTGAGCCCGGCCGGTCCCAGGGGTGCCCTGTTCCCATGGGTGGCCCTGTCTCCGGGGGAGCCCGGTCCCAGCCCCCGCGGTGCCCCGGTCCCTGGGGGAGCCCTGTCCCGAGGGTGCTCCGGTGCCGGGGCGCGGGGGGGAGGCCGTCCGGGGCCGGGCAGCGCGGCGGGGCCCCGGCGGGGGCGGCCCCGGGGGATGTGGCCGCCGCTGCCGCCGCTCCCGGGGGCCGGGTCCGAGGCGGGGCTGCCCAGTGCCGGAGCCGAGCGGCCGCAGGTGGGGGCAGCCCGGCCGGGGCGGCTGCGGGCAGCGCACGGTCCCGACCGGCTGCCGGTACCGGGGGCTGGGCCAGGAGCGGGTACCGGTACCGGGGGTCGGACCGAACAGGGGGGGCCGTGGCAGTGCCAGGAAGGGGGTCCCGGGAGCGGGGCTGTGCCAAGGGACGGAGCAGGTGCCGGTACCGGCGGTGGAGCGTTAGGATAACGGGTGTCCCCGGGGCTAGGGGCAGCGGTGGGAGAAGCGGGGCCGGGGCCGGCGCCAGGAGAGGGGGAGGTCCCCGGTCCCGAGAGCCGGTGACAGGAGAGGGCAGAGGTCCCGGGATCAGGAGCGCGGCGTTAGGACCGGGATAAGGGGGGTCCCGACACCGGAGCGCGGTGCCGGGAGCGAGGAGAGGATCCGGTACCGGAGCGCAGGGTGCAGACGGGGAGGGGGGGCGGGATCGGGGCGCGGGGTCAGGTCCCGGGCAGGTGCCGGGGCAGCGCCAGGAGCCGGGTGTCCGGTCCGAGTCCCGGGGCAGCGCCCGGAGCGAAGTGCCGGTGGCCGGTGCCGGGACGCAGCAGTAGGAGGGTTTTCCCCAGGCTCGGGCTGGGTTAGGGGTTCCCGGCGCCGGGGTGCAGCGCCAGGCGAGGGGGTGCCGAGCCCGTGGGCGCGGAGCCGGCGGCGGGGGGGCCGTCCCGGTGCCCGGGCGCCGCGCTCCGAGTGGGTGGCGGCACCGGCGGGGGGGTGGGTGGGTGGGGGGTGTCAGTCGTCCCGGGCGGCCGCGGATCCCGCAGCGGCGACGGGGCCGTGGGTGTGAGAAGGAAACGGCGCCGACCCGCCCCTGGCACCGCGACCCTCTAAAAGCCCCGGGGCCGTCGCACCGGGACCATGCCCGCCCCGGCCGCCCGTGCCCCCGGCGACTGAGCGGAGGCAGCGGGGCCCGGCGGCCGGGATGCCCCGGCGGAGCCCGCTCGCCCTCGGCCTGCTCGGCCTCGCCGCCTGCCTGCTGGCCGCGCCGGTGCTGGGCTGCGGCCCGGGCCGGGGCCCGGTGGGGCGGCGGCGGCTGGGGCGGCGGCAGCTCTCGCCGCTGCTCTACAAGCAGTTCGTGCCCAACGTGCCCGAGCAGACGCTGGGGGCGAGCGGGAAGGCGGAGGGCAAAGTGCTGCGGGGCTCGGAGCGCTTCAGGGACCTGGTGCCCAACTACAACCCCGACATCATCTTCAAGGACGAGGAGAACACGGGGGCGGACCGGCTCATGACCGAGGTGGGGGCTGCGCCCGGCCCGGCCCGGCCTCGCTCCCGGGGGCGGCGGGGGGCGGGGGGCGGGGGGGCGCGCACCGGCCCTTCCTGGGGGGCGCCGGCCCTTCCCGGGGAGCACGGACTGTCCCGGGATGTATGGACCCCTCCCGGTGCCCACGGACCCCCCCGGTGCTCACGGACCCCCCCCTCGGGGCGCACGAATCCTCCCTGGGCGCACGGATCCCCGCCCCCCGGGGCACAGGGGCCCGCGTCGGTGCTCACGGACCCTCCTGGGGCGCACGGACCTCACCCCGGGGTGCACGGACCCCCCCTCCGGGGCGCACGGACCCTCCCGGTGCTCACGGGCCGTCCCGGGGTGCACCGTGCCTCGCCCCGGTCCCCGTCGCCGTTCCCCGGCTCTTGGCGGCGGCACGGCAGCACCGGAGCCCCGGGACAGGGCAGTCGCACCGCGCCAGGCAGTAAGGACCCGCCGTCGAGGATTAACGGGGTGGGGGCGGTCGGCGGTACCGGCGGCTCCGCTCCCCCAGGACCCCGGCCCCGGGGCGGTGCCGACGGGGCGGGTCAACGGGGAGGGGGCGGCTCCGGTACCCGTCTCCCCGGGGGGGATCCGGGGCGGCGGGAGCCCGGGAAGCGGCGCGCCCCGCCGGGATGCTCCCGGTTGCCATGGCGAGGGGCGGCTCCGCGGTAGCCATGGCGACGGGGGATGCTGCGAGTGGTCCAGGCGGCGCCGGCGGCTCCCGCGGGCCGGGGCGGCGGGGGTGGCGGGGCCGGGGCGGCGGGGCCCGGCGGGGCCGCGGGCTCGGAGCCGGCCCGGGGTGCGGGCGGCTGAAAGGGCCCTTTGTGGCCGTGCCGGCATTCCCGGGGCCTGAGGTCAGCGCCGGGCTGGAAGGCGCCTATTGTCGCCGGGCCGGGCCGGGCCGGGCCGGGCGCATTCCTGCCCCCCCGCCGCTGCCGCCCCCCCGTCCGGGCCGCCCCGGGCCCGCGCCCCGCGCTCCCGCCCCCGCGGCCCCGCTCTCCCGGGAACGGCTTTGTTGCACTGGGCACCGGGGGGCACCGGGGTGCGGGGGGACACCACGACCTCACTGGCCACTGAGTGGGACCCGGGAGGGGGGCCCGACGTTGGTGCTGCCGCTGCTGAGGGGGGCTGGGACCTCGGAGCCCCGGATCCCCCTACCATCGCCCTCGGCTCTGGGTACCAGAGCCCCGGACCCCTCCGGATCCCCCGTGCCCCCCCAGCCACCTCTCCCCACCCTGCCCAGCCGGCGTGGAGCCCCCCACGGTGCCACTCTGGGACTCGGGTCTGGTTCAGGGTCAGCTGCACCCCCGGCCCTGCCCCACAACCCCCCCGCCGGGTTAATCAGTCACGGCCGTGGCCGCGGGGAAGGTGACACTGTCCCGGTCCCCGTCCCCGTCTCCTGCCCGTTCTGCCCGGCTGCCCGTGCTGGGGAGCGGCTCCGGCACAGGGCCCCGGGGCATGTTAAAGTTCAACCTGTGCTCAGCTGAGGAGATAGCTTGGCTGTTCCCCTCTCTTTGTCCGTGGGGGCACCCCATCTGCCCCACCCCAGCAACCCCTTTGGGCTCCCTCCAAGCCCTGTGCAGACCCGGTGTCTGTCCATCTGTCTGCATGCAAAACCCCCTGGGGAGGGGACCGGGTGCTGCAGCAGAGCTGGGGGTGATGCCGGTGCTCGTGTTCCCCCCACCCAGCGCTGCAAGGAGCGGGTGAACTCACTGGCCATCGCGGTGATGAACATGTGGCCGGGGGTGAAGCTGCGGGTGACGGAGGGCTGGGACGAGGACGGGCACCACCTCCCCGACTCGCTGCACTACGAGGGCCGGGCGCTGGACATCACCACCTCTGACCGTGACCGCCACAAGTACGGCATGCTGGCGCGCCTGGCTGTGGAGGCCGGTTTCGACTGGGTCTACTATGAGTCCAAGGCACATGTCCACGTCTCCGTCAAAGCAGGTACCCCACGGCGGGGGGGCTGCTGCCGGGGCAGGGGGCTGCTGTCCCCATAAGCATCCCAGCCTGTGACCCCCACATCCCCCTCTGCTCCTCCTTGGCATCCCAGGTCCCCATGGGATGCAGCCCTGCTCTGGCCAGTGTCCAGCCCCAGTGGGTTCAGCCCGTGTCTGGCCCCAGCCCAGCTCCCCCCAGCCTTTCTGGCCACCAGATTGGCAAAAAACATACTTCCCCCCCAAAAATTTTGCCTGGCCGGAGCCACCCTTGTGGTTCAGCTCCCGGCACGGGGCCTGCTGAGGGTTTTTAAGCCAGACCAGACAGCCGCAGCCCAGGCTGCAGCGCCCAGCCCCGCGGCTGCTCCGGCCAACAGCCCCTGTCCGGCCCAGAAGTGACAATCGACAGAAAGTGAAAGTGGCTGTAAATGTCACCGTCCCCAGCTCCGAACAAAGGGCATCAGTGCCGTGTGGACAAAGGGGCCCTGCAGTGCCCGGCTTCCCCGGGAACCGTGCGCAGGAACCGGGGGGGGGCCTTTGGAAAATACCCGCTTTGTTCCAGGGGTGGTGGTTTAGGGGCCCCAGTGGGGGGGCAGCTCCTCTTGGGGCTGTTTCCCCTCTGGAGGTGGTGACCGGTGGAGGTGTCTGGCAGGGATGGGGGACCCACGGCTTCCTCCATCCACCCAGATAACTCGCTGGCTGTCCGCACCGGTGGCTGCTTCCCTGGCCATGCCACTGTGACCCTGCGGAGCGGCGAGCGCCGGGGCCTGGCCGACCTGCGCCGGGGCGACTGGGTGCTGGGTGCGGAGCCGGGTGGGCGCCTGGTGCCCACTGAGGTGTTGCTCTTCCTTGACCGTGACCTGGGCCAACGCGCCTCCTTCGTTGCCATCGAGACAGCCAGCCCGGCGCGCCGGCTGCTCCTCACCCCGTCCCACCTGGTCTTCGCAGCCCGCGGAGCAGCCAACAGCACGGCTGCCTTCTTGCCCGTCTTTGCCCGCCGTGTGCGGCCGGGCGACGCGGTGCTGGCCCATGGGGCTGGCGGGCAGGGGCTGCGCCCCGTGCGGGTGCTGCGGGTCTCACGGGAGGATGGTGTGGGGGTCTTCGCCCCCCTCACCTCCCATGGGACCCTGCTGGTCAACGGGGTGCTGGCATCCTGCTATGCTGTCCTGGAGAGTCACCGCTGGGCCCACCGCGCCTTTGCCCCCCTCCGCCTCTTCCACGGGCTCCTCTCGCTGCTGCCCACCCGCGCCGAGGTGGACAACGGGACGGTGCCGGAGACGGGCATGCACTGGTACTCCCGCCTGCTCTACCGGCTGGCTGGGGGAGTGCTGGGCCATGAGGTCCTGCAGGCGTAGGGGTCCCCCCAGCCTCCCGAGTCGCTGCACTGCACACCATGCCACACACACTGGAAGTGGGGGCCTCTGGCCCTGGGCCCCCCTTGGACTGCCGGGTGCTGGGGAGGAGGGAGAGGGGCACCCCCAGCCCCATGGGGAAGTTGGGGTGCCTCTCAGCTCAGTGCTGCCTGGGGTGTGTGGGGTGGTGGCGATGGGGTCCCTGGGTGGGGTGTTGTGGGTTGCCCATGGACCTGGGCTCAGCCCCCTCCCATGCCCCAGAGCCCCCCCTACAGCACTGCTGGGTGCCTGGCCAGTCCCCACGCTCTGGACCCCCGCACACTCCCCCTGTATTTATTGCTTTATTAACCGCTGTGTCTGGGGCCGGGGTTGCTGCCTGTCGAGCCAAGGCTGGGCACCACCGGCCCCTGCCCCAGGGCCAAATCCAGCCCAAGGGGGGGGATGCCAAATCAGCCCAACACCGAGCACCTGGCAGCAGTTCCCACCCGTCCCCCAGCTCTGGGGCTGTCCCTCTGTCACCCATGGTGTCCCCGTCCCCGTGCAGCTCAGTGCTGCAGGGCGGCTGGATGGGGTGTCTGCTGCAGGCACGGGCACCCTGCGCCGGGCCCGGCTCTAACCACGCTAACCGCTAACCCGCCCTGCTTGAGAGTTTTATTTTTCTATTTATAAATGGTAATATAAATGTCCCCCCCCCACACCCGCCCTGGCAGCGGGGCCCGCCCCACGCGGGCAGGGGACCAGCCTGCTTTTAACCACTTCTGTTAAAAAAAAAAAAAAGAAGGAAGTACTACTATTTAATTGTTTTGGATAAATAAAGAGACTCTATGGCCCTGGTGGAGCCCTAGCTGGAAGTGGGGGGCCGGGGAGAACTTGGGGTCCCTGGGGCTGGGGGGGGATGTCGGGAGGCAGGAGGTAGATGCGGGGGTCCCCGGGCGGGGGCGGGGGGAGGGATGGAGGGGGAACCCCTCCCCGCCCGCTCAGGTGTGCGGCCACCACGTGGCTCCGACCGTTCCCTCCGTTTTCATGAATGGAGCCCCGGCGGCCAGTGCGCATGCGCCGCCGCCCCGCCCCGCCCCCTCCTCCGCTGCGTGGCCAATGGGAGCGGGCAGGAGGTCTGTGTTGTGGTCACGTGGGACCGCCGGTGTAGTGGCGGCGGCACCGCCCCCCCCTCCCGCCGCGGCGGGCGGTTTATAGCGCTGTGTGCCGCGCCCGCCCGCCCCCCCACCCCCCCGCCCCCCGGGCCATGCCGCTGGTGCGCCACCGCAAAGTGCTCATCCTCGGGTACCGCGCCGTGGGTCAGTGCGGGCGGGGGGCTCGGGGGTGGGGGGGCGGCGTGGGAGGGGGCTCTGCCCTCTGCCCCAGGCCATTCTGGGTGCGGGGGGAGTGTCCCTGCCCGGGTGGTGCGTGGGAGGGAGTGGAGCTGCCCCACGGGGCACTGCCCGGGGTGCACTGGGGGGGTTGTGGCGGGCCCCTCGTGGGTGCCTCCCGCCGCCATGGGCTCAGAGCGCGGCGGGTCACCACCTCAGGTGGGGGCTGTGGGGCAGCGCTCAGCTTGGACACCCACCCCGGGGGTCCCCGTCACCCTGGGGCCGTGTCCCCTGGAACTCCCCAGGAGGGGGTGGCGAGCGCGAGGGTAGCGAGAGGCTTCCCTTCCCTCGGTCGGGCTCCTTTCCCTGCCCTGGGGTGATGCTGCGACCCCGGCCCCCAGCCCTGCACTTCCCCCACCCCAGGCAAAACCTCCTTGGCCCACCAGTTCGTGGAGGGGACGTTCATGGAGTGCTACGAGCCCACGGTGGAAAGCAGTAAGTTTGGGGGTGTGTGGGGGGGCTGCCTATGTGGGGTCCCCCTTCCTGCTGCTGCCATGGGGCCATGGGTGCTGAGAAGAGACGTGTCCCAACTTGTGGGCTGTGCCCCAAAGCCTTGTGCCAGGGGCTGAGGTACCCCCAGAGTGGGATGGAGTGGGGGTGGTCCCTGGGGGGGGGTGCACGGGGGTCCCAGGCAGCCCCATTAAGCTGGTGCCACCTCCACAGCCTACAACAAGATGGTGGTGGTGGGGAAGGATGAGTTCCAACTCCAGCTGGTGGATACAGCCGGTCAGGTAACGCTGGGGTGCAGGTCCTGGGGCAGGGGGGACCCGCGGGTGGGTGAGGGGCTGCTGTCCCCTGAGCCACCCCTGGCACCGTCCCTGCCCTCCCCCAGGACGAGTACACCATCCTACCCCACTCCTTCGTCATCGGCATCCACGGCTACGTCCTGGTGTACTCGGTGACATCCCTGCGGAGGTGAGGGACCCGGCTGCCCTCCCTGCTGGGCTGTCCCCATGCCCCTAGGGCTGGGATTGCCCCCCCTGGAGGGGGGGACCCTGGTGGGGGGCAGTGCCCAGAGCTCCCCTTCTCCCCACAGCTTCCAGGTGGTAAAGACCCTTCACAACAAGCTGTATGAGAGCCGGGGGAAGACGCGGTAGGTGCTGTCCCTCCCAGGGAGGGGGGTGCCCGGCGGGGGCCGGGCCCTCACCCTCCCCATGCCCACAGCATGCCCGTGGTGCTGGTGGGGAACAAGGCAGACCTGTCCCTGCAGAGGTAAGGAGGGGTCTGGGGGTCCTGTCCCCTCCTGTTATGTGTCTCCCCCCTCCCGGGGGATGTGGTGGCCCACCCTGCCCGTCTTTGCTGTGTCTCCAGCCGGGAGGTGAAGACAGATGAAGGGAAGAAGCTGGCGGAGTCGTGGGGGGCCATCTTCCTCGAGTCCTCGGCCAAGGAGAGCCAGGTGTGGGGCAGGGTGATGTACCCCACCCGGGAATGGGATCAGGGTCCCTGGGGTGCTGGGGCTGACATCTCCTTGTCCCCAGGTGACCCAGGGGATCTTCACAAAGATCATCGAGGAGATCGACCGGGTAGACAACTCCTATGGCAGATCGACTGGCTGCTGCCTGATGTGAGCCCTGCCTGGGGCAGACCCCCGGGATGGGGCAGACCTCTCACGGGACCTTCCCCCAGACCACGGTGGTGGCTTTGGGGGTGCGTCTGGGGCCACATGGTCCCACTGTCATACGGGACCCCTCACTTTGCACAGTCTGTGGGGCTCATGAGGGGCTGGGAGCGGGGTGGGGGTCCCGTCCCAGCCGGGGAGCACCCCCTTCTCATAGCTGCTGTCCCCCCACTTGCACAAGGGGCTGTTCCCCCTCCGGCTGTGGGGAGCCGGGGCTGAATGCGGGTGTTGTTCCGGACAGGGGGGCCGTGGTCTGGCTGTGCCGCGCTGGCAGCCACCGCTCGTGGGAGTCAGGGCCGCGGGACTGGAACAATTAAATGTTGTTTTGTCTGTGAACCCCCTTGGATCCCAGGCTGGGGGGGCCGCTCCTGCCCCGGGGTGGGGAGAGAGGTGAGGCAGCATGGGGGGATCCCCCAACACCCCAGTGTTGGGCTGTCCTCAACGCTGAATGCACTGTGGGGCTGAGCCCTGCCATGGGGCTGGGCACCCTGAGGGTGTCACTGGTACCCTGGGGGGTTCTGCAGCCCTGTCCCCCCAAAAAGCCACAGCCTGAGCTGGGTGAGCATGTGCATGGGGGGATCTGCAGTGCCAGGGTGTGCGGCCTTGCTGCGGTTCCCCATGTGGCTTATCTCCACCCAGCCAGGCTAATTACTGCTAATTACCCAATTATGCTGTTAGCGAGGAGCAGGGAGCTGCTAGGAGGGAAGTGGGGTGCGGGGGGGCTGTTAGTGCCCCCACAATCAGTGGTGGGATGGAGCAGGGAGGGAGTGCTGGGGCCGGGATGTTGCAGCCCGGGGATAGTGGGGGGCTATCCCCCCCACCCCCGACCTCTGTCCTCTGGCTGTGGGGGTTCGGGCTGCGGGGGGCGGTACTTTGCCCTGCTCGTACTTGCCCATGGTCCCCCCGGTGCTGTCCTGTCCCGAGAGGGGGTCGGGGACCCTTCCCCCGCCCCACCGGAGCGAGGTGGGGGGCGGGGGGGCCCGGAGCCACCGCCCTGCTCCGACCCCGCTCGGCGCACGGCTGCCCCCGCTGGCTGGGGGTCCGTGGGGCTGAGGGCTGCGGGGCGGGCGCGAGTGGGATGGGGGGCGTGCGCGGGGGTTCCCGTGGCTGCCCGGTACGGGGAGGCGCCACGGGCGGCCGGCGTTGCCCCACGCGGGGGGACAGGGCCGTGGCTCAGCAGCGGGTGCCGCAGGGCGCGTGTCCCGCGCGTTCGGGGCACAGCGCGGGAGCCGGGTCCGGGCACAGCGGCTGCCCCGGGGGCACCGGGACCGGGCGCGGGGCCCTCCCCACGGTCACCCGCGTCCGCGGCGGGGCCGCTCGGGTCCCCGGGAGGGGTGGGGTCGGGGGGGGCGGAGCTACCGCCGTTGCCCGGTGCCGCCCCGCCGTGCCCACGTGCGCGCCGCCCGCCCCGGCGCCGGCGGGGTTAAGCGTCGCGGAGGGATCCCTCCCGGCAGCGTGCGCTACGGCCCGCGCCGTCACACCCCCCGCCGGCCGCAGCGCCCGCCGCGCACCGTCTCCCTCCGCCCGAGCCCCCGCCGCCAAGTAGTGCGGGCGCGGCGCCCCCCGGCCGCGGCCCCCAGGGCGCAGCGCGGCGGCCCCGGCGGGGCGGGCGGGCGGGCGGGGCGGGGCGGGGGCGGGCGGCGGGACCTACTTTCCTCTGGAAATGGCCGCGCCGGGGAGCACCGTCCGCCCCGCGCCCCGAGGCCCGTCGGCGTAGGGCGGCCGCGGGGGTAAGAGCCGGGCGGGGGGTGGCCCCGCCGGGGCTCCCGCGCGTTCGGGCCCGGGCCCAGCGGCCCCGGAAGGGAGAAGGCCCCGCGTTCGTTTCCCCGGGCCGCGCCGCCTCCGCCGCGCCGGGCCGGGCCGCGCCGCCGCCGCCGCCTTCTCCCGGCCAGGCCTCCCCGGCGGCCGGGCCCGGAGCGCGGCCCCCCCCTCCCCAACCCCCCTCCCCGGCTCCCTTTGTGTCCGCCGCCGGTACCGGCGATGCCCGCTGCCGGGGGAGCCGGCGGGGCCCGGGCCGCCGCGCCGCCGCCTGAGCGCAGGTACGGCCGGGCCCGGCGCCCCGGGGCCCCGGTGCCGGTGCCCGGGTAGGCCGCGGCGGGCCGGGGCATGGGCCCTGGCTGGCTCGGCCCCCACGGAGGGTCCGGTTGCTCCGGGGAGGGGGGGGAGAGCGCGGCCCGGGGGTACCGGGAAAGGGGGGGGGGGGCGCGTCCTCGCGCGGTGCCTCGGCTCCCCCCGCCCCGGAGCCCCGGGGGCGCGGGCCGGGCCCCTCCGCCGACCCCCCCGCCGCGTCTCCGGTGCGCGTCGGGGCCCTTCCGGGGGGGGGCGCAGCCGTCCCGGGGCGGCCCTGAATCCCCCTCGATTACCGGGGAACCGGAGAGGGTTTGTTGGGGTGGGGGGCGGCCCCCACCCCCCTACCTCCCCACCTCCCCCCCCTCCCGGGCCGGGACACGGACGTGCCCGGCCGGGGGCTCTCTCTGACCCCACCCCCGCGCTGGCTCGGGGGTCTGTCGGGGTTTTGGGGTGCCGGGGGCTGCCCCCCCCCCGGTGCCCCGTGTGTGGGGGTGGTGGGGCGTCGGTGCGTGGAGCTGGAGGGGCGGGCGTTTCTCCCGCGCGAGGCTTGCGGTCGGGTTTGGGGTCTCCTTTGCACACCCCCTGCCACTGCTGCCTGGGCCCCCCCGGGTTTCTGGGGTGCATGTGAAATACAGATTGGAGGGAGGAAGGTGGGGCATGCCCCCCCCCCCCCCAACGTTGGTCGTGGTGTTTGTGGGTGAACCCCCCACCACACTCATTCTCCCCCTCCCACCTCCCGTGCTGCGGGGTGTCGGTGCTGGCTTTGGGGAAACTGAGGCAGCGTCTGGGTGCCAAAGGGGGGCTCCCTGGCACCCTGCTTTATTGCTGCACCCCAAATCCCGCCTGGCCCCCTGGTGTGTGTCACTGGGGGGTCCTGGCTTTGCTGTGGGCCTTGTGGGGGCTTCGCCCCTGTGGAGCTGGTACTGCTGCTGCTGGGAAGGTCTGGGTGGCTCCTCGGGGGTCCTGGGCCACCTGGTCCCTCGCCCCCAGCCCCTGTGTGGCCTTGCTAGTGGGGAGTGGGCTGCCCAGGGGTGTTGCTGTACTGTCCTAACCCTGCCTTGGGGGGCAACCCGGGGGTCCAGCGGGTGATGATGGGGAGTGGGGAGTATCTGTCCCTACCCGGGGTCTTGTGGACCCCAGGGAACCAGGACCTCCCACCCGCTCGTGGCACATGTGGGAAGGGACACTTCTGCCAGGCTGAGACCCCACAAACTGGTCTCGGGGAGTGGCCGGAGGGGGCTGCCCTGTCTCTTGGGTGGGGGGGTTGCGGTGGGGGGGGCTGGAGAAGGGCCCCTTCATCTATATGCTGATGGATCTCGCCCCCTCGCAGCTGCGGGCCTCCCCCGAGGGACGCCGGAGGCAGGATGGACGAACAGAAGCCGCCCAGCGAGGAGAGGGACGCGGACGCGCCTGGTGAGTGTGGGGCAGGGTGCTGGGGGGGGGCTGGCGCTGTTGTCCCCCCCGGGGTTGGATGCTCACATTGCCCCCCATGGTGACGGCTGCTCTCCTGGCAGCCGATGGGGCTGTGGCCTCGGAGGAGATGGGCAGCGCGGAGGGGGACCCCCTGAAACCCCCTGAAGGAGCCTCCGCGGGGCCGGAGCTGGAGAGCATGGACACGAAGGGACCTCCCCAGGGCGGCAGGTGAGGGGGGAGGGGTTTGGGGGGTGGCGTGGAGCTGGTTGGGGGGGGTCCTGAGTGTCCCTGACACCCCCTGTCCCCCTGCCCCAGCACACTGGCCCGCCGCTGTGCCCTCTGTAACTGTGGGGACTGGAGCCCGCACGGGCAGCGGGAGCTGCAGCGCTTCGAGCCGGCGCCCGACTGGCCTGAGCGGCTGGCGGGGCACGAGCCCCCCGAGGGTCCTGGCCAGCCCCCCCCGGAGCTGGAGCCGGTGGGTGATGACCTGGCACAGATTGGTTTCTCCGAGCGGGTGACTCCGGTGCAGCTCTTTGAGCCGACGGGTGAGTGCAGTCGCGGCCCTGGGATCCCCGTCCCACTGCCCCAGGCCTCCTACCCGGCCTGGGAACGTCCCCGTCCCTGACGCCCCCTCCCCACAGGGCACTGCTGGGTCCACCGCTGGTGCGCAGCCTGGTCCGCTGGTGTGGGGCAGGAGGCGGCGGGGCCGGCCGGCGTGGACAGAGCTGTTTTCTCAGGGATCTCACAGGTGAGTGGGTCCCAGGGAGGGCGGGGGGTGGCGGGGGGCTCGGTCCCGGCCCCGTCCACTGTCTCTCTGACCCCGCCGGGCTCATCTGCTTTCAGAAATGTGAACACTGTCGGCGGATGGGGGCCACCATCCCGTGCCGCGCGGCCGGCTGCCCCCACCTCTACCACTTCCCCTGTGCCGCTGCCAGCGGCTGCTTCCAGTCCATGAAGACCCTCCGGCTCTTCTGTCCCCAGCACGTGGCCGAGGCCGTGCAGATGGGTGCGTGCAGGCTGGGGCTGCAGCCCTGGGTGCTGGGTCCTCTCCTGCCCTGGAGGGGGGTCCCAGGGGGGCAGAGCCTGGGGAGGGGGTGGTCTTGATAGCCCACTTCTCTCCCCCCATCCAGAAGACGCCCGGTGCTCGGTGTGCGACGGGCCGGGCGACCTGCGGGACCTGGTTTTCTGCACGAGCTGCGGGCAGCACTACCACGGGGCCTGCCTGGACATCGCCCTGACGCCCCGCAAGCGCTCGGGCTGGCAGTGCCCCGAGTGCAAAGTGTGCCAAACCTGCAGGTGAGCCCGCGTCCCCATGGCGGGGGGGAAACAACGAGGGGTGCGCAGGAGGGGGACGCAGCTCTCACGCCCCCCCCCCAAACTTGCACCCCGCAGGCAGCCTGGCGAGGACTCCATGATGCTGGTCTGCGAGGCTTGCGACAAGGGCTACCACACCTTCTGCATGGAGCCGGCCATCGAGGGCCTCCCCACCGACTCCTGGAAGTGCAAGGTGCGTCCTGCTCTCGCCAAGGGGGTACGGGGTGCCTGGTCTGCCCCCCTGCCCACCCCTGATGTGCCTCCGCCGCCCCTCCAGAGCTGCCGGGTCTGCTCGGACTGTGGCCGGCGCCCGGCAGGGCTCGACCCCGGCTGCCAGTGGTACCGGAGCTACTCGGTGTGCGAGGGCTGCCAGCGGCGCCGCGCCACGGAAGATGCCAGCGGGGCACCGGCACACGCGCCCCAGCCGGACCCCCCTGCCCAGATGTGAGTGGGGATGGGGGGACTGGATGGGGGGGGTGTTGCTCTGGGTGCCCCCTTTACAGGTGGGAGGATGGGTCCTGTGGCCCCAGGGAGGGGGTGGCCTGAGCCCTGCTCCCCTCACCTGGTCCCCCCATCCAGGCTGGCATCCCCTGACCGCAGCGAGCCACCGGACGTGCCTGAGCTGGAGCCTGTGGGGTGCAACGAGAAGCCACAGCGGGGGGGGGACCCTGAGGAGGCACCCCCAGGCGATGGCGGGTCTCCTCCCGACAAGCCGACCCCTGTGGAGGTGCCGCCCAGTGAGGTGCCCCCTGATGAGCTGCCCCTCAACAAATCACCTCTCAATGAGTTGCCCCCCGTTCTCGTGCAGCCCCCCGAGGAGCCCCCCGTTCTCGTGCAGCCCCCCGAGGAGCCCCCCGTTCTCGTGCAGCCCCCCGAGGAGCCCCCCGTTCTCATGCAGCCCCCCGAGGAGCCCCCTGTTCTCGTGCAGCTCCCCGAAGAGCCCCCTGTTCTCGTGCAGCTCCCCGAAGAGCCCCCCGTTCTCGTGCAGCCCCCGGACGAGCCCCCCGTTCTTGTGCAGCCTCCTGAGGAGCCCCCTCCTCTCATGCTGCCACCTGATGAGCCACCCCCTGACGAGCTGCCCCTTGAGAGACCCCCACTTGATGAGCTGCCCCTTGAGAGACCCCCACTTGATGAGCTGCCCCTTGAGAGACCCCCCCTTGGCGAACTGCCCCTTGACAGATCCCCCGTCGAGGGGCTGCCCCCCAGTGAACCATCCCTTGATGAGTTGCCCCCCAATGAGCCACCCCTTGATGAGCTGCCCCATGATATACCTCCCCTTGAGGAGCTGCCCCCCAACAAACCACTGCTCGAAAAGTTGCCCCCTGATGAGCTGCCCCATCACAAATCACCCCCCGAAGAGCCTCCCCCAGAAGATCTGCCCCCCGAAGAGCCTCCCCCAGAAGATCTGCCCCCCGAAGAGCCTCCCCCCGAAGATCTGCCCCCCGAAGAGCCACCCCCTGACGAGCTGCCCCCTGAAGAGCCGCTCCCCCCCAGTGAGCTGCTACCCGAGGAGGAACCCAAGCCACCAGGTAAATGGGGATGTCCCCTTTCCGCTCCCATGGGTGCAGGGGTCCCACGCCTGGGTGTTCTCCCAGCACTGCTCTTGTGTGACCCTCAATCTGTTGACCCTGATTTCATGCTTCGATGCCCCGTTTTGGGGGTATGTGAGGAGCTGGGGGGGGTCTCAGGTGATGCTTGTTGCCTCTCAGCCCCACGCTGGGTGGCACGGGGGTGAAGGGGCCCCCGTGCCCCCCCTCACCCACTGCCCCATCCTGCAGGTCTCCTCCCTGAGGTGGCTGTGGCAGAGGAAGCGCCAGCCCTGGCCCCAGAGGTGCCCCCCGAAGAGGAGATGGAGCTGGAGCCGGAGCCCTTGCTGCCCCCTGAGATGGCACCCCCACCCCCAGCTCCCCCAGGTGGGTCTGGGGGTGCACCGGGGTCAGGTGGGGGTGTTTTTTGCTGGGGGCTGCAGTCTCACTGTTCTCTCCACCCCCCCGCCCAGATCTCTGTGCCGTTTCGCCCGCCCGCCCCCCAGACCCTTCGCCGAACACCAAGGAGGATGAGGTGCCTGAACCACCCACCCCAGCCCTGCCCGATCCCCCCGGCAGCCCCGGCACAGCCATGGACACCGAGCCCCCTGGCTCCCCACCACCCCCACTGGGCTCTCCTGCCTGCACCCTGGCCCTCGCCGAGCCCCCTGAGGATGAGGAGATGGAGACAGCTGGTGCTGAGGGGGAGTCACCAACCAGCCCCCCCAGGGACGGCCCCCATGCCAGCCCTGCACCAGAGCTGGGGCCTTTCCCAGGCCTGACTGAGGAGGAGGAAGAGGAGGAGGAAGAGGCGCCAAGGCTGGAACGGGAGGGCACCAGTGGGAGCTCCCCGCCACTGAGTGAGGAGGATGCGCTGGAGGAAGGCCGGGCTGGGGGGGACCCTGAAGCCAAGGGGTCCCCCTTGCTCCTGGAGCCGGAGGAGCTGGGCCCTGAGACCCCCATGGAGGTGTGCGCCGCCGGGGAGAAGCTGCTGGGGCGCGGAGATGAGGGGGCCCCCGAGCCCCCTGCCCTGCGCCCCCGGCCCGACATCCTCAACGAGATCTCCAACCTGAGCCAGGGGGACACGAGCAGCAGCTTCCCTGGCTCGGAGCCGCTGCTGGGCTCCCCGGACCCCGAGGGCGGGGGCTCGCTGTCCCTTGAGCTGGGGCCGGCCTCGGCCGACGCCAGCCTGCAGAAGGAGGACGCCGGATCGCTGCCGCTGGGCGCCGAGACCGACGACTCGCTGCTCTTTGAGCCGGCCGCCAAAGGAGACGGGGACAAGAGCCGGCGGCGCAGCTCGCCGGGGCGCTCCCGCGTCAAACAGGTATTGGGGGTGCCCTGCCAGCCCCAATCTCGGGGGGAACCACCACCCTCGCTGCCCCACCAGGGCCGCGCCCCCCTCCCCGGGCTGCCCCTGCAGCGAGTAGGCGAGGGCCGAGCGTGCAGTGGGGGTGGGATGGGGGCCGTGCCCCTCCGCCGCCCCTGTCCCGGCTGGGATGCGTGGCCAGGGTCCAGCTGGGCCCCCCGGGTTGCTGTAACCGCCCTCTCCCCTTGGCCTTAGGGTCGCAGCAGCAGCTTCCCCGGGCGGAGGCGCCCTCGAGGTGGGTCCCACGGGGGCCGTGGCCGTGGCCGTGCACGCCTGAAGTCGACCACCTCGTCTGTTGACACCCTAGCAGTAAGGCTGGGCTGGGGCAGAGGTGGGGGGCTGTGGGGGAGGGTTCCCAAGCTGTTAGGTGGCAGTGCTGAGAGCTGAGCGTCTTCCCCGTTCCCTTCCCCACCATCCCGGTCCATCAGAAGGGCTTGGGAGCCCTTGGGGTCATGTGGGGGTGGGCAGGGGTCTTGGGGGGGGAGGTGACTGCCTGGTGCTGTGCTGTGGGTCTGGGTTTCACCCCACAGGTATAGGGCAGGTATGGAGCTGCCCCCTGGGGAGGGGCTGTCTTGCAGGTGGGCAGGGGATCTGCTCCCCCGACATGTTCCTGTGTCCCCCAGTTTGGCACCAGATTGTGGCTGATGCCTCCCCCAAACTGCAGGGGGAGTGGGGGTCCCTGGTGCTGAGTCCCCCTCTCTGTCCCCAGCTCGCTGACGTGGAGAGCTCACCCAGCAAGGAGGAGGATGAGGACGATGACGACACGATGCAGAACACGGTCGTCCTCTTCTCCAACACCGACAAGTTTGTGCTCATGCAGGTAACCAGGGCGCTGTGGGACGGACAGATGGATGGGGCAGGACAGACTCCTGGTCTTCCCCAGCTCCTGTACCCACCCTGGCTCCTCTCACGGCCTCTCTCCCCCAGGACATGTGTGTGGTGTGCGGCAGCTTCGGGCGTGGGGCCGAGGGGCACCTCCTCGCCTGCTCCCAGTGCTCCCAGTGCTACCACCCCTACTGCGTCAACAGCAAGGTGAGGGGGACCATGTCCCCTGTCCCTGCGCTGGGCAGGCAGGACCATGCTGTGCCCCTTGGGGACCCGCATGGCTGGACCACGTCCCTCGAGGCATGAGCACGATGTCCATGTGGCTGTGCCGAGCCCTGGCGTGTGCCCCCGTCACCGCGCTGAGCCCTGGGGTGTCCCCACGGCCACGCCGAGCCCGGGAAACCCAGTGGCTGTATTCACGGCTCACACAGCCGCTCTCCCCGTCCCCAGATCACGAAGGTGATGCTGCTGAAGGGCTGGCGCTGCGTGGAGTGCATCGTCTGCGAGGTGTGCGGCAAAGCCTCCGACCCCTCCCGGCTCCTGCTCTGCGACGACTGCGACATCAGCTACCACACGTACTGCCTGGATCCCCCCCTGCAGACCGTGCCCAAGGGCGGCTGGAAGTGCAAGTGGTGCGTGGGGGGCATGAGGGGAGCCCGGGGCGGGGGGCTCGGGCCCGGTGCTGACCCCTCGGCGCCCTCCCCCAGGTGCGTGTGCTGCGTGCAGTGCGGGGCGGCTTCTCCTGGCTTCCACTGCGAGTGGCAGAACAACTACACGCACTGCGCGCCCTGCGCCAGCCTGGTCGTCTGCCCCTTCTGCCGCGAGAAGTACGTGGAGGACGACCTGCTCATCCAGTGCCGGCACTGCGATCGGTGAGCACCGCGCCGCCACCGCGGCCTGTGCCCCCCCGGGGTGGGGGTCTTCACCGCGCTTGGGTTCCCCGAGAGGTGACCGGGGTGCGTGACGGGTCCCCGCTGCCCGCAGGTGGCTGCATGCGGCGTGCGACAGCCTCTTCACGGAGGAGGAGGTGGAGCAGGCTGCGGATGAAGGCTTCGACTGCAGCGCCTGCCAGCCCTACGTGGTCAAGCCGGCCGGTGAGTGTATGGGGTGGGGGGAGCCTGTGGGGTTCAGGGGATGTTTGGGGGACGTGGGGACTCACCTCTCTGTCTGCCTTTCCCTCTGCAGTGCCTGCACCTCCCCCAGATACCGCCTCGGTCAAGGCCAAGGAGCCAGGTACGTGCGATGCCGGGATCGGTGCCGTGGGCTCCCAGGGCTGTCCCCAACACTGGCTTTTGTCCCCAACACTGGCTTTTGTCCCCACAGAGCCCCAGTATTTCCGCTTCGAGGGTGTGTGGCTGACGGAGACGGGGATGGCGGTGCTGCGCAACCTCTCCCTGTCGCCTCTGCACAAGCGGCGGCAGCGCAAGGGCCGGCTGGGCACCCTGAATGGGGAGGGGGGGCTGGAGGGGGGCGACCCCCTGGGCCCCGATGACAAGAAGGACGGTGACCTGGACGCCGACGAGCTACTCAAAGCCGAAGGTGTGTTTTCCTGGTGGGTGAGCTGGGGGGGTTGCAGCAGGGGGGTGCAGGGGACCCCGCTAATGTGTGCGTCCCCCCTGGCAGTGGGTGTCGAGCACATGGAGTGTGAGATCAAGCTGGAGGCTCCAGCCAGCCCCGACCGCGACATCGGGGCTGACGTGGACTCGGGGAAGGGGCTGGAGGACCCGGAGGAGTGCAAGAAGAGGAAGCGCAAGCCGTACCGGCCTGGTGAGTGCCACCCAGGGTCACCCCCCGAGCCCTGGATCCCTGCCCCAGCCATGTTGTGACCCCCCCCACCTCCTCTTCCTCTGCCCACCAGGCATCGGTGGCTTCATGGTGCGGCAGCGCAAGTCCCACACCCGCCTGAAGAAGGTCTCGGCGGTGCTGGCTGAAGTGGGGCGCGAGGGGCTGAGCACCGAGGGGCACCCGGAGGACGGTAGGGCCCGGTGGCACCTGTCCCCTTCCCTTCCCCATCCCCCGGGGATGGAGAGGGACCGCGGGGTGCGCCCCATGGTGCTGGGACGGTGCTGGACCTGAGCCTTTCCCATGGCATGGGAATAGCCCAAACTCTTTTTGGGGGAGGTGTTAACAGCGTGGCTGTTGCAGGGGCTCCGGGGGACCTTCTGGTTGAGGGCGGCCTGGATCCGGGCTCGGCAGAGGGGGATGAGAAGAAGAAGCGCCGGGGAAGGAAGAAGAGCAAGTTGGAGGACATGTTCCCCCCCTACCTGCAGGTGGGATGGACGGGGTGGACAGAGGTGGTCCTGGGGTAGATGGGGTGGGAACGGATGCTGTGGCTGCCTGGACGGACGCCATGGACGCCCAGACGGACACTGTGGCACTGATGGCAGCTCCCCCTTTGGCAGGAGGCGTTTTTTGGGAAGGCGCTGATGGACCTGAGCCGGAAGGCGCTGCTGGCGGCGGGTGGCGTGGGGGACGGGGCCGCCCGCCCCTCCCTGGGACAGGGTGCCCCGCGGCCCAAGGGTGACCCCAATCTGACTGGGGCGCTGCAGGGTGCCCCCGCCGACAGGAGGGAGACCCCCACACACCCCCGAGGTGAGTGTGTCCAGGAGCTGGACTGGGAACCCAAAACCTGACTGCTGCCTCTGAGAGGGGTCCCGTGGGGTTGGTGGGGGGCTTTGGGGGTTGTCATGGATACTGGGGGCTGTTGAAGGACTCCTGGAGTTGCTGGGGGTTGTTGAAGGACTCCCGGGGCTCTTGGGGGACTCCCGGGGTTGTTGCAGGCTTTTGGAGGACAGTAGGGCGGTTGGGCGATTCCAGGGCTGTTGGGGGCTATTCTGGGCACAGGAGGTCGTTGGAGGATGCTGAGGGCTGTCAGGGGCTGCTGTTGACACTGAGGAGTGTAGGAGGACCCCCAGGGCTGTTGCGGGGTACTGGTGTCCCCCAGCCCCACTGAGGCCTGGTGCCCCACAGGGGATGACAGCACGGACGGCAGCGCTGCTGCTCCCGAGGATGATGGGAAGGACGACGCGAAGGCCGAGGACCTGGGTGAGCCCCAGGGAACCCTGAGGGTCACCCTGCCGGTCCCCCTGCCGTGCTGGTGGGCCGCCGGTTGTGCGGGAGAGATCGAAAGCCGAGTCCTCCGCGGAACCTTTGATAGGCGGCCTAGAGCGTCTGCAACCATAGAGACGGAACTGCTCTATGATTGAGTACGCTCTAGGCAGGACGGGAAGTGCGGGGAGGACTCTATGGTTTCCCTGAGTGACTCGCGGGCGCTGATGACCATAGAGTTGCGCCTAGAGCGCCGCCGCGTGGTGCGGCGCTCTGCACGGCCCCGGGCACTGGCGGACTCCTGTTCCCCTGTAGGGGCTGAGGGCGTTGGGGGCTGCCCCTTGTGGGCCCCGGGCTTGGGGCGTCCCGAGCCCTGAGGTGGGGGGTCCCGGGGTGCTGCGGGCACCCACTGATTCCTCCTGGCAGGGGCCGATGAGCCGAAGGATTCCCCGGACCCCGGGGACGCCGAGAAACCAGCCACCCCAGGCGAGGGTGCGCTCAGCTCCGACCTCGACAAGATCCCCACGGAAGGTGAGGCCCCCCTGCACCCCTTCTTATTGGCTGAAGCAAGGGAGGTCCCAGGGCTGGGACCCCTGGGTTTCTCCTCCGCTTTCCATCAGCGTGAGAGTTGCTCCACGTGCTGCCTGTGATGGTTCAGCTTGTCCTTTTCCCCCTGCAGAGCTGCCCAAGATGGAGAGCAAAGATGTCCAGCAGCTCTTCAAGGACGTGCTGGGCTCGGCAGAGCGTGGGGAGCAGCCCCTGAACTGCGTGGCCGCGGGGATGGAGGCTGGCGGCGCAGGGCAGGACCCCAGCCGGGCGCAGCGGCCGTTCCTCCAAGGAGATCTCCAGCTGCCGGGTCAGGGTGCGTGGGGGTGGCACAGCCTTGAGATGAGACGTGGTGATTTGGGCGGGGGTCCTGCTGGGTGGGGGGGAAAGGCAGGGCCTCACCATCTGCCCTGGGAAAGCCAATGTGTTGTGTCCTCGTTTGGGGCTGAGCTGTGTGAGCAGCAGTGGTGCCTGTGGTATGGGAGAGCTTGGGTTCCTGGCTCTGCCCTGTTACTCTGGGGATGAACGTGGAAAGTGTGTTGGGGGCCTTCAGGGGGGATCTCCTATTGTCTGAGGACTTATGGCACCCCTGGGGCGGGTGCAGGCTTGAGCCCCAGCTCTGCCCTCCCTGCAACCCCTTTCCCTTCGCTCGCAGGGAGTGTTTCCCTGGGTTCTCTGTCTGGAGCTGTCTCCTTGGAGTCGTATTCGGGTGTCTGCCAGTCCCCATTCCTCGATAACAGGTATGTGGATAGCCAGGGGAGCTGGGGCTGCCCTCCCTGGAATGGGTGAACCCCGGGGTGTTGGGGGACCTCCTCCTCCCTCACACCCAGCTGCTTCCTGACGCTTTCTCCCCCATGCAGGGAGCGGAGCGGCTTTTTCAGCCCAGACCACTGCGAGCCTGAGAGCCCCTGGGCCAGCAGCTCAGCCGCCACCACCCCCTCGACACCCACAACGCCCACGACGGAGGGTGAGGGCGACGGGCTGTCCTACAACCAGCGCAGCCTGCAGCGCTGGGAGAAGGATGAGGAGCTGGGTGAGCTCTCCACCATCTCGCCCGTCCTCTACGCCAACATGAACTTCCCCAACCTCAAGCAGGATTATCCAGGTAGGGCTCTGGGGGGGCTGTGGCCGCCCCGTTCGGGGTGCGGGCAGCGGGGGGGAGCTGGGTGCAGCGTAACACCCCGGTCCCTGTTCAGAGGGGAGATCCTGTCTGCTCTGGTACAGGGCTCGGCTGCGAGACTGAGGTGCTCCTTGCAGCGATGGTGGGGGGTCTCGGTGTCAGCTGCTGCACACGTGAAGGGGGATGGTCACCCACTGAGGACCTGGGTGGGCTTGTCAGGCATGGGCTAACGTGGATTTTCTTCTCTTTGTCTGCTCCTACTGGACTCCCAGACTGGTCGAGCCGTTGCAAACAGATCATGAAGCTCTGGAGGAAGGTCCCTGCCACAGACAAAGCCCCCTATTTGGTGAGTGCTGGGGTGTTGCTGGGGCGGGGGGGCCTGGGCGCCGGGGGCTGCGAGTCAGCTGGCTTCGTGTTTTTGTTAGCAAAAGGCCAAAGATAACCGGGCGGCTCATCGCATCAACAAGGTGCAGAAGGTACGTGCTGGAGCGGGGAGGTGCCCGGCGGCCCTGGCCCAGCCCTGGGGGATGTGGTGTGCCCACCCCTTGACCCCTTAGCCCCTTCCCCAGCCCGCTGGGAGGGCAGGCGTGAGTCCCCGCAGCCCTGACGGCTGGGCTCTCTCTGCAGCAGGCCGAGAGCCAGATCAACAAGCAGACCAAAGGGGAGGGACTGCGCAAGCCGGAGAGGCCCTCGCTGCATCTGCGGATCCCGGTGCCACCGGGGGCACAGCCCGTCTACATTGGCAGCCCCCCTGCTGCTGGCGAGGGCTTCTTGAAGCCCCCAGCGGGTGCCGGAGGGGGGCCAGAGTCGCCAAGCGAGCTCTTCCTCAAGCTTCCGCCCCAGTCCCCCGCCCAAGTGCCTTCGCACGATCCCTATGGCGCGGCACCCGCCTACGCGCTGGAGCCCCGCTTCCCCTCGCCCCTGGGCCAGAGCCCCACGGCGGGCACTGCCTTCCAGCCCTTCCCTGGCCAGCCCCAGCCCCTCACCGGTCCCCGCACTGTCCCCGGCTCCCAGCCCCCCGACTTCCACCCCACGCCACCCGGGACCCCCAGGCACCAGCCTGGCACCCCTGACCCTTTCCTGAAACCCCGGTGCCCCTCCTTGGACAACCTCTCAGTGCCAGGGAGCCCTGGGGCCCGGCCCCCCGAGGCCCTGCTCTCTCCCCTGCCTTTTGGGGAGCAGAAGAAGGGCCTGGAGGTGAAAAAGGAGGAAGGGGGAAGCCTGGGGGTCTGTTCGCCCAGTTATGTCCCCACCATGGGCTATGGGGACTCCCCGGGTGGGCCTCATCTCTCCGCTGCGGAGTTGAAGGCGGCTGACGTCTTCAAAGCCCCCATGACCCCACGGGTCTCTCAGGTAGAGCCACAGAGCCCGGGGCTGGGGCATCGGCCCCCTGACCCCCATTCCCTGGCTCCCTCGCCCCCCAGCCACCCTGATATCTACCGCCAGTCGCCCTACCCGGACCCCTACTCGCAGCCCCCACTGACGCCCCGGCCGCAGCCCCCCGAGGCCTGCTGCCCCCTCCCGCCCCGCTCCCTGCCCTCGGAGCCCTTCTCCCGCATTCCCGCCAGCCCCCAGTCCCAGTCCAGCTCCCAGTCTCCCCTCACCCCACGGCCACTCTCCAACGAAGCCTTCTGCCAGTCCCCCGTCACCCCCCGTTTCCAGTCCCCGGATCCCTACTCCCAGCCGCCCTCCCGGCCCCAGTCCCGGGACCCCTTCACCCCCCTGCACAAGCCCCCCCGGCCCCAGATGCCAGAGCCAGGGTTCAAGTCGGTGCCGCTCTCGCACAGCCCGGCGGCCAGCGGGGGCTTTGGGGGCACCCCGGCGGGTGAGCCCCACGCCAAGGCGCCGGGTGGGCAGCAACCCCCCTTTGCCCGCTCCCCCGGTGCCAGCGTCTTCCCGGGCAGCCAGCCCCCCATGCGCTTCACCTTCCCCCCGACCGTCTCGGAGCCGCTCAAGGGTTCCCCGTCTCACCAGCCCCACGGGATCAACAGCCATTATGTCCCCGGCAAGCCCCAGAGTTCAGCCTACACCTCATCCCCCGGCTTCCAAGCCGGTAGCCCGCTGGCGCCGGGCACCGCGGCTGCCGACACCTACAGCCTCTCTCCCCTCCGGCCCCCCTCGGTGCTGCCGCAGCAGCCCCCAGCCGCCCCGCAGCAGCAGGACGCCTCCATCGCCTTCCTGCCCCGGGCCGCGCTGGGGCCGCCGGCCGACAAGAGGGAGGAGGTGACCGCAGGGCTCTCGGCACCCCCGAACCGGGACCTGGCAGAGCTGCCCAGCGGCCAGGACGGGGCCCTCGGCACCATGAGCCAGTCGGAGCTGGAGAAGCAGCGGCAGGTGAGGGCTCGCCGGCAGTCGGGCTGCATCTGTCTGGGTTTGAGGGGATGCGAGGGAGGAACCAGGATCTCTGCAGTCGGTGGTGGGGTCGAGGAGCCTGGCTCTGCTTGTGGCTCCTTCCCCAGAGGCGTGGAGGGACGCAGGCTCCCGGGGTTGGGGGGCATAGGTTGGCATGGCCAAGGCGATCTCCGTGCCTGGTTTGTCCCTGGGTCCTGGAATGAACCGGTTTTGCTCTTGTGTCCCTGCTCTTGGTGCTAACACTCGATTCCTGCCAGCGGCAGCGGCTCCGCGAGCTGCTTATCCGGCAGCAGATCCAACGCAACAGCCTGCGGCAGGAGAAGGAGAGTGCGGCGGCGGCTGCCACCCCGTCGCCGGCGGGCTGGGCCCCCGAGGCCGGCAGCCAGACCTTCGAGCTGAGCCGGGGCATGGCCCCCTACCAGCCAGCACAGGTAGGAGAGCGCGGGGGAACGGCTCTGCTGGGAGGCTGGGGCTGGGTGGAGGGGTGACGCTGCGGCTTTCCCTCCCCTTCCAGGACAAGGGTCTCCTTGGGACACTGTCCTCCGCGGCCGGTGCTGGGAAGCTGCCCGGCTCCGTGATGGTGCAGGCAGCGTTTGTGCCGGACGAGCGGCTCTCCCGGCCACCACCGGCAGCCACGCCGTCCGCCCTGGACATCAACGGGAGGTGAGTGCCCAGCGGCGGGGCAACGGCCTCGCTGCAGCTGGTTAGAAACAAGCAGGGCTTCACCCTGGTGGGGTGTGTCGCTCCCCAGCTCTCGCTTGTGGGGGTGGCTGTGGTTTTGGTGGGTGCCTGGTGTGGTCTGAGGGGTTTGGGATCCCCGGGGTCCTGCGCGTGGTGTGTTGTGGCAGTGCCGATCTGATGCCGACACCGTGGTGTCTTGCAGGGCGGCAGTGGGGCCCCCCCAGGCCTTCTACCCCCGCGGGGTCTTTCCGGCACCATCCCCGCAGCAGCACCTCTGGCAACAGCAGCAGCAGCAGCAGCAGGCGGCCGTGGCCCTGCGGCTCCCCGTTGCCTCTCGCTTCGCCCCACCAGCCGCCAGCACCCCCGTGGGCAGCCTGGGCACCCGCCTGCCAGCACCCGCCGAGACGGTGCCCACCTCGCCTGCCGCCCTGGGCGCACCCTTCATTGAACTGCGGCACAATGTGCAGAAGGGACCCGGGGGGGTCGTGGGCTCCCCCTTCGCCCCCCAGGCACCCCGGCCCCGCTTTTTCCTGCCTGGGGAGGAGGGCAACCCCCAGGCCCTCTGCGCCCCCGTTGTGCCCATGCAGGCGCTCCCTGCCCCGGCGCTGCAGCCCCAGAAGATGCCGGTACCGCTGCCGCCCGCCTCCCCGCAGGGCACCGAGATGAGCAACAGCCACCACCAGCCTCACGCCAAAGCGGCCACCCCCCTGCCACTGCCGGCCCCCAGCCTGGAGCTGCAGCACATCCCCCCACGTCCGTTGTCCTCCGGCTCTGCTCTCCGCCCCGAGGGGCCGAAGGATGGCCCCGCACCAGACCCCGCGCCAGCTCCTGCCCCGGGGAAGAGCCACCTGAGCCTGGAGGGGGGACGTTTGCCGTGCGAGGTGCCGGTGGAGCCCGACTTGGACGATGACTTCGGCTCCCACAAGGACCTGGAAGACGATGACGATTTGGCCAACCTGAGCCTGGATCCGGATGTGGCTAAAGGGGATGATGACTTGGACAATCTGGACAGCCTGGAGACGGCAGACCCCCACCTCGACGACCTGCTGAACGGTGACGAGTTTGACCTGCTGGCCTACACCGACCCCGAGCTGGACACTGGCGACAAGAAGGACATCTTCAACGAGCACCTTCGCCTGGTCGAGTCAGCTAACGAGAAGGCTGAGCGCGAAGCCCAGCTCAAGACGGAGCCGCCAGCACCTAGCTCAAAGCTCCCCGATGCTGGGGACAGCAAGGACACGGCCCCATCCGTGGAGGACCAGGAGGTGCCCAAGGAAGGGCTGGTGCCCACGGTGGGCTTAGGACCTGCTCCCTGCCCGACGGGCACCGCACTGGCACCCGACTCCGCTTTCAAGGCGCAGGGCACGGAGGTGAAGGCAGGCTCGCTGCCCAGCGACGTCAAGCCCAAGCTGGAGGACGGCTGCCTGAAGACCTCTCCCTGCCAGTTCACCGCCAGCGGCCCCGAGCGGCTCCCGGTCCCCGTCAAGTCGGAGGCCCTGCAGGGCACGGATAAGATCTCTGCCTCGCTGGGGCTAAGCCTCAAATCCAGCCAGACCCTCCTGAGCCCTGGGGCTGGTTCAACTCGCCTTGGCATGACGCACTTCCCTAACAGCAGCCATGCCGGCGTTCCCGTGCCGGAGAAGGACCCCTATGCCGCCCCTGGCCGCGGGCTGGCCCCTGCCCAGCTGGGCAGTCAGAGCAACCCCTTGCTGGAGAAGTTCGAGCTGGACAGTGGAGCCCTGGGCCTGGGCAGTGCCCGGCACTCACCAGCCGATGACCTGGACAAGATGGAGAGCTCACTGGTGGCCAGTGAGCTGCCCCTGCTCATCGAGGACCTGCTGGAGCACGAGAAGAAGGAGCTGCAGAAGAAGCAGCAGATGTCGGCCCACCTGCCTCGGGGGACACCCCACCTCCCGGCCCCAGGGCACCCCATGCTGCACACGGCGGCAGCCGGGCAGCCCCCCGAGGGGCAGCCGCCCCGCCTGGGTGCCCCGCAGCCCCCCCTCCAGCTGGGGCTGGTGGCCAGGCCGCCGCTGATGCAGCCGCCCCGGATCAGCGCGCCCCAGCAGGGCCCGGCGCTGGCCCCCCACATGGGCATGGCCCCCGGGCAGCCCCACGTGCTGGCAGCCCCCCACAGCGTGCAGGTGGCTCTGGCGCAGCCACAGCAAAGCCAGCAGCAGGTGCTGGTGCAGAAGCCGATGGCCGGGGTGCAGCCGCCCGCCCTGGGCCTGAAGCCCCCCCAGCTCGTTATGCAGCAGCAGTTGGCCAACAGCTTCTTCCCAGACACAGGTAGGGGGTTGTTTTGGGGGGTCGTGGGGCCTTTTTGAGCAGGGAGATCAGGACTTGAACGCGCTGCGGCGCCGTCTGCTGACTCTCTTTGCAGACCTGGACAAGTTTGCTGCTGAGGACATCATGGACCCCATTGCCAAGGCCAAGATGGTGGCTCTGAAGGGCATCAAGAAGGTGATGGCTCAGGGCAGCATCGGGGTGGCCCCGGGCATGAACAGGTAAGGGGCACGGTGGGAAGCCAGGCACAGCCTGGGGCGTGCAGGGCCCCTCGGCCCCAGCTCATCCCTCATCTCTGCGTGTCCTTCCCAAAGGCAACAGGTTTCCCTGCTGGCCCAGCGGCTCTCGGGGGGTCCGGCTGTCTCTGAGATGCAGAATCACTTGCTGGCGGGGAGCGGGCAGGTGAGTGGGGTCCCAAGGTGGGGATGGGGGTCCCCATGGAGCTGCCCGGCCTGGTGCTCGGCACCCTGCCAAGCAGGAGCTGCTCTGGCCGGTGGGTTTGCAGTTCTCTGGGGAGGTGGGGAGGGGACAGGGGGGCACTGGAGAGGGGGGGCACTGCATGGCACATGTCCCCAACACTCCCCTCTCTGCCAGGAGCGGAGCAGCACCGACCCAACCCAGGCTCGCCCCAATCCACCCACCTTTGCGCAGGGCGTCATCAGTGAGTACCAAGGCAGCGGGGAGGGGGGCTGGGGCAGCGCCGGCCAGGTCTCATCCTGCCCACACAGGCTGAGCTGAGCAGGGCTGTGGCCAGGCTCGCTCCAGAGCCAGGGTCCCTGCCGATCCGAGCCCTCTCCCTGCTCCTGCAGACGAGGCCGACCAGCGGCAGTACGAGGAGTGGCTCTTCCACACGCAGCAGCTGCTGCAGATGCAGCTGAAGGTGCTGGAGGAGCAGATCGGGGCGCACCGCAAGTCACGCAAGGCCCTCTGCGCCAAGCAGCGCACCGCCAAGAAAGCCGGCCGGGAGTTCCCCGAGGCCGACGCCGAGAAGCTGAAGCTGGTGACGGAACAGCAAAGCAAGATCCAGAAGCAGCTAGACCAGGTAGGGCTGTACGTCCCGCCGCCCCCCGGTGCTCTCGCCTCCCCGCCGCCCCCCGGTGCTAACGCCTCCCCGCTGCCCCCGGTAGGTGCGGAAGCAGCAGAAGGAGCACACCAACCTCATGGCTGAGTACCGCAACAAACAGCAGCAGCACCAGCACCAGGCCTCGGCCGTCATGGCCCTGAGCCCCTCGCAGAGCCCCCGCCTCATGTCCAAGCTCCCTGGGCAGCTGCTCTCGGCACACAGCGTCCAGCAGCCGGCGGGGGCCGTGGTGGGCGCGCAAGGCCTCGGCCAGCAGCCAGGGCAGCCCGGGGGCCTGCGTCTGCCCCAGGGCGGCGTGTCCATGGCCGTGCAGCAGGGCCTGTCCTTCATGGGCCAGCAAGCTGTGGGCAACGCCCCGGTGCCAGGCACCTCCAACGCCTTCTTCACCGGGAACCCCGCGCTCCGCGGGCTGGCTGCCGACAGCCGCCTGATGCAGGAGCGGCAGCTCCAGAGGATGCAGCTGGCCCAGAAACTGCAGCAGCAGAACATGCTGGGACAAGTGTCACTGCAGCAGCAGCCGGGTGTGATGGGGCAGGCGTCCATGCAGCAACAGGGCGTGATGGGACAGGCGTCGATGCAGCAGCCGGGCGTGATGGGGCAGGCGTCGATGCAGCAGCCGGGTGTCATGGCGCAGGCGTCGATGCAGCAGCCAGGGGTGATGGGACAAGCTTCGATGCAGCAACAGGGCGTCATGGGTCAGGCGTCCATGCAGCAGCCAGGTGTCATGGGACAGACCTCGATGCAGCTGCAGGGCATCATGGCACAGACACCGATGCAGCAGCCGGGCGTCATGGGACAAGCTTCAATGCAGCAGTCGGGTGTTATGGCACAGACATCGTTGCAGCAGCCGGGTGTGATGGGACAAGCGTCCATGCAACAGCCAAGCGTCATGGGACAAGCCTCAATGCAGCAGCCCGGTGTCATGGCACAGACGTCGATGCAGCAGACCGGCGTCATGGGCCAAGGCTCGATGCAGCCGGCAGCCATGGTGGGGCAGCCCAGCCTGCTGGGGCAGCAGCAGCCGGCGCCGGCCCCACAGCCGGGCGCCGTGGGGCAACCCATGGTGCCGAAGCAGCCGGGGCTGATGGGCAGCCAGCAGAGTCTGCTGGTGCAGCAACTTTCGCCCCAGCAGCAGCCGGGCTTGTTGGGCCACGCGCAGGCGCCGGGGCTGCAGCACCAGGCGGTGCTGGGCCATCCCCCGCCCCAGCGCCAGGTCCTCCTGGCCCCCCACCAGCAGCGGGTGCTGGGCTCGCCCCAACTGGCGCCGCAGACTCCGGGGATGCTGGGCCACCGGCTCGTGCTGTCCCAGCAGCTGGGACAGTCGCGGGCGCTGCTGGCCCCGCAGCAGCAGCAGCAGCAGCAGAACTCAACGGCCGCCCAGACGGGCCTCCTGGGGCTGGGCCAGGGGCAGCCCCCGATCCAGCACTTTCCGCAGCACGGGGCGGTGGGCCAGGCCCCCTCTGTGCTGCACCTGAGTCAGGGAATGCAGCCGGCCCCGGCGGTCCTGGCTGCCAAGGACCAGCCTGGAGGGCTGGATGGCAGCGCCCTGCCCGCCGAGGGCAGCGAGAGCGGGGGGCAGCTGCACGGGGGTCCCCAGGAGCAGCAGGGAGCCCTCAACCCCCCAGCGCTGGGTGGCCCAGAGCCCCAGGCCCCCAAGCACCAGGCTGAGCTGGGGCAGGGCCAGCAGCTCCTCTTGGCCTCCCCGCAGCCGGGTGTCCTGGGCTCGCAGCCGGCGCTGCGGGCAGCCCCCGTGCAGCCGGGCACCCTGCTCGCCCCGCCGCTGCAGAGCCCCGGGGCCACCCGCCCCGAGCTGTCCCAGCAGCACGGGGACGCTGCCGGGGTGGCGGAGCCGCCGCTGGGCTGCGGGACAGGCCAGGCGCAGGGTATGGCGCTGCCGCAGGCGCCACGGCCCCCGGAGCAGCCGGGTAAGGGGCCGTCGGGCCCGCTGCAGGGTCAGCCGCAGCCCCCGCGTCTCCAGAGCCCCGGGCAGCACAAAGCAGGGCCAGCGGTGCCCTTGCCAGGCCCGGCCGCGCTCCCCACGGGCCTCCTGGGGCAGGTGCCGGGACCGGTGATGGGCCAGATCCGGGCGCAGCTCCAGGGCGTCCTGGCCAAGAACCCGCAGCTGCGGCACCTGACGCCCCAGCAGCAGCAGCAGCTCCAGGCCCTCCTGGTGCAGCGGCACCAGCAGAGCCTCCTGCAGCAGGGCCAGGCGCTCCGGCCCCCTGGCCCCTTCCCCGGGCAGGCCCCGGATCACGGCTCCCCGGCCCCCACAGCCCGCCAGCCCCCTCGCCCGCTAGGGCCCCTCTTCCAGCCGCGGCCGGGCACCCCGTCAGAGGCACAGACCGGCTTTGCCGCCGAGCAGGGGCGGGCGGTGCCGGGGCAGCCCCCCCAGCAGCCCCCCCAGCAGCCCCTGGCTGAGCTGGTGCAGGCAGCCCTGTCTGCCCGCGGTCCCCAGCCCAGCCTCGTCCGGCTCCCCACGCCACCGGCCCCCTCGCCCCTGGGCTGCGCCTCCCAGCACCTGGCCAGCCCCGAGCAGAGCCCCCAAGAGCCAAAGAAGACGTCGCCGGGGGTCCCGGCCTCGGCCCCCAGCCCCGCAGCACCGGCAGAGCAGGGGCTGACGCCTGTGCCGAGCGGCACCCTCCCCGACCCGGCACGTGGCCCCTGGGACCCCGAGGCACCTGGTGCGGACCCAGCCGACCCCAGCGAGACCCACATCAACGGGGCTGTGCTAGAGGGGCCCCCCACGGCAGGCGAGCCCCCCCAGGTGTTGGTGAAGCAGGAGCCGAAGGAGGAGGTGGCGGCAGCACAGTGTGAGCTGGACGGAGACGAGGCAGCGAAGCCGGAGGCCAACGGGGATGCCGGGGCCGGCCAAGCCAACAGCCTGCTGGCATCGGGCAGCCGCTCCGAGGCTGGGCACCTCCTGCTGCAGAAGCTGCTGCGAGCCAAGAACGTGCAGCTCTCAGCGCAGAGCCCGGGCGAGCTCAACGGGCACACGGAGAGCCGGGGTGCCGGGACGGAGCTGCGGCCGCAGCCGGTGCTGCTGGCCCGGGAGGTGAGCGGGGACGGTGCGGGATGGGGTGGGGGGCGATGGCTGTGCGGCAGTGCTTGGCACAACTCCTGCTATCTTCTCCTTCCCCAGGACCCCTCCATCGCCAGGAAGCCGGCAGCTACCAAACCCAAGCGGGTGCAGAAGGGCAACGAGCGGGTCCCGGCGTCCCGCAAGAAATTGCGGAAGGACGAGGGGCTGCGCCCCAGCGAGGCCCTCATGAAGCAGCTGAAACAGGTACGGCCGCGCGCTGTGGGTACGGCGGGGGGCTGCTTTCCACCCCGGTCCCCCCCCTCACCTCTCTGCCCCCAGGAGCTGTCGCTGCTGCCGCTGACGGAGCCGACCATCACAGCCAACTTCAGCCTCTTCGCACCCTTCGGCAGCAGCCCCATCAACGGGAAGAGCCAGCTGCGGGGCGCCTTCGGCAGCGCCGTGCTCGACAGCGTACCTGATTATTACTCCCAGCTGCTCACCAAGGTGAGGCAGGGTTGGGCCCTTGCCCTTCTGCCATCCAGGGGTCCTGGGCCCGCCCCGCTGTGCTCACCCCGCTGTCTCCCCCCAGAACAACCTCAGCAACCCACCGACGCCACCCTCCTCGCTGCCCCCCACGCCACCCCCCTCCGTGCAGCAGAAGATGGTGAACGGCACCACGGCCTCCGAGGAGCTGGGCGAGCAGCCCAAGGACGCCGACCCAGCCCGCGAGCCCCACAGCCAGAAAGGTGAGCGTGGCTGGCACGAGGGTGGCACGGGGTCCTTGCCGCCGGCTGTCACCCCTCTGCCGTGACACCCGTCCCTTCCCCATGCAGACACACCGGCCGTGGAGGTTAAGAGCCTGGACCTGCTTGCAGCTCTGCCCACCCCTCCCCACAACCAGACCGAGGACGTCAGGTGAGACACCGACCGCGGTGACACCCCACCCCCCCCAAAGGGTGACACCCCCACGGGTGATGCCAGCCCCTGCAGCCCGTGACACCTCCTTCCCTGCAGGATGGAGAGCGACGACGAGAGCGATTCCCCCGACAGCATCGTCCCTGCCTCGTCCCCCGAGAGCGTGCTGGGCGAGGAGCTGCTCCGCTTCCCCCTGCTCAGCGAGGCCAAGCCGGAGCTGGAGGAGCGCGTGCTGTCCCCCATCATCCCCATCATCCCCCGGGCCAGTATCCCAGGTGGGCTGGGCTGTGCTGGGGGGGGCAAGGCAGGGCAGGAGGGGTCTGTGGTACGCGTGGACCAGGCAGGAGGGGGTTGGTGGGGTGTAGGGACCTGGCAGGAAGGGGTCTGTGGGATGTACAGACCAGGCAGGGAAGGGGTCTGCTGGGCACACAGATCAGGTAGGAAGGGGTCTGTGTGGGGTATGGATGGGGCAGAAGGGGGTCCCTGGGTGTGTGGGCTGGTAGGGGTGTGGTGGGGCAGGGGAAGGGTCCTTGGGAAATGTGGGGTGAGGGGAAGGGGTCTGTGGGGTGTGCTGCACCTGGGCAGCAGAGCCTTGACCCCCTGTGCGTTGGGGCTTGCCTGTTCTGAGGGTCCCCCAGCCACTCCCCGAGGGTCTCCTGTCAGTGCTGGGCGCTCTGTCCCCGTCATTGCACCCCAGTCTCTGTCCCACACAAGGTGATGGATTCCCAGTAGCATTTCTGCAGGCGTCCAGGGCAGCTGGGTGGGCTCATGGGTGGCTGTTGGTGGGGCTGGGTCTGCGCAGCTCTGACCCCTGCCCCTGCTCTCCACACCAGTGTTCCCCGACACGAAGCCCTACGAGGCCACCGAGCCCTTTGGGGCCCCCCCTGGGAAGGTGGGGGCTGCGGGCCCGGGCACCCCATGGGAGAAGGGCAAGAGCAGTGAGGTGTCTGTTATGCTGACGGTGTCTGCAGCGGCTGCCAAGGTGAGCAAGGGGACAGGGGGAGGCGAGACCCTTGGGGACCCAGCGGTGACCCCACGTGGTGGCATCTGGGGCACTGCACCCACCCCGTCCTCCTCTCGTCTAGAACCTCAACGGGGTGATGGTGGCCATGGCCGAGCTGCTGAGTGTGAAGATCCCCAGCTCCTATGAGGTGCTGTTCCCAGATGGCCCCATGCGAGCAGCAGTAGTTGAGGCCAAGAAGGTGGAGGCAGACATGGCTGGTGAGTGTCTGCCTTGTCCCCGCGGGCTCCCCCCGTCCCCAGGCTGGGCACCCCGTGACGGGAGCTCTTGTTCTCTCTCGCAGGGGTGCTCGGTGGCAAGGAGAGGGCGGCGCTGGCCGGGAAGGTGCCGGACAGCAGCTCCGAGTGGCTGAAGCAGTTTGATGCAGTGCTGCCGGGCTACAGTCTCAAGGGCGAGCTGGACCTCCTGACGCTGCTCAGACAGGTCAGCGGGATGCAGGGGTCCCCCCAGGGCTGTGACCCTGGGAGAGGGGTGTTGAGGTACCTGTAAGGCTGTGGCTGTGGGGGGTGCAGGAGGGGACCCTTTGGGACCAAGTGTGACCCTGTAGAGAGCTGCACGGGGGTCTCTGTAGGTCCCCCCACGATTGCAGGGAGTTCCCTGAGGGGCCAGATCCCTCCGTGGAGAGGTGCTGAGTGTCCCAGGACTCTGTGGAAGGGGTTGGGGAGGTCCTTGCAGGGCTGGGACCGCGGTGGGGTGCTGTGGGGTCCCTGCGGGGCCAAGGACCCTTCACCATGATGCGCAGGGAGGTTGGGAGGTCCCCAGCCCTGGGACGCCCTGACCCACGTTCCTGTGCCATAGGAGAGCCCCGCACCCGAAAAGACCCTGCACCACTGCTACGTCAACAACGTCTCCAACCTGGACGTGCGGCAGCTCTCTGTCATGCCCCAGGAGCCCTCGCCCCCGCTGTCCCCCTCTGTCCCCTCCCCGTCCAGCCCCGCTGAGGCTGCCAGGGTCCCCGACCCCGAGGCAGCTCACGAGGCAGCCCCGGCCCCCCCATCACCCCTGCCGCCGGCCTCCTCGCCAGCCCCCCAGGAGGAAGGGGCCACGGCCCCCAACTCGCCACCCCGCTTCAAGCCACGCTCGCGGCCGCCGGAGGACGGGGACGAAGCGCGGCCCCGGCTGAAGAAGTGGAAAGGGGTGCGGTGGAAACGGCTGCGCTTCCTCGTCACCATCCAGAAAGGGGGGGCCAAGCGGGACGGTGACAAGGAGATCGCGGAGTTCATCGACAAGCTGGGCACCACCCTGCGCCCCGAAAAGGTGCCGCGGGACCTGCGCAAGTGCTGCTTCTGCCACGAGGAGGGCGACGGGGCCACGGACGGGCCGGCCCGCCTGCTCAACCTCGACCTCGACCTCTGGGTCCACCTGAACTGCGCCCTGTGGTCCACAGAGGTCTACGAGACGCAGGGAGGGGCCCTCATCAACGTGGAGGTGGCCCTGCACCGCGGGCTGCTCACCAAGTGCTCCCTGTGCCAGAAAACCGGCGCCACCAACAGCTGCAACCGCATCCGCTGCCCCAGCGTCTACCACTTCGCCTGCGCCATCCGCGCCAAGTGCATGTTCTTCAAGGACAAGACCATGCTGTGCCCCTTGCACAAGCTGAAAGGCCCCTGCGAGCAGGAGCTGAGCAGCTTCACCGTCTTCCGACGCGTCTACATCGAACGGGACGAGGTGAAGCAGATCGCCAGCATCATCCAGCGCGGCGAGCGGCTCCACATGTTCCGCGTGGGCGGGCTGGTCTTCCACGCCATCGGGCAGCTCCTGCCGCATCAGATGGCCGACTTCCACAGCGTCACGGCCCTCTACCCCGTGGGCTACGAGGCCACGCGCATCTACTGGAGCCTGCGGACCAACAACCGCCGCTGCTGCTACCGCTGCACCATCTGCGAGAACAACGGCCGCCCCGAGTTTGTCGTGCAAGTCATCGAGCAGGGCCTGGAGGATCTGGTCTTCTCCGACTCCTCGCCGCAAGGTAAGGGAGCTGCAGGCTCGCCGCCTCCCTCCGCCCCCTGCCCTGCTGATGGGGAGGATGGGGTGATGCAAGGCCCAGGGTGGCTCGAGCTGGGGGTCCGTGCCGGCGGGCAGCCTCTAGCGGGTGCCTGTCTCCCAACCCCCTCTTCCCTCGGCAGCCGTCTGGAACCGGATCATCGAGCCAGTGGCGATGATGAGGAAGGAAGCCGACATGCTGCGACTCTTCCCCGAGTACCTGAAGGGTGAGGAGCTCTTCGGCCTCACGGTGCACGCGGTGCTGCGCATCGCTGAGTCGGTAGGTCCTGGCTGGGGGTGGGGGTCTCCTCTCTGCGCCAGCGGTCAGCCCCGTTGGGAAAGGCGCTGGTGGGGCCGGGGGCGGCTGCTCAACCCACGGCCCCTCCGCTCCCTCCTCGGCAGCTGCCCGGCGTCGAGAGCTGCCAGAACTACCTGTTCCGCTACGGGCGCCATCCGCTGATGGAGCTGCCGCTGATGATCAACCCCACCGGCTGCGCCCGCTCCGAGCCCAAGATCCTCACCCACTACAAGCGGTGAGCGGGGCTGGGATCCACCGGGAGAGCCAGGATCCCTGGGGATCCCTCGGCTCTGACTCCCTCTCGCCCCCTCCTCGGCAGGCCCCACACCCTGAACAGCACAAGCATGTCCAAGGCCTACCAGAGCACGTTCACGGGCGAGACCAACACACCCTACAGCAAACAGTTCGTGCACTCCAAGTCCTCCCAGTACCGGCGCCTGAAGACGGAGTGGAAGAACAACGTCTACCTGGCGCGGTCCCGCATCCAGGGGCTCGGGCTCTACGCGGCCAAGGACATCGAGAAGCACACCATGGTCATCGAGTACATCGGCACCATCATCCGCAACGAGGTGGCCAACCGGAGGGAGAAGATCTATGAGGAGCAGGTGGGGCTCCGGCGGGACGTGGGGGGGCTCCGGCGGGACGTGGGGGGGCTCCAGTGGGATGTGGGGGGACTCGGTGCAGCCACCAACACCCTCTCCCTCCGCAGAACCGCGGCATCTACATGTTCCGGATCAACAATGAGCACGTCATTGACGCCACGCTGACGGGGGGCCCGGCCAGGTGAGTGCAGGGGGGCTTTGGGGTGGTGGGACTCCCCCCACCAGAGGGAGCGGTGCTGACCCCACGCCTCTCTGCTCCCCCAACCCAGGTACATCAACCACTCGTGTGCCCCGAACTGCGTGGCCGAAGTCGTGACCTTCGACAAGGAGGACAAGATCATCATCATCTCCAGCCGGCGCATCCCCAAGGGGGAGGAGGTCAGGCGGGGGGCGTGGGGTGGCTGGAGGGGGGCTGGGGGCTGCCGGGGGGGCTGGGGGGGGCAGGGCCGGGCTCCATGCCGTGCCGTAGGTGACTCCCCGCTCCCCCCCAGCTCACCTATGACTACCAGTTCGACTTCGAGGACGATCAGCACAAGATCCCCTGCCACTGTGGAGCCTGGAACTGCCGAAAGTGGATGAACTAGCTGGGAAAAGGGGCTGGGGGCCGCGGCCCCCGCCTCGGAGACCTCGCCAAGACCCGCCGGGGCCGCGGGAGGTGCCAGGGCGGCCGGGCAGGCGGTGGCGGCCGGGGCACGGAGGCTCCGGCAGGGAGGGCGACCACCGCCGAGCCACCGGCCCTGCCCGAGTGGGACGGACGGACGGACGAACTGGCAACTCAGGGTTTTCTTTGCTTCGTCCTACGAAGAAGCGGGGCGGGGCGGGGGGAGGTCGGGGGTCCCAGCGAGACCCCCACCGCCACCATCACCCACCGCCCGCCTCCCTCGTGGGGGAGCCACGGGGGAGCAGAGCGGTCCCAGCGGAGCCGGAGCGAGTTCAGAGCCGGCCTGGATTATTTTTATTTTTATTTTTATTTTATTTTTTTTTTTTTTTAGAAACAAAACTAATAATATTTGCTCGCTAATTACCAAGGTAACACAGACTCCTTGAGCTCGACAATCCGGGCTCTGCCCCGTCGCGCTGCGGCGGCCAGAGCTCGCTCGGTTCCTTTGATCTCTTTTTGTTTGTGCGTGTGGACGAGACCCCGGAGCGCGGCGGCGCGGAAGGAGGCGCCTACGGCGAGGGCCCCCGACAGACACAAGGAGCTTCTGCACCCAAACCTACCTCATTTTAAGTGTTAGATTTTTTTTTTTTCTTTTCTGTTATTGTTGTTTTTAAATGTGAGCCCCCACCACCCTTCCGGGCAGCGCCGCCGGCCCCCGGGGGGTCTTTCCCCTCTCCCTTGGGCTCCAGGGGAGGCAGCCCCCCCCCCCCGTCCCCCTGTCCCCCTCCTCTGGTCGTGGCTGCAGAAGGGCCCTCACTGGGGTCCCTGGGGAGAGGTGGGGGGCGCGGGGCGGGGGGGAACCCCTGTCCTCGTCCCCCAGCCCGGGAGGTCCCAGCCGTGCGACGTGCCAAGGTGGGAGGTGGGGTCGGGGCGGGGGGGTGCTAGACCCGCTCCCCTGGTGCTGGGGGGGGGTCGGCAGGGACAAGTGGGGGCCCCCCCCCCGGCCACCCCATCGCCCGCAGCACCCACAGCTGGGG
Source organism: Phalacrocorax carbo (assembly GCF_963921805.1). Classification (NCBI taxonomy): domain Eukaryota; kingdom Metazoa; phylum Chordata; class Aves; order Suliformes; family Phalacrocoracidae; genus Phalacrocorax; species Phalacrocorax carbo. The sequence continues at coordinate 974,868 of NC_087539.1, forward strand.
CTGTGTGCGGCCGCCGTCGGCACGGGGCGGGGGGGGAAGGTTATTTATCTATTTATACCTTATATTGTATATACTAGATGGGGGGGGAGGGGGGCTCTTTGTGCTCTGCTGGGCTGAGATTTGGGGTGCGGGGGCAAGGGGGGGCCGCGGCATTTTTAAACCCAGTCTCCGAGGGCTTGAGGGGGGGGTCTGAAGCCTCCTGCCAGGCAGGGGCAGCCTCGGAGAGCGAAGCAGCGAGTGGGCATTACAGGCCGGGCCCCCCCACCCCAGCCCTGGCCCCCCCCCTTCCCCCCCAGGGCCGCTACCTGCCCCCCACCCCACCCTGGGGGGGAACCTCGGGGGGTGCCGGGATCTCTTAACGCACAAACGCACGGTGTGGGGGGGGACCCTCCTGTCCCCCGGGGGGGAGGGGGGGGGTCGGGGGGTCGGTGCCCCCCCACCCCAATTCCCCCCTCTGGTGTGGTGGGGGCAGCGCAGGGACGGCCGGAGGAGGAGGAGGAGGGGGGGGGGGGAATCTTTAAAGCTGCTTCCGCAACTCGTCAAAGCTGCAAAAAGGTTTAAGGTAAAAATGTTTAAAAAAAAAAAAATGGAGGAAAACAAAAAAACTGATGATAAAAAAGTGAGAGTGGGGGTGGGGGATGAGAAAGTTTTAACAGAAAATATACGAGAAATTTAACTTTCGGAGCTGTACATAGCCGGGGCGTGTAGAAATCCCGTTTTTACCAATACCGAAACCACTGGATGTTATTTTAAAAATAAAGCGCGTGAGAAGCCAGGCCGCCTGCCTCCCTCCCTGGGCCGGGGGGGTCGGGGGGCGTGGGGGGGGTCCCCACCCATGTCCCACCCCCCCGTCACTCATGGGGGACCCCCCTGTGCCCCGCAGGGGTGGGGTTGGTGCCCTACTCCCCCCCCCCGCCCCGTGACTGGGGCCCTCCCCAGGGTGTCAGACACCCCACACCCCCCCAACCCCGGGGTCCCCAATGTGTGTGTGCCCCCCCCCCCCCCCCCCCACCGGGCGCCGTGACCCGGCGGGAGGGGAAAGGTCGCCCGACGGTCATGAATGAGTCACGCGGGCCGCGCGCTTCCGGTCACATGGGAAGTACTGGCGGAAGTAGGTACCAGGCGCCGGGCGGAAGTGGGGCGGCGGCGGGACGGTCCGGGAGCCATGGAGGTGGGGGGGGTGACAGCGGGGCCGGGAGGGGGCACCTGGGGGAGCCGGCAGCAGGGGGGAGCGGGGCCGGGGGCTGCAGCCCGGCCCGACCCGCCCCGTGTCTGCCCGCAGGGTCCCGGCCCCGGCCCCGGCCCGGCCGCGGAGAGCCCGGCGGAGCGGAGCCCCCCGGGGCCGGAAGGTGATACCGGGAGCGTCCGGGGGGTCCCTGGGCCCGGGGGGTGCCGCGTAGGTTCGGGTGTGCCGGGGTCTGTGACGGCCTTGGGTGTTGCTGTCCTGGGGTCTGGAGTGTCCCGGGGTGGGGTTTCGTGGGCTTTGGGGTGTTTTGGGGTCGGGGGTGTCCCAGGGTTTGGGGTGCCCTGGGGTGGGTTTCCTAGGTTTTGGGGTATCCTAGGGCTTGGGTGCCCTGTGGCCCTGCGTTGGGTGTCCCACAGTCTATAGTGTCCTAGGGCTTGGGGTGCCCTGTGGCCCTAGGTTGGGTGTTCCAGAGTCTGGAGTGTCCCAGGATTTGGGGGGGTCTCAGGGTTTGGGGTGTCCCAGGGCTTGGGGTGGATGTTTCAGGGTCTGGAGTGTCCCAGGGTTTTGGGGTGTCCTGTGGCCCTGGGGTGAGCATCCTAGGCTTTGGGGGGTCCGGGGTGTCTCCTCCCTGCTGGCAGGCACCTCACGCTGCCCGCCCCCAGGGGAGCCCCACCGCGGCGCCTACACCACCTTCATGAAGTCCCACCGCTGCTACGACCTGATCCCCACCAGCTCCAAACTGGTCGTGTTCGACACTTCCCTGCAGGTGGGCCCGGGCTGGGGGGCAGGTTTGGGGCTGGGGGCTGCAGGACGGGGGCCAGGCCGGAGCCTGGGGGCTTAACTGGGACCACGAGGGCAGGTTTTGGGCTGGGGGACAGTCTCAGGGTTGTTCACCCACCATATAAAGGTCTTGCAAACTGGGGCGGAGGGACGTGGGCCGCTGGGGTGTCCCTGCTCCCCCGCGGGGTTCCCCGTCCCTCCTGCAACGTCCCCTGTGTCCCCGGCTGCAGGTGAAAAAGGCTTTCTTTGCGCTGGTCACCAATGGCGTGCGGGCCGCCCCGCTGTGGGACAGCAAGAAGCAAAGCTTTGTGGGTGAGTGGGACGAGGGGTCCCGGTGGGCAGTGGGGGGCTGGCAGGACCCCGCTCACCCTGCCCGTCCCCTCAGGCATGCTGACCATCACCGACTTCATCAACATCCTGCACCGCTACTACAAGTCACCCATGGTAAGGACCGGGGTGTCTGTGGAGCGCTCATCCCCGCGGGGACCCGGGGTCTGGCCTCTGCGTGACCGCGGTTGATCCTGGTTTCTCTCCTTGCGCCCAGGTGCAGATCTACGAGCTGGAGGAGCACAAAATAGAGACGTGGAGAGGTGAGATGCATCGTTCCCGGCCACCTCCCGCCCTGCCCGGAGCCCCACAGCTCTGCACCCCGGCTGCCCGTGGCGCTGCCGGTCCCCTCAGCGTCTCCTCTCCCCACAGAGCTCTACCTACAAGACTCTTTCAAGCCGCTGGTCTGCATCTCCCCCAATGCCAGGTACCCCCGTGCTGCAGGGAGGGGGCCACGGCTGGCGGCGGCACCCTCGGGTGCAAGGATGGGGTCTGGGCGAGAGCCAATTCCCCCCCTCCCTTCTCCACAGCCTCTTTGATGCCGTCTCCTCCCTGATCCAGAACAAGATCCACCGTTTGCCCGTCATCGACCCCGACTCGGGGAACACACTCTACATCCTCACCCACAAACGCATCCTCAAGTTCCTCAAACTCTTTGTAAGTCCCGTCCCTGCCCCACGGCGGCAGCGGGGGCCGCCCTGAGACGAGCTCGGCCCAGGCTGTGCCAGGTACCGCCGGCTCCGGGGCGCTGGGGTGGGTGCAGCTTCGGTGCCTCGTGGCATATTGAGGGTGCTGAGGGGGGCCCCTGGGATGCTGCGTGGACCCCGCAGCCCATCTCCACCGCCCCTGCCTGCGCCGCCCCTGCCCGGGGGTCCCCCAGACCCCCCTCCGCACCCAGCGCTCTCTGCTTTCGCTCCTAGGACCGCGGCCCAGGCCCCCCACGAGCCAGGGGCGGCCGGAGCCGGCAACACCACGGGGTCTGTGGCGTGGCAGGCCGAGCCAGCGTCAGCGCTGTCCCCCTCCCCGTCCCCTGCAGATAGCAGAGGTCCCAAAGCCTGAGTTCATGGCCAAGACACTGGAGGAGCTGCAGATCGGCACCTACAGCAACATCGCCATGGTGCGGACCAGCACCCCCATCTACGTGGCGCTGGGCATCTTTGTGCAGCACCGCGTGTCCGCTCTGCCGGTCGTTGACGATTCGGGTAAGGATGGGGCCCGGTGCGGGGCACAGCGTGTGCTGGCTGTCCCCAAACCACCAGCTCGGGGTCCACGTCCCCTCTGGTGTGCGGGGGACCAGCCCTACGGAAACCCAGCCCCACGGAAACCCAGCCCCACGGGCGCCTCTCATATCCGTTTCCTTCCTTCCCTAGGGCGGGTGGTGGATATCTACTCCAAATTCGATGTTATTGTGAGTACTGGGGGGGGCTGTGGCAGTGGGCAGGGGGCAAAGCCTGGCCAGGGGTGGGACTGCGGGGCAGTGGGGGTCCCGTGGGGCCCAGCTGCGTCCCCGACACCTCTTGCTGTCCCAGAACCTGGCGGCTGAGAAGACCTACAACAACCTGGATGTGACGGTGACGCGGGCGCTGCAGCACCGCTCCCACTACTTCGAGGGCGTCCTCAAGTGTTACAAGCATGAGACGCTGGAAACCATCATCAACCGCCTGGTAGAGGCCGAGGTAACTCATGCCCCTGGGGTGCCGGTGATGGGCGGGGGGCCCGGGGTCCCTGCACCGGCCTCAGCCCCTCCGTGTGACACACCACCCCCCTGCCCCCAGGTTCACCGGCTGGTGGTGGTGGATGAGAGCGACGTGGTCAAGGGGATCGTCTCTCTCTCGGATATCCTGCAAGCCCTGGTCCTCCCGCAGGGCCCCTGAGGCGGTGGGGCGGGGGGGATTCAGCCCCTCCCAGTGCCCCCACCCTCCCGCCCCCACCACGCTGTGCCCCGCCGGGGCTGGCGGGGACGCCCCGGGTAGGGACCGGACTCACCAGCAGTGTCTAGCAATAACCTCCAGCTGTGGGGCAGCCCCACGCGGCCCCAGCCCGTGGCTCCCCACATGCCGCACCCTGCGCCCCGAAGCCGTGTTGGCCGGGCAGTGGGGTGCTGGGGGCTCACCCAGACCCCCCCGAGGCGCTACCCCAGCGCAGGGCCATTCCCTGTGCAGGCCCTCGTCCCCCTCACCCCATGGCCCCCACGCAGGGTTTCACTGAGTTTGTTTTTAGTCGCCCCTCATTCAGCTCCGCCCGGCCCGGGGCTGCCCCCCGGGCCCCCCCCCGCCGGCCGCACTCCCCACCGGGCCGCGTCCGCACCCGCCACCGCTTCGTGTGCGGAGAGAAACCGCGAATAAACACAGACCTGGCACGAACCCGGCCTCGTCGCGGGGCGCTCGGGGGCACCGGCCGCCGGGGCTGAGGGAGGGGGTGCCCTGAGAAGGGGGTTCGTCCCCCCCCCCGCGGGACAGGGGGAATCTGCTGAGCTCGCCCAGACCCTAAATCCCTGTTTGTTCCGCCTGTGGCTTTTCTAAAAGGGCGGGATTGGGGACGGGACAGGGACAGGGACCCGGCGAGACGTGGGGACCCTCGTGGTGGTGACCACAGTGAGGGCGGGGGTGTCAGGGCAGGGGCTGGGGGAGCCCGGAGGGCAGCGCTGGAGGGGTGCCGGGATGTTGGGGTCCCCGTGGGGTGCTGGCGGGGGTCGCCGGCCGCCCGGCCGCCTGGGTTCGCTGCCGGTGTCGCTCGGGGGAGGCGCGAGGCCCGGCCGTGCTGAGCGTGGCACATTCCGGGCCAGGGGGGAGGCCGAGACGTGGCCCCCGCCACCACCAGCTCCCACCAGTGCTGGGGTCCGGCACAGGCTCTGGCGCAGCGGTGCGAGGTGAGAGACGGGACGGGTGCCGGTGGGGCGCGGGGGGCGGGGGGGGGGGGTCTGGGAGGACCCGGTGCTGTACCGGGGGCTGATGCCGGTGCCGGTGCCGTTGCCATGCCGCCGCCGGAGGGTTGCTAAGCTCCGCTCGGAGCTCGCGTGGGCTGCAGCGATCGGTGCCAAACCTGGCATCGCTTCGGTTTGTCGCAGGGGGGGAAGGGATCCCGGTGGGGGGGGGGTGGGGGTTGGTGGGCACCCCCGGGACGGCCAGCGGGGTTCCTGCCGTGTGCCGGGCTCCCGGCCACCGGGGCTGCGCCAGGGGGTCACCGTGCCCCGCAGCCGCTGGCCTGGCGGTGCCACCGGGCAGGGCGTGGGGGTCCCCGGGGGCGCACGTGCGGCGGTGGCTGCGCCTGTGTGCGGGCGGGCGCGTGGCTCTGCCGAGGCTCCGGCAAGCGCGTGGCTGCGGGGTCCCCCCGGCCCCCTGCGGCGGGGACCCCCCGGACCCCCGGTACCATGCTGGGTGGTCCGGACCGGGGCGCGGGGCGCCTGCGGATCTGCGAGCGGACCAAGCTTCTGCTGGTGGAGATCGACACGGTGGCGTGTTGCAGCCCGGCCGCCGGCATGGCCGCGGGGTGCCGGCCCACGCCCCCCTGGACCTACCGCCGCATCGCCGGGGAGTACGCGTGAGTGGCGACAGGGAGGGTGGGGGGGTCCATCCCGCAACCCTGGCCCCCGCCCGGGCGGCCCCCCACAGCCCTCGCACCCTTCACACCCCCCGTCTCTGTCTTGCAGGTACCTGGAGAAGCGCTTCGTGGCGGAGCTGGCCCCCCCCTGGCCCCCGGCTCCCCCCTGCCGCCTGCAGGACTTCGCCACCCCGTCCCCCCCGGGGCGCGAGACCCGGGCCTGGGTGCCCCCTACCCGCTGCCCCCTGGGACAGCCCGAGGGGACGGGGGGCAGCGGATCCCGGGGCCGGCACCCCTCGTGTGCTCCCCGTCCCCCGCTGCCGGGGGGCAGGCTGGGCCCCCCCAGCTACGAGGCCCACATGCAGAGGGTGCAGGCGGCGCATACGCGCCGTGGGGGGCCGCCCCCCTACATCTCACCCCCGGCCTACGACGCTCCCCACCGCACCCTGCAGCTCCGGCCCCCCCGGGGACCGCGCAGCCCCCCACCAGCACCCCGGGGCCGCGGGGCTGTGCCGGGGGGCTGGAGCCACACGCTGCCCCGGGCGGCCACCGAGGCTGGGCACTGGCGGCCCCGTGGGATGCAGCCGCCCCCGGGGGGGCCCAGCACCCCCTGGCACAGCCAGACACTGCCCCGGGCGGCAGCTGGCCGGGAGCGGGTCCCAGGGCGTGGCAGGGGGCGGCGGGGGACGGGGGGGCACGTCCTTATCGACGCCACCCGTGTGGTGGTCCGGGCCCAGTACGTCCCCCCTCCGCAGCGGCAGCAGGTCCGCTACGCTGGGGGGTCTCCAGCGCCCACCGCCCCCCCAGGCAGCCCCCCTGCAGTGCCCGGGGCTGCCACCTCCCCAGCAGCCCCCTCACCCCCACGGGAGGCCCCCAGCAGCCCCCGCAGCCCCTGGAGGAGCCCGGGTGGCTGTGGGGGTCCCCGGGGCCGGCCCCCGCCACGGCGGCCGGTGCTGTACGCCCAGGCGCTGCGCGAGGCCGTATCCCGCATCCGGCGGCACACGGCGCCCGACTCCGACTCGGAGGCGGAGGGGGGCGCGGGGGGGGTCCCGGTGGCGGCACTGCCGCGACGCCCACGCCTACAGCAGCAGCAGCAGCAGCCTGGAGAGCACCGGGGCCCCCCCGGGGGCTGCCAGCCCTCCCCGAGCCTGAGGGGTGGGGCTTGGTGGGGTGTGGTGCCCTCAGGGTGGAGCTTAGCAGGGTGTGGTCCATCTGGGGTGGGGCTTGGCAGGGTGTGGCCCTCAGGGGGTGGAGCTCGGGGCTGCGGTTCCCACAGGCTGACCCCAATAAAGGCTGTGGGATCCCGGTGCGCCGCCTCCGCCCCTTGTGTGTGTGCGGTGAGGGGGGTCCCGGCCCCCCAGTGGGGCCCATTGCCCTCCCTGGCCCCCGCCCCTCCCCTGCACCCCTGGCTCCATCCCTCCACACCCCAGTGAGGACCCAGGCATCCAGACACCTCCCGGGGTCAGTTGGAGGCCCCGGGCATCCTGGGGGGCAGCGCACGGTGGGATGTGGTGCCCCCACCCCCGGGTCCCCTGTACTGAGTAGGTGAGCGCAGCAGGGCTGGCCCGTGGCCACCAGCCCCACGTCACAGCTGGGGGGGGACCCCGGGTGAGTCACCAGGGGGGACTGTCCCCCCCGACGGCCACCACCTCTTAGTCACGCTGCGGGGTGGGGGGAGGATCCCCACGGCCAGAGGAAACCGCACAAATAACGTGTCCAATTTGCACGTTATTTAAAACCGGCTCCTCCTCCGCCCCCCTGCGCGACCCTGTCATTATCCCGGTGACACCGGCCGGGAGGTCACGGCGCGGGGCAGCCGGCGCAGCAGGGGACCCAGGCGTCCGGGGCCTCCCGCGCCCCGGGGGGTGACGCTCGTGGGGCAGCCCCGGCGCCACGTCACCCCATGCATCCCCCGTCCTGGCGCGTGGCCTCGGCTGCCCGGCACGGCACGGGGGTCCCGCTCCTGTGCCCGACCCAAGCCGCGCCGGCGACCTCAGCCCCCCGCGGCATGGCTGCGGTCCTGCCCCCGGGCCCGGCGTGGCTCGGCGTTGCCTGGCACGGCACGGTGCGGTCTGGCTCAGCCTGGCACTGCTCGGCACAGCTCGGTGCTGTCTGGCAGGCCTTGGTATGACCCGGCACGGCTTGGCACAGCTTGGTGCAACCTGGCACAGCCTGGTGCATTTTGGCACAGCCGTGCGTGGCTAGGCATGGCACAAGGCAGCCTGGCACGGCTCGGCACAGCCCAGCAAATCCTGGAATAGCCCAGAAAGCTTGGCATGGCTCGGCTCAGCCCCTATCACCTAGGCACAGCTTGGCACGGCTCAGCATGGCTCGGCACAGCCCAGCAAAGCCTGGAATAGCCCAGAAAGCTTGGCATGGCTCGGCTCAGCCCCTATCACCTAGGCACAGCTTGGCACGGCTCAGCATGGCTTGGCACAGCCCAGCAAAGCCTGGAATAGCCCAGAAAGCTTGGCATGGCTCGGCTCAGCCCCTATCACCTAGGCACAGCTTGGCACGGCTCAGCATGGCTCGGCACAGCCCAGCAAAGCCTGGAATAGCCCAGAAAGCTTGGCATGGCACGGCACAGCCTGGCATAGCCTGGAATGGCTCGGCACAACCCATATCAGCTCAGCACAGCTTGGCACGGGTCAGCACGACTCAGCGTGGCTCAGCATGGCTCGGCACTGCTTGGCACAGCTTGGCATGGCACAGCACAGCCCGGCACAGCCCGGCACGGCTCAGCGCAGCCGTATCAGCTCGGCACGGCTCGGCGTGGCTCGGCACCGCTTGGCACAGCCGGGCGCGCTGCCCGCCGTGGCCCGGGGTGTCCCAGACGCGGGGGAAGGCGGCGCGGCCCTTTCCGTGGGCTCAGCTCCTGCCCAAACCCCTCCCGCTCCCCGCCGAGAAAATCACCTTCTAATTCGGGCTGCGCTGGCGCCAGCGCCGCCCCTCCGGGTCCCCCCCCGCCTCCCGCCGCCCCCCAAACCCCTCTGCGGCCCGGCACCCGTCCGGGGTCCCCGCGGCGCCGTGGGGGGGGGCGCGGCCGCGGGGGTGCCCACGCGTGGGACCGGGAGGTCCCGCCCGGTACCGGTGTCCCCGGACCGGGACGCGGTGCCGCCCGTGGCCGCCAGATGTCGCCGCGCAGCTGGTGACCGACCGGACCGGGGGGCACCGGCGGGGGGCACCGGGAGTCCCGCCCTGGTCGCGGCGGGGACTCGGCGGGGACCCTGCCCAGAGCACGGCGCTGCGCCTGGGGGCCCCGCTCAGGACCCGGGGTGGGCACGGCCACGCGGGTGCCAGTGTCCCCAGAGAGCCGTGACCCACGTGTGTCACCGGTGCTGGCGGTGTCCCCAGAGAGCCGCGGTGACGTGTGTGTCGGTGCCAGCCGTGTCCCCAGAGAGCCAATGTCACACGCGTGCCAGTCCCAGCGGTGTCCCCGGAGACCAGCGACCCACGTGCGTAGCCAGCACCGGCCATGCCGCGACCCACGTGTGCCGGCCGTGCCAGCCGTGTCCCCACGGAGCGATGGCTCCTGCGTGCGGTGAAGGCCACACCGCGCCACGCGGTGCCAGCCACGCCACCTCCCTGAACAGCCGCGTCCCACCCGCGCCCGCCGTGCCCACCACGGCCCCGTGGCACGGTGGCCGCTCGGTCCCGGCCACATGCCCGGGCGCGGTAGCCACGCGGTGCCGGCTCTCCCAGGCCGCGCGGAGGAACCGGTGGGAAGGGGGTGCGGTGAATGCGGCATTGTTGCGCGGGGTTGGAGTCACAGATAATTACCTCAATTAGTTACAATGGCAGAGTAATAAATACAGGCTTAGCGGCTCCTTCCCCACTGCGGCTTCTCAGATTAATCCAGCCCGGGCGAGCGGAGCTGAAAGGAGTGATGGACAATTCATTAAACTCGCCGAATGCCGCACAAGGCACCCGTGAAGGCCGGCGTTAGCCCCCGGCGGCTCCGGCTTTGTCCCTAATTGTTCGTCTCGGGCATTGGTCACCTATCGGGGAGTGGGTGACGGCGACGGTCCCCCCGGGGCTGGCATGCCCGGGGATTAGAGGCCAGCCCTGCCACGGTTGCTGGGCGCGCTGGCCCCGCGCCGGAGGAATGTGGCGGCCGGGGGGGGGGGGGTGGTGGCCGGACAAGCCGGGCGCTGGCGGGACGCAGGCCCACGCCAACCGGAGGCGAGGGGAGCCGGGACAGGGCTGCGCCGCGCTGCTGCCGGCGGTTAATGGGCCACGGGATGGGGATGGTCCCGCAGGTGGACTGGTGCCACCGGCCAGCCCAGATAGCTGGGCATGGCTCTGTCCCTCTGTCCTGCACCCCTGGGAGTGACACCATCCCTCAGTCCTGCACCTCAAGCAATGGCCGTGTCCCTCTGTCCATCCTGTGTGTGTGCCATCTGTCCTTCTGCCCTGCACCCCTGGGCACTGTCCTGTCCCTCTGTCCTGAACCCCTGGGCATGGCTGTCCCTCTGTCCTTCTCCCCTGAGCAGAGCCCCCCCACGCCCCAGCCCTGCCGGGGGGGCCCAGCCCACAGCAGGCCCTGCTTGCGGCTGCCATCCAGCTGTTACCCAGCTTCCCAGATGTGACGGGCTGGCGCGGGGCGGGACCTCCCTGTCCCTGTCCCTGCGTCGGCCCCTGCGCTGCGACAGCAGCTATTTCCAGCGCCCGGGCGTATTTGTACAAGCCGGGGAGGTCTGCACCCTGCGCCCGGGGTGCCCCTGCCTGCCCGGGGGTCGCGGCTGCCCGAGGTGCCCGGCAGTCACCAGCGTGCAGGAAAAGCTGAGTAACAGAGGTGACTTATAAGAATGTCATTATCTATATTCCTGACTCGCTACCGCAGGAAAACAGGCTATTTTCATGCCCTGTGCGTGTGCAGAATTTAGCAGGCAGATAACTCCCGGCAGGCGGGAGATGCTCGGAGGGTTATTTCGGGCTGTGTTCCTTTCCAGTCGTTTTTTTCTCACAATTCTTTATTTTATTTCACCACGCCAGGCTGTGTTTTTACCTTGGCACAGACAGCGGGGGCCCCCGGGGTTTTTTCCCCCCCACCTCTGGGTCTAAACATCAACTTTTCCACTATCGGCTCCGGGAGATATTTTGGGCGGTGGCAGCGTCATCCTGCAGCCTTTGATGCTGTGGATCCCCAGGGGCCCCACGAGGTTCCCAGCTCCGGCCGTGGGGCAGCCCAGGGTGTGGGGGGACCCCCACCACGGGTGGGTGCTGATGGGACCGGGGGTCCCCAGGTGGGGACAGCTCCCTGCCTGCTCCCTGTGGCTGGATGTCACCGTGGTCCTGTGTTTCGCCCTGTGCCAGACATGGGGTCAGGGGTTGCAGCCCATCGCTTCGCCCTGCCCCATCCCCAAGGTGTGGAGTTATGGTGCAGCGGGTGCACGTGGGTCCTGCGGCTGCCCCAGGGGGACGCCCACCCCGATGTCCCAGCGAGATACCCGTCCCAGAGGGATGCCCTTCCCAGGGATGCCTATCCTGGGGCTCTGCCCACCCCTGTGGGATGCTTGTCCCAGGGAAAAACCCGTCTCAGGGGGATGCCTGTGCCAGCGCGGCACCTGCCAGCCACAGAGCTGAGCTTCACCTTTGCCACGGCCTTTCTCCGGCTGCAGCCGGGCCCCACGCACGGGTGCAGGGCATGTGTGGGGCCAGTGGCCAGTCCCGGCCTCCCCAGCCCTGGCCCCAGTAACCTCGGTGCCCTCCCCGGTCCCCCTCCTCCCCCGGAGCCGAGGGGAGCCGTCAGCCCCGGCCGGGAGCGGTGATGGACGATGCTCATTCCCTGTCTGCCGTCTTGTACCTCCCGTGGCCGCTCCCAACGCCCGGCCCCGGCGGCACCAGCCCTGCCGCCCCGGCAAATTCCAGCGCCGGGGATGCCGCAGCCCAGGTGCCATGGTGATGGGCGCCCCAGCCATGGGGATGGACTCCCTGGCCGGGAGCGGCGGCAGGGACAGCCGGGCTGGAGACGGGCACGGCGGGAGAAAGAAGGGGGTCTGTGGGGAGGGGATGATGGAGGGGAGGGCAGAGGAAAGGAGTAGAAGAATGGATGGACAGACAGCTGGAGGGCCTGAGGGACACAGAATGGGGAGGTGAGTGGATGGAGAGGTGATGGACGGATGGACGTGTGTAGCGAGGGCCGGCTGCCCAGCCCCACGGTTTGGGGGATATTGCCCCCCCCAGCTCCTCCCTCCCTCATCCCCCCAGAAAAATCGGGGCAGGACTGATAAAAATATATCCTTTATTCTTCTCTAAAGGCTATCAGTAAAACCTGTAACAAAGCATTATTATTAATTATTATTAATTATTATTATTATCTTTAATTATAAAAAACAGGGCCTGGGGCCAGCAAAGCGCAGGGTGGGGGCGGCATCAAACCGTCCACAATAAATATTTTATTTACAGTGAGAAGGGGACCCCACAGAGCCGGAGCAGCCAAGGGGCGGCCGGGAAGGTGCGTGGCACCGAGCACACCCCAGCCAGCTGCTGGCACCCGGGGCAGCCACTCTGCCTGGGACAGGCTGGGGGTCCCTGGCGCGCAGCCACAGGCCCACCCATGGGCGTCTTTAATCCAGCCGGGCACCCGTCATGGGGGGTGGCGCAGACCCCCTCTGGGGCTGGGCAGGGTGGTCGCCGGGGGCTCACAGGCACTCGTGCAGCACCTGCGTGTTGGTGCAGTTCAGGCAGCTGACGTGGCAGCACCAGTGGAAGGTGCAGTTGCAGCGCTCGGTGACGCGCTGGGTGCGCGTGCGGTACCCGCGCCCGCAGCACAGCAGCTCGCACCCGTCCAGCCCCGGCGAGGAGCTGTTGCAGAAGCGCCCGGCCGTGCCTGCTGTCCCCGTCTTCCCGCTGTAGGTGCAGAAATTGGGTGACTTCTCGAAGTAGACGAGGTCGTGGGGTGAGGGGGGTTTGTGGGCAGGGTTCTCGGGCTCCAGGTGATGCAGCTCCACCCGTGACGCCCGGTTGCTGCCCTTGTTGCCGTAGATGACGCGGGAGGCGCCGTCGAAGCGATCCTTCAGGACGTCGCCCACGGCGCGGAAGGTGGGCAGCCGCATCCAGCACGTGCGGACGGTGCAGGAGCCCGACATGCCGTGGCACTTGCACTCCTGGCGCATCTCTGAGAAGACCGTCTGCAAAGAGGGGGGGATGTGGGGTGCCGTGAGCAGCCTGGGAACCCCCCGAGGACCATCATGCTCCCGCATCCCTCTTCTCTGCAGCATCACATCACACTCAGCCTGCCCAAAGCCAGCCAGGCAACCCCTCTCCGACAGTTCCCAACCCACGCCCGGGGCCAGGCTGGGGGTCTCTGTGGCTGTGCCCGTGTTCCCCCCCGCAGTGCTGCCCACAGCCCCCCGCGCCCTCACCATGCGCCCGGCCTCGTTGTTGTGCAGGTTCATGAGGAAGCGCAGGTCGCGGCCCTTCTCGCTGGAGTCCACAAACTCCCTCCCAAAGAGGCGCCCAAAGTCGATGTTGTCGCTGCAGCCCCCCCAGTGCCAGTCGGGCCCCCCGGGACCACGGCGCCGGTAGTCGCAGGTGCAGGACTCGATGGAGCCCTCCGAGCAGGACCGTGCCACTGAGTGCGTCACTCCGGCGCTGGTGATGGCAAAGATGAATGCTGTCTCCCGGCAGCCTGTGGAGGGGAGCGGGGCCTCAGGGTGCTGCCGGGACCAGGAGGGGACACCCACCAGCACCCCCCCAGCCCGCAGCCACAACATGCTGGTGATGGGCTGGCGGCTGATGATGCCCTGTGGTGAAGCAGGGGTGCTTTGCCGAGCATCCCAACTCGGGGCTGCTGCAGATTGGGGTCTGGGGAACCCCACACCACCTCCCGCTGCCCCGTGGCCTCACCCCGGTTGACGATTTTGCCAAAGATGTTGGGGCCCTGGGAGGTGGGGCAGTTCCAGCGGCGGTTGCGGAACTGCCACTTGCACTCCTTGATGGCGGTCTGGAGGCCGGAGCTGACGCTGTGCAGGATGCCGGGGTTCTGGCGGATCAGCTTGCGCTGCTTGCGGCTCAGCAGCTGCAGGCTGGGGTCCAGCACCAGCTGCACGTTCTTGGAGTCCGTCAGCAGGTTGGTGGACGAAGCCACGTTGATGATGCCCCTGCAGCACAGGCGGGGACAGCGATCACTGGGGAGGGGTCCCGGGCATCCCGCTCCTCACCTCAGCCCCCCCCCAGGGGGGCCTGACCCGTCTTGTCGCCGCTATCGGAGCATCCTCCTTCCCCAGGCATCCTCTGCAGCCGGCTCCCACCCAGGGGTCGCAGCCCCGTGCGTGTCCCCGGGGTCGCACCTGCACGCCCCATCCCCGGGTGTGGGACAGCCTCTGCCGTGCCGGTGCCAGCCCCGCTCCCCCCCCCCCGCCCCGGTACCGGTGCCGGTACCGGCGGACTCACCACCACCGCCCGCTGTTGTTCACCGCCAACGTGTTGGAGAGGGAGGAGAGGGCCAGAGCCCAGAGCGCCCGGAGCGCCAGCCCCAGCGCGGCGGCTCGCATGGCTCCGGCACCGGGAGGCCCCGGCAGAGTGCGCGGGCGAGCGGCCGCCGGGGTATTTATGGTGCCGCGGAGCCCCCGGCCCGGCCGCTACATCCACGCGTGTTTCCGGACGCGCGGGGCGCGGGCAGGGCGGGCGGCTCCGACGAGGGCGGCCACGGAGGGACGCGGGGAACGCCGGCCGGCCGGGCGGACCGGCACCGGCACCGGCACCGGGCTGCAGCCGGTGCCCGGTGCCCGGCGTCGGGAGCGCGGTGCCCGCCGCTCCCCGCCCGGTCCCCGGGGCGCGGCGTCGGGCGATCCGTACGCGTTGCCCGGTGCCGGTGCTCGGCGGTCCGTGCACGGTACCCGGTGCCGGTGCTCGGTACCCGGTACCGATGCTCGGCGGTCGGTGCACGGCTGCCGGTGGCTCCCCGGGGAGGCGGCTCGGCTGGACTCGGCTCGGCGCGGCGGGTGCGCAGCGCTCAGCACCCGGGAGCATCTTCCAGCCCCTTCCCTCTTATAGGGGCGGCGCGGAGGGTCCCCATGGGCCGGTCCCGCCGAGCGGGGCCTCCCCGCGTCCTCGCCCTAACAATGGGGAGCGGCGGAGCCGCGGCACCTCTTATGGGGCGGCCGGAGCGGCGGCGCCGGGCCTGTCCGTCACGGCCCGGATTAGCCCGGCGGGTGGCTGCGCCCCGGCCCCGTGCCCAGACCGCGGCCCGGGCTCGGGGGGGACACCCCGCTGCCGCCCCCCGCCCTCCCCTACCGCCCCACGCACACGGTCTACCGGTACCGGCACCGGCACCGGCGGGGGGAGCCCGGCACGGCCCGGGACAGCTCCCTGTGCAAGGAGGAATGGGTCCTGGAATAGCCCGGGACGGCCCGGGATGGCTCCGGGAGCACGGAGGGAGCGGGGGCCGGGGATAGCCCGGGAAGTCCCGGGACGGCCCGGGGCGCACGGGGGAGTGGAGTGACGGGATCTCCCGGGACAGCCCCGGACGCACGGGAGGGGCAGAGTCCCGGGACAGCCCGGGGCGCAGAGAGGACGACCGTCCCGGGACCGCCGGGTTTGTGGGGACGGGGGACGTGCAGCCCCCGGGGCGCGGGACCGTCGGGGCTGCGCCGATCGTCGGTGCCGGTCCGGAGCCCCCGGGCCCCTCGCCCGGCGCGACGGGGCGGCCGCATCCTCTCGCCGCTGGGGGCCAGCAGCCGTGGCCCGACCACCGGCGCTGCACCCCGTATCCCCCCCCCCCCCCCCCCGCGAACATGCCCGTGGGCGCCCACGGCGTGTGCAACTCTCGTGGGTGCGACACGGCCCGGCAGGGCTCCCCCAGCCCCGGGGAGGGGGGAGGGATGGTCCGGGGGGTGATGGAAGGAGGGAAGGAGGGGATGGAGGGAAGGGCAGAGGGTGCCCGAGGTGTGGGGGGGGCCTGGCGTGGCCGTGGATAGGGCTACGGTGACAGTGACACCGGACCGGTGCGGGCACGTGTCTCGGTGGGGACGAGGGTCTGTCCCCGCTTTCCCCCACCCCGGGGAGGGGTGTGTGTGGGTGAACCCCCGGGGCCAGGCCGGCCGGGAGGGGCGGGGAGCGGAGCCCCCCCGTTGTGGCGGGGCCGGGGGCGGGTAATCCCCCCGCGGCGGTTTCCCCGGACCAGTCATGCGGGGCCGGATTAGCCCCGCTCGTCCGTCACGGCCCGGGGCCGCCGCTCACGATTTTAATTCAAGGACTGACAAAGCCCGGGCCGGTGCGGGGGGGCAAACACCGGGTACCCTCCCCCTCACCCCCTCCCCCGGACCGGGAGGGGCCCGAGGCCGCGCCGGGGTCTGCTCCAGCGCGGCGGCTCCCCCCCCCGCCCGCCCGCCTCGCCCCGGTTCCCGGCCGGGCCAGGCCGTGTCCGCGCCCTCGGGCCGCCGCCCCGTCGGGGCTCCCGGGGCTGAGGTCAGCGGCCGCGGGGAGGCCCTGGGGCGCGGCCGGGAGGGCCCTGCCCGGGGCCGTGCCACCACCGGCCGGGCCCAGCCCGCCCCGCTCCATCCCGGGGGTCCCCGCTCCCCCCGCACCCCCTGCCCGCCACCCCCGTTCCCCCATCCCCTCTGCAGCCCCCCCGCAGCCAGACGGCGGCCCCCGGGGGGGAATGCGCATCCCCCAGACCCGGGGTGTCCGCGGGAACCCGGCGGCGCGGAACAGCTCCCGCAGCCGTCGGGGCGGCCGGTGCTGCCGGTGCCCCGGGGCGGACGCCGTTACTTGCCCGGGGCGGGCGGAGGGGGGGGCCGGGGAGGGGGGACGGCGCGTCCCGTCCCGCCGTACCGAGCGGGGATGGACGGAGGGAGGGAGGGAGGGAGGGACGCGGGGACGGACGACAGTGGGACGGACAGACAGCGGGACAGCTGGGCGGATCGATGGACAGCGTGATGTGGGGGGGAACGTGAGCATCGGGACGGCCTCAGTACCGCCGGTACCGCTCCGGAACGGGACAGGGGGAGCCCCCTGGGACCCCTGTGCCGTTATTGGGGTTCCCGCCCCCCGTGCAGCACAGCCCCCCCCCGCCCCCCACATGGACGGGGTTCTGCCTCTCCGGTGCTCATGCCGGGGGGGAGGGGGCACCGGGACCCCCCGCTCACCTCCTCCCCATCACCTTCCCTCCACCCCCCCCGGTGTAACCCCCCTCCCCGCACTGCCGCAGCCGCTGCCATGGAAACGGCTTGCGGGTCTCGCGAGCTCGACACCCCCCCCACGTTCCCCGCGCTCACCCCCGGGCCCGGTGCGGGGGGGGGGGGGGCGGGAAGCGGAGCGGGTGTTGGGGTGGGGGTGGGGGGGGCACCGGGCGCTCTCGCGAGATCGGCGCGATCGGGCCTCCGCTTCCGGCGGCGGGAGCGGTGCAGAGTCAGCTGCGGGCGGGGGGCGCCACCGGCACCGGCACCGGCACCAGGTGCGGGGGGGGCCGCAGCGGGGTGGGGGCCGGGGCGCCGCGCATCGGCGGGTACGCTGCACCGGGGGGGGTGGGCACCACACCGGGGGGGGGGGGGGCTGCAAGGCGTTTTGGGGGTGCACGGTGCATTGGGGGTGCGGAGCACCGGGGCGGAGGGGGGGCATCGCACCGGGGAGGGGGGGACTGATGTGGTGCGGCGGGAGGGGCGTGGGGTACGGGGGGGCGGGAACGGCGGGGGGGGACGGGGGCTGATGCGGCGGGGGTGGGGGGGCGGTGATTTGGGGGGGGCGCTGCAATCCGGGCGGGGGGGGGGGCGGTGCGTTGGAGGGACGCAGTGTGAGCGGAGTGGGGGTGTTGCTGCGGTCCGGGGGGGTGGGGAGTGAATTCGGGGGGCGTCGCACCGAGGGGCTGCGGGGTCCCCGGGGGCGGCTGCAGCCCACGGCCGGGAGGAGCGCGCTGCGGTGCGGGGGACGGCGCTGGGGCCCCCCCGCCGGCGAGGCTGCAGGGCCGGGGGTCCGTGCATGGGCCGGGGGGTGCGGGGGGGTGTCGGGGCCGGTGTGGGGGCTTTGCTTCCCCCGAGGAGGGCTGCGGTCGTGCCTCAGTTTCCCCTAGTGTGGAACCCTGGTCTATCCCTAGGATGCAGCGTAGGGGGGGCCACATCCCCAGCATGCCCCCCCCATTGACCTGCATAGAGGGGCAGCCTCCACAGAGTGCATGGCCCCGTCCCCAGACCCCTACCAGGGGTCCCCCAAGCCCTGCATTTCCCCAGGACATGGGGAACCCTGATCCCTGCAACCCCCCAGAGCACAGGGGATTCCTGGAGCCCCACAGCTCTCCGCCCCCCCCCCCCCCCCCCCCCCCAATTCTCAGGGCCACTCCCCACCCCAGCGCTTGCCCCGTGCCCCCGCAGGATCCGGCCTCGCCTGCGGACGGAGCCAGCGCCGCCGTCACCATGGGCAACATCTTTGGGAACCTGCTGAAGAGCCTGATCGGGAAGAAGGAGATGCGGATCCTGATGGTGGGGCTGGACGCCGCCGGGAAGACCACCATCCTCTACAAGCTGAAGCTGGGGGAGATCGTCACCACCATCCCCACCATAGGTGTGTAGGGTAGGGGGCGTGCACCAGGCACGGACCCCTCCCTATCAGGGCTTCTTGGGAGGGGGCTCGCAGCCCTGCGTGCCTCAGTTTCCCTCCGCTGTCTCTCCCCCCAGGGTTTAACGTGGAGACAGTGGAGTACAAGAATATCAGCTTCACCGTGTGGGACGTGGGTGGGCAGGACAAGATCCGGCCCCTCTGGCGGCATTACTTCCAAAACACCCAGGGTAGGTCCCCGCCGGGGATGCGGGGAGGGGACGGGGCTTGCCGGGGAGCGGGGCGGCTGTGGGGCCGGAGGGTCCTGCGCTCCCAGCAGCGCCCACTCGCCGCCCCCCAGGGCTGATCTTCGTGGTGGACAGCAATGACCGGGAGCGGGTGAACGAGGCGCGGGAGGAGCTCATGCGGATGCTGGCGGAGGACGAGCTGCGGGACGCCGTCCTCCTCGTCTTTGCTAACAAGCAGGTGGGTCGGCGGGGGGGGTGTCCCCGTGGCGGGGTCGGGACCATCCCTGGGGCGTTGGGGCTGGTGTCTGGGTGCCTGTGGCAGGAGCACGCCCATCCCCAGGCTGATATCTGGCAACCCCTGTGGGCAGGACCATGCCCACGCTTGTGGCATCGAGGCTGGCAGGACCACGTCCATCCCTGTGGCTTCAGGGCTGCCATTAACTGTGGTGGGGCTGTGCCCATCCCCATGGCATCAGGACTGGTGTTTAACACTCCTTCTGGCCGGACCATGCCTGTCCCTGTGGCATCAGAGCTGGTGTCTCACATCCCCATGGCGGGCCTGTGCTCCTCCCCACATGATCAGGGCTGGTGTGAGCCCCCGTGGTGGGATAATGCCCATCCCCACGGCATCAGGGCTGGTGTCAGCCCCAACAGTGGGATAATGCCCATCCCCACGGCATCAGGGCTGGTGTCAGCCCCAACAGTGGGAGGGCGCCCATCCCCACGGCATCAGGGCTGATGCCAGCCCCTGTGGTGGCCCGGCGCCCATCCCCGCGGCATCAGGGCCGGTGCTTGACCCCGGCTCTGCCCTAGGACCTGCCCAACGCCATGAACGCGGCGGAGATCACGGACAAGCTGGGGCTGCACTCCCTGCGCCACCGTAACTGGTACATCCAGGCCACCTGTGCCACCAGTGGGGACGGGCTCTACGAGGGCCTCGACTGGCTCGCCAACCAGCTCAAGAACAAGAAGTGAGCGGGCGGCCGCCGGCCCCGGCCCCCTCCCCGCGCCCCCGGCCCCCCCCCGGGGCCGTGCCAGGCCCCCCCCGGCCGCCCCCTCCCCGCCCCGGTTGGGTTTTGCTTTCTTCTGGCACCGGTTGCTGTGGGGTTTTTCGCCTTTTTTGGGGTCTCTTCGGTTCCCCTCGGATCTCGTGTGTGCGTGCGTGGAAATATAGCTATATATAACGTATCTGGGGGGGCAGGGGCAGAGCCCCGGGGAGTGGGACGGGGGCTGGGGGCCACCTCGGTGCTGCCCTGCCTGGGGGGGGCCATGCCGGGGTACCCTGTCCCTGTGCATGTCCCCGCACCCCTCACCTTCCTCTGGACCAAATGTGGGGGCAGCGGGGCCGCGGGGGGCATTTGGGACCATACACACACACACACACACACCCCAGCACCCCCTCCCGGCCCCACGTGTCCCCCAGGGGTCCCACACGTCCCCGGCCCCCCCCATGTCACTTCGAGGCAGGTCTCCTCCCCGCAGCGTGACCCCCACGGCAGGGGGGTGGGGCATGGGGCTACCGGGACCCCTACAGTCCCCTGGCCATGCCCTCCCCCCAACCCTGGCCACCTGCACCCCAACCCTGTGCCAGCATAGTGATTGTATGTCCCTGCCCCTCACGGATGGACGGACGGACAGCCCCGTACTGTACCCCTCCCTCGGCACCGTATTTATACCCCCGGTCTGTGCTTGGTGTGACGTGTCGCTGCGGCTCTGCCCCGTCTGGGGACGTGTGTACTTACCCCACCCCCCCCTCACGCCTGAGACGGTGGGTGACCCCCGGCCCCCCCTTGGATATTAAACATGTTTTATGTAGCGCTGCCTCACGGCTCTTCTTCCGCAGCCCCCCCAACGCAGGGGTCCCGCGGAGGGGGGCGGTGATGGACAGCCCAGGCTGGTTTTAATTAGAAAGAGCTTAGCAGGGTGAGGGGGGATGGCGGCCCCCCCCCCCCTTCCCAGGCTCATCTTTAGGGGAATATTGGATGAAATGGTAAATCCCATTAGCACTAATCCCAGCTGGGGCGTGGGGATGGTGCCAGCGCCGGGACAGGCGCGAGTGGGGCGCAGTGCCCCGGTGTCACCCCCCCCTATGGGCCAGGGGACCAGCTGAGTCCCATTTGGGGCCAGCGCTGCTGTCCCCATCCCCATGTCCCCTCTGGGTTGGTGACTGGGGGGCTGTTGGCCCCCAGGACCCCCGGTGCTGGTGATACCGAGCCAGGGTGCGGTGCTGGCTATCTGGGCACGTGGGTTCCTCTTACACTGGCCAGGCTGGAGTGGGGGTGACTGGGGTTCCCCAGTGGGCTGGGAGCTGCCAAGCTGGGACGGGTGCACTCCCACTAGCCGGGCCAGTGGCTTTGTCTGGTGGGGGCCAGCCCAGCGCTGACCTGGTGGCCCTAATCCCATTAGCGCCCTGGCCCCCAGCCGCCAGCCTGGCTTCCCCACCTCTCGGCAACCGGGGCTGGTATGTGGGTGCACCGGTGGGGCCAGCGTGCCGATGCCGTCGTCTGGGAGCTGCACCAGGGCCTGTGCCGGCACCACCACCATACGGGGCCACCACCACCATCAACAGGGCCGGCGCGGGGCGAGGGAGCAGGGCTACCCACCATGTGCCACTGTGACCCCCCTGAGCCGGGGCTGCTCCCCGTGTTCCCCGACCCTGGGATCTGCCTCCTGCCCCAGGGGCTGGTGTTCCCCCAGGAGCAGGGACACGGGACCTTTGGGACAGGTTCGGCTCCGCACAGGGCCCCGGCCCAGCCCCGGGCCCCTGAGTCCGGCTCCTCGCAGGCGAGGGGCTTGGCTTCCCGCATGCCGGGGGGGGGGCTGCAAGGGGTGTTGGGGTGCCAGGAGAGGGGATGCTTTGCACCTACTGGCTGCCAGGGAAGGATGCTGGACCTGGGTGGGTGCTCAGGAGGGATGCTGGGCTCGGGTGGGTGCAGAGACGGGTCCTGGCCCCGGGGTGGGTGCCGGGGAGGGGTCCTGGTCCCGGGGGGGGGTGCCGGTTTCTCCAGGCTGTGCTGCCGCCTGCTGGTACCGAGTCCCGACGGCGCCGGTGCTGCACCCAGCCGGTTGCCCTGGGACGAGTCCTCCCGCCCGGACTCCCGCCTGGACCCCCCCACCCGGGGTGGGCGGAGGCGGCCGGTACCACCGGGACCGTCTCCGGGCAGAGGCGGACGCCCGGTGCCAGCCCGGGCTGGGTGGCAGCGGAGCGCCGACGGACGCGTGTCCGCGGGCATCGAGGGGTGGCCGGTACCGAGACACCCCCCCCCCCCCCCGGAAAATCGCCGGGGCTGGGGGCAGCTCCGGCCGCCTCGACGGCGCGTTCCCTGTCCCGGTCCCGGTCCCGGTCCCGGTGCGGTGTCCCGGGGCCGGCGGGGGCGGGGCCGGGGGCGGGGCCCGGGGAGCGCCCGGGGGCCGGGCCGGGGCGGGCGGGGCGGTCCCGGGGCCGCCGCCGCCGCCGCCGCTAGCCCGGCCATGCCGCCCCCCGCCGCGCTGCTGCTGTTGGCGCTGCTGCTGCCGCCGCCGCCGCCCGCCCGCGCCGCCGAGAGCGAAACCGAAAGCGGCGTCCGGGAGCTGCGGCTGGAGACGCTCGTGAGTCCCGGGGGGGGTCGGTGGGGAGCGGGGCACACCGGGGACCCCGGCCGGGGAAGCTGAGACCGGGAGGGGGGGGATGACCGGCGGCACAGCGGGGACGGGAGCACGCGAGGTGCTGATGGCCGGAGGGGCGCAGGGGGGGCGCAGGGGGAGCACCGGGGAGCGCGGCTTGGGCGGGGGGCACCGGGGGGAGCGGGCTGCGGAGCGGGGGGCACCGGGAGGAGCGGGCCGCGGAGGAGGAGCCCGGGGCACCGGGAGGACGGGGGTTCCGGGACGGGGAGTCCGGCTCACGGGGCGCTCGGAGGACCCGTGGGCACGGGGCGTGCGTAGACCCCGAGGCGGGGGGCCCCGGCCCGGCCCCCCGTGACCCCCTCTGTTGCAGGTGGCGCCCCCCGAGGGCTGCACGGAGCTGTCGGCGCCGGGGGACACGGTGCACATCCACTACACGGTGCGGGGCGGGCGGCGGGAGGAACACGTCAGCACTGCGCTCTGCCGGGCGGGGCGGGCGGGGGCGGCGGCGGGGGCGCCTGGGCCGGCTCCGGGGTGGGCATGGGGGTGCTACTGGGATGGTACTGGGGCAGGCATGGGTGTGGTTCTGGGATGGGCACTAGGGGTGGTACTGGGGTGGCACCGGAGTGGGCGTGGGGATGGCACGGGGATGGCACTGGGGTGGCGTGGGGGTGGCACTGCGATGGCACTGGGGTGGGCATGGGGGTGGCACTGGGGCAGCTCAGGGATGGCACTGGGGTGGGCATGGGGGGTGGCACTGGGACTGGCATAGGGACAGCACTGGAGTGGGCATGGGGATGGCACTGGGACAGGCATGGTGACAGCCCTGGGATGGGCCCTGGACCAGCTCGAGGATTGCCCTGGGATGGCCCCAGCACTGGGAGCAGGGCGGGGATGTCCCCAGGGCAGCACTGGGGTTAGCATGGGGACCAGCTAACTGGGACCAGTGGTGGGACCCACATGGGATCTGCCCTGGGGCGGAACCACTTCTGCATCCCCAGGGGTGACCGTGCCCGTGTCCCCGCAGGGCAGTCTGGAAGATGGTCGAATCATCGACACCTCGCTGAGCCGGGACCCGCTCCAGGTGGAGCTGGGCAAGCGCCAAGTCATCCCCGGTGAGTGAGGGGCCAGGGCGAGGGGCTGGGGGGGCTGCGGGACGCCCCCG
The DNA here is from genome assembly GCF_963921805.1 of Phalacrocorax carbo. Classification (NCBI taxonomy): domain Eukaryota; kingdom Metazoa; phylum Chordata; class Aves; order Suliformes; family Phalacrocoracidae; genus Phalacrocorax; species Phalacrocorax carbo. The sequence continues at coordinate 998,188 of NC_087539.1, forward strand.
GCCAGCCCTGCTCACTCCTCTCCCCCCTCTCCTTGCAGGCCTGGAGCAGAGTCTTTTGGACATGTGTGTGGGGTAAGGCGGGGGTAGGGCGAGGGGGCGGGCAGCAACCCCCCCCCAAAGCGTCCCTGCCATGTTTTGGTGTGGGTCTGGCCCCACGGGCACCGGCACCAACGGTCTTTTGCCGTGGCAGGGAGAAGCGGAGAGCCATCATCCCCCCTCACCTGGCCTACGGCAAGCGGGGCTCCCCTCCCACCATCCCAGGTGAGCACAGCCCTCAGGATCCCTGTGGGGTGCCCATGGGGTCTCCCCTGGCCCCCCGCGGTCCCCGCTCAGGCTCTGCCCCCTCCTCGCAGGCGACGCGGTGCTGCGGTTCGAGGTGGAGCTGGTCGGTTTGTCCCGGGCCAGTTACTGGCAGAAGGTGGTGAACGAGGTGCTGCCGCTGCTGTGCCTGGGGCTGGTGCCGGCGCTGCTGGGGCTCATCGGGTACCACCTCTACCGCAAGGCCAGCAGCCCCAAGCTCTCCAAGAAGAAGCTGAAGGAGGAGAAGAGGAACAAAGCCAAAAAGAAATAAAGCCTTCCTCTCGAAAGCGGCAGCTGCTCTGTGTCTGCTCTGTCCAGCTCCAGGGGCGACGGGGCCACAGAACAGTGGGAAGGGGCTGCGCATCCCCCCGCGCTCCCTGCCGCTCTGGCAGCGGGGATTTGGTGCAGCTGAAGTGCTGACGCGTCAGACCTGAGTTGGGAGGTGAGAGACCCACACAATCACCCGCTCTGCCAAAGCTCAGCGTGACCAGAAATAAGACCCTGGAGCACAGTTTTGGGTACAGTTTAGCTCTTTTATGGTACCTCCAGGCAGTCGCGGTCTCTGCAGTCTCTGTGAGTGCCCCAAGGCTGGGTGCCCCAATCCACAGGGTGACACTCAGCCACTGCTGGCGGAGCTGGTGATGGGATCTGGGTGGGTGACCCCTCCCAAGAGGCTGTTGGGGTATGCAGCACCCTGATGACCTTGTGCACAGCCACCCCTGGCACGGGGCAAGTCCCTGGTGACGCAGCTCTTGTGCTCGACAGCGAGGAGAGGGTTGAGCTCGCTGAGCACCTCCTGGGTGATGGCGATCCCCACCAGGTACTGCCTGAGCAGCTCCCGCAGGCGCTGGTTCCTCTGGCTCAGGGCTGCCCGCTCCCGCAGCAGCGCCTGCTCCTCCAGCTTCGCCTTGTTGAACCGCTGCCAGAAGCGCTCCAGCCCCACGTAGTCCCGCATGGCCTGGGTGAGAAGTGGGGAGGAGGGCAGGGGGTCCCCAGCCTGCCCACATGCCAGCCGGGCCGTCCTGGAGGCCGGATCCTATCCCTCGCTCCCCTGCAGTAGTGTCTGGGACCCCGGCGTTGCCTCCTCACCTGGGCCAGGGGCTCCATGGGTGTCTCCTCGAGGACTCGCTGGGCATCTTGCTGCTCCCCCTCGGCCAGCGAGGAAGGGTAGAAAGGCAGCACCTTCTCCTCCTCCGTCTCCAGCCGGCGGCACATCTCGGCCAACCGCAGAATGCGCTGGGCCTGGGGGGGGTGTGAGTGAAGGCAGGGTGGGAGGGGACAGCAGCAGCTCCCCCGGTGCTCCCCCTACCCACAGGGTGCCAGCCTCACCTTCTCCACCACCCGCACCAGTGCCGTCAGGGCAGCGCTGCTCTGCATGGTAAGCCTGGCCAGGCTGCCATGGGCCTTAGCCCTGGCCTGGTTCATCTCGCTCTTGAGCTCCTGGAGCTGCCTGAGGACCCTTTCCTTCTCCTCCCGCGCACGCTGGTTCTGCTCTTCACTCTCTCGGAGGTGAGCTGCGAGCTGGCCCTTGGCAGCTGTGACCAAGTCCTGGGGACAGGCGTAACGTGAGCAGCAGGATGGGGGTGTCTCTGCTCCCACAGCCGCCCCTGCGCCCTGCTGCAACCTGCAGCTTCTGCAGCTTTGTCGCCTGTGTCTCTATCTCCTTGGAGTTCTTCTCATCCTTCTGTTTCAGCACCTCAAAAGCGACCTTCTGGTGCTCGGTGGCCTCTGCGTAGCTCTGCATTGCCTGTTGGAACTGCTCCCAGAGCACCTCCGCCTTCCCGCCCAGCTGCATGCGGCTGTACTGCTTCTCCTGCAGGCTCTGGGGACAGACACAGGTGTGGGTGACCTAGTGCCTCCCAAACCTCGTTGCATGCTCTGCTTGCAAGCCCTAAAAAGCTTGTCACTGGTTCCTCCCCCTGCCTTGTTTTTGATGTCATCTCGGGCACTCTGGAAAGTCAGCGTGGCCTCGTGGTCATTCTTGGCATAATTTTGCTCTGCGGCCAGCGCCACGTCCCGCAGGTAGCAGCTCTCTCGCTCATGCTGCTCAAGGATGGTCCTCCTGGGGAAAACATGGGGGAGCTGCTGGCAGAGGGAGGCCCAGCCAGGCTGTGAGGGGGCTCAGCACCAGGACAGGACAGCTGGTGTGTGCCCTCTCCCCCTCTGTACCTCTCTGTCTCAAACTCCATCTCCAGGGCCTCCAGCTGGGCACTGTACCCCTCCTCCAGGCACACCAGGCGGCAGCGCTGGAGCTGCAATAGGCGGTCAACGTTGTGCAGGTGGCTGCGCAGAGCCCGTGCGCGCTGCTCCTCTGCCTCCTCCAGGTCTGTGACCAGGGACTGCGGAGGTTGGGGGGGTCACGGGTGGGCCCTGGGGCCACCCCTGCCCAGCCAGCCCCTCACTCGCCTCGATGACGCTGTCCTTGCAGTCCATCACCCGCGCAAAGGTCTGGCTGAGGATCTCGATGTCCTGGCGCAGCTCCTTGTCCTTGGTCTCCCGCAGCACCGCCCGCCACTGCGTGTGGAGCTTGTGGAGGTTCAGGGCACTGCTGTGCTCCTCCTTGGCCAGCTTGTCCTGCACGGGGGCCATGAGTGGTGGGGAGAGGAGTCAGGGGATGGGCGGCACGTGGGGAAACGCGCTGCCAAGCCCCCCGCCCCGGCCCCCACCCACCTTCAGGAACCGGGTGACCATCTCCCCCTTCATCTTGGCCGCCTCCTCCTGGGCCAGCGCTTGGCTCTGCAGCAGCAGGAGCCCGTCCTCCGCCGCCATGGGGGCTGCTGCCCGCGGGCCGCGCTTGGCCGGCATGGTGCCTGGGCACAGAGCGTGAGAAGTGTGGTGGGAAGCCCAGGGTACCGGCCACGGCCCCTGCAGGGACGACCCCCCCTCACCCCCCACCCAGGCCCCATCTCCCCCCCGGCCACCCCCATCTCCTCCTGGGGTCTCCCCAGGCCCCCTCACTTTGGGGTACCCCCAAGCTCCATCGTCCCCACATCCCTCCGGTCCTCCTCCCCCCGCCCCTCGGCGTCCGCTCCCGCACCACGGGGGTCCCGCCCCCCCGAGTCCCGGTACCGGTCGCGCCCCCCAACACCCGGCCCAGCGGCCGGCGTCCCACCGGTCTCCTAGCAACCTGCACTTCCGGTTTGTGGGGGGAGCGGGGCCTCACTTCCGTCCGCAGCCAGACAGGCACCCCCTGGCTTGGAGGAGCGGCCTCGCAGCCCAAAGGGCGGGACCCGGCTGTCCAACGTCTCTCAGGCATTGGCCGGCGTGCCGAGAGCTGCCGCGGCGATTGGCGAGCGGGCGCCGCCGTGGGCGGGGCTTGGCGCCGGCGGGGTATATAAGGGCGCTGCGGCGGCAGGGCGCAGGGCCGGCGGGCGGGCGGCGAGAGCGGCAGCGCTCTGCGCCGCCGCCATGCGCGAACGGAGGCCGGTACCGGCCGCCCCGGCCCGCTGCAAGCTGGTGCTGGTGGGCGACGTGCAGTGCGGCAAAACGGCCATGCTGCAGGTGCTGGCAAAGGATTGCTACCCTGAGGTGAGCCGGGACCGGGACCGAGCACCGGGGATCGGCAGCGGCACCGGCCGCTGACGCTCTCGGTGCCGTTGCAGACGTACGTGCCCACCGTGTTTGAGAACTACACGGCGTGTTTGGCCAGCGAGGAGCAACGGGTGGAGCTGAGCCTCTGGGACACCTCCGGTACCGGGGTGGGGGGGAGGAAGGTGCATGCACGGGGGTGGGGGGGGTCCCTCCGGTACCGGGGGGTGCAGCGGGGCGGGGGCGGCCCCGGTCCCCGTCCCGGTGGCAGGTGATGGGATATTTGCAGGGGGAAGGTAACTTGGGGGTTGTGGGGGGTGGCAGGCCTGGGGGGGCCCTGTCGGGGGGTTGCAGCAGAGGGAGCCGTGCAGTGGGGTCCCCGCAGTGGGGGGGGCTTGGTGGCCGCAGTGGGGTCACCTGGGGGGTGGGATGGTTCGGGGTGGGGGTACGCATCCCTGGGGCTAGGGGGCACAGGGGAGCCTGGCTCCTGAGGAGTCCCCGGGGACCGGCCCTGCGGGGAGGGCACAGGAGACAGGCGGGGGGGGGGACGCGAGGCTGAGCCCTTTCCTGGTGGGGTCCCCCACACCGGGGTGAGCCCCCCAGGGAGGGTATGGGGTGCTGGGGCTCCTGTGCCCTCCCTGCGGGGCTGCCTGTCGATGGGGGGAATGGGACATCCTGGTATCGCCCCTCCCTGGTCACCCCCAAAGGGCTGGGGGGCCGGGGCACCCTACCCTGGTGCTGCAGTGTCCCCCCCCGTCGGAGGGGGGGGTCCCCGCCACCCGCGGTCCCCACGTTGCTATGGCGATGCGCTGGCGCAGCCTCTTTGCTATTCCACGCACGGAGCGTCTGGGCTGCAAAACCCCTCCGAGGCCCGTTCGGGGGCGGCGATGGGGGGGGGGGCACCCCGGCCACCCCCACACCCGAAGGGGCATCCCGCAGCCCCACGCACCGCCTCCCCCTGCAGTCCCCAGTGCGGTGCTGGTAGCCCCGGTTCCCTGGGGACCCTGTGGGGGTGGTAGCCCCTCCCCCCCATTCCTGGCTGCCCCCCACCACCCCAGCCCGCTGGCAGGGCTCCCCAACGTGGGGGGGTGGCTGTTATATAAACACCACGGGATCCATTTCCCGCTGCCTCGTTAGGGGTGATGGCGATGCTAACGGGTTGCGGGGAGCGGAGGTGGTGTTCTGGGGGACCCTAGAGCTGTGTGCCCCCCACCCCAGCCTGGAGGGGGGGCTGTGTCCCTTGGCAAGCATCTCCTGCCTGGGGGCCTGGGTGCTTTGAGGGGGTGCTGTGCAATGACACCCCCTTTTCTCCCAGGCTCTCCCTACTATGACAACGTGCGTCCCCTCTGCTACAGCGACTCGGACGCCGTCCTGCTCTGCTTCGACATCAGCCGCCCCGAGACCCTGGACAGCGCGTCCAAGAAGGTGGGGGGTGGGGTGAGGGGAGAAGCCCCTCTGGAGGGGTGGCAAGGGGAGCTGTTTGGGGTCCCCTTGCACTGACGGTGGCTCTGCGCCCCTCACCCTGCAGTGGAAGACGGAGATCCTGGACTATTGCCCCAACACGCGGGTGCTGCTCATCGGCTGCAAGACGGACCTACGGACAGACCTGAGCACCCTGATGGAGCTCTCCCACCAGAAACAGGCACCCATCTCCTATGAGCAGGTTGGGGATGGTGGGGGGCAGCGGGGTCGCATGGGGGGGTGGGTTTGGGGTGCCGTGCTGGCCTCATGTAGGGTTGGGTTGCAGGGTTGCGCAGCGGCCAGGCAGCTGGGAGCCGAGAGCTACTTGGAGTGCTCGGCCTTCACCTCGGAGAAGAGTGTCCACAGCATCTTCCGGACCGTGTCCGGCATCTGCCTCAGCAAAGCTCCCCCGCAGCCCCCCAGAAGCCCCCCCCGCAGCCTCTCCAAGAGACTCCTGCACCTGCCCAGCCGCTCCGAGCTCATCTCTTCCACCTTCAAGAAGGAAAAAGCAAAAAGCTGCTCCGTCATGTGAAGGGGGGGACATGAAAGCCCCCAGCCCTCCTGACCCCCTAGGATGGGGTGGGGGGCTGGGCAGGGCTGCAGAGTCCCCCACAAGGAGGATGGGGTGCCTGCTGCCCTCCCATCTCATCGCTTCCCCTGCCAGTCCCCCCATCCTGGGGGGCAGCCCCCATGGAGCTGCCATGAGTAGGGGTCTGGGGGGGCCCAGGGGGCTGCTCAATAGCTGCCCCCCAAACCCCAGGGTGGGGGGGCTCATCCACGGACTCATTCTGTTCCCCCAGTGCTGCCCCATCCCTCATCTGCTGCTTGGACCCGGGGACCCTGGTGGGGAGGGGGGCACCGGTGGGGGGCGCTGTTTTATGGACTGTCTGGGGTGGGGTGGGAATGTCTCTGTTCCATGTCAGTGTTATTAAAAAGCTTATTTATTATCAGAAATATAACACCCACCCACGTGCAGCGGGTGCCTGGTCCTGTGGGGGTTTTTTTTGGGGGGGGGGGGGGCTGGCTGGCTGGCTGGGGGGGTGGCAAATCCTGTGTTTGGGAGGGGTGGTGTTGGGGTTTGGGTGTTGTTGGTGTTCACCCTGGGGCAGGGTCTGCCCTGTGTCACCAGTGCCAGCGAGGAAGGGTGGCGCTGCCGCTGATATCAGCTTGGGCTGTCACCCAGGGGTGGTGACGCAGAGGGCAAAGTCCCTGGGGTGGGGGGGTAGTCCCCTGTCTGGGCTGGGGGGGCCCTGGGCCTCTCCTTCTTTCCCCCCAACGCCTACGTGGCATTGCCTGCACCCCCCAGTTTGGGCATGGGGCGTGTGGGGTACGTGGGGACATTGCTATTGGGGGGGGGTTAATTTGGGGGCGTCAGTGTCGCTGGGCGGCGGAGGGATCCGCGGTGCTGCGGCCCCGGCAGGCGCGGGGGCTGCTGGGAGTTGTAGTTCCGAGGCGGAGGCGGCCTCGCCTTCCCGGCGTGCCCCGCGGCGGACATGGCGGCGGGGCGGCGCTGAGGCCTGGGCCCGCGGGCGGCGGCGGTGAGCGCGGGCAGGGCCGGGGCGGCGCCGGGGACCCCTGGGCTCGAGGGGCTGGGGGACCCCGCTACCGCGTCACTGGGCTGCACTCCCGCGCCGGGCGCGCAGGGCAGGGCCTGGATCCCCGGCTATCCCGGTCCCCACGGGCCTCCCGGGTCCCCTGGGTCCCGCCGTCCTCCTTGCTTCCTCTCCCGGTCTCCTGTGTCCCTCCCCGGGGTCCCCCAGCCCTCCCCGGTTCCCCCGGCCCTCCCTAGGTCCCCTGCGTCCACCCCACCCGGGTCCCCCAGCCTTCCCTGCTCCCTCTCCGGGTCTCCCGGCTCTCCTCGGGTCCGCTGTGCCCCCCCAGCCCTCCCTGCTCCCTCCCAATGTCTCTATGCACCCCCGTCTCCGTGTCTCCCAGCCATCCCTGCGTCTCCACAGCCCCCCAGCACCCTCCCCAAGTCCCCTGTGCCTCTCCTCGGGTTCCGCAGCTCTCCCCAGGGCCCTTGTGTGCCTTCCCGGGTCCCGCACCCCTCCCTGCTTCCCTCTCACTTCCCCAGCCCTCTCCGAGTCTCCCCAGCACCCTCTCCAGGTCCCCTGTGCCCCCCCGCCAGGTTTTCCTAGCCCTCTCTGCTCTCTCCCTGGGTCCCCCAGCTCTCCCTGGCTCCCCTGTGCTCCCCCTGCCCCGGGGCCCCCAGCCCTCCCCGCTCCCTCCTGGGATCCTCCCCCGATCCCCTGCTCCATCTGACCCTCTGCCCCCCAGATGGCCGGAGAGCTGACGGACAAGAAGGACCGGGACGTGTCCCCTGCTAAGGAGGAGAGGAAGCGCTCCCGCTCCCCTGACAGGGACAGGGACCGGGATCGGGATAGGGATCGTGACCGGGACCGCAAGGGTTCCCCCCCCAAGGACAGGAAGCGGCACCGGTCCCGGGACAGGAGACGAGGCAGCCGGTCGCGGTCCCGCTCCCGGTCCAAGTCGACAGAGAGGTGAGGGATGTTACAGGGGCCTCCCCAGCTTTTTCGGGAAGAACTCTTCTGCTCTCATATGCCCGTAACGGCCCCACAACGGGGCAGGTGCGGTGGCTGGGCTGGGGCCGCACTGTGACTGCCCCGCTCCACAGGGATCGCCGGCACAAAGAGCGGGACCGGGACCGGAGCAAGAAGGACCGGGAGCGGGAGAAAGATGGACACCGGCGGGACAAGGACAGGAAGCGGTCGAGGTGAGCCCCCTGTCTTATTGGGGTGACCCCAGTCTTCCGTAAGCATGCCGGTGCTGTTCCCTGTAGGGAGCGTTGTCCTGGGTGCGAGCGGGATTCGGTGGGGACGGGGTGACCCTGAGGCTGTGTTCGGTACCTGATTTCTCCTCGTTTCGCTGGGAAGCTTGTCCCCAAGCAGGGGCAAGGACTCAAAGTCCCGGAAGGAGCGGGACTCACGGAAGGTGGAGGAGGAGGAGGAGAATGCCCTGAAGAAGGAGAAGGTGAGGAAGGCGGAGAGGGGGCTTGGCTGGGAATGGCTTCTGGGCAGGGATCGCTCTGGTGAGGCAAAGGGTCCCCGTTGGGGGCTGCCAACGGTCCGGCCCCATGTTCACAGGCCCAGCCCCTGTCCTTGGAGGAGCTGCTGGCTAAGAAGAAGGCTGAAGAGGAGGCAGAAGCCAAGGTAGGAGCAGAAGTTGTCTCCTGCATCGGGACTCTCCCGCATGGTGCCTGTGGTACGGGATGGATGTTTGGGGCGGTGATCCTGTCCTGGGGCAGCCCCAGCAGTGAGGGGGCCATTGCCGGGCCCGGTGTGAGCCGTGCTCTCTCCTGCCCCAGCCCAAGTTCCTGTCCAAGGCGGAGAGGGAGGCCGAGGCCTTGCGGCGGCGGCAGCAGGAGGTGGAGGAGCGGCAGCGTCTGCTGGAGGAGGAGAGGAAGAAGAGGAAGCAGTTCCAGGAGATGGGGAGGAAGATGCTGGGTAAGGTGTTGTCCCATGGCAGTCTGCCTGGCTGTGAGGCGCTGGGGCAGGACCCCCTGGAGCCCCCCAGCCCTGGTGGGGGAGTGCACGGCTCTGAGCCCCTTCCCCTGCTCCCCAGAAGACCCCCAGGAGCGTGAGCGCAGGGAGCGCCGGGAGCGCATGGAGCGGGAGACCAACGGCACGGAGGATGAGGAGGGCAGGCAGAAGATTCGGGAGGAGAAAGATAAGAGCAAAGAGCTCCACGCCATCAAGGTAGCGCTGGGGGCCAGGCTGGGGTGGTGGGGGGCTGGGGTCGTGGGGGGCTGGGTTCCCACCCCACTGATCTTCTCCCGCCCACAGGAGCGTTACCTGGGAGGAGTGAAGAAGCGGAGACGCACGCGGCACCTGAACGACCGCAAGTTCGTCTTCGAGTGGGACGCATCGGAAGATACGTCCATCGATTACAACCCCTTGTGAGTGGTGGGGTGCCCCTGGGGCTGGGGGTACTCCTGGGGGTGCAGGGCGGCCTGAGCCCCGCCCCTGATGCTCCCCCCCCGGCTCCAGGTATAAGGAGCGGCACCAAGTGCAGCTGCTGGGCCGGGGCTTCATCGCAGGGATTGACCTGAAGCAGCAGAAACGGGAACAGTCACGCTTCTACGGGGACCTGATGGAGAAGAGGCGGACGCTGGAGGAGAAGGAGCAGGAGGAGTGAGCGCACGCGAGGGGAGCTGGGAGGGCACCGAGGGGTGTTTGGGGTTCTGGCTGCCTCTGCTTGGCCAGGGTGCAGAGCTGGGGGGTGGCTCTGGGCTGCAGAACGTCCTTCTGATGGGTGGCAGGACAATTCCAGCCTCCCCAGAGGCACAGAGTGAGCCCTGTCCCCTTCTTCGCCCCCACCCAGAGCCCGGCTGCGGAAGCTGCGGAAGAAGGAGGCCAAGCAGCGCTGGGACGACCGGCACTGGTCCCAGAAGAAGCTGGACGAGATGACAGACAGGGACTGGCGCATTTTCCGCGAGGATTACAGCATCACCACCAAGGGGGGCAAGATCCCCAACCCTATCCGCTCCTGGAAGGACTCGTCCCTGCCCCCCCACATCCTGGAGGTCATCGACAAGTGCGGCTACAAGGTGGGCATGGGGAGGGGGGCTGCTGCCAGACCCTGACAGCCCTCGGTGGAGCTGGGCGGAGGGGAAAAGGGCTGGCTCTTGGGGTTGAGTCTTTGGGGGGGTGAGGAAGGGAAGTTCTGCTCCCAAACCTGCCGCTCCCCTCGCCAGGAGCCCACCCCCATCCAGCGCCAGGCGATCCCCATCGGCCTGCAGAACCGCGACATCATCGGCGTGGCTGAGACCGGCAGCGGCAAAACTGCAGCTTTCCTCATCCCGCTGCTGGTGTGGATCACCACCCTGCCCAAGATCGATCGGTAGGTGGGACGGGGCAGGGTGCCAGGGCGACGCTGCAGAGGGTGGTGAGCGCGGCACCGTGGGTGACACGGCCGTGCCCTGCCATGCTGCAGGATTGAGGAGTCAGACCAGGGTCCCTACGCCATCATCCTGGCCCCCACCCGAGAGCTGGCCCAGCAGATTGAGGAGGAAACCATCAAGTTTGGGAAACCTCTGGGCATCCGCACGGTGGCCGTGATCGGAGGCATCTCCCGCGAGGACCAAGGTTTCCGCCTTCGCATGGGCTGCGAGGTGAGTGTTGGCCCCTGGGGAGGACGGTGAGGGGACCTTGGGGTGGCCAGGCTGCGGACACCAACCCTCCTGGTCCCCCAGATTGTCATCGCCACGCCAGGACGCCTCATCGATGTGCTGGAGAACCGATACCTGGTGTTGAGCCGATGCACCTACGTGGTGCTGGACGAGGCGGATCGCATGATCGACATGGGCTTCGAGCCTGACGTGCAGAAGATCCTGGAGCACATGCCCGTCACCAACCAAAAACCTGACACCGACGAGGCCGAGGACCCCGAGAAGATGTTGGCCAACTTTGAGTCAGGGAAGCACAAGTACAGACAGGTGGGTGGAGGCAGGAGACTTGGGGCGTTGTTGTGGGTGCTCCCGCGGGGCTGAGCATGGTCCGTGGGGTGGAGAGGGCACAGCCTGGGGCCGAGGGAGCGCAGCTGCATTCCTGCCCCACAGGGGACGTTGCTCACGGCCCCGTTCTCTCACAGACCGTCATGTTCACGGCCACCATGCCGCCGGCGGTTGAGCGCCTGGCCCGCAGCTACCTCCGTCGTCCGGCTGTAGTCTACATCGGCTCCGCCGGCAAACCCCACGAGCGGGTGGAGCAGAAGGTCTTCCTCATGTCGGAATCGGAGAAGAGGTGCGGAGGGGGCCACTGGGACGGGCTGGAGTGGGAGGATGGGTCTTGGGGGTGGTGTTGGGGGAAATTTGGGGGTGAGGGAGCTCTGGGAGGGGGACTCTGGAGAGTGGAGGGCCTGCTGTGGGATACCTCAGCCTCTCCTTGACCAACTGTCCTCCTCCCCAACAGGAAGAAGCTGTTAGCCATCCTGGAGCAGGGCTTCGACCCGCCCATCATCATCTTCGTCAACCAGAAGAAGGGTTGCGACGTGCTGGCGAAGTCTCTGGAGAAGATGGGGGTGAGTCTGGGCTGGGCCGGAGTCTCCCCTCTTTGGGTGTGGCGGGTGGGGGTTGGGCCGAGCCCCTGCACCCCCATCCCCACGTGGAGACCCCACAACACAGCTCCGGGCACCACCGGCCCCCCGCTGATGCCCTCCTCGTCTCGCAGTACAACGCCTGCACCCTGCACGGCGGCAAAGGCCAGGAGCAGCGAGAGTTTGCCCTCTCCAACCTGAAGGCCGGGGCCAAGGACATCCTGGTGGCCACGGACGTGGCCGGACGCGGTATCGACATCCACGACGTCTCCATGGTCGTCAACTACGACATGGCCAAGAACATCGAGGGTGAGTCGGGGCCGGCCCGGGGGGCTGCGGGGTGCGGCGGGGGCTGCCTGGCACCGGTGCTGCCTGCGCCGAGGCCCTGCCTGACCCCGCCGCCCCCCTGCAGATTACATCCACCGCATCGGGCGGACGGGCCGAGCGGGGAAGAGCGGCGTAGCCATCACCTTCCTCACAAAGGAGGATTCTACCGTCTTCTACGACCTGAAGCAGGCCATCCTGGAGAGCCCGGTGTCCTCCTGCCCGCCCGAGCTGGCCAACCACCCCGACGCCCAGCACAAGCCTGGCACCATCCTCACCAAGAAGCGGCGGGAGGAAACCATCTTCGCCTGAGTCCCCGGGGCCAGTGTCCCCCTCTCGGTCACCCTTTTGGGGTCGATGGGACCAGCGGGGCTGGGGGCTGCCAGGACTTGTCTGGCCGCTCTTTTCCTAGACCCCCAGACCCCTGTGCAGCCGGGACTGCCGACAGCAGAGACTGGAGCTGGGACTGTCCCAAAATGTCCCCCCTGTTCTCCCAGTCCTCCTCCCCGCCTTCCCCACCGACCGGTGGAGCTGCCAGAGGCTGTTTGGGGGCAGGTTCCTCCCTGCCCGCCTGCTGCCGGAGCAGGGCTGGTGCTGGGCTTCGCGTGCTGGTTTTTAGGCAGGGCTGTCCCAGGAGCTGTGTTCACTTCATCCCTTTTTTAGCTGAAACTCCAGGCTGCTGGAATAAACCCGCAGCTGCGTTGCTGGAAGGATGTCGCCTCCTCGTGCTCTCCATTCCTACGGTGCCGCCAGCCCCTGGGTGCCATCTCCCCGCACCCAGAGGTGCCGGTGAGCCAGCAGCGCCCCTAAGGGGGGAGCCTTTGGGTGCTCAGCACCCACCAGCGCTGGGCCCTTTCCCCCGCACAGTCCCCCACCAGGCTCAATGTCCCCATGTGTTGGTGTCCCCTGTGTCATCCCCCCCCAAGAGACACAGACGCCGGCACCTCCGAGCACTCTTGTGTTTCTGAAACTGGTTACAGGGAAATCAGTGCTTTCTACAAAAGAAATTATAACAAATCTGTGGCCCCCACCCGTTCCCCCCTGCCAGCTCGGGCCGGCTCCCTGCAAAGGGCCCCGGGGGGGCTCGGCCCGGCGCCGGGACCCTCTGCCGAGCAGCCCCCGGCCGAGGGCGGTGGGTGCTGTATTTACAGGACTGTGCGGTGACGGCTACGTGGGGAGGGGGTCGGTGGGGACGGGGCAGCGAGTGCAGGCGTGGAGCAGCCCCCCCCCACCATGCAGGGTCTGGCTGCCCCCCTCTGTCCCCCCGTCCCCGGGGGAGGAAGCGGTTTGGCTGCGGTGACTGGGGTGGGGAGAAATGGGTGCAGAGCAAAGCGACTGGTGTGGCCCCCTCCTCCTGGGGGTCCCATGCAGGGGCAGGGGAGGGGGGAGCAGGCACGTTCCCCTTCTTCCTCGGGTCTGCGCGGGGTGGGGGATGCTGCTAAAACTGTCCCCCCACCCCATTACCTGGCCCACAGGTCTTTGAGGGGGAGGCACCCTCTGTTTATGGCAGCTGCCCAGCGGGGAATGAGACAGCCTGCGATGCAGGGGCCAGGCGGGGAAACTGAGGCAGGGAGAAGGCATGTGGCTGCCCCCAGGTCCCCAGGAGCTGGGGAGGGGGGGTCCTGGGGCATCCTGGCTGCCGGCCCCCCTCCCTGTGCTTATGGCTGAAGACGTGCCCGGGGGCCGGGCGCGAGGAAGCTGCCGGTGCGGAGGAGTTCCCCGAGAGAGGGAGATTGTCTGAGCACCCCCAGCATGGGGCTGGGGCGAGGCGGGGAGCGCTCGGGGTCGGGGGGCCGGTTCCCAGCCGTGCCCCCCCGTCCCCACCCCTAATAGCTGTCCTTGGCCCAGGGCCGGCTGCGCTGCCAGTTCCTGTCGTGGTTGCGCTCGGTTTGGCGATCCGGCGTGCCGGGGCCCTGCAGCCCGCTGTTATGGTGCCGGTGGGGCTGGTAGAGGTCGGGGTAGGGGTCTGCGTACTCCTCTTCCTCCAGGTGCCGGGAGCTGCGCTGGGACGCGGCCCCCCAGGGCTGGGGTGAGGTTTCCCCCGCCTCATCCGACGGCATCAGGCTGTCGTGCTCCAGCGGCGAGTGCTCCCCTCGCTCCCCCAGCAGCTGCTGGCTCTGCGGGTAGGGACGGGGCTGCGGGGACGGCACGGGGGGGCTGCGTCCCACCCTGATCTGTACGCCCCGTGCTGGCCACCTCCAGGGAGCCGGGGAGGGGGCTTAGGGGTACCTGCAGGCCCGGGAGGCCGGTGGGCGAGGGCACGGCATGGGAGGCGTGCGGTGGATGGTGTGTGGCACGCCAGTACACCTCCAGGTACTCGGCCAGGTGCTCACAGGCATCCTCCAGCTGGTTCTCATCCAGGATGACATCAAAGAGCTCCTGGGGGGTGGGTGAGGGGTCAGGGATGGCTTGGGGACCCCCCCCCAGGGCATCCCCGGCGGGGGGGGGACTGTCCTGGGCATCCCTGGGGTGGGGGGACCTGCCAGCTCACCGGGGGACACTGCACCAGCTTGTCGGCCGCCATCATCTGCACGTTGAGGTGCTTCACCTGGGACTTGCCACGGGACTTGATGAGCCGCTGCAGGACCTGGGGAGGGGAGAGGAGGGTGATGGCAACATGGGGTGCAGCCAGGGCCCCCCCCAAACCACAGTCACCCCTCACCTTGGGCGAGGACACCTTGACATAGACGATGATGGGAGCCAGCGAGGTCTTGGCCAGCTGGGCCGGGTGGTTGATGGTGTCGGCGTCCAGCACCACCAGCTGCAGGGACTTGGCCAGCTCGAAGATGCGCTCGATCTCGCTCTGCACCTCGGCTGGGGAGGGGCGACAAGGGGTGGGTGTGTGAGGCTGGGCTGGCCCCTGGGGGTTCCCTGCACCCCAGGGCGAGCCTGGTCCCTCACCGATGCTGGAGCGGGTGGTGGAGCGCTCCAGGATGGCCTGCTTGCCCAGGTTGTTGAGGATAGAGCGTTTGGCCAGGGAGAGGTCAGCCGTGATGTGGGTGATGGAGATCCTGGGAGACAAAGGGACTGCGATGGGGACCTGGGTATCCCCCCCCGGGCCATGGGGGGGTCCTGGTGAAGGGAGAGGGTCTCACCTGCCGTCAAATCTGTGCTTGAGGAAGTCGAAGAGGGCTTTCTGCATCATGTCGGTGACCTGCCGGCAGGGCCGCCAGCCCGGTGAGCCGGCAGCAGATGGCACTGGCAGGGAGGTGGCAGCCGCCCGGCGCCCTGCCAGCAGCCCTTGGCCCCGCCATCTGCTCGCCACTGGCACAGGACGGGCAGGCAGGGGACGAGGGGTGCAGGCCACCACCATGGGGGTGCAGTGGGCCCCCCCCCACACCATGGTCCCCCCATACCTCATATCCTTTCAGCGAGGGCCCCACCAGCACCACCGGCCGCATGGAGGGGACCACGTCGTAGGGCGGGATGTGCTGTGTCTACGGGGGGGGACACAGGGACACCTCAGCGCCCTGCGCTCCTGCCCACAGGGAAAAAGGGGGCAACGAGCCTATTCCAGAGAATCCCAGCGTCCTGGAGCCCCCCCAGCCCCATAACTGGGGGCAGGGGGTCTCTACGCCCACCCGCTCCACCCCAGAAGTGGCTGCGCTCAGCCCTGCCTGCAGCCCCCTCCCCATCTCCCCCTGGCTGGGGCACAGCCCTACCCGGGGCACAGCCCTGCCCCGGGGACTCACCTGCTTCTGCTTCTGCTTGGCTTGGGGAGAGGAGAGAAGAGACAGAGGTTGGTGACAGTGAAGGGGGGACCCTCCCAGGACCCCCCCAGACCAGGACCTGCCCTTACCTAAGGAAGGGGGAGGCGATCGCCGGTTCCCACTGTCGCCGAGGCCCGAGGCGTTGCCAGCTCTCCTGGGGGAGGAGGAGGGTGAGTGAGTGTTGTGGGTTCTTGGGGGGTCTGGGGGGGTCCAGTCCCTACCTGGCTTTCTGCTCCTGCTTGAGCCTCATGGCTTCCAGGCGCTGGGGGCTGGGGATGAAGGCGATGTCCCCCCCCTCCTTCACTAGGCGCCCGATCCACCAGTCATTGCTGTATTTCTGGGCAAGGGCAGGGCAGGGGTGAGGCCGAGGGGGGATCCCTGTCCCTGTCCCCCCCCAGCACCCCAACTCACCTCCTTGATGTGCAGGAAATCTTTGGCTTCAAAGTTGATGGCGGCTCCCTGCACTGGGCACTCCTCGTCCAGCGCCCCGCAGTAGCTGACATTGGTGCGCACGGCAAAGGCAACTGGCTTGTGCTGGGGATGGTGAAGGGTGCTTGGCACTCCCGGGCCCCCCCAGCCCCGCCCGGGGCTGTGCCCTGGGTGTCCGTGTGTCCTCCCTCCCTGGTACCTTGGCCCTCTCGAGCTGCTGCTGGGCCTGGCTCTCCACCTCGCGCCGGGCGCCCTCGCGGTCCTCGTCCAGGGACACGTCGGAGTCCAGGGACGGGCGGCTGGTGTAGGAGTCTGCCGAGCCCTGGGAGGATGGGGCTGAGTGCTGGGGGGCTGCGGGGACCCCCGCAAAGAGGGACCTCCACCCTGAGGTGGTGCCAGCCCGGGGAGGGGACCCCGCTGATCTGCAGCCCACAGCCCCTTCCAGCTTTCAGGGGTCCATGAGGCATCAAGCCAGGTGAACACGGGTGGCATCGCCTAGCGTGGCTGCCCTGGGGTGCAGCCCCTGCATCCTTGCGGGGGGAGCCATGGGTGGAGACCACCGCAGTCCCGGGGAGGGCCGGGCTGGGTGCAGATGTCCCAGTCCCCCTAGGGATGTGGGCTTGCTGCAGCCGCCCCCCACCCTGGGGTGCCGGGCAGGTGCTCGGCGCAGTCCCCCGGCCCCCCCCCACCCCGCCGGTAATTACCCGTCGCCTGCTGCGCCCGGAACAGGCGCAGAAGCTGCGGTGAAATATTTATAGGTCCCTGGATGTGGCTGAGCCCCCCCCCCGGCCCCCCCCAAGGCCCCCTGGCCCTGCCAGGCTGAGCCCGGCGCCGCTGCCCAGCACCGCCCCCACCCCCCCACCCCGGACACGGGACCCCCCCCCCCCCCACATCCCACCTCGCGCACATGGGGGGGGGGGGAAGGGCCTGGGCCCCCCCACCACAACGCAGGCAATATGGTTTCCCAACGTGGCCCCCCCCAACATGGCCTCCCCAGCACGGCACCCCCAGCATCGTCACCGCCCCCCCCGAGCATCTTTCCCCCCTCCAGCATCCCCAGCACGGCCCCCCAGTACAGCGTCTCCTCCACCCAGCACGACCCCCCCCACGCAGCCCTCAGCCCGGAGCATCGGCCCCCGCGGGGTCCCCGGCCATGGGGGTCGGGCTGTCCCCCCCCCCGTTCGGTTCCGGTCCCGGCGGCACCTGCCCAAGGGGGAGGCGAGACCAGCGGGGGCGGTGGGGAACAAAGGGCCAGGGGGCCGGCAGAGCCCCCCCACACCGGGCACGAACCCCTGCACCAGGCACGGGCAGCCCCACCCCGCCCTGCACCGGGCACAGTCCCCGGTGCGCAATCACCGCCCCCCGGGGCGCAGCCCCCCCCACCCCCGACCGCGGCCCCCCCCCGGTACCGGGGCCGGTACCTCGTTGAGCAGGAAGGTAGCGCTGGAGTCAGAAAACGACATAGACGGGGCGAGCCGAGCCGAGCCGCCCGCGCCCCCCCCGCCCAGCTCCGGTACCGGCACCGGCTCCGGTTCCCGCTACGGCTCGGGCTCCGGCTGGCCCTGCCCGCTCCGCCGCGCCGCCGCCGCCGCCGCCGCCCCTCCCCGCCCCTCCCCGCCCCCGCCTCCCGCCGCTCCCCCGGGGCGCACGGAGCCGCCCCCGCCGGCTCAACCTGGGGGTTGGGGGTCGCGGTTTCCCCTGCCCGGGGTTGGCGGGGGGGGCTCCGGTCCCTCTCCGGTGGGACCGCACTGGCAGCCGGGGGGGCCGAGCAACCCCGGTGCCGTGCACCGGGACGGGGCCCCGGGGCAGCTCCCGGGGGAGGCGGGGGGTAGTTTGCAAAGAGAGCAGCTCCCGGCGGGGGCCGGGGGGGTCCCGTGGCGGCGGCGGAGGGGCCGTGGCGCCTCCCGGAGCCCGCGGCCGGGTGTCCCGGGGCGGCGGCGGGGGGGGGGTCCCCGTGGGTACCTCCATGCTCTGGTGTGGCGGCCCCCGTCCTGCCCCGAGCCGGTAGCAGCCCCGTCTGCAGGGCGAGCCCTGCGGCGGGGCCGGAGCCGCTCCCGCCCCCCCGCCGCGCCCCCCCCCCCCGCCCCCGAGGAGGGGGGCAGCGGCGGGCCCCGGGGGACCGGCCCGGCCCGCCCCGTTACCGTGCAATGGGACGGGCACCGGCGGGACAGGCCCGGGACGGCTTGGGCCTGGACCGGGGGGCCGAGGGGCAGAGCTCGGCGGGGCGGGGGGCTCCGGGCAGCGGCGGGACCGGCCGCGGGCACCAAGCACCGGGCCCCGAGCACCGGGCCCCGAGCACCGGGCACCGGCCCCGGTACCGGCAGCGCGGCGGGGCCGGGCCGGGCCCTCTCCGAGGTGCTGAAGGGGCCGCGCCGGGTGCGGGGCGGGGGGTCCTCGGGGGTACCGGGAGGCACCGGGGGGGGGCAGTTGCTACCCTGGGAGGGAAACGGGATGCTCGGGCCACTCTGCGTTCCCCCGGGGCCGCCCCTACCGGAACCCCCCGCCCTCCTCGGGTCTGCCCCGGTACCCTCCGCCCCCGCCGGCGGCCGGGACGGGGTAAACCGGAGCAGGGAGGCGGGGGACGGCGAGGAGCGGGGGTCCGTGTCCCCCTTCCCGGGCAGCGCGGGGAGGCGACCCGATGCCGGCTGATGGACCGGGCGGGGCAGCACAGCGGACCCCCTCCCTCCCCGTTCCCCCTCCGGTGCCTCAGTTTCCCCGGGGCCCCCCCCCCGCCTCCCCCCGCGCCGCAGTGCCGGTGCCCGGCGCCCGGCCCGGCCCTGACGCAGCACTCGCTATTTTTAGCCACGGGGAGCGGCTGTTGCGATGCTACCGGCGCCCGGTGCCGGCCCCCAGGCCCGGTCCCGGGGGAGCGACGGGGCGGGGGCGGCCGCCCGGACCCCCCCCCCCCCCGCCCGGTGCAGGGGTTGGGGCGGGGGAGCTCGGCCGCTCCCCTCCCGGTCCGTGCCTTAATGCGGAGCCGCAGCGCCGTTGCCCCCGGGAGCGAACCGCGGCGGAGGGGGGGGCCGGGGCTGGCGGGGCTGCCCCGCCCCGGTGCCGGTACCGGCCCGCTCACCTGCCTGCGGAGGATGCTGGAGGTGGTGTCGGACGAGGTGCTGCCGTCCGAGCGCTTGAAGCGGCTCTTGCGCTTCGGGAGCCTCCGGGGGCTCTGCGGGGGGGAGCGGCCGGTGAGCACCGGGAGGCACCGGGCGGCGCGGCCCCGCCGCTGCGCTGCCACCGGCGGCACCCCCGCGCTGCGAGCAGCACCGAACCGGACCGCACCGGACCCGCGGCGGCCGGGAGGGCTCACCTGGAAGGAACCGGGAGCGGTGGGCTGTGCCGGGGCTGACATGCCCGGCGGCACCCACCGGAGCCCCCGGGATCCCGGCGGGGCCGCCCCGCACCGGACCGCGGCGCTCCACCGGGAAGGGCCGCGCCGCCGCCGCCGCCACTGCCGCGCTCCGCATCACACGGGGCCGCCGGGGCGTCCCGGCCGTCCCCGCCCCCGCCTGCCCGCCCCCGCGCCCATCCCCGTGGCGTCCGGCCCGCGCCCCCGCAGCTGGGCAGCCACCGGGCGGGGGTGGGGGGCACCGGGGATAGACCCTCTCCGCAACCCGCGGTGCTGCGGGGACAGTGCGGGCGGCACCGGGAAAGCGGAGCCCCTGGGCAGCCGCCGCCGAGACCACGCGTGTTCGGGATGCGGGAGCCCCGCCGCCCGCATCCCACCGGGACGGGTCCCGCGGCCGCCGTGCCCCCCCCGCCCGGGGGTGTCTGCCCCCCACGGCGGGTACCTGCCCCCATATAACCCCGCGAGGGGCAGGTGAGGCCGTGAGGGGTGCGCGGCCCACCCGCACACTCGCCCCACGGCCCGTGTCCCCACTGCGGGGGTCGGATCCGGCCCAGCGCCGCGGTGCTGCAGCATCACCGCACCGCCCGGCCGGGGCGATGGGCGGGGGCTGCGGAGGCCTCGGGGCGCGGGGCGGCGGGGTGCCGGGACTCGGCCCACGGAGCCCCCCGTGGGTCAGGAGCCAGCCCACCGAGCCCCGGCTCCGTCAGGACCCAGCCCACGGAGCTCCGGCAGGGTGGGGACCCAACCCACAGAGCCCCCCCGTGGGTCAGGACCCAGCCCACGGAGTCCTGGCAGAGCCGGTCCCGGCCCACGGACCCCCCCCCGTGGGTCGGGACACGGCCCGGGGCCGGGCGGTGCAGGCAGACCCTCAGCGCCCATCCCCGTGGTGGCGGGTGCCGGTACCCGGTGAGGGTGTGCTGGGACCCCCCACCCGGGGGTCACCCGAGGTGCCCCCGCCCCCCCCCCCCCGCATCCCTGCGCGACGGGACTTCCGCGTGGGGCCGCAGGGACACGGGACCGGCGGCTGCCGCTAATTAATGATTAATCAGCGCTCCCCGGGGCCCGGCCGTGCTGCGGGGGGGCCGCGGGGCCCGGCGCCGCCGCGGCGGGGGGGGACCCGGCCGCGGGAGGGGGGGGTGTAGGGCCTGGCCCACGCACAGTCGTGGGGGGCAGGTGGGGACCCCAGGGAGGGATGCTGACGGGGGGTGTGCGTGCAAAAGGGGTGTGTGTGAGTGTGGGGGTGTGCGCGCGCGCAAGGGGGTGCGCAAAACGTGTGTGTGCAAGGGGCGTGTGTGCAAGGGTGGGTGTGGGTGTGCAAGGGTGTGTGTGCAAAACCTATGCGTGCAAGGGGGTGTGCAAAGGTGCGCACGCGCTCATGTGTATGCGCGTGCAAAACGGGGGAGTGTGTGTGCAAGGGTGGGTGTGCACGTGTGTGTGCAAGGGTGTGCGTGCGGGTGTGCAAGGGGGTGTGTGCATGAGCGTGCAAGGGTGGGTGCACACGTGTGTGTGCAAGGGTGGGCGTGCATGCTGTGTGTGTGCATGTGCCTGCCAGGGGGGCCTACGGGGTGCGTGTGCAGGGGGACGTGTGTGCGTGTGTGCACACGCACGCAAAGGGGCATATGTGTGCGCGTGCAACAGGGCTGCATGCGTGTGCAAGGGGGTGTGTGTACTCATGTGCGCGTGCAAGGGGGTGTGTAGGTATGTGTGCTGGGGGGGGTACAAGGGGGGACATCGGGGTGTGTGTACGGGGGTGCGTGCAAGGGACACGCTCGGGGAGGGGGTTGCGTGTGCGTGTGCAGACAAGGGGGTGCGCAGGGGGTGCGCCAGTGGGGGGGGGTGCGGGTGCGCGCGCGCGCGGGGGGCCCGGCTGCGCGTGTCCCCGTTGTCCCCGCCATGTCGGTGCAGCGCGGCGGTGCGTGTGTGTGTGCGTGTGTGTGCGCGCGGCCCCGGGGGTGCCGGTCCGCCCGCGCGCGCTCCCGCCGCCCCCGCGCGCCGCCCGCGCCTCCCCCGCCGCACCGGGCCGTACCGGGCCGTACCGGGCCGCCGCCGCTGCGCCTTTAAGGCCGCCGGTCGGGAGCGCCCGGGAGCGGATCCGGGCGGGGGGGGGCGGGCACCGGCCGGGGCGGGCTCGGGGCCGGGGCCGGGGCTGCGGCCGGGACCGGGGTCGCCACCGGGGGCCCGGCCTGGGCGCGGGATGGGGCGGCGGGGGCGCAGCGCGGCCGCCGTGTAGGAGCAGCGGCGGCGGCGGGGCCGTGCCGGGGCGCGGGGCCCCGCGGGCGGCGGCGCCGGAGGCGGAGGTGAGCGGAGCCGGGCGCGGCGGGGCGCGGGGGGGGGCGCGCACACACACACACACACCGGGGACCGGGACCGGGACCGGGGCGCTGCACGGGTCCCGCTGCAACGGCGGGGTGGGGGGGACGGGACGGGACACCGGGCTGGGCCCCGGGGCGGCGGGAGCGGGGCGGCCCCCGGGCGGGAGGGGGCTGCCCAGCGCTTGGGGTGCTGCTCGGTGCCCGGTGCGGCGGGGCTGCCCCGGGCGGTGCCGGGAGGGCGCTGGCGGGTCCGGGCTTGAACGGGCCGGGCTCGGTGGGGCTCCCCGCGGGCCGTGCCCGGAGCGGGCGGGCAGGGAGGCGGCCGCCGCCGGGGCCGGCCCTTCCCGGGTGGTTGTTCCCCACCACCGTTTGCCCGGGGCTGGGACCGGCTGCCACGTCCCGACTGGTCCCCGGTGTCCCCGGGCCACGGTGCCCGGTGCAGCCCGTTGGCCGCCATTCAAGACAAACAGGGCCGGGGCGCCCGGGATGGTTCCAGCTTTGCTGCAGGTCGCTGTGCCCGGGGAGGATGGGCCCCGTGTGGCCTTGGCAGGCCCAAGCACCGCGCACCGGGACACCGGCACCGGGCACCAGCCGTTCCCACAGGGGCCATGGGGCTGGCGGGAGAGCTGGGGCTTGAGGTCCACATCCCCCAGGGTGGGACATCGGGGCCTTTCACTGCCCGTCCCTGCCGGGTGGGAAAAATGCTGCCTTGCACCCCCGTGGGTGCCGGGGTCCTTCTCGGGGTGTTGGGGCGGGGAACTGAGTACTGACCCCCTCGCGGCACCCGCAGCATGTCGTGGTGGGGAACTGAGTACTGACCCCCTCCCGGCGCCCGCAGCATGTCGTGGTTCAGCGGCATCCTGGTGCCCAAGGTGGACGAGCGGAAGACGGCATGGGGGGAGCGCAACGGCAAGAAGGGCACCCGCCCCCGCGCCGGCCTCTGCGGCCCCCGCTACATGAGCTGCCTGCAGGACCCTGAGATGGAGCGGGGCGGGGGGCCCCCCCGGGGGCTGCGCTGCACCTGGCAGGAGGACCACTACGGCAAGAAGGGGCCCACGGGCGACCTGGGGCTCAAATCGGTGGACTTGGGCTTGGAGGATGGCGAAGCCAAGGGGCCGAAGGGGGCCGGGAGCCATGGTGGGCGACCGTCGGCCGGCGAGTGCTGGCGGCGGCTGCTCCAGGTTTTCCGCTCCAAACGCTTCCAGTCTGCGAAACTGGAGCGGCTTTACCAGCGCTACTTCTTCCAGATGAACCAGAGCAGCCTGACGGTGTTGATGGGGGTGCTGGTGCTGGTCTGCGGGGTGATGCTGCTCTTCCACTGCCTGCCCGGCACCCCACATGTGCCGGCGGCCACCGCGTTGGCGAGTGCCACGGCCCTTTTCTTTCTCCTGATGGTGCTGTGCAGCCGCAGCGCCTTCCCCCAGGACTACATGTGGGTGGTGAGCTACGTGGTGCTGGGGTTGCTGGCCGGGGTGCAGGCGCTGGGGACGGTGGCCGTCGCGCCTCGCAGCGCGGCCGAGGGCGTCTGGTGGAGCGTCTTCTTCATCTACATCACCTACACGCTGCTGCCGGTGCGGATGCGGGCGGCCGTGCTGGCCGGGATCCTCCTCTCCGCCCTGCACCTCGCCATCGCCTGGCACCGCAACGCTGCCGACCCCTTCCTCTGGAAGCAGGTAGGGCTTGGGGGGAGACACAGTGGGGGGGGGAGGGGGGGCTGTGCCAAGGGGGTCCTGCTCGCCTGCGGCATGGGGTGGGAGAGGCCCTGGGTGGGACCCCTGGGACCCCCCCCATCCCCACTGATGGCTCCCTGAGTCCCTCTCTGCAAAATTGGGCTTTTTTGCACTTGATGTTTCTGTACATGGAAAATTCTGGATGTGGGAGGGGCCCCTCAGCTGCCCGGGGTTCAGCGGGGTCTCAGGGGGAGTCCCATGCCGGTGTCCCAGGGGTGCTGCTTGTGGCATGGCCAGGGGGTCGCTCCGCTGGCACAGCCGCCTGTGGGGGGTGAGGGGGCCCCTCGTCTCGGCAGAACCGTGCACAGACCCGCCATTGTGGGCTGCGTGGGGAGGGGGGGCACCCACAAAGCCCCTGTTGTGGGGCCAGCGGAAACCCCCAAGGGGGGATGCAGGGCCAGAGCGCCAGGGCAGGGGGGTGGCTGCCACCCAGCAGGGACCCTGGCAGTGTCCCCAGTCCTGCCCCGCCAGGGTGGCGGGTGCTCCCAGTGGGGTGCATGCACAGGGGGGCTGCTGGGGGGGGGAGGGTGTCCCCTCATCCCCAGGGCTGTGTGTTCCCAGCCCCTGGCAGGGCCTTGCTGTGCTCCCCCCCCTTGCATGGGGCCGCCCGTCACCCTCGCCCTGCCTGGCTGGGGCCAGGGCCATGTGCCATCCCCACGGGGTGCAGGGCAAGGAACGCCATGCCAGGCGGGGGGGCTGAGGCCAGCGGGTCTTGGGGGGGGTCACGGGAGGGGAAGCCCCCCCCCGAGTGGGGTTAACCTCTGCAGAGTGGGACTGATGGGGCTGTGGGCCCTGGCTGGGGGGATGCGATGGGGACGGTGGGTGGGTGCGAGGCCCCCACTCCCAGCGCGCCGTAGCACTATAAATAGCCCTGGCCTCAGTCCTGGGGGACGGGGACAGGGAGGGGGGGAAACCGCAGCGCTCCCGCTGCAGCCATCTCCGCTTCCCGGCCCTCCCCCGTCTTCCTCCACTTCCCGAGGGCCTGTGGGGCCTGGCGGCGTCCCCATATGCCCCCCTGCCCCGGGTCCCTGCATCGTCATATCCCCCCTGCCCTGGATCCCCAGGTCCCCCCTGCTCTGGTTTCCTACGTCCTCAGGTCCCCCATGTTGACCCTGCCCCGGTCCACTGTGACCCCGGCCCCTTCTGCCCCCCTACACTGGGTCCCCAGGTCCCTGCATCCCCCATGTCCTGCTTTCCTGCAGCCCCAGGTGCCCCGTGTCCCCCTGCTCTGGGTCTCCAGGTCCCCCATGTCCCTGCAGCCCCCCCTGCCCTGGTTTCCCATGTCCCTAGGTTCCCCACACCCCCCTCACCCTGGTCCCCTGTGTCCCCAGGTCCCTGCATCCCCACATCCCCCTGCTTTGGGTGCCCATCATGTTCCCCCTTGCATCCCCCCTGCTCCTCTTGACAGCACCCCCCATACCAGAGCTAGGGTTTTGGGGTGCAGAGGAGGGTGGCAGAGCTGGCCAGGTCTTGCCGTGGGGCTGGGGTTCCCTGGGTGGCCGCACTGAGCCCACCTCCCCCACCAGCTCAGTGCCAACGCCCTGATCTTCCTCTGCACCAATGTGGTGGGGGTCTGCACCCACTACCCGGCTGAGGTGTCGCAGCGTCAGGCCTTTCAGGAGACTCGCGGCTACATCCAGGCACGCCTGCACCTCCAGCGTGAGAACCGCCAGCAGGTGGGCTGGGGGTCCCAGGGGGCCCGGGGGCAGTGGGGTCTCCCATGCTGGGCTTGGGGGTCCATGAGGACCCCGGCCCCCTGCTGACAGGGTGGTGTTGGGGTGCAGGAGCGCCTGCTGCTCTCGGTGCTGCCCCAGCACGTGGCCATGGAGATGAAGGAGGACATCAACACCAAGAAGGAAGACATGATGTTCCACAAGATCTACATCCAGAAGCACGACAACGTCAGGTACCGTGGGGGCTGCGGGCTGGGTGCAGGCAAGGTTTGGGGCGTCACCAGGTGAGGGTGTCTGGGGGTGTGTGTGGTCCCTCCTCAACCCACGCTCTTCCTCCTGGCAGCATCCTCTTTGCGGACATCGAGGGCTTCACCAGCCTGGCCTCACAGTGCACAGCCCAAGAGCTGGTGATGACGCTCAACGAGCTCTTTGCTCGCTTCGACAAGCTGGCGGCGGTGAGTGGTGGGGCCAGGAGGGGCTTGGGTGGGGTCCCAGAGCTCCCCTTGACCTGCTCTCCCTCCAGGAGAACCACTGTCTACGCATCAAGATCCTGGGGGACTGCTACTACTGCGTGTCGGGGCTGCCGGAGGCGCGCGGGGACCACGCGCACTGCTGCGTGGAGATGGGGGTCGATATGATCGAGGCCATCTCGTGAGTGGGGCAGAACACGGGGGTCGCGCCCGTCCCTGGTGCTGGCACATCCCCGGCGCTCACCGGCCCGGGACGTGGTGCCGCAGTCCCTTGGGCTGACGGGGTGCCGGTGGCGTCCGCAGGCTGGTTCGCGAGGTGACGGGGGTGAACGTGAACATGCGCGTGGGCATCCACAGCGGGCGCGTGCACTGCGGCGTGCTGGGGCTGCGCAAGTGGCAGTTCGACGTCTGGTCCAACGACGTGACCCTCGCCAACCACATGGAAGCGGGCGGCAAAGCTGGGTGAGCCGGGCTGGGGGTGCTGGGCCGGGGACTGGGATGAGGGGGATGGGGCAAAGGGGGTTCAGCGCCTTCATCCCCCCCATCCCCAGGCGCATCCACATCACCTGGGCGACGCTGCAGTACCTGAACGGGGACTATGAGGTGGAGCCGGGCCACGGGGGTGAGCGCAACGCCTACCTCAAAGAGCACAACATTGAGACCTTCCTCATCGTCGGCTGCAGCCAGAAGCGCGTGAGTCGGGGGACATGTGTTGGGGTGGCGGGGGGGAACCCAGGGGTGCCCCTCTCACGGCCATGTCGCCCCGCAGAAAGAGGAGAAAGCCATCCTGGCCAAGCTGCAGCGGGCTCGTGCCAACTCGACGGAGGGGCTGGTGCCACGGTGGGTGCCCGAGCGCTCCTTCTCCCGCACCAAGGACTCCAAGGCCTTCCGGCAGATGGTGAGTGGCCTCGGGGGGGGTGTCATCGCACACAGGGGGCCCCCACCGCGGTGGTATCGGCGGCTCACTGCCTTTCCGCGGCTGCTGTTGGGCTTCCTCAGCCCTGCCCACAGCCCTCGCCTGCTTCCTCCTGGCTGCTGCAGCCCCTGGCCTCGGGGAACCCCCGGGTCTCCCTCTGCCCTCAGCAGCCCTGGTGGATCCCTCCACCCGTGGGGATCCCCTGGGTGTCCCTCCCATCCTCACCAGCCCTCAGGGGTCTCCCCTGTCCCCACCAGCCCATGGGATCCCCAGGTATAACCCCTGTCCCCAGCAGTTCTTGGGGACCCCCGCTGTCCTTACTGGTGTCAGACGCCCTTCAGACCCTTCCATCCTCCCTTTGCAGACTCCCCCCCCCCCCATCCTTGCCAGGCTTGGGGAACCCTTGGGGATCCCCCCCATCCTGCTTACCCTTGGGGATGCGCCATGTCCTTGTCATCTGTGAGGGTCCCCCCATCCACGCCGGTGTCTCTTGACACCCTTTGTCTCCCTTGTGTCTCCCCAGGGCATCGATGACTCCAGCAAGGACAAGTAAGTGTCTCCATGCTGGGGTGGGGGGGTCACAGCTAGCCCCTTCCTGGGCAGAGTCGGGGGCCTGGGGGGACCCTGACCCACCTCTGCCCCCAGCCGCGGTGCCCAGGAGGCCCTCAACCCCGAGGATGAGGTGGATGAGTTCCTGAGCCGGGCCATCGATGCCCGCAGCATCGACCAGCTCCGCAAGGACCATGTGAAGAAGTTCCTGCTCACCTTCCAGACGTCTGAGCTGGAGAAGAAGGTGGGGGTTCCTCTGTCCCAGCCCCTGCGGTCACCTCCACCCTCTCCACCCCACCTTCTGACCCCTCTGATCTGTGGGGTCCCCTCCGTCCCCCTCGGCCCAGCCCGGCTCACCCGTCTCCTCCCTGCAGTACTCCAAGAAGGTGGACGACCGCTTTGGTGGCTACGTGGCCTGCACCCTCCTCGTCTTCTGCTTCATTTGCTGCCTCCAGATCGTGGTCTTCCCCCAGTGAGTGCCGCAGCCCCCCCAAACCCCAGTCCGTGGCCGCCTGTCCCCCCCGGTGCTCACGGCCACCTCTCTCCCCAGCTCCCCGCTGATGCTTGGCGTCTACGTCAGCATCTTCATCCTCCTCGCTGCCATCCTCTTTGTCTGCGCTGTCTACTCCTGTGTCACCGTGAGTACAGGGCTGATGGGTGGGGGTTTTGGGGGGGCTCGGCCACGCGTGATAGGTCTGTCTCCCCCCACAGCTCTTCCCCGCCGCCCTACAACAGCTCTCCCAGAAGATTGTCCAGTCCCGTGCCCACAGCACCATCATCGGGGTCTTCACCATCCTCCTTGTCTTCGTCGCCGCCTTCGTCAACATGGTAGTGGCGCGGGGGCGTGGGGGGCTGTGGGGGGCTGTGGGGTACCAGCTCACCCCTCTCTCCCCTCTCAGTTCGCCTGCAGCCGGGTAGCCCTGCGGGACTGCGCCGCTCGCGAGCTCAACGTCACCCCCGAGGCTGTGGGACCCTGCCAGCTCCGGGCCCTCAATTTCTCCCTGGGGACCCCCATGGGGCCCTGCCACCGTGATGGGCTGGTCTGCGACTTCCCAGAGGTGAGCGGCTGTGGGGCTCCCACGGGTGCGGGGCACTGGGATGGGGTTCGGCATGGGTACCAGCATGGGTCCCCGCAGGTGCGAGGTCCTCCTTAGGTGCTGACACAGGGTCCCTGAGGATGTGAGATGCTGGCAGGGGGTCCCCGTGGGTGCTGTGTCCGTCAGGGTGCTGGCATGGGGTCCCCCCAGATGCAGGGTGCTGGTATAGGTCCCTGTGGGTGCAAGGTCCTGCATAGGCACTGGCACAGGGTCCCCGAGGATGCTGGCACTGGGTCCCTGAGGGTGCAGGGTGCTGGTATGGGGTCCCTTCAGGCACAGTGACCCCATGGGTGCTGGCACAGGGTCCCCGCAGATACAGGGTGCTGACTTAGGCCTCTACATGTGCAAGGTCCTCCATGGGTGCTGGGACAGAGCCCCTGAGGGTGCAGAGTGCTGGCAGGGGGTCCCCATGGGTGCACAGTCCCCGTGGGTGTGGGGTGTCAGCAGGGCGTCCCCACGGGGTGCTGGTGCATGCCTGCGGTCTCTCCCGCAGTACTTCAACTACAGCGTGGTGCTGAGCCTGCTGGCCTGCTCCGTCTTCCTGCACATCAGCAGCATCGGCAAGCTGCTGCTCATGGTGGCCATCGAGGCCACCTACCTGGTGCTGGTGGAGGGACCCCAGGCCACCCTCTTTGACAATGCCGACCTGCTGGTGGTGGCCAACGCCCTGTGAGTGCCCGGCGTGTCCCCCCTGCGGTCCCCACCCTGGGAGCTGCGTCCCCACCCCGCTAACCCCCGGCTCCTTTCCCCCCAGGCCCTCCTTCAACGTGACCCAGGGTGAATGGTGAGTGGGGAACTGGGACCAGCAGGGAAATAGGAGTAGGGGGGTGAGGGTGGGCAGCAGCAGGAGATTCTCTTGGGGGTTTGTGCTGTGAGGGTGGGTGCAGCTTTGGGGCCCGGGTGCATCTTAGGTGGTCCCTGGGGTGGGTGCAGCCTTGGGGTCCCTGGGGTGGTGCATCTTACGGGGTTGGGCACAGGTTTGGGGTCCCTGGAGTAGGTGCATCTTAGGGGATCCCTTGGGTGGGTGCACCTTAGGGGTTGGGTGAATCTCTGGGGATCCCTTGGGTGGGTGCATCCTTGGGGTCTGGGGGCAGGTTTGGCGTCCCTGGGGTGTGTGCAGCCTTGGGTTCCCTGGGGTGGTGCATCTTACAGGGTTGGGTGAATCCTAGGGGAACCCTGGGGGGGGTGCATTTTTGGGTTCTGGGTGCAGGTTTGGGGTCCCTGGGGTGGGCACGGACTCGTCCGGCATCCCGTCTCAGCGGGCGGGGGGTGCCCGCAGCCCGGCGGAGGGGAAGGTGGCCCTGCGGTACGTCACCCCCGTCATCCTGGCCGTCTTCGCGCTGGCGCTGTACCTGCACGCGCAGCAGGTCGAGTCCACCGCCCGCCTCGACTTCCTCTGGAAGCTGCAGGTAGGACCAGGGACGAGGGGCCGGGGCTGACCCCCCCCCTCACGGCACCCCGGGGCGGCTCCCGCATGGCGCTGTGCGATGCAGGCGACGGGCGAGAAGGAGGAGATGGAGGAGCTGCAGGCGTACAACCGGCGGCTGCTGCACAACATCCTGCCCAAGGACGTGGCGGCGCATTTCCTGGCGCGGGAGCGTCGCAACGACGAGCTCTACTACCAGTCCTGCGAGTGCGTGGCCGTCATGTTCGCCTCCATCAGCAACTTCTCCGAGTTCTACGTCGAGCTGGAGGCCAACAACGAGGGCGTCGAGTGCCTGCGGCTGCTCAACGAGATCATCGCCGACTTCGATGAGGTGCTGGAGGGCGGAGTGGGGTGCGATGGGGTATATGGGGATGGGGTGCGTGGGGCGCTGGAGAGGCCATGGGGCAGCGTGCCTGGGGGGTGCAGGGTGCTGGAGGGGCTTTGGAGCAGCATGCGTGAGGGTGGGGTGCGCGGAGATGGGGTGCGCAGGGTGCTGGAGGGGCTCTGGAGCACCATGTGTGAGGGGGGGTGCACAGAGATGGGGTGCGCAGGGTGCCGGAGGGGCTCTGGAGCACCATGTGTGAGGGTGGGGTGCGCGGAGATGGGGTGCGCAGGGTGCCAGAGGGGCCATGGAGCACCATGCGTGAGGGTGGGGTGCACGGAGATGGGGTGCGCAGGGTGCCAGAGGGGCCATGGAGCACCATGCGTGAGGGTGGGGTGCGCGGAGATGGGGTGCGCAGGGTGCCAGAGGGGCCATGGAGCAGCATGCGTGAGGGTGGGGTGCACGGAGATGGGGTGCGCAGGGTGCCAGAGGGGCCATGGAGCACCATGCGTGAGGGTGGGCTGCACGGAGATGGGGTGCGCAGGGTGCTGGAGGGGCCATGGAGCAGCATGCGTGGGTTGCATGGGGATGGGGTGCGGGAAGATGGGGTGCTGGAGAGGCCACTGAGCACTGTGCGTGGGGATGGGGTGCAGGGGATGGGATGCTCAGGGTGCTGGACAGGCTGTGGAGCTACGTGCATGGGTTGCATAGGAATGGGGTGCAAGGAAGATGGGGTGCATGGGGTGCTGGAGAGGCTGCGGAGCAGCGTGCATGGAGCTGTGGGGTGGGGTACATGGAGACAGGGTGCAGGAGATGGGGTTCATGGGGCCCCAGAGAGGCTGTGGAGCACTGTCCATGGGGTGCACAGCGATGGGGTGCTTGCGGTGCTGCAGAGGCCGTGGAGCAGCGTGCGTGGGGCATGCAGGGACAGGGTGCGGGAAGATGGGGTGCACGGGGCCCTGGAGAGGTGGGGTGGGGGTGACGCTGCCCCTCCGCGCCCACCCCAGATCATCAGCGAGCAGAAGTACCGTCAGCTGGAGAAGATCAAGACGATCGGCAGCACCTACATGGCGGCCTCGGGGCTCAACGCCTCCACCTACGACCGGGAGGGCCGGAGCCACATCGCGGCGCTGGCCGACTACGCCATGCACCTGATGGAGCAGATGAAGTACATCAACGAGCACTCCTTCAACAACTTCCAGATGAAGATTGGTGAGCGCCCCTTGCACGCCCCTTTGCACCCGCAGCCGCCCCGTGCGCGCCCCTGTGCATACCTGGCCCTTGCATGCGGCTTCATGTCTGCTGGCTCTTACACGCCTCGTCCCTTTTGCACACGCGGCCCTGGTGCGTAGCCTTGCACGCGTGACCTTCGCACACCCCTTCGGCTTTGCACGCACAGCCTGCATGCACCCCTCTGTGCAGACGAAGCCTTGCACACCTCTGCCCTTTTGCACGCGCGGCTTTCGCAGACCACTTTGTGTACAAGCCCTTGCACAGCCCTTTGCACGCGCAAACCCTTGCACACCCCTTCCTTTTTGCACACACAGCCCTCACACACCCCTTTGCACACGCTGATGTTGCACGCGCCTTTAGCCCTTGCACTTGTAGGCCCTCCTACACCCCGTTACACCCTCCTTTCCCATCGCACACCCCTTGGCACACACAAACTCTTTGCACACCCCTTCCTTTTTGCACACGCAGCCTTCATGCACCCCTTTGCACGTGCTAACGCTGCACGCCCCTCAGCCCTGGCACGTTTTGGCCCTTGCACACCCCTTTACATGCCCCTTCGTGCCCCTCCTTTGCACACGCAAACCCTTTGCCCACACCCCATTTTGCGCCCCCCTTTTCCCCTCGCATGCCCTGCCCCGTGGTCGTGGGGTGAGGGGTTTGTGACACTCTCTGTCCCCCCACCCACTAGGCCTGAACATGGGGCCGGTGGTGGCGGGGGTGATCGGGGCGCGCAAGCCGCAATACGACATCTGGGGCAACACCGTCAACGTCTCCAGCCGCATGGACAGCACCGGCGTCCCCGACCGCATCCAGGTCAGCTGGGGGGGTGGGAAGGGGGGGACATAGGCCCCCCCCGAACCCCCCCTCACCCGTGTCCCCCACCCCCTCCCCCAGGTGACAACGGACTTGTACCAGGTGCTGGCGGCCAAGGGCTACGTGCTGGAGTGCCGGGGGCTGGTCAAGGTCAAGGGCAAGGGGGAGATGACCACCTACTTCCTCAATGCAGGCCCTGGAGGGAGTTAGGGGGGGGCCCCCACGGCCCCCACCCCAGTGCCCCCCAGCGCCCCCCAGCCTGCACGGGGTCAGAAAAAAAGGAAAAATCCCCAAATCCACATACTTAAAAACAAAAAAAAAAAAAAAGGAAAAAGGGAGGTAGTGGCAGGGGTGTCCCCTGTTGTGCCCCCCCCACCCCCCGGTGGCGTGTTGGCGGGGGGGGCATTTCACAGCCCTGCACTAGGGTGTTTGCAGAGGGGGGGTTGGGGTGCGGCCCCCTCCTCCCCTTTGCCAAAATCCCCCATGTGCCAAAGAGGGGAGATGGGTCTCCCTGGGAAGGGGCTGGGGTGAGGTGGGGGGGGGGTCTGGGGGTGGGGGGGGTCTCCTCACCCCTCTCCATGTGCCAAACTGAAGTGCCACCTGCCGGGGTGTGGGGGGGGTGGAGGTAAAGCACCCCCCGGAGTCCTGGCCAGGGGGTCCCGCTCCCTCCCAGGGGCTGCCGGTGAGGGGGGGAAGGCAGCTTCCCCCCCTTTTAAATGCAAAAAAAATAATGAAGTGACTTTTTTTTGTTTGTTTTTTTTTTGTTGTTTTTTTGAAGCAGTTTTGGGGCGGGGGGGGCTCAGCCCCGGGGGAGGGCACCGGTCCTTCCCTTCTCCCCCCCCCGCCCCCAGCGCAGACCTGAGGTACTTTGTCCTTCGTGTGTACAGATAAATTATATATAAAACTCACTTTGGATACGAGCTGTGGCCTGACGTGTGGGGCGGGGGGACGCGCCGATCCCGGCGGGGGGGGCGGGGTGGGGCCGATCCCGGGAGTACCCACCCCGAGGCAGGGGCCGGAATCTGGGACCACGGGGAAACCGGAGCCGGGGGGGGAGGTGGGTGTCCGTGGCGGGACGGTGCGGGGGTCGCGGCAGGTGTATGGTATAACGGCTGCCCCCCTCCCCCCAACACTTCCGGCATCAAAAGGCGCATGCGCGACCAACCGCGCATGCGCCTCAACAGCTCCTCCCTGGCCCCGCCCCGTGACGCAGCCGTACGCGCGCGCCGCCGCCCTGTAACGCCGGCGCGCCGTTGGCGTGCGTCCGTGCGTGCGTGCGTGCGCGCGCGGGCGCAGATCGCCATGGAGGCCTCGGCGGGCGGCGGGGCCGGCGGCGCGGCGGGGCGGCGCTGGTACTTCACCCGCGAGCAGCTGGACCGGAGCCCCTCTCGCCGCGCCGGGCTCGACCCCGACAAGGAGCTCTCGTACCGGCAGCAGGCGGCCAACCTGCTGCAGGACATGGGGCAGCGTCTCAACGTGTATCCGGCCGCGCTAGGCCGCGCGGCCTGCGCTCGGGTGCCGCCGCGGGGCGGGGTGTTGGGGGCGGCTGGCCCGGTCCGGGAGCGCGGAGAAACGGGCCTGGGTGCGGGGAAGGCCGGGCCCGGCCCCAGAGAGGGACAGCTGAGGCCGGGAGCGCGGAAGGCCGGGCCCCGGGAACGGGGAGAGCCGGGGCCTGTTTCAGCAGCGGGGAGAGCTGTGCCGGCGTGCGGGGAAGGCCAGGTCGGGCCCGGGAACGGGGAGAGCTATACCGGTGTGTAGGGAAGGCTAGGTCGGGCCCGGGAACGGGAAGAGCCCCGCGCATCTCGGCAGCCAGTAGAGCGAGGGCCGTCCCGGTGCCGCTGGGATCAGGGGACCCGAGGGTGCTGCTCGGTGGTTGTTGCTGGGGCCATGTGTTTCCTTAACCACCCCATCAGCTCCCAGCTCACCATCAACACAGCCATCGTGTACATGCACCGCTTCTACATGGTGCAGTCCTTCACCCAGTTCCACAGGAACGTAAGTGTGCTGGGGTCTGGCGGGGTGGGGGGTGCCGGGAGCCCCCCCAGCTCTGCTCCTGCTGCTGCCTGGCAGCCAGCTCGGGGGGGGGGGGCCATGTCGTGGGACCGACCCTGGGGATGGGGCTTGGAAAAGGGAAGGGTGGTTCGTAGCTGCTAGTAGTCACCAGAGACCCTTTTCCTTCCTGGTGGGGGTTGGACTTGCGCAGGCTTTGTTTCCTAAGGGCATATTTGTGTTAGATGTGAGAATTAGCCTAATTTATTTGCTTTAATCTTGAATTCACTAACTTTTAAAAAAATAACGTGGTTTTTTTTTTTCCTCTGAAGTCGGTGGTACCAGCAGCTCTGTTCTTGGCAGCCAAGGTGGAGGAGCAGCCTCGTAAGCTGGAGCACGTAATCAAGGTAGCACATGCCTGTCTGCATCCCCAGGAAACTCCTCTAGACACCAAGAGCGAGGTAAGTGTCGAGATCGGAGAACTGGGCTCTGATGTGAGGAGCTGGAGGCACGAGGAATGGGAATGGCGGAAGCGTGCTGCATCCTGAATCGCGTGGCTACAGCGTCTCGCTAAATCGGGTTCAGCAGTACCCGCTCTCTAAGCGAGCGGCTGTGTCCTAGGATGGTCAGTGACAGCTTTCCAATTCGACTGCTCTTACACTACTGAGAGCTTTTTGGCTTCTGTACAGCAGAAGGCTTTTCTTTTCCTGCTCTGTGGCAACCTCTCTTCTGTTCTCCTCTGCTGTGCTGCTGCAAATGTGACTCAGATGTGCTGTGTAGCAATGTCTGCGTGAAAAGCTTCTGAGGAGGGCATGGATGTTGGCTGCTGCGATTGAGTAGTGTCTGTGGCAGAGCAGAAGGTGGTGTGCGCAGTTGGTTCTGTTCTGTCCCCACACGTTTAATGGTGGGTTTATTAAAAACGTTGCTGATTCCCCATCTCTTGAGACAGCCCGTCTTACCTGGAACTGAGCAGCCAACCCTGCTGAAAAGGGGCAGCTTTATCCAGGAAAGCTTAAGGAAAAAAAAAAAAGCAGCTAATTCCTCTCCTGTACTGCTCGTATAGCCGTCCCGTGCAGTGCGAGGGACCAGGACTGAGAGGGCCACTGTGGATCCCGAAGCAGCCGTCCCCTAGCAGAAGCACTAGCAGGGGAGCGGGTCCACCCCAGCACTCTGCTTTCTCTTTTCTGGCAGGGAATCTGTGCCAGTTCCCCCAGTGCAGATCGGCATAAAGATTCCCCTTTGCTATTTTTGCCTCCCTGAGAAAAGGGTGTTAGAAATGTGCAGGCTTTATACGGAGTGCCTCATCGTGAGTAACTTGCCTGTCCTCTCAACCCCAGGCTTACCTGCAACAAGCCCAAGACCTGGTCATTCTAGAGAGCATAATACTGCAGACCCTGGGTAAGTTTTTCAAAGCGGACGGGCTGCCACACGAATCCCAGACCCAGGAGTGTTCCGCAGAGCGGAGAGCCTAACCGCAAAGTCTTCTCCACAGCTGGAGGGCAGATGCACAGCTGGCCAGTGGGAGAGCAAGAGTCCAGGCAACAAACTCTATTTTTCACACCCACTCCTTCTGTTTTCCTTTTAACATCAGTTTTTCAGGTGTAACTTGTGTCAGGTTCAATGCTCAGAGAAATTAAAGCGTGGAAGTGTGGCTCGTCTCTTTCCCCCCCCTCCCCCAACAGGTTTTGTGCCGCTTGGACACCGGTCGCTGTCCTCCCTTGTGCTGTTGAACTCAATAATGCTCTAGTCCTGTGGCCAGGAAGCACTTTGCACTGAGATGTCTAACAAAACCTGGATTGAAAGTTAAATGTTTTGATCCGATAGCCAAACAGTTGAAAAAAAACAAACAGTTTTTGGGGCTTTTTTTTTGAAAATAGAAGCTGGAGCCTACATTTAGGGCTGCAGTTGTTTGATCGGGTATCCTGTTCCTTTCTAAAATGTACTGTTAAACCTTGTTTTTACTAACGTACGTTCCATTTCAGAGGCAGTTTGTAGATAGCGTTCCACTCCTAAATACTCAGTAGGACTTTGTTCTTTCTGACTTGGTTCGGAATAAACGCCGCTAGTCCCTCGCTCGCGCGGGGACGGGAGGGGCAGGCGTGTCGATGGGTCGCAAGCGCTGGCCTGGCAAGCCAGTGGCTAAACTGTGACCCCGCTTCTGCAATGACTCTCTTCTCCAGTTGCCTTTTTTTAACGTCCCAGTTCTAGAATGTTCTGCATGGGAAGAACCAAATCTGTTGCACACATGGACAGATTGGAATTTTTGTTTTTTGTTTTTTTTAAACACATAATGCCCAAACTGAATAGGAATCTGAAGCGAGGATTAAGTTCAGTTGTCTTCAGTGCTGTAGGCTCTTTCAAAGGGAAAACGTCTGCTTCCTCTTAGCTTTTTGGGTGACAGAAATTCCTTTGAGCAGATGCCATTGTCTTCTCCTTCCTCCCAGCTGCTGTAAGAGGCTTTGTCCTGCTATTTTTAAAATCCTTAATAGTTGTTTTGTTTTCAGTGAGGTCTTTCAAGCGCAGAAGTCATTTAGCTGCTTGGAGGTCTGGCAGCAGCAGTGACCTTCGGGTTTTGTGACTGGAGAACTTGAGTCTTCTGGATACAGGAAAACGGGCTCCTCTATTCCTGCTTGCCTCCGAGCAGAGAGCAGGGGCTGTAGGAGGGAAGGGGAGAAGGCCTTGTCCCCAGGAGCAGGAAACGTGAGGTTCGTAGATCCGCGGGGGTGTGCTGCTGGTTTTCTGATGGCCGTATGTCTGTGTTCTTCCAGGTTTTGAGATCACTATTGACCACCCCCATACCCACGTGGTGAAGTGCACACAGCTAGTGCGAGGTAAGCGAGGTCAGGCGGCGGGTGCTTACGGCTTCTCCTCTGTAACCTCAGCCTGATAGAGAAAAGCTGTGGAAATAGGTTGTAGTGTGTAGCTGGGATTGCCCGAGAACTTGCCTGCAGTCAGTCGCCTTAATAACCATAATGAACGTCAAAATAGAGGCAGTTGCAAATGACTGACGTGATGTTGTGGCTCCGGTGAACCGTGCGAAGCATTCTATGTACAGTAATTCCTAGAATCATTCTAGCTGTGGCGTAGAGTTAGTCAAACCGTGCTGGCTCTCTGATTTTGTGCGTGGTGGCAAGAGGCCCGTGGTTCTGGCATTAAAATGGAATAATGTTTGTCAGGATACGCAGACTAACGCCCTGCTTTTTCCTTTTCTCTTTCAGCCAGCAAGGACTTGGCGCAAACTTCCTATTTCATGGCTACCAACAGGTTATTACTTTACAATTGATTCATATTTGACGGAGGGTCTTATCTGGAGGAGATGTGCTACTGGTGACCCCTGGGGCATTGGTCAGCCTGCGAGCAACCGGGGGTCGCTCGGTTTGCCTCAGAAAGAGCAGGAACACTTTCTCCTGCTAGCTGCTGGTTGAAACCAGCTGCAGAATTGGCCGTATGAGCGAGGCAGATGGGATGCTCAGGAACTTCACTGCATTCTTTTCTGGGAGTTAGACAGCTGTGAAAGTAAAAAAAAAAAAAAAAAAAAAAAAAAAAAACCCACAAAAACCAACCCAAGCCAAAAAGGTAAACCTGAAACGAATATATACATTTTTACTTGCTTAGTACCTAGGTGTCAGAGAGTTCTCACTGAACTAGGTGCTGTGCAAATTGTCATCAATATGGTCTGTATCCCAAAGAAAGCTGATCTAGAGTATAAAGGGAGAAAAACAGTGGTTGGAGGCGTGAAGTGTCACAAGAGAATACAGTAGCCTTGTCTGGTGTGCATGGCTGGACAGACAGGCCTGTAAGCAGAGTCTTGGACGTGAAAAGAGCCCCTAGTTTTTTTTCCACCTTGAGTAGTTTTGTCACTAGACTTTCGCTGCCAGGCTGGCACCAGCCCTTGCCTTGGGATTTCTGACTTTTTTTAAAAAATGTAGTTTCCTGGACTATCAGCTTCGGGCGAATCGTGGAGTTAGTGTTTGGAACAGACCAAGTTGTGGACACGGAAAATCTTGCGTTTTTGTGAAAGAGCTGACAAAAGTGAAAGGATGCGAGGAAAAAGATGGTTTAGGTGCGAGCACAGGTGAAGCTGCAGAGTTGGAGAATGCTTCCAAGCCCTGGCCGAGCTGTGAATGTGCGTGGCCTTGGGCGAGCTGTTTCTCTCCTCTCTGCCTGTGAGAGGTGTTACCCGCTCACCTCCGCAGCGTGCTGGGAGAGTTCTTTGTGGAAGGTGCTCTGTAGCTCCGAGGGGCACTGTGTGGGC
Source organism: Phalacrocorax carbo (assembly GCF_963921805.1). Lineage (NCBI taxonomy): Eukaryota > Metazoa > Chordata > Aves > Suliformes > Phalacrocoracidae > Phalacrocorax > Phalacrocorax carbo. Next base: position 1,036,125 of record NC_087539.1, read on the forward strand.
TTCCTGCATGAACTGGTGTAAAGGGAAGGTGGTGTTAGTAATGTGTGGGTAAATGCATCCTCGAAACGTGTTTTATCCCTGCAGCAATAACTGCAAAACCAAGGAATTATGAGTTAAGGTTGTACTTGAAAGAAATCCAGGCAGAAAGTAAGAAATGCGGCCAGGCAGCCTCAGTTTTGCCTTAAATTGATGCTGTGAAATGCCTGATTAAGGCACTTAAGCGGTGACCTGCATTTATCAGGTGTAGCTACGGATGTTTAACTTTTATATCCTTCTGGCATCGTTATGGGGCAGAGTTAAGGCTCTTTGTGCATCCTAACTTCACTTCTTACCTTGGCAGACTGGATAAAGGCTCTGAATTTCCTGGGTTTGACTTCTTGGTGTATGGATAAATACAGTATCTGTGAAACGTCTTCAGACTTTTTGGCTGTAGATGCGTATCTCTGTCTCTCCACATTGCCTTAATGGAAAAATGCATAAATAACCGGAGCATGGCGAAGAAATGCAGATAATGCCACCCTGCAGCTGCACATAGCTGCTCAGTGGCACCACTCCCATCAAGCACTCTTGGAAAGGGCTGATTCACGAGTGTGACAGTGGGTAAATCCTGCACCCAGCTTGCTGTCACGGTTTCTAAGGCTTAGGTGGACCTGGTGTTCCTGCAGGTAGAGAGTAAGCTGCTTGCTTAGTCCGTTGGTTCTCCTGTTCTCAGTGCTACCTAGACCTCCCAGCACTGACGTCCGAGCTGTCATGAGGCAAATTAATTTACTAAGGAAAATGCCTGATAGGTGGCCTGAGTCACTCCAGCGTATGGTGCTGTTCACAGCTGAAGCTTCAGTGCTTTTCCTAAAAATCATTTGGGAAAGACCAGACTCTTCCTAAAAGCCGAAGAGGGCCAGTTTGCTCCTTGAATGCCATCCCGGGAGTCGCACCTGGAAGCGTCTGAGTTTCTTCTCAGATTGAGCAGAGCCCACAGCAGAGGTGGGGACTGGCAGGTAACCCCGCTGCTCGCTTTCTCCCTCGGAGGAGGGCTCGAGCGGGGCGGCAGCGTGCCTGGCTGCTCCTGCACGAGCCACAGAGCCTTGAGCTGACAGAGTTGCCTGGACCCAAATTATCTGCAGCAGAACGGGGAAGGAACAAGCAAATCGGTGGAGCGGGATAGAGACGCCCGTAACAGTAGGGTTGTACTGGGGGAGGAATGGCAGGGACTTCCCCACCATGTCCACCTCTTGCGCAGTGTCTGTTCAGTGGGCGATTGTGAGTGCTGAAGTTCAGGCTTGGGAGTTCATGGCTTTCTGTTTCTCTCTCCCTGCTGGTGACGTCAGCCTGCACCTGACCACCTTCAGCCTGCAGTACACCCCTCCCGTTGTGGCCTGCGTCTGTATCCACCTGGCTTGTAAGTGGTCCAACTGGGAGATCCCAGTCTCCACGGACGGGAAGCACTGGTGGGAATACGTTGATGGCACTGTAACTCTGGAGCTCTTAGATGGTAAGTTTTGGAGCGAGGTTTCCCCCCAAAGGCTCTTACATTGTTTTGGCATCTCTGTTCGTGGGTCTGCCGTTCGAACACGGCTACCGGCCAGTTCATGGACTCCAGGACTTCAGGTCTTGCCGAGGTTTCCAGTGCAGCAGCAGCTTCTATGGTACAACAGAGATGGCAAAAAGCGCACAGTGAGACGAGTGTAAATGTGGTCAGTGATACTAGTTGTTAGTTATTTTCCCTCCTGGAGTAGCTCCATCTCATCAGTAGCTCCACTCATTGGTTAAGTAGGGGGTTGCCCTGATGGATTAGTGCTGGTCTGCCTGCCTCTGACCCTCTTGCTTGCGTTTGTGTTTCCTCTGCAGAACTGACTCATGAATTCCTGCAGATCCTTGAGAAAACTCCCAACCGGCTTAAGCGTATCCGAAACTGGCGGGTAAGAATCTGCTTTGGGCCGTGGGTGCTTGCAGGAGAACACAGGCTCTGATTTCTTCTGAGTCTGTGAGGCTGTGTGGCATCTCCGGTGTTACAACGCAAGACAGCGTCAGAAGGGCATGTGTGGGGGGAAATCTGCACAGTGCGTCTGCAAAATGTTGTTTCAGTGCTGGAGTTCATCTGTTCTGAGTTAACTCTGTAGAGACCTGGGTTTTTCAGCCGCTCTAGCGACCCCACTTGCAGTGCTTGGGTCTTTCCCCACCCGGAGAGATGGGAGCAAAGTGGATCTGTCTTTAAATGAGGGCTTGCACTGTAGCGGGTGAGCTGCTTGCATCAAACCAGCTCTAATGACAGCCCACAGTAAATGACTGGTCGCTGCTTTTATTCCAGGCCTCTCAAGCAGCCAAGAAGTCAAAGGCTGATGACCATGGTGAAGATGAGAGCCTGTCAGAGCAGACGATCCTCAACATGATTTCCAGGAATAATAGTTCGGACATGAACATCGCTGGGTTAATGAGCATGTCAACGTCCTCGACCGCCGGAGCAGGGCCTTCTCTGCCAGCCGCGGCAGACTCACCCAGCGACCAGAGCAGTGCGGATATGTCCCAGCCTGAGCACTGGCTGTCCCAGCATCCTCCACCCAAGCTGGAGACTGGCCAGGGTCACAGGACTAATGAAAGCTCATCGGCTGCTGAGCATCCTTTACAGCAAGATGGCGCTGGTTATCAGAAGCCAAGCGGCAAGAACGCCCCGTCGGCCAAAGTGTCTCTCAAGGAGTACCGGGCCAAGCATGCCGAGGAGCTGGCGGCGCAGAAGCGGCAGCTGGAGAACATGGAGGCAAACGTGCGGTCTCAGTATGCCTACGCCGCACAGAATCTTCTGGTCCAGCAGCAGCGGGAGAGGGAAGTCCAGCAGGACAGCAACCCCTCTCCAATCATCCTGAAAATCCCCATCGGCGGCTCGGAGAACCCCGAGCGCCCTCCCGGCCCTGAAAAGAGTGACAAAGCCTCGGCTTTGAAGCTGAGGATCCCGGTGGCAGGTGGAGGTGGGGAGAGGCCACTCCCCTCCAAGCAGGAGGAGATAAAAATGCGGATCAAGGTGCCAACTGCTGCAGACAGGCACGGCTCCTCGGACGAGAGCAGCAGCAAGAACCGGGAGCACAAGGAGAAACACAAGGGCCACTCTTCCAACCACCACCACCACCACCACAACCACCACTCTCACAAACACTTACATACCCAGCTTGGCACCGGCCCCAGCAGCGTGGCGAACAAGCGGCCGGGAGACTCTAAACACAGCAGCCAGCCTAGTGCCGTGCCCCACAAAAGCTACGGTCCCCTCGCCTCTTCCCGCAAGAGGCCCCTGCCAGAGGAGGCGGCAGCCATGGCCACGGCTGCGGCCCACGAGCACCAACCCAAAGTCAGCAAAGCCTCCAAAGGCCCCGGCATGCCGTTCCTTTACTCCCACCTCCCCACGGTGGTCCATCTCCCAGGGCACGGCTCGGATGTGAGCAACCTCCCCTTAACCCAGGCCAACAAAGCCCGGGGCACCCACAGCAAATCGGACAAGGGTCCCACGGGGGCCAACGGGCACAACGCCAACCAGGCCAGTGACTACCAGGATACAGTCAATATGCTGCACTCGCTGTTGAGCGCGCAGGGCATGCAGCCCACCCAGGCCCCTGCCTTTGACTTCCACTCGTACGGCGAGCTCTTGAACCCCCGGGCTTCCACCAGCTCCAGAGCTGCCGCCAACACGGACAAGCCCCGACCGCCCCCCCTGCCCTCAGAACCGCCCCCCCCGCTCCCCCCTCTCCCCAAGTAAAGCCCCTTTTTACTACTGAGTTTGTACAGAGCCCAAGCCCAAACGTGGGCTGCCCCTGCGGGGGCGTGAAAGGGCTTGTTCGATCTCCACTGCCTCACGAAGAACTATTTTATTATATTATAACTTTTATTATTGGTATTTAGAGTGCGGAGTTGTTGAAGCTGTGAAAGGATAAGAAACCCTTTCTCTGTTCCTTGCTCCCTCCCCCATCGACTTCCAGTTAGTGGTGGGTTCTGTCCCGGCTAGAACTGGAGCCCCCTCTGGGGAACACACGTTGTCTGTGGAGGATCCTGGGGGGGACTGGGGGGTATTTAAAGTATGTCACAGAAAATTTAAGACGTTTTACAAATAATTTAAGCAGTAACTTATATCTTAGTGTTTTGTTCATTTTAATTTTGTGGTGCTGCGGGGGACCCCGGTGAGGGTTTGGGGTGGCTTCTTGGTGGTTCCACTTGAGCTATTGGTGACAGAAAGCGGGTTCAGGAGCTTTTAGGGGATGGAGAGGGGGGAAGTGGCATGAGGGGAGGGGCAAGGACCGGAGGCTGCTTGGACTGGGGGGGTGAGGGAATCCCAACTGCTGTAACTGCAGGGTTATGGGAGCCGCTCTACCTGCTGTCAGTCTGGTTTCTGTGCTCCAAAAGCTGCTCTGGTTTCAGGATCCTGTTTCTGTCCCTCACTCTCCTCCTGCAGGTCCTACTGCTTCTGCTGGCAGCCCCGGTGGTGGTGGGGCTTCAGGAGCAGCATGCGTGCCGAGGGCTGCTGGGGGCTTTCGGTGGTTCAGGGCAGCTAGAGTTGAATAGGAAGGGTGAGGTGATGGATCAAGGGCGCTTGGCCCAGGGCTTACCCCCCACCCTGGCTGCTTTTTGGGGGCAGAGATTCCGGGGGAGCTGCCCGTGGCTGGCAGGGAGGAGTGCTGCTGAGCAAGGTGCTTGTACGTGGGGTTGGATTGTGCCTGAGAGCACCGGCTGGGACGGAGCAGCCCCGCGCTGGGAGCTGGCTGGGTCCTGCTGCAGGTGGTGCTGCCGGTGCGTGTAGAGCCAAGTTTAGGCATGTAACACATTGGTGGACTCTGTCGGTGGCTGTGCAGGGGTCGATCAGGAGAGGAGCAGCGTGGCGCGTTCCCAGCAGGGACGTAGGATGAGACCATGCAGGATGGCTGGCTGGAAGGGTTACCGTGCCTGGGGCAGATCTTACAGGGGATCCCGCTGGAGCGTGGCTGTTCACAGCTGAGCTGGAGACAGCTTTTACCATGACATAAACCCTGCGCCATGGCAGCCACCTGACTTTTGGTTGAATGTTTCAGAAAAGCCAATTTCCTTTGTTCTCAGACTTTGCTTTTCCAACCTTCAATAAATGTACTGTCTCCGTATGGTTTTGTGAAACTCTTGTTCTACATCAAGCTTATTTTTAAGAGCAGTCGGTGCTGCCAACCCCCCCAGCATCTCTGCTGTCGGTAACCCACCCCTGCAATTTTGGGTACAGTTTTTCAGTTTCAGGGTCCCGGGAAAGGCCCATCCCACCTCTCTTGGTGGCTGGGCTGGCTGCTCCCGGGTTGTCGGGCTTCGCGGTGGATCGCTCGTTCTTCCCTTTCTGTTAAGCAGCGGGGAGCAATGTCTGTCTGCAGCTTGTCCCGGGAAACGGGGAGGGGACCGGGTAGAGCTGGGGTGTGGGGGGCTCTTGGCCCCCGGCTGGTGCCCTGGGACCAAGCCGATGTCCCTGGGGCTGCCGGGAGCTTCTGCCTTCCCGGAGCTAAATCACAAACCGGGTCCCGCCTCCCCTCCCTCGCCCGGGGCTCATAAACACACCAGCGCCCCCGGCCCCGCCGCGCCCACGTGTCAGCTTCCCGCCGCGCCGCTCTCACGTGACTCCTGGGGCGTGGCTGCTCCCTGCGGAGTGACGGCGGCCTCGGCCAACCACGCGCCGCCCCGCCCACCGCGCCCGTTGCTGATTGGCGGCCGGGCGGGCCAGTGAGGTGGCGGGGCGGGCGTCCTGCGAGGCAGCAGGGAGGCCGGGGCGGTAGCGAGGTAAGATGGCGGCGGCGCCGCCCGCCCCGCGCGGTGTCCACTCAGCCCTTCACCGCGACACCTGAGCGCTCCCCCGGGGCCCGTCCACCCCGCACAGGTGGAGGGGTCGGTTACACCCCTGCTCTCCGCTCCGGCAGCCGCCGCCTGGGCCACCCTTAGGAGCGCCCCTCACGCCCGCCGCCCGCGGACAAAATGGCGGCGCCGGGGGTAGCCGGGCGGCGCGACTGCGCATGCGCGGGGCCTGGGTGCGGGGCGGGTGGCGGAGCACGTGCGCGGGGGTGAGAGGGGCCCGCGCCGGGAGCGGGGGGGTGTCTGCACCGGAATGTACCGCGACGGGCACCGGGAGATGGGGGTGGGCACCGGCATGTACCGGGACAGGCACCGGGAGATGGGGGTGGACACCGGCATGTACCGGGACAGGCACCGGGAGATGGGGGAGGGCACCGGCATGTACCGGGACAGGCACCGGGAGATGGGGGTGGGCACCGGCATGTACCGGGACAGGCACCGGGAGATGGGGGTGGGCACCGGCATGTACCGGGACAGGCACCGGGAGATGGGGGTGGGCACCGGCATGTACCGGGACAGGCACCGGGAGATGGGGGAGGGCACCGGCATGTACCGGGACAGGCACCGGGAGATGGGGGTGGGCACCGGCATGTACCGGGACAGGCACCGGGAGATGGGGGTGGGCACCGGCATGTACCGGGACAGGCACCGGGAGATGGGGGTGGGCACCGGCATGTACCGGGACAGGCACCGGGAGATGGGGGTGGACACCGGCATGTACCGGGACAGGCACCGGGAGATGGGGGAGGGCACCGGCATGTACCGGGACAGGCACCGGGAGATGGGGGTGGGCACCGGCATGTACCGGGACAGGCACTGGGAGCGGGGCCCCCGCACTGAGGAGCTGCAGGAGTGTGCTGGGAGGAGGGCGTCCTGCCCTGGTGCTGTACTGGGCGGGAGGGATGCTGTACTGGGCGCTGTGGGTTGGCGAGCTGCGCACGGGGAGGAGGGGTGCAGGGCTGGGGTGAGCGCTGGGCCTGTGGGAAGCGGGGGGGGGGGCAGGGAGGGTTGGGGGGTCGTGCCCCCTGAGAGAGAGAGAGGCCGTGAGTTGGGGGACAAATGGTGCCATGAAGGGATGGGGTTTGTATCGGGCATCGTGGGGCCGGCGGGCTGTGTGCGGCAGGCAGCGTTGTACCCTGGGAGGGTACGGAGCTGTGGGATTCCTCTGCTGGGGCGCGGGGGGTAGGGGGGCGCCTCTGGGGTGCGTGTCCCCCGCTGGCCGCAGTGCTGGCAGGCAGCAGCGCTTGCGCCCACACCTTGGTATGGATGCTGCTGCTTGGTAGCTCAGGTGAGTGAGACGTGTTTAATTCTGTGTAGAAACAGGGTTGCTGCAAAGCTAAACGTTTCCTTAGGCATTGGAAGAAACTATCTCTATATGAGCAAATTAACCTCCCACCTGTTCAAGGGGGTCAAAGTGTTGTATTCAGATGCATTAGCAGATGCTGCTCCTCTTTCTTTTTGTCAGTAGTTTGTTTCATTTCTTTTAACTGGTCTGCATCTCTCAAACAGGTGTTGGCATGAACAGAATTCGGATCCATGTTTTGCCATCGAGCCGAGGACGCCTTACTCCTGTGCCGCGGCCGCAGGAGCCCCTGTCATGTGCCTTCACCCACCGCCAGTGCTCCCAGCCGCGGCTGGAGGGGCAGGAGTTCTGTATTAAGCACATTCTTGAAGACAGAAGTGCCCCTTTCAAGCAGTGCAGCTACGTTTCAACAAAGAATGGAAAGAGGTGTCCCAACGCTGCGCCCAAACCAGAGAAGAAGGATGGGTGAGTACCTCTGTCTCCTGGTTCTCCAGTTCCGTACTATATAGAATTAAAACAGAGAGGAGGTCATTTTCCTGATTCAGCTGCTGCACTTAAGTTACCTCAGACAAATGGTTCCCTCTTTCTGAAGTGCTTTTAAGCTAAAGAAAGACTCTGAGAGTGCTGGATGCTGCGTAGAGTTGTCTTGGTCCTGCAGGACTGTCGGGCTGCTGCTCTCTGCCATCAGAAGGTGGCTGCAGTGATCCAGGCCCTTTGTAAGAGCCGTACGTGCACCCACGCGGTGCTCTGCCTCCGCTCGGCCCTGCAGATGGAACTTGCCGCCGTCTGCGCTTACGGATAATCCTCAGCGCAGATATCTGGTCGCGTGTTATGTGGAGTGGATGACCTGGTTGCACTTCTTGCTCTCTGATGCATATAAAATGTTCTGACTGCTGTGGGTGGAAGGACCTAGAACGGTTATCGACGTTCAGTAAGCACGTCAGCAGAGCACGGTTTCTCTTACGGGAGCATCGACCCGCGTTTCATTCTCAGAGGTTATGGGCATGTGAACACTGGTAGTCTTCATTCTGCCCTTGGTCCCTCTGTGATAAAGAGAATCCATCCAGTGTGGGACAGTGTGCTCTGCATGGAAACTGAGGGCCCAGTGTGAGCATTTGGGAGCAGAAGGGCTCACCTCAGGGGCTTTAAGTAAAAAGCTCTTTTCTCTCCCTGCTGCTGTGCCACGTGGCTGCCTGCCCCAGTGCCAGAGGTGGCATTTCAGCAGTGGTGTGTGGTCTGCAAGCCACCTGGGGCTCTCTGGCATTTCTGAGCCCTACCTGCAGCCAGCGTCTCTCTCTGTGAGAGCTGTGGAGGGGATGTGCTTTCCAGGTGCCAGGGAACGTTTCTCACTGTATCGCTTGTTCTTTTTGCTGGCTGAGGGCTTGGAGTTGTAATGAGCTTGTGATTTATTCCTGCAGCGTGTCGTTCTGTGCGGAGCATGCCCGCAGGAACACTCTGGCGCTCCAAGCTCAGATGAAGAAGTCCAATCCTGGGCCTGTAAGCGAGACTCTCCTTTGCCAGCTTAGCTCTTATGCCAAAACCGAGCTGGGCTCCCAGACTGCAGAGAGCAGCCGCAGCGAAGCCAGTCGGATCCTAGGTAAGAATTGAAAGCTAAAACTGGTGAGAGAGAGCCCTGAGTTCTCTGTTCTGTGTGCAAGTGCCAAGAATATCTCTTCTTAAATCCAGTGAAAAAAAAGATCCCGGGGTCCATGGGTAAAAGACTGTGTTCTGCAAACCCCGGCGTCTCGCCTGCCGCTGGCTGTAGACAAGTCACACTGCCAGACCACAATCCTGCAGGTTTTCTTCCCTTGCAGTTGCAGAGCAGAAGCATTACCCAGCTTCCCTCTTTGCTGGGTTAGTCTCTAGCGGTGCCTGTCAAACGCTGGCTCGGTGCTGAGCTTCCCACCTCACAGGGTCGCTCGGTGGGGCCAGCTGGCCGTCCGTGGTTCCTAGCTAGGCAGGAGCATCACACCACAGGAGCTGTGTGTTTTGGCTGCACCGAGTTGGTGGGTTTCCTGTTGTTCTGTGTTGCTTGCTGACACTGTGCTGGGGAGGAGAAGCCTCTCCTGGCAGGAGGCAGAGCTGGTTCACCTCTGAGGCTGTGGAGCCGAGCTCCTGGGGTCCCCGGCTACCCTGTGCTGGAGCAGCGAGTGCGGGGACGTAGGGCAGTGTCCTATTGCTCAGGGCAACTTGTCTTTTCAGATGAGGACAGCTGGAGCGATGGCGAGCAGGACCCTATCACAGTGGATCAGACGTGGCGAGGGGACCCGGACAGCGAGGCTGACAGCATCGACAGCGACCAGGAGGATCCCTTGAAGTAAGTTGGATGCTGGTGGCTGCAGGCTGCTTACACAGATGTAGCATGTAGAGCGTTCTGAGCTCAGTGTGGCACCAGAGGCGATGGTGGCTATCCAAAGGAGGTGATGTTATTAATATTGTTGCAGTCGAACTTTGTGCCTTGGTGAGTTGCTAGGTGTGAATGCTCGTTGAACCTGGTGGTTCTGGGAAGTATTTGATGGTCATCCTCTTTCAGAGCGGAGCGGTCCATTCAGCAGCAGTCTCTGGGCGATCTCTTAAATCAAAAATAAACGGGTACGAATCGGTATTTCTGCTCATCACCCACTGATCTCTCTAATCCAGCCCCGCTCAGCCCGTGTTCCTGATAACGTCCGTGTCGTTCAGTCAGGAGAACAGCTCCGAGGGACCCGTAGAAACTTAGCCCTGTTTGTGTGGGTGTTTTTCAGGCATGCTGGTGTATACACAGCTGAGGAGGTGACTTTGATCATGCGAGAGAAGCTGATCCGCCTGCAGTCTCTCTACATTGACCAGTTCAAACGACTCCAGCACCTTCTCAAGGAGAAGAAGCGCCGATACCTGCACAGCCGCAAGGGAGAACATGAAGCCATAGGCAAGTACTGGTACAGGTAGTCACCGATCTGCATTCATCTGGCTGAGGGCACAGTGCTTCTCTAAAACACACACAGGACTCGACTCTAAAAAAAAATATGTGTTTTTCTGCTTCTGCAAGGGCAAATTTCAGAGCAGTGCTGTCTCAGTAAGGGTGAAAATTACAGTAGGGCTGAATCTCAGAGGAGGTATTTCTGTGGCTGGCCTCATGCCTGGAGATTGGTATCATTTGGGCTAGAAAGGTTGCCGGATTTCTTTGCTCTTCAAAGTTTGCAGTGTTGTCAGGAAATGAGACTACAAAGTTAATTCTGAGGCAAAAGTTCTTTTTTTGTATGGGGTTTCCTGTTTTTGGTTTTATAAACAAAAAATTTATTCATCTGTAAGGTCCTGTCTGTATCGGCAGCAGTTTGTTTCGGTTGTTAACACCAGGCTGCTGTAATGACATACTCCTCCTTAGCCCAGATACAACTTTCCCTTGCAAAAGCACTTCTGCCTGGGTCGGATTCTCCCTGCACAGAACATGCTCTTGGAGGCAGGAGCTCGTAGTTCACCAGGAGCAGAACCGGGTTGTACGACTGGTTGCAAGCATTGCAGTGCAAGGAATGCCTTCTGTAGCGTAGTCTTATAATAGCTTGTCCGGGAGAATGGCATAATACAGCTCGGTCTCAAATAAAAATAACTAGAAGTTTGGTACATAACAATTTTGTATAACTCTTTTTAGCAAGCCAGTAATAGAAAAGCAGATCCTGACCGTTGCCCTGTAATTACAGCTGGGAGTGCTTACTGGAAGCTTCCAGAACTTGCACAGGAGCAAGCTGGAATTTGACAAGCTGCTATTCTGCTTGCAGGAATCATGATAGACTCTTGAGTGGCCAAACTATTTTAAGAGACGCTTTAAAAAATATTCAGTCGGCTCCTCGTGTGCACAGAGCAGTTGGGATAAGTTCTGGGATGGGGTCTGCTTTCTCGTCGCCTTAATGTAACTGAAAGATGTGCTTCCTGTTTATACGTGCAACTCTCACTACTTGGTCGCTCCGTGCATTGATATCTGTGTCATTAGTCAGCTGTTGGAGCTCTCGGCAGCTGATTTTGGCTCTTCGATACCAAAAAAAAAATGGAAGGATGTGGCAGGTGGGGTGGTATTTTCTGACCCCTCCCTCGCTCCCCGCAGGCAGCAGCCTTCTGACGGGCCCGGAGGGGCTGATGGCCAAGGAGCGTGAGAACCTGAAGCGCCTGAAGTGCCTGCGCCGCTACCGGCAGCGCTACGGCGTGGAGGCCCTGCTCCACCGGCAGCTGAAGGAGCGCAGGATGCTGGCGACCGACGGCGCTGCCCAGCAGGTGCGTCCAGCAGCTCGGAGGCTGGGTACGGCCGGAGTCAGAGCCTCGCCTGGAAGCTGGGTCTCTCCTCTCGCGCTTTCCTGGGAGCGATCCCAGGCCAGGTCCGCTCTGGCCCTGCCCGGTTGCGCTGCGCAACACCCGTTCTGCAAGGACATAAAGGTCTGGTCCTGGCCAGCACCCTCAGCATCCACATGTTGGCTGAAACATTGGGGTTCCCTAGAGTCATTTTAAATGGGCACCAAAACTGCAAAACTTAGTGTGGGGTTGGAGAATTCTCCCTTTTGAAAGGAGGGCTCAGTACAGGGTAGCCTGATTTTCATCACTGAAAAATGTGTGGAAAATACTCCTCCTTACGGTGATGAAACCCAGACTCCTGCTAGACCTGTGCGGACCCAAAGGCAGGCTCCTTGCGTCGCACGTGAAACTGAATTTGAAGCTGTGTGGGGCCATTTCTTTGTAACCATTTTAAAATTCAAAAGATTCCCTTAACTGATTTCTGAAAGTTGAAAGATAAGTCTGAGAAATCTCATTCTTTTGAGACATACTTCAGAGGTGAAGTTCTTCCTACCAAAATCGAGTCGTGCCTTATTATCTCAGCTCTGTTTAATAAAAGCTTGAATGGCAAGGACATAATGAGGAGCGAGGCTCTGCTGGAGCGGGACTGAGAGTTCGGTCTTGGCGTGTTTTGAAAGCAGGGTGCAAGTGTTGTGTAGCCGAGGGGGGGGTCTCTGGGATAGAGCCGGATGACTCCCCAGCGCAGCTCTGAGCTCTTCTCTTGGACTTGCAGGCACACACCACCCGCTCCAGCCAGAGGTGCTTGGCCTTTGTCGACGATGTCAGATGCTCCAACCAGTCCCTCCCGATGACCAGACACTGCCTTATGCGTATCCTTTGATCTGCCTGTGCTGCCTTGGGCTGAGCTCCTGACTGCTTGCTGGCGGTTTGAAGCGTGTCTGATCCTCCCTTGTTTTTTTTCTCTTTGGCCCTAAATCAAGGCCATCGGTTTGCTGTAGCCGTTGGTTTCAAGCAGGAGCCCAGAGGAACCGTCTCCCGGTCTGTTGGCGCTCCCGTCCCCGTGGAACGGCCAATTCGTGTGGGAGCGACAAGCCGGGCTTGCCCTCGCCTCTGCCCGGGCAGGTCCCGCTGCAGCCTTCCTCTGGCGCGCTGGCCGACCAGAGCATCTGAATGGGGTGGCTGCTCCACTTGGAGCTTGCAAGGGAACCTCACAAAACCCGAGGGAGGCACAGGAGAGTTTCTGGCAGCGCGAAAAGCGGGTAGAAGCGAGTCTGCTCTTGGCTTGGCTGCAGGTGCTGGGTGCCAACAGCCATCCTGGGCAGGGTCCGTGAGCTCTCGCTACGAGTCCTGCTGTGGGGGATGTTTGTAGGAAAGGTGGCCTGACTGCTGAAGCATGTGCTCAGGGATTTTTAGGGAGGGCTTGAGTGAGGGAGGGGTTCCTAGCCTGTTTGGGGCTGCCATGGGTCAGCTCAATGTCCTTTCACTCCTTCAAAGGTTCACACACGTGTGTGTTAACGGCCTCAAGCTGTTCGACCTCCTGAAACAGCCTCGACTGCTTGAAGGCCAGCACTGAAATTTCCGCTGGGATCCCCCCCCCCAGGTCAGGGATCCCCGCCCCAACGCGGGATCCACGAGCCGAGCGTTGCCCCGGGTGCATCTGCGCAGCTCTTGTCTAAGAGGGGTTGGGTGGATGCGTCCGGGAGCAGGTTTGGATCCTGTCGGAGCTGCGTTAGCAGCTGTTGCTGGTGTGAGTCAGGAGAAGCTCCGGCGCTGGGTCCCAGAGCGGAGCTGGCAGCCAGGGGGAGGATGAGCTCTTCGTTTTGTTTGAGCTCTTCGTTTTGTTTTGTTTTACTGAAGTTGGCAGGCTCAACTCCAGCTATGTGCAGGGAGCAGCCCGGGGAGCAGGAAGCCGCCTTTGTTTCTCTCTAGTGACCGTATACTTCAAAATAAAGACAGGATAAATACCTATAAAACGGTTTGAGCAAGTTGCTGTCTGCAGCTGGCTCGCTTTGAGGAGGGCAGGCCGAGAAGGGAGTGGAAAAAGCGAGGTTTGATTTCCTTACGTCTAAGCTGTCAGCTGACTTTCACTGACACAAACAAGATTTTACTTTGGTTAGCCCCGCTGAGCCGATAACATCTGCAGTCTGCTCTGCTTTGTGCATTGTCGGGAGGCTCTTGGGCTTTGTTTGCTTTTCAGGAGCCGGATTGTTTGTGACAATGCATTAAAGGGACTGAACCCAGCTGGGCTGTTGGGCTCCAGGTGGAGCGTGTGATTTTTGTCATCTTGGCAATTCATGCTTTTTGGCTACCAATAAAGTCAGTGCTTGATCTGGGAGTCATTCAGAGAGATAAAAATCTGGCTTCCCCACCCTGCTGTTCATACAGAGACGCTTTCCTCACCACATCTGCCCTCGAGTGTCTTGAGGGATCTGGCTCCTCTGGGCTGGGCTCTGTATTGTTGCTGCTAGCACAGATTAGGGGCTCCCCGCAGCCTGCTGGGAAGTCATATCGGTGCATTCGCAGCTGCCTCGGTGCAGGGAGGAGAGGAGGAAAGGATAAATCTGAAATCTAGGCGGCTTAAGAAACTAGGTTAAACTGGGTGCCTTTTACCAGTTTATGTGGGTTTGGAAGTTTGGGGTTTTTTCCCCTCTCCCACACCACGCTGTGCGAAGAGGAAGCTGCGGGATGAGCCCCGCAGACATTGAGAGCAGCCGGGCAGTTACTTGGGCGGCCTTGCCATCGAGGTATCTGACCTGAAAGACTTGATCCGCACCTGAAATCTGCTTCGGCCCCAGCTCCAGATTGTGCCTCGCTCTGCTCACCTGGTGGCACAATCTCCATGCAGGTGACGGTATCGGCTGTTCGTTGCAGCAGTAAGTAGAAGCTTCACGGCTGTCAGTAAAACGCTCTTTATGCAGACCCTCCTGCAGCCTCAGCGGTGGGTCCGTCTGTAGTTTCACAGGGCTCTTGGAATGGGATGGGGTCTGTAGCTCCTTTCTGCTGGTGGATTGCTTTGCCAGTGCGATGCAGTTGGAGCAGGGTTTCTGTTTGTGATTAAAGGCAGGAAATCCCATTTACACCTCTGGCAGGAATAGGTTTTCCATTGGGAAGGAAAATGCACTGGGAAGATAGAAATACCGGAACTAAACTCCTGGCTGTGGAAAAAGCATTGTATGTGCTTGTATCTCCGCTGCGTGTTGGATGTTAAGGCTTGTGCAGATGCCTTTTAAATGGATGTCTGCAAATGAAAAGTAAGCCTGTGCCTTTGTAATATCTTCCATCTGAAGATCTGCGAGTGCTTTGCAGGGAATCCAGCTACATCTCCCGGCGCCCACTGGGAGGCTGTCGCTGTTGTCCTCCTTTTCCATCATGCAAAGTAGCATCACCTGCATCGCCAGGCAGTCGGGGTGCGTCTCTGGAGTCTGGACCCCTGGCCTTGGAGAAACATATGGGGGTTTTAGCACCATTTGCTGGAGGGTGGTGGGTGAGTGGGGAGCGTTTATGCCTCTGGATGCCTGTCTGTCTGTAGCTTGAATGCTGTGCAGGTTTCCCTTGACCGCACCTTCCCAGACATCTGTCAGGACACTAATCAGACCCTGTTTAAACCGTGTCAAGGCTCCGAGGAAGTGCCCTGCAACAAGCCAGTTCCCGTGAGCCTCTCCGAGGATCCGTGCTGCCCGCTCCACCTCCGGTTGCCCCCGCAGATGTACGTACCCGAGCAGGTGCTGGCTGTCCCCGAGGAGCTGGAAGCCGCCCCCACGGACCTGTACTTGAGCGCTGCTGAGCTCCAGCCCACGGAGAGCTTGCCCCTGGAGTTCAGCGACGTAAGTTGTGCAGCGTGCTTTAGGCCGTGGTGTGCAAGCAGCGTGTCCTGCGGAAGAGCTTCCCCTCCGTATTGCTGGTTTCATTACACGCCATGAAGCCGCACGGAAACACTCGTGGAGCGGGCTGCAGTGCCGCAGACCCGGTGCTCTCGATGTGGAGCACGCGTGGACGTCATGTAAAGCACAGATAACGTAGAATTATTTTTATTCTTGCTGGCTTGGGGAAGGAGAGTCTCATTTAAATCCGCATTTAAGGGCTTTTTAGAGGATTTTTTTTCCCCCTCCTCTCCCATGAGGAATACATGAGGATTTTAATCCCCAGATTATTCTGATGTCCTGCATGCATGTTAAGCCTACATGCTTAAAATCCTCTGAAATTTGTTTAAACAAAAAAACCCACTCCTCTGAACGAGGCATCACTTGCTTCAGTATTCGGATGCCCCTGAGATTCTTGAGCACTTGTATCAGGAGGCAAATCCTGTAACTGTCTTAGAGTTTGCAGATGGAGGAGGGATCGCTGGCAGCTGTGGAGTCCCAGGGATGGCAGCAGCCACAGCTGCTGCTGTGGGGTCAGGCTGGGCACCCCTGGGGTCGGGGAGCGCTCCCCCCTGCCTTCGGTGGGCGTTGGACCAGATCCCAGCCCTCCTTGCTGCGGGGCAGAGCCAGCGCTCTGAAAAAAGCCTTTGTGGGAGGTGGGGTTGTTTTTTCAGGTCAGGAATGAAAAAACATAACTGTTTCTCTCCCCCCAGCCTGGTCCTTTGAGAAGGTCCCCCCACTCTGGTCAGGGTTTTGGGTGGTTCAGGCAGGAACCCGGGCACCTTGCTCCTGCCTCGTACCCCGAGCCGTGCGTGGATGTAACCGCAGGCACCCTGCGAGAGCCCTCCGTCCTCGGCTCGCAGGGGTTTGGAGCTACAGCAGCGTACGGCCGCGCAGGGCATCTGTGTTTTATCTCACGTCACGCTAGGCTGGTAGAGTGCCACTCGTGAGTCGCAGGCATCTCGCCTTGATGTCAAACACCCTCCAAAGCCAAAACAAATCCCCTCCTCTAACAATAGCCTTGCAGGAATCCCAGCCTCTCGCGTCAGCGGGGTTATCCATGCGTGCAGCAGACGGCAGCGAGCAGGGCGGAGGCGTAAGCCGGAGACCGTCCGCTCCAACGCGTTGTGTCAGGGCACGCAGAGAGGGTTGTGTGAAATCCTGGGAGAGGGGTGACTGCTCCGGGTGTCCTGGGGAGGGCAGGATCGGACCCTTTCGCAGCCCTCCTGGATGCTTCTGGGGCAGCGCATCGTGCTGGGCTCCGGACCCTGTGCCCGACACCTTGTTGTCAGTGGGAATGCAGCACTGCCAGCCTGCATCACGCTGTTCCTGGAGGAGGCGGCCGTGGTAGTTGCGTTCCCAGCTGCCAAGGCTGCGGGTCCCGGTGGCACAGTGCCTGCCACTGCTGCCTTCCTCCTGTGCCTGTAAAGCAGTGGAGCTCTCTACCCTCGGGGGGGTAGCGGAGAAGGGTTGCGAGGATGGGTGCTTCTGTCTCCCACGGGGCTCTTCGGAACCCCCCCTGCTGATGAGGCCCTCCTGGTGTTTTCTCTCCTAGGACTTGGACGTGGTGGGTGACGGCATGCAGTGTCCCCCGTCCCCTCTGCTCTTTGATCCTTCTGTGGCCCTCGATCCATCCCTCAGAGACGTTGCCGAGGCCCCTATAGACATCCTGGCCCTGGAGGAGCCCTCCCACCCAGGCCTCCCTCCGCAGACAGCGCTGACGGACAGAGGGAGCTCCTCTGCCCACGTCTTCTCCCCGGCCGCCGAGCCTCTGGCCGAGCTGCCTGTACAGGTACAGCCGGGAGAGCGCACCGGGGGCTTCCAGCGGTACCACGGCTCCTGCTCCGGGCAAACCGCCGCCCCCGGGGCTCTGCAGTGACCCGGAGGATGTGTCTTCCCCGGGGGCAAGTCCCCATTTGCCCCCCGCCATGCAGCCAGGCCCTCGGGGGGTTGCTCTCCTGTGCAGCAGAGTTCAGACCTGTGCTATGCCCACGGTCTGGATGGTAGTAGGCGCATTGAGAGGGTGGGAGCCAGAGCCTGTCCCCCGGGGAGTGGCAGAGGACGGGCAGTCGCCTCTTCTCCGTGGGTGGCTCGGTGCCACCCTCTTCCTGTGCGTGGGACGGGTGTCGTGGGGGCTGTCTGGGATGCAGCGGGCATGTCTCGCAGGCTGGGGACCACCCGCTGTGGGATTTTAAGGGGAACTGTCGCCTTCTGGGCAAAGGGCTGCTGCTTTCTCCTTTTGAGTCTCATTTTCACTTACAACTTGCTCTTCTGTCCCGCCCAGAGCCTGTGGCTTGCTCAGGGCTTGCCCACGGGGTGTCGTCTTTGGAGATGTCCTCAGACGCCCCGTCCTGCGTCCCCCATCACCCCGCCAACGCTGTCCCTGCAGCTGAGGAGTCCCCCCCGGTGCCTCTCCCCCAGCGGGAGCCGAGTGTTGGGGTGGGGGGACCCCAGCCCTGGAGCACACCCCCCCTTCCCCAGGCCCTGAATGAAGACCACCGGTTTGCTGTAGCCGCTGGTTTCAAGCAGGAGCCCAGAGGAACCATCTCCCGGTCTGTTGGCGCTCCCGTCCCCGTGGAACGGCCAATTCGTGTGGGAGCGACAAGAAGCCGAGCTTGCCCTCGCCTCTGCCCGGGCAGGTCCCGCTGCAGCCAGGCCGTGCCTTTTCTGTCCCCAACAGAGTCACCTGCCGCCGGCGGCGTGTCGGCCAGGGCCCAGGGACGACAGGCGCCTGGAAGAAGCCGCCTCGTCCGCCCAGGCCCGCGGAGCGGCCGCAAACGGGAGCCTGGAGCCGGCATCCGTGAGCTGAGAGCGGCAGCTCGGAGCGTCTCTACCCTCTCTTGTGAATCCGGGTCGCGGCAGAGCCCGTCGCTGCGACACGTGTGGAAAACCTGCAGCGCCGGCGTCTTTGCCCAGCCCCGGGCCGAGCTGAAGCGCCAGCTCCTCTGCCTGCGGCGTTCCTGGAGCACTGGGGGCTGAAACCCCAGAGCGGGGACCCTAGACCCTCCTTGCCCCGGCTCTGCCTCCCCTCGCTGCGGGGAGCCCTGTGGCGCTGCACTGGCCTGGGGGAAAGCCGGGGGGGGGGGTGGGGAAGGGGTGGGGTGACTCCCCCTCTCATGGGGGTCGGGGTGCTCCTTTCCTTTTCTGTGGGGAGTCATCTGTGCCTCTTGGGCCCCCACGGGGTGGCTCTGGGGTGTAATGTGAGGTTTTGGTCTGGGGAGGGAACCTCCTCCTGTGGGTACCCCCACCCTCCCCAATAAAGCGATGGAGGTGGGTGCCAAGTGTCCGTGTGTCCTGTGGCTGGGGGGTGGGGGGAAGGGCTGAAGGATGGAGCAGCTGGTGCTGTGCTTGGGGGGGGGTGTCGGGGGTGCCGGACGCCCTCCCGGGAAGGGGGTGACCCCTCTGCTCCCAGATCTCCGGTGGGAGCCCCCCTATTTGGGTGGTGCTCCCTTGGGTGCTCGGGGGCTGCAGCGGGGTGGGGGCGCTCCGTGGGGTGCGGGGGCTCGGCCGCTCGGTGCCGTATCCCGGGGCGGGGAGGGGGGCGGCTGTGCCTGCACCGGGGGTACCGGCTCCCTCTCGGGCAGCTCCGGGGGGGTGGGGAAGCACCGGGCCGGGGGAACGAGCCCGGCGCCGGGGCGGGCGTGCGGCGGCGGCGGCAGCACCGGGACCTCCGCCGCCCCGGGACCCCCCCGCCGCCCCCGGGCGCGGATTGGCGGCGGCGGGGGCGCAGGGCGGAGCCGGCCCGGTGGAGCCATGACATCACCGCCGCCGCCGCCGGGCCAGCCCCGGCCCCGGCCCCGGTCCCGGTCCCGGCCATGCCGCCCCGCGCCGCCGCCGCCCCGCCGTAGCCCCCGGTGAGTCCGGCCGCGCCGAGGCGGGGGGGCGGGCGGAGAGCGGCGGCGGAGGCACCGGGCGGGGGGGGGGGGGTTCCCCGGGGAAGTCGGGCCGCAGCGTGGGGATACCGGCAGCCCCGCGGTGCGGCGGGGGTTCCCTGCTACCGCCGGGCACCGGAACGCCCCGCGGGGCGGGGGGGGCCGGGCGGCGGGGCCGGGGGTCCTCCGGGGGAGGCGGCGCAGGGCGTCCCGGCCTGTCCCCCCTGCCCGTCCCCGGTGCCTCCCGGCTGCTCCCGGTATGTCCCCGGTGCCTCCGGCTGTCCCTGCTCACGTCCCCGCCGTCCCCCGACTGTTGTCCCCAGAACATCCCATGTGCCCCCAGCACACCCCGCCTGCCCCCGGTCCGTCCCCGCTGTGTCCCCACCGACCCCCGGTACACCCAGGCTCTCCCCGCTGTGCCCCGGCTGCCCCTGGCGTGTCCCAGTACCCCCAGTGCATCCTGGCTGTCCCTGGTGTGTCCCCCACTGTCCTCCATCCCACCCGCGGGTCCCCACTGTCCCTGTCCCCTGTCTGTCTCTGCTGTCACCGCTGCATCCTGGCTGTCCCCAGCGTCCCCACTGCATCCTGGCTGTCCCTGGCATGTCCCCAGTGTCCCCACTGCATCCTGGCATGTCCCCCGTGTCCCCACTGCATCCTGGCTGTCCCTGGCATGTCCCCAGTGTCCCCACTGCATCTTGTCTGTCCCTGGTAGGTCCCCCGTGTCCCCACTGCATCCTGGCTGTCCCCAGCGTCCCCACTGCATCCTGGCTGTCCCTGGCATGTCCCCAGTGTCCCCACTGCATCTTGTCTGTCCCTGGTAGGTCCCCCGTGTCCCCACTGCATCCTGGCTGTCCCCAGCGTCCCCACTGCATCCTGGCTGTCTCTGGCATGTCCCCAGTGTCCTCACTGCATCCTGGCATGTCCCCCGTGTCCCCACTGCATCCTGGCTGTCCCTGGCATGTCCCCAGTGTCCCCACTGCATCCTGGCATGTCCCTGGCAAGTCCCAGCTGTCCTCGATGTGTCCCCGCTGCCCCAAGGCTGTTTCTCCAGCACATCCCATTTGTCCCCGGTGTATCCCGGCTGTCTCCAGGGTGTCCTCCCTGTCCCTGGGCTGTCCCCACTGTCCCCAGTGCACCCTGGCTGCACCAAGAGCAGCCCAGCCCCTGCAGCCCAGCAGGGTTGGGGGCACTCGGGGCTGTCACCCCACGTCCCCAGGCTCAGGGTGGGGACCCTGGTGTGGGGCAGGCCAAGGCCAGCCCGTCACGGCCGTGCTGTGGGACCGTGGCCCGTGTGCAGGGGGCTGTTCCCTGCCACCCTGGCGTGTCCACAGCCGCGTGGGTTGGGCACAGGCTGTGTCCTGCAGCGCCTGGGGTGGCCGGTGCAAGCGGTTGCTGTCCCTTGGCCCAGGGTGACCGGGGGGACCGCAGAGGGGGACATGGGCTCTGGGTGCCCCTGGGTCTGCTGGAGCTGCATCCCCCTCCCCACAGGGACCCTCACGCTGCCCGCTGGGGCCCTGTGCCAGGGGAGGGGACGGCCGCACTGTCCATCCGTCGGGGCCCCCCGGCTGTCCCCTCCCCGTGGGGCCTGGGGGGGCCACGGGCTGCTCTTCCCCTCCAGACAGAGCCTCACTTCCCCCCGTGACGCAGCTGGAGCCGCCGGCCCCGGGGCCGCTTCCTGTGCTGGGGGCAGTGTGAGGGGGGCCCACGCACCCACGGGCACCACGGGCCACCCCGGGGACCTGCCTGGGTCTGCTGCCAGCCCCGCGGGCTGCAGGGGGACGGGGACAGCACGAGCGAAGTCTGGCCACGCGTGCCGGTGAGGGCGCACGGTGCTGCCGTGCATGGTGCCAGCGGGTCCCAGGGTGCGTGGCCAAGGTCACCCAACCCGTGGGGTTGGGGACAGCTGGCTTGGGGTTTGGTGGGGACGTGGGGAGCATCTCACAGCCCCTCTCTGGGTCCCTCCCTGCTGCGCTGAGCAGGGCTGTAAATACTGACGCTCTGGTTATTTTTGCCACTGCCATTGCGTTGGGTGGGAGAAGGCAGCAGAGTTTGCTCTGGGGCCGTCCGGTGGCCCCAGCGCTCCCACCCCTGGGGCATGTGGGGTCCCCAGCGGGCAACAGGGCTGTCACGAGTGCTGCATGTGCCCTGACCTCGCCTGCTTCCAGTGACCTCCCTCCCGGCCTCGCCAGCTCTGTCACCCCCAGACCCTCCTGCTGTCCCCTCTGGTCCCCCCTGCGCTGCTGGACCCCCCTGCCGGGTCACCAGGCGTTGCCCCCATGGGGTCTGGGTGAGCCGGGGCTGCATGAACCCCAACCCCTGCCCAGCTCGTGGGGTGCAGGGTGGGGGCCACGGCCTGGAGCCACGGCATGGCTTCATCCCTGGTGCCCTGGGGCCTCTCCGAAGGGTGCCCAGGCTCCTGGGGGTCTCTTCCCAAAGGGTGCTGGGTGCCCCAGGGGGGTCCCTCTCCGTGGGGTGCCCCGTACCCGGGGGGTGCCCGGTGCCACATGGGGATGCGCAGTCCTTCCTCTCCCGGGACTCCCGGTGTGCCGGTGCCGCCTCTCCCGGGGGTCCCCGGTGCCCCGGAGCCCGCGTACCGGCTCCCCGGTGCTCCCCGGCCGGGGCTGGCGCTGGCGGAGCCGCGCACCGGGGGCGGCGGCGGCCCCGGCTCCTCCCCGGCCGCGGCGGGAAGGCGGAGCCGGGCCGCCGCCGCCTCCCAACAATAGCGCGGCCGGGCCGGGTCGGGATGGAGCCGCCGTCGCCGCCGGGACCGGCCCCGGGGCCGCGCTGAGCGGGGACGGGCGGCCCCGCCGGGAGCCCCGGGCGTGAGTGCGCGGCGGGGGCGGGAGCGCGGCGGGGGGAGCCCCGGCCGGGGCCGCGCCCGGTGCTCGGGGCCGGTGCTCGGGGCCGGTGCTCGGGGCCGGTCCCGGTTCCGGCGCGCACGGGGCGAGCGGCGCGGGGAGGCACCGGTACCGGCGGCGGGGGGAGCCCCGGGGGAAGCGGGTGGGGGGGGCCGCCTGCACCCCGGGGGTCCTGTGCCCCGGGTGCTGCGGATTCCGGTGCCCCGAGGCCGGTGTCAGTCCCGGGGGTGCTGCACATCCCGGTGTCCCGGGGCTGGTGGTCCCTGTACCCGGGCCCAGGGTCCCTACACACCCCAGGAAGGGACGTGGGTAGCTGGGTGGCAGGAGGGGTCCCTGCAGCTCTGGGTGCTGGTGGGGTCAGGGCTTGGCCCCAGGGCTCCCCCGAGGCTCGGTGCCACCCCTCAGCCCTGTTGTACCCCACAGGTGACACCACGGAGGGACGGGGCTGAGGACGTCCTGAGTAAGGTAAGGGGGGGGTCCCGGCTGCCGTGGGCCGGGGGGACACCGGGCAGGGCCCAGCGGTGACCCCAGCCTGACGTGCGTCCCCCTGCAGCCAGCGATGTCGGAGAGCGTGGCCGAAGCGCCGGGAGAAGGGAGCCCTGCGGCGCTCGGCGAGACGGGCACCAGCCATGAGCTCCTGCAGCGGCTGCGGGAGCTGGAGGTACGGCGGGGGCCGGCAGCTGGGGCCACCGAGAGCCGGGACCACCGCGCAGCTGTGGCTGGTGCCACTGGGCAGCCATGGCCACCAGAAACTAGGGCCACCAGGGCAGCCGTGGCCATTGCCTTTGGGTAGCCGTGGCCATTGCCTTTCGGTGGCCACCGCCACCGTGCAGCCAGTGCTACCAGGCAGCCGTGCCGGTGCCACAGAGCCAGCAGCCCAGGTGCCACGGTGGGGGGCAGAACTTTCCTGCTTTCCATGGCCCTCATGTGCCACTGCTCCTGGGGCAGCCCAGTCCCTCCATGTGTGGCCCTGGGCCCCACCAGGCAGAGGAGGGGGCCCCAGGTGCTATGGGGAGGGGTCCAGACGTCCGTGTCCCCTGAGCCATCCCCACTCTGACCCCAGGCGGAGAACTCGGCCCTGGCCCAGGCCAACGAGAACCAGCGGGAGACGTATGAGCGCTGCCTGGACGAGGTACTGGTGGGGCGAGGGGCATGCGGGGCACGTGTGCACACATGTGTGCCAGGGTGCGGGGCTGTGCTTGCCCTCACACCTCACCCAGGCCCCCCCTCTGCTCCCCAGGTTGCCAACCACGTGGTGCAGGCGCTGCTCAACCAGAAGGTGGGTGTCAGGGGGGCTGTGGGGCATCGCGGGGGACTGGAGGAGGACGGGGAGGGTCCTGGCTGATGCTCCCCCTCCTGCTCTGGCCAGGACCTGCGTGAGGAGTGCATCAAGCTGAAGAAACGGGTGTTCGACCTGGAGCGCCAGAACCAGGCGCTGAGCGACCTCTTCCAGCAGAAGCTGCAGCTCTCGGCTGGATCCCTGCCCCAGGTACAGCTGGGGCTGGGTCGGTGCTGGGGGGGGTCATAGGGCAAAGCCCCCCAGAAGCTTAACCTGGCATCTCCCTCCTATCCAGCTGCCACTGCACCCAGTGCCAGTGCCCCCGGACACCCCGGCCAGCCCCCAGCCAGGCTCTGCTGAGCAGCCGCCCCCCCTGCTGCCCCCTGGATGCTGCATCCCCCCTCCGGAGGTAGGTACCGGTGTCTCTGAACGCCCCCTGCTCCAGTGTCCCCCTCTCCAGGATGTGGCATCCCCCTCCCCAAGTTCACGCTATTGCCTTTCCCAAGCCTGCGGTGTCCGCATGCCTGTGGTACCCTGCTTTCTAGGCCTGTGGGGTCCCCCCCTCCCCCTTCCCTGGGTCCATGGTGTCCCCATCCCTGAACCTGTGGCATCACCCTTTCCAAGCCTGACTGCCAACAGCGTCCCTGTCCCCGAGCCTGTGGCTTCCCCTTTTCTGGGTCCCTGGCAAACCCCCTCCGAGCCCCTCCGCCTGTGATGTCCCTGGCTCCAAACCCCTTTGCCCCTGCTGTCCCTGTCCCCAACCCTTTTGTGTCCCCCTCCCAAACCCCATCGTGTCCCTCTCCCCGTCCCCCTCCACCCGTGGTGTCCCCAGGGTGTCCCCCTCTCCCAGCCCCAGCAGAGCGCCATGGGGGTCAGCGCTGTGTTCCCGCGGGGTGACAGTGCCCGGTCCCCGCAGATGACCCCGTCGGTGCCGTCGGGCAGCCCCGGGCTAAGCCCCGGCACCCCCACCCTGGACGCCCTCTCCCCCTTCTTCAAGAAGAAAGCCCAGATCCTGGAGGTGCTGCGCAAGCTGGAGGAGACGGACCCGCTGCTGGGGCCCCCCCCGGCCTCTCCCGGCTCCCCCGAGCCCTGTGCCGCCCCGGGCTGGTCCTCGTGCCCGCTGCGGGGGCCGGGGGCTGCTGGGGGTTGGCGGGGGGCCGAGGGAAGCCCCTGCTCCTCGCCGGAGGAGGCTGCACCACCGCGGGGGGCCCTGCTCAGCGCCTTGGCTGAGCGGCTGCTGCGGGGCGATGGGGGGTGCTGCCGGCGCAATGGCGAAGCCCCTGGGGGCCCCCCCCGGCAGCGGCGTAGCGAGCACCCCGCTTTTCTGGGGCTTTATGCCGCGGGCGAGGAGAGCCCCGAGGGGGGCTTCGCCGCGCTCTCTCCCGGGGGAGACACCAACCCCCTGCCTTCCCCCCCCAAGGTGCTCAAGCTGCCGGCCCCCCCCGGGGCGCTGCGCCTCAGCCCCCAGCTCGCCCGCGCCTCCAAGATCCCCTGCCGCAGTGGCAACCCCGAGGCCTCGCCGGTGCTCAGTCGCCGGGCCTCCCCCGACGCCCCCCCCGAGCCCGGCTCCCCCGAGCCCCCCGTCTTCCCCCCGCCACGCACCTACGAGGCAGCTGAGCCGCCCCCCGGGCCACCGGCCCCCACTGGCAGTGGGGAGCGGGCAGCCACCTCCCCCCCCAGTGCCCGCCGTGGCACGGGGGGCTCAGCCCCCACCCGCCGCCCTGGCAAGAAGCCCCCCGAGCCGGGCTACTTGCCTTTCAAGGAGCGCTTGGCTGCCCTGGGCAAGCTGCGGGGGGCTGAGGGCCGCGAGCCCCCCGGCCCGGGGCGGCCTGAACGAGGGCATGGGGCTGAGCCACGGCCCCCTCCCCGAGGAGGTTTGGGGGGCAGCCTGAAGCACCCCGAGCCAGCGCATGGTGGGGAGCCCCTGGCCCGCTGCTACTCCTCCGGCTCCATGGGTGAGGCCGGCAAGGCAGGGGGCAAGGGGCGCCCCGCTGGTGGCAGGACCCCTCCCCGGGTCCCCCCAGCCCCCCCTACCAAAGCCGCCCGCAGCCCCCACGGCAGCCCCACCAAGCTGCCCACCAAGGCGGGTGCCGGTAAAGCCGGGATGCCACGGAGTGAGGAGCCGGCAGGCGCCAAGGCGGCGGGGGTCCCCCGCAAAGCACCACCAGCCGCCGAGCCCCCCGGCACGGTGCCGCCGCCGCCGGGCGCCGCCGGGCACTCGGCCATCGAGGAGAAGGTGATGAAGGGCATCGAGGAGAACGTGCTGCGGCTGCAGGGGCAGGAGCGGGCGCCGGCGGGCGAAGCCAAGGGGAAGGCGGCTGGTGGCTTGGCCAGCTGGTTCGGGCTGCGCCGTAGCAAGCTGCCGGCTCTGAGCCGTCGCGGCGATGGCAGCCGGGGCCGGGAATGGGCCGGAACGCCGGCCCCTCTGCGCCGGGAGGTCAAGCTGGCCGCCCGCAAGCTGGAAGCCGAGAGCCTCAACATCTCGAAGCTGATGGAGAAGGCGGAGGATCTGCGCAAGGCGCTGCGGGAGGAGCATGCCTTCCTGCAGGGGCTGGCGTTGGAGAAGGGGCGCCCACGCGGGCCCCCCCGCGGCCCCGGCCACCTCCCGGTGATGTACCAGGAGGTGACGGCCGAGACCTTCATGCAGCAGCTGCTCGACAGGTCAGTGGCGGCCCAGGGGCCGTGGGGGAGCAGGGAATGAGGGTGGTGGGGTGCCCCCCACCCCGAGCCTGCCCTGACACGGCGGCGGCGTCCCCAGGGTGGATGGGAAGGACGTGCCCTACGAGAGCCGCCTGGAGCACAAGCGGGAGCTGTGTGACCTCCGGCGGGTCCCCTCCGACGCCAAAGACCCCAGGCTGTGCCACCCGCCCCGCAACGGCATCGTGGGACACCTGCGGGAGCCCCCAGACAAGGTAAGGCCAAACCCCCTCCCCCACCCCACCCCATCGCCGCTGCCGGCCATGTGCCCTCTTTGTGTGGGGGGCGGGCACAGCCACTCACCCTGTCCCCCTCACTGCAGGTGCCCGATGTGGGGCTCCGGGATGAGCTGCCATCGGACGAGAGCTTGTCTGAGTCAGGAGCATCGCAGCACTTCGCCGGTGAGGGGCTGCTGGGCAGGGAGCGGAATATGGCAGGGAGGGGGGCACCGGGGGGGACCCCTGGCACTGACACCTCTGTCTGTACCGGCAGCCTGTGGTTCGCTGACGCGGACGCTGGACAGTGGGATCGGGACCTTTCCGCCCCCCGATTATGGGGGGGTCCCTGCCAAGAGCACCCCCAAACCGCGGGGCCGCCCTGAGCCGCTGCCCGGCGCTGTGCCGGCGCGGCCACCTGCCATCACCAAAGTGCCGCGCAAGGCCCGGACGCTGGAGCGGGAGGTGCCCAGTGCGGAGGAGCTGCTGGTGGCCGGCAAGCACCGGAGCGCCCCGGCGTGCCGCCCCCCGGCTCCCCCCGGCCCACACGGCCACCGCGCCGCTCCCCAAGGTCGGTGTCCTGCGTGCCGGGAGCGTGCAAGGCCCCAGTGGTGCCGGGTGTGCAGCCATGCTCGTGCAATGGGGCTTGGCACCCGGCAGGGGGTCCTGGGGGGGCCCGGCAGGCCAGCACTGACACCCCCCCCCATCTTTTCCTGCAGACGTCGGTGATGATACCGGGAAGCCGCGGCGCATCCAGCAGAGCAAAAACTGGACTTTCCCCAACGCCAAAGCCTGCGGTGCTGCCGACCCTTTCCTCTGCCCGCCCGGGGGGCTGGAGGGGCTGCACCATCCCACGCTGGTAAGGGGGGGCTCTGGAGGGGGGTGGGGTGGGTGGGACCAGCCCACCAGCCCCGGGGTGTAATTGGTATTGGCAGGAGTGGGGGGGAGGCACAGCAAGCCCCCCCCCCCCATCACCCTGTCCCTCCCAGGCGCCCGTGTGCAGCCCAGCGGGGCATCGAGGAGCATCCCCGGAGGCCCCCCCGCCACTGCCCCCCACCCTGAGCGCCAGCAGCAGCCGGACGCCCAGTGCCTCAGATGTGGGGGACGAGGGCAGCACGGAGGCCCGGTCGCGGGATGGGGGACACGGTCCCCCGGGGCTGGAGCACTCCGAATCGCTCAGCGACTCGCTCTACGACAGCCTCTCCTCCTGCGGCAGCCAGGGCTGAGCCCCCTCCCCGGCCGCACTCGCACGTCTTCCGCCCCCCAGCCCCGCTGCCCCCCACTCCCCCAGCCCTGCTCTGGGGGTGCTGCCCGGGGTGGGGAGGGGGGGTCTCGGCATCCCACCCCCCCGCCCCGGTGCCCGGCTCTCTCCAATGGTGCTATTGCAGTGTACAGCCCCCGCCGCCGGGTTTTTAACTCAATAAAGCCACCCTCCCCCGGTTTATTTATATACGTTATTGTGCAGCCGCTGTCGTCTCTGCGTCGGCCGCATCCTGCCCGCGGGAGGGAGGGGGCCGAGAGCTTCGAGTCTGAGCATTTTATTGAATCATCCCGGTGTACAAAGAGGCAACGGCGGGATTGGGAGAGCTCGGAATCAAAACACCTTCGTCCCCACGGCCCCGCCAGACGGCTCGCCCAGCAGATCGTTTTCTTTTCCATTGTATTTCTTGGCACTGGTGCTAAAGGAGAGGCTCCTCCGTTGAATTTGGCTTCAGGGTGTCCCACCACCCCCCCAGCTGGCATGGGGGCAGAGGCCATGGCTGCCCGGGTAGGGGGATGACACCCCAGCTGCTGGTGCAAGGGTGCAGCGGGGACGTGTTGCCCACAGGGCTGGGGAGAAATTTCTATGGGAAGCTCACGTGTCGGCGATAACCGCGAGGGACGTGGGCTCTGAGGGGGAGCTGGGCCGGGGAGGGGCGGGGCAGGAGCTGAACTCCAGCAGGATCCGCAAATTGGCCGGTTTCTAATCAAAGAAGAGCTAAACGAGAGAAAAACCCACAAGGTGCGAAAGCTTCTGGGCTGCTTTTCATCAGCAGCCAAGCACAACCCCTTTAATGAATCAGAGAAGAGATGGGGATGGGGTGGGGATGGGGACCCGATGGGGACAGCTCCACCTCAGCCTGGAGCCGCTTCACTTCTTCTCCTTCTTCTTGTTCTGCAAGAGGAGAGGCGGCCGGGCCCGGTCACTGCCGGGTCCAGGGCGCCTGTCCCCCACCAAGAGGGGCGGGCTTGTCCCCCCCCAGCCACGCCCACGGGACCACCACCCACCTCGGTCATGCCCAGGATCATCAGGAGCTCCCGGAAAATGTTGACGAAGTCGAGGAAGAGATCGACGCAGTGCCTGTGGGGACGTAGGGACGCGCTCAGGGGGGCCCGTCCTGTCCCGTGTCCCCCCCCGTCCCCAGCACCCACCAGATGTAATCCTTGTCCCCGCTCTCCGCCTTCTCGATGATGAGCTGCGTGTCGAAGAGCACGAAGCCGCACATGATCATCAGCCCCAGGTACAGGTTGGCCTGTGGGAGGGAGGGGGGACGTTAGATGGGGACAGCCCTGTATTGGCGTCACCGGTGAGAGCTGATGTCTGTCTGTCCGTCTGTCCTCCATGGGCTCCTGGCAGACGGGAGGGAACTCACCGTGAAGAGCCAAGTAGATCCCACAAAGGCATTAACCACAGAAGAGAGAAGCATCAGGGTGAGGCCGGAGAGCAGGAAGCCTGTGGGGAGAGGGCAGGGAGTGAGGCCTTGCCCTGACCCCCCATGGGGTGCCCCCCACCCCACACAGGGAGCCCCCAGCCCCCTGTGGGTCCCCCTCCGGCCCCTCTCACCTCCCAGGTAGAGGAAGCTCCGGCGCCGGGCATACAGGGCGCTCAGTGAGAAGCAGGCGAAGATGGTGGCAGTGCCGAGGAAGGCAGTGGGGATGATGCTAGGAGAGAGGAGAGGGGGTGAACGGGGCCTGGGGGGGGGCGCAGGGGGTCCAGTGCGGGGGTCACGCTCCTACCTGGGATTGATGGAGATGCACATTTCCAGGAGGGGCCCCAGGTTGATGCCTGGAAGGACAGAGCAGCGTGTCACCAGAGTCATTTTGGAGCCGGTCGGCCCTGTGTCAGGGCCGTTGTCCCCCCATCCCCAGGGCTCGGGGTCCTGCAGGACTCGTGAGGGTCCCCGGTGCCCACCTACCTGTCAGGAAGGCGAAGCCCACCAGCATCCCCAGCCTCTTCTGCTCTGTCTCCCGACTGTGCGGGGTGGCCGTCAGCCAGATCATCAGCCCCAGAGCGCCCAGGCCAGTCAGGAAGCTGAACTGTGGGGCAAGAGGCAGGTGGGGCCCCAGCACTGCCTTGCTGGGGTGGGTAGATGCAAGCGCAGGGGCCCCCCCAAAATGCCCCTCACCTGGAAGAAGCGGGTCACCGCATTGATGTAGGCCCCTGTGGCCGCCACAAACATGCAGAGGGCGAAGCTGGCATAGACCCTCTTCAGGTGCTCCTGTGTGGAGGCCGAGCTGGGGGCGAGGGAACAGTGGTGAGGCTGGTGCAACCCCCCCATCAGCCCCCTGATTCGAGCCCGGCCTGCCCAAGAGGTTACTCACATGTGGGAGAACTTGAAGAGGGCGTCAAAATTGATGTTTCGGTCAAAGACGTTCATGGTGCCGCACTGGGAGTGGGCCCACCAGCCGCTTCGCAGAGGTGCAAGCTGCAAGAGGGGAGGTGGGTCAGGGGGATGTCAGAGCCCTCCCAAGCTCCCAAAGCTCCCACCACACGGTGGAGGAGCTCAGCGGGAGCTGAGGACCTGTTTGTCCTGTGCGGAGCGAGCGGCAGGAGCTGCGGGCTGCTCGGGATCTGCCGCGCTCTGCACCGGTGCCAGAGCCCTCCTCGCCCAGCTGGTGCAAGTGTTGCAGGCTGTTGCGAGACCAGGGTGGCCCCCGGGGAGGCCCCGACCCTGCGGGAGCGCTACCAGCAGCTGGAAAGCATCTTTGTGCCAGGCTACTATTAGCACCCATAATGACATCCCCAGAGGAGGCTCTGGCAGCGCGAGGCTCCCTGCACGGTTGCCGCCTCCTCCTTGTCGTCCCTTCCCGCTCCAGCCCCTCCACCAGCCCCCGGTCCAGCCAGCTTGGTCGGTGCTGTTTACCCCGACACCCGTGGGAGCCCAACCGGCCCAGTAAGTGGCACAGGCCGCATGTCCCCAAGGGGTGGAAGGGACCTAACAGGCTGGGGCAGACAGGCCTAAGAGGGCGCAGGCCATGGGGCTGCCAACCAGTTGCCCTAGCAGAGACCCAGGGTCTCCTCCCACCACACTGGCAGGGACTTTGGCACCCGCTGGCCTTGCCCAGGGGTGTGCTGGTTTTGCCCCAGCACTGGGACAGCAGGAGCTCGGTTGTCACCAGGCTGGTGCCACCCCACTGCCAGGGACCCTCCTGGCTCGACCCCAGGCTTCACGGCGGGGCAGAAGCAGAGGTTGGTGCCCCACGGCCTTGCCGGGGGTTGCGCAAGGCAACGGGGAAGCTGGCTCTGCGCGGGGTGGGGCGGCCACGGAGGTGTGTGGCGGCCTCCTCCTGCCATGGCGGGCGGCTGTGACAGCCGGTTTCGTCAGGCAGGGCCTGCCCTCCCTGCGGAGGTGGCAGGTGGCTCCCGGCTCCCGGGACGGCAGGACGCGGGGCTCCGGGGGAGCCGGGACAGCAGCCCTTCCCTGGGTGCGGGTGACAGAGATGCGACTGGAGCCCTTTCGGTTTCGCTGGTGACGTCCCCGTCGGTGGCCCGAGGGCGGCCACCGGGCGCTGTCGGCAATGGGTAACCAGGACTGTCGCCGTGGGGCGACCTTTACCCCCCAGCGCCCGCACCGGCCCCGGCGCTGCCCCGGGCCCACCAGTACCGGGCCGCTTCCCCCGCGGGTGGCTCCGAGAGGGTCTCCCGCGGCTGCCGCCCCCGGCAGCGGACGCAGCCCCCACGGTGGGCCAGACCCGCGTGTGACCCCCCGCCCCGTTCTCCCGTCAGCGAGGCCCGGTGCTGGGGGGGGGGGGGGGCAGGAGCGGCCCGGCCCAGCCCTCCCCCCCCGGGGTGAGGCCTGCGGGGGCGGTGGGCACTGCCCAGGGCCTGCAGCTGCCGCGAGGGCCCCGGGGGGGGCGGCGGGGTCCCCCGAGGGGGGCCGGGCCGGGCCGAGTCCCCCCGCCGCCGCCGCCGCGCTCCCCTCCACCCTCACCTGCGCGGCGCTCCGCCGTCCGTGCCAGGCCCCGAACGGTCCTCACTCCACCACGCCCCCGATCCTCATTGGCCAACGCGCGGCGGGTGCCCGCCCACTGACTCGTTCTATTGGCTCACCTCCACAACACGGGGAAAGGAGGGGCAAACCGCCGCCGTCGTCCATTGGCGGCCGGCCGCGCCCGAGCGCCGCCGTTGGCCAGGCGCACCCTCTCCCCTCCACACAGAAGCGCGACGGTCATTGGCCGCCATGGCCTGGGACTGGCCAATCGTCACCTCCCGCTCGCTCGCTGCCCTTGGGCGCCCCCCAGTGGCGCCGCTGCCCGCCCGCTCTTGGGCGCCCCCTGGCGGCTCCGCCGCGGAAGCGCGGGCGGCGCGGGGCGGGGCCGGGCGGGGCGGGGCGGGGCGGGGCCGGAGGCGGTGGCGGCCGGACGCGACGGGCTGAGCCTCCCCCGCCGCCCCCCGGTGCCTGGGCCGGGGATGGGGAACGTGGAGAGCGCGGACGGGGAGGCGCTGCCCCGGGGCCCGGGAACGGCGGCGGCCCCGGGAGGGGCCGGGCTGCTCGCCCCGGGCAAGATGCCGATGCCGGAGCCCTGCGAGCTGGAGGAGCGCTTCGCCCTGGTGCTGGTGAGAGACCGACCCCCGCCACGGCCCCGGCCGCCCGCCGCGCCTCCGCCCGCCTCCCGTTGCGCCCCTCCGGTTCCCGGTACACCCCACCCACCCACCCCCTGCTCCCCGGTGCAGCTTCCCCCGCGCTCCGTCCCTGCTCCGCGCCGCGCCTCCGCCAGGTCCCGCTGTGCTTTCCCAGTCCGCCCCCACCCGGGACCCTTCCCGGTGCGCCCTCCCGGGCCTGGCGCACCCCGCCCGCCACGCTCCCCTCCCGGCGTCCGGCGGGCGGGCGGGCACCGACGGGACGGCACCAGCGCCCGGAGGAGCCCGGGGGCGGGCAGGGAGCGCCGGTGCCCGCGGGAATGGGCAGTGGCCGGGGGCAGCCGCGGGGGAAGCCTGTCCCGGACTAGCCCTGCGGGCGGTGACGCCACTCCCGGTGCCACCGGGGGGGCCCCTTCGGGCCCGGGACTTTTTGACCCGGGAAAGTCCCATCGAGGTGACACATGGGGCTGGGTACGGCTCCGTGTGGGTGCGGGGTTCCCTAGCGCTGAGGGTCCGCCGTGGGTGCCGTGTCCCCAGGGCTGGGGCACCCATGGGTGCGGGGTCCCCGTGGCTGGGGATCCTTGTGGGTGCGGGGTCCCCGTGGCTGGGGATCCTTGTGGGTGCGGGGTCCCCGTGGGTGCCCTGTGTGGTCCACGGTCTGCTGTCATGGCCAGGGCGGTGGCCTTCCCACAGCTGGCCATGGTTGTGGTGCTGTCCCGTTACCGAGACATGGGACGGCGGTGACCCCATCCCCACACCGTGACCACGGTGCCATCGGGACCACCAATGCCACGGGTGCCACCGCGTCCCACCAACACTGGGCTCGTGGCACAGCGGGGTGTCCCCGTGGTTCATCTGTGGTGGGGTGACCCATCCACGGTGCCGGCACGGTGCTGGTTTGTCTGGGGGGGGGACGGGGGACACACTGACAGCGACACCATGGCTGGGTGACACCTGGGGCACACGGCCCCCAACACCCAGCACCGCTGTCCCGGTGGTAGCCGTAGCCAGTGGAAGTGTGTCTGGGCAGGAAATGCTGAGCGTGAGCCCGCGGAGCTCTGGGAGCTGGAATTGGGGGGTGCCGGGGGGCACCGGCACCCCCAGCTTGCGACTACTGTGCTGGTGGCAAGTGGCACCCGTCTGCGAGGCCGTGGCCCATCCCTGCATCCCACGCAGGGCGGATGCGGCAGCCAGTCCCCGTGGGGCCGGTGCGGGGGGGACACATCCTGCCGGGCGATGCTGATGCCGGGGGGGTGGGATTTGGGTGGTGTTTGGGTTCCCCCGGTGCAGCCACCCCCAAAATTCCACCCATCGGCATCGCCCTGTGTTGTCCCGGCTACTGCCGAGGAGGAAAATATTTCATCATGTGATGGGGCTGCAGCACCGGCGGCCCCTGAGCAGGCAGGATCCGTCCCCACGTGCCCCCCAACGCCGGGGTGGGCTCCAGCCCCGGTAGCCCCCAGTCTCCGGGGGCACTCAGTCCCGGGGCAGCTGGGGGGGGGGTCCCCGGTGGGGAGCGGTGGCGGAGGAAGTGCCAAGCCGGGAGCGGCCCTGCTCCCACCACAAAGGCAGGAAGCCGAGCGGCGGGAATGCCGGCAAGGGCGGCTGCGCTTCAAAGCCCCCCAGTGCCCCCCGCCC
This sequence comes from Phalacrocorax carbo, assembly GCF_963921805.1. NCBI lineage: Eukaryota > Metazoa > Chordata > Aves > Suliformes > Phalacrocoracidae > Phalacrocorax > Phalacrocorax carbo. The sequence continues at coordinate 1,069,781 of NC_087539.1, forward strand.
CCGCCCGGGGCCTCCACGTTCCCCCCCACTCCATCCCCGGGGTGGCCCTGGGGGCGCCGTGATTTTGCCATCGGCCACCCTGTTACAAATAAGGGTGACCCTGTGGGGAGGGAGGCACCGTCCCAGTCCCCAAGGCAGTTTTGGAGGGACCCCATCCTGGCAGTGACGTCCCCGCTCCCATGGCACTGTGTGCGTCCCCCCGGGGGTGCACGGCCTCGCCCAGGCTCTGCCCCGGTTTCCTGCAGCTTGGCGGGGCTGGGATGACCAGGGGAGGGATAATTTTAGCTGCCACGGGGCGGGTGGAGCACCGGCACCTCCCGGCTGTGGCGGTGGCTGGCTCTGGCTAACAGCACTGCCCGGGAGCTGCCGTGCCGGGGTGGCATCGCCCGGTGGGGTGGCATCGCCCGCCGGGACAGCCCCAAGCCTGTGGCCATCCGGAAACCCCGGTTTCCACCATGGCATCCCATTTGTGTCCTTGCTGGTGTGGATGTCCTGTGCCGCATCCCGCACCAGCGGTTCTCGGGGTCTGCCACAAAGATGCCCAGCGCCCCGGTGAGCCGGGCGCCGCTGCCGGGCTTCGAGCCGCGGTCGGGGAGCGGAGGCTGCGGTTTGCCGGCGAGGAAGCTGGTGCAGACAGGAAGGACGCGTCGGCGCTGGGGAGATTTGGTGCTGACGGTGCGGCTGGCACGTGGCGCTGCTGGCACTGCTGGCACTGCCGGCACTGCCGTCCCCGTGCCGCGCATGTGGCCCAATCCCCACCAGTGCTTCCCAGTGCCGGGGACCCTGGCCGTGCCGTGGTGCTGGGGGACCCTGGCTGTGTGGTGGGACTGGGTGGCCTCGGTGGGGTGGTGTCACCGTGTCCCCTGGGGTGATGCCCCCACCTCTGCCCCCAGAGCTCTATGAACCTGCCCCCGGACAAAGCCCGGCTGCTGCGCCAGTACGACAACGAGAAGAAATGGGACCTCATTTGTGACCAGGTGGGAGGCTGGGGGGGGCAGTGGGGGGTCCTGGTGGGGGGCTGCGCTGCTGTGCCAGTGTCACCAAACCCCCCTGCCCCCCCCAGGAGCGGTTCCAAGTGAAGAGCCCCCCCCATGCCTACATCCAGAAACTGCGCAGCTTCCTGGAGCCGGGTGTCACACGGAAGGTGAGGGGCTGGGGACACCCGGGGGGGGGGGGTTTAGGGGTGCTTGGGGGGGCACGGCTCAGCCTTGCTCTGCCCTCAGAAGTTCAGGAGGAGGGTGCAGGAGTCGACCAAGGTCCTGCGCGAGCTGGAGATCAGCCTGAGGACGAACCACATCGGGTGAGCACGGGGTCCCTGGGTGGGGTTTATGGTCCGGGGGACGGGGGGGCACAGGGTCCCGACACTGGCCTTGCTGCAGCTGCAGGGGAAGTCGGAGGCGCTGCAGGAACTGGGCCGGTTCCTGCCCCGGCCGTGCCGCGGGCCAGGGCTGCCAAGCGAGCAGGTCCCCGGGGCGGATGCCGCGGGCGGATGGGCCGGTGCTGACGCCCTGCGTGAAGCTGCGTGGCCAGATCCTGCCTGGCTCCTCCCGGCACCGGAGGGCTCAGCACCATCCCCGAGCCTGCGGCGCTGCGGCCCCGCGCCGGCAGCTGGTCCCCCCGGCGTGCGGGGCGATGCACCGGAGCTGCACGTGTCGGCCGGCGGGACGGGGATGTTACTGGGGCCGGTGGGGACGTCACTGGCGGGTGCCCGGTTCCGTGGTCGTGCCCGCATGCTCGGGGCGGCTCGTGCACGTGCCCGGCTGTGCCCCGCCACCAGCCCCGCCACCGGCCCCGCCGTTCGGCTCTTCCCCGCCCGCGGCCCGAAAATAGCAGCAGCCGGAGACAGGAAACGGGCTGGGGCGAGGGGCTGGCGCCGGCAGGAAAGGGGCGGCCACGGCCCCCCCGGCTCCCGCTGCTGCCTGACTCACCGCCCCCGGCCGCGGGCAGGGCTGCAGGCAGGGGTACAGGCAGGCGTGGGGGGCCCCGAGGCCGTGCACGCGCACCCTGCGCTCCTGGGTGCAGCCCTCTCGGCTGTGCACATCCCCCCCCCCCACCATGCACACAGTCCTTCTCCCCGTGCGTGCACCCCCCACGCGCAGACCCTCTGCCGCACACATCTCCCCGTGCACCCCCTGCCATGTGTACCCCAAAGACACCCCCCCTAAATGCACACACCCCCCATGGACACATACGTCCCGTGTGCCCGCTCCGTGCACCCTCCTTGCACACACGCCCGCCCCCTCCCTGGCCGGGGCGCATCTCACCCGGGCTCCTTGCCCTGCACAGCGCCTCACGCATGCACCCTAACACCCTCCCAGGGTGCTGGGGCGCCCTGAAACCCACCCCCTCCACCCCAGGGTGCCCAGGGCTACGGACACAGCCTCAGCATCCAGCTCAGCTTCCCGCCTTGCGCCCGGAGCCGAGCCCTCCCTGCCCTGCAGCCGGCAGATAAAGCTGTGCCGGAGCTGGCACCGGTGATAGCAGAGGGGCTGCAACGGCCACCGGAGCCCCGGGATGCCCTTGCCACCCCCTCCCCATCCCTGCACCAGGCTGGGGGTCCCCATGGTGGGTGGGATCATGCCGGGGCGAGGGTCCCCAGCTCCTGCAGGCCTGATGGGTGCCTGGTGCTGTAGGTGGGTGCGTGAGTTCCTCAACGATGAGAACAAGGGGCTGGATGTGCTGGTGAACTACCTGTCCTTCGCCCAGTGTGCCGTCATGTGAGTAGGGTGCTGGGGGGTCCCTGGGGTGCAGGGGGTCCCTGGAAGACCTGGGATGCGAAGGGTCCCGGTGCAGCTCCCTGCTGTGGGCGGCTGATACTGCTTGGCCCCTTATCAGCACTGGGGCCGCCCAGCCCACATGTGGGGACCCGCCTGCCGTGGGGTGCCGTGGGGTCCCGAGGGCCACGGGATGCTTGGCCCGCTCCTGCCCACCCGGGCTGGGGGTCCCAGGGCCACCCTTGCGCCCCTCCCTGCCCCGCCGCTGCCCAGCCGCCATCCGCTTCAGCGCTTGCCGCGGTGGCTGTGCCGCTCCGCGCCAAAGCCGTGTGCCCGCCGCCGCGCGCGTGTCCCACCCAGGTTGGATTTTGAGGGCCTGGAAGGCGGCGAGGACGGCGCGCTGGAGAAGCTGCGCGCCTGGAGCAGGTCCATCGAGGATCTGCAGCACCCCAGCGCCCTGCCCGCCCCCTTCGCCAGCAGCCTCGCCCGCTCTGCCCGCCAGACCGCCCTACGGTACGTACCCGCGGCACCGGCCGGCTGCAGGGGTACGTCCCGCCGCTGCGCCCAGCAGCTGCCCCGCTCTGCCGGCTGCGGCCAGCCACGGCGCTGCCGCTTGCTGCGTGCCGTGCCATGCGCTGTACCGCCGTGGCGTGCGCCATGCCGTCGTGCCCTGTGCCGAGCACCATCCTGCCGTGGCGTGTGCCGTGCCACGCACCATCCCGCCCGCGGAGCACGCTGTGCCGTGCACCGTCCTGTCCCCGTGCCGTGCGCCGCCACATGCGTGGCACACGCCGTGCCCTGTGTGCCGGCTGCCCCGTGGCGTGCCCTGAGCACCACGCTGTGCCTTGCCCGCGGCGTGGCTGTGCCGTGGCACGTGCCACGCGTGCCACATCCTGCGCTGCCTTGCGTGCCGCGTCCCGTCCTGCCGCCCGTGGGCGCCGTGCCCTGCCCACCCACAGCAGCTCGGTGCTGCCGTCCCCATCCTGCCCACGCCACCTGCCCGTCCTTCTGCCTGCCGCGGCTGTGCTGCCTCTGCTCGCCCCCACTCTGGCTCTGCCCCCGCGCCTCGGGGTAACGCGCCCCATCTCTGCTTCCAGGGCCGGGCCCCCCTCTCTTTGGCTGCGCTCTCTTTCTCTCCTCTCCGCGCCTGCCTCGCTGCTCGCCCGCCGGGTAAGTACCGGCTACCCGGGGCCGGCCCGGTGCTCGCGGCGGCTTTGCTCCGTGTCTCCGCCAGCCTCTGTCCCTCTTGCCCTCCAGCCGCTTTTCTCTGCCTCTGCCCCTCCAAAAGCCCCGCTGTCCCCGTGCTGCCCCCACCCTGGTCCCCACCGTGGTCCCGCAGGGCCGGTTCCCACCCAGTGCGGTGCAGCACTGGTGGTGCGAGGGTCCCGCTCACCGGCGCCCGGTGTCTCCCCAGCTACGGGACGCTGCCGAGCCGCAGGGCGCTGAAGAACTCGCGCCTCGTGAGCCAGAAGGACGACGTCCACCTCTGCATCATGTGTCTCCGGGCCATCATGAACTACCAGGTACTGCTGCCCCGGTGGGGGGGAACACCGCTGCTGCCATGCTGGCACTGCTGACGCCGTCCCTGCTCCTTCCCCACAGTACGGCTTCAACCTGGTCATGTCCCATCCCCACGCCGTCAACGAGATCGCCCTGAGCCTCAATAACAAGAACCCGAGGTAAGGGGGGGGAGTCTGGTGGTGGGGGGCGTCCCCGGTGCCGGCTGGCTGTGATGGTGATGGTGGTGCTCTGCCCTAGGACGAAGGCGCTGGTGCTGGAGCTGCTGGCGGCCGTCTGCCTGGTGAGGGGTGGCCATGAGATCATCCTCGCTGCCTTCGACAACTTCAAGGAGGTATGGGGGGGGGCTGGGGGCACCAGGACCAGGCTGGGATCGGGGACTGGGAGCCAGGGAATGGAGGAACCAGGAACACCAGGACCAGGCTGGGATCGTGAATCTGGAGTGCAGGGTATGGGGGGGATCAGGGAGGATGAGGCCAGGCTGGAATGGGGGGGTCTGGGGGCATCAGGACCAGGCTGGGATTAGGGGATTGGAGCCCAGGGGATGGGGGGGCCAGTGGCCGGGGGTGGGCCAAGCCAGGTTAACCCCACGTCCACTGCCTGCTCAGGTCTGCAAGGAGAAGCACCGCTTCGAGCGGCTGATGGACTACTTCCGCAACGAGGACAGCAGCATCGACTTCATGGTGGGACAACCAGTCGTGGGTGATGGGGAGGGTCTCTGGGACAGCGGGGGGGCTCGGGGGGGGGCTCCTGGTGACGCCAGCCCTGCCCGCAGGTCGCCTGCATGCAGTTCATCAACATCGTGGTGCACTCGGTGGAGGACATGAACTTCCGTGTCCATCTCCAGTATGAGTTCACAAAGCTGGGGCTGGAGGAGTTCCTGCAGGTACGGGGGGTTGGAAGGCTGGGGGGGTCGCCCTGAGGAGCCCCCCCATCTCTGATGCCGCCCCCATGCCCGCAGAAGTCGAGGCACACAGAGAGCGAGAAGCTGCAGGTGCAGATCCAGGCATACCTGGACAACGTCTTTGATGTGGGGGGGCTGCTGGAGGACGCTGAGACCAAGAACGTGGCCCTGGAGAAGGTGGAGGAGCTGGAGGAGCATCTGTCCCATGTATGTGAGCGCGGGGGGATGTGGGGATGCGCCTTGTCAGATCCTGGGGCATCCCCTTCCAGGGTCTGGCTTTGCTCCGGGGATGTCAGTGGTGATACTGCAGTGGGGGTGTCCCTGAGCTGGGGTCACAGCCACGACCCCCCTGTAGCTAACGGAGAAGCTGCTGGACCTGGAGAACGAGAACATGATGCGGGTGGCAGAGCTGGAGAAGCAGCTGCTGCAGCGGGAGAAGGAGCTGGAGGTGGTCAAGGTGTGTGGGGGGGCCGTGAGGGCTGTGGGGAGCAGGGCAGTGTCCCGGACCCCCCCAGCCTGACGCTCGCTGTCCCCAGGAGACCTACGAGCACACGAGCCACCAGGTGCACACGCTGCGGCGGATGATCAAGGAGAAGGACGAGGCATTCCGGCGGCGCTATGGCTCCGAGCCGCCCCCCATACTGGGCACCGAGCCCCCTCCCCAGCCCGAGCCCGAGCCCCTGGAGGAGGCCCTGCGGCTCCCCGTCCTGCCCCCCGTGGAGGCTGCGCCCCCCCCGCCTCCCCCGCCACCCCCCCTGCCACCCCCCGCGCCCCCGCTCCCAGGTGAGGATGGGGGAGTCCCCAGGGCATCCCCAAAACTGGGGCATCCTGGAGCTGGGCTGTCCCCAGGGCTGGGGCTTCCCCAGGATGGGGGCGGGGGGATTCCAAAACCGGGGTGTTCCTGGTGCTGGGCCACTCCTGAGGCTGGGGGATCCCCAAAACTGGTCCCTCCCCACTGGGGCACTGTCTCACCTTCTTCTCCCTTCACAGGCAAGTGCCCCCCGGCCCCGCCGCTTCCTGGGGCTTCGCCCTCCATTGCGCTCACCGTTGGGCTCTCAGGTAGGCGGGCAGGGCACGGGGACCGTGGGGACAGGGATGGCGGGGGGGACCGTGGGGACGGGGAGGGTGTGGGGACCGTGGGGACAGGGACAGGGGACAAAGGAAGGGGAGGGGTTGCAGGTGTCAGGGTGTCGGGGTTGCAGTCACCAAAGGATGGGTGCAGGGACCACGGCACAGGAATGGGGTGGCCCAGGGGATGGTGACAGCGTGGGGACCAATGCACTGGATTCGGGCGGCTCAGGGTGGGCACAGGACACGTCCCCCTGCCCCGGCCGGGGCTGAGCTGGCTCCTGCCCTGCTGGCAGCCATCCGGATCAAGAAGCCCATCAAGACCAAGTTCCGGCTGCCCGTCTTCAACTGGACGGCGCTGAAGCCCAACCAGATCAGCGGGACGGTGTTCAGTGAGCTGGACGATGAGCGGGTGCTGGAGGTGAGCCCAGGACCCCCGGCCCGAGTGGCTGGGTGGGCACTGCCGCTGCTGCTGCCGTCTCTGAGCCCCCCCATTCCCCTTCCCACCAGGACCTCGACCTGGAGCGCTTCGAGGAGCTCTTCAAGACCAAGGCGCAGGGTCCAGCCCTCGACCTCATCTGCGCCAAGAACAAGGCGTCGCAGAAGGCGGCCAGCAAGGTGACGCTGCTGGAGGCCAACCGCGCCAAGAACCTGGCCATCACCCTGCGCAAGGCAGGCCGCAGCACCGAGGAGATCTGCAGGGCCATCCACACGTACGTGCCCCCACGCCGGGGGGCAGCAGGGGGCTTTTGGGGGTCTGGCTGGGGTGCAGGGGGTCTGGCTGGGGTGCAGATGGTCAGGCAGGATGCAGGGGGGGCTGGCTGGGGTTCAGGGGGGACAGGCAGGGTGCAGGGGAGCTGGCTGGGGTGCACGGGGGCAAGGCAGGGTTTAAGGGGTCTGGTTGGGGTGCAGGGGAGGCTGGCTGGGGTTCAGGGGGGCCAGGCAGGGTGCAGTGGGGCTGCTGGGCTTCAGGAAGGCCAGGCAGTGTTCAAGGGGTCTGGCTGGGGTGCAGGGGGGGCTGGCTGGGGTTCAGGGGAGACAGGCAGGTTGCAGTGGGGTTGGATGGGGTGCACGGGGGGCCAGGCAGGGTTCAAGGGGGCTGGCTAGGCTGCAGGGGGTTTGGCTGGGGTGCAGGGGGGTCTGGCTGGGGTGCAGAGGGGCCAGGCAGGGTTCAAGGGGTTTGGCTGGGGTGCAGGGGGGGTTTGGCTGGGGTGCAGGGGGGGGCTGGTTGGGGTGCAGGGGGGGTTTGGCTGGGGTGCAGGGGGGGCTGGTTGGGGTGCAGGGGTGGCTGGTTGGGGTGCAGGAGGGCCCAGGCAGGGTGCAGGGGTTCTGGCTGGGGTACGGAGCGCCCAGACCGGGCGCAGCAGGGAGCTGGTCCCCGACGGTGCGGGCGCGGGGCAGGTTCGACCTGGCGACGCTGCCGGTGGACTTCGTGGAGTGCCTGATGCGGTTCCTGCCGACGGAGGCGGAGGTGAAGGCGCTGCGGCAGTACGAGCGGGAGCGCAAACCGCTGGAGGAGCTGGCGGACGAGGACCGCTTCATGCTCCAGTTCAGCAAGGTGGAGCGGCTGCCCCAGCGCATGGCCATCATGGCCTTCCTCGGCAACTTTGCCGAAAACCTCCAGATGCTGACGCCGGTACGGAGCTGGGGAGGGAGGGATTGCACCCACCGGGGGGGCCCAGACCCCGCACCCCGGCTGAGCCCCCCCCGGTCCTGCCCCCCTGCAGCAGCTCAATGCCATCATTGCGGCCTCGGCCTCCGTCAAGTCCTCCCAGAAGCTGAAGCGCATGTTGGAGGTGAGCGGGGGATGTCCAGGGGACGTGGGGACCAGCTGGGTCAGACTCCTGCCCTTCATCCTTGCCTTAGCTGGGTGGGAGGGGTGTCCCATGGGGGTCTTGTTCCTCCCTGACCCCCAGCAACCCTGGTGCTTTTTCCCCGTAGATCATCTTGGCACTGGGCAACTACATGAACAGCAGCAAACGCGGCGCTGTCTATGGCTTCAAGCTGCAGAGTCTGGACCTGGTGGGCACCCCCAGACCCCCTGCCCAGGTCCCTGGGACCTTGTGGGCTCCCCGGGGTCCCATCCCACAGCCCTGACCACCCACCCCACCCCCCGCAAAAATCACCCTGCAGCTCCTGGACACCAAGTCGACAGACAGGAAGATGACGCTGCTGCATTTCATTGCGCTGACGGTGCGGGAGAAGTACCCCGAGCTGGCGACCTTCTGGCAGGAGCTGCACTTCGTGGAGAAGGCGGCTGCAGGTACCACCGGTCCCCGCGCCCTGGCTCACCGTCCCCCAGGGCCGTGGGTCCCCTGACGCGTCCCTCTGTCCCCGCAGTGTCCCTGGAGAATGTGCTGCTGGACGTGAAGGAGCTGGGCCGGGGGATGGAGCTGCTGCGGCGGGAGTGCGGGCTGCACGAGAACAGCGTCCTGCGGTCCTTCCTGGCCGCCAGCGAGGGCAAGCTGGAGCGGCTGCAGAAGGACGCGCGGACGGCCGAGGTGAGGGCTGCAGAGTGGTTGTGCCTTGCACGGCCCTTGCACACGCCTGGTCATGCACGCCTTGCTTTGCACGCTCCTCGTGCGAGCCTTGCTTTGCATAGCCCTCGTGTGAGCCTTGCTTTGCACGCTCCTCGTGCGAGCCTTGCTTTGCACGCTCCTCGTGCGAGCCTTGCTTTGCACAGCCCTTGCGCAGGCCTTGCCTTGCTCACACCCCGTGGCAGGAGGCTGCTGGGAGCCGTGGGACGTGCAGCCCCTCGGTGACCGCCCCGTCCCCCGTTCCAGGACGCCTACAACACCGTGGTGCGGTATTTTGGCGAGAGCCCCAAGACAACCCCGCCGTCTGTCTTCTTCCCAGTCTTTGTCCGGTTCATCCGCTCCTACAAGGTGAGGAGGGGCCAGGAGGGGACACGTGGGGGTCGGTGGCGATGTGAGGGGGCTGGGGGGGGGGGGCTGGATCCCACCGCCACCCCCTCGCCCCGGCAGGACGCGGAGCAGGAGAACGAGATGCGGAAGAAGCAGGAGGAGGTGATGCGGGAGAAGCTGCTGGCGCAGGAGGCTAAGAAGCAAGAGAAGGTGAGCGCGGGTGGTCCCACGGGTCGCCGGAGGGGGTGGCACGGGGTGGGGGGGTGTCACCCGTGACCCCAGCCCGTGACGCCTGCGCCTCCCTCGCAGCGCAACAAGTGGCAGCAGCAGGAGCTGATCGCGGAGCTGCGGCGACGCCAGGCCAAGGACCACCGCCCCGTCTACGAGGGCAAGGATGGCACCATCGAGGACATCATCACCGGTAGGGCCCCCGCCGCCCCCCAGCCCAGCCCGGACGCCTGGGTCGCACCCGCGTGCGGGGGCTGACGTCTCCCTGTCCCCCCGCCCCCCCGCCCGTGCCCCCCCTGCAGCGCTGAAGAGCGTCCCCTTCACGGCCCGCACCGCCAAGCGGGGCTCGCGCTTCTTCTGCGACCCGTCCCACCACGACGAGTCCAGCTGTTAGCCCCCAGGTACCGCCTGCATGCCCGCCCCCCCCCCCCTCCCGGGACCCCCGGAGCCCTCTGGATCCCCCCCCGGCCCCGCATGCCCCCTCCTGCACGCCCCCTCCCCGCATGCTGTCACCCCGGGGTGCCCAGCACCCCCCCCCAGCTCCTCGGAGTGGAGCAGTGCTGTGGGGTGGGAGCCTGGTGCAAGGAAGGTTCCCGGCACTGGATCCCAGCACCAGATCCCAGCACCGGATCCCGGCGCAGGGCTGGTTCCCAGCACTGGATCCCGGCACCGGATCCCGGTGCAGGGCTGGATCCCAGCACTGGATCCTGGCACCGGATCCCAGCGCAGGGCTGGTTCCCAGCACTGGATCCCGGCACCGGATCCCGGTGCAGGGCTGGATCCCAGCACTGGATCCTGGCACCGGATCCCAGCGCAGGGCTGGTTCCCGGCACTGGATTCCGGCACCGGATCCCGGCGCAGGGCTGGTTCCCAGCACTGGATCCCAGCACCGGATCCCGGCACAGGGCTGGTTCCCAGCACTGGATCCCGGCACCGGATCCTGGCGCAGGGCTGGGTTTCCGGCATGGGGTCTTTGCAGGGTCCCAGTATAGGGTCCCAGTGTAATACTGGATCCCAGCACAGGATCCCAGTGCAAGGCTGGGTTCCAGTGAGGGTCCTGGTGCCAGGCTGGATTTCCAGCATGGGGTCTTCGCTGCAGTGCGGGGTTGCAGCGCAATACTGGATCCCAGTGCAGGATCCCAGTGCAATACTGGATCCCAGTGCAGGATCCCAGCACAAGATCCCAGTGCAATACTGGGTCCCAGCGCAGGATCCCAGCACAAGATCCCAGTGCAATACTGGGTCCCAGCGCAGGATCCCAGCACAAGATCCCAGTGCAATACTGGGTCCCAGCCCGGTGCCTGGGGAACTGGCCCCGAGCTGCCTCAGCCCCGCTGGGGTCACCCGGGACCGTCCCCCAGGACAGGCCAGGGGTCCCCTGACCCTCTCCCTTCCATCCCGCAGCCCGCAGGTGGATCCGCCTGTAGCCGAGCGAGGGTAAGGACCCCCGGCTGGCCCTGGATGGGGCGGGGGGGGGGGTGGGCTGCGGTGGCCAGGCTGCCTCAGTTTCCCCTCCTCACACCCATCTGCCCCGCAGGTCCGAGGTGGGGGTCTCTGTCCTGCCCCCGGCACCGTGCAGGGACGTCCCGTGCCACCATCCTCGCCTGGGCTCGCAGGCGCCGGCCTGGCCCCCCCCGCCTCCAACAGGCGCGGGGGGACTCGTGGCCCAGACCCCCACCCCCCCGGCTCTGCCTGCAGCAGAGGCCCAATCCTGCCTCTGGCTGCGTGGGGGCCCAGCGCTGGTGGCTGACCCATGGGGTACCCCCTCCCCCATCAGGGTCCCTCAGCCCTGTCGGGGGGGGTCAACACCCCAGAGCCGTTATCCTGCCAAGGGGACCATGGGGGCCCCCCCCAGCCCCCCGCGCTCGTCACTTTGACCACTGATGTGAACACTAATTGCCAAAAACAAAAGGGACCAAAGCCAGGCTGGGGCAGGGGGGCGGCAGGATGGTGCCCCCCACCCCGCCCTGGATCCCCTCCCCCCCCGGTGACTTTTTGTACATGTGAAATATATGGAGTCTTTTACATGGCTGCTGCCTGCTTTGGGGTGGGGGGAGACACAGAGGGCACCCAGGCGTCTGGGGAGCCCCACCCATGCTGGGGGTCCTGTGTCCTGGGGTGGGGGGGACATGGCTGGGCAGGGGCCAGACCCTTAAGCTGGGCTTTGCAGTGGTGTTATTAAAGCTGCAGGATTAAGGGGGGGCCAGGGGGGTGCCCACCCACATCACCAGCCCCGTTCTGGGGTGGGGTAGCCCCATTTCACCCCACTGTCAGCAGCTGTGGGAGATTGGGATCAGCTTAGAGCCAGGCACGGAGGGGCTGCAAGGGGGGTGGGGGGCAGGAGGCAGCCCTGGGCACAACAGAGGGGCAGGATCCGGCCTGAGCATCACCGGGTCAGGGCAAAGGGGGTGAGCAGGGGGTTTGGGGCAGGAGGCAGCCACGGCACCTCTGCCAGCAGGGTCTAAGGGGCTGGGAGGAGCAGGATGCGGTCCCTGCATCCCAAGAAGGGCAGAAAGGGTTTCGGGGCGGGGGGGGGGGGGGGCAGCATGCGGCACTGGCATCGCTGCTGTCAGGGTACAAGGGGGTCAGAGGGGCAGGATGCGGTCCTGGGTGCTCCCTGAGCCGCGAGCGGTGCCTGCCCTGCCAGCCCAGGGATTAGCCCTGAAACAGGGAATAAAAATTTCCCCTAATCCTCTCGGTGGGGATTACGAGCGCCGCCGCGCCCATGGCCAGATCCTGTCCCGGCCCAGGACCAGCCCCCGCAGCGGCTCCGCTGGCCCCATTGCCTTTTAATTCATCTGCACAAGCCGGGGGTGCTGCAGCCCCCAGCGCCATCCTTCTCCATCCCCAAGTGCCATCAAAACTGCTGCGGGCAAAGATGCTGCTGTCCATCCATCTTTCCCTCCAGCCATCCCTCTGTCCAGCCATCCGTCCATCTCTGTGTCCATCGGCTGGGCTCAGGGCAGTCCCTGTGCCCCCTCGGCAGCCCCCTCGGCCTCGCGGGACAGCCACCGCTCCCCCTGTGCCGGGGCCGCTGCCGGACTCTCCGCCTGCAGCAGCAGGTTGCAGCTGAGGAAGACGACGGTCAAGGTGACGGCGAGGCAGAGCACCAAGACGATGGCGATTTGGGTGGCTGCTGCCACCCGCGTGTCCCCCCAGGTGCTGGCCTGTGAGCAGGCGTTCATCTCCTCCTCCTCTTCCTCCCAGGAGCGGAGTGCGGGCGCGTGGGGCGGTGGTGGGTTGGCAACAGATGGGGAGGATTTAAGTGATGTCAAGGACTGTCTCGGCCACCCACACGGGCCCCCTCGCTCTGCCGAGAAGCTGCTGCCTGGCAGATGCACCCCCCCGAGCAGGAGAAGCAGCTCTGCCCCCCCTTGTTGCTGTGGAGGGGCGTGGAATCCTGCACTGAAGGGGGTCACCCCGTCCCCTCCCCTGGGTGCGCCTGGGGGCAGCTGGGGCTCAGGGTGTCGCTCCAGGGGGGTGGGCCCCAGGGTGCCAGCTCCCCCAGTCGGACTGCGGCCGGTGAGCCCCAAGGTATGAGGATGCGATGGGGTCCCCCAGCTCAGCACCCCAGCCTCCCCCCAGCCCAGGGACGCCGGCCCCATCACCAGCCAGGAGGGGACGAGACTGCAGGTAAAAGGAAAAATACTTTATTTTTGCCCCAGAGGAGGCAGCGAGCTCATCTTCGGGCCCCGCGGGGAAGCAGCTCAGTCCAAGGGATGGGGGGTGCCGCTGGGGGGGACACATGGTGACGAGGGACGAGGCTGGTGCTGGCACAGAGTGAGGCGGAGAGCGGCCGCAGGCAGGGCCAGACGGGGTTCAGACGCCATCCCGGCTCTGCACCGATCCCCAGCATCGCTCTGCCGGGCCAGGAACCCAGCGCCGAGCCGGTGCCGATGCCGCACACGCCGACCAGCAGCTCCCGCCCCAAGGACTCGCCACCCCCTCAGCCAGCCCAGGAGCCACCAAGCCGGTTCTCCAAGCCCAGCGAGCGCCCTGCGGTGCAAACCGAATTAGCAGCAGCCCCCAGTTAAGGGCCAGGCCGAGTCCAGCTCCATGCCGAGGCTTTCTGGAGGCAGAGATCCAAGCAGAGCCGCCGTCCCAAAGAGCCAGGGGCTGCGCTGGAGAGGTGCCACCACGCGAGGTGAACCCAGCCCTACAGAGCCAGTGTGTCCTTGATGAGCCGGCGCATGGTGGTGGTGACCGAGGTGCCCAGGGAGTCCGTGATCTGGTAGGAGATCTTGTACAGGTAGGGCTGCACATCCTTCAGGCCGGTGTCGAAGACATTGTCCACCTCTGACTGGGTGGGCATCTTGGGCAGGTACTCGTGGCGGTTCATCACCTCCACGATGTTGATGATCTTTTCACAGAGTTTCTCGCCCACCTTCTCCCGGCAGATCTGCCGCTCCTGCTCGTTAGCCAGGTTCACCACGTTCACCTTGATGGTCCACAGCTCCCAGGGGATGCACTCATCCGAGAAGGGCCAGCGTGACTTTTTTTTCTGGTAGAACTCCAGCGAGATCTGCCCCATGCCGTCGCTGCCAGAGTTGCGCAGCGCATCCTGCCGAGAGAGCGCATGGCTCCGCTCAGGGTGGGCGAGGGACAGTGACCTTCCCCTCTCAGATAAGGACAAGGCACAGCCTGCAGGTCTTTAAGCTCCTGCTTCCAGCCCTGCCAGGTCCCTGTGGGGCTCCTTACCTTGAACTCCCCGACGGCCTTGCGGAGGGCCCGATCCAGCTCCTCGGAGGAGACTCGGACGTAGGCGAAGTCGATGAAGTCACAGTCAACGTCCTGGGTGCCCACGGTGCCAATGGAGTAGGTGCCCTCCTTCTTGTAGTGGAACTTGCCGGTGCTGCGGTGCAGCAGGATGGTGTGGAGCACTGCCAGCATGGCCTCCTCCACCTGCCGACCCTCCACCGACACCTCCAGCACCTCCGCACGGCAGTTCATGGCGGGAGCGGCTCGCGGGGGGGCACAACGGCAGGTCCTGCAGGGAAAGAAGGGTGTTGAAGTGGGGGCTCAGTTGTGCCCCTGTTTGGCCAACAGCCCCGGGTGACAGCCTCTACCGACCCCCTCCATGCAGCCCCTGGGGACCCTGCTGTCCCAGCATGTGCCCTCCCCACCCCACAGGGACCCAGGCACCTAGGTATGGGCTCCCACACAACCCACTCCCACCTCGAGAGCCCCAGGCCCCCCACAGCCGCCCTTAACCAGGACCCCAGTGCCCCGCACCCCCTCCCAGGGTCCCGGCGCCCCTCACCCCCGAGGGTCCCGACCTCCCTTCACCCTCGGGGGTCCTGGCCTCCTTCCCTCCCAGGACCTCCATCCTCTTCAGCCCCTACCGCCCCCCCCCCCCGCCTCCTCCCGGGACCCCGGGCCCCCTCACCCCCTCCCAGGACCCCGGCTCCCCTCACCCCCGAGGGTCCCGGCCCCCCTCGCTTCCTCACGGCCCCCCCTCACCCCGCGGTCCCGGCCCCCCCTCACCCCGCGGTCCCGGCCCCCCTCACGTCCCCCGGCTCCCCTCACCCCGCGGTCCCGGCCCCCCTCACGTCCCCCGGCCCCCCCTCACCCCGCGGTCCCGGCCCCCCTCACGTCCCCCGGCCCCCCCCAGCGCCGCCGGCCGGGCCCGCACCCACCACCCGGGACCGACCATCTGACCGCGGGGAGGAGGGAAATGGCGCAGCCCATCTGAGGGGGGGTCGGGATAAACCATCTACCCATGTGGCGGCACTTCTCGCCGTAGCAGCCGCGTTTCCTCACTCTACGCTTCTTGTTGCTACCGGTGTATCCCCCCTCCCGTTGCAGTTCCCGGCCGCGGTGCGGCCCCGGGGCTGGAATCGGCGTTCCGTTCCTCGGCTGCCCTCCCCCACACCGCCGCCAGCTTGGTTCATTCCGGGGGCCACCACAGAGCTGGGCATACCGCGGCGCAGAGCGGCTCACTTCCCCTGGGCGCTCCTCAGCGCATCGCGCCCCCTGGTCTGGAGGCTCCGCGGCGGTACTGCAGCGGGACTCGGGGTGCGGTGGTCCCGGTGACCCCGCAGTGCCATGGCCCAGGGCGGGGGGACACGGCAACAGGAGACAAGGCGAGCACAGGGGCTGTATATGGGGACAAGAGGCACGGGCAGGGGATGGGGGGGCACAGGAACATGGGGGACACCACTATGGGCACATGGGGAAAGCAGGGACACACGGACCTGGCATGACGGGGACACATGGGGACATAAGGAAAAGGGGAGACATGGGGACGTATGGACACAAGGGACAGAGGGGGCTACTGGAGGCAGGGACATGGGGGACAGGGGGACGTAGGGACGGGGGGGTGGATGGATATGGGGGACCCAGGGACTGGGGGGTACATGGACACGGGGACATGAGGGACACAGGGACAGGGGGATGGATGGACACGGGGACATGGGGGATGCAGGGACAGGAGGGTGGATGGACATGGGGGACAGAGCGACAGGGGGATGGATGGACACAGGGACACGGGGGATGCAGGGACAGGGGGAAGGATGGACACGAGGATATGGGGTACGCAGGCACAGGGGGACATGGAGATTTGGGGCAGTGGCATCAGGCCGCCCACAGTGCCATGGGGTCGTGTCCTGGGGAGGACACAGCAGGGAGGGCTGTGGCACGTCACCGGGCAGAGGGCCGGGCACACGCCGTGACATATGTGTCTGTGCCGTGCAGCCCCGGGGCAAACCGGCATGGCCGGAGCCGGCTGCGGGGCTATTTTTACCTGGCCCTGCTGGCACCATCATCCCCGGTCCTCTTGCAGCAGCCCCTGCCAAGGGGATGGGGACAGGGACGGGGATGAGGTGGGCAGAGCCCAGCCCTGTGCCGCAGGGAGAGGACAGGGACGTGCCACCCCGCTTGTGACCTTGCCGGTGGCCTTGGGGCACCGAGGGTTGCTCTCCCCGGTGGCTTTGGGGTGTGGGCTGGCACCATGATGGACGTTGGGACAGGCAGCTGCTGAACTGTGGCACGGCACAGCATGGCATGGCCATTCCTGCCCCACAGCATGGCACGGCATGGCATGGCATGGCACAGCACAGCTATTCCTGCCCCACAGCATGGCATGGCACAGCCACTCCTGCCCCATGGCATGGCACAGCATGGCATGGCCACTCCTGCCCCACAGCATGGCACAGCATGGCGTGGCAGAGCTGCTCCTGCCCCATGGCATGGCAGAGCATGGCACGCACAGCCCAGCACAGCTATTCCTGCCCCACAGCATGGCATGGTATGGCCATTCCTGCCCCACAGCATGGCAATGCATGGCCACTCCTGCCCCACAGCATGGCAGAGCATGGCATGGCACAGCACAGCACAGCTATTCCTGCCCCACAGCATGGCATGGCGTGGCATGACATGGCCATTCCTGCCCCACGGCACAGCACGGTTGCTCCTGCCCTACAACTGGTGCAAAGCCATGCTGTGCCATGCCGGTAGCCCACCCATGGCCCCCCATCCCCACTGCACCAGGCTCCCCAGGCCCCCCACCGATCGAACCCCCGGCTGCGGCCCCGCCGTGCGTCAGCGCTCTCCCCGTGGCGGGGGCGGGGGGGGACAGAGGGGCCCTTGTTGTTCACCGCCGCAGGGCCCCCCCGGCCCAGCGCCTCAATGTGGCCCTTGTTCGGCGCCAGCCCTTGGTGTCCCCATTAACATTTGCTCTGGGGCCAGGCTGTCCCCGGCAGGAGGAAGGGGACAAGCCAGGGGACCACACCAACCCAGCCTCCCCCCCACGCACCAGGACCCCCCCACCCTGGCCCGAGCCCCGAGACCCCAGCTGGGACAGGGACCCCAAATGCCATCCATCCCCCCCATCCCCCCCCAGGGCTGGCCTTGCCCATGGCCACGTCCCCAGGGACACGGGGAGGGGGGGACCCGGTCACGCTTCCCGGTTATTTTGGGGAGGATAAATCAGGCGGGTGACAGGTGCGGGGCCGCGGCAGCCGCCGCCGCGGGGGTGAGTGACGGTTCAAGGGCAGCGGCATGGGCAACGTGCAGCTCCGGCACCCCGGCTGTCCCCGGCCCCGGTGCTTGGCGTGTCACCATATATTAAATATAGATGATATTACTGGCGGGGGGGACACATATGCATAAGAGAAACGGCTCCTTTCAGCACCTCTCGATGTACGTACAAGTTTATATACAGAAAATGGCCAAAAGAGGGAAAAAAAAAATATAAAGGGGAGGGGGACGAGGCTGGGGGGGCTGGAGCCCCCTCCCCAACCCCGCGCTCCCCGCTCTGTACAGGATCCGGCTGCTCGCTATTTACAAGGGGGGCATTTTTACAGGGGAGAAGGGGAGCGCCGCGCTGGCGATGCCCACCCCAGGGGGGAAAGGCACTGGGGCTGCTGTGCGTCTGCGCCCGGCGCCGCGAAGGCACATGGGGGATCCAGGCGTCCCCAGGGGGGGTCCCAGGTGTCCCCGGGGGTGGGGCCGGTGGTGGTTAGGGGCTGGCAGCAGCCCACCCCCACTGCTGGGGGCTCAGAAGGGCAGCGTGTCCATGAAGATCTTGTCAACGATGGGCGGTGGTGGCACCAGGTCCTCCAGCTTCAGGTAGAAGATGCGCTGGAGGCCCTGGGTGCAGAGGCTGCGCAGCTCGGGCAGTTTGCCCAGCAGCTTGGAGAGGCAGCCGGGGCGGCCCGGCTCGGCCCCCGCCGCCGCCACGTGGTCCTTCAGGCAGCCCACGATGCGGTTCTGCAGCTCCTCCACCCGCTTCGGCTCCTTCAGCCCGTGGCGGTCTAGGGTAGGGGGGGACACAGAGGCGTGAGGCCAGGGTGATGGCCTCAGGGTGGGGAAGGGGACCGTGGTGGGGTGTGGACCGGGAGCAGGGTCTCACCTGTGATGATGACGAGGGCGGCAAGGCAGGAGAAGGAGGGGATGTCGACGCTCATGCGGTGGAGGCTCTGGGAGAACTCGAGGATGGCGTCGATCCACTCGCCGAAGCCCCGCACGCACTGCAGGCGGTGCAGCACCACCCCGTTGCAGAAGATGAGTTTCCCTTCCTCCGGCTTGGAGCTGCGGGCACAACCACGTGTCACCCTCCCGGCACGGCCCTGGGCTCCCCTCCGCGCCGTGTCGCGCCGTGCCGGGGCTCACCGGTACGCCAGGCGCAGGATGAAGAGCTCGAGGAAGGCTGACTCCAGCAGCAGGTCCTGGTCCTCCTTGGGCAGCTCAGTGAAGCCCTGGATCTTCTCAGCCCACTTGCGGATGACGTCCATGGAGCCGGTGAGCAGGTCGTAAAACTGCTGCACGTCCACCGAATCCTCCTTCTCAAACTGGCACGGCACCGACTCCTGGAACTGCCACGGGGACGGGGTCAGGATCGGGCCCTGGTGCGGCCCCGGGGAGGGCACGGGGTGGGACCGGCCCTACCTTGGAGTAGTCGAGCTTGGTGGCACTGGGGACGGAGTCGATGTGTGCCCGCACCAGGGAGGTGATGAGGCTGACGGGGGTCGTGTCCGGCGGTTGCTTGGGCTTGGAGGGCAGCCGCCCCCGCCGCCCCTTCAGGCTGTCGGTCCGGACCACTGCGGTGAGGGACATGCAATGAGCGTGTCTGTCCTCAGCGCAGCCAGGTCGGGCTGTGGAGCAGGGCCCCCCCACTCCTGCTGGGAACTCCCCCACCCCAGGACAGGACCCCAGTACCTTCTTTGACCATGCCGACGGCCAGGCACTTCTGGAAGCGACAGAACTGGCAGCGGTTCCTCCGCCGCTTGTCCACGGGGCAGTCCTTGTTGGCCAGGCAGATGTACTTGGCGTTCTTCTGCACCGTGCGCTGCGGGCGGGGAAGGAGCGGCCCAAGCTCAGCCCGGGGCGCCGAGCCGCCAAACAAAAGCCCTTCTGTCCTCCCCTGCCTCCCGCTCCAGCCCGGCATCCGGCTCCGCATCCGCAGGGAGAGCTCCCGGGGGCTGCGCTCCCTGCCCTGCCCCTCGCCGGGGTGACCCGCAGCATCCCCACTGCTGCAAAGCACTGTGGGAATATCCTGGCAGCGGATCTGACCTTGGGGGGGTCCCTTACCTTGAAGAAGCCCTTGCAGCCCTCGCAGGTGCGCACGCCGTAGTGCTGGCAGGAGGCGTTGTCCCCGCAGACGGCGCAGCGGCCCTCGCCCGCCCCGGGGCTGCGTGCCTTGGTGGGGGCCAGCGCCGGCCCCTCCAGCAGCGGCGAGGTGGGGGCCAGGGGCAGCCCGGCGAAACCCCCGGGGGAGCCCTGGGCCAGGGCGAAGGCGTCCGTGTCCAGCAGCCGCGGGTCCAGGCGGGGTGAGGGGCCCGGCTGCCCCTTCAGGGTCCCAGGGGACCCACCGGGGCTGGGTGCTGGGGTGCCAAAGGCGAAGAAGGGGGGCTGTGACCCACCGCCCTTGGCCGGCTCAGCCCAGGGCCGCCCACCCTCGTAGTTCGGTGGGGGCGAGTACGCCCCGAAGGATCCCTCCCAGCCCGGAGCCTGGGGCGGCTGGAAGCCCGGCGTGGCGGGCGAGGGGACAGAGCAGGGGCTGCCATAACAGTCCGAGCCGCTGGAGGAGAGGGTCTCATCTGGCTGCCCGCCGAAGGCCCCGGGGTAGCAGCCGTACACCTGGAAGTCCTCCAGCTTGAAGGCAGCGGCGGTGGTGGTGGGCTGGCTGCCGGCCGGCAGCTGGTAGAGGAAGGCGTCGAACTCGCCGGCGTAGCCCTCCATGAAGGTGCTGAAGCTGGGCAGGGCAGGGGCGGCCGCCAGGTCCGCTCCGGCCACCTCCATGGGGAATCGGCCGCCGTCGGGGCTGAGCAGCTCGGCCGGGCAGCGCTCGCAGGGGCCGGTGCCCGCCGTGCCGTACTGCGCCTGGATGCAGGGCATCTCTGTGGGGAGAGCAGGGTGTCAGAGGGGCCCCCCACTGCCGCGCCTGCCCCCCGCGGCCCCTCCGGCCCTCACGGAGGATGGAGACGGGGCGAGAACTGCAGGGCCTTCCCCGGGATCCCCCTCGTAGGTGGCCGGGGCCGGACCCCCCAAGCTGGTGGCTGCCCGGTGGTGGCCACTGCCGTCCCCAGGAAAGGTCACGCCACAGCCAATGGGTGCAAAGGACATTCCCCAAAACGCTGGCTTAGCAAAGCCGCCGAAAGGGAAGGAGGGAGGAATGTGACCGGCGGATTCCCGAGCCCAGGGGCTGGCCGGGGGAAGACGGACCTGAGGCTGAACCAGGGCTCAAGGGTGCCACCCCCCGCCCCCCTGATTTCAGAGACTTTTGGAAAAGCAAATGCAGCCAGACCTGCTGCCTGCAGGGGGGAGAGGAGCCCGCCCCCCCAGACCCTGCAGCCCCCCATCCCTGCGGCACGGATCCGGCCCTGCATAAGACGTAACAGGAGTCCCGGGTCCAGCTGAAAGCCAAGTCAGGAGTGACCCCGATGGCAAGACGATAATGTAATGCATCTCATAGACCTTTAAATGTCATGCCGCGCCTGGCCCCCGGCCGCTGCAGCCCCGGCACGGCACCAGTGCCAGCTAACCCGCCGTCCCCCGGCTTCCCCCAGCCAAGTCCAAGCAGCTCTCACCAGCTCTCAGAAAGCCGATACCCATCCGGGGAGCCGGGTTTAAAAATACCCAGTGTGGGCCCAGCCCTGGCACCCTTGGGATGCCACCGGGCCCCAGCCCACTCCCGGTGCCCTGGTGGGGTCTGCACCCGTCTACTGGGGACAGGGACTGTGCCGGGCTCAGATGGTGGGGTCAGAGGGGACAGTGACTCCCTGGCTGCCTCCTGTCCCCGCACATGGCTGGGAGGGCACAAAGCTGTGCTGGGGACATGGCAGTGGGCGATGCCAGCTCTGCCAGTGGCAGCTTTCCTCGCCTGCATGCAAATCCTGGCTGCAAATTGCCAGCCGGGCTATGCAAAGCCTCGACCCTTCCTGCAGTCCTGGTGCGGGGTTTGCCTGGCAGCAGCGGGCAGCGCCCTGCATGGTCGCTGCTTCCTTATTCAAATGGTTTTGCCCTCGCCCGCTCACTGGCGGCATTTGGGGTCACGCCTGCCGTGAACTTTCCAGGGGACAAGGCGCAAATTCCAGCAGTGGGCCCCGTGCTGCCCACGGCCCAGGCTGTAATTGCAGATTCCTCATTTGGGAGTGCAGGCAGCTGCCTGTGCCCAGGCCCGGAGGCCGCTGCCTGCGCTGGCTGGTGGCAGCCCCTGGCACCGGGCCCTGGGCCGCGGGTGGGCGAGAGCAGCCGGCAGTGCTGGGAGGGGAGTAACGCTGCCCACCTCCCTGCCGGCACCTGCTGCCTCACTTCGCCAAAACGCAGCCGCTGCCAGGCCTGCGTGGGCCGTGAGGGGCTTGTCTGCACAGCGCTGCCCGCACGGCAATGCCCCCGGTGCTGCCTGCGCTGCAATGCCTGCACAGTCCTGCCTGCACGGCAATGCCCCTGGTGCTGCCTGCGCTGCAATGCCTGCACAGTCCTGCCTGCACGGCAATGCCCCTGGTGCTGCCCGCCCGGTCCTGCCCGCACGGTCCTGCCCGCACCGCAATGCCCCTGGTGCTGCCTGCGCTGCAATGCCTGCACAGTCCTGCCTGCACGGCAATGCCCCCGGTGCTGCCCGCACCGCAATGCCCCCGGTGCTGCCCGCACCGCAATGCCTGCACAGCAGTGCCCCCGGTGCTGCCCGCACAGTCCTGCCCGCACCGCAGTGCCCGCACGGCGCTGCCCTCTCCGGCTCCGCGACCGCTCTGCTCGGGGCTCCGGGGCGATGCCCGGTTTGGGGGTGGCTCTGCCCTCCGCAGCCCCCGGGGCTCCGCGGCTCTCCCTGGCTGCAGCCGGACCCGGTGGGGGGTCCTGCGACCAGGGACCTGCCTGGCCCCGGCCCCGCAGCCCGGTACGGCTGGGGGCAGCCCCGAGAAACAGCTCCCGGTCCCGCAGGGTTCCTCTCGGAGCCCGGCGTCCGGCTCTCCCTGGGACCCCCAGGACTGGGACCCCTCGCTCTGCCGGCCCCCGCCCGGTGCGCCTCCCCCCCGGCTCTCCCCCCGGTACCACCGGGTACCCCCGAGGGCCAGCCCCGCATGGCGCACACCGCCCGGTCCCTTCCACCGGGACCCCCAGCTCCCCCCGGTACCACCGGGACACCCGATCCCGCACGCTTTGCAGGACACCCGCCGCTCTGAGCTCCCGGTACCACCGGGACACCCGATCCCGCGCGCTTTGCAGGACACCCGCCGCTCTGAGCTCCCGGTACCACCGGGACACCCGATCCCCTACACTTTGCAGGACACCCGCCGCTCTGAGCTCCCGGTACCACCGGGACACCCGATCCCGCGCGCTTTGCAGGACACCCGCCGCTCTGAGCTCCCGGTACCACCGGGACACCCGATCCCCTACACTTTGCAGGACACCCGCCGCTCTGAGCGCCCCGTGTCACCGGGACGCCGGACCGCGGCTCTCCCTCGGTGCTACCGGGACACCCGACCCCGTGCGCTTTGCAGGACACCCGCCGCTCTGAGCTCCCGGTTCCACACGGGACACCCGACCCCTGCTCCCGCCGGTGTTACCAGGACACACCACCCCGTACGCTTTGCAGGACACCCGCCGCTCTGAGACGCCGGTGCCACCGGGACGCCCTACCCCGGCTCCCCCGGTGCTACCGGGACACCCGCCGCTCTGAGCTCCCGGTGTCACGGGGACACCCGGCCTCTGCTCCTCCCGGTGTCACCGGTGCACCCCCCGGTGCGCGCACCCCCCGCCCGGTGCCCCCACCGCCCGTACCCGGGTGCCGGCGCGGCGGCGCTCCGGTTCCCGCTCCGCTGCCTCCGCCGCCGCCGCCGCTGCGCGGGCTCCGCCGGGCTCCGGCCCCGCCACTACTTTCTCTTAAGCGCTCGGTGACGCGCGGGGCGGCGCGCGGGCCCGTGACGCACGGCGGCGCCGTAGAAGGCGCGGGGGGGGGCGGTTCCGGCGGGGGCGCGGCCGTGACGCACGCGGGGTTCCATTGACGCAACCGCGGCGCCCGCGCTAAAAATACCCGCGCGGCCCCGGCTAAAAATAGCCCGGGCGCCCCCCGCTCCCCATCCCCCCGCCCCACCCGGGGCTCCCGGGGCCGACGGCGGGGGGGACGGAGGCCCCGGTGTCGGCACCGAGACGAGCGGCGAGCCGGGACGGGCAGGGGCGGCAGCAGAGCCCGGGGCCCTCCCGGGACCGGTATCCCCGGGTCCGGTGTCCCCGGTGCCCCCATCCCCGCTGCCGGTATTCCCGATGTCCCCTCGCTGCTGGTACCCCGGTGCTGGCATCCCCCGGTGCCACCTCAGTGCCGGTATCTCCGGTGCCGTTATCCCCGGCGTCCCCTCGGTGCCCCCACCCCCGGTACCCCCATCCCCGGTGCCCTCTCGGTGCAGGTATCTCCGGTGCCTCCACCCCTGGCGCCCCCTCGATGCCGGTATCCCCTGTTCCCCCAGCCCCGGCGCCCCCTCGATGCCGGTATCCCCGGTACCCCCATCCCAGGTACCCCCATCCCCGGTACCCCCTCATTGCCGGTATCTCCAGTGCCGTTATCCTCGGCGTCCCCTCGGTGCCCCCATCCCCAGTGCCCCCACCCCCGGCGCCCCCTCGATTCCGGTAACTGCGGGGCCCCCATCTCCGGTGCCCCCTAAGTGCTGGCATCCCCGGACCCCACATCTCCGGTGCCCTCTCGGTGCCGGTATCCCCGGTGCCGCTGTGCTCAGCGCCCATCTGAGCCGGGATCTTCGGTACTCGGCGTCCCCGGTGCCGGTGCCCCGGGTCTCCTTCCGCTCGGTGCCCGGGGAGGCTGATGCCGGTGGGGGGGACGACACGCGGGGGTCCCGGGCAGTCGCCGGGCCTGGGGTGGCATCCACCCGGTGGGACCCTCGTGTGTCGTCCCCTCCCCCGCCCGGTCCCGGCGGGGAGACCCTGGCCGGGACGATGGAAAGAACGGCGGCTGCTGGCGGGCGCCCAGCGCCGGGAACAGCGCCCGCGGGCTGGAAAGATGAGCTCAGCCCGTGCGGGCCGGGCCGGCGGGAGGGAGAGGGACGGGCGGGGAGGAACCCGGTGTCCCCCCCACGGTACCCCGCCCGGTACCCCCCCCGCCCCGGTACCCCCCCGGTATCCGCTGCCGGTGGGCGAACCGGGAATGTTGGGGGACCCGACCCACCGGTCTCCTCTCTCCGGTCGTGGGTATCGGGCAGCAGCCCATTCCCGGGGCGTCAGGGCGGCACGGTGGGGAGCGGGCCCGGGTGGGAGCTGCCGGGACCCCCTGTACCGGGACCCTGCCCGGCGTCACGGGACCCCCGCGAGGAGCGGCAGGGGGGGAAGCCCGGGACCGGAGGGGCCCGGGGCGGGGGGGGGGGGGGGGAGGGGGGCACGACCCCGGAAGCCCGGGGGGCCTCGGGGGTACCGGGGGTGACGGCCCGGGACCGGCCGCCGCCTCCCGCCGCCCGTTCCCTCGCTCGGGCCCCGGCCCCCACTGCCGCACGGCCCCGCGCGCCGCCCGCCCCAGGCGGGGGCCCCGTGACGTCACACCTGCCCGCTGACGTCCCCGGGATCCCTCGGCATCACGGGGGCCGCCCCCGCGGGGATCCCCCGGCCTCGGCCGGGACCCGGCGGGGTCACCGCACCTCGCGAACGGCGGGGCCGGTACCGGGGCTCAGCCCGGGGCTGCAGCCGGTGCAAACCGGGGGTACGGCCAGGACCCCCCCCAGGGCAGGATCGGAGCCGGGGTCCTGGAGCTGTCGAGGGTCCCGGAGCCATCGGGGTGGTCCCGGAGCCACCGGGGGCGCAGAGCGCGGCGGCCGCAGCCCCCTCGCACCCCTCGCTTGGTGCCGGTGCTGCGGCGGCAGGAGGGTGACGCCGGCGGCCCCCGCACCCGGGATTAGCTGTACCCCGGGAGAGGCCGCGGGGCCCGGCCAGCGCCGGGGGAGGAAACCTGAGCCCGGTCACCCCGGCAAGGCCACGGGGGTGCGCGGGTGGAGCCCCGGCTCACACCGGCCACGGGGTGCCCCATCTGCCCCAGCCCCCAGCGAGGGCATGGGGACACGGGGGCCACCAGCGGGTCCTTCACCCTCCCCACTGCCCCCAGGACCTGGGTGGTTGGGGTCGGGTGGGTGTCAGGGGACTGCAGGGGGCTCACAGGCTGGTGGGCATCAGGGGACTGTGGGGTGCTCGCAGGCAGGTGGGTGTGGGGGACTGCAGGGTGCTCGCAGGCGGGTGGGCGTTGGGGGACCATGGGGTGCCCACAGGCGGGTGGGTGTTGGGGATTGCGGGGTGCCCACAGCAGGCGCTGGCTCCCTGCCCCAGGCCTATATTTGTCCCTAAAGACTGGCTGCTCCGGGGCGTTCCCGGGCCAAACGCTGCAGCCTCGGCCCCACCAGTACTGCCCAGCACAGCCGGTGCCACGCGTGACCCTGGTGTCCAGCCAGCGCCTGCCCAGCCCTGGGCACACGCAACCGCAGGTTGGGGCTATAAAAAGCTCTGCGTGGGGTGGCAGCTGCCGCGGGGGTCCCGTGACGGGGACGGGGTGCCCCGACCCTGGCAGCGCGCAGGCGGGTGCTGCGAGCCGGGGCCGCGCGTGCGGCCCTGACAGCCAGACCATAAATGTCCAAGCACGGAGCCGTCCTGGAACGGGGACAAGGCAGGAGAGCGGCCGGACCCCACGCGCACCCCCGCGGCCCTGCCCCACGCACACGTGCAGGCACACAGCACACGCGTGCACACGCAGCCCTGCGGCATACACGCGCGCACCCCACTGCAGGGCAGCGCGGCCCCCCCGCGCCCCCAGCTTCTCATCCCCAAAAGTCTCCTTCAGAAACCCCGAAAGGGTCCCGGCGGGCTGAGCCAGGACCACACACCCCGGGGGCCGGCTGTGGGGTGCAGGAGCTGGGGAGGGGGGGTCCTAGACACACTACGGCCCAGCCAGGGGCAGGAACAAACCAGAGGGGAAAACTGAGGCGGGGGCTGCAGGCTCTCGGTGCTTGCACAGAGCGCTCATACAAGGCCACACTCGTGCACCCATGGGTGCTCGATGCAGCAGTTGAGGGGTGCTCTGTGCCCCCCAAGACCTCTAGATGCTGTTTTGGTGGGACTGGGGGGCAATGGGGCAGGGAACTGGGGGACCCCAGTGCCCACCCGGCTCCCTGTGGGTACCCTTGGCCCCTGCGGCGGAAGGGCTCGGGGTGGGACCAGCTTCCCGCCAGCTGCTGGAGGAAGCAGGGCAGGAAGGGCCTGGCCAGGGCCCCGCAGCACCAGGACACGGCCCACAGCACCGGGGGCTGCTGCGGGTGGGGGGACACAGGGGGTCCCTGGGACCCCACGCAGGGTCCAAGGTGATGCTGGTCAGCGCCAAGGCCTTCCTGCCCAGAGCCCAGCTGGCTAGCGGGAGGGCAAAGGGGGCAGCATGGGTGGCAGCATGGGGGTCTGCAGGACAGTGAGCTCCCTCCAGGGACACAGACCCTCCCCAGCCAGCTCATCCCCGTCCCCACAGGGCTCTGTCCCCCCCCAGTCACAGCCACACGCTGCTGCAAAAAGTCTCTGTATTGGCGAGCACTGAGCACGCCGGCACAGTACAAAAGCCCCCTGGGCAGTGGAAGGCAGGACCCCCGTGGCACCCCGAGCCAGGGGGGATGCAGGGACCCCTCCCTGTGCCCCCCAGCGAGGAGGGCACCTATTCCTGAGATGAGTAGGGGCTTCACAAGCCACCTTGGGGAGGGTCCCCATGTCTGTCCTTCGGTGCTGCGACCCCCACAGCCTGGAGGGGCCAAGCTGGGACCCCCAGGGCTGGCCCCGAGCTCCTTCCAGTGGCCCCCAGGGAGCTGTGCGTTGGGGGTGCGCAGCCCATTGCAATAAATAAATAAATAGGCGTGGGGGGGGGCGGTGGTGCCCCTGGCTAGAGGTGGCTCTCCTCCTCCTCTAGCGCCCGGTTCAGTCCTGGGATGAACTTGAGAAGCCGCCGGCGGAAGCTGCTGTGCCGGCCCTTGCGGGGGGCGGCCGCCCCCTCCCCGGGGTCCCCGGCCCGGGCCCACAGCCGCCCTGCAGCCCCCGGCCCCCCGCTGCACTTGAGGCTGGCGCTGCGGGCCAGGGCTGTCCGGGGTCGCGGCGGAGGGGGCGCGGGACCCCCACTGTCCCCATCTTTGTTCCCATCCTTGTCCCCATCCAGCGAGTCAGTGGAGGCGAAGAGGCAGGTCTGGTAGAGGGAGTCGTCGCTGCCGCAGGCGCTGGCCTGGGGGGAGCCTCCAGGCAGCCCCCCCTCACCCTGCAGGCACCAGCGGATCGACTCCAGTGTGTCGTAGATGCTGGGGTCCTTGGCCACCACACCTGACAGGGGACACGGGGGAGGTCAGGGGGGGCTGGAGGGTGCCCCACAGCCCCCCTTGCCCCCCCCAGGCCCCCGCTCACCGCGCACCAGCCGCTGCTCCTGCACCATCAGCGAGCGGTACTCCCCCCACTTCTCATAGAGTGTTTGCTGCAGGGAAGTGGAGGGGGATGAGGACCCTGAGGGGGGTCCCCAGCTGCCCCCTGACCCCCCCAAACCCCGCCTCCTCACCTTCAGGTACTGCAGCCGGGCCTCCAGCTCAGCCCTCCGGATGGACGTCCCATAGAGGGTATCAAGGCTGTGGGGCAGCAGCTGTCAGTGCGGGGGGGCTGGAGGCCACCCCACGACCCACCCCCCTCCCCACCCCCCTCCAGCTCACCGGAGCATGTTTCCCGAGTTCTTGATGATCTCCACGATCTCACGGTGCCGGACACCCTCCACGTTCAACCCGTTCACCCCTGTGATAGTGTCCCCTGGAGCAGGGCAGGAATGGGCTCAGGGATACCAGTCCCCACTGCTGGGCCCCCCCCAGCACCCCCGGGGATGCACTCACCGGCCTTAAGTCCCGCCGCCTCGGCCGGGCTCCCACCATGCACCCGGCACACGAAGGTGAACATCTCCACGCTGTTCCTGTCCTGGTGGTGCAGCCCATAGGTCTGAAACAGGGGGCTGGTGAGGGACACAGGGTCTCCCCGACCCCCGGGGTCCCCCCCAAGCAGCAGCCACGAGGTGACAATTGCAGCATTTAATTGCTGCCGGGCGATGCAGGGCAGCACTCCGGCCCAGGGGGTCTCACCCTGCTTTGCTGTGCCCCAAGCAGGGCCCCCCCCAGCCGCCCCCGCCGTCACGGCCGGGGGAGGCTTCGGTAACCAGGCAGCTCCGTCACCACTAAAAATAAACCCTGGCTCAGAGACAATTTAAAAATACCCTCGATGCAAAGCAAGGTGCGGGCTGGAAGGGTGGGGAGCCCAGCGTAGCAGGGCTCAGTGTGGCACAGCTCGGCACGGCACGGTACAGCTCGGCACCAAACCCACCTGGATCTCGAAGCCGAAGGTCTCTTCTGCCTTCTTCTCCAGCGTCACCACCCTCCTGGGGGACACGGGGATCAGGGACAAGGCAGAGCCCACGGTACCCCCCAACCCCGACTCACCCACCGACACCTCGGCTACTTCTCTAATGAAACGCTGCCTCGGGGTCTGGGTTTTCACTGTGCGGGGCAGGGTCGGGACCCCAGGGTCAGCACCTCAAGGACAGGACCGCCCCACCAGACTGGCCTTGGCCAGAGCCCTGCAGCCTGTCCCGTGGGTGCCAGGCAAGGTCCCCATGGAGTTTGGGGGTGTCAGGGCCCCCCAGTGAGCTGTGACCCCATTGTTGCTCTCACCCACCCCAGGTTTTCCCATAAAATCACCCACATTTCCAGCCCCCTCGGGGTGTCCAGGGAGGCTGAGCCCCAACCTGCTGGGACACCAACCCCAGCCCCACTCCTGCATGTCCCCCCCCATCAGCAGGACCCGGTCTCCCGTCCCTACCTGTGCTCCTCCGGGGACTGGCTCGGGGATGCCCACCTGAACCCCGCGCCCTGCGGCAAGGGGAGAGCTGTCAGGGGGGACACTGTCCCAGGGCACATGCCCCGTGACCCCCTCCAGGGATGGCCGAATCGGGCCAAGCCGGCACCGAACCAGCACCCGGGTGCACCCACCGCCCCCCCGACTGGTCGGGCATAACGAGGCTTTTATCGGTGCTCAAAGCCACCCTCACATCTGCTCCGCGCTCACCCCACGCTTTGACGTCAGGCTGTGCCGCACCCCACCCCACGCCATGCTCTGGGGGGGCCCCGGGCACAGAGAGGCCCTGTTGTGGTCACAAAGTCGGGTTTTTCCATGCAAAATCCCCCCCCTTGGCCCAGACAATGTCCCTGTTGTGGAGGACACGGAGGCGTGGGCGGGTGGAGGGACCAGCCGGGCACTGCAGGACCCTTGCTGCGGGGCAGGAGGTGACAGGGCTGTCCCCAAATGCCCCTCCGTGGCCGCTGGGCTCCGGCCGCCGTGGTGCGGCCGGCATCACCGTCAGCTGTGCCTCGAGAGTGGCACGTGGCCCATCTTGGCGGCAGCCGGGTGCCACCGGCTCGCTCTGCTCTATGCCACGTGGGTGTCACCAGCCCCACAGGTGTCACCGGACCCACGGCTGGCTGTTCTGAATGTATCCGCGGGCGTTTAGGTGCAAAAGCACCAGAATTGGGTGTGCTTGCCCTAGGAAAAGTTGCCGCCCGTCACGTCGGGCCCCCACGTCACCCCAGTGACAAGGAGGTGACGTGGGACACCCCAGCCCCCTCGGGGACGTATCCGGCGGTGGCCTCGGCCGGTGAGCGGGAGCCAGGCCACCGCATGTGACCCAGCCTGCGCCAGCACGGCCGCGAGAGCCGCTTCTGCTCCGGATGTCGGCTCCGCTCTCGCTTCCCCCCGACGTTCAGGAAGCGCCGGGGGGAGCGTCGGGGCGGTGACAGCCCAGCGCCGCTGGAAGGGGGCTTTCCCGGGGGCACGGCGGCGGATGGCCGCGCACCCCACCAAACCGGACCCTGGGGTACCTCGTGCCCCGTCCCCCTGCCCTCCCTGCAGGGCAGCGCCCGCGGGGACGCGCCTGTCCCGGTGACATGGCCGCGTACACTGGGGTGGGGGGTGCCTGTCCCTGCGCCCCAAAGGCTGCAGGGCAGGGCGTGGGGAGGAACCGGGACAGGACGGGGGGCCTGGGGGGGCGCTGGGGTGGGCTCCCAGGGAAGATACCGGGGCGAGACATGACGCTTGGGGGGGCAACGCTGGGTTGGGGACACCGGGACGGCGCTGGGGCAGGATGGGACCGGGGTGGGGAGGCGCTGGGGCAGGAAAAGAGGCTGGGGGGGGTGGAGGGGTGTCACAGGGGCAGGACCGCGACACCGGGGAGGGCAATAGCCCAGGAGAAGACGCCGGGGCAGCCCCACGGAGTGCGGGACGGGGACACCCCGCACCCCCGGTGTGTCCCCCCCCCTCCTCTCCCGTCCCAAAACCCGTTGCCGGTGCCGGCGCTGTGTCCCCACCGATCCCGGTGCACTGCCGGGGGGGGGGTTCGCCCGCCCCTCCCCGCGCCCGGGACTGCCGGCAACCCTACCTTCCGCACCCGGGGCAGGGTACCGCCGGCGGCCGCCAGCGCCCGGTACACGTCGGCGGGGCCGGGGCGCTCCGGGGCCGCCGCCGCCGCCGCCGCATCCTCCTCCTTCGGCCGGAGCCGCCGCAGCCGCCGCAGGGTCATGGCCGGGCCCCGCCGCCCCGAGCGCCGCGGTTATAGTCCGCGGGGGCGGGGCCAGCGCCCGCCACGCCCCCCTCCGGCATCACACGCCCCCTTCTGCCCCAACCACGCCTCCCTTGGGCGTTAGGCCACGCCCCGTTGCGATAAGCCCCGCCCCGCACGGCCCCAGCCGTGGGTGCCGGCGCAGAGACCCCCCCCCCCCCTCCGTGGGGTGCGGCGTGGGGGTCCCGGGGGTGGTGCTGTGGGGCAGCGGGGGCCGGGGGGAGCCGGGCGGGAGGCTGCGGGGGTGGCGGCACCGCGGGGGGAACCAAGGAGGGGCTGCATCGGCCTGGAGAGCGTCGTGGTGGTGATGATGATGGTGGTGATGATGGGAGAAACCAGCCGGGCGCTCCCGGCGCGGGAGCTCTGCCACTCCCCAGGGCCAGCACCCACCGCTGTTCCACCCCACAGCACAACACCCTGCCACCACAGCCGCGTTTAGGGTTTAACCCAAGGCAGGAGCTGGCGGTGGGGGGCAGCCGGCGCCCCCGGCCACACTTCCAAGGGGGCAGGTGGGGGGATTTAAAGCGTTCCTGCAAGAGCGGTGCCCGCACTGAGGACCGGGAAAGAACAATTCCCGGAGGCAGACGCGGTGTCTGCTGCGGACACATCGCGCAGCCCCGGGCAGCCTCTTGCTGGGCTGCACCGGGAGGGAGCAGGAATTTCCCTGCTCCAATCGAAGTGTTGGCTCAGATGTTTATTTAGAATTTGCCAAAAAAATTCAGCTTTTAACAATCCTGCTGGCGTTACACCCAAGCCACCCGCCCACAGGCTGTCCTGGGGTTACCCGGAGACAAGCAGCTGAGGGCCTGGAAGTGCTTGGGAAAGGACAGGATTAAGCCCACTGCCCACCCCAGGGCTCTAAACCACAACCCTTTGTTGGAGTAAGGAACACCCCATCCTGTCCCCAAAATCTGGCAGCCCAGGTAAGGACTTGGCCCCTCGCCCAAAGCCATCCCAGACCTGTTTTTCCACCACATTTCCTAAAAGGGGAGTAAAGACAATTTTTTGCTTTAAAACCCAAGCACGCTCCCCGAGTCAGCGCTGCCCCCGTTTCCAGGACAGGGTTTGAGCTTCTCGTGGCAGGAGCTGCAGCCAAAGCTGGGAAGCGAGGAGGGGCGAGCCCAGATGGCAGCTCCCCCTCCCCACCAGCACCACCAGTCTGAGCCCACGGGGGACCCCAGGCCCCGGCGGATTTTCCCCTTGATCCGCTCACAGCATGCTCATTCAGGGGAAGCTCTAATTAGGGGGAATTAGTGGGGGCAGTTTGCACAGCACCGGCTGCCCTCTGAGCAAACAGGATTTCACAGGGGTGCCGGGCAGGTTGGGCTAACGTCCATCCTCCTTCGAAGCTGCGGGTCTGCGTGTGTGGAGACCCAAGGGGACGTTTCGGGGAGCTGCCTGCCGTACCCCCTCCTGCTCCCAGTTACTGTCACCTGGCACTGGAGGCCCGATTTCAGCTGCTCGTCCCTGTAGGGGTTGGAAATCCCACCCTGCCACATCTTTGTCTCACCTCGGGGCGGCTCCCGAGCGCACGCTGGCCGAGGGAAGCTGCATCTCCACTAGCAAGGGGAATACTCAACAATAAGACTTGCTGAGCAGGATTCTGGGGAGATTATTTCAGCTGCGGGTGAACAAACCCCCCCCCGCCACTTCTCCGAGGGCTGGGGGAGCAGAAGCTCTGCCAGCCCTCGCTGCTCCGTTCCTGCCCCTCTACGCCCCGGCTGACCCTTCGCAGCAAACCGCGAGAGACTCCAACACCCCACGTGAATAAAACAAACTTTTAATAATGTACAGCAGAAATCGACAGCGTTGTTTTATATTAAACAAAAGATTTCCTATATTACATCGTATTTACATTTGCATACTGAAGAGGTAAAGTGTCTAAGTGGCTATTTTACAGTCCATTTCTAATAAAATATACAAAACCAAACAAAAAGGGGCAGAGAAGTACCAAGAGATCTGTTCTGAAGCCAGCGTACCACTGATTAACCCTGCGCCACGGACGAGAAGCACGAGCTCCGTACCTCTGCCTCTCCCCAACACCACCTGCCCTCGAGTATCTGACGTCTCCCCTCCTCGTTCTGAGCCGCTGCGGCACCGCTCTCATCCTGAACCATCTGTAGTGTTGCATGGGGTTATTTTTCCCCCCACAGCTGCTGCAGCCACCTCTGAGCCGGGCACGTTTCAGAGCCGGGCAGCGATTCCTATGTTTGCTACCAGTCAGCTAAGTAAGCACTGCACCTCCCTGGCACATGTTTGCATGAAAAGTGCTGTATAAATGCTACATAGTCAGCGTTCCCATCTCAGATCCTCCTCGGTTCTGACCATCTCGCGATGGCATCTCTCTACAAACAAGCCTTCTTCCACAATCCTGCTTATAGGGGATAACCTGCCGCCCTGCCCTCACCCCTTCTAACCTTATCCCGTCTGAAACCGCTCCGCTGTCTGCTGTTTGGTTTAGCGCTGAGGCAGATGCATGTGTGGCTACAGTTGGAGGGGTGGGTGAGTGAGTCAGTGCAAGTTACGTAGCTGATTTAGTGTCCTCGAGAAGCAGCCTGCACAGTTAACAGGGACGGGAGACTCGTACTCGGAAACGAGAGCCCGCAGTGCTCACGCGGGAGCGCGCGGCAGACGTACCTACCGGCGTGATGGGCTTTCCTATGGCAGTTTATTTCACAGTCGCTAAGACCTCCTCCCCAGCCCGCCGGGACGGGCCATCGCCGGGGTCCTGTTACAGCAGCTGAAGAGTATCTGTGAAGCGCCCACCACCGCGGTTTCTAAATGCAGAAGGGTTTGGTTAAGGGACGCACGGCACTGGAGACACACGGTAACCTCTGGCTGAGATCCGAGTCAGAACAAATCGGAAAGGGAAGCTGTACATTCACAAAGCGAACACTCCGCGCTGCTCCATGAACCCGCCTGAAAGCCTGCCGGCCCTCCCACGACAGCTCCGCGCCGCCCGACCGCCGAACTCCACGGGAGGATGCGAAATGGCTCCGAACACGATGCAAAAAAACCCCACACTCCTCACATTACACAAAGTCACGGACAAGATAGGGAGTCTGGGGGAAGACGGACACATGGACAGATACACAGACAGCAAGAACAGAGTGTTTAAAAAAAAAAAAGTTAACCCCGGTGGCCGGAGCAGAGATGAAACCTCACCTTACGGAGCAGGCGCAAGGTTTGAGTAGAAACAGTTCCAGTGTAAATCGAGCTGTGTGCATTTGGTTTTTTTTCCTCTTTTTTTTTTTTTTTTTTTGCAGTGATTTCTTTACAAACAAACAGGTCAAGAGGTAATAATTATAGATTGTTTTTCTTCTCTTATAAAGAATTAACAATATTAAAAAAAGTTAAAATCCAGACCCTCCCATAAAACAATAATAATAAAAAATAATAATCAAAACCACTCCAGTTAAAAGTTATGGCTTCAGAGTTATATACCGTAGATACTGACCTACCCACCAAAGCACCGGCACTTCCCCGACTGCCTTTAGTGCTGCGGTCAGCACGACAGACTCAGCCCTCAGCCTCTTCCATTTCTGCTAGGCCCAGCTCTAGACAACAGTCAAACCAACTCTACTTCACCCTGATTCGGCGTTTAATCAAAAGAAAATTCATGCAGTTCCCCCCGCCCCACAAGTTATACACAGCCACTTCCAGATTATGAGATATTTATACATGTATAATAAAAAGGTGGACACCGATTTCCAAACCCGCACCCCGCCGTCAGGCGCTGCCAAGTGCCGAGTGCCTCTCGGGGGGTGCAGAGCCCCGCGGAGCCTGCCCCACGCTGCCCAGCGCGCCTGCGAGGGCGCCTGGGAGGCGGACTCGGGAATCGCGCTCCTACGAGAACGGTCGCCTCGTTCCCCCGCGGCCTTGCTCTCCTTCCCGCCGGGCGCAGCGCCTGCTCTACCTCCGGCATGCATCTCGGCCCCGTGGCATCTCTCCCCGCCAGGTCTCGCCTTCCACCCTACCAAGAATTACAAACCCCAGGGGCTCAAGGCAAAAAAGCCTGGATTCCAGGAGTGAAGCCAGTTCCTCATTTGTTTTTTCTTAAAAATAAAAAATAAAACAAAAAAAAAGGGAGGGGGTGGCAGTGAGGCAACCTGATGGGAAGTTCCTGCAGCCGGCGTACGGGCAGCAAGGCCACAGCACCCATCGGAGAGCTAAGGATCCGGTTTTAAGCAGCCTGTCCAAGCTAGACAATGCTCACTACTCAACAAGGAGAGCACCAGCGCGCACAGCTCAAAAAAAGGACACTCTAGATTTGCACATGCACAGAAAGCACGAACAGAGATGAGCCACCCTACGGGCCGACACCGCACGTCTACGGAAGGAGATGAACAGGCACAGAGGACACGCGCACCTCGCGCATGCATACACCATTGCGCACACTGACAGCCAGTCAGATTGCTGTTTTTTTTTTTGACTCAGAATTTTTTCAAGCTTAAGAAAAAGGAGGGAAATGGTTTCATGAAGCTGATAAACTGTTCAGGCTCAGCCTCTCAGAAGGGAGCACCATTTGTTTTGCAAACGCTTTTTCTGCATTAACGTGCCAGTCCCTGGAAAAATCCTCAGAGTACGGCAAGAAAAACCTTCCCTTTCCCTTCCCACTCCCAGCACCTGGCACCCCGGCCTCAAACACTGCCAACGGGTGCACCGCGCGCACTGAACTTTACAGGGATTTCCATTAAAGAAACAAGAGTTACGATCATGGCTGAGATCCCTCAGGTTAAGTCCCTCTCCAGTC
Source organism: Phalacrocorax carbo (assembly GCF_963921805.1). Taxonomy (NCBI): domain Eukaryota; kingdom Metazoa; phylum Chordata; class Aves; order Suliformes; family Phalacrocoracidae; genus Phalacrocorax; species Phalacrocorax carbo. The sequence goes on from NC_087539.1 coordinate 1,105,419, forward strand.
TTCACGCTGTCAGGAGGTGATCATAAAGGTTTCTGATTGTTTCATACCCAAGCAGGGAAGAGAGCAATTCAGTAGGCTCCGTCACCCCACCTAGCAGCCTGTAGGTCACGCTGTCTGGTTGGTAGCAGTAGATTGGGCAGAAACACGAGGTAGGCCTCCATCACACGTCTACTCTAGCACGGCAGCTTTTGTGCAGTTTCCTCCTGCTGGGGCTCAGAGCCTAGATTTTCACATCTTCCTGGACACTGAGCTGTGAGAGGGTTTTCTTAATGCGGAGGGCGGTGAGTCGAGCCGCTCCGTTGGCGTACCAGCACTCTCGCATCATCTTACCCATCACCCGTAGTGCCTAGGCAAGAAACAACGGCAGATGTCAGCGCTCTCCTCTCCCCCGAGCCCGAGTCGGTCTGCCAGGCTGCCGCCGCCTGGACAGACACTGAGCTAGACCTCCTCACCTCCTAAAACTGGAGCTCAGCTTACGGTACTTACTCTTTACTCACCTTATCGAGGAGGAAGGGGATGTGAAGATGAAAGCAGACCTTACCTCATAGCTTTGCCACCAGTTTGGGATATTAGGCCGTAGTTTCTGATCACATACGACCTTCCGCATCTCCTCAATAGAAGGATCGGAGGGTACAAGGTCGTAGTACGGAAGCTGATACTCTTCATGGATACCTGAAAGGCAGAGAAGGGGAAAGGCAGTTCCTGGGAGAATGTTCACTGAAGGCAGACTGATACTCCTTGGACTCTGTGACTCATTGCTGAGATGCGTCAACACTTTGCAGTTATTTAGAACAGAAATGAAGAATCTGGGATTTCAGTTTACAAGAAAAATTCTGGGAAATAAAATGCAGCTGCCCAAACTGGAACAGAGTCAGCGAGCTGCAACCAACACCTCCCAGCACGGAGGCAGGGTCACCGAACCTCGACTGCGCCGGCAGCAGGGCTGCCACGGGCACCACTGCGCTGCACTCCCACCTGCAGCTGGATGTGCCGAGACGCTCGTCTGTACTGATTCGGGGGAAGCAAGTCACCCACCAGATCGGCACCACCACTTCCTTAAAATCCGTCCAAAGGAACAGCAGCCACCAGCCAGAGCATTAACACCCGCTTCCCCACACGGGCCAGTCTTTAACAGCAGTCCCGGGTCACTTCCGTTACCTCGCTCCGTAGCAACACAGACGGACGTACCCTCCTGCAGCCCTGCTCTCTGGGCTCCCCTCAAAGCTCACAAACACCCCATCAACAGACACCACCGAGGCTGGGAAACCCAGGAGCAAGCCGATGGCACGGGCACACGAAGCGTATTACCTCCTGCGTTGCACCTTCGAGCGATCTCCCAGTAGACCAAGCCCAAGGCATAGATATCAGCACATTTAAATGAATCAAAATGCTTCATGTTAATGGTTTCATCCAAGACTTCAGGGGCCATGTATCTGCAGAACAGAAAAGGAACAGTGCGTTCATTTTGAGAGAGGATCCTCCAGAAGACAGGAAATGGAAGGTTCTCCCACACAGCACTTCTCAGCAGACAAACCTCTGCCCTGCACAGCCTTAATCAGACAGAACTGGGCCCTGTGGTTTAACAGGGTGAACAACAGTCAGAAAGAATAGCAAGCTGGGAAAGAGGTAACAACATCCAAAAGCACATCAGGCTCCAGACAGCAGGCCCCAAAAGGCCTCTGAGAATGCCAAGCTCCTGGTGCTGAGTTTAGGTAGCTGGCCTGCACCTCAGCTTGATGGCACCTGGAGACGAAGGTACTGACGCCCCTTCAACATCAATCTGGGCACAACGCTGGCACACTGCGAAACACTAGGAAATGCTCAAGATGGGAGAATTTCACCAGCACTCAACCAGCAGCTCAGGCATTTTGCTAGTCACACTCCGACACCTTTGAATTGCCGGCCAAGAACACCGTTCTCCTACCGTTTGGTTCCGACCCTTTGATTCGGCGCAATGTCAATCGTATCCGTAACCGAATCATGCCGGACGGCCAGACCCAGGTCTGCAATGGCACACGTCCCATTCTTCTTCACCAAAATGTTCTTGGATTTCAAGTCTCTGTGAGCAATCCCAGGCTTTCCTAGCAGAGTAAAATAAAGAGAAGCAGGGGTCAAGGTCTGGTGAAGTCTGTTAGTCAAACTGGCACAGAGGCAGTACCGGATTTCAGGGCGTTAGTTAAACTCTCGGTGTTGCAACACATTTTCCTGTTTGGATACGCTTCAGTGCCGAAGAACAGAGCAGTGCTGGCAGCCTGCGGTATGCAGAGGCTCCACTCACGCTTCCGAGGCACTGCTGATGCAGTAGCACCCAGACGCCTCAAGAGGGACATAAACTCCATCGTCCCAGGCATCAGGCACGATGTCGACGTAAGGAGTTTGTAATTCCGTTGCTGCCCGCGCTAATGTCCCACCCAAGTAGCACCGGTTTTAGGATGGGGATGTGGAATGCTGACCTCACTCCCGGCAGCTAGCACAAGGCTAACCCACTTTGCAGCCAGCCAGAGCAACCAGTCTCTTTCTGGTCAATACCGACCAGATGAATCCGGGCTGACTCAGGCAGCGTTTTCTGCGCAGCACATCAGTCCCGCTCGATGATTCTGCTTCATTCTCCCCTCAGGAATCCCCAGCACCTTTTCAAACTTTGCTCTTACCCTGAGTGCCCACAATCTCCATGTGCAGATGGGCCAGCCCACTAGCAGCGGACAGGGCGAGCTTGATCATCCCCTCGATAGTCACTGTGTATCGATTCAGGTAGTCAAAGAGAGATCCGTGCTCATGGTAGTCAGAGACGAGCCACAGCTGAGTCCACGTTCCATTATCTGCAGCAGGAAAGAGACCGCGCTCAGACAGGCACAACGCAGGGACAGCACACGACCATCGAGCACCTTGCACCCTGTCTTTTTGGTACAGAGGAGAGCTGCTGGGTAAGGCTGCAGCTCAACAGCCAGCCTGGGGGCAAATAAGGTAAAGAACTTCAAGGCAAAACACGACTTTTTAAGGTACAGCTAATGCACCATCGCGCCTCTCAACAATAGCAGCAATTTTACCATCTTTTGGTGAGAAACATTCAAACGTGTAGCTCTTTGAAAAGCACGCTGACAGTTTTCTTTAACCATTTAATTGTAAATCCAAGTGAAGAAATGCAGCTCCCGAGAGCAGACTGCACACTGGTGAAGTCCCAGCTCTCGGGACTGAGGCATTTTTTACCTTTGTTATCTGCAGCAATAAATCCCAGGATGTTCTCATGTCGCAACATAACGGTTTGATATATTTCCGCTTCCCTAAACCAGGAACGCTCCTCACGTGAAGAGAAGATTTTTACAGCTACGTCACCTCCGCGCCACCTGCCACGCCACACTTCCCCGAAGCGGCCTTTACCGATGATCTCCTGAAGGACAATTGTCCGAGCCACAGTCCGTTGGACAAAAAGCGGCAAACCTACGGACCAGAAATCGGAGGAATGAATGCCTGTTGCAGCAAAGGAAACTCCTGAAACCTCAGAGTCTGAAGTAAAGCATCAGACAACCCAGAAAGCTCTGCATTTGATAACAACCAGCAGCCTAAGCGAGACCCGAACAAGCAAACGGTGGTAGCTGCCGCATAGGACGTGCCATTTGGCTGCTTGGGCAGCATCTGCATATCGCTTTGAAGTAGCTTGCAAACCGCCAGCCATTAGGCACAGAGCAGCTGGGGAACTTCTGCTCTATGGCAGATCAAAGTAACTTTAGCCTGAATATGCAAAGAGTGGAACTTGTTGAAGACAGACTCTGCTAAAAAGCAGAAATCCCCCGGAACTTCTCTTAAAGGAGTCCTAACACAGCTGCCACCTCTTAGGTAAGCTACAGAGCTCACCTGCTGGGAGTGTGTTCAGAAGAGATCCCAAAACATTTTATATATAGCAGATGTGGTGCTAAAGGTTTATTCCCTGGTCAAATACCAGGTTGTTACATTCTCCGCCTCCGTGGATTATCCTACGGCTTCCATCTGCTGCAAAATTCTTTTTTTTAACCTAACTGCTTTCATAGTTCAAAGTCATGAATAAAACGATGACTTCCCTATCTACTCTGAGGAGGATTTCTTCTAAGTGCTACAGAAGCGAACGCTGTACCTCCACTTCGGAAGACCCAAGGATTCTTTGGGATGAAATGACCTGTGCAAATGCAGTATTTGCACACTGTAAAATGTTGAGCTGCTGGGATCTTTCCCCTTTTCCTGCCAGCTTTGACGCAGGTGACATCCTGCGTCCTCTTTTGAAAGCCAACAACCCACAGGTTAGCAGCCAATGTCTGTTTCCAACCCAAATCCAGTTCCAGGGCTAAATTTGAAATAGATGTAGCCGTTTGAGTTATCCTCTTGCAGGAGAGGAGGAAAGCTACAGAAATCTGTTTTCACGCAGCAGCAGTTAAGGAGGAGTTGAAGTACTGCTTTTACCTAGGCTAAGCACTGAACACTGACACGGAGCCGTGGCTACAGCATCTACTGCATGACTGAATTTAAAACGTGCCCTCCACATTACCCAGGACAAGGCAACGTGAACAGGCTGACGATGCAACGGCCCCAGCCGCGCAATGCTGTGGCAACCAGGAGCCCAGGACAGACGGCTCCATTGCAAAGACAAGTTCTCATTCGTCATTTCCAGTCATATCCCAATACCTGAGCCAGAGCCAGAGGTGGAGAGATCGTAGACGAGATCTTGCAAGGTCTTATCCTTCGACAGGCACATTTCACAAGAGGGGTCTTCCATGTCCAGCCGCTGACGATTGTGATAGACTCGTTGGTGGTGGTGAAAAACAAAGACTACTATGATCGTGACAACAAACACAAGGAAGACAGGTCCGGCAATCACCGCCACCAGCTCCACAGGACCCCAGCTCGACGGGGGCTCGTTATCTTTCAGGTGTCCTTGAGAGGAAAGGGAGGCAAAAACCAGAGACCTTTAGAAAATTATCACTCCTTCACAAGAGTTCTTTAAGGACTTTCTTCTTGTGTTTTAATTATCCTCTCAGAGCCTGGACAATTTTAGCTTGCTGTGCCAGGGTGGTAGAGGACACAGCAAATAGCGGTGTTAACGTGGGACTGATCGAGTCATCAGGCAGGCAAACTACAGCTAAAACCCCCAAAAGGACATGATGCTTCAACTGTGGGATCAGGGGTTATTGGCACTTGCTATTTAAAAGAGGCTGGAGCCTGTTCTGGGCTGAATTTGCTAGAACAGCCTGCGTTTTACCTGCCAGAGTAAAACCATCGGGTCAGTAAGGACTCATTTCTCCCTCTCTTCCCTCCTCCCTGTAACAACCAGGGAAGACTCGTACCTGAAGACAATAATTTGAGACCAGATAAGACTTCTCCACTACACCCAAGAAAAATGGATACTGCAGCCTTTGTACGACCCACTAAATAACAGCCCAAAACGGAAAGTAAGGAGGTATGAGGAAGTACCGCCTGCCCTCTCTGTCCCAGGAACTAGAAAGAAGCAGACGTTTCCCACACCCTCGCTCAGAGGCAGGGTTGCTTCCTCTTGGTGTACTCAGGATCCGGGCACCTCTCCACCCCACACACTTCACTCTGAAGCTGCTGCCACGCTTCCATACTCATGGCTCATCACTGGAAAGATCTGCAGCCCTAGAAGAAGGAAAGCCACTCTATCCGATAAAAGGCAGCCTACAGCACAACTCAGTGCCGGAAAAGAGATCTGAGCTGTGCCCAGGGAACGCGCACCGTCCTCGGGCCACTGCAGGCACAGAGTATCATGCAGCAGAGATTTATATTCAACTGTAGATGACCATTGCTGCTGCTGCTGCTTTCAGGAGCCTGGGAGGATACCAGCAGCGGGGCTGATACAGTGATACCGAGCTACTGAGTGCAGTAAAACTGCAAAAACCCCCAAACTTTGGAAGCTTCTCCTACCCTAAAGCACAACCTCATCATCTGGTGACATTTTGTCAGCTACAGGGGAGTTCTAGCAACTTCCCATTTTAATTTGAAGTAGTTCCTTATTATTTCCACTTTACAGATCAAGGAAATAAACCTAGTGCTCAGGTTCACACAGCAACCTAAGGGAGGAAATAAAGACAGGGCCAAGAACTCTTATTCCCAAACAGACAGCTTCTCTCCTCCCCACTTCAAACAGACAATTTATTTAGCTCTCTACTCACCACTGGGAACCATTAAATCAATTTTGTTGCAAAAATCGGAGTAGCAGCAGTGAGTATTACGCAGATCTTCTGAACTCAGACAATAGAAGGGTTTCCCAGCAGGAATCAATTTTGCTTCAGGAATGCAGGTCCGAACGTGATGCTTAACACCATCCAGATTGAAGACCGAAACCATGCACGCGCCGTCCGTTTCACAGGTGGAGTTTGCTTGTTTGCAGTCAGAGCACAAACATGTCAAAGCTGCAGAAGTCAAAACAAGACCACCTCCTTAAAACCCAGAGACCAAACGCTCAGACAAGAGAAAACTAACTTTTCAGAGGGAACTGGCCATTCTTAGGCTCAGGAATTAGAGTTTAGGCACAGAACAAGTCACACTCAATATTTCAGACCCACAAGAACCCATGGAAGGGCAAAATGCAACATGGAAGCAGAGGAGCCTTTCCAGGAGACGACTGCCCAGACAGCCTTTTTTCCTGCCCCTGTTGCAACCGCTAACGGAGATGACCCGAGTCATCCCTGCAAACCAGGCTAGATTTTACTGAGATCCACTCCCCACCCAACCTAGGGTCAGAACTCAAATTGAAAAACAGCAATTACTCAAACTGACAGACTCGATTTCACCTGAACTGCCTGTCCAGGCTTCTTCAGCTACACCAAGGACAAGCCGCCCGTTACGGGTTAGTGAGGGACGACCACCCCAGCTCGCGGGAGACAACAAGCAGTTGGCAGATGCCAAAACAAAACCAATTCAAACTGACTACACTAGCCAAGCGTGCTACACCCAACTAGATCAGTCACTTATTTAGTAACTGCTTTCCTGATCCGAGACGCTACCTTGGGTCAAATACATTCCTGGCTTTTTGCCTGCTCGCCGTGAAGATTATTTGGGTAAAGAGCAAAAGGAGAAACTCCAAGGCAGATTCCCACATTTTTCCACCTCCCAGCTGCCACTGTGCTTTTCTCAAGCTGCCTGAAAAACTGTAAGCAAATCCCCAGGCATCGCCATCCTTGGGAACAAAGAGCGAATACAACAATGTCAAGAAGAAGGGTGGGGCTTGTTTAGCAGCACGCAGTATTTTCTGCAGCTTTCATCAGATCTTTCTGCCTCCCCGGGGGGATTCAGAAACATGTACTTACCCGCTGCAGAAATGGTCTTTCAGGTAGAGAGCGTTTGAAGAAGCGTTTTAAAAGATACCAGCGCCACACTTAACTCTCCCCAATCAGATAGCTAAATCTTCTACATCTGCTCGTACCCCCTCAGTCTCAAGACACACACCAAAGTCACTGTCGACACTTGCGTGTGTGTCAGCCACCTTCCTGTGGGGCAAGGGAAATGCCGAGCCCTCAGTCATACCACCTCTGGCAACTAGCAGATCTAAGGAGCGTCAATCAGCATTCAAGGATATTCATGGCACTGGAAGAGCCTCTTGCTCCCAGCCAGCGCACGGTCCAAAGCGGAGCGGAGCATTACGCTGCTGGGGGCACGTTACCTTGAGCTTAACAAAAAACAAGCAGGTCTGATGAACTTCAGGGTACATTTAGGAGAAAGACGCCCATTAGCCCTTATCACCAGCGTCCTAGGTAAATCAGTTAGGCTAATTGCATTACTATTCACTTAATTCTCTCTGGACACTGCACTCTTCATTTCCTAGCTGTTTTGTGAGCTGCCTAACAGCTCCAAGGTGGGCTGCAGTATTTCAGACAGGCTAAATGCAGATGCTGGTGAGTTTTGAACCAGCAGATTCCCAACTGCAGAAGCAGTAAAAAGCCAGTAAACCCCAGAAGAGCTGTTAAGTGAGACATCCTTAAAAAGCATGAGCAAATGCAGCTTATTACTATGTGCTTAGCACAGGCCAAGGAAAAGGGACATAGAAGGGAAAATGGACAGGGAAGACCCCGAGACTGAACGATATTGAAGGGCTGAGAGCACCACACCCATGGATTATGCAGCTTTTAAGGGGAAACTTTATAATGAAAGGAAAAATACCCACTACTAATGATCAACCTGACAAACAGCTCCGAGTACACAGTTTTCCAGCAGTCAGCAGAGCACAGAAAAAACAATTTTTCTGAAAAATACGCACACTTGGGGGAACAAAGGTCGGTTTATAATGGAGTTTTTATGAAAACATGAGAAAGGGAAGAGCAGCCAGGGCACATTCCTACCTTCAAGTACACTTAAAAGGAAATAGTGTTTTAAAGCATCTCCTTTATTACTTTATCAAAACTCAAGGTACAAATTAAAACCATTTAAACCACACACACCTTTCACCGTGCAGGCTCTTTTCAACTTGATTTAGATACAGCAAAACTGAACTTTGTTCCTGTTAGACTAATTTCTAAGGTCTCAAGCCCAAGATTTAGACTATGGCAGTTTCACTTCCAGAAGCTCAGAAGTAAACAAAACACTTCAACACACTAATAAAACTGGTTTTGTAAACTTCTTACTGAAGTGTCTGGCCTGAAACTAAGCATCCTTTTCAGAAGAAAAGCAGAGGAGCTGGTTGTATCTGCTCAGTTTCATTTCTAGAGTTAAAACAAAAAAGAAATCACTTTACCTGCAAGGTATGATACCAGAGCCCCAGTGCACAGGGACAGAGTAAGATCCTTATCTGCTCCGTGCAGAAAGCAGAAGTTTCCTGCTAAGGAGGGGTATGCCCCACCGAGCTCGGCCTCGTTTCACCTCCCGGTGGTGTCAGCTGATGCTCCCCCTTTGAGACAACTGCTCTTTTTTAAGAGCAATTCCTACAGTTCGCATCTCAAACCCCCTACCTAAGGAGAGCTGTGTGAACAAAGAAAACTAAGCCTTTGGCACACCTATGTACTTCTGCTACACCTTTCATGAGAGACCCTCGAGGGGCTTTCTAGATACTCTAGCCCATAACCTCTGGGCTGCAGGTAGGCACTCAAAATTTAGGACGGATGGTCAGATCCCTGGGTAGAAGCTGAAGTCCAGCTCCAGCCTCCCTCGAGCAGCCAGGAGTTGACTCTGCCTTTAATTTTATTATGAAAAAACCCAGAATATATATCTACCATCGCTACAGCCGTATCTTCCCTAAGCATCACCTACCGCCGGCTGCCAGTGCTGCAGCGAGAAGGGCCCCGCTCCCGCAGGCACCGGCTGTGCCAGGGAGGAAAGGCCTGTCTGCGCCGGGGCTCGCTGGGAACCGGGAAGCTTCCGGCACACAGGAGAATTACAGGGCAACCTGCGTGGGTCCAGCATTTCAAGTCTGATTAACCAGAGGGGAAAGTTCTTCTCATATCAGTAACACCAGAAGCTAGGAAAAAATCAACCTTTCCTTCCCCTTGGGTGGGGGTCAGAAAACGGACAGGTACACAGAGCTCCCCGCCGGGCATCTCCTGGGTGTTCCCGAGAGCAGCCGGGGACGTCTGGGCAAAGCAAATGGAGACAGGAGTGAAGAAAAGCATTTTTCATGCCAACAGCATTCTTTTTATTTGGGAAGAAAAGCTCCTATTAAGCAAAACATATAATCTACTTAATAAAAGAAACTGACTGGGCTGAAGAAAATAGATGGGGCAAAGGAAAACAAAAGAGCAGTTCACGCAGCCGGGGCAGCGAGTTCCCCTCTCACAGAACGCCTGGGGATGAGTCTGCGCAGAAGGTGCTACAGAGTTGGCAGCAGAGCCTGCCCTATCTGCTCAGCACACTCCTCCTGACATTCTGCTCAGAGACAAACCCGACCCTTTAAAGAAGCTGTTTAAACAAGCCTAACATTAAGCTGCAGATTCTCAGAATGAAAGCTTTTTTCTCACTCGGGAGATGGATCAGGTCGGTATTTATACCGAAGCAAAACCCTCACTGCGACTGAATCCAAGGCAGAGCGCAGGTGGTCGTGACATCAATCGCAGGAGCGAGCCAGCCCGGTGCCGGTCCTCACCGCTCTTCCTACAAACCGGAGCGGCCAGTCGGCACTGCCAAAAAACCTCCTTGTTCTTGTTCCTCAACTAACGCAGCCCAGGGCTCTGCCGCTGGGCCGGCTCGTCCTTCAGGTGACCACCCTGGGCCCAAGAGGCGCTTCTGCTCCCTGCGAGGTGCCCAGCGAGGTTTACGGGTTACAGGTGGCAGCAGGATTGCTCCCGGCAGGGACCGGGAGGTATTGGTATCCCTCTGCGTTAACTACAGCAGAGAGGAAAACACAAGAAGGCCCTCTTCTACCAAATTTCCCTGTTAAAGGTGACCCATATTTACAAAATGAATCCAAACAAACAGGTGGGGGTCTGGGGATTAGGGCTCTACGCTCCAGGGAGGCTAAAATGTTAAGATCCGACAGTCAAAGAACATTTCCTTTTTTTCAGCAACTATCTGAGCTCATTTTGCACATATTTATTCTCACACAGGATTGTATGTGTCAAGATGTCTCTGTAGCTAGACAGGGGAAAGTTTCACAGCAAAATCTCATGTAATGGTGTTAACCACCTTTTGGAATACATTTTCCAAAAATCTCCTGAAGCTGTGCTATGCAGGATGGCATTTTCTCAGGGCTACATGCTACCTGATCAAGATGTATTAAGATAATTAACCCGAAGATGATCATAGGTAAAATTGCCAATAACCACCCACGTATTTACCAGATAAACAGATTTTTGCAGAGATTGTAAGCTGCTGTTCTTTTTCAACAGTTTGAATCGAGGCTGGAAGAACAATGATTCCCCTGACTCGTGAGCCTTTATAAAGCTCTGGAACAGGAGCTGCAATTTATTATGTCTCTGTACAGCACCTAACTTAATGAGACCCAATCTGGTAGTGATGTTTTAATGCTGCAGCAGCATAATGTTAGCAAGAGAAATGGAAAACAATTGGGTTTGTACCTCTGCTGTTTCTTTAGATGGTATAATGAAGATGGACATGTGTAAACATGCTTGGAAGAAACACACACCTTTCTGTGTCTCCCTATATGCTGTGCCGACATAAAGAAAGAATAACCTTTATCACAGAGCGTTTTGCCCAAGAGCGGCTTAGGAACAAAATCCATTCCCTTGCGGCAAGGGAGCAGAGGTCTGTTCCGGAGTCCCTTTGTGCTCCCACTCCAAGAACAGTGCTTCAAGGAAATAACCAGGGCTTCGTGTTCAAAAGGCAGGGATGAGGACGCTCAAAGCAATCTGATGACGACTTTAAAAACAAAGATTTACCTTCCATTACATTCACCTCGATTCTTCTGCTGCCTGGCGTCAACAACTGGGATCCCCGCATCCCTCTCTAGGATACGTCCGAGTCCAAAACGCCCGCCCTGTACAGCGCACCAGCATCTTCTCCAAGCCCCAGAGCCCGTCTCCAAAACCAAGCGCAAGGCCAGCTCTGGATGCGCTGGTTCTGGACACTCACGGTGCCCCGGTTTCCTTACAGAGGAGCTCGAGGTGAGCGCAATTTGCTCTTCTGTAGCTGGAGTACTGCCACCTCGAATATCCTTCCTACATCTTGCCGCCCCATCAACTTCTCCTCCTGCTTTCGTATCTCAACATCTCTCTTGCTTCTTGCTGGTGCTTATGAAATCTACTGACCCACTGTTGCTAAATGAGAGAGAGTTAAAATTAGCTGCAAAGTACTATGAAAAAAGCACTTTCACGCAAGTCATCCAGAAACTAAAAATTGTACTAGGATATTTAAAGTTGGAAACAAGAGTCCCAACTTTCTCAAGCTGGCTGCCGTCCCCTGGCACAGGTTGAACCTGCCATGAACACATCATGGCTGACTAGAGAACATGCACTAAATGGGAAACAAAAAAAGGCAGGAAGAACGTGCTCTCATCTTTAAAGTGAAGAACTTTCCCTGCATCTACTCAAGTAACACAAAAGGAGAGCTTCAAAATGAATTTTAAATAAGTGAATTGACAGGAGTCTCATCATTAATAGGTTAATTAGAAGAAGCCTTGACATTTCTGCTGCTGTTGCTCTTCAACTCAGAAAACAGACATATGGCTCCGAACTCCCTCTCCAGGCTCTGGTCTGAAACCTATTTTGTGTTTTAACTTGTTAGGAAACCAGTTTAGGAGCCACCCATACCATACCAGGACTGTGGAATAGAGTCCTGCAAAGCAGCCACACAGCAAGGCAGATGCACAGGTCATTATTGATGGCTTTCAAGACTTAAAACCGATTCTGTGCGTTCTCAGGCAATTGGTACACGCTTTTTCATAGTCTAAATAACAAGTTGTTTAATGTGCAGTCTATACTCCGATACCCAGCAGTCCGCAGGTTACTTTCAAAAAGCCCACAGAAAACAGCAAGCGCTTGAAGCCCTTCCCGCTTGGGTTTCTATGTGCAGTGAAGTCTGCTTTTATGATGAATAAATATATATATGGGTCCACAAGCAACGAGAAGGGAGACTGGAAAGCCAGTGGCTTAAATAATGAGGACAAGGGAGGTCCCCCACCCCATACGGCCGCTCACACATGAGGGTCTGACTCCACAAGCTCAGCACCAGAGGATGTTTCATCCCCGTAACACCATCGCAGCTTTCTCCCTCGAGACGAGCAATTCCTTCTCGGTCTGCTCAGATAACCGTGCTGGCTGCACAGTGGAGAACATATTTCCACTGGTCAACACCCAGTGAACTTTGCTTGCTGTTAAGAGAATTGACGTTTTACTTCACTTCTTTCGCAATAGTGATTTCCGGAGCATCCACTACTGGCAGCGGACGCTGTACCCAGGGAAAAAAAAATCCGAGCTGTCTGGCCAAGGAGTTGAAGGAGTTCAAGAATGCTTGTTGGACACTGTTTTTAATTTCCAGTTAGAGGAGTCTTTCTTGGAAAGTTGTAAGATGTAACTTATGGACCACGCGGAGTTTGCCTGATTTAACCGGGTAAATATTTTAAGCAGGTGTTAATAATAAAATCTGCCGGCCCAAGATTGCTCCCCACAGTATTCTTTTGCTTTATTTCAAGCAGGCAAACAAAGCCTACCTACAACCACCCTGTAACCATCGCTGCAGAGGCACCTTTTTTTTACTCCCCGTTTCCTTTTTTTAAAGCAAGGAGTGTGGAGGGGTGCTTTCAACTCTGTTTACCAACGCACACAGAGGTTCACAGCTCCCAAGCACCGCAGAAATCAGGATGCTTTTCCAACCTAGCCTGAAATAAGCAGCTGTTAAGACCTCCTGTATAAAGCACAATAGTAAGGGCAGCCCTTGCTGGCTGAGGAGGCACACCGAACGTGCATCATGGCTGCCCAAGCAGCAAACAATTCACAGGGTTAGAGCCCCTATTCCCTGCCAACCTGCTCCCAGCTCCACAAACGTGGCTCCCTCACGCCCTTGAAGCCAGGCTGAGCTCACACCTTTTACCGGACAGCACGAACAAAAACATGCAGCACGTACCGAGCGGAAACAATAGCCTGCCTTACAGAGCCCAATATCAAAGGCACTGATAGTCGTCCGAGTTTCCAGGAGATACGCACAGTCAATTGGCCCTTTCCTGTTTATTTATTATTATATTTTTAAAATAAACACCAGCTGTATATAAAATCCAGAGTGGAAGTCTGACCCTACGTGCGATGAGTCTCATTTGAGCCTGCTTTGCCATTTATCTCAGAAAAGCTGAAACACCTTCCTAAGGCTGGATTTTACTTTAGGTTAAAACAAAGCCCAGCCGCTCTCCCCTAAAGCACATTTGTATTACCAGATTGAACAGGACTTGTAAATACACCCCTAACCTACTGCCCTAGTGGGGTTTAAAGCCATTTTCTGCAGCTAACAAGTCCAGATCTGCACACACACAGTTATTACCTCCTGACAGTCGGTTGGTAATACCTAACACGAACGGTGAGAGGATTGGGGAGGAGAAAAATGTTTCAGTGCGGTTCTTGTTGGAACAGGTACCTGCATTACACAAGCAGCGATCGCCCCCGACAGCCACAGAGAGACGGACCCAGCGGCAAAGCCTGGGACACTGGAAAGGCCACCGCCACTGGCCTGTCCTCTGCTCCTGCCAAGAGGTGCTCAGGGATGCTTCGGCCCCATCCAGCTCTGGGGAAAAGGGCCAGTCTCTTTAAAAGCATGGGGCTGATACCTCTCGCTCTTCCCTCAGGAAGCGGCAGCGGTTGCACCCCCCAAGGTAAAGAAAAAGGATCGCCACAGAGCAAACAACGGAAACAAAAGAGTTTTCCCTCGCTCACCACCCTCCAAACAAATATTTACAGTTGGTACAATCCAGAGGCACAGGGTTTAGAAAGGTTCCTTTAAAAGAAAAACACAACCCACAGATTCCGAGAGGCTATATTCTAAGCGCACATTGCGATCTCTGGTGCATGGGGGGCTGCTGAAGCCCCCCCCTCAGCCGGGTCAACAGGCTGATGGGAAGAGGCCACAAACTCCTGTGGCCTGATCGAGGCTCAGCAACAACATGGTGGCACTTCCCACCCCAGGGCCGATCCACCCTCCCAGCGCCTGCCCCACGCCGAGCCCCCGCTTCCCAGGGCTGCAAAGTGCCCCCACGGACCCATGCGCCCAGGCCCCCAACACACACAGACCCCTCCAGTTCTTCCCCACTCTGGGAAAAGCCCATAAATTCCAGTTTCCTTCGTAATCTCCTGAAGACAGGCTGGAAGACTCCCAGTTCTCTTCCCAGCCAAAGCCAAGAGAAGCCTGTCCCTCCTCGGAGCACCCCGGCCACCGCAGGTCTCCCCCGCGCACCGGGGAGGTCCCACTCCCCGGCCCCCATCCCCAGTTGCTGCTGCCCCAACCGTCCCGTCTGAGGAGGGTATGCCCCCCCCCAACAAGCTCAGGGTCCCCTTCACACCACGCACCCCACCAATGGCCCCCCCCCCCGTGAGCATCCCCCCGCCCCGGGGGCTCGGTGGTACCCAACACACCGGGGGCCCAACCCCGCACCCAGCCCTCGGTGCCTCCAGAGACCCCCCCCGCCCACTTCCCAGGGCCCCCAACCCCACGGATCCCCCCCTATTCCTTCTCCCCACCCTGAAACACCTGCCTGCGTCCCCCAGGCCCCCCCCGCCCATAGCCTCCCCTGCCCACAGCCCCGCCCCAGCCCCCTCAGGGCTCTCCCCGTAGCCTAGAGAAAACCTCCAGGCCCCCAAACACCCTCGCACCCCCTTCCCTCCCCTGATCCCCCCTGAAATCTCACCCCCATCCCCAACCCCCCCCCTCACCTGCCCCCCGGCCTCCCCCACCCACAGGATCGGGCTCGTCCCTGACCCCCCCCGCCCAGCTCCCCTCAATCCCCCGCATCGCCACCCCTCTCCGGTTCTCCTCATCGATCCCCGGTTCCCCTCACGATTCCACCCCCGGTTCCCCTCAGCACCCCCACCCCGGTTCCCTCTCCCCGGTTCCCCTCACGGCGCCGGGCGGGGGCGGGGCGGCGCGCCGCCATGTTGTGCCCGGTGCGGGCCGGACCCGGGCACCGCCACTCACCGTGGGCCCCGCCGAACGCCCCGGCCAGGAGCAGGACGAGCAGGAGGGTGGCGGCGGCGGGCGGCGGCGGCGGCAGACGGGCGCAGGGCGGCAGCGGCGGCGGAGGGGGGGCGGCCATGGCGAGCGCCGCGGCCTCGGTGCCGAGCGGCCGCCAGCGCCTGCGGGAGGGGCGAGCGCCGGCGCGCGGCCTGGGGGCGGGGCAAGCCTTAAAGGGGACGGCCCACCCCGCGCGTCTTAAAGGGGAGTGTCCGCCAGGCGCGGATCGGCGGACACGGAACCGGGGTTGGGGGGAGGACGTGGGCAATGGCGTGTGTGCGTGATTTGCGCGCGCGGTGTGTGTGCATACGTGATTTGTGTGTGTGGCAGGATATGTGTGCGTGATCTGTGCGTGCGCGTGGTTTGTGCGCGTGCGTGCGCGATTTGTGCGTGATCTGTGCGTGACTTGTGCGCGCGCGATCTGTGCGCGTGTGCGTGCAGCGTTTGTGCGCGCGTGATTTGTGCGCGTGTGCAGGATTCGTGTATGTGCGCGTGACCCGCGGGTGCGCGCGCGCGTGCCGGCGCCGTGTGTGCGTGTGCAGGCGGGCGTGCACGGCCGCGCAGCGTCGGGAGGGCGCGTGCAGGGGACACGCGCAGGGGGCACGTGCAGCCCGCGTGCGCACCGTCAGGCGTGCGCTGTCCCGCAGCGTGTTGCGGGTGCGCGGCGGCGGGGC
This sequence comes from Phalacrocorax carbo, assembly GCF_963921805.1. Lineage (NCBI taxonomy): Eukaryota > Metazoa > Chordata > Aves > Suliformes > Phalacrocoracidae > Phalacrocorax > Phalacrocorax carbo. The sequence goes on from NC_087539.1 coordinate 1,121,669, forward strand.
GCGGGCAGGGCAGGCAGGGGGCTGGTGCCGCGGGCCTGGGGCGGCTGGTGCACGGTGGGGACTGAGCCATGGTCAGGCTGGGCCCCCCCGAGCCCCGGGCTGAGCCCCCAAACCCCAAGCTGAGCCCCGGGCAGGGCACCCCGAGCCCCGGGCAGAGCACCCCAAGCCCCAGGCAGGGCACCCCAAGCCCCACGCTGAGCCCCAGGCAGGGCACCCCGAGCCCCGGGGTGAGCCCCCCAAACCCCAAGCCGAGACCCCCGGGCAGGGCACCCCGAGCCCCGGGCTGAGCCCCCAAACCCCAAGCCGAGACCCCCGGGCAGGGCACCCCGAGCCCCGGGCAGAGCACCCCAAACCCCAAGCTGAGCCCCGGGCAGGGCACCCCGAGCCCCGGGCAGAGCACCCCAAGCCCCAGGCTGAGCCCCAGGCAGGGCACCCTGAGCCCCAGGGTAAGCCCCCCAAACCCCAAGCGGAGACCCCTAAGCAGGGCACCCCAAGCCCCAGGCTGAGCCCCCCGAGCCCTGGGCGGGGCACCCCAAGCCCCAGGCTGAGCCCCTCAAACCCCAAGCTGAGCCCCGGGCAGGGCACCCCGAGCCCCGGGCTGGGCACCCCAAGCCCTGCCCTGTGCAGCCCCACACACCCCTCACCCTGGTGCCAGCCCTGCTGAGGGCTCACAGCTGCCCTTTGCTGACCAGTTTCTCCCAGTCCCTAACTGGGAGCAGAGCACAAGCGCAGGATGAGACGAGCCCGGGTGGCCACAGCGATGTGCCGGGCAGGGCTGGGAGCACGCAGGGATGTCCTGGGAAAAGTCAGTGTCCTGTGGGGACCGAACCCCACAGACGGCCACGTTCTCCCACGCCAGCCCCCCTTTCACCCCCGGTGCAGCCCCAGCCCCTCGTGGGCGCAGGGAGAGGGTTGGCGTGAGGCTGGAGCCGGGTTTATTGCGGGATCTGGCCGTGCCAGGGCGATACGCGGCAGCTACGTGGTGGTGAAGCAATAAATTCAGCCATGCAAAAGCGCTGAGGTCTCCTGCCACTTCGCCCGCTGCCCAGTGGGGGAGCTTTGGCAGCTGTTAAGCGGTAAAATAGCTTTACATTTTATTAAATATATTAAATCTTAATAATTAAATAATTATGGAGTAGGGCGTAAAGCTGGTTCTGCTGAACATCCCGGTCCCGTCCAAACAGCCCCAAACGTGGGGTGGTTTTGGGGATGGCGGTGAGCGCTGTGGGCTGGAGCTGGCCGCAGGGTGCACCAAAACACCCCGGAAAACACCAAAATGTTGGCAAAGACCAAAAGGGCTTGGAAAGGGGGACTGCCGGCTGCTCGGCGGGGATGGATCAGGCCACCACGGCTGTGGGAGCCCACGTATCGGTGGGTCCCTGTGCCCTGGGGGATGCTCGGGCCCTGCTCAGTGCCGGCAGCTCCTCATCCTGGGGAGCCCCAAGATGTGCCAGGGTGCGGATCCGGCCTGGCTGGGGGGGACGTTGCCCCTCGACCATCCTTTCCCAGTGAAATCCAGACCTCCTCCGGCGAGAGGCGCGCCAGGCACCGCAGCCCTGCCGGGGAATTCCTGCTGCCGCCGCCGAGCCCGCGGCATCCCCGCTGCCAACGCGCCGGGCAGGCAGGTTTGGGCAGCACCCGCTGCCTGCGTGCCGCGCCGGGCGCCAGCGATGGGGTGGGTGCCCGGCTGGGCATGGGGGCTGCGGCAGGGGGTGGTGCCGGCTCCGGCGCCTGCTCTGGCCTGGGGGGCTCGGGGTGGGCTGCCAGCCTCAGGCGCCTGCTGCCATCCCCGCCGGCAGGCGAGACGGGCCGGCGTCAGATGACAGATCCGGGGGGTATTTTTATAACCGGGCTGGAAGATTCCTCCCTTGTTTTTTTTTTTCTTCCTATTTTTTCCCTCCTTGCAAATTAAAAAGGCTCCAAGGAGGGGTGGGAAAAGTGGGGGCTGTGAGCAAAACCCCTTCTGTGACCTGGAGCTGTCCCGGTGTTGGCTTTGCCACCATCCCCGGTGCAGCCCGCGAGCGGCTCCGGCGTGTGCCCGGCACTCACTGCTCCGGCTTGGGCTTTTCCAGGGAATTGTTCAGCTTCTTCAGTGTCTTTTTAATCCGCAGGGCGGTGAGGCGGGCCGAGGGGCTCTGGTACCAGCACTCCTTCATGATCTTTGCCAGTGCCGACAAAACCTGGGGGAGGCACAAAAGGAGGGGAAAATTGAAGGGTTTCATAGGGAGCAAAGGTCTGGCATGGGGTGGGAGGGGGGCAGCCCCCCTGGGACTCACTGAGTCGGAGAAGAGGCGGTTGGGGACCAGAGGGGTCTGCTGGTCGATGCACACCACCTTCTTCATGTCCTCAAAGCTGGGGTCGCTGGGGACGGCGTCGAAGAAGGGTGGCCGGTACTCCTCCACGATGCCTGCGGGAGGGGGGCGGCGTGAGGGGGGCAGGCTTCACCCCGCCACCTTCCGCATCACGGGAGAGGGGCCGGCACAACCAACCTGCACCCTGCCTTAGGGGGCACGTGGCACCCCGGGAATTGCCGGTGTGATTTGCCCCACCGCACTGGTGGTGACGCTGCCCGTGGGGTGCACGGCTCCAGCCCCGGCTGCACCACGGGACCTTGCCGGGATGGCACGGGGTGGCTGGGGCCGGCTTCAGCACTGGCTCTAGCGCCGCTGGTGGCTCCAGCACCGGCTCCAGCACCGGCACCAGCTCACGGCACCGATGCCGCCTCGCAGCCCCGCACGTCCATCCGGCAGCCCCACGGCAAGCCTGCCAGCTGGCCTAGTTAATCTCCGCTTGGTGCCTCCATATGTCTGTGTGTCCATGGGGTTTACCCCCCACCCCGCGCTGCCCTGAGCACCCACCAGCTCACTGCACCCCAGGGGGCGTCCCCCGCACCTCGGGGTCCCCTGGAGCCCAGTCCCTCATGTGCTGGGGCTGTGCAGGTGCTGCTCAGCCCATCTCGGAGGGTGAGGGTGCCTGGAAGGGTTAAAACCAGCTGGCTGAAGGTCATCCGCTGCACATGGCTTTGGTAATTCAGAGTAAATGGTTAATCTGAAGAAGCCCCGGGGTGGTAAATGAGATTATCCTGGCCAGACTGTGCCTCAGGGGGACCTCCTGCCTCACCCGCCAGTGCCCACCATTTAATTAATGCTTCTAATGGACTTTGCCGACAGTGAGCGGCGCTGGCTGGGCAGCCCCAAGGAGGCTCCTCTGCAGCGTGGGGGATCTTGTCCTTCTCCCCATCCCTGTCCCCATCCCTGCAAGCCAAGCCCCGCCGGCCGGAGGTCCCGGCCATGGCCGGCTTCCAGGCAGCACTCCGTGCTGCTTGTTTTCTAATCAGTGCTGAACAAACAAAGCGCTGATTGAGTCTAATGGGCCCTTTAATCAGGGAGCCGGGTGCTGACACTAGATTACAGTGTTTATAATTTACAGCTAATCTTCTGGGCGAAGGGAAAGGAAAAAAAAAAACAACATAAGAAGGAGGGAAGGAGGGAGGGAGTGCGGAGCCTTGCCACGAGCTGGGAGGGCCGTGGCAGCCGGCTGGGAGCTGCTCACCGTTCACCACCGTCCGCCGGGTGATCTCCCAGAGCACCAGCCCGTAGGCCCAGATGTCCGTCTTCTTGTAGGACTCAAAGCAGTCGGTGCGGATCTGCTCGCTGAGCACCTCCGGGGCCATGTAGCGCTTGGTGCCCACCCGGGGGTTGTTGCCGATGTCCAGGTAGTCGCTGCCCTGGGAGTGCATGACGGCCAGCCCTGGAGGGATGCCGGCCCCGGTCAGCGCCATGGTGGTGCTGCATCCTCAGGATACTGCACCCATCCCCGGGGCACCGCATCCCTGATCCCGGGGCACCGCACCTCTGGGGCACCGCACCTCTGGGGCACCGCATCTCTGGGGCACTGCATCTCTGGGGCACTGCATCTCTGGGGCATCGCATCTCTGGGGCATCGCACCTCTGGGGTACCGCATCTCTGGGGCACCGCATCCCTGGGGCACCGCACCTCTGGGGCACCGCATCCCTGGGGCATCCCATCCCTGGGGAACCGCATCTCTGGGGCACTGCATCTCTGGGGCACCGCATCCCTGGGGCATTGCATCCCTGGGGCATCCCATCCCTGGGTAACGCACCTCTGGGGCACTGCATCCCTGGGGAACCGCACCTCTGGGGCACCGCATCTCTGGGGCACCGCACCTCTGGGGCACCGCACCTCTGGGGCACCGCATCTCTGGGGTACCGCACCTCTGGGGCACCGCACCCCTGGGGCATCCCTGATCCCTGGGCACCGCATCCCTGGGCACCGCATCTCTGGGGCACCGCACCTCTGGGGCACCGCATCTCTGGGGCACCGCATCTCTGGGGCACCGCATCCCTGGGGCACCGCATCTCTGGGGTACCGCACCTCTGGGGCACCGCACCCCTGGGGCATCCCTGATCCCTGGGCACCGCATCCCTGGGCACCGCATCCCTGGGGCACTGCATCTCTGGGGCATCGCATCCCTGGGGCACTGCAACTCTGGGGCACCGCATCTCTGGGGCACCGCATCTCTGGGGCACCGCATCTCTGGGGCACTGCAACCCTGGGGCACTGCATCCCTGGGGCATCGCAGCTCTGGGGCACCGCATCTCTGGGGCACCGCAGCTCTGGGGCATCGCATCCCTGGGTACCACATCTCTGGGGCATCGCATCCCTGGGGCACCACATCTCTGGGGCATCGCATCCCTGGGGCATCGCATCCCTGGGGCATCGCATCTCTGGGGCACCGCATCTCTGGGGCATCGCATCTCTGGGTAACGCATCTCTGGGGAACCGCATCCCTGGGGAACCGCATCCCTGGGTACCACGTCTCTGGGGCACCGCACCTCTGGGGCATCGCATCCCTGGGGCACCGCATCCCTGGGGCATTGCATCTCTGGGGCATCGCATCCCTGGGGCATCACACCCCTGGGGCACTGCACTCCTGGGGTACCGCATCCCTGGGGCATCGCACCTCTGGGGCATCGCACCCCTGGGGCATCGCACCCCTGGGGTACCGCATCCCTGGGGCATCACATCCCTGGGGCATCACACCCCTGGGGCACCGCATCCCTGGGGCATTGCATCCCTCGGTAAAACATCCCTGGGGCACCGCATCCCTTGGGTACCACATTCCCAGGGCACCGCATTCCTTGGGTACAACATCCCTGGGGTACCACATCCCCAGGGCACCGTGTTCCTTGGGTACCACATCCCCGGGGCACTGCATCCCTGGGTGCTGCATCCTGCCCCCCATCTCACCCAGGTCGGCGATGCAGCACTGCCGGTTGCTTTTCACCAAGATGTTCCTGCTCTTCAGGTCGCGGTGGGCAATGGCGGGCTTGCCCTGGGTGCCGAAGATCTCCACGTGGAGGTGGACAAGGCCGCAGATGATGGAGGAGGCCAGCCCCAGGCAGGTCTCCACGTCCAGGGCCGTCCGCTGCAGGTAGTCGTAGAGCGAGCCGTTCTCGTGGTAGTGGGTGATGAGCCAGAGCTGGGTGCTGGAGTTCCTTGACGTCATGTCAGAGGCAATGAAGCCTGGATGGGGAGAAAAGCTGGGACCGTGGAGCCACCACGCAGCCGCCCCCCAGCCCCCTGGGGTCCCCACTAACCTAGGATGTTGTCGTGCCGGAGGAGGACAGTGTTGTAGATCTCTGTCTCGCGGAACCACGACTGCTCATCCCGGGAAGAGAAGATCTTCACGGCCACGCTCTCCCCGTGCCACACGCCTCGCCACACCTCGCCGTAGCGCCCTTTGCCTACCACGGCCACAGCGCTGTGTCACGCAGCCCCTCTGGCCCCCGACCCCATCCCCACACCCAGCGTGATGAACCCAGCTCCCGGTGTGGAACAGCTATGGGGTGCCACAGGGTCTGTTGACCTTGGTCAACTGCCACCCACCCACCCAGCTGCTCTCTGCCTCCCCCGTCAGCAGGACAGGGGGAGAACTTAGGGTCTCTACAAGGTTTTGGCTGAGATGGTGGTATCCAACCCCCCCTCCCGGGCCTGGCACTGCAGTGTCGTTGCCGGCTGCTGGAGGAAAGGGGTCTGGCACATGCCCAAGCACCAGCTGGGGGGGCCAGGGCAGCCTCCCCCCACACCCAGCCGCTCTCCTTACCCACACACTCCACGAGGGTGATCTGCCGAGCCACTGTTCGCTGGACGAGGAAGGGCAGCCCCGAGCCGCTGCCAGTGGTGCAGTCATCATTCAGCAAGTCCTGCGCAGCCGGGGTGGCAGCGGGGTCAGCCCGGTGGCCGCCCCACGCTCAGCACATCTCTCCCTCCCACACTTCGGGGGCATTCGGGGTTCCCCCCGGAGCTCACCCACCTCTAAAGTGCTGTCTCCCACCATGGATGCCTTCAGCATGAGGTCCATGTCTCCCAAGTCGCTTTTCTTGTGGCGGTGCTGGGCCACCTTCCAGCAGAAGAGTGCTGTGAGTGCCACGAGGACGAGGAGGGTGAGCAGAGGGACGAAGATCATCAGGAGGAGGTTGGGCAGGGAAGGCGCTTTTCCCAGGACTTCTTCTCCTGGAGGGAGAAACGAGGGATGGGAGCATGAAGGTGGTGTATGGGCTTGGACCTGGGGAGGCTGGCTCTGCGTTGGCGTCAACCCCATGGACGGCGGCTCTGCAGGCACAGCCTGAGAAGGGACAACCAAGGACATCTCGCTGGCCCTGTCCCACCTGGGAAAGGGTGACCCTGGAGGTGCTGAGTGAGGGGGGTAACGATCCAGAGACCCAGCCACACCTCCAGCCACGTGGACAGCTCTGCCCCTCTCCCCTCTGGGTCCTCAAAGGGGACCGTGCCTCCGTACCTTGCAGGAAGATCTCCAGCTCAGCATTGCACATGCTGGAGTTGCAGCATTTCATGCCATACTGCTCCGTCACGGGTGTGTGGCAGTTCTCCAGGATGTTCTGGGAGAAGCAGCCCCTGTGCTGGGTGATGATCCCCTCCTCCTTCCTCTTGCTGACGAAGCACACCTTGCCCGTGCAGGTGGGCAGGCTGCAGTGCGGCACGTCGCAGGTGCACAGCAGCTCACCTGTGGGCATGAGGAGGGGGTGCGTTGTGCCGTGGGGCCACCCCGCGGCCCGGCCCGGGCATGCTGGTGGCTTTGGGGACAGTGACATCTGTCCTAAAGACTCTTGAACCAAATTTTGAGAGTGGGCAGCCATGGACCACCATGGTCTGGGCTGTGAAATGCGGCTGTGGGTGCTCAGTACAGGGAAACCCATCCTAAGACCTCCTGGAAAAGCTCTTGCTCCCAGCCGGGACGCAAGTGCCAGCGCCAAAGCTGGGGGTCCCCTGTCCCCGCACCCCTGGGAAGGCAGCAGAGGGGCCGTGCATCCAGCCCCACCAGCTGGGAGTAACTGGGATGGACTGGCTCACAGCACACAGGGTCACATCCTGCCCGCAGGGTCCCGGGGGACGTGGGAGTGCCCCACTGTGGGGCCGCTTGCAGGAGCTGGGGTCCCAGGAGCCAGGGCAGGACAAAAAGCCCCAAAACTCAACTCGGTGGGTGCCAAAGCCGGTGTCTTTCCTGGAGCTTTCCCTGGCTGCCCTGAGGCCCTTCCCTGCGCTGGGATGCTGCAGCAGCGCAGGGGACGGCCACACTCCCAACCTCCCGATTTAGCTCTGCCCTTTCACGCAGAAAATATCCCTCCTGGAATCAGCAAGTTCAGCACGAGGGCAGCCAGACGGATATGGCGGCGAGGGGACGGACAGACGGACGATAGTGAGGGGATGGATGGCTGTGGCCAGTCCCCTTCCTGCGCCCGTCACCCCTCTGCCCCAAAGGCTGCTTGGTGCCAGGGCCACGGGGTGCTGGGGGGCCGGGGCGGTGAGTGCCGGGGTTGGTGGCCCTGTGGGTGGGATGGGGACCCAGTGGGGACTTGTCCCCCCGACGGGCTCTACTGCTCCTCCCCGGCACAGCCACACTGCTTCAGTGCTCCCGGCACAAGCACCAAGCCTGGAACCGTCCCCAGGTCACCCTGGTGCTCCCCGGGGTGACGGGCAGCTCCTCCCTGCTCCCCACCATCACCCCTGGGAAAAAAAACCACGTTTTAAAGCACGTGCATGCAAGCCTTTTCCCCATCTCCCCTCTGCTGACGTCAAAGCACTTGATGAACTGTAATTAATTAAGCTGAGATCCTCTCTGGGAGGCAGGTCACCATTCCAGAGGGGAGAAGCCCCTCGCAGGGGACGGCGCGAGTCCCAAGGGAGCCCTGCCTCCCTCGGTGCTCGGGGGAGGCAAGCTTGAATGAGCTGCCCTCCGATGTGGTTTATTTTGAGCAGAGCAAGGGATGATGATGACATTCCCAAAGAGCCGAGGGTTTATTTTAACCCCTCGTGCGTGGCGGAGGGTGTCTGGTACTGGTTGCCTTCACCGCATCGTTTTGGTACTCACCGGCTGCGAAGGCGAGGGAGAGGGTCAGCAGCATCAGCACCGCCCGGCCGCAGGCTCCGCACAGCATCTTCCTGCGGAGAGCAGAGGGGGTGAGGGGCAGCCCCCCGCAGCCCCCCGAGGGGCTCATCGCTGGGCCGGGGGCGGCCGTGGGGGCTTTGGGAAGGAACCGGAGGGCTGCGGCGAGCGATGGGGGCCAGTGGGGAGGGAGGGGGCGGGCGGAGCAGCGTGAGGCAGGGTGTACTGCTTCCAAGCGGAGTTTGGCTCCGGACGTCCCGGGTACAGCCCTTCCTGAGAGCAGATCTCTGGGACCTCCTGAGCTTGGGGGACCTCCCGGCCGCAACGTGAGACACCGCGCACGACCCCCAGCACCCAGGAGCCCTTGGGAACGGGGACCTCACCATGTCCATGCTGCCCCAACATCCTTCCTTTTTCCCAGCGATCCGTACTCTGACATTTCCCACCATTCTCGCGGCTCCCGCGCTGCAAAAACGCAGCTGACGGCAGCAATGGCGAGCGTGGTGATGCCGTGGCAGCACCGGAGATCCCAGGTTTGGCAAGAGACGCGCCACGGGATGGAGCTCAAAGCCCCCGTGCCGCAGTGCACCCCCCCCACCGGTGCCGGAGCCACGGGGTGCAGCTGGCCACGGTCCGGGGCTCGGTCCTTGGGGGGCTTTTGTACAGAGCTTATCAATGACACAAGCAGAAGCACTGCGGGCAGCCAAAAATTCCCCAGCTGCGCCTTTGGGGGAAGTTTTGCTATTTTTTCTCTTGTTTTTTTTTTTTTTTTTCTTGTGAAAGAGACATTTCTGCCAAGCCAAACAGAGCGGAGCCGGCGCTGCCCCCCGCCCCTCGCCCTGCCGGCATCGCTGCCCCTTTCACATGGCCGAGAGCTCAGCCGGCGGCAGCCGGGGCTCCCCAGCCCCTCCTCGGCTCATTCTTCGTGGTTCCCGACATAAACACGCCAAAGTCTCCGTTTCCTGCAATTGAAGGAGCCCTGCCCAGGGCCGCCGGGACAGGAATCAAGATTGTTTAGATTCTGGCCTTGATGGGGAAGCGAAGTCACGCAAGCCCGGCCCTCGAGAGCACACGCGTACGTGGCTGACCCAGGCAGGCTCCGGCCGTGGCATAAAATGGGCTTTTCCTCCCCAAAATAGCTCGCTTGGTTGTTGCTTGTGGGGAGGAAACAGCGACTGGGTCCCGGAGCTGGAGGGCAGGAGCAGGGTCTGGTCCTGGGTGCCCCACGCCAGGAGCCACGCCTGGGCTGATCTCTGGCTTAAGCAGCAGCCGGTCCCTCGGCTGGCCTGGGATAAGCTTAGTTTAAAAAAAAAAAACCCCTCCCCTGGAGTTGGGCTGCTGCTCCCCAAGCCTGCAGGGTGCTTCCAGGCACAACGCCTTTCCTTGCCACCCTGAGAGCTACAAAACGCATCCTTTCAAAGGGCAGCTGAGACTCCTTGGTGGTGCTTTCCCTTCTTGGGGGCACTTGCATAAAATCCGGAGCCGTTAGATGGCTGCAGCAGCTTTACCATGAAACACAAAGCGGTCCAGGCTACACCCAGAACTTTGCTGTACACGTAACACCACCGCACGGATTTTTGGTGCTAACCAAGAGCAAACCCTAAGCCAGAGCCAACCCCAGCGTCCCGCAGGAGAAATATCCAAGGTGTTTCTGTAACGGGTCAAACCAACCCTCCTGTCCCCATCCCTGTCCCCAACCTCCCTCCCTTCCCTCTCACAGCAGAGCTGCAGCTCACGCACCCTCCGGACCATCTTCCCCAGCCTGGCCGGGGGAGATGGTGAGCCACGGTGCTGTGTTACATCCTTCCATCCTTAGGGATTTGCAGCAGCATCAGGAGAAGGGAAAAAAAAACCCAATTAAAACCTCTCGGAGGGGGTGCGGGTGCCGGCAGAGCGGCTGGGAGCGACGGGCGGCCATGCCGCAGCGCTGGCTGGTCGGGGGGTCCAGAGCAGCCCTGGGGAAGGCGGATTTCCCTGAGAGCCCATGGAGAGAAAAGCGAAGGGGCTGTTGTGGGGAGACGGAGCGGAGGCAGCGGGAGCTTGGGGAAGCGGGTGGCTGGGTGCGATCCTCTGGGACACACAGGGCGGCTGGAGGATCCCTGGCCCTTACCGGGGCGGCTCGGCGGCGCTTTGCAATCCCCGTGCTTCCGCCCCTCGCTGTGGTTTCTGCTGCTGCTTGGGGGGGGGGTTTGCCGCAGGATGCGGCTCATGACTCAGTGCCCCCGTGTTGCCTTCTTGCAGGGAGCCAGGCGCAGCGGAGACCCCTGCACCGTCTGGCCGGGCAGTGCCTGCACCGGTGCCGGCGCCGGCTGGGGGGAGCAGGGCGAGCCAGGCATGTGCCGGCTGCCGGCGGCACCGGCCGCAGGTGTGAAGGGCTGGATGGGCACCACGTCAGAGGTGGCCACAGCTTTGCCATGGACTTCCAAGGCTTTAGCCTGGTTTCAGGCAACAAATGAAGGTTTTCCACCCTCCTCCCCATAGCTGCAGGCTGGTCACGCACGCAGCAAAGCTGTTTGCATCCTCTGGACCCTCCGGTGCAGACCGTGCGGGAGGGATGGGTGCAATTCTCAGCTCAGGGACCCGCATGGGTGGGCTGAGCTGCCCCAGCCCGTCTCGCGCCGTTGGGCATCGCTGTGCTGTGAAGAAGAGATGCAAAGCGAGCAGCAAACCCAGCTCGTGTTCATCTCTTCGTGGGGCCGGCGTCGCAGGCGGCTCCTCGTGCAGAGCGGGCGGGAGGGGAGCGCTCCTGCCCCGGCCTTGCAGCAGGGTTCGAGTGCCGGCGCCGGGGCCGAGCTCCCACGGCACGGCTCACACCAGCTTCGCTTTAGGCACTTTGCTCTGAAAATGGAGCTTCTGTAGCGGCCATTTGGCTCTTCCTCGCTCCCCTCTTCTCAGGGGGACCCAGGGTTTGGCTTTGCAGAAGGGGTACGTCGAGGCGGCGTGTCCTGCAGCGCTGCTGCCGTCGCTGCCCCGCTGCCCTCGCTCCGGCCCACAGCTAGCGGAGCTGTCAACTTTCACTCATTTTTCCCTGTGCCTCTTCAAAATACACCCAAATTCCCCATTTCCTATGTCAACAGGCTTTCAGTAGCAGCTGCGTATTATTTCAGCTCTTTAGCAAGGGCCTGCGGACTGATCCTGCTACTGCTGCACTGGTGTAAATCCAGATTTATGCTCCCAGCTCTGCCAGAGCCCCGATTCCCACCCCTGCTACACTGACATCAACCCCGGCGTCCCACCGAACGCAAAGGAAATGGGGCCAAATCCTGATTTTGGCTGCACTGGGGTAAACCAGGAGGGAAATACAGACCTCAGGGCAGCCTTGGACCCCACAAACACGCGGCGCTTCCCCACTCACCTACAGCATCCGTGTCCCACGGGTGCCCACGGCTCTTCCCAGCCCTGGCAAGACTCTGCCGGCCGCGGTCCCAAGCTCGGAGGCGGCGTGTGCGGCTCCGCCGGGGCAGCCCTGCTCCGTGCCGTGTGCCCCGGTTTGGAGGATCTTCATGGGTCTGCTCCCCTCCTGCCGCCTGTCCCGGCACTGTGGGGGCTCCGCAGCCGCACCGTCACCCGTCCCGGCTGCTGAACATCTCCGTCCCTGTCCTGGCCCCGGGGGCTCGGCTTGGTGGCCCCGTTGTCCTAACGCAGCCGCTTGGCAAGTGCTCTGTGGTCTGGATGTGGGAGAAGTCAAAAAAATGTTTCTTATTACTGCCTCTTCCTGCCTGGCTTCTCTCCACCACTCCCAGCTAATAAAGCATTTCCTATTGCTGAGCACACATCCATGGCCAGCCTCCCTTCCTCCCGCACACCGGGCCCCAGCTCCATCCTGGTTGCTCTCCCGGCCCGTTCGTCCCGCCCCTGTCCTTCACCGGGCACTTTCCCTTCATGGTTTCCCGGCTTTCAAGGCAAACCCAAGCCCTTGGGCTGCAGCTGGTGCGGGGACATCCGTCTCCTTCCCCGAGCCTCTAAAGGCCTTTGGCAGAAACACAGCCAGTTGCTTTGATGGTGCTGGGGATGGGAATGGTCCAGAGAGATGCTGTGGGAACGACCTTGACGTGTTTGGCCATCCCTCCCACTCCAGCATCCAACCCTCATGGGGGTGGGAGCATCATGGTGGAGCCAAGGGGCTCCCTGGTTATTCGGTGCTGGCCACAACACTTGTGGGGTGCTGTGCTGGAGGGCGGGGAAAGTTTTCTCTCCTGGGGTGTAATGTGGCATTGGGGGGGTGCTGCCGAATGGTTGCCCCATCAGGGATGCTCTGCTCCGGCTGCGGGCATGGTGGGGCCGAGGGGGTTTGCTCGGTGTGTCCTGCTGGCGCGTCCCCGCTGTGGCCCTTGAGGTGCCACAGCAGCAGGCGCTGGGACATGGGCAGCGGGGCCGTTCCCACGGGGGGAGGCTGGGCACTTCCCGCTCCCCCAGGACACGTGGGGCCGCCAGGACTGTGGGCAGCAGAAGTGCCGCTTCCCCTTTTGCCGCTTTGGGCTCGTTTTCTTTCAGCCACCCCACTCCCAGCAGCTTCGCGCTCCTCCTGTCCCCCGCCAGCACCTGTCCGAGCCCCATCCCTGCCTTCCTCTCGGCTGCTCCCCCCAGCACGGTGACCCGGCCCGCGGGCAGGCAGAGGCTGCCAGCAGCAGGCAGGCATTGCAGCCTCTTTCCTAACGAAGTTACGAGGCCTTATTTACCTCTCCATTGCATCACCAACCCCAGTTGCATCATGAACCCAACTGGCACCCCGAGCCACCCCGTGCCGGGGGAGCGGAGCGCGGCTGCGAAGCTTTGAGGTCTTGCCGGCCGCCTCTCCCCCACTATCGCCCATGATCTAGGAAGTTTAAACAAACAAAAGCACAAAACCAGGATAAAACACGAGGGACCTTCACGCGTGACCTTGCCCGCGCCGGGGCCGGGAGCTTTGCAGAACCGGCGCAGGGGAAACGGGCAGTTTCCATCAGATAGGAGCCGCCGGGGAGGAAGCCGGTGCCTGCAGACGCCTTATCGCTGTGACCATCTTTGCTCTGGCGCGCGGGTCTCAGTGATCTGACCGGCGATCGGCCGCTCCCAGAGTTATTCCTGGATGGCTCCTGTGTCCCAGCTGCCTTTCGTGGGCGCAGACATACGGCGGGTGCCAGCATCCCGCTTTCACAGCTGCAGACAGCAGTTTTCCTGGGAAGCTGAGCGCGCCGGCTCTCCGGCGAGGGCTGGTACTGGCTCCTTCAATCCCTGAAACCTCATCTTCCAAATGGGGCAGCCCCATATTTTTAACAATAATCAGCTGTGGTGGGATAAATACTTGCTTCAAACTTCTAAAAGTTACAAAGTCCTAATCCCGAGCGATTCAAAGGGCAGGGATGGGTGGGAGCCCCATGCCAGGCTGCGTCCCCAGCGCTGCTGCCGTGGGAAAGCAAATTCATCCAGAGCCGGGACGACCGTAGGTACGTTAATGAACACCCCGAACTCGCCCCAGGCTCCTTCAGCTGCAGGCAGGGCTATCCCTGCCCTCGCCAGCCCCCGGCTGGGGCAGATGGGGTGAATCAGCGGGGATGGGCGCCTGCCTCGGCGCTGGGCTGAGTGCCGGTGCGCCGGCAGCACCGTGACTCGTGGCCCTGCCCGCCGTGGTGCAACCTCCGGCTGCCCCCACTGAAGCCAAAGCGAGACTTTCTGCCATTGTTTGGGCACTCAGCGCCACGCACTGCGGTTTCATCCCGCAGAAAGGCACGGGCGTCCCTGGACCGTGGCCAGATCCCGCCACGGGCGCACGCAGCCATCCCTCGGGGTTTCTCCGAGCCGTCCCCGCAGTGGCGGAGCGGGGTGAGGGGCCGGCGGGAGCCTGGCTCTCCCTTCCCCCTGCGTGGCGGGAGCCAGGCTGGCATGGCACGTGCGATGGCTGCTCCATGTGCCGTCCGCCCCCGGCTCATCTGCGAGCCGCCGCCGGGAGCTGGCGAAGGAGGGCAGCCACGTGCCGGGGAGCCCGATGTGAGCCAAGGGCTGGAGGGGAACAGACGGGGAGGTTGCATCTCCTTCCCTACCTGCCTGTGACTCGACCCAGGCTTCCCTGTGCCCCCCGAAAGGCAAAGCTGCAGCCTAAGAGTGGGGACTTTTGTCCCCCTAAAGAAGGGGGCTCCATCCTGGGCTGCGCTCCTGGCCAAGGGTTATTTGTTACCCAGATAACCAGTGCTTCAAGCAGCTCTTGCTGCCAGTCGCTCTCCCTGGAGGTCAAGCCCTGGGCGCTGCAGGAGCCAGCACAGCTGCTCGAGGCAGCCAGTGCCCAGGTTTCGCCTTCCTCTGCCCCAGGATGGAGCCAGACTTAAGAGGAACTTGAAGTATCGGGAGCAGGAGCTCGCCGCCGCTGCACCAAACGCAGCGTGTGCCAGCACCGCGCAAAAAAAGCAGCTGCACGGCTCCCTGTGGGAGCGGGTCCCAGGGGCCGCACGGGTGCGGGTGAGGGGTCCTGGGGCTCCATGTGGGCGCAGGCTGGAGCTCCCAGGGGGTGATTTGCTTGGCAATGGGGACCACGGGGTCTTGTCCTGGGTTTCCAGCCTGTGCCTGGCACCTGGAGCTCCTGTTAACCCTCCTGCAGCATGGAGATTCTTCCCTGCGCTGAGCCTTCTTTTGTCCATCTGCAACCCAGGAATACGTGGGAGAAGGGAAGTTCATGTCACCGAGGGGTGACGGGGTGGGTAGGGGATGCTGGCAGCGAGGGGGAAACGTTCCTGCCAGCCTGACAAGCAAGCCTGAGCTTTATTCATTAAATCAATCCTGTTAACATGGCAACCACTTCCATTTTAATTTGCACAGCCACATTCCACCACCCGCTGCAATATCAAGATCTCGGGAAGATCGGGGCGGGGGGGGGGGGAAGAAAAGAAAAAAAATGAGAAGAGCCACTTCTGCCACAGACCTGCTCCCTGGCAGACCGAGAGCCCAGCCCAGGGCAGGGTCTCAGCACGTTGGAGCCCAGCGCAACCAGAGCCGGGCTGGGGTGGCCGCCCTCAAGGCGGGAGAGGACGAGGGGCTGGGCAGGGGGCTGGGGACCCGGGACCACAGGGGCTGGGGTGTCTCAGCTGGACACATCCACAGCGTCCTCCTCCCTCAGGCATCACCATCCCGCCAGGGAAGGAAACCACCCGTGTGCCAAAGAAGTGAGCAGGTCCAAGGGTACAGGTAGGGCCTCGCCCCCACCCTGACACGTCCTGCCTTAATGTCTCTTCCTTTTCCTCTTTTTCTCCTCCTTCTTCACCTCGCTGGCCGCTCTCTGCTCCTCCTTCAGCTCCTTGTACCTCCACTTGGGTGGCTGCAGCAGGTCTCTGTTTCCCCCGCGCTGCCTCCGCTCACTCGCTGCAGGCGGGCAGGTGGGTTTGCTCACTTTGATTTTTGGGATGGGCTCTCCGGGGAAGATGCTGTTCCCGCGTCGCAGCCGCAGGGGCAGGAGCCGCAGGAGGGCACCGGCCAGCCGGCGCGGCAGCAGGAGCCGCACCTCCGACACGGCTTGGCCATTGCAAGAGGATGCACCAGTGCCGGGGCATGAGGTGGGTTCTGGCTTGGCATCCGGATCCGGCACGTGCTGCCCGAGGATCTCCGGCACAGACAGCCTGTGCTTGCCCACCTCAGGGGGGCTGTCGGGGCAGACAGTTTGGCAAGCGGTGGCCACAAAGGGGCTGGCGAGGGAGGTGGTCATCCTCACCATGTGGTCCATCACGCCATCCTCCTCAGGGTCATGGGGGAAGTTGAAGGTGAACATGGATCGGATCTTTTCCGACAGCTTCTTGCCCCTGGATTTGGGGCTCAGGGCTCTGGCCACCAGCTCAGCCAGGGCTGGCCACTCAGGCTGGTACCGGGTGCTGAACTGCTCTGCCCGCGGGCGCTGCAGGAGGCTCCGGATCCGCACGGTTGTCTCGAAGCGGCCAGTGAAAGCTGCCCACTCCCTGGCCGTCTTCCCTTTGATGGGATCTACCGCTTGCAGGTCTGCTCCTGGAGACACAGGGATGCAAAGAGCATCACCGCAGCGTCCCACTCTGTCCCACCCCAGAGCGCAGGGTGCAAGTGCAGGGTGAGCAGCAATGCCGCTCCTTCCCAAAAAAGCCCCAGAAAGTCCCTGGGGATACGCTCACCGGCCAGGAGCAGGGCGGCCACGCAGTCCTGCCGCCCCTGCATCGCGGCCTTCATCAGCGCCGTCAGGCCCCGGGGGTCTCGCTTGTCCACCTCGAGCGCGGGGTAGTAGTTAAGGAGGTAGTTGACGATGTTGATGTGTCCTTAACAGCCAGAGAGAAGCTGCGTTAGAGTTTCGACAGTTAACGAGTGATAGCTGCCGATGCCTGTTGGAGAAAGGATATTTAGCAACTGCATCTCATGAGGACAAAGATGCAGAAACTTGGAGGGATCAGGACTGAAAGGGTTTAGGTTTATTTTGTTTTGGGTCTGGCTGTGGAGGGAACAGCACTGGCGCACCAGCTGCTTCAGCAGAGAATGCAGGAAAGAGTCCAAAACTGCAAAAAGATCATCAACTCCAGCAAGGATAAAGTGGGAATAAAGGGTGATCCCCATTTTGAGACACTCCTCCCTTCCGTCACGGTTAATCAGGGTGGAAGGAGCTGAACTCTCCTGCTGTAATGAGGAAAACCATCATGATCAGAGATTTGGTCCCTACACGTGGCATTTACCAGCTTGGACCTTGTGTGCAGGTAAATCACCGCGGCTCACAGGGCTTCTCTGGAGCACGCGGGGCCGTGCTGCTTGATGCGACTGCTCAGGTGGGATGTGTTGCAACACGTTGCTGTAGGAATCGCCATTTTTGGATCATCTACCCAGCTTTAAAACGGTGTTAAGATGAATCATAAACTTCGATGGGGAGGTTCACATCCCTTGGGACCCTTAGCTTTCCCAACAGCTCATTTTCAGGTTTTTGGAGGGGAAGCACATCACTATGAGGGGCCTCGCGGGGGGCTGCCCCATGCCGAGGCCGAGTGCGGTGCCCACCTGCCTGGGCTGCCATCATGAGGGCCGTGTTCCCGTCCTTGTCCTGCTGGTTGACGTTTATGTAGAGGCACTTCTGCAGCAGGGGCACGATGTCCACAAAGCCCTTGTAGCAGGCGACCATCAGCGCGTTCTGGAGAGGGGGCAGCACTCAGCACCGGGGCCAGCACTGCACCATCCTCCCCACCATGGTGCTCCCTGCAGCCCCCTTTTTCTCCCCCACCCCAAACTAGACAGGCTAAGGGTGGGGGGACAGACAAGGTGCTCCAAGGATTGGATCAATCCCAGGAGACCCACCCCTTGCCAAAGCTGTCCCACCCAGGACTCTCCCTCCCCCTGCCTTAGCAACTACCACCCTTCAGGATTTGCCTGTTCCCAGGAAATCCCCTTTCTGCTCCGCAGGGCGCCCGCCCAGCCACTCACCCTCCCGTTGATGTCCAGCTCTGCGGCCTCACTCTGGGTCACCCCGTGCTCCAGCCTCTCCCGCACCAGCTTGGCATCGTTCCTGGCACAGCACTGGTAGAGGCTGAGGTCCCCAGCACCACCAGCCCCCAGGGAGAGCTCGTAGCAAGGGTAGATGGAGTCCTCGGAGAAGATGCTGCTGGTGTCCGAGGGCTCCGACTCACCCTCCTCCTCCTCCTCCTCCTCCTCGTAATGCAGCTCTGGGTCAGCGGCATCCAGGCTGGAAGCGGGGGCTGCAGCATGTTCTCCTCCACCGCAGGCATCTGTCATCCGGCCCAGCCGGGGGGAGCGAGCCCAGCTTGGCCCCGAGCCCTGCGTGGGGCCAGGAGCCTCTCCCGGGGGGGACGAGGGGGCACTCCGGACCGTTCACTCCCCCCTGTGCAGACAGAGAGCGGGCGTGGGAACCGCGTGGGCTCCGGCATCCCTCACCCACCGGGAAGCCTCGCCTGGCTCCCGGCCACCGGCACAGCCCGTGGGTCCAGTTTCCATCCGCTGCCCTGTGCAAATGCTTGCACGGGGGGGCTTGGAGGCAGCGAAACCCCAGGTGGGGAGCAGCAACCCACGGCACCGTCTCCAGCATGGAGCAGGGAAAATGGGGGGACATCTTAGGAGTTTGAAAGGCGGATAAATGTCCCGTGGTCCAGGTATTGAAGCCAGGCGGGTGGGGAGGTTGGGAATGTCTCCAGGGCGGTAGGGATGCCGATCGGGGCACTGAATGCAGCAGGGCTGTTGTGCCAAGTGCCAGCAGGAAGGGCACATCCACCCCTCCCCGTGCCCCATGGCTGGGGTCTGAGCCCTTCCCACACTGTCCTCCCCGCTTAACTGCAAAGACCTTTCCAAGCAGCAGAACCAGAGCACTGTACAGAGAGAAGGGTTAAATCCGGCTCCCTACAACCAAGCAGAAGCAGGGCAGAGGCTGGAGCAACTCCCAGCTCCCCGAGGAGCCCCTTTAACTGCATGACACAGGGAAGCCCGCAGCCCTGGTACAGGGATGGACCAGCCACATCCCGGCAGCAGAAATTAAACCATACTGCTTCTAAATAGAAGCCAAACATTAACTGATTGGTACTGTGACAGGAAGAAAGCCTGTGCAACTCCATTAAACACTCCCACCCCTCTTAGAAATCCCAAAGCAGGCTCTGGAGATGAGGGATGCTCTTCTCGCAGCACCCTGATCTTACCTGGGGCTGCTCAGGCCTTCTCCGTGGGTCCCTCCTCAGCTGGGCAACATCACGGCTCCGATCTGGAAGGAAAACTTTGCAAGAGGCAGTGGAAAGTCACCCCTACCCTTTGCAGTGAGAAAGAGGTTTTTGCTCCGAGTCCAAGGTAGCCTTCAGGCACCAAAGCTGTGAAACCTGCACGTTGACGTAGGCTCAGCTAGCCAAGATGTCTTAATTTAAACTGTTGCTTAAAATGGACCCTGAGCAGGATCAGGGCTGCTTGGGCAGGATTTAGCATCTTTAGCTGAGGAGCTGCTGGGAGTCCAGGGCTGTATTTTTATACCTACCTCACCTCAGTAAGATGCTGCCACCTGAGCAACCCCCACCAGCTCAACTGAACCCACCCAAATCCCCTTCCAGCTCCCTTTATACACAGGTAAATTGGCTGATCAGATAAACCTGGGGGACGGCTGCTTTGGCCAAGAGCACAGATACCTGTAGCTGTGCAGGTGCATTAAACAACCTCTGCAATCCCCCCTCGGGAGGTGCCTTGGCGCCTCCAGCCCACCTCCCCCTTGGGCACTGCGATGCCAAAGCCTCAGGGCACCCGTGAGCTCAGGGCAGCGTCAGCCGGGGAGCTGCAAAAACTGGTTTCCCGCATTCCACCTGAAACCTGACTGCTCCCTTATCCTCACCTTTAAAGGTTTTTTTTTTGCTTTGTTGTTTTTTACATGTTTTCTGAGGTACGGGAGCCAGCTGGCCTGTGGGATCTGGGAAGTGGCACTTTTAGTCCCCGGATCACCTATTTTCATGGGAAAAAGGCATGAGTTTTGTTCCAAAGCAGATTGTGGGAGGCCATGTTCTCCACTTAAAGCAACCCTTAAGGCAGAGTCCCAAAGGTCACTTTGCTTGCATCCTTAAACATGAAAATATGGAGCAGATGAAGGATCCCAGCTGCTTCCTCTGTGCTGGGCGCATCCTGCCGGGAAGCGCGAGCTGAGGATCCCGACGCTGAAGGTCAGGATCCCGATGTTGAACACAAGGATGCTGATGGTGAAGGCCGCGGAGCCGGCGCTGGGCTCTGCGCCCGCAGCGTCCTCCCAACCCTGGCGTCACCCCGTGCCCACCCCTGCCAGGAGCTGCTCCGAGCCCCTCGGCACCGCGCGTAGCCGGGTTGCCGCCCCCCCTCCGGGCTGCTCTGCCTGCGAAAGCCCCCAAAGCTGGCGAACGCCGCGGTGCCGGATCCCCCATTGCAGCACCCCGGAGCAGCCCTCGCCCCCCAATTTGGGGCTGAGCCCTCTGCTCCCGCCGCACCGGCGGGATGGCGTGGCCAGCATGGTGTCGCCCCGGTGTGACACCTGCCCCACAGCCACCCTCCCGCGCTGCCTTATCTCGGGAGAGGAGCGGGAGCAGCTTTAGGGCTTAGGGAGTTATCTGGGGAGTTCTGTGCCGTAACCTGCAGCCTGCCGCGAGCAGGAGGCTCTGAGCCGGTTGTGTAAGGCCGAGGGCTGGGGTGCTGCGGCCGAAGCCCACCCGTCCTCGCCCGTCCGCCGGTGCCGTCGGTGGGGATGGGGGCTTCCCGCAGCACGATGCGGTCCCGTACGCTGCACCACAGCCCTGGGGTGGCCGGGCCGTGGGGGGGACAGGCGGGGTGGCACCGGGAGGGACATGTCTTGCAGAGCCTTTTGGGGCTGGTGGGGCTTTGCAAAGCCTCTGGCTTCCACAAGGGGATGCCGGAGGCCGCGGGAGGCGGCTGCGCCCGGCTGCTCCGCCGGGAAGGGCCGAGCTGGGGCGGCCGCGATGCCCCGGGCCACTGTCGCATCGCAGCTCGCTGCCTCCAGCACACCCTTGTCCTCCCGCAGGGCTGGGAAGACTCTCATGCCTGCTGAGGGGGCAGCGGGCAGGCTGGGTTTAGGCCTTATACTCTTGTGATTATCGTTATTTCTTTAAGAAGTTTGTACATAGATGTCATGGCATCCTCCCACATGTCATAGCATCCTTCCAGATGTGGTGGCATCCTCCCAGACGTCATAGCATCCTCCCAGGTCTCATAGCATCCTTCCAGATGTGGTGGCATCCTCCCAGACGTCATAGCACCCTCCCAGGTCTCATAGTGTCTTCCCAGATGTGGTGGCGTCGTCCCAGACGTCATGGCATCCTGCCACGTGTCATGGCATCCCCCCAGATGTCACAGCATCCTCCCAGATGTGATGGCATCCACTCAGGCTCCATTGTACATACCCAAGCCTCACTGCCTGGGAACCTGTTCTTTAAGGACATCCTGGACAGAGGGAGGGAGGGAAGCGCAGCTCAGAGATGAATAACCCAGGTGACATGTGGAAACGGTCGTGGGGAGAAGGACGCCCCTGCCCAGAGCACCAGAGCCGTCTGCTTCGCTGTGGGGATGCGCTGCTGGGAGCGGCTCCTCCGGCGGCACAGCATCGCCCGCTCTCCCGGTGAACCCGCACACCCTAAATCACAGCTGACGCTCAGGAGCATCCCCGCAGGTGGGGGGGCCGGGAAGGGGCTGGAGGACAGCCCTGATCTTTCACCCCTTGCTCAGGGTCCGGCTGGGAGCGCCGAGCCTGGTGGTCTGGCCCAGGTCACTCATCCCTCACTGCCTGGTCATCTCCATCACAAAACCAGGGTGCAATAACTCAGCATGGAAGGGAAGTGGAGGGCGTTGATTTAAACCCGTGGACGGGCTCTCCTAACCCTGGCCCTCCTCACCGCGGTCAGGGCTGGGTCATGGCCGAGTGCAGCTCCTGCCCCGCGCGCCGGAGAGGGCTGCGGGGACACGGTAACAAGCTTCGCTGCGTGGCCGCATCCAGCCCCGCGGCCTCCGCACTTGGGTGATGCCCAGGGAAGGAGCCGAGCGGCAGGGAAAGGGCCGGGTGCTGCCTCGGCCGCCTGCGGGAGGGCTCGGAGGTGTCTGGTGTGTCACAGCCCCGCTCCCAACCCAGCTGTAAATCAGTGGCGGGTGTCAGCGTTTGAAATGACGAGGCCAACCCTTCGCAGAGGGCCGGCACCCGGCGCAAACCTGGGGTCAAGCCGTGATTTACGTCGCCACGGCTGCGCGAGCGCGGCGGTCGTGCCGGCAGGAGGCTGTTACCGGTGCGGTTCCTGCACACGCAGCAAAACCTGGTGCGAGCAGGAGTTTGCTGGGGCTTGGCGGGGGGCCACAGCAGGGGAGTGTGATCCGGGGGTTTCTATACCACGGTGCAAAATCCCATCGGCTGCGTGACCGGAGACCAGCCCGTCCACCTTCACTGCTGCCTGCATCCCTTTTCCTTATCCAAAACACTGCGGAGGGGGGGACTGTGTCCCGCGGCGGGTCCTGCCGTGCCGAGGAATGTCACCCCCTGCCACGGGCGAGGACAAAGCAGCCCGTGCATCCGTCACACTCGGCTGAACCACCCTGGGGAGCTGCTGCCCGCAGGGCTCGGGGCGGCGGGACAATAACCCCTTGTCTTCTGCCTGCCTGGTGCCGTGCCAGGACGTCCCCAGAGGTGACACACGTTGAGCGGGGAAGCAGCACGTGCTCGAAACTGGGGGATTTCACTGGGATTTACCTCAAATACCTGTTAAGACCATAAACCGCCTTATCCGAGGCTGTGGGCAGGCGCTCTGGCAGGGCCGTTATCTCCTGCCTCCCCGTACAAAGCGAGCAGGGAGTGCTATACCTCACAGGATAACAAGGGTTGCAAGGAAAAGTTATTTTTGGCAGTAAAAAAATACAAAATAAAATGGAAATCTGGAATTTTTTCCCTATTTTACACAGTTTCACAAACCCAGTGCAGGTAGAAGGGGATCCAGCCCTGGCACAGCCCAGCTTTGCTGCCTGAAAAGGCAATTAAGGGCTTGAGTGTGTTTGTTATAAGTGATTTCTTTGTCAGTTCCGCTCCTATAACAGCAGCATCAGGTCAAAGCATTTTTTACGAGGCTTTTGCATTATAATTCCGCAATTTGCCTTTGGTTTTGGAAGTCCAGCTTGTGGCCAGCACAGCTGACAGCCCCGAGCCCAAAGCAGAGGAGAGCCGCTGGATCGAGGGTGTCTGCGGGGAGCAGTGTGCAGGATTGGGCCCTGGGGACCAGGTCATCGAAGCAGCCCTGTGCGCGGCCAGGCACGGCTCCTCGGCGCGGCCAGACACCACTCGGCAAAGCCCGGGCGAGTCTCCACGTGCAGGGGCTGGCGAGATGCTTCGGCAACCGCTGCGGCTCCCCGAAACCGCAGCCAGAGCTCTGGCCGCTCCGATTCCCACCCCACCACTGTCCTTTTTAATTTAGCACCTTGGGGTTAAAAAAAATAAATAAATGCCAAGAGAGAGGCTTTTCTGATTAAATTACAGCTGGCCAGCAACGGAGCCAGAGATCAATTTCAATTTCTCCCTTTTTTTTTTTTGGAGGGGGGGAAGCACCGGGGACGGCACAGAAGAGGGGGGAGAAAATCAGACTTGCTAATTCCCTGGCTGTAATTATACCTAAAGAGAAATGGTGCCGCGTGAGGTCCCTGGTGTGCAAGGAGTAATTTAGGGCTGCTTTGCAAGGCCTCTATGAAATTTGGAAGGAAAGGGGCTCCCCCCGCCCCCGGTAATTGTATTTCTGGTGCCGCAGATGGTGCTGGCTCCGGATACTTGCTATAAAGAAGATGGATCGTGGCATGCGGAGGGAGGCGAGGTGACGGCATCGCTCTCTCGCCTTCATGATGAGCATTATCCATCAGACCCTTTACAAGGCAGTGGGAGCCGGGACAATAAGGAATTGCCCGGCAGGTAAAGGCCACCCCATCCAGTGGCCAGTGTCCCTCTCCCCAGCCAGCGTCCCTGCCTCCACCTGGGTTTATTTCCAGCCCATCTTCCTGGTTGTCGCCGTATCCCTCAGCCTTCCCAAATCTCCGTAAGAATGGCTTTAACCAGGAGCGAGGTCCAGGGCTTCGGTAAGGGCCACGTAGCACCGCGCTGGCTGCCTGGTCACACGTGTCTCTGTGCAGGAGCGGGGATGCCCAGCACTCGCCTAACACGCAGGGTATCTCTTGGGAGACCCGTTAGGTCACGAGGGGCTGGAAGGGGCCTGAGGACGAGCCCGGCCGTCAGGGCTGCAAAGAAAAGCCTGGAAATGAGCCCGAGCGCAGCCGTGAGGCTCCCATGGGCTGGTGGTGACCGTGAACGAAGTGATTGATTTTTTTTAATGCTCGTAGCAGGGAAAACGGCTGTGCCATTTGCAGGTATTTCCCTGTATTTATAAAACATTGCTTCTTGAGCAGCTGTCTGGATATCCCCAAGCAGCAGGAGCGTGCACAGCCATGCTCGCACACCCATCCTCTTCCTCACACCAGGTCCCTCCCCACCAAAGGCAGCTGCTGCTGCTCAAGAGGTGTTTTCCAGTGGCTCCACACGATCCTTGGCAGGGGAAAAAGCGCTCCTGGGGCTCAGAAAAAAACCCAAAACCCTCAAAAACTCCCCCACCTCCAAGGTGTTTAACCCAGCCACGCTGAGGTCTCCCGCTTTTGGAGACCGGGGAGAAACAGGGGCCAGAGGAAACCTAATAACTGCCCCGGGGCAGCCGAGCGCAAAGAGCTAGAAGAGGAGCTGGGTCCCTGGCTATGTAAATAAATGTCAAGTTATCTGATCACGCAGGCAATAAATAGAAACAGGAGAGCACGGCGATGGGAGCTGCATCCGCCCGGAGCGTCACTGCGTGGACGGGAAGGGTGGGATGCCCCGAGCCCGGGGAAGGGACGCGCAGGAGGGCCTGGGGACGGAGCCGGGTTTGGTGATTTACAAGATGTGACAAGGCCAGCTGAAAATGATGGATAGGAGGTGGGTAACACCGCTCCCCAGCTGGGCTCCGTTGGTGTTAGCGGAGGGGAGAGGACGTCCCCAGCTATTTATCATTTTTCCCCAGGCCCCCCTAGGACTGTGAACACCCAGTGTCCAGCACACGCTGGGTGGGTTAACCCTTTCCAAGGATGCCTGGGGGCAAGTCTCTGCCGCCCGTATCCTGGCTACAGTAGGAGGGTGCGTTTTTGCTCTCATTTTCTGCTTCTGCCCCAAAGTGCCCGCAGATGGGGGGGATGCTGCTGCTCCGGGACAAGCAGGCAGGGGCTGGGTGGGCTGCCTCCCGGGTGGAAAACAGAGGCTTCCCCTTTCCCCAGTTTTTTTTTTTTTCTTTTCTTTTGTGCCTGGGGTGCCGTGGGGGGAGCGCCTGTGTCAGGCAGGGTGGGCAGCACCGGGCAGGCTGAGATCGGCAGCTCATCACAGCAGTGAGGGTGATGAGCCCCAGCGCCGGGAGGGCGGGCAACGGCAGGGGCAGCAGAAAACTGCGAAGGGCAGCTGGAGCCGCAGGGAACCCCCGCGGGACCTCAGGGGTTGCCGATCCCTCCCGCAGCTCCTCGGCCAGCGCCGCCTTATTAGATTTGGCAAAATATTACGGGAGTGTTTGGAAGGTTAATTAACACAAGGCACTGCAGCATGGGAACCCGGCGTCGCTGCTGGGTTAGCCCTCGGCCAGCCGAGTTCAGGCTGTCGAGCTGGAACAGGAGGTGCCCCGGCACAACGCGCCCAGGACCACCCGGTGCCTCTTTGCAGCTGCACGGTCTCCTCTGCGCAGGACCCTCGGAGCATCCCCGAGGCAAAGCTTCCCGCTTGTCCTGGCCCTGTAGGGAGCAGACAAATAAGAGGATGTGCTTCACCAGCGGGGAGACTGAGGAAGGAAGCTGCGAGGGGGGTGGCTGCGCTGCGCAGGAGAGCTGGGCTGCGGCTCTGCCCGTACTCGGCAGATGCCACCTCGTCCCCCTGCCCGGGCGCTGCTTCTCACCCCACGTGAGACCCGACGACGAGATAAACCCACAAACAGCTCCTTACGGTGCACTTCGGGCAGCGCAAAGGCTTTTCCTACAACATAATCTGTATTTAGAGGAAAACCCTGCACGTGGCAGCGGCAGGGTCTCCCTCAGCATCACCGTGCAGGAGCAGCTGTGGTGGGAGATGCTGGGTGCCGTCCCCAGCCTGGGGACGGAGGGACCCAGGGGCAAACAAAGCTGAACCGGAGCCGAGGTGCCGTTTGGGGCTGCGATACCAAACAGCCACGGCCACTGATCCCCCCCTGCTTCCCTGTGTGTGTGTCGGGGTGCAGCCGCACAGCCGGTAACCCGACGCTCCCATTCCTGTCATGTTTTACATGGCCGGGCATGTGGTTATATTTTGTTTTGCCAACCTTTGCTTTCCCCAAAGGAGGGAATGAAAGGGCCAGTGTGCCGCCAATTTATTGTGCCTCCCGAGAGCCCCATGGCTGCCGAAAAAGCAGATGCCTTCTGCTTAATCTGGCCTGTTGCTATGTAAACCTCCTTCCTGCTTTGATGTCCCCTATAAATACCCCATGTGTTTCCAATAAACTGGCATTTTTATCACTGGAGCTGTTAAAGGCAGATCTGTGTCAGATTTGTCCCTGGGCTCGGCCGGGGGCTTGCTGGGGATAACCTCCCTGCCCTCGTAAAGGGGCTCATTGTATCTGGGAACGGGGGTCCGGGGCTGGGAGGGGACGTAGCTGCTGCGGCGATGGCACCTCTCCTGGGTCTGGTACGACGCTCCCAGGGGAATGGGGTGCTGTGCGGGTGCTGATCCTGCACCATCCGGGGCTGAACCCTGCGCCGGGACCACCACGGCCCCAGGGACCCTCAGGGCTTTGCCTGCCCGACCGGGGCTCCCCCTCGCAGCCTGGCTGCTCCAGAAGTGCCGCTCGCCCACGTTTCTTTCCAGTGTTTCTTGCGGGCGAGCAGGAACCCTGGGCTCCTTGGGGGTGACCTCAAGCATCTCTTTTTTTTCTTTTTTTATTTTTCCCCAGCCCATAATTTTGTGGCTTAAATGATGCGATGGCCAAAGGGTGTGCAGGGAATGCAACGCAGCGTCCTTCCGTCAGGAGCAGCCCAGAAGCAAGGACCTCCCTTCTTTCTGTTCACATTATTTCGCTGAGGTGTTAGGATGAGACCCCCCTCACCTGCTCACAGACACCTTCTTAATCTCCCTGTAGCTCCCCCCTGCCCTTTCGCTGATATAAATCTCTCTGACTATCACTGTCACCCAAGGACGGAGCACAAACGCCCCCGGCTCGGGGCAGCTCCTCCATCACGTTCACGGGTCAGTCCCTGTCCCCTGCAGCGGGCGCTGCCGCCGCCGTTGGTGCTGGCAGCACGCGAGGCTTTGGGGTGCTCAGCCCTGACGGGGCGTCCCTGGGGGAGCCGGGTCGCGGCTGGAGCATCAGCCCCGCTCCTCTCTGCAGGAGGAGATGGCCTGGGGTGTCTGCAGAGGGGTGAGTAAAACCCCGCATACTGAGATGTTTGGGGACGAGTTCTGTGTGTGCTCTGGGGCATTGACAGCCTGTGACAAGGCCACTCGTGTGACAGAGCTGAGACGGACGTGTTTCCCGAGACAGCAATGGTCATATTTCAGGAGGGTGTTGGATACAGTCAAGGTTACCGTGGGTCTGGGTCTTCCCAAAAGCTCTGTGTGTCAAGTGTGAGCGTTGCCATATGTTATCACTGTGCAAAATTCACCCTAAGAGACCCCGGTGGGGCAGGGGGCTCTGCTTTAAACCTTTCCAGCCCCGGATGCTCCTGCACTGTGGCTGCTTGCGGGATGTCAGCTCCTTCCCAGAGCTGCAGCATCCTCCTCCTGCCCCTGCATCCTCCCCTGGGGGTTTCTGCCCGTTCCGCTGCCCGGAGGTCAGGTTGTGCCTCTGCAGCTCCAGCATCTCCATCCCGATGCCGCACTGCACACGGAGGGCGCCTGGGTGGACCATGCCACGGGCACGACCGGCCCGAAGCTGAGCTCCCCATCGAAGTCCAGCGGCAACTGGGTTCCCAGCTGTGGGGCCAGAGACCAACATCTCTGCCCTGTTGGGAAACAGGGGGAGGGGTTGTTGTGGGGCTTTTTTTAATCCCTGTTTTGGCCTGAAATGTGGTGTCAGAAGCCTGGCTGATATATGCAGCAAAAAAAGGGGTCGGCAGCGCTGGTATTCTTTATTTTGACAGGGCAATGAAAGTGTTATGTAGTCGTGACGCCTCCCTGCTGCTCCACCCCCCTCGGCCTTTATCAACCTGAAAGAGCCCAGGATCCTATTTATAACCTAACCTGAATTGTGCAATGCATGGGGAAGGGGCCACAAAGAGCAGTGATTTATGAACGCGGAAAAAACAATGCAGACCCTCCACGCTCTCCCCCGGTCTGGAGGGGAGACCCCTTCACCCAGCCCCAGCGCTGCGGGGACGAACCCGGGGGGGCTGAAATGCCCCCGCTTGGTTTGCGCAAGGTGGAAGCGGCCCCTGTGCTTGCTTTTGGGTTTGAGATGGGAAGCCAGAGCTTCCCGGGCCCCTGATCCCCCCCAGGCACTAGAGCTGCTATATGGACCGAGCGACCTGCCCTGTCCTGTTAGGGTTTGCAGCCCAGGCTACCTCTGCCCAGGCTCTTCTGCAACGCTGCTCTCCTCGAGATGTCCGCAAACATCTTTCTAAAATTATTTAATAGGGTTTATATTAATTACTTTGATAAAAGGTGCTTTCTGCTCGCACGTCAGGAGCGCTGACAGATTGCAAAGCCCCTCGTTACGGCGCGGGGGGAAGGGGAGGGATGACAGCGAAGCTTGTCTCTCCAAGGTCAAACCACTTCCATTCCTCACCCTTGCCTTTCTAATAACGCTGTCAATGAGCGCCGTCACCGGCAGCTTCGGGGGGAAGGAAGCTTGCTGTCAGGCTTGGCTCCATGCACAGGCACGCGTGGACATCCACGGCAGTGTCTGGGGGGTGGGTTTGGGGTGGCTGGGTGCGTCCCTCGCCCTGGTTAAATGCCTGATACCCGCCGTCATCAGTGGCAGTTAAGCTTTTCAATATCCTTCTACAGCTGTGAGCAGTTCAGAGGAGCGCCCGGGCTCCCCCTTGCTGCACTGGGTCTGCGTGTGTTCCCTGTGCCGCCTGCCCTCCCGCACCCCGGCGCTCTCTTTGCGTTTCCCCTTTTTTCCCCTTTTTACCGATAGAAACGGGGGAGCAGCCAGGGAAGGGGTGGTGACGCTGGTGCCATCGATGGGCCTCTTACCCCTTGTACGTATATCAGGTTATTGCTGATGACATCTGAATTTGGCATTTGGAATACCTCCCTTCTGAGTTGTGACACATTGATGGTTGAAGCAACCCAGCAGGGTTTTGACTTTCCCTGCCTAATTACTGCCAGATTGCTTGGCCCCGTCCCCGCGCTCCCCAGGGACGCGGCTGCACGCGTGGGGAACCAGGCAGGGGCAGGCTGGGCTGCCCAGGCTCTCCTGGGCTTGGGAAAACTCACCCTCGGCCCAGCTTTGCCGTGACCAGGCTCTGCTGAGGAAGATGCAGCACTAGAATTAGTTTATTAGCGATTTCCAGTGCAAAAGTGTCTCTGGGCGGCACTAAGTGTTTCATTAAGGATGCTCTACCTGCGGGTGGAGATCTCCTCCACCTCCCCACCTCTGGACCTCCAGCCGGGCGTTGATGTGCTGGGTACCACCGTCCACCGGTGTCGGTCCTCGAGCTCCCCGCTCCCGGCACAACCCCCGTGCTGCAGTTTCACGCCGAAGAGCTTAACGAGGGTGTTTCTTCTATCTTAACTAATTTATTCTCGTATACATCGAGGTCAGCCAGGGTGCAGGGCACTGCGACTGGAGTGAGAAAAGCTCTTGACAACAGAGATCTTGCTCTGCTTTCCATCAAGCGTCAGCCCCGCTGCCATCAGCGTTTCCCTTTGGTGTCGGAGCCAAGCCGCCGGCCGGGGATGCGGCACCTCCCTGCTGCGGGCGTGGATTCGCGGGGGAACGATGCCGGGGACTGGCTGCCTGCGTGTGCCACGGCCGCGTTATGGTGAGCTTTGGTCTTTGCCCGGAGCAGAGGGGGAAAATAATAGTAAAGAGGTTTTTAAGAGGCAGCTGCTTGCAGGGGCTTGTTGGGAGAAAAGCAGATCCAGGTGCTGCACTCAACCAAGCGTGAAAAATAGCGAAGGGGAAGGGAGCGGGCTGTTGAGTGTGCTGTGGTCGCCCGGCTTTCGCTGTGCAGGGGAGACCAAGAAGCTCACCTTGTGTGCCCAGGCGCTGGGGATGGGAAGAGTCAAACTGGCCGGAGAGGTGGGATGCGGCTGGCTGGCTGGGAGACCCTGGGGATGCGAAGAAGTGGTGGAGCTGCTGGGCAAAGCTGCTCCGCGCCGGCCAAGCTGCCCCGGCACGTTCCTCCCTCCCCCTTCATGCATTTGTACGAAGGGGTTTTTGACCCCACTCACCCTCATTGCCCTGCAGAGGGAAGAGAGGCTTGAGGTCCTGCATCTGCCTTTTGAAATACACCCACCGGTGTTCCTACCACCCGGGCCGGGCCTGCGACTTCACCTACCTGTGATCCCTTTGGTTTGTGGAGCTGGTATCAAACTGTATCGGGTGGTAAATGCTGCCATCCTGGGTGCTGGGCCAGCGATCGCCTCCGCAGTCCTCTTCTGCCCCACCGCAGCCTCAGCTCGGAAGAAAAGCTTCATCTCATTGGGTTTATGAGAAAGAAGAACCAAATCTGGACTTGCATAAGCCTGGAAATATTGGTGTTTTGTCTTAAATTCAAGCAATGTTGGGACTGGTAGAAATCCACCCTACATCCATGGCTGTCTTCTTCCAAAACTGAGCCAATTTTAGGGCGCGGAGCTGTAGCCTTCAGCTTTACGACTCTCTTCACTGAAATCCTGTTCTTCTTTCCTGGTTTTGGAGGTCAGTAGGCACATCCATGATGTGCTTGAAGTCCTGCTCCCTAACCAAAAGTCTTGCATAAAGTCAAGATGCTCCTCAATGGAGACATTCAAAATGCCTGTAACAATGCCCGCCCAGAGTTCATGTTTCATTGCGTGTTGATTTATCATCCCTTGAGTTAATTATTGACCTTAGCTTTGCCTTGGTCAATATTTACCTCCCCAGGTCAATAAATCTTGACGTTCACCTCAACAGAAGTCAATATCTCCTTAGTGTTTATCTATTCCTTCTGTTGCTAATTTTGCTGAAAGCTTTTATTTATTCCTATAAAGTGTGCTCTCTTGGCGCAAGGCCTGCTTGGAGAGGAGCAACCTTTGTTTATCCACTACGGACAAAGCCTTTGCTTCTCTAAGATGGCTCACGTGGGACATCATGGACACAAACCGTGGGTGGCATCACTCCAGCAGAGGCGGGACACCGCTTCCTTTCATCCAGCTGATGAGATCCGGCCAATTTTCAATCATCAGCGATGCTGGGTTTTATGGTGGGGCTGAGTGTTTTCCTGGGACCACAGCCTGGCTGCAGAGAAGACCACGTGTTCCTGTCGGCCAGGCTTGGAGCTGGTCAAATACGGGGGCAGGAGGAAGAAGAATCACAATTTATCCTCAAATATTTATGGAAAGTGGGGCCAGCTCTTGGGGACATCAACCCTGCTGTGCTGCTTGGTCCTCGAGTGTCGCAGGCAGCTTGTGGGTGCCACTCTCACGACCCCAATCCTAATGGAGGATGCTCATGCGTGGTAGGGATGGGTGAGGGAGCTGTGATTTTAAGCATGTTATTTGTGTGGTCTGGATGATCCTCTCCTCTGAGTACAGCAGCACTGGGGTCTAAATTGTTCCCCGTTCCTGTCTGTGGAGGCAGGAACACCCCATCATGCCCTCAGCCTTGGCCGGGCAGGAGTCCGGGGGTCCTCCCAGGCGATGTCTCTGCCGCGAGAGCCTGCCTTTCCCTTCTTTCCATTAAATGGAATTAGATTAATTGCTGACGTGTCTATATGCCACTGTCCCCTCTCCTTTGGATTACCCCCATGACAAAGATTAATTGGAGTTGCTGTAGGAGGCTGTGGGTGTGGGGAGGGTGCGAGAAGTACTTTCGATGTGGGTTTGAGTGGGCTACGTACAGTGCCAGGAGCCTGGACACCTCCTGTGAGCTCCGGCTGTGCCGTGGCCAAGCATCCTGGCCACCATCAGCAGAAAAGCCCCCAAACCCATGCAGGCACAAACCAACCCATAGCTCCTGGGAATCCTTCTCCCCCCAGACACCAACACAGGTGGGTACGGCCACTCTTCAGGCGATGCTTGTCCACGGCGGTGCCGTGTGGGCAGCACTGGCCCTTCGGTTCGGAAGCAGAACCACCTCCCCATCACCTTTTGCACCAATTTTCTGCCAGCGCAGCCCAAATCCCAGCCCTCTTTTAGCCAGAGAGGGTACCGAGGAGGACCCTGGTCAGGATGAGATTTCTGTTTCCTCAATAGTGCTGAGCAGTGGTGGGGATGGGAGCGGGGTCTTCCCATCCCAAGGGCTGGTGGTGGGACACGTTGGCTGGAGATGGTGGTTTCACGGATTTCCCTCGCTTATCCCTAGTGCCATCTTGAGAGTCTGGGCTCCCAGGTCCAGGGTAAGCTCTGATAAATGCTGGATTCTGTAGCATTGGATGTGGCCAGAGGCTTTGTCTTACAGTCATCTGATTTGGGAATAAACCTCTGCTCCTCGCCTCTCATTGCATGTCCCTTTGCCCACGAGGACCCCCCGACATAATCCCTAATCTCTCTCCCTCTGTGAGGAGAAGAGGGGAATAACCTCCATCTCTGTGCTCCTGCCTCGAACTTTTAATATTTTAATTGAGTGAATTGACCTGGAGTAGTCTATTGAACTCTGCCTGACCTTTTAAATAACAGGTCAAGGATTTAGCTTTGCAGTGCTGACCCCTTCCCTTATCTGCTAATACTGCTCCTCTCTCAATTAGCTGCCGTCCCCGCGACCCGGTGAAGTTGGGACCACTTTGCAGGCGTCAGCGTGGCTTCGTCCCTGCACGCGTGGGTAACGCCGCGCGGCGCCCGCCTCCGCGATTCCGAAATGGGGATCGCTGAGGCCCCCTTGGGGTTTGCCGTCGTCGTCCTTCAGCATCCTTGTTCAGGGGCAGGCCTCCAGGCAGGGATGTCCACCAGCGCACCAGCACCCAAAGAAATCTTCGTCCTCATCTATTGATTGGGAGAACGGAGGCGTGGCAGAGGGAAAAGCAAAGATGAAGCTGCTGTGAGGGTCCTGTAGCAGCTCCAGCCTCACCGGCCACGTTGAGGAGACTGCAAGGGCACTTTCCTCATTTCCCCAGATGTCATAGGTCATCAGGAGGAACAGCCTGAGATCCCACCTGCCACGGTGGCCCGAGGGAGGTGACCCCTTTGGACCAGCTCGAGCGGCTGGTGTGGCCCAGCCAGAAGGTCCTTCCTCAGGTCAATAGTGGAAAACACTTACCAGGAGAGTCGTGTCATGCTGAGGGTTGTAAAAGGGCCTCTTTTTTTGGCATTTCAGCAGACCTGGGACACGGAACCCTCCACAATCACGTCAGCTCGAGCAAGAGGTCCTGTGCCATGAGCTAACACAGCCTCTGCAGGTCCCTCCTGCTCTGCACGCCTGGGCAGCTCTCTCCCGTGCCCAGAAGACAGACTCAGGTCCAGACGAACCATTGCGGGTTTTGAACCTCTCCACATGGCCCCTTGTTAGAGGTAGAAGCCTGTTCCTCGGGCCGTGGCCGTGCCACCCTCTCCCATCCAACGCAGCTGGCTTGTCCATCTGCCCGGCGAGGTGGCTGCTGCCTTCACAGGGAGCATCATTTAACTTTTATGGGGATCCAAGGGGGCCAGCGAACAAATGTAAAGATTTGTAAACCCATAAAACCCTGCCTGGTCCAACTTTATCTCCACGAGAGCCCAGCTTGGAGAGCAGCCCTGGGTTACCCAGCCCTGTTAAATTAGCACTGGGCTCTGCATTCCAGAGTATAAATATCTGCCATTGTAGTGCTGAGGAATGCAAGCGCGTTGGAGTCTAAAATTAAAGAGCTGGGACGAAGGCATCTCGGGTTACCAGAAACAAGACTCCATTGTGCTCCCGTTGGGGCTTCGCCTTGGTGCAGGGAAGTGGGCTGTGAGTGTTTAGAAACCGCCTGGGTTAAATGCAAGGGGTGAACTAGCCTTTAATTACAAAATTTCGATACATATCTTAAGTTGAAACCCCCCCTCGACTGCTGCTCCGGAGGGCAGGGTGCCCCACCAGGCGCTGGGTGCAACGTGCAGAGGATGCTCTGGAGTTCTGCAGCATTTTCCAGGGGCTTTTCTATCGCCCACGTGGGATGCTCTGGTATCCCGTCCCCTTCTCCTGCCTCGGCTCTCCACATCTTTAAGCACACGCTTAAATGAAGCCCCTCTGAGACTCAGCGTTAACTCGCACCCCGTGCCCGTGTCGCAGGGAGGAATGTGCTGCGAGCCCCCATCCCTGCGCTTGGCCCCCTCCGCGCCCACCCTTAAGCGCAGCCGTTGCTCATGTCGCTCCGCTCTGTTTAACACGCGGAGCCAGAGGTGCTCGGCTGGTGTTTACTGGCCATGAGGCCACTTGTGCAGAGGAATTTCTGGCCCCTGGAAAAAAACTGGTGCAGGGAAAATTAGTGCCTTTTTTTTTTTTTTTAATGATACTTTATATTCTGCAAAGGAATGGGTCGGAGTGGGGTTGTGCTGACATTGCTCTAGGGATGCACGGTTGTGTTTGACCTCCTGGGGTTCTCTCTGCTACGGCAGTGCTGAGGGAAGCCCCGTCCTGGCGAGTTTTGCCCGGCAGCTACGCAGAACCAAACCCTTCAGGAGAAAATCTCCGTTTGTCACTTCAGACGCAAAAGTCTTGTTGGCTGAAAATAAGGAATAGGGTTAGAAAGAAGACAGGGGTCAGGTGGGTGAAAGGAGAGAAAAAGGCAGATTTGCTGATTGTTTGGTATTTTGCTCCACTAGTTTTGGTCAGGATGCAGTTCTTCGGAAGCGGGGGGTGACTCGGAGTGTTATTTCTCTGTGCCTGGTGCAGCTTTCGTGCCTCTTGCTTTTGCTCCTACTCCCAGCTCCTATTTCCAAGCACCCAACGCTGCCGAGCGGCGGCCGTGGAACATGCAGCTCACGGGGACGCTGGAAGCGGCCTTGGGGTGTAGCAAGCTGCAGGGAGAGCCACGATTCTCCCTGCCTTTGATGAGGGTTTCAGTTCACATCTTGCCCTGAAACTGGCAGTTGTTGGCAGTGTGGATGGGGGCTGCCACGCCACGGAGATGCCGGGTCCCCCTTTGCAGAGGGTCCAACCACCTCCTTTTAATCCCACCCCGCGAGCGTGGGCTTTGATTGTGGTTTCAGACCCATACGCCTGCTCAGTGAACGCGGTTCGTGACGCAGAAAAAACACAGAAACCTCAGTAAATATGGAGCTGTTTCCTGTTGCTGCCGCGGTGTCCCCTGAGCAATCAATTTATGGCCCCTAAAGCTCCTCTAAGTGGATTTAGCCTCTCAAGATAAATCTTTCCCCTTTGTGCGTGCAGAGCGCGGCCCCGGTTCTGCAGCCACTGTTGCTAAATCGGGCGTTCGGGGGGATTAAACCCTGCAGCTGGACCCCCAGCCGAGGCCGGCATCGGTGGCAGCGCCGAGCCTGGTGGCAGCAGCCGCTCTGCTGGGTCCATGCAGGCGGCTCATCCCCAGACCATTCTCATAGTCATGGGACTTTTTTTTTTTTAATTAAGGGGACACATTTCCCCTGGGGTAAGATCTTAGGGCTGAATTATGATTTTCCTTTTACAAATGGACTAAACAGAGCTCCTGGAAGTCCTCTCCCTGCTCCCCTCCGCTGCCTCACAGCAGAGATAAGCCCACGAGGACCCTCCTCGGGCTGGACTGGGATCCTTGAACCGTCGTGTTTATCCCCGGGGGGTGCTTTAAGTAAATAAAGCTGCTATTGGACCCTCTGCCTTCTCCATCTCTGCCCGGTTTGGTGCGAGCGGGGTCCTCGGGCTGGGGGCGATGCCCTGGGGCTCGTGGCTTGCCCGCCGTGCTGCTCCCCTTCTGCAAAGCGGGGACCGGAGGTCTTGAACCTCTGGGGGAGCGAAGCAGATGGCCCGTGGTTATTTCTTCCCCTCCGTGGCGGAAGGGAAGGGAACTGAGGCAGTTTCACCTCTCGCCGGGGAGGAGGAGCTGGGTTTAATTGCAAACGGGAGCGGGGATGCTCGGGACAGGGGACGCTCCCCAGCCGCCAGCAGCGCAGCCCCCGGCTCCAGCCTTCTGCTTGCGCTGGGCTGGAAAAAGCCCTATTAGCTACACGAATTTTAAGCACAACCAGATGTGGGAGATGAAGCTGTTAAACTCCTTTTGTGCTCTCGGTGGAGGCTGAGGGGGGGTCCCGGGCCCCCGCACCACCCTGCACCCCCTCCACTGCTGTTACTGAAACCAGAGGCTTCACTCGGGCCGGGGAGGGGACGGTGCGGCTCAGATATTTCACATGTGACAACTCAGGGAGTCTGTCATTGCTAAAACCAAGACTAAGGCTTGTTCCACAAGCTCCTTCCCCAGTTTTTGCATCTTCACAGGCATCAGCTCCTCCAGAAACGCGGTGCAAGCTTTTTATAAACAGGAGACCCATTTCCAAGAGGCAAACTGCCAATTTCTGGAAGCAGAAGGGCTTTGCTTTCCGAAAGCACGTGAGCAGAAAGCTTGTCCCTGTTAGGAGTCGGTGCGCTTTTGATCTTGTCACTGGGAGCAGGTACCCCCGAATCCCGGGAGAGAGCGTGAGCAGCGAGGAGCTGCCGCTAGTAAATCAGCAGCTCTCTGTAATTTTATGTAACGTTAATAAATCAGACAAATGAAAATAGCTCGAGCCTTGTAAGGCATAAATCAACCTTCCGCTCTGGCATGGTGCTTTAAAATAATTTGTAGATTGATGGTTGTCTGGCTGAATGAGGGAGTTGGGGGCCTGGGAAGATTTTTAATGACCGCTGCGGTGCAATGTCTCCCTGGGAAGTGTCCCAGCTCCTCCCCCCCTTCCCACTTTGCCAGAAGCGGCTCCAGGGGAACTGGGAGATGGCGGCGGAGCTGGGAGCAGAGGGAGAGGTCCAAACCGGCCGCCCCGGCACCGCCGGACACGCGGCCCGCGGGCCCTGGGTGCCCTTCGCTGGGATCGGTGGCTTTTGTGCTGCGGTGAAGCTGAGGTCCCCCGGGCTCTGGGTATAAACTCGATGGGACCAGGTCACCGTCTTGGCATGGCATCCTGCCGGCCCAGGGTCCGTGCCCCCATCACGGAGGGCTGCGAGGGTCTTGGAAGAGGAAAAAGCAGCGGGAGACGTGCAGCTTGGCAGAGCGTCTCACGCATCCTCCAAAAGCGTTGCTGGCTGAAGCGCAAGGGACCCACCAGACCTGCTTCCAAAAACCCCACCGCCTTGTCCTTCCCTGCCCTCCCCGGCAGCTCCCGCGGGCGCACCGAGACGTAGCCGCGCCGGGGACGCACCGGCATTGCCACGCTGCTGGCTGCTGCCCCCGCGGGCACGGCGCCGGCTCTGGCAAATGTCTCTGTGTGGCGCGAAGCACCGTGATGCGTTTTGTCGCCGGGGGCGTGTTCAGAGCAGGTCAGGCACAAAGCGTCCCAGGAACAAGGACCTCGCTCTTGCCTTAGCAGCAATCCCAGGATGATGTTGGCATCAATCCTGGGGGAAAATACTCCTTTCTTCAGTTTGTTTCTGCCACTCGTTTCTGTCTGGGTTTTAATTTCTGGGCTCTGCATTGCTGTGCTCCCTGCCCTGGCAGGTCCCTTGGGGTTTTGGGGCTGGTGCCACGAGCGTTAGCATGGGTTCAGGGCTCCCGGGTTTGTCCCTGCCTTTACCTCTTGCTGGTGGGCAACCATTTAACGCTTCTTGGTCTCATTTTCCCCATCTGTGCACTGAAAATAATATTCCTTCCTAAGGGCACTCTCTCCATTAACTGCTGTTTTCAATTAGACCTGGCCTAAACCCAGATTCTGTAACTGGTTATACTGGCACAACTGGTATCCTTCACCTGCATTCGCAGGCTTGATGCTCACCACCGGACCGAGCTGGATGTCACCAGCGGAGCTCTCAAACTTGCCTGAATCCGTGCCGGCACCCAGCCGTGCTCAGGCCCCTCCGCAGCTGGTGTTGGCAGACGCCCGGTCGGGGCTCAGCAGAAAGCCGCTCTCCCCACCACAGACCCCTCGGCTCTCGCCCATCCAGCTGCCCCGGCCCCGGGAGAGATCGAGTGCAGGGTTCGCGTGTGGTTTTTTTTTGCAGTGCTGCATGTTTTACTGCTTTTGGAGGTGTGAAGAGTTAAGTGCTCGGCCGGAGGGCGGTGGATCAGGGTAATTGCTCCCTGACACGAAGGCAGCGTGTTCCAGCAGGATAATCCGCTCTGCCTGCGGGTTTTTTTCTTGTGCACAGGGCTTCCAGAGGGATCCTGGGTGCTCAGGGGGTCTCAGACCCACCGAAAGCAGCCGTGCATTTCCCAGCCGTCCCGGCGAGGGGTCCCCTTGGCTGATGAGCAGCCAGTCCCTCGGGGTCCCCATGGCTCTCAGCCAGCCCCCAGCCCCAAACATGGCACAAAGTCTCCAGCACCTGAGGGCTAAGCTCTGCCTGCAAAGCGGGGCCGGGATCAGAGTCTCCCTACAGCACTCTTGGTCCCGATGTGATGATTCACAGGGATGCGGCTGCCTGCCACGTTGCTGCCGGCGCCGCCGGGCCGTAAGCTGTCGTTCTGCTCGTTTTTAAGAGCTGAAACAAGCTCTTATGGAGCACTGAAGCAAGTCCTGGCCCAGTGTCCCATCTCTGGCATCTCCCCTCCAGCTGAAGCAGGTCTAAACCCCATCCCACCATCCAGGGATGAGCCATGACCATTTCAGCTCACCCTCTCACAGATGCGTGGCCAGATTTTAAACCCTTTGCAGCAGGAATTTATAGCTCTTCCCAATCCCTAGGGAAGGAGGACATTAAATAATTAGAGGCCTCTTCAATTAATGCCTCTCGCTTGGCGTCGGGCACTTTGAGTGCCTCAGCCCCGCTCCCGGCACAGCTGCTCCCGCCCCGGGAAGCGCGAGCCGAGGCAGGGAGATGCCACCCCTCTGTGAAGGGGCAGAAAGTATCGGCCATCACATGTCCAAAACCCGCAGCCCTCGGATTATCATATTTTGTCGTTAAACCCTAATGTGAGCTGTGGAATGCCAGCTTCCCTGTGGGAGAAGAGAAACCCCAGTGTTTTTAAGAAGAAGGTGTCAGCACGGATTTTTGCTGATGGTTTCTATTGCTGATCAAACAGAGAAATAATTAACGAATTCAGACTTTTGATTAGGAGTTTATTTTTTAAAGGAATCATGGGGAGTGATTAGTGAAAATAAATTGCGTGACCCCGCGGTTCCCATCCAGCGTTTCCTTGGCTAATGAGGTGAGTTTGAACTCTGCAAGCAGGGCTAGAAATCCGGCTTCCCAGTTTAATAAAAGGCAGCTTATACCTAGTGAAACCGGAACCACAGTAAATGTCAGGCTCATTTTATAGCTTGCTAGGATTAGTATCGTTAGATACTGTTTTCAGGACAGCAGCGCCCAGATGCACACAGCCAGAGCCATGGTCCTGTGAGGCCGGGAAGTCCCGGCCCTCGAGGACCCGCTCCTGGAGCCTGATGGGTGACCATGGGATTTAATCAACGTGGTCGAGAGAGGTGGATGGTTGGCATCGCCTCGGCAAGCTGCCTCCCAGCAGCACCTTCACGGGACCCTCGGTACCATGAGATAGCACCAGAACCAGCCAGGCTTGATCCTTTTGGCAAATCCCCAGCCCTGCTTTGCATCTCCCTACCTCTATCCAGCAACAGCCGCTCCGGCCGTGCATCGCACCGCGTGTGCCCGTGCTGGCTCCGAGCCACACGCCTTTACCCAAGCACTCGTCTCCCGGAGGGTTTCAGCGCTCCTATAAGACGGTGGGGAAACGATGTGCGTGTTCTCCACTCCCCGGTGCCCGCAGCTTGCGGTGAGCACCGCAGCTGTGCCGCAGGGAGGGGATGCGGGTGAGATCTGGGCAGGGAGTGGGGAAGGTGGCGTTTTTGTTCCAGCAGCGGCTCCCCAGACGCGCTCTGAGCTTCGTTGGGTGCCAGACTGGGATGGTAAAACCCTGAGCACGCTGGGAGGGCGAGGCTCAGCCAGAGCCGGCGCAGCCTGCGGGTGAGCCGGCCGGGGGCACCGGGTGCATGGTGCAGGTCCCGGCGCGTCCGGCAGGCCCAGGGCCACGGCATTTGCAGGTTGTTGGTCTCTTACTGCAATCACACGCAAAAAATTCATTCCCGGCTGCTGTCATTTGGGCTGCTCCCTCCGCTGGTGGGTGAAGAGAAGGGACTCATGCAGGCACCCCTCAGGGATGCAGCAAGGAGCCGAGTTCATGCCTTTTCCTACTGAATGTAGAAGAGCCCTGGATGTCCCTCCCGGAGCACTGGGTTTCCAGGAAAAACCAGTGGTGGATGCAGGGGTGGGTGGTTGTCCTGGGGACACACACACATGGTTTTTAGGCATTTTCCCCTAATAAAAAAATTCAGTGGTGGACCTAATATGGGAACCTCCAGCGCCTGGTGGGTTTCTACCAACATGGGAAGGGTGGGAAACCCCAGCCAGGTCGCTGAGCGGCTTCTGCAGGAAGCAGTGACACATAATCCCTCTCCTAAATCTAAGCCGGAGAAGAACTGAGCCTCCAGTGTTTAAGTGCCACGTCCATGCGCGCTCCCGGCACTGAGCAGGGCTCCGCGCGTGTTAAATAACGGCTTCTGCTTTGTCACACCCAAATTAGAAAGCACAATGGTGCATTGTTGCAGCTGGGGGAAGAAAAAAAGGGATTTTATTTGGATGTAAATAAGCCGCACTACGAGAATTGAAGGTGGGATCAAAACGTGCTCGCAGATGGGGCGATGCTTGGAAGCGGCAGCCGGGAAAGGAGCGACAAGCTGCCAGGGTTCGCCTCCGCGGGAGAACCCCAATTAATGAAACTGCATCAAATCGCTCAGGCCAACACAAGGCCCTGTCCGGAGCCGTCCCTGCGAATGTCCCACGTCGTGCCCTGAGCCAGCGGTGTCTGGAAGCGCTCCCGTCGCGGGGCTGGGGCGAGGACGACAGCCACGGGACGCTGGGGCATGGACCCCTGCCCACGCCATCCCCTCGCCGTGCTCTGCCCGAGCAGGGCTGCCCGGCTCTCAGCTTAAAATCTGATTAATTTGTCCTGCCTGGGTTTTTCTCAGGCGGGCTGGAGGAGCGGTGTTCCCGCGCGTGGATTGCAGCCGCGTTAAAACAAACAGCGCACCAGGTTTGGCTGCTGAGCTGCGTCGCTTGCGGACCCGGGCCGGTGCAGGCAAAGGCTGCCTGCAGCTCTGATGCCTGCCCGAGAGCAGGCAGCGCTCGCCTGCTCCTGAAAAGAAAAATGTGTCATAATCCCTGAGGGATATGACACAACAGTCGTGTGAGGGAAATAACACCGTAATGTGATTACATCGGGGAAGAGCCTGAGCTGGTTAAATAAAATGAAGCAGGGGTTTGGAGAGCAAAGGCGAGGTGGCTGCGGGGTGTTCTTGGTGCCAACCAGCCCAAAGAAGGTGAATTTTTGGGCCTGGAGAAGGGAGCGCATCCCCCACTGCCCCAGCCCAGCTGATCCCGGGCTGAGCGAAGACTATGTAGGTCCAGAGAGTTTTTGGTGGGGTGGATAATGCCTTAATAAATGGGTTGTCCTGTGGACGCCTCCCATTGACACAGTATCCTTGGGGCAACTGTTTTATTTTTGCACGGTAAACTAATAGTAGGAAAGTATTCCAGGTATTTGGGATTCCTCTGAGCACGGTTCAGCAGCTGAGGACCCAGCCCACGGCTCCCCGCAGGCCGCAGCTGGGTCCTTGGGGGTACGGGCAGGGCCGGAGCCAGGGTGCAGGGGTCGGGGTGCAGGGGTCAGGGGACTGGGGGGCTGGGGGCCAGCATGCAGGGATATTGGAGGCAGGTGTAGAGGGGGGCAGGGGTACAGGGTGCAAGGGGTCGGGGTGCAAGGATGCTGGGGTAGCAGGATGCTGGGTGCTGGAGTGCATGGGTGCTAGGATGTAGGAGGCTCGCATGCATGGGGGCTGGGGTGCAGGACAATGAAATGCATGGGGGCTGGGGTGGATGGGCACTGTGATGCTGGGGTACAGGAGGTTGGGGTGCATGGGGGCTGGGATGCTGGGGTACAGGAGGTTGGGGTGCATGATTGCAGGAGAATGAAATATGTTGGGGCTGGGATTCTGGGGTGCTAGGATGCATGGGTGCCTGGGCACTGGGATGCTGGGGTGCCTGGGTGCATGGGCACTGGGATGCTGGGGTGCCAGGGGCTGGGGTGCAGCGGCACTGGGACGCTGTGTTGCATGGGTGAATGGGCACAGGGATGCTGGGTCCCTGGGGGTCAGGGTGCCTGGGCACCGGGATGCTGGGTCCCTGGGGGTCAGGGTGCCTGGGCACTGGGATGCTGTGGTGCATGGGTGAATGGGCACAGGGATGCTGGGTCCCTGGGGGTCAGGGTGCCTGGGCATGGGGATGCTGGGTCCCTGGGGGTCGGGGTGCCTGGGCACTGGGATGCTGGGTCCCTGGGGGTCAGGGTGCCTGGGCACTGGGACGCTGTGGTGGAGGGGTGCCTGGGCACTGGGATGCTGGGTCCCTGGGGGTCAGGGTGCCTGGGCACTGGGACGCTGTGGTGGAGGGGTGCCTGGGCACTGGGATGCTGGGTCCCTGGGGGGTCAGGGTGCCTGGGCACTGGGATGCTGGGTCCCTGGGGGTCGGGGTGCCTGGGCACTGGGACGCTGTGGTGCAGGGGTGCCTGGGCACTGGGATGCTGGGTCCCTGGGGGTCGGGGTGCCTGGGCATGGGGATGCTGGGTCCCTGGGGGTCAGGGTGCCTGGGCACTGGGATGCTGTGGTGCATGGGTGAATGGGCACAGGGATGCTGGGTCCCTGGGGGTCGGGGTGCCTGGGCACTGGGATGCTGGGTCCCTGGGGGTCAGGGTGCCTGGGCACTGGGACGCTGTGGTGGAGGGGTGCCTGGGCATGGGGATGCTGGGTCCCTGGGGGTCGGGGTGCCTGGGCACTGGGATGCTGTGGTGCATGGGTGAATGGGCACAGGGATGCTGGGTCCCTGGGGGTCGGGGTGCCTGGGCACTGGGATGCTGGGTCCCTGGGGGTCAGGGTGCCTGAGCACTGGGGATGCTGGGTCCCTGGGGGTCAGGGTGCCTGAGCACTGGGATGCTGGGTCCCTGGGGGTCGGGGTGCCTGGGCACGGGGATGCCGCGACGCGGGGTCTGGGCCGCCCGCTCCCCCGCTCCGCCTTTGTGGCGGTCCGGCCCCGGCCGGGCAGCGGGGCCGGAGCGGAGGCCGTGCCGGCCCCATCGCCGCGCTCCCGGCGGGGCCGCCGCCGCCTCCTCCCGCCCGCCCCCGCCGCGGCCGGGGGGCCGCCCCGCACCGCCCCGCTCCGCTCCGCCGCCCCCCGCCCCGCTCCGCCCCGCTCCGCCCCGCCGCGGCGCAGGGGCGGGCCGTGGGCGGCGGGCGGGGACCGGCCCCGGCCCCGGCCCCGGCCCCAGCCCCAGCCCCAGCGCCGGCCCCAGCCCCCGCCGCCCGCGGGCCGCCGCGCCGCCCCGCATTGTCCGGGCGGCAGCGGCAGGATGCGGCGCCCCGCACGGCCGCCCGCCGCCGGGCTGCGCTAGGGCCCGCCGGCATGAGGAGGTGAGTGCGGGGCCGGGGGGGCGGCCGGGGGGGCGCTGCGGGGATGCCCCGCTCCGGGAGGCGGAGGAGGAGGAGGAGGAGGAGGAGGAGGAGGAGAAGGAGGAGGAGGAGGCGGCTCCCGCCCGCCCGCGAGCCGCCGAGCCCGGGTTTTAGGGAGCAGCAGCCGGATCGGGGCTGCGGGGCGCGGCGGAGGGGCCGCGGGGGGCTGGTGCTCCCGGTAACCCAACCCCTCCCGGGGGCCGGGGCATCCCCCGCCGCCTTGGCCTTTGCCTCTCTCCTCTCCCTCCTTTCCCCAAAAAAGGGTGCAGGGAGCCCAGGGCAAACGTGCTCATGACATGAGCCTGCTCGGCCGGGAGCCCGCCCGGGGAGCGCAGCGGGCAGCTCCCACGCCCGGAGGGGTGCTCACGGCAGGGGGACCGTCTGCCCACCCACCCACCCACTCATCCACCCACCCACTCATCCACCCACTCATCCACCCACTCATCCACCCATCCACCCATCCACCCATCCACCCAACCACCCAACCACCCATCCACCCAACCACCCATCCATC
This sequence comes from Phalacrocorax carbo, assembly GCF_963921805.1. NCBI lineage: Eukaryota > Metazoa > Chordata > Aves > Suliformes > Phalacrocoracidae > Phalacrocorax > Phalacrocorax carbo. The sequence goes on from NC_087539.1 coordinate 1,165,814, forward strand.
CGTCCACCCATCCATCCACCCAACCAATCACCCACCCATCCATCCACTCTCCCACCCACCCACCCACCCACCCATCCACTCTCCCACCCACCCACCCACCACCCAGGAACAATGCGCGCTCCCCTTGGCCGCTGTCGCACGTCAAGCGCACGCTGGAGCGCTCGCCTTCAAAACAGTCGTGGCGTTGAGGAGCCGATGGCGTTTTTTAATTAGGAGATTTGCCCCAAAGGGCCTTTTGTTTTTCTTTTCTTTGAGAGTGCTTTTTCCACTCTGGGGACAAAAGGCACTTGGGGAAAAAACCCAGAAAGGTTATTAAATAGCTTTGTACTGTGTCCTCCAGCGTCAATTCTCCTGGTTTCAGAGACACCGTGTGCTGGTTTACATCATTCCTAGTTTCACTCTGGGATCGCAAAAATGAACATTAATTGGATCCCAGTTTTGCAACAAACTGATTTCAGGGGTGCGAATGTGCTGAATTGAATTCATAAGAGAACTTGGGTGCGCGCATGTTTTTTTGGATGCCTGCTCTCTCTGGAGGGTGCGTGAATACAATAATAATGGCTCAGAATTGATTTACTGATCCCCTGCGTGGGAATTGCTGAGGTTTTTCCCCCGGTTTCCTTCCAACGCGCGCCCCACCAGCTGGGTCGCCGCTCCGGCGCGCGGCCGGCGATGACAGGGAGCCGCGTTTGCCGTTCCTGGATGCCAGCGTGCGGCCCCGGAGCCTGTTTGTTCTTAGAGGTGGTTCTGAATTAAACATTTCTGCGGGGGCTGAGGCCCAGGAGTTGTTTATCACATTAAACATTTGTTTTAGCTCTCTTTAGCAGAAGTGTGTTGACATTTTCTCTTGGGGGACTGCTGGGGATAATGAATGGCATGTACTGTATTGTGTTCCTCGGAAAGCCGCAGGGTCCTGCAATAACATAAACACCCAGGGCTGAATTCATCCCAGATCTGAGAGGAATGGGCTTGGTGTTTACATCAGTGCTGGTCCTGAGCCGCAGCTCGCATTTAAAGTTTATTATTGATTATGAAAACATCCCTGTTAATACTTGTCAGATATATATTTTTAAAAAATTTTATTGCCGACAGCTGCAGTTTCACTCCCGGCTCCGTGCTTTAGCTGCAAAGCTTTCGCGGAGGAGAAGGAGCGAGCCGGCTGGGTTTCGGGGCGCCGGGCCCCGGGGGGAGCAGCCGCGGGCTCTCCCCGCTCACAATCCGTTTTCCCCGGAGCGGGGAAGGGTTTCGCAGCCGCCTTTGTTCTCCCGCGGAGCCCCCGCCGCATTCTTCCCTTTTGCCATTATCATTTTGGTTAAACAGAAAGGCAAGTTGTGTACCATATGGATCATGTTAACAATTGCTTATCTGGAGCTGGTGTTTTCTCCTCCCTCCCTTTCCCCCGGCCTTTTTCTCCCCTCTGAGGTCTGGGTTGGGGCTTTAACAGCATCTCAGGTTTGGTGCTGGTTTGACGCTGTCCCGTAACCCAAACCTCTCCCCGTGAGTCCCGTCAGAGCTAATTCCCCAAGTTAAAACGTGGAATAAATGCTGAGAAATCTCCAAAGCGGGTTTCCGCGGATGCTCTGAAATACAGAAAGCAGTTATTGAAGAAACCAGCGTGTCTGCGTTCATAGACTCCCGCCTCCGGGCAGCGACGGGCTTCTCCCCCGGTGCAGCTGAGGCGCCGTTTGCCTTTATTGAGGGAGGAGGTCGATGGCCAGGAGATGATCCCGATGCCGCTTTGCTTGTTTGTACAGACTGACACAAGCAGGGGCCGTGGTTTTCCCAAATCCCCCATTCGAGCTGCTCCCAGGGCTGTTATCGAGGCGTCTGAGAAAGTGGGCTGAAAGTTTTGAGCCCTCACCCCACGTCCATCGTCCGCTCCAGGGCATTTCAGTAGCCGCTGGGGGAAAAAAAAAAGAAAAAGGCGGTTAGTTTGGGTGCCCAAATACAGATGCGAGGGCCTAACCTTAGGCCAAGGGAGTGGCCATCGGGTCACTTAATTCACCTCCTCCTTCCCCCGCGGAAAAAGTAAACACAAAAGCCTCTGGGAGGGTTCGCCTCCAAAGCCGGCATCGCATCCTGCAACAGCGCCAGCGGATTGGAAGGAATGGAACGATTCCGCACGGCACATCGTCCCCTCCGTCACGCCGGCGTCTCCAGCCTGATGCAAAAAATTCCTGGAAGGAGTCTGGAAGTGTGTGCCGTGCCTCGCCGGCATCGGCAGATGCCGCGGACTTCATTCATATCAATTAATTTTGCATCCTCCTAGTTATTCCCGAGGGTAGAAACGCCAGATTTTTCTTCAAACAGCCAAAAATTCTCCTTTCTTCCCTTCTGTCTCTGCTTTTCTGATGGTTTGGGGTTTCTGCACCTCCCTGCTTTCGTCCCTGCAGCTGGAAGGAGATGGGTTGTGTGTAGGGAAGGAGAAATCCCTCAAGCCACAGTTTATGGCAGCAGATGCGGGGGCACCGGATTTAGCGAGGGTTCCTAAAGGGAATTTCCCCACAGATGACATTAATGCATCTAGAGAAGCGACAGTGACCCTTGCGCGACACTGACCCTTGCGTTTATGCCATTGTAAACACGTTTCTGTTATATTTTTTGAGGTCCAGTGATTATATGGCTGGAAGCGGAGCTTTGCCGTTTGACAGGGCCGTCGGGGAGGCTCCTCTTGTCGTCCTGGGGCAGATCCCATCGCATCTGGCCAAATGTCAGCTGGAATTTTGCAGCGTGCAGGAAAGCTTAATTCTCGTGGCTCCGGGCATCTCATTAGCTCGGCACGCTCCCTTCCTCCACTCCCTGCTCCAGCAAACAGCCCCAGCTCGGGCGCTGGCGAGGCGGGTCCTCCTCTTACAGCTTTTTAGCAAAATAAAGATGTTTTTCTTCCTTTTAGGGGTGTGGAGGGGTGGGCTGGTTAATGCACGTGGTTAGTAACGTGGTGGTGCTCTGGCTCCAGAAAGCTCGTCCCTGCTGCTGGTGCTGCTGGTGCTGCTGGTGCTGCTGGTGCTGCGCCGTCACTCGCGTGTGTCACCGGGTGTGCGGCGCTCTCGTCCCAGGGGACACACGTGCCACCGGCAGCACCCAGCTCCCGATCAAAGGAAGCCGTTTGGACTAAATCGGGCTTTATTAGCATTAAGCAGGAAGATTCCCATTGCCGGATCAGCAGCCGAGCAAGGAATAAACCAGTTCTTCCCAGTGCCAGCCCTGGCAAGTCCCAGTCCCGAGAAGCAGTTTATCCCTCGGCAAGGATGTGCCGCCGCGAGTTGCCGCCGTGATACATTTTCCTGCTGGTTTTTCCTTTGGACTCGGCTTGTCCTCGTGCTCTGGGGTGATGGGAAGGGCTCTCCCCGCTTTTCTCCCTCATGCTCTGAACCCTGAGCAGGATCGTGGTGCTGCTTCTCCTCCGTGAGCCCCCGTCTTCATTTGCGCTGCCCAGCAGCCCTGCGCGGGGCCGGCGGGGCCTCGGCAGCTCTGGGCTCGGGTCTCCTCGTAAAGGGAGCAAGAGTTTAAAGTCAGCACCGGCTCTTCGCAGCAAAGTTTATTTTGCTGTGTAACGAGGGTGTTGTAAAATCTCTCTCCTGGCCTTGTGGCCTGTCATCAGCTGAAGTTAATGTTGGTTAAATTGTACAGATCGCTAGCACAATTTTTCCTCCAGTGGTGCATGCTTTGGGTCGCTTATCAGCAACCCCTGATCTTTATGGGGGCCCTAATAAACCGGGCCAAGGCCTCGCAGATGCTGCCGACTTATAGTTGAGAGCAGGAGAGGACGCAAAGTAAAGGTTTTCTTCCTGGCTCTTTCTCCTGAGGATGGAGAAGTTAATTGTGGACAAATCAGGCATGTTTAATTACAGCGATGCCACCATGGCCCGTGTTGTGGTGGTGCCCGGGGCCCCTCTCCCTGGACGGGGATGCTGGGGCGCGCCCTGGCGTGGGATGCTGGGCGTGTGGTACCCAGGCGAGTGTTTTCCCTCAAAAGAGAAAAGAGCCACTTTTTTTTCTTTTCCCCCCCCAAGAAAGTGAAAACTAATGTCAAGACAAATTGCACTTTAACCCACACTTGTCTTGCCTACAAAAAAAAAGCTGAATAATAGCTGAATAAGTACCCCTTTCCCTGCCCCGGCCGCACTCAGAAGAGGAGCCTGCTCCTCACAAAGACGTTGCTGTGTAAATAGATGAGAGGTGCAGCGGCGGCACCGAGCTGGAGGGGACTCGTGGCATCAGGGGACGCTGGAGCCCGGGTCCTCTCCCTGTGATTAATCTTTCTCGGCGTTGCTTTAGGCTTCTGAAGAGCAGCGGGACCGGCTGCCGGGCTGCTTTGTCTGCCGCCTTGGCCCTGCCACGGCGAAGGGACGTTCCCATCGGAGGCTGTTTCTTTCCTTTGGAAAGAGCCTGCAAAGCACTTGACTCTGCTCCCTGCATCCTGCTGCCTCCCGGAGCAGGATAATGTGGGTGTAATTGATGGCGAGAGGACTAATGGCTGCAGAAATGTGTAATTAAAGGCCAGGGGTGACGTGCTGCGAGGCTGTGCTGTGCACGGGAGGTTAGAGAGGTTGAGTGTGTTTTGAAGGGCTTGTCCTGCACGTCCCGCCGTGGGAGGGCAGGTTGCCCTGCTTGGGGTGTCCCACGTGCCCGGCACCTTGTGCTGTCGGTGGGGGGACGCCGGGCTCCCCAGCTGACCCAGCCCCACGTGGCGAGGCAGCAGGGAGCTGTGCATGCAGCTGCATCCCCGCTGTTGGTGTAACCAGGAAGGGTTTAGGCGTGGGGGTTTCCATACCCAATCGGGCATCGCCGTAGCTGTCTTCCCATAGTTTGGCTAAATCTGGCATTGCCAAATCCCTGGAACCGGCCCAGTCCTGCCTCCCCATCCCCCATGCTACGTCCCCAGCCCTGCACTCTGCCCACTTCCCAGAGCATCGCCTCCTCCTCCCTCCAAACGCTGGATTAGGCCACGTGTTGCAAGCATAAATCCGCCAAGATGCCGACATGCCGCGAGCAGGTTGGACTTTGCTAGGCCTGGCAGCCCTTGGCTGTGCCGCAGGGATGGGGCGACGGCTCTGAGCCCGCGCTCTCCCTGCTGGGAACGCCCTGGGGCTGCACCCCGATCCCCCGGGTGGATCAGCGATGGGCAGGACGTCGTGCCCGGGATGGTTTTGTGGCAGCCTGAGAGCACGCCGCGGTGCCGCGGTGCCGGCTCTCCGTGTGCCGCTGACGGGGACACGGTGACGCTTCTTTATGTTACGCTTTGCAGCTTCACACTCTTAGAAAAACAGGTTTTAGCAGCTGCAGTGGAGTCCCAGCAATGTAAAAATCAATCAGCAGCTGGACATCTGGAGATTTATTGGAGATGCCGCCAAATAATGAGATTTAAAAGATACCTTTTGAAGCATTGCTCCTATTTTCCACCTTAGGTGTTGTGGGTGCTTGGGGCCGAGGGGAGCAACACCCGTGCAGCGTGACCTGGCTGCTCGGTCACGGACGCTGGCAGGCAGCGCTCACAGAAGTGAATATCTGCTAGTTTAAAGAGATTTTTTTTTTCCATTTGCGTGTTAATCGCCACCAGCCGAGCAGCGAGGCAGGGCCCGGCCGTGGGGCCGAAGCTGCCGGCTCCGCGCGGGCAGGGCTGGGGTCACGGCGTGGCCGCTGGACGTGCCAGGTACACGCTCCAGAAATAACGTCATTACGGATCTGACCTTGGGCTGTTCATATCCTCCTCCTACAAGGTGATTACTTTTTAATGAGTGGCTGCTGAAAAGGGAGGAAAATGAATTATTTCTGCTGTAGGATTAGCTCTAGGAGACAGGAGCGGCGCTGCCCCGATCGATAGGCTGTTGCACAGAGCCAGCCCGGCACCAAACTTCGCCCCGATTTCCCAGCAGTGCCTTCACCCCGACGCTGCTGCCACCTTATTATTCTTCAACCTTTATTTTCCTTTGAGCTGCAACCCCGTAGCAGGTTGAGACGTCCGCACCCTGTGCTGGATAATGCTATATAATTATAACTGGCTTATAATAGCCACGTATCTGTGCAAGCTCCCGGGGCGCAGAAGGTGGGAGCCGTAGGGGCGGCTGCTCCGAGCGTGGCACGCGGGTCCCCAGCGTAAGGGTCCGTCCGTCCATCCGTGCAAGCACAGGCGTACGGCAGAGGGGAGCTGCAGCCCCGGGCGTGGATGGGGGGGCAGCAGTGTCAGCAAAGAAAGAAGCCAAAAAAAGGGAACTTCTGGAAAATCCATTAGTGAATGGAGTGCAGGAGGGAGCTGGGCTTTTCAGGCTGCTGAGGCGGTGTTTAAAAAAGAATCCGCGAGTCAAAAGGCTTGTGAAAACAAAAGCCACCGAGAGAGGCCTCCCCCAGCCCAGCTCCGGCGGGGCTGGCCGGGGACAGTGAAGCTGCGGGTGCCGAGGGCAGGGGAGGTGGTCCACAGGGGATGGGGTCCGTCATCCCGCAGGGCGGGTGACGGGGACGCACAGGGACCGCGAGAAAGGAGATGCAGAAATGAAGGAAAAGAGGAGTTTTTGCTCAGCTCCCCGGGGAGCATGCTGCCGGGCAGGGCACCGAGGCGGAAAATACAACCGCGTTGCGCGGTGCTGGATGGGGCTGGGAGGCTCCCCAGAATTAGAGTTAATTAAGATTGATTCATTCCGCGGAGGAGATGAGCTGGAGCGTTGCTGCCACCGCTGCGGACAGGCTCTAGTGCACGGGGCAAATTATCTCCCTGTTTTAGCCCAGTTCCCGCGTCCGCCGCCGCTCCCGCCACTGACCCCTGCCCAAGGCCAGATGTTGGAGAAGATAGACCAGGGGCTGGTGGCTCCTGCCTTGGCTTTTGGCCCCGGGGCTGTTCATTACTGGAGCTTCATCGGGAAAAACACCCTGGGAGGAGAGGGCTTGGGCAGGGGTGGGGGGTGCCGGGTCCCTAGGCTCCGTCCTGAGCTGCAGAGCATCTCCTGCGTTTAATGACCTTCATCCAAGTGCTTGTGGGAAGATGAAATGTAACAGCAATGCTTTCTTCTTGGAAAAATAAGTAATTTAAAATTGTTTTCAGCCTCCTGGGGTTTATGTGTGTATCAGGGTTCGTAGACCCCCCCACCCACAGCGTCTCCCCGAGGCGTGTGCAGCGCTGGGTGTGGATCAGACCCGGTTCTCCCCGGGGTGCAGCAGCCGTCCAGCAGCCAGGCTCAGCATTGGCTTTGCTTCTTCTCACGCTGTTGTAGTGGAGAGTCCAGGGGTCGCACACTCCAGGCCACCGACATCATATTTAAACTGCACATCACAGGTCGCCCGGCCGCTGTCTGGCTGGGGGCTGGCAGGGGCCATCAGAAGAGCATGGCCCCCCAAATCCTCCTTCTGGGGGTTCAGGTGGGGTCAGACAGTCCCTCTCAGGGGGGATGTGGTGAGTTGGGTTTCAACAAGTGATTTTGAATGGAGCGAGGCCAGGACAAGGAGTTGTTCAGAGCAGCTCCCCTCTGTTTGCTGGCAGCCACGGCCAAGCGCCTTCTGTGGGAGCAGAGACGGAGACGGTATAAAGATGCCTTCAGAACATTCCTCTGCACCCCCCTGTAGACCGTGTGAATACGCATCTGCACAGCCAAAGTCGCTGCAGGTGGTTTCACGTGCCGGGTTTCTAGATGGGCCTGAGGAGGAGTTGGCCGTGGTCACGTCCCCGCCAAGCGCAGGCTTGCAGCCCAGTCGGGAGAAGCAACGTCCTCACCTCGCCGCGTCCTCCGGCCTCGCCACGGGTCGGGGGCAGAGGCAGGAGGTGAAGTCCTGCACTGGTGGGACCAGTGGTGGGGCCGGGGGCTTCGGGGTACGCTCGCCACCCTGGCTGGCTTCGCCTTTGTTATGCAGATTGCATGCAAATTGGGTCCGTTCGACCTCCCGACCTTTCTATGTGGCCACGTCTGTTTGGGGAAATGGTTCTGCTGATTAGAAATGGATTTTCCTCTCTCATGTAATCCTCCGAAAATGGGCCAGGTCCAACCCCAGGCCCTGGGGAGCTCGTCCAGCATCAAGGAACGAAATTTCGGTGACGGGCTTCAGTCTCGACAGGGATCTGAGCGGCACCCATGGGCCGTGGCACCCTTCTCCGGGGTGTGCTGAGGTTTCTCGTGCACCTTGAGCATCTGCCCCGAGTTGACCTTGAGGGGCGGTGGACTTTGATGACCTGAATATTCAGTGATGCTCTTGCTAAAAACCTCCTTCCTACCTGAGAACCGTCCCCCAAGCAGCGGTCTGGTGGCGGGCACCGCCGGAGCGTTGCCCCAGGGGACGTCCTAGGGCAGACGAGGTCCCGCGGCATCGCGGCAGGAGAGCGTCTGCTGGAGGGGAAGCGGCGGCGTGGCCGGGAGCGGGAGTGCCGTTGGAGGCAGCCACGCTTGGCACACGCCGAGGCACTCCCGTGGCAGGGCGTGGGCAAGACGGTGATGGATTGATGCAAGAATTAATCTTTTGGGGTTAATGTTCCTCTTCGAAGCACTGGAGGGAGTGTGCCGGTGGTGTGGGAGGAGTTGGGGGGGGTCCCACCTTCCAGTGTTTTCTAGACCCAAACAAGTAGTTCAGCAGTTTTGTCCCGTGTTCGTGGCGGTGGGTGCAAGGCTGAAGCCCAGATCCCAGCAGGCCTGAGTGGCCCACGGGACCTGGAGACCAGCGACGTTAAGAAAAATACAAATTGCAAGGAAGGGGCTGATTTTTTTCCACTTTTTTTAGGTCCCTATTATTGCTCCTTTTTCTCCCGTCCATCTTATATTGAAACATGGCGCAAGATTCCTCAAATCCAGAAATTGCATCAGCTCGTTATTAATAATATCTGGATTTTATTGCCATATCCCCTTGATCTGGGGATTCCCAGGGCCATGCGCCGGGTACAGTTTCGTCCCGGTGACATTTATCCGAGAGTTTCCCCTCTCGCCGTGACAGATGGGTGATGCTCAGCTGCTGCCAGGCTGAGCGGATCCATATTAATTTTTCATTTGCTGGCCGGGTGCTGGAGCAGCACAGATGGGCGATGGCCCGTTGGTCACTCCCGGTCCGTGCTGGTGTCCAGCTGCTCTGCACTTGATATATGAGTGGACAGAGCGGACGCTGGAGCCTTCGGCTTGCGCCGGCCAGGGTGGAGGTTGTTTCTCCTGGGGGTGGGGAGAGGGCACGGTGGGAGTTAGCCTAAATCCTTTTAACATATGTACATTGACCCTGCTCTGATTGCAATACCATCCTTCGCTTTGTCGGCACTGCTGAGGAGGGGACTGGGAATGTGGTGGACAAAGAAACGCAGCTCCCCGACGGATCTGCCAAACAACCCAAATTTGCCTTGGAAAATTTGATGTTTGCGCTCCGGCAGCGTGCCAAAACCCCGGCTGCCCGGCCTCGGCCCGCAGGGGAGGGCTGGGGGATTTAAACGTCTCACCCCTTGCAAACGCTGCCCGGTGCTGCGCTTGGGTTATGTCAGCTGTAAGCGTGGATTTGTGCTCTGCTTGCCCTGGTCCTGGCTTTGAGACCGGCTCTGCCACCGGTGTAAATCACTGGCGGGCGGTTGTGCCTATTCTGGACCTGCTGTGTGGGGATTTACTAGCGGTGACCGGTATCTAGCTTAAATGTGTGTATCAACGTGCAGAAATGTTGCTATAAGCTACAGGATTAATGCTAAAACATTTCAGAAACATTGCCGCAACCCTCAGATCCACAGTGAGTGTAAACGGAGTATCTGCATGGGTTATAAATCTCATTTATAGCTGCGATTTGACTCGCTGTTGCACTTTGCCTGCGCTGTTCTTAGGAGGCAGGGACGAGCCCCAGCCCAGGACGAGCTCCTGGGAGCAGAAGCCGAAAAGATCATCAGGAAATGGCACATTTGAAAGAAGGAAAAGTCATTCCCCTGCCTCCCATTCATTGGGCAGACTTGAGAAATTCTCTTCTTTCCTCCTGCCTATTTTTCCTAGCTTGCCTTTAGCCTTGAGCACATCACTGCGGCTGCTGCAAGACCTGGAGCATCTCTGCGCGGTCGCAGATACCCCTCAGTGCCACAAACCCAGCTGCAGCAGCGAAGCTTCGGCGCAGGAGTTGCATTGATGTGAGCCTGCGTTTGTGCTGTGGGTGCTCGGTCCAGGTCCTGGGCTGGACCCACCTTCGCGTGCTGGTAGCAAAATCCAGCACAGAAGATCCATCGTTCACAACATCCCTGATATGAGAAGTCTCGGTGAAGGCTGGGCTGTGAAATGGGACTCCCAGCATCCAGGTTTGCTCCCTCTGGGGCCGAAGTTTGCACATCGGAGAACGAAAAACCTGGGAACTGGGGAAGCCCATGGAGCCGGGACGGGCTCTCCCTGTCCGGGAAACCGATGGCAATGGGCTGCGCTGCTGCGGGTGATTGCAGGGATAACGAAGCTGCTCAACGTCTTTCAAAAAAGGCATAAATCCTTCAAGCTGGCAGCTCTGCAGAGAAAGGAGCCGCCAGCGTTTGAACCAGCAAGGCGGCGGCAGTACGGGCAAAGCATCGCGGAGGCAGCGCTTCGGCTTGTTCATGCACCGGGAGCCGAAGGGCGGCAGCGTCTGCTCCCTCGCGAGGGCTGGGATGCTTCTGCAGAGCAGCAAGGGCTGTCCACGGGGACGTGGAGGCACATCCAGCGCTTGCAACTGCGGGGCTACGCTCTGCTGGTGCGGGCTGCTTCTGGGGTGACCTCCTGCGGGGTCCTGGCTGCTCGGCTGGGTTTAAACCCTGGCTGTAGTGCATCCTCGTTTGCTTTTGCGTGCTCCCTCTCCTTTGCCCTCCAAATCCATTCCAACCTTCTCCTTGCCCCCTAGGGATGCTGGATTGCTGCAGCCGTCAGCATATGCTGCCTGTGGGTCACCTCTGTACTCGCCTGCGTAGGTTTTGCTGTGAGTTTTGACGCACCAGCATTAGCGCCGGGTGCGTGTACGTGTGGCTGGCACCGGAGCAGATAAAATACACGTACACGCCTGCTGGCATGCTCAGCGTACGAGGGCTGTGGATGAGATATTTGTGCCCCAACCAAGACGGCCCGCGCCGGGACGCTGCTCGGGGCAGCCCCGCGTCCCCGCAGCCTCGTGGCTGTGCCTGAAATCCCCCGGCGAGAGCTTTTCCCGGGGTGGGGGCGGCGGCGGGAGGGAGCGCACCCCATCGCCAGCACGGAGCTGTTGGACACCCTCGGCGGTGCGCCCCGCTAAAGAGCCCCCGAACAAAAGCCCAGTTCAGAGTCGCTGCTGAATAGATTAACAAGATTTCCATAATTAGGGCGGGCGGGAACAATAGGATTCTCCCCTGCCCAGCCCCCCCTGGCCGCCTTTGTCTTGCGCTGGGGATAATGGGCAGCAGCGAGGGTGGGAACCGGCCCGGCCATTTGGTCACTGGACAGTAATTTTCTCACACTGCCAAGGGGAGCATTGAAACATCTGTCCCGCTCCGCCGCCTCATTCACGTCCCATTTCAAACCCCTGACAACTTCTCCCTGCCCGCCAGCCCTCCCCCTCTGCCTGGTTTTCCAGGGTGCGATGGGGCTTTCCGGGGGGTTTTGGCTTTTCTTCTCCCAAACCCATCGCGTCTTTAAAGGGGTCGGATGGAGGCGGGTTCGCTTCCCGGTCCTTTTCGCGCTCGGGTTTGCTTTGGTGGCAGCAGCGCTCGTGCAAACCTGTGCCCGTGCATCCCCCTGCCCCTTTTCTTGCAGCAGCTTTGCCATTTTGCACGGTCCCGGTGCTCCGGGACGAGGCTGGAGGAGCAGCCCCGGCCCGCACCGTGATGGTGAGCTTCCAGCTGCACGCTGCGGCGTTGGCCACCCTCTTGCAGGCTCTTAGAAAAGCAATTCCCGTCACCGGGTTTGTTTGTAGACATCAGTTTTTAGCTGGCATCGGAGCAGCCGCCTTCGGGCGCTGGTGTTGGTCCTGCTGTGGGGAAAAGCTGGGCGCTCCTCGGAGAAATCACCATTGTCATGCAGGGTTTGTGCGTGTCCTCGGGGTGTATCGTCCTCCGAAATCAAGGTGCTGCATTGCTGGAGAAGACAGATGTCGAGTCGGTTGGGCTGCCAGGCCCTCCCTTCTCCAGGAGGGATGGGTGAGGGTGACGGTGCCGCTGGCGAGGGCGGCTGCTCCTCGGCTGCAGGAGAAAGAGCCTGGAAACGCCGCTGGGATTTGCCGGCCATGGTGGTGGCACCTCCTTCCTGCCGTGCCGCTCCACGCCGAGCCCCGTGCGATGGCAGCTGCTGGAGCAACCGGCCGCCCCCCAAACCCCTTCCCTCCTGCCCTGAGCCCCGGCCATTTGCAGTCTGTATTTCGGGGGGGGGACGGGGACAGAAGCAGCTGCGGTCTGCACCTGCAGCACACCGTGCACCGCTGCGCAGTGGTCTGAGCAAGGGTGGGAACACCTGGTGCTTTAGTGCCTTCAGAAAAAAGTTGTGGGTTTTAGCTTAAAAACGCCTTATTCCTCATGGAGTCATCCGAACCCTCATTTTTTCCCCCATTAATAGCTTCTCAACGCCCTTGGCTCACAGGCAAGGAAGGCCCCCCCCCCATCCTTCTCCGCCCAGCCAGACCCCACGTACGGAAAATCTGCTGCAGGAGCGCAGGTTTCTTGGGCAGCGCTCTCCTTTGTGTTCATTAAAAAGGGCCCTTTCCCGCAGGCTGTCGTGGCTGTCTCTGTCTGAACGTTTATCTATCGGGAGCACTTTAATAATGGCCAGTAAATGCAGGGAGGATGCCGGATAAAGCCACGCAAAGCCGCCATTTAAATCCTCTTGTGTAAGTTTGATATCCAAAGTGGAAGTACAAATGCCATATAAGTCAATTAAAGCATTAAGTAATCTAATTGTGCTGTGGTCACAAAGTGGCTTAAAGGCTGAGAGAGGCGAGTGAATGGTGCACGAGGTCCCCTCCCGGCTCCTGCTTTAGCCGTTCCCCAGGGCTTTGGGCATAAGGGTGGGGGGAACGGGGGGGACCCGCACCGGGGGTGGCTGTGGGGGGACACTGCCGCTGCCCTCCGCGGGCACTGGGAGCTACCTGGTGTTAGGGGCTGGAGCAAGAGAGGGTGAGGCCGACCTCGGCACCCCCATGATGTGGAGCTGTGGGGTGACAGGGATGCGGGGGGGATGGTGACGCAGCATCAGCCGGTGGGCAGGTCCTGCAGAGCCCCCCCGGGGTGCATTTCCCACCCGCCGCCCCGGCAGCCCCAGGGCAGGGCTGGGTCCGGACACGGCCGTGGCGTTTCTATCTTCCCCTTTGCCGGGGAAATTGTTCTGGTGGGGCCACGGGCAGCCCGTCGGTACCGGCACCGATGCCAGGGGGGTGAGCGAAGGGATGCCGGCAAAGGCTTGTGCTCAGCCCGGGGTGAAGAGCTGCTTCCCCCGTACAGGGGCGTGCGTGCGTGTGTGCAATGCAGCCCCTGCCTCCCCAGCCACCTGGCTGCACGCTATTGATATGCCATTAATATAATATGCATTATATTTATAATATTATAACTACACTCTGCTCCAGGAGGGGCATCCCAGGGCTGTCCTCCGGCTGTGTGTGGCCATGCTCGGCACCGCGGTGCTGCCGGCAGCACGGGGGGGCTGCGCCGTTTGTGTCGCCTTGGCTTGCCATGGTTTGATAACGTGACTATTTTATTCAGTTGGATGATGTGACCGTCAAAACTTGAGCCGTCTGGGTTCGCTGGAGTGCTTGTGGTTGCCGTTCCCGGGGGATACTAGCGCTGGTGGTGGTCAAAGGGAATTTTTTCACAGAAAATTTAGAGCACGAGCATAACTGAGGACACACGTTTGCAGTCAGGAGGTGCAAAGCGGCTCGGAAGGACAGGGCAGCAGGGCTGTTTTTTGGAGATCCCCAATGCAGAGAGGTGCCGTCGCTGTGTCGCTGCTCTCACCCCGTGCTGTCCTGTCCCCTGCAGGTCTGTCGAAGATGCACTGGTCACCAGAGCATGCCCAGTCCCTGAACCAGTGGCCGGAGCAGCACCTCGACGTCTCCTCCACCACCTCCTCGCCAGCCCACAAGTCCGACCTCTACCCCAGCACCCGCCAGCGCTTCAACTACGCCTGGGCCAACGACGACATCTCCGCGCTCACCGCCTCCAACCTCCTCAAGAGGTACGCCGAGAAGTACTCGGGGGTGCTGGACGCGCCCTACGAGCGCCCGGCGCTGAGCGGCTACGGGGATGGAGCCTTCGGGCCGGTTAACGGGCAGAAGGGGGACGGGGAGCCCTGGCCGGTGGCGCACGGCTCCGATGGTGCCTACCCCCTGACCCCCATCCACGATGGCCTCCCCGGCGCCAAGGGGGTGGTGCCACCCGCCGTCCCCCCCAGCGGCGGGGCCATCGGGCTCGGCGGCTCCCCCGTGGTCTCCGCCAACCTCGCCGACCCCATGTACCCCGGTAATTCCTGCGGAGGAGCTGCCGCCAGCTCCGGCGGGCTCGGGTCATCTCAGGAGTACCCCTCAGGCTACGGTGGCACCTACTTGCCCTCCGGCTACTGCACCCAGCCGGCGGCAGCGCTCCCCCCACCGCACCCCCCCTCCCTCCACGGCTCGGGGCTCCTGCAGCCCCCGCACCCCTCGCCCGCCCTGGTGCCGGGCTACGGCTCCTCCGGCCCCATGTACAACTACGCCGCCGGCAGCTACCCGCCACAGCCGGGCTACGGGACCATCCACCCGCCCCATCCCTCCGCCTCCTACCTGCCCTCCGGCATCGCGGCGCCCACCCCCATCCCGGCCCCGCCGCCCCCCGCCCGCCCGCCCGGGGTCCCCGGCTACGGCTACCAGGGCGCCGGCTTGGCCCCGCTGGCCGTGCCGCCCCTCGGCACCGAGGCAGCGGGCGCCCTGAAGAGGAAGGCTTTTGACATCTCTGGTGGGGAGGATGAGGGGGAGGGCAGATATAGGAAATACAGCTACGAGCAGCCAAAGTCCCCCTACCCCATGTCGGACAACGGCGAGTGCCGGGGCAACGGGTTCGGTGGCAGTGCCGAGTCCCCCCAGGTGGCCTTCAAGCCCGGGAAGCGGCCCGCGGGAGCCGGGAGCGCCGAGGAACATGCCGGCAAGTACAGCGGGCAGCCGATGAAGAGTATGGTCTCGCCGCCCTACGGCGCTGGGGATGCTCCGCTGCGGCCGGCAGAGCCCTTCGAGAAGTTCAGCCCCCCCCTCGCCAACGGGGAGCGGGCGGCCGAGCCGGGACCCCCCTTCCCGCTGCGGCTGCCCCCCAAAGCGCCGGTCTTTGGCAGCCCGCCGGTGGAGGAGCAGCCCAAGAACGTCGACCCTCTGGTCTTGGAGCTGGTGAACACCAAGATCGTGGAGCGGGGCCCGCCCGTGCAGTGGACGGACATCGCCGGGCAGGTCTCCGTGAAGGCCACCATCGAGGAGGAGCTGGTGTGGCCCATCCTGCGTCCCGGCGCCTACACCGGGGCGAGCCGGCCACCCCGAACCGTCCTGCTCTTTGGTCCCCGCGGCACGGGGAAGACCCTGCTGAGCCGGTGCATCTCCACCCAGCTGGGCTCCACCTTGCTGAAGCTCAGTGGGACGACCCTGCTCTCCACCTGGAAAGCCGAAGCCGAGAAGATCCTGCAGACCGTCTTCTTCGTGGCCAGCTGCCGGCAGCCCGCGGTGGTGCTCATCACCGAGGCCGAGTCCTTGCTGGTGGCCCGGGCTGGCGAGGACGGCAGCCAGGTGAGCAACCTAAAGTCCCAGCTCCTCTCCTACCTGGACAACGTGGCTACCTCATCCGAGCAGAACGTGGTCGTCATCGGGACCACCTCCCGGCCTGGCAGCATGGACGAAGCTTCCCACCGCCGCTTCGCCAAGCGGTTCTACATCTCCCCGCCGGACAGCATCGCCCGGCGGCAGATCCTCCATCACGCCCTGGCTCAGCAGAGCTCCTGCCTGAGCGAGCGGGAGATGGCCTCCCTGGTGCAGCACACGGAGAGCTTCTCGGGCAGCGAGCTGGTCCAGCTCTGCCAGCACGCCGGGGCCACCACGCTGCACGGTTTGCCGGGCCAGATCCAGCCCACCTCCTACCAGGACTTTGAGAAGGCGTTCTGCAAGGTCCGCCCCGCCGCCTCCCAGAAGGAGCTGGACTTGTTCCTGGAGTGGGATAAAATGTACGGCACCAGGCACTGACGGCGCGGCGTCGGGGGGACGGGGGGTGCGGGAGCGGGCCCTTCGCCCCGGCCCGAGGTTTCGGGGCCGGCTGTGGGACTTGGCTGACGAACGCAGGGTTTGGAGGGGCCGGGCTGGGGTCTGCGGGGGCTCCGGTTCTCCCCCAGAGCCGCGCCGGGGCCGGACCCCCCTCCTCCTGAAGTGCAGGAGACCCCCGGACAGCCCCGACGGCAGCACGACGTACCTCTTCTTTACTATTTCGGGCTCGGCTGGGCTTTTCCTCTCCTTGGTTTTTCGGAAGCCGTCGCTCACTGAACTCAGGATAACCTATTTATTATTTTCCCGTTCATCCGTCCCTGGACCAGCGACGCAGCGAGCGGGGCCGGGGGCACCTCAGCATCCGGCTCTCCGGCGTCGGATGCACGAGCTCCCCCGTCGATCCAGAGGCTCGATTATTATTATTTTTGTTGATTGCTTTGATTGTTCCTAACAGAAATACCTCGGGCGTCTTTTGAGCAAAGCAGCCCCTTCGCACGTGGCACGAGCAGCCCGGCGGCGATGTCCTTCATCGGGGAGGGGGGGAGCGGGCGGGGGGACACAAAACCAGGGGGTTTTGGAGTAAAATGCTGTAGATTGTTTAATATACTAGACTTGGGTTTTTATTTTTGTAAGGTATGTAGTATTTTTTTGTTTGGTTTTTTTTTTTCTTTTTAACTACTCAGGAAAAGAATTACCTCAGAAAAAAAAAAAAAAGAATGTGTTTTTAAAAGCTCTTTTTATCTTCTCAGAAAAGGAAAAAGAGATTTTTAAGAGTTTTCAGACCTGGAACAAAGCTGCCTCGCGCATTTGCTTCCAAAAAGGGTGACAGAAAGAAGGAAGAAAGAAAAGAAAAAAAACTTGAAGCTGTTACAAAGATGAAAGTTGAATGTATTTTGGGTGCTTTTCACGTATATTATGCCATAATTTTATTTTAATTTTTTTTTTTTTTTAACATTGTTATTGTAGCGTTTGGTGGAGTAACGTGTCTTCAACGGAAAGAGTATTAGTGCCGTAGTTTGGAAGCTGTCGTTAGCACCACTTTTGGGGCCAGGCTGGGTCCGTCATCCTCCAGCATCGCGCGCCGCATCGCGGGGCCGGGGACTGGGGGTGCGGGGGGACACCCCCCCCCGTGCGGGGCTGGGGCCGGGGGGACCCTCCTCCCGGTGCCGTTTCTGCACTGGGGATGGGGCCGCGGGGGCCACCCGTGCTTTGCCGGGGAGGCTGCCGGCGTCGATGCCGCTGCGGGGGTGTGCCGCTCCCTTTTCGCCCGAAATCAGGGATTTTTGGCTTCCCACTGCCGCTGCCGCCTCTGAACACCGAGAAGCCCCGGCAGAGGCTGGCGGTGGCTGCAAAGTTTGGGGAAATCACTTCCCACCAAAAAAAAAAGGATAAGTCTGGCAGGCCGAGCGTGGTGGTGGGTTTTGCCCCGGGGGCTCTTTGCCCCCCGCTCCATCCCGGGGGGCCGGGCTGCGGCGGCTGCTGGGGTCAGGACGCGGCTCCCCCCGCTCTTGCAGATGCAAAGCTGCGTGGCACAGAGCGTGACCCTACTGCACGTCCAGCTGACCCCCCCCATCCGCCTCGCGTCGCCGCGCGGGGGGGTGTCCAATTAAAAAAAATATTAATTTTTTTTTGGTTTTTTTTTAGAGCTATATATTGTACGGGGGGGGAGGCAGCTGCTCCGCTGCCGCCCACCGGCACCGGCCGCTGCTCAGAGCAGCCCCCCCATCACCTCAGGGTCTGGGGATGCACCCTTGGGGGGGGCTCCCCCCCACCCCCGCTGCAGGAGCGCGGCGTCTGCCAGTTTGGGGACGTTTTCCCAGGTTTGGGGTTTTTTTTTTTTGCAGTTTCCCGTTTCAGCGGGCGCGGGCAGGCACTGCCTGCGTGCAAAGGGCATTACCGCGGCAGACGCCTCCCCCCCCCCCCCCCCCAAAAAAAAGTGGTACTGGGTTCCTGAAGACTTTTTATTATTATTATTATCATATTTGACTTTGTACACTCTCTGTAACCATTTCTACCTCATTTTGCAACATATTGTACATGAAAGTATTTAATTCATGTCTTATTAATGTCTGAGAAAGAAATGCTTTTGAACTGTAATGGTCTACCTCAAGAAATGCTGTATTTTAAAAAGAAAAGTATTACACAGTATTAAAGAGATTACACGAATGCCTGGCTGAGAGCCTGCCGTGCCTTCTCCCAGCCCTCGCCCCCCCCCAGGCTGTTTCAGCCCCGGGGGGTGCTGGTACATGGGGGGGAGGTTATAGCAGGGGGCAGGAGGGACTTGGGGGATGTTGTAGGGGTAGTGGGGCATGGGGAGGGGGCATTAAAGGGGGGGTATTGCAGCCAGGGGAAGGGCAGAGCCTCAGCCCCCCCCCCATTAGGCATAGTGTGTGGGTCCAGGTGTGTCCCCCCATTAAGGTGTTGGGGGGGTCCAGGTGTGCCCCATCCCCTTGTTAGGATGTTGGGGGGGTCCAGGTGTGCCCCATATCCTCGTTAGAGTTTTGGGGGGCTCCAAATGTGCCCCATCCCTCATTAGGGGGTGGGGGGTCCAGGTGTGCCCCATCCCTCATTAGGGGGTGGGGGGTCCAGGTGTGCCCATCCCTCATGAGGGGTGGGGGGGTCCAGGTGTGCCCATCCCTCATTAGGGCAGAGGCAGCGGGAGGAGCTGCCTGGGTCAGTGGGCACTGAGGTCCCCTGAGGGGGGGTCCCTGCTGGAAAGGCCCCCCCACAGGTCCTGGGGGGTCATGGGGGGCTGAGGCAGGTTTGGCTGCTGCCGGCGAGGGCCCATCCAGCGCCTGCAGGTACGAGGGGCGGCGGGGGGTGAAGGGGGGCCGGGGGGTGCCTGCGCTGCCTGGCTGCGAGCTTTGCTCTGGGGAGCCTGGGCTGGCCTCGGGTTGGGTCTGCGTTTATTTTCTCTGTCAGCTGGGTCGGATTTTCGGCTTTTTAAAGCTGAACTACTTGTATCGAGCTTTGCTGCTCTCCCACCATTTATTTCTCAAAGTTTGATATAACTCGTGAATTACGTGGTATTCATTTATCTGGAGGCTTGTGGCATCTTCATCCTGGGTTTTTTGGTGTGCTAAGTTATATGCTTGGACAATTTTGTATCCTGAAATCAATTAATTCAGTTAATCAGCTCCTCCATGACCGGGGTAGCTTCCGAGGTGTGGGGGGGGGCGATGCCGAGTGAGGCGCTTGGCTCCAGCTGGGGCCCGCGCGGCTGCGGCGACGGCTGCGATCGGCATCGCTGGGAGCGTGCAGTGGGGGACCCCTGCCCATGCCCCCCCCCGCCCCCCGGTTCCCGACGCCCCCCCCGCCCCCCGGCTGCCGATGCTCCCCCCGGCTGCCCATGCCCCCCCCCCGCCCCCCGGCTGCCCATGCCCCCCCCCCGCCCCCCGGCTGCCGACGCCCCCCCGCCCCCCGGCTGCCCATGCCCCCCCCCCGCCCCCCGGCTGCCCATGCCCCCCCCCGCCCCCCGGCTGCCCATGCCCCCCCCCCGCCCCCCGGCTGCCCATGCCCCCCCCCGGCCCCCGGCTGCCGATGCCCCCCCGCCCCCCGGTTCCCGATGCCCCCCCGCCCCGTTCCCCGCCTCCCCCGCCGCGGGCCCGCAGCCGCCCAAGCCTGCCGGCGCCCCCGTAGCCCCGCCGCAGGCGCGGGGCCGAGCTCTGCCCCGCCGCTGTCGCGTGTCCCCACGGGAGGGGACGCCGGGGACCGCAGCTGCCTCCCTCCATCCCGGCGGGCCCCTGGCCGCGCCACAGCGGTGGAGTTTTTTGCCTTTTGCCGCTGTTACGAGTAGAAGCGAGGGGAGAAGCAGCTCCCAGCCCACGGCTGCTGGTTTGTGTGTCTTCTCAAGCCCCTCGGCCGGGCCGGTAAAGGCACCCCCCGCTCTCCCCCCGGGCTCTGCCTCCGCCCCCAGCTCCGGGTTAAGCCCATTGGCGATAGCGGCCCGCTGGAGAGGGGCCCTGCGGCCCAGAGCAGAAATAATTGTGGCAATTAGTGTGGCGGCTTCAGGGTGATTCAGTGGGTGGGAGGGCGAGGAATCGGGCGCCGAAGCCCCCCGCATGGGAGGGGGCGCGGTGGCATCCCCGGCCACGGAGCCCGGAGCCTTTGTGCCGGCGCTGGCGCGTCCGGAACAATGCGGCAGCTCCGGCCTTTTATCGGGACCCCTGAGGTTACTGCGCTATGAATAAATTACTTGGTGGAAGGGCTGCGGAGTCACGAGCTGGGGAAACGGGAGGAAGGCTCCCTCCTCCTCCTCCTCCCCCTCCAGCAAAGGGCGGCTCGGCTCCTCTCCACCTGCTGCACGGGACGCCGTGCGCGTCCCCGCTCCCGAGCCCCGCGGCCGCTGCTTGCGCTTCGCCGCGTCGCTTTGCTCGGCCCCGCGGTGCCGGGGCGAGGTTTGGGGCTCGCCGCGGTGCCGGGGCGAGGTTTGGGGCTCGCCGCGGGCAGCACCGGGCCAGGCTTGGCTTTGAGGGGCCTCTTGGCCCGGCGGCGGCCGGCGCGGGGTCTCCACCTGTGAGCAAAGCCCCGTGGCAGCGGGATGATGGGGATGGGGAGCCCCTCGCCCGGGGTCGCCGCAGCATCCGAGCTGGTTACCCCGCCTGGGACAACGCCAGCCTTGCCCACGGGCTGGCCCTGGCTGGGATGTGCCGGCACAGGGAGGCAAGGCAGGCGCTTCCCAGCATCTCAGGTTATTAAAATGAATTTGCAGCTGGACTCTGACCTTTCGGAGACTCAATTCCAGAAAACTTGTGAAACCTGCCTGCTCTCCCCAAATCCAGGCCAAGTCCTGTGCGGGACACGCTGGCGTAATGGTGCCGGCATTCCTGGCATTCCTCCCCAGCCCGGCCACACGTGCCGCTTGGCCCCTTCGCCGGGATGGTGGGACACGCACAGGCCTTTCCTCCTTCCCCGGCAGCCTGGTGCCTCTGCCCTGACTGCGTTTTCCTCCTGAGGAGACCCGAGGGATGGTCCCGGCTCCCCCATGGGCTCTCCCGGTGCTGCCTAGACCTCCCTGCAAGGTGCTCCCAAATCTTTTGGCAGCGAGGGTGGGCAGGAGCGTTTCCAGAGGGGCAGCAGTGGTGTTAGTCCTGAAATCTGGCATCCTTAGGGTTAAAAATCCTTGTCATCGGTGCAAAGTTGAACACGATGGGGCTGGCAAAAGCCATCTGGGACCGTGTGGTCGGTGCTGCTTCTCCCACCAGGGCCGCAGGAGAAGGAACCCACCTTCACGTGGCAGCAGGAGCAGAGCAGGGGTTTGTATGTTTAACAGTTACCTTCTGTAGAGAGCTTTAATAGGGTATTAAGGAAAAAGTGGTCTCATTAGAAAAGCCCGCGTGACAGCTGCTGTCCCCGCCTGGGTTTGGTGTTTTCATGCAGAATTTGTTCATTTTTGGGTTAGGCGCTGGGCTCGTAGCCAGGGGGTTACAAGGGAGCCTGGGTGGCTCCCTTCGATGCTACGGTTCAGCTCTCAACAAGGCAGAAACTCCTGGAAAACCCTCCTGTGGGTCCCCACGAAGTGAGGTTGGGGGGGCTGAGACCCTGGCACAGGGGACAAGGACCCGTCCTCACCCCAAGACCCCACCCCGGTGAGGCAGCTGCAGCAGGAGGTGTTTGCTCGGTGGGTTTGGGGCTCTGCGACTGTGGTTTCCCATCTTCTCCTTATTTATGCTCCCAAAGGAGCTGCACAGGCCCCTTCCCTCCGTCCCTGTTAGCCCTCCCGGGGAGATGGGCTGCTTTTCAGAGCTGCGGTGCTGTAGTTTTCCACCCCTGGAAGCAGGGCTGCCCGCCACAATCATCCTGATCGGGGTCCTAAAAATCCTCGGGGCAGGATGAGGCCCTCGGGCACCGGCAGGTCCGGCAGCTTTGCTGCTTGGAGGGTGCTCGGAGGGAGCAGGTGCTGGGAGAGGCAACGACACGGGATGGAGCCCCGCACCGTGAGCCCGTGCCAACCTCCCGGCTGGGGAATTGCCCCTTCTCCTGCTCTTTGGTCCTGGCCGCTTCCTCCGGCCCCACGGCCCCAGAGCAGCCCCACGGCCGACCCTCCGCGCTGGGGCTTTTCGGGGAGGTCTGGGGAAACCGCAGCTCTCTCCGCACCCTGATAGAAAAGCGGGTGCGTGGCGGTGCGTGGCCGGGGCTGCATTGCCACCTGGTGGTTACGGGGTCCTCACCCGGTCCCTGAGCAAACCCGCTGCTGTTAAACTCTGCCCCATCGATTTGGGGTGGGAGAGGAAAAACGCAGGTTCCCAGCAGGGTGTGCGGGGGCTCCCTACCCCCTCCTTGGGGAGGGAAAGGGGAGCGGCTGCCTTTGCCCTGGGGCCTGGGGGAGGTGGGAGGAGGGTGGGGGAGAATTCCCAGGGGAGCAGCGGCCATCCCCGCTCCGGCAGGGATGGGGGGGCGGCACCGGCTGGGCCCGGACAGACCCAGCCGAGCTGGGTCCTGTGGGCACAGGCAGGATGGCAGACGCAAAAGCTGTTGTGCCTGGCTGGACGGACGGACAGACCAGTGGTGCAGGTGCCCTGAAGCCCCAGCATTAAATTTCCAGCCCGTTGATTTGGCTCTGCTGGGACCACTTGTCCCCGTGTCCACGTTCTGTGAGCGTTTGGTGCCCAAACGGACTGCTCAGATGGGCTGAACTGGGCAGGGAGGGGTGCCATGCTGGAGGCGAGGGGCTGAGCTGGGGCACAGCGGTGCAGACAGGAGATGCTGAGTCCTGGGCGGGTGACACGGGATGATGCACTGGGGGGACAGGGAAAGCGTCCCTGGAATGTGCAGGCTTGTGAGGTCAGACTGGGGGGGGGGGGGAGGAGGGTGTCTGTGACCCTGAACCACCCTGATGCACCCAAGCAATGCTGGCACCCGTGGGACTCATCCTGCTCTTGCTGGCGGTGGGCGGCTGGTGTGATGACACGGTGGCGGCCAACGTGGGCCATCACACCATGAGCCGCATCGCCGAGCTGCTGTCCCCCTCCGAGTGCCGCCAGCTCCAGGGGCGGCTGGCGGGGCCCGACGAGGACCTGGGGGAGCAGGAGTTGGAGCAGCTCTCTGAGAAGAACAACCCCATCCGCTCCCGCCGCCGGCGGGACCTGCATGGCCCCACGGGATGCTCGGAGGCTCTACGGGACTGGCTGGGGACAGCGGGAGAGGTGACGACCTGGGACCGGCTGGCCCGTGGCCTCCACCAAATCGGGCGCCCCGACATTGCCCGGGAGCTGGGGAAAAACCTGAACCAGGACAGGAGCCTGGAGCTGCGAAAGAACGTGGAGGAGTACAGCCGCAGCGTGCAGCACCTCACCTCCTCCCTGCTGCTGGAGGGCGAGCGGCACGGTGGGGTGCGGGGCAGGAGGGCCCCGGCCGGAGACCTGGGGGACCTGCGCTTCGAGAGGCGGCCGCCCCCCCCGTACACCCGCAGCCTCCTGGGCTGGGTTGGCCCTGTGGTCTCGGGCATCCTGGGGGGCTTCCTCGCCTCCATCCTCTTCGCCGCGGCCGCCGTGTACTCCTGCCGCTGTACGCTGGGCTCAGATGCTACCTGAAATTGGGGTGTCACCCAAACTGGAGCATCTCTCAGAAGCTGCTGGAGGGAAAACGAGACTCAATAAAGCCTTGTGGCGGGGCTGAGAGCCGGGGACTGACCCCGTGTGTCCTTCTGGGCAGGGAGGGTCCCAGCCTCGGCTCACGTCCTGCTGGAGCATCCAGGGCTGGATGTCCAGCAGCCATCCCCACGACCCCGGCTGCGCTGGGCATGTCCCCGGATGCCAGAGTGCCCTATGGCAGGGACGGAGCTGGGCAGAGTCCCCATGGCCACGGCCTCGCTGCAGCCCCACGTGCCCCAGCGTGGGATGTCCCTGACTCCCGGCGTCCCCCCACCCCAGGCGGGGGGGGAAAAAAACCTCTCTGCTGCGTTATTATGCTAAGCCAGCACCTGGGGTTAATTATTCATGGGAGAGAGGTTAATTATAACACCAGTGGCCTGATTTGGTGGTGCGGAAGAGGAGTTTTGTGCTGCTTGGAATCGTCCTGGATGACATCCTTGGCTTTCCTGAAGGTGGGAGCTGGATGTGCCGAGGAGCCATCGGAGCTGCTGACGGTCTGGGGGCTTCACTCCCCTCTTGGTCTGTCTCTTATTGCAGGTTTAGTTTTTTTCTCTACATTTCTTAGCCAAGGAACTCCTGCGAAGCAACCCAAAGGCACGGGCTGTGCGTTACAGCAGGGCTCAGGTGGGGTTTGTGCTGCTGATGGGGCCGGGGAGGGCAGGACGCGACCCGCTGGAGAAAACGGCCACACAGGGAAAACAGCAAATATCCGAGCATTTGCAGATGGCGCTGAGGTGCCTCGCTGGCTTTTTGTGTGTGCGCAGTCCTAAAACTGCAGAAGCTGGAGGTCCCCAGGGGATGCTGCCAGGCCCGGCTGCACCCGGGGGGGATCCCTGAGCCCCGCCGCAGCATCTCGGCTGTCCTGGAGTGTCGGCGGCCTCTCCCCGCCGCTGAAATCAAACCAGCGCAGTGAAGAGGGGGGCGCGTGGGGCCCAGAAGTGCTTTGGATGTGATTATAGCCATCTGCATCACTGTAATTAGAATTAAAGCCTGTATTTGGTATCAAGTTATGGCTTGCATCAATCCAACCAGCTAGCAGTGGCATGCCAGCGCTGGAGAAAGGGAAGGGCAAATAACCCGAGCGTGGCTTTAAAAGGCGAGCGAAACAGTTGACTATTTACGTAATACATTTTTTTTTTCCTAAATGCAATTGTACCCAGTGCCCTTAGAGAGGGCCGTTTCCTGCAGCACCGGCGCAGCCGGGTCCTGGCACAGAGATGCTCCTCTCAGGGCGGCTCCTGCCCGTAAGCGAAGGTCAGGGCTCAGCGGCCGCCCGCTCCTGCTGCTGCCGGCCCCGCCGTGGGGGTCGCAGCTCCTGGGGGGAAAGGCTGTTTTGCCATCTGCCGCGCCGCCCTCCCACGCTGCGGCACATCTGCCCCGGCCACAGGGAGCCCGAGGAGCGGCTCGGAGGGATGGGGGGATCGGAGCTCGGAGGATGCTGTGCGTCTGATGGGGTTAGAGCTGTAAGGGACAACGGCGTTTACTCTGGAGCGGAAGGAGGGATGGTCCCCTGATGGCCAGAGATGCTGCTTGGGGGTTGCAGATCTCCCCGGAGTGGTGCGTGTTTGCAGGGGCAGGCTGATGCAAGGAAGCATGCGCAGAGCGGCGGCGGCAGAATACGTCCCCTAATGCAATTTAGCACTCGGCCTCCCCAAAGCACAAAAAGCCTAAATACGCCCTGCTCGGGCTGGTGTGAGCTTTGTGTTGAGACCATGTGGGTTTCAAAGCCGTGACTTGGCCCCCAGCTTAGCAGCTCCTTCAGGGCAGGGGCTGGATCTGGATGGCCACGCTTCAGATCAGCCTGACTTCGTAAAGCCACCGCAGGGGTTGCCTCCGCTGTTGGTTTCTGCTCCAGAAGCAATGACCTGCCCGAGCTGAGGGCGGTGGGTGTCCAGGGCCGCGGGGAGGGCGGCTGCTGCTGCGCAGAGGTAACAGAACGACAGTGCAGCCAGGAGAGGTTGTTAAAACAAGATGGACGTACCCCTTTATTGCAAATTCCAAAGCAAAAAGATGTACAGTACAAAGGAACTCAAAAGTTCAGCCATCAACCTCCCAGCCTGCTGTTTTAGCACGGTCCTCCTCCCTCCCTCCCCGGCTGCCTTCTCCCCCCTCATTCCTTCATGTAAAACAGAACAGAGAATAAAACCTAGGAGCGCAAGTGGGGAGCAAGTACAGCACGGGGGGAAGAATCCCAGTGCTGTGAACTGGTTTTGCCAAGCGGGAAGCCAGCTCTGGCCCCGACGGGGAGGTGGGCGGCCGGAGCTGTGCCGGGTCGGGTGTTTGCAGCAGCGGTTCTGTGCCTGTGATTCTCCATGCGTTACACTCGGTCGCTAATTAAGCCTCACAACACCCCTGTGAGGTAGGGAACGAGACACCCAATTCACCGGCGGGTAGAACTGGGACAGGAGACAGGCGGGAGTCCTTCCCCGCGCCCTGTGCCGAGCATGAGGCTGCACTGGGACTCTAGGAGACAACCTCAGGCACGCACGCATCTCTATAAAATTGCAACATGCAGCAAACTGTCAACAGGGAAAGGATGTTTATTGTTTTTAAAATCTCAAACCGGTGTCGTCTTTGCGTGGCACATTGACCCGCCGAGGTGCAGGACAGCACGGCCGCGGGCCACGTCTCGCAGTGCCGGTGGTTTGCTGAGCTAGCTGGCCGTAACCAAGCAGCAAAACTCATTAATAAATTGGACCAAAACGCTAATAGGAGAAATCACTTCAAGGCGATACCTTGGCTAGCTGGCTTGCAACAACTTCAGGTTAAACCCTGCCCTCGGAGGCAGAGGCAACGCCTGAGCGCCCGCCCTGCTCAGCCCTTTGGGTCAAAAGCGGGAGAAGCGGGACAGGACGATGGGCTGATGGTGGGTGTTCGCGGCTGGCTGCAGCCCCGGCCCAGGGCCGCACGGAGCAGCAGGACCCCGTGCTTTGGGAGACCCCACGGACCAGCCCTCGTCTCCGCACACGGGCCCCGCGGGATACGTGTCGGCGCTGGGGGAAGCAGGCTGAGCACGGGGCGAGCACGGGGCCGCGACGGCGCGCTCCCGCAGCGACGCGCCCAAGCAGGGGCTGCAGCCGGCGGCTCCCCAGCACCGTCCGCGCACGGGCGCTGCTGCCTCCCGACCTGCCCTGACGTCGCGTGGCCGAGGGCAGGCGGCCGCTGGGGAAGGGCTCGCTGGCGGCTCTGGATCTGCTTTGGCTCCTGCGTCTAAGTGCCGTTCAGCGCAAGTGCTTGGGGGGTCCGGGTTAGGCACCGGAGCGTGAAGTCCTCCCTCGCCAGAGCAGGTCCAGCGCGGGCAGCGGCAGCGAAGCCGTCCTCCCTGCGTGCGGCAAGGGAGGCGTCCGGCTCCCGCCGCTGCGGCTCCAGCTCGCCCGGCCGCAGGGCACCTCCCGGCCCCGGAGGCAGGAGCCCCGCGCGGACACGGACCCCTGACGGCATCGGTCCCCGGCGCGGGCGGCTCGGGGCGGGGAGCAGGGCTGAGCCGTGCCCGCCGGGCGCCCACGGGGACGCGGCACCGAACAACGCGCCGAACTCCCTTCCAACAGCTTCTACGGCAAGGGGCTCCGCGCGCTGCGTGCTTTAGCTAAAACCACTCTAGAAGAGGCCTGAAGGAAGTCCAGAGGAGCTGGAGGGGAAGGAGAATGCGGCCAGTCAAATAATTGGGACACCAAGACAACCTTACCTTGTACGGTGAAACGGGTAACGTTTATTTTATTTTCTTTTGGCTTATAGTAACGTAATTGTTAATCACGTTGGGTAAGATCAGGATGAGCCACCATGCAGTTTCTAATACACTAATCTTCGCTATTGAGCTTTTACAGCTTTAACATTTTATTTTTTTAATTTTTTTGTTGCGGCGGAAAATTAAATAATCCAAACTCGGGTGTGGCCTCTATGTAACATCACGGTTTTATTTTGATTTGTTTTGTTCAACATCGGCTTCTCTATTTTAAAAAAAGGTGAACAGGAAAAGTGAATAAAGCAGCTTGAATTGGTATTTCTTGCTCGCGCTTCCCCTCGGCTCTCTGAAGAACAGTCACAAACGAACCCAGAAGGGAGGATTTCGTAAGCGGGGGAGGGGAGAGGGCTACTTGTCGTAGTCTTGAGTTTGGCTCCGCCCGTTCCGTTGACACCCCCACCCTCGCCCTGGTCCCGCAACCCTGAACCCGGACTACAAACTCCCCGCGCGCCGCTGAGTTTGGAGAGGTGCGTACGGCACGACCGCCCCCACGCTCCTTGAGCGAAGCGTCCTCCCTGGCCTCGGCCGCAGCCCGCGGCGACGCGCAGCAACGCGGCCCCGCTGCTGCCGGCGCCGGCGGAGGAACCGACCCAACCCCCCACGGACCTGCCGGCGGAGCAGAGGGACTGACTCCGGCCAACGGCCAGGCGAAGAAGCGACTCGCTCCTGTTCTTCCTCAGCAAAGCGGACAATACCACCGGCCTCTCGCATTTAAGACAGATCTAATGTTAAAAAAATAAATATCTATACATAGTCGGAAGGGACTTTTCACTTTGAAGTAACCGAGTCGCTTAATGAACCTGCCAGCACGAACGCTAAACGTACCACGCTTCGCCTGCGAGTCAAGAGCCCAGCTTAAGAACAATTACGCAGTTTAGCCAAATCTTGCATAGAAGTGGTCAACTTATTGCACATCGGAACCCAAAAAATATATACTTTTGCTGTTGCAAAGATCATTTGCAATAAAGCTTTTTTTAAATCTAGTTTGAGGGGGTAGGGTTTTGTTTGTCTTTTTTTTTTTTTTTTCTTTCGGGGACATTCACTGGCTATCTAAAGTCCTAAGGAAAACAGAAAAATATTAAAAAAATAAAAATAAACATGGACAATGGCATAAGCCAGAAGCCATTCTATTATTTTTTGTAGTTCTTTGTATTTACAAAAAGGCATGCCGATAAAATAAAATGATATATTACAGTATTTATAATATTCTCTTAAAAAGTTCAACCACACTTTTCAGCTATTTTTTCTTTTTTTTCTTTTTTTTCTTTTTTTGTGCTGTTTACAACGTAGCCTGTACATATGTATGTAGTTGTTCTGTGTTACTATACATCGTATCCTAGGAGCAACTGGGGCAAGAGCTGACAGGATAGAAAAGGTTCCTTGCTGCGTTCCTGGGGGCAGCAGGGGTGCTCCGCTGACATGGCGATGGCTGGGCTGCGCGGCGAGGCCGCCGGGCTCGGCACAGATGGCTGCTGGATGGCTTCCTGCGCGGCTTCGGTCCTGTTCCGGGCTGTGAGAGTATGCAAACCGAGATTCACCCTGCCATCACGTTCCCGGCTCTCGGCTCTTTCCGCTATTCTGGGTACCCTTAACTTGCGCCACGCGCCGAGGCCCCCCGCCCCGGGAGGGGAGCAGCGGCGCCGCCGACCCCTCGCTCCTCCTTCCAACCGCCGGCGGAGGCAGCCCCGGCGCTGCGGACCTACCCGCTACGAAGACCTGCGCTGGCCCTGAAGAGAAAACACCTCAGCCAGCACAGTGGCTGAGAGCTGGCTTGGTCACGAGGACACCACGAAACAGGAGCTGGGCATGTCTCAGTCTGGTCATCGAGAAAAAGAAACGCTTGGACTTGGCTCGCGATGGTTCTGCGGCGCTATTTACTGCTGCAGCGCGACTAGGCAAGAGGTAGCTCCGAGTCCTACCCAACCTGCGGGGCCGTTTCAGTCACCGCTCTGTGAAAGCGTAAGGAACGGGAAGACCGTGAAGGCACCCGAGGGCCGGCTCTCCCCCGCCCCCCGCGCCCCCCCGGGCCGCGGCCGGCCCTGCGCTGCGGCGCGGTCCAACCCCTCGCGGCTACGGACGCGCGAGAACCCACGCAGCGACACAGAGCGGAGCTGCCACAGCCGGTACCGAGGAAAGCCGCCCGCGCCTCGGCGTCCCGGGCGGAGCGGGAATCCCGACGGCCGCGGGACACCGGGGCGCTGAGTCCCGGCCCCGGTCCCCCAGCCCCGCTACTGGGATCGCTTTGGGTAAGCTCCCCCAGTTTCTACCCGTAGAGATACCGTGCTACGGTTTTTAGCACTTATCTCTTAAAAAAAGAAAAAGTGTCTACGCTGCAGGATGGAGGCTGGATAATAATTAATATTGATGATAAATATTGCAGGATACAAATGAACTTACTGACCGGTATTTAAGCCCTAGATTTTGGTTTTACAGTGACAAAGTATAACAAGCCATTCTCAGTTCTTATCGCCTCCCCTCGGACGAGGTCCAGAGCAGCATTTAGTTTTGTTATATTTCAGTGTGCAAAAAAAGATGGCTGTATGGAAAAAAAAGAGACAAGTTGTTAAACATACACACACCATTATTTCATCCGCTTGTTTCTTTTTGTTGGTTTGGTTTTTTTGTGTGTGTGTTTTTGTTTATTTCTCCTACTGGCAGGTCTCTAAGGGTCACTAAGAACTGGGACGTACTGGTGAAGGGCGTGAGGATTGTTAATCTCCGAATACAGTGTACGGTAGTCAGTGGAGTGCCTCGAATTTATGGCTTCACACACCGCTGTGGACAGATTACCGAGTGCCTTGTGGTTTAATGGTTCCTCATGCATGGTTCCTGGTCACGGCATGCCATCATGCAAATCGGTTCTATGCATTGAACGAGCACTTTTTTTGGGGGGAATCAGCCTGAGCTGGCTCCAGGCTGAAGGTACCCGATTACCCCATCTCCCAAACCAAGTAAAGCCCATGTAGAAAGTAGAATGCAGATAATAAATATCAAATAAACTATGACAATTAAATGGCATGGGCTAAATGGGTGGTTTGTTTCTATTTTCCTTTTTTTTTTTGTTTTACTTGTTTTAACTTTTTCCTTTTTTTTTCCTTTTTTCCCCTTTTTTTTTTTTTTTTTGCTGCTTAACTAAATGCAAATCTAGTTTTGCATGAACAAACCCTTTAACATTGTGACTTCTGGGTTTTCTTTCAATAATAATCAACAAAATGGGAAAATAAAATCCATTTTTGGCTGCTTTGGAAAATATATGAATCCCAGCAGCGGGTTTTGTTTCTGTGTGTGTGTGGTTTATTTTGCTTGTTTGTCCTAAGTTGCATTGACTGATGTGGAACATGCAGTATCCACCTGCCCGAACAATAGAAAATCCATTTTTTTCCTTTTTTTGTGTTTAAATGTTTGTTTACAAGGGTCCTTTATACAGGTGGTAGGTCACTGCTTTAGATGCAACGCTGTCACACAGTAAGCAGACTATGTTTGGTATAAGATCTTCAGGTAAGTGTCTCCACAGCTGTTCTGTATTGATATATTTCATGAAGTTTGTAAACAATCTTTCCACTTGCAAATATTTTAATTTGTACAATTCTATTATCTTGCCTCAACACTTGGATTCCCTGACGTCTTTTTGCCTTTTCGCTCTTTCTCGCCTTCCCTCCTCCGCCCGCTGCTGTTTCTCCTTCTCAGGTTTGGTAACACTGTCGTACGAGGGGAGGGACGCAGTAGATGGGGTGCCTTCTTTTTTCTCCCTGTTTGCGCCTCCGTTCTCCAGTTTTGCGGAGACCGGCCTTCGGCTAATAAAGCCCCGCCTTGCTAAACGAGCCCTGTAAGCCCTCTGGATAACCACTGCTGAAACTTCTTCCTGCTTACGCCGCAGCGTGGTTGTGATAGGCTCATAAGACACTTTGGAAGGGTTGGATGCCACAAATCTTTCCTCCATCTGTTGTCTCAGTATATCCAGCTCTCCACTGTCCCCCAGGACACGTTTGGTGAAAGCAAAGAGGATGTCTAAACAGTGGATCCTGTCTCCACTTACCATAGGCAGGTCCATGGCAATGAGTTCAATGGTGTTGGGTTTTGGGACGCGGAGAGGATGTTCCAAAGCATCAGCAAAGTCTGCGAGCTTGCTGTACTCTATGAACTGTGTGGCGTCGGGGTCAAATTTCTCCCAGATCTCGTAGAAGGTCTCAAAGTCGTCCTCGCTCAGCGGATCCGCGCTCTCCTCTGTCGCCACGCTGAAGTTCTCCAGGATGATGGCAATGTACATGTTGACCACGATCAGGAAGGAGATGATGATGTAACTCACAAAGAAAAATATCCCCACCGAAGGGTTCCCACAATCCCCCTTAAAACCACTCCCAGGGTGCTCCTTGTCTAGGTCGCAGTCTGGGGGCCGGTTTAGGATCGGCAGCAGCAGGCCATCCCACCCGGCTGACGTGGTGATCTGGAACAAGCAGATCATGCTGTTGCCAAAGGTCTCAAAGTTGAACATATCATCTATGCCGGCCTCATGCTTGACGTAGGCAAAGTTTGACATGCCAAAGATGGAGAAGATGAACATGACCAAGAACAGCAAGAGGCCAATGTTGAACAAGGCAGGCAAGGACATCATTAAGGCAAAAAGCAGGGTGCGGATTCCTTTGGCTCCTTTGATCAAACGCAGGATACGTCCAATGCGAGCCAGTCGGATGACTCGGAAGAGAGTGGGCGACACAAAATACTTCTCAATGATTTCAGCCAGGAACATTCCTACAGAAGAAGAGAAGGGACAAGTGTGACAATGGCGACAGGCGCGCTGCTGCTGCTTCTGAACCTAGTCGGGGGCCTGGGGGCACAGAACACCTTGGTCAGATTTTTTCAAAGGAGGTTTGCGATCAAGGGGCCTCACCTTCAGGCAGCTAAGTCTTGGCTAGCTGCGCTGGCTCCCTAAGTAGCTCTCCTCAATGGAGAGGGAGAGAGGTACAGCTGCAGAGTGGTTCGTTCCACCTGGGTAAGGATGGGTGAGCTGTTTCTTGGAGGTGTCTAGCTCTTGGTGCCTAACTCTGTCATGGGAGTCAAGACTATGGACTCTACTTTGAAGACGCTAAAAAATACGTAGGATACATCTTATTTCTAGCAGCAGACAAACCTGGGTCTGAGTTTTATAGTGCAGGCCAGTCTCTAAATGTTGGTGTCTCGTCAGTGTGCCTGGGCAGAGCTGTACCCAGCCAAGGATTCTGAGTCACCCGGTTGTATTTGTGAGGTTATACATATTTTACAGATTAGCTGCTAAAAATCAAAACCCTGTTGGAGGAAACTGGTTGATTCAACATTCAACCAAACTGAATACAAGAGTGCAAATCACATGCTGATGTAGGAAGCACTGCAACGCTATTTTCAGTGGTTAGTAAGCATTATAACATTCTGATGAGGTGAGTAAAACGTCTGTTTTAAAGACAGGGAGAGTAATTGTCAAGTGTTTTACTCCATACAACTGGAAACGAATGCCAGAACAGAGGGAGGAGGGTGCATTAGTCAGGACTTCAAGCTGCCAAATTCTGCCCCAGTCTCTTCACAAGGCCAAGAAGAGCACCTAGAAGTCCTGGTACCTGTATATCCCCTTCAAAGACAAGAATGCGCTCTACTCTGCAAACACCAAGGCAGCCTAGCACTCACAGACCTCTATCTAACCGGTGTCGCACTTACCCACAATGGACAGAATCACAACCACGAAGTCAAAAATGTTCCACCCGATGGTGAAATAATAGTGCCGCAAGGCGAACATCTTCAGCACACACTCACAGGTGAAGAAGATGACAAACACCAGGTTGATCCAGTACAGGATGTCCTCCATCTGCTTGCTTTGCGTGTCTGTCTCCACCATCATGGTCACCATGTTGAGGCAAATGAGCATCATGATGACTATGTCAAACGCTTGCTGAGTAACAAAGTCAAAGACAGCGCCTTGAATGCGGTTCTGTGCAACAGGAGAGAGAGACAATGGACCAAACGAGTTTGAACAAGAATCTACCATTCGTCAACAAATTATTTCACTGTTGGTGGAAACAGGGATGAGGACATCGTTTTTGCAGTATCTTATGAAGCTTTCAAGGCAATCTCTAGCCACAGTTCAATCTCTTTATGCAAAAGGTAGGAAAATGCTATTATTTATACCCCAAACGTGCCACCACGACCCTATTACCAGCATGTCTTCCTCTTTGTTGAGCCCAAAGGCAGTGTGATGCTCTTCCATTCACAACTGGAGAAAGCAGCCAGGTCTGCCTTGAGCGGTGCCTCTGCCTGCAGGGTACTTGAACTAGATTTCAACTACCTCTCCTGCATCCTGGCAGCGGTCTAGTTCCAGCAGCAGGCAGAGCAGCAGGATGCCTTACCCACAGCAGTATCTAAGGGACTCGCCCAATACCACATGCAAAGCCTTTCAGAAAGCAGGGAAATGTGCTTAGGTCTCGATCAATACAATCCACAAGGCTGTCTAATTGTCCCAGGTCCCACTCAGTAATGCCAGGAGGCCTCCTACTCTCCATCTATAGCCTCTCAGCCAGACAGGCTTTTCAGGTTGCTTTGCTGATTCACGTGAGCCAACTGATTAACATCAACCACAGCGGCAGCATTTTAACCTTTCTCAGATGATACCTGAATTATAATGACAAGAACATGGTGATGTGGAGTCCAACATGAGTTAGAACAAAGGATGCTTTTGGAGCCGAAGCTCCTTTGAAAGTCTGCTCTGCAGGTTTTTCCCT